>NC_056630.2:176837665-179237665 GCF_002870075.4 Lactuca sativa
CCTTCAACCTAGCAAGGAGAAGATCTAGCTAATGAAAAGCAAAGGTAATGACTTGTTACCTCCAAAATGATGCTAAGATGAAGTAGGACTCGGATCCACAGCCTCTTCTTGTTCCAAGCTCTAGTACTTCAAGCTCTTCTCACCTCAATCCACATTCCAAGCTTAAAATCATAGCAAATGAAGAGTAAACAACGATTTAGGGTTTTTGAACTCAAAAGGGGGTTGTAGGGGAGGCTAAGAGGGAAAATGACCCTTAAATAGGGTGCAAAACCCAGGGGATTAGGGTTTTCTCATTCCTGCTCCAACTCCTCGAGTTGGGTCCACTGGCTCGTCGACTTGGTCACTTAAAGCACGTGGCCAAACCCGTCCCTATACTACGAGTCGGGGCACCAACTCATCAAGTAGATCTTCTTTGATGAGCATAAAAGTTGTAAAATTATATACCTGGGAGTCGGGGTATTACAATTCTCCCCCACTTGAACTAGACTTCGTCCTCGAAGTCTGCTGCGACGAAAAGGTTAGGGTAATGCTCTCATATCTCAGCCTCCGGCTCCCATGTCCACTCAGATCCTCTCCTGTGCTCCCACTGTACCTTTACTAGAGGTACATCCTTGTTCTGCCAAACCTTTACCTTCCTCTTAAGAATGGGTATCAACCACTCCACGTAATTCAGGCGCTCGTCGACCTATATGTCATCCAAGGACACCACCATCTCATCATCTAATACACACTTTCGCAACGGTGACACGTGGAATGTGTTGTGGATCTGACTAAGCTCCTCTGGTAGCTCTAGTCTATATGCCACCTTGCTAACCCTGTCAATGAACCTGAAAGACCTAATGTATCGGGGACCCAATTTCCCCCTCTTCCTGAAATGAATCACACCTTCCAGGGAGAGATCTTCAGGAGTACCATGTCACTGACCCGAAACTCTAACTCAGATCTGTGCCGGTCAACGTAGCTCTTCTGCTGACTCTGTGTAGTATGCAGCCGCTGTCTGATTTTTCGAATCCTCTCGGTAGTTTGGAAAATTACCACTCTCCGTCCCATCACCCTATGACTGATCTCACCCTAACAGAATGGGTTGTGACATCTCTGTCCATATAACAGCTCATATGGTGGGGCACCAATACTAGAATGAAACTTGTTATTGTAGGAGAACTCTGTGAGGGGTAGGTAGGAGTCCAAACTAACACTAAAGTCAATAACGCAAGCTCTCAGCATATCCTTGAGAGTCTGTATGGTCTGCTCACTCTGGTCGTCTGTCTATGGATGATAAGTTGTGCTGAAGTATAGACGTGTGCCCAGTTTCTCGTGGAACTTCTGCCAGAAACAGGAGGTAAACTGAATATTATGGTCTGAGATAATAGAGACCGTTACCCCATGGAGGGCAACGATCTTGCAGATATACAAGTCGGCCAGCTTCTCGGCCGATGAACTCTCCCGTATCACCAAAAAGTGGGTGCTCTTGGTCAATCGATCCACGATGACCCAAATAACGTTGGAGCCCCTTGCCTTCCTCGGCAGCTTGGTGATGAAATCCCTCGTGATCTGTTCCCACTTCCACATGGGAATCTCAAGGGTCTGCAGCTGACCATGCGGCCTCTGATGCTCGGTCTTGACCATTCCATAGGTCAAGCACATCTCAACATACCATGCAATCTCCCCCTTCATGCCTGGCCACATTTAACTCAACCGCAAATTCCAGTACATCTTGGTGGCCCCCGGGTGAATAGAGAAGCGAGACTTATGAGCCTCCTCTAATATAGTCTGTCTGACCCCACCAGACACCGGAACCCAGACCCGACCGTAGCGGGTCAATAGCTGTTAGGTCATATTTTTTTTGTTTAGGCTAGGCATTCATATGTATAGGTCCTGTTAGTCTTTGTATGGGTATTTGTAGGGTCTGCGGTTGGGTGAACCGAAAGTAGGGTGTTTTTAGTTCAAGCGGTGTTTGCGGCTATGAACTGTTTATGGTTCACTGTTCCATATATATATATATATATATATATATATATATATATATATATATATATATATATATATATATATATATATATATATATATATGTCAGTCTTGTCAGAATGTACGACGTGTGTGTGTGTGTGTTCCATTGTAACTGACGTTTACGGCTCAATACAAACGTATGCAATTTGGAGCATTCTTTCTTCTACTACTTATTGTTCTCATTGATTATAGATTGTTCTTGTGTTTGATCACTAGTTGGTTCCAGATTTGGGGACTTACAATTGGTATCAGAGCCATACTGGTGTCAAAACTGTTCAAGTTGAGTTTTCGGTTGGAGTGTTCTTCATTTTCGTGATTGTTGAAGCTTGGTTATTGAGTTTTTGCTGTTGATCATGATATCAAGGCCAAAGGGATTGAGGTTCTACTAAAAATTAATTGGTTTCATCAAATTCTGGGTGTTTTCGGCTGCAACTATTCATCAGTTTTCGGCTGTAATCGTGTTTTCGGCCGTAAACCCATAGCATTTTCGGCTATAAATCGTTTTCGACTGCAAACAACCTGTTTTCGACTGTGAACTGCCTTGAATTGTAAAGTGTTCTTAACCGTAAACCTATGTACGTCCGTAAACCCTTTTCGGCCATAAACCCTTCTTGGTTGTAAAACTTGATCTCAACTGTGAACTCTTTCCGTTTTTGGTTGTACTTTATTTACAAAATTTGTTTTCAATCAATTAAGAAAATTAAAAATATGGAATCACAAAACATGACAGTTCATCAGGAGTTGGACTCGATTATGGGAAGTACTACTAGAATCCCATGTCTTCTGTCAGCTGAAGGATTTCCAAATTGGAAATACAAAATGGAGAAATACATCAAGATGAAGGATTTCAAGATATGGCGCAACATTCTGAAGGGTCCAGTTAGAATCACTACCACTCTTGAAAATGGAACCATTGTCGACAAAGATTTTGTAAATTACACAGATGAGGATTTTGAGAAAATCGAGGAACAAGAGAAGGCTCTTGCAACAATGACAATGACATTATCTCCGGAAATTGCACAAGGATTCCGTGAGTATGACTAAGCCAAAGCTCTGTGGGAAGCATTAATTGAAGTTTATGAGGGAAATGAAGACATGAAGCAGAGTCATCAGGACATGCCCAGACAGAAGTTCAACATGTTTAATCACATTCTTGGAGAATCATTGGAGGCTCAACTACAATGATTTATTACTCTTACCACTAAGATGAGTTCTGTTAGAATTTCAGTGCCAAGATCAGAGATTAACAAGAAATTTCTGAACTCTCTCCCTAATTCATGGACATGAATGTCTCTTTTATCAAGAAGACGAAGGATCTCAACCAACTCAGTCTTGCGGAAACAATGGCAATCATTAAAGCATGTGATCTTGATGACAAGCAAAGGGAATCAACCATGTGAACTCCTATTCTACTGCAAATCTTGGGATTTCATCAAACGATGCTTTTTCATCCTTTACCACTCCACAAAATCAAGTTTTTGCTGTTCGACAACCACCATCCCATGTTTTTCCTCAATCCATGCCTTATCCACATGCAGCATCCTCCTCAAAAACCCCTATTACAACCCATGCCCCCAAAGAAGCCGAATAGAACATTACTCTAGCTTATGGGCTAGTGAATTGCGACAATGAATTTGTAATTGGAGAATTGCCTTCTCATATTTCTTTCACTGATCTTGATCAGATTCACCCAGAGGATGTAGAGGAAATGGACATCACCTGGCATATTGCAATGGGTGTTTTCAGGGCCAAGCAATTTGCAAAGAAAACCAGAAAGAATAATTGGGGGATGAATGCAGAGAAGAAAGTTGGATTCAACAAAGGAAAGTTGAGATGCTTTAATTGTCACGAACATGGTCACTTTGCTCTTGACTATCCGAAACCTGATAGAAGAGTAAATCATGAAAGGACAATAGTGCTGGTGGGAAATAACAAGGGAGTTGCTGCTAACAACGAGACTGCAAATCTGGTGGTGCTAGCTCGGTCATTTGATTGGGTGGATCAAATTCAGGCCTTAAACATTTCAGGACCTGAAAAATGCTTATTTGGCCCAGATCAGTGACATCTCTGAGGAGAAAGTCGAAGAGGATCCTGAAGAAGAGATGATGGAGTTGCAGTTTTCCTTCTTGGTATCCACTACCCCTGAGCCTAAGAAAAAGGAAGTCAGTCAAATTTCTTGTTCTCAAACATACATTGATAATTTTAAACTTTTACGTGAACAAGTCGAATTATTGCGTAGAGAAAACGAGGACCTAAAGTACGAAGGATTATAACCTTAGGAAGGGCCAAAGACCACTAAAAGAACAATTATAGGCCAAACTAAGGACTTTAGGAAACTACAGGAAGAGTATAGCAACAAGTGTGAGAACTACAATTTTATCAAGAAACAACTTGCCATTGTGACTGACGGGCTTAACACATGAAAAATTCGATTTGAAAATGCTGATTTTAATTTCAAAAAGTTTGATGTGTCAAGTGAGATAGTTGAGACTATGATAGAGAAACAAATGATATGGAAAGACAAGAAGCAGGTAGGTCTAGGGTATGAGAGTGTCCCTCCTCAGTTTAATCACAATTACACTGCTATCCTTATGACCCAAGAAAAGATGGACAAAGAGGAATATCTTGTGTATGGAAAACCTGCTATACTTGTAACGGATAATAGTTCCGGGGAACAAGATACTAACATTTCTAATTCCAATGCAGATTCAGAATTAAGTCATGGCAAGTAGGCAGCAGAAGAGAGTGTGTCTGATAATAATATTGTTTCAAAATCTGATGTTTCTGTTTCAAACACTAAAGCTTTTGTTTCTAACTCTAAAACTGATGTTTTGCTTTGTGATGATTTTGTGTCAAAATCTGATGATTCAAATGTTTTTGTTAAGTGTGGTGATGTGTTTGATAAATCCGATGTTTCTGTCAGAAGCACATCTACTCCATCCACACTTGTCACACAACCTGAATCTTGCACATGCACTAGTGGGAAGAGTAAGGGAGTCAATAAGAGCACTAGACCAGAAAAGAGCAGTACAAGTGCTTATACTAAGAAACAAACATGCTTTAACTGTGGAACTATTGGTTATATTGCACACAATTGTCCAAATCGGTCATTTGTTCATTTTTATGCACAAAGAAGAGAGAACGAGTCATGATGAAGATCTCTCATTAGAAAATTCACGAGATATCATTCTCATGACAGTGATTGGAATGTCATTAAAGATAGAAAACATAAAAAGAATATATAGGTTTTACATGAAAATACAATAGGTACTTTCACAAAACCGAACATGGCTAAGCCGAGGTGGGATTCATCAAAATCTTCGCGTGGGTCTTCGGCTAATCTTAGACGGAAACCCAAACGATCAAAAGCAAAGAAAAATGTTTCAAAACCACCTATAAATGTTTCTAAACCTAAATACCAATGGGTGCCCAAGAACTTAAATGTCCAATCACCTCAGTCTTCTGTATGTGCGTCTGGTAATAAATCAAATTCAAAAAGTGAAAAAGAAATTTTTGTTGTTAACAAGGGAAAACCTAGTGTTACAATGACCTGGGTTCCAAAATCTAATTAATCCCACGCATTGTGCAAGAAAAACTATGGAGGAATGGCGTCCGACGTTGGAATGTCAACAGTGGTTGTTCCAGGCACATGACAGGAGACATCTCCCAACTGCATGATATTCAGAATTTTAATAGGGGGCTATGTTTCCTTCGTGGGAGGAGAATTTGGGAAGATCACCCAGAAAGGAAGTATCACAAACGGAGTGATTAGCTTTGAGAACGTCAACTATGCTCCCGAGTTGAAGCACAATTTGTTGAGTGTCTCACAAATTTGTGACAAAGGCTATTCAACACACTTTACAGACAAAAGGTGTCTTATCTTGAAGCTTGGAATTATTATCCCTGAAGATTGGATCTTGGTGAAATCAAAGAGGGATGGAAATGCATACATCATAGACATCAATCATAATATCCCGAAGCAAGTTACTTGTCTCTTTTCTAAAGTCTCTGACACAATTCAATGTTTTGGCATCGTCGTCTCAGCTAAGCGAATGCCAAAAACCTGAATCATCTTGCTAAAAACGAGATAGTGTGTGGCCTTCCTGTCAAAGAATTTATCACTTTTGAAAAATGCGTGGCGTGTGCTCAATGAAAACATCATCACAAGCCCCATTTTCCAAAGACAGTAAACTCAATCGGCAAGGTTCTTTAATTGTTACACATGGATTTGTTTGGTCTGGTCAACGTTCTCAGCATCAACAAAAGTTCATATTGCCTGGTTGTGATAGATGACTACTAGTGGTTTACATGGGTTTTCTTCATGTCCAACAAGAGCGGGATCGCTAATCTGATCAAGAAGTTCATTGTGATGATTGAGAATCAAACAAATGAAAAAGTGAAGGCGCTCCGAACTAATAATAGGACAGAATTCAAGAACGTTGTTCTGGATCATTTTGTGCTGAAAAGCGAATACTACGTTAGTACAGTACACCTCAACAAAATGGTGTCGTTGAACGGTGCAACCGTACTCTAATAGACGCTGCAAGGATGATGCTCTGTGATTCAAAACTAATGGTCTTCTTTTGGGCAAAGGCGATCAACACTGCCTACTACGTCTAAAATCGTGTCCTGATCAACAAAGCCCAGATGAAGACCCAATATGAAATTTTGTACATTCACAAGCTATTAGTTGCTTATTTCAGAATATTTGGATGTCCCTGCAGCCTCCTTCACTTAAAGTCCAACCCCAAATTCAACTCGAAGGCCGATGACTGCTACTTTATGGGATACGCTGCACGAATTGCTTACAGAGTATACAACAAGACTACCAAGCAAATTGTGGATTCTTTCGATGTGCACTGGCTGGAGGAGAATGAGACAGATGCCCGAGTCGGTCCTAATTGGTTATTTGATTATGCTTCTTTATTTAAATCATTTAATGTGTTTTCAGATGATGTTTCAGGTTCTTGCTTAGGTATGAAGGCTGTTATTGAAGATGAAGAAGAAGATGTTGTGTACAGACCACCTTTGGTGCCTCCTACGACTCCTATGGTGGATGAAGCTATTCTAAGTACTTCTTCAGGTTCTCTAGGTCAAAGAATCAATACTGATGTTGAAGCCACTCCTCTTACTGCTGCTCAAAGATATTTCATGACCAGAGATACTTTTGCTACTACTCAATCTTTCATGGAGCTTCTCTATCTTGAGCCAATTGAAAATGAGTACGTGGCAAGCACCTCTCATGGTTCCAGACCGTTTGAGGCGGCTGATTCAGCAGATGACGAACTCATCAACATCAACAACCTTTATATCACAATCAATGACATCAGCTATAAAATTCCCACCATACTTCAATGTGATCATTCGATCGAAAATGTCATTGGTCAACTGGGCGATGAAGTTAAAAAAAGAAGTTAGAGTGTAGATGTCAATACATGTCTCTACTCTTACTTCATTTCTCAGATCGAGCCAAAGAATGTTGAAATGGCACTGAATGAGCCTAGTTGGGTTGATGCGCTGCACGAGGAACTTAATCAATTTGAGAAATTGGGGGTTTGGAAGTTGGTTGAGCTGCCGAAGGGCAAGAAGTATTTGGACACATGCTGGGTGTTCCATAATAAGCAAGACGATTGTAGGGTGATTGTGCGAAACAAAGCACGTTTGGTTGTTCGGGGGTTTCAGAAAATTGAAGGCCTTGACTACACTGAAGCGTATGCTCCTGTAGTGTGCCTTGAAGCTATCCGTATCATCCTGGCTTATGCCTCCTACATGGGGTTCACATTTTATCAGATGTACGTTAAGACCGCCTTTCTATATGGATATGTGAAAGAGAAAATTTATGTTGATCAACCTACTGGTTTTGTCAACTCAAAATTACAAATTAGATAAGGCTCTATATGGATTATATCAGGCTCCATGAGCTTGGTATGCCACTCTAACAGATCATTCGCTCGAGCATGGCTATATCAGAGGCACGATTGATTAGATGCTCTTCATGAAGCATGTGGATGCCAACCTAATTCTTGTACATATATATATATATATATATATATATATATATATATATATATATATATATATATATATATATATATATATATATATATATATATATATATATATGTTAATGACATCATTTTCGGGTCGGCAAGCTCGAAGTTGTTCAAAGAGTTCGAGACTATTATGAAGAAGAGATTTGGGACGAGCTCTTTGGGATAAATGACCATGTTCTTGGTGCTACAGGTTCATCAAGATTCAACCGGAATCCTTTTGCATCAAGGAAAATATGTTGAAGACATGCTTGATAGGTTTGGGTTTAAGGACTCCACAGATGCCTTGACTCTGATGGCTGAAAGACCCTTGTTGACTCCAGATTCTGATGGAGAATCTATAGATTAGACAGAGTATAGATCGATGATAAGCTCCCTAATGTATCTGACTACGAGCAAACCCGACATCATGTTCACATTCTGTCAATGCGCACGTTATCAGGCTAATCCTAAAATCTCTCAGTTAATTGTTGTTAAAAGTATTTTTAGGTATCTCAAAGGCAGCCCTAAATTGGGTCTTTCGTACCCTAAGAATACTGATTTTGATTTATATGTGTTTGCTGACAGCAATTATGGAGGTTGTGAACTTGACAGGAAATCAACTTCCGGGGGCTGTCAGTTCTTAGGCGACTGGTGTCTTGGAAGTGCAAGAAACAACAAACTATCTCAACCTCAACAGCTGATGCGGAATATGTTGTTGCCTCTGCCTGTTGCTCTCAAGTAATCTGGATTCAACATCAGCTTCTGGACTATTGTTTGAATTTTCTTGAAGCCCCTATCTTTTGTTATAATGATGTTGCAATCTAAATAGCCAAAAATCCTTTCCAACATTCCAAAACCAAGCACATTGACATCAAAGTTTATTTTGTTGGAGATTGTTATGAACGTTCGCTCATTTGTCTGGAATAGATTCACACTGATAATAATGTGGTCGATCTTTTCACCAAACCGTTCAACATAGCTTAATTCGATGTGCTTGCGGGCTTTTTAAAAATGATACGCTTTGAAGACTAATTTTTGTTTTTAGGTAGTTTAAATTTGTGCATTTACTTTCTTTTCTCTCCTATTCACAAATTTAGGGGGAGAAATCAAATCAAAACAAAAATTAGAAAATCAAAAATCCAAAAATAGTGTTATTTCTGTTTTATTTCTTTTTCAGAAAATATGAAAAATCCAAAAATATTGTCTCATGATAGCTTTGTCTGTAGGTGATGAGTTGGGAAGTGATATGAAGCAATTGATAACAGACACTTTTAATTTGTGTAAGGTACCAACGCTGAACTGTGTAGGCTCTGTGTTTAATGCGCTGGTAGGCACGAAAGATTTAAATGGACCAGACTAGGCATAGATTGACATTTAAAAGGACTTGACAAGTATTGACTTAGAGAGTTCTATTTGGTCTAACAACAAGACGCTCGGGTAGATTGAGCAGTGAGATATACAGGGGAATCTGCAGGCTACACTAAAGTAATATGTATCTAGAACTGTTACATAACTTTTCCTCGATGTATGGACACATGTCCTTAATTTCGGTACTGATAAGGAGATTGGGGAATTCCGATAAAGTAGGTCTGTAGAAGGTTATTTTCATTCTTTCTTTTTGTTAGTCATATGTTACCTCTTCTCCGTGATTGGAAGAGATCCGACCTGGACTGCAACATATGCAACTCTATCTCAATGCATCTCCTTCTATATGCAAATTCTTTCTGTCTGTTAGTCGTATGTTGTCTCCTTTGCGTGATAAGTTCTTATCTGACCTGGAACACATCATATGCTCCATTCTATTTCTCAATCCCTTTATTCTGGTTAGTCAAATGTTAATCCCTCTGCGTGATTGGAAGAGATCCAACCTGGGTATACGACATATGCAATTCTAAATTTGACTTCCCTTCGAATAATTGTTTGCTCATCTAAAGTAAGTAGTATTCTGGAAGTTCTAGATTACCGGGGTATATCAGGAAGCGGGAAACGCATTCTAGTACATCTAAAATTGAACATTTAATAGGTTATCTATAGATCTCGCTGCTGAATTTAGGTGGACAACAATATCCTTGGTCGTCGTCAGTTAAATGGTCATTCTAGGAGTATTATATAGGTATATAGGTTCAAATGTCTTGTCACTTGTCGTATGTCCAAATTTGTAACAATCTTTCGTGTTTAAGTGGTCCACAATACCGATGATTGATCATATCTATTCATGAAGGTGAATGTACTAAAAAACAGATTAAGGCTGTCCTAAAACTTTGATCCCAAAATCATAAAAAGATTATTAACAATGGTGAAGAGAAATTAGTGTTATTTTATATTTAATTTTATTTTTTATTTTTCAAAAAAAAATTACAAAAATTAATTAAGCAAAATTAATTTAGTTTAAATTTTTAGATTTTTTTTTTTTTTAATTTTTTTATATTTTTTTATGTCTTCTAAATGTTTTATTTTTTTGATTAAATTGGATGTATTGGGTTTAGATTTGAGGCTATTGGGTTTGCAGCCCACGGGATATGGGTCAGATATGGTACAGGGTATAAAAGGTAATGTTTCTGACTGTAAACCCCATCTCTTTCATTTTTGAGTTCACAACCACAAACTTCTTTCAGTTTCTCTCAATTGTTCCTAGATCCATTCACTGATTCGTCATCGATTTGTTGTTATAATCTGACATTGACCTCTGTATCTTGTATGTACATCAAAGGTGAACCTCACACAACTATTTTTCGTATGATTTTGTCGTATTTTGTGGGATTATTGAAGCAAAAATGTTTTTCGGCATCAAACAGTGTTTACGACCGCAAACTGTTTACAGCCGTAAACCCGTTTACGGCTGTGAACCTATTTTTGGCCATAAAAATGTTTTTCGTTTAAATCTTGTTTCATTAAGGCCTAATAAATTGATAATTGATAAAACTTAATTTAATTGATTAAATCATTAGTTTTCTCACTTAGCTAGTTTGGTGCAGATCAAATGGCAGACTTGAAATTTTCTGATAAGCACAACATTGTTGCTTTCCTGTTTGATCCTCCAGCTGCACACCAAGAATTCAAGTCCATGATTCATGGTGTTAAAAATGTTGTCTTGCACATGCCTTCAAGAAAAATCCCATCGTTTATCAAGACTTAGTGAAGAAATTTTGGAACAAGGCTTCTGTGAATAAAAGAGAAGATGGTGAAGACACAGTAGAATCAGTCATTCATGGAAAGAAGATTGTGGTGTTTGAGCAAACTATTCGCGAGGTGCTGCAAATCAATGACCAGCCAGGGTTTCAAACTAAGATCTCCATGGAACAAGCTGAAGAGATTTTCGAAAGAATGGGATATGAAGGAGTGTTTCCACCTACAGTAAAGAAGTTGTTGTGTCCTTACTGGCGATTTCTTGCTCACTCTTTCCTAATTTGCATCTCAGGCAGGAAATCTGGTGCTGATAAGATTTCCCTATTGAACACTGGTGCTATTACTGCTCTTGCCATGGGTCTTGAGTTCAACTTTTCAAAATACATTCTGAATGAGATGATGAGTAATTTGGAAGGAAAAAGGAAGGACAAATGTATGATGTTTCCAAGATTTCTCCAGATGATATTTGATAGTAAATATCCAGAGTTAGAAAGAAGAGGTGAAACGTTGGACTTAAAGTCTCTGGGAGCTAATTCTTTTGGACTCAGGAAATAAAACCGCAAGGGTACAAAATTTGTATTCCAAGGAAAGTACCCACTAGAGAAGTTTGGCCAGTTTGCGGAGATCAGTGAAGCGTCTGATTCAGAAAGCTCATCAGGCAATGAAAATGATGAAGATGATGTTATTACCGCTTCTGAGCATGAAGAAGACCTTGTTCCTCCCATTGCAATTATTGCCGAGGAACATGTACCGATGGTTAATGTGGAGGTAAATGATGATGATGGTGATGATGAGGATGATGATATGGATCAAGGTGGTGATCTATCCGAATTTGATGATGATGACTTATTCTTTGACTTTGGGTAGGGTAATGATTTAAGGCCAAGTAACGATGACCTCGATGCGTTCTTTGATAATGTCCATGATGTTTTACAACCTGCCACGGAGACAGAGGGAGTTAATAATGTTCTCAAGGTGACGCCTCCAACTACTGATCAGATGGCCGACACTTTAGCTAATCTGGATTCAACTAGAAGGATTCCTCCCCTTGCAGTTACTACTTCAGCCACTTTGCCATCTAAATTTGATCTTATTATGACACAAGCCTCCCAGCATCTAATCAAAAGGAGAAGAGCCGATCCAAGGACGGGAGTGCTTTTCAGGGAACAAGCTCCGCCAGCCCAACAATCTACTGCAACTGCAACACCAGCCCAACCAACCCACGAAGAAAGTTATATTTTGAAAAAAGGACTAAGCGATGTTCGATCTTCGTATGAAGCCAGGAGTTCTTCAATTCCTGGGGCTTCCTCTCCACCACAACCTAAACACGATGTTGTATCCGAGAGGCTTGCTAGGTTTTTGGCACAACAAGATTCTGATCCTTCACCCCGAGGCAAAGGCATATCTATAGGTGGATGAAGTTTAGGGGGAGCGGAACCATCGATTTCTGAACTTAGAGCAGAGATTGGAATATTAAACCAGAAGATTATCAATAAAGATGTTTTGATAGGAACTCTGGACATTAGAGTTTCTGATCTGGAAAAGGAAAATCTTGAAAAATGAAAACAAATTTCTGGTTTACAACTCAACCTTGGAGCCTTGAACGCTGGTTACTACGACCTAAAGAACAAACTGATAGCAAAATTTGGCGAAAAATTCAAAACAACTGTCGAAGAACCAAGTGCATTTGTGACTTCTTAAAGTGCCCCTGCCAATACATCTTAACCCGATCTGCTTGATAATCCTCTACCAGTCAGAACCACAAGAATTGTTGACCGATTTGAGAATGAACCGGCTCAAGCCAATCCAAGAGTTACTCTCAAACGAGCTTGACAACCGGTCTCTTCACAAAATAAGGATAAGTGGCTCTTCATGAAAAATTTAGGTCAAAATGTTTGTGGAGACCAGCCCGAACTCACAGTGACTGATATTGGAAATAGGCAGTTCAGTGATAAGTATGGTGACCTGTCAGGAATTCTTATGCGGGGTTTTCATGAAAAATTAAATTGCTAGCTGATAAAGCGCAAGGGCAGAAACATAGAGTATTACAGTGACAAGAATGATTTTTCTTCTTTGACAAAGGTGGGCCTCACTGAACTTTTTGAAGCTCCATTCTCTAACCCAGCCAATGATCCTTGCAGAACGAATGTCAAACTCTTCTTGGAGAATCAATCTAGGAGGAAATTTGATGGGATGAAGACTGCTGAATCCTTCTTGAAAAGAGGCCAAATATGTTTTTGACCCCAAGACCAACAAGCGCTTGAAGAATGTAATGTGGCCTCCTACAAAGCAGATGACACAGATTCCTATTGTAAAGAATTTTTGTGATGGATCACTGAACAATATGGAATATAGGGTTTTCGATGAAGCCACAACCTCTTCTGTCATCAAATTCCCAGATGGTTTCTTTCGTATCATTGATAAGAAGGATTGTCTACAGTTTGGTGAATGGGACATTAACATTTTGGCTCAACATCAAATCATATGCAAGCATAAGATTCTTGAGGTTGCTACTAAAGAACTTACAAGCATGATCACTGAGATTATCGACAAGAAGATGTGGCTAGGGGCGATGGGAAGGTGTAACGTGCTGGTCGTAGAGAAAGACTAAATTCATGCTAGCCTCAATCCAAGGGGGAGATTGTTAGGTCATATTTTGTTGGTTTGGGCTAGGCATTCATCTGTATCGGTCTTGTTAGTCTTTTTATGGGTATTTGTAGGGTTTGTGGTTGGGTGAACTGAAAACAGGGTTTTTCGGTTCAAGTGGTATTTGCGGCTGCAATCTGTTTGCGGCCGTGAACTATGTACAGTCCACTGTTCCCTATATATATATATATATATATATATGTGTGTGTGTGTGTGTGTGTGTGTGTGTGTCAGTCTTGTCAGAATGTACAGCGGTTGTGTGTATGTGTTCCATTGTACCCGACGTTTACGGCTCAATACAAATGTGTACAATTTGGATCAGTCTTGCTTCTACTCCTTCTTGTTCTCATTGATTATAGCTTTTTCTTGTGTTTGATCACCAGTTAATTCCATATTTGGGGACTTACAATAGCCCCCGTCCATCCTGCACAAATCGGGTGTCCTCACCCATGATCTTCTCCAGCTTCCAATTCTCTTGACGCATACCCTTAGCCAGAGCCTCCCTGATCAAACCCACAAGTGGAGAATCCACTGATATCCTCAAACAAGTCAATGGGGTAGATGATCCAGCTGACTTGCGGCTCAGAGTGTCCGTAACCACGTTCACTTTACTTGGGTGTATGCGCTGCGATCAAGCCGGGCCATTCCCTTTCGAGCGGAAGTACCCGAAACCATAAATAGCAATTGAAAGCACAAAGCTTAGTGAGTTCTCCAAAATATCATATACCATACATAATATACGAGCCATACATTCATACATATCAAACATGCGATAGAAGATACTATGTGCCAACCATAGTCTTGCCATTATGCCACGAGTCGTATCATGGTCTTTCCTTGCCAGGCTGGGGGAAAAAAACCTTTGTCTTATAGACAAATGTCGGGATCCACCTCATGGTCTTCCATGCGAGTATCACAAAAACAACTAGCATACAATCTACAACTAACTATCTACTTAACTGATAGAGTCCAAATTCTGGTCTTGCATATAGGATTACCAGGTACCACTCACTGGTCTTTCATACAAATGCCAAGAATCCCGTCGCCTTACTATAATACATAAACCAATAGGGTTGGCATTAGTGACATCGACCCATAGAATAGTGAGGAGACTCACCTCGCACTGCTGAAACACACTGATAATCCCTGACACCTGGTCCAACAATCCCCCAAACTATAAATAACCAAATAATACCCAATTAACAATTGGAATTGAATCTATATCCTGAATCCATACTTAGTGTAAAAGACCACTTTACCCCTTATCTAGCTTCGCCCAAGACTAAGGCCCAAAGCTATAATCCAAAAGACCCAACATGGCCCAAAGTATCCCATGGCCAACCCTATTGAAACTTCTAGTCAAAGTCAAAGTAAACAGCCCATGTTGATCAAACACGCCGTGTTGTCCCTTTGACAAGCTGTATCCCGCCAGCATCCAGCCAGTTAAAAAAAATCCCAACCACACGCATTGTTTCCCTTTGAACACGCAGTGTTCGACCGAGATCCAATAGCTTAAAACATTAAGTTGTTTTCTCCGACACCAAGAGCTCCAAAGCTTAGATCTAGTCCATAATATGGTCCAGAAGGATGAAGTTTCCAACTTTATCCATTGGGACTACCCAAAAAGGTTCAAAACTCAAACCATAAATCTTAATAGTGCAAGGTCTTAACCAATAAGCACTTAATCCATAAATACATATCCCCAAAACATAGATTTGACTTCCTTTAGCTCGAAAACCACGTAAAGTTGCCAACTTTATGGTCATGAATGTCTAAATCAAGCTCTTAAGCATAAAAAGGACTTAATAAGTGACTTAATGTGTGCATGTAACCAATTATCTCATAAATCTTGCACATTTATGCTCAAGGAGTCAAATACAAACTCAGATCTAGAATAACAAGCCCTTAAATGACTTTACTCTCTCATCAACCAAGAAAGGGACCAAAAGCACAATATAGACAAATCTAAACATCTATAAGTTAGGGTTCAAACTTGATACATTTGAAAGCTTGCATAAAAGAATATGATTCGGGATCCAAAACCTTTCCACCAACAATACAACTTCAACATCTCCACTTCCTTCACAAATACAAAAAATGAGCAGCAAGAACTTCTTACAAACTCAAGAACACCACCAAGAGACTTAAAAATTGATTTTAGGGTTTTAGTAGCAATGGAGGTAGGTAAGGAGGCCAACCATGAGGAATTAATGCCTTTATATAGGGTGCAACACCCTAAAAATAAGAGTTTTCTCCATGAGTCGCCAACGTGCTGCGTAATGGCATAAAAACGACATGTTGGCCTGAATGAAAGCCAAATTTTTTAAATCTAGACATGCCATGTTCATCTCTCCAACACTTTGTGTCCACTCTTCTAAATGGGATTTATTCCTAACAATTGATCCTCAAGATTGTGGGTGTTACAACTATTCACCACTTTAATTAGATTTCGTCCTCGACATCATTCCTTACCATCCCAGACACATCAGACAGCCTAAAGAACGCAACCACAACCCAGAACATACAAAGGCCTTCCCATGACTACTGAACCCAACTTTAGGAGAATTCTCCACCCCACAGTCTTATAAAACTCCTACTTTGCCATGGTCGCCGCCCATTTTCTTACAACTCATCTATCAATCCATCCATACAAATTTGGAGTCTAACACGCACCCGACCAAGACCCCAAGTTGGGCTCGATTCATGCCTAGAACCCCAATCTGGCTCCATCAAAATCCTGCTATCCATCACCAAGAAGGCACTAACCAACTATTGGGGAGTTTCCTGAACTCCTAACTCACACAATCCTCAATCTAGATGACCACCTGAGTCGCCTTCCTCCCTGATGGGGATATGAAACTCATCCTAGTTTCACGCCTGATTCCACTCTTGGATCTGAACGGTTCTCTTCCACTTTGATTCGATGAAGCTCTCCCAGTACACAAGGTTTGAAGGATTCCCAATCCACCTTACTTCTTATATTGAACCGATAACAACCTGCACTTACCAATGCTAGTGTTCCATTACTAGCCAAACCCAACAACTGTAAAAACCTTGAAGACCAGATAAACACTCCCCGAAATCCCAACAAATCTGATAACTCTAGACGCTTTTAATGATACAACACCCAAATCTTGAAGTACTTTATGTTGCTGACATGACCGAACCTTAGCAATAGACCACTTCCCTTGGCCCTCCCAGTGGCAAACAAAGCTTAGATACTAAACCACCGAACCCCAAAAATACTGGAGAATTAACCCGCTGAACCTGACCATGGACCTTCCATATAATACCCCTAAACCGATCTCGACTAAGAACCTGAAATAACAACTGAGCACCTTGAAACCCGCTTAACAAGATACAACCTCTTGCTGACCCACGAACGATTCATGGCATGTAAAAGGCATATAACAATTCTTGATGATATAATTTAAACATAATAGAGAATATAACTAAAGACCATGCTTACCTAGACCGATACTAAATTATGAACAACATAAATACTGATAAAAATGAAAAAGAAGGCAAAAGATAACATACCCGCAATATCATCTGCTGGAGTCCTGGCCTCCCTTGTCTGACACTGCAATGCCCAATTCCTCTGTGTTAGGGCTCCTGCCCTGCCCTCACGACCATCAATGATCCTCAAAGTAGCTAGAGTACGTGCACTCACTGCTCCTCCCCTCACCATTGGACAGTCGGCCTTCTTGTGGACCACTTGGTTGCAGTGAAAACATAACGGACTTACCCCCCTCTGCCAAGGACAATCCCCGCTGACATGACCAACACTGCCACACTTGTAGTAGCCCAAATCCATAGAACGGCACACCCATCGTGCAGTTTCTCACACGTGTTGTACTGACCCCGGCCATGCTGGCCCCTCAATTGCTAATCAGAAGTCTTGGGTGTCTTCCCGGAATTGTCCACTGCCTACACCTAATATACTCACAAACTACCTGATGTCGTCCCTCAGCATATCATGATACCTCACATTCTTCATTTCCTCGCCCGCTGCATACTGTGGAACCAATAAGGCCATCTCTTGGAACTTGACAGTAATCTCTGCCACAGTCTTAATGGTCTAGCCGAGATCCTAAAACTCTTGCGCCAACTGTTGCACCTCAATCATCAGTGCGATCTCATATCCGAAGTTGGTCAAAAAATCATCCCATGACATAACAACAACAACATCATCATCACCCACCTCACATCCTACCTCCTCCCACCAATCCCGTGCCCTGTCCTTCAAAAGGCAGGAAGCAAATCTGACCTTTGACCCTGCGGGACAGAAACTCAGCTCGAATGCGTTAGAAATATCCACTAACCATCTCCTATTGGCAATGGGGTCCTTCTCCCCAGAGAACATGCACAAGCACTCATCCAAAACCTCTAAAATCCTCTGCTTGACCTCAGCACGACAAACGCGAAATTCATGGAAGGAAAAAGTGCGAGCTCCAGCGATAGCCATAACCTCAGCATGGAATGCACACAAGTACTCATCCAAAACCTCCAGAATCCTCTCCTTGACCGAAAAAATATCACATGAGTCTAATCCAAAATACCGTGGGTAATATCCGATGAGATAACTCCTGCATCTACTTGTTAATTGGATTAGTACCTACACCTGAGCTGGAACTAGAACCAGAACCTCCTTTTTGACTGCTCTTCACCAAACTGAAACACGACATGCAAATTATCAGAACATACCCAAGAATCTTCATTCCACAAGCTTCCTAGATTCTCCAAGACTCTCCCCGATTCGAGTATGGATCCTATGCTTTCAGTAGTACAGGCCCAATACTACCTTCCATATCTATCCATACTTTCCTTACGAATCATACTGAAACCTGTAAGTCACCTTCTTGAACTGATGCACCAAACTCTCACTAAACAACACAACCAAACCCAGTAAAGCATATCCTAGGCCTCCTAGGTTCTCGAACTCACCCTGCCCTCAAGTGCTGAAAGGCTCCCACCAATGTCAACTAACTACCTCATGAATATAATAAAAACATGCACATCAGATAATCCTTCGAGTAAAAGACTTAACCCTAGAATGGTTGGACTTAGACAAGAGTTTCATAGTAGGTTCGGATCCATCACTCTGAGATTATTTAACTTGTACCACATGTGACTTAGCATATTCACTTAGAAGTTAATTAGGATTGCCAAGAGTCCCACAAAGCACAAAGCAAATAACATTCAGGCAACGGAAAATCTAACCAGCATACACTAGTCAAACCATTCTATCCACTTATTTGAACACCATAATAGCAAGCAATTCTAAAAGCTCATACAATCAGGCATATAAAGGCATCTCTCCTATCATAAAATCCTGAGCAAATCCTTATCCCTAATCTAGCATGAAATTCTCATAATCATATCACGTATCAGAATAAACAAGTATTGATATTTTAGGAATCACTTACTTGAGCTCGGCCAATTGCATGCATCACACCTCTTTCTTTGATTAGAAATCCTTTTTAATAAAACATTTATTGTACGAAAATTTTCACCAAACCCTCCGTTTGAGTCCAGGCATCCCCGAGAGTATGCCCGAATCCCTCGAACCAAGGCTCTGATACTAACTTGTAACACCCCAAAAGTACGAGGTAAAAATTTCATTTTTAAAACAACCAAAACACTCATTTATCATTACCAAAACACTTAAATGTATTTCATATTAAAACGATTATCCAAGTACAATCCCAAATACTCAAGTTCATAGAAAATATGGGTGTATACGTTGTAATCAAGCCGAACCCTTCCCTTTTGAACCAGAACTACTTGAAACCATAAACAACAATTGTAAGCACAAAGCTTAGTGAGTTCCCCAAAATAACACAAACCATACATAACATACGATCCATACATTCATACATATCAAACATGCAATAGAAGATGCTATGTACCAACCATAGTCTTGCCATTATGCCACGAGTTGTATCATGGTCTTTCCTTGTTAGGTCATGGACCAAAACCATGGGTCTTATAAACAAGTACTAGGAGCCACCTAATGGTCTTCCATGCGAGTATCACAAAGACAACTAGTATACAATCTACAACTAACTATCTACTTAACTGCCAGAGTCCAAACTCTAGTCTTACATACTGGATTGCCAGGCGCCACCTATTGGATAAGGTGTCTAAGTCCATAACTATTTCTAGTATGTACTTGACCCGACCCGGCATGGTCCATTTGGGTTGCATGGCACCATGCAATTGGATAGACTAAATGAGATAAATAACACTTGTGGTTTATTAATATATGATAAGTTCTAATATATTAATAGTATTATTTAATTAGTTTGATCAAGAATTAATTTAGAATTAATAAAGTGATCAAAAGATAACTAATTAAATATATGGGTTGATTATGTAAATCATCCATAACTTGTATAGTGGGCTAAGAGGCTCCATGAATTATCAAGTTGGGTTAAACCCATAGGATGCTTCATGGATGCTTCAAGGGAGTTACACACCCATGGGTCATGGAAATGAAGAGTGACGACACATTAGGGTTTACATGGTGTAACCCTAGATGTGTCAACACTATATAAGGATCATCTCCTCCACCAAAATCGGGTACACATGAACAAGTGAGGGCTAGGACGATTTTTGCTAGTGTAAGATTCTCTCAAAGTTTACTCCTTTGCATTTGCTGTTGTGTGAAGCATTTGAGGCATCACACTTGGGGTGCTAGGCTCACAAGGTTTCAAGGATCATAAGCAACAACAAGGTAAGTTATTCTATCTTTCATTCAAGTTAAAAATGTTCCCCATGTATGCTAGATAGGAATATAACCTTGGAGTTTAACTTTGCATGATAATTAGAGAAACATTGATCCAATGTTATTAGGGTTGCATGTACACTTACGAAGTGTTAGAATGCTCAAAACCCATCAGTGGTATCAGAGACTAGGTTTGTTTGTTGATTATTTGTGCAAACTGCTTGAAAAAATCGATTTTATGCTTTCTACTCGTATGAACTCACCGAGTCCATGGGGGGACTCAACGAGTCCATGAACAAATGCAAGCTACTCGTCGAGTATGTTCTTGCACTCGACAAGTATAGGCGGCAGTTTTCAGAATTTCGACGTTTGTTGCTGGAAATGGACTAGAAACATTAACCTAAACTATTTTGGTACTTGAAAACTTGTTTTAGATGGTCTAATGTTTATGCTAATCCATTTACAATGGTAATTATCAAAATTACAAGTTTTTGTGTAATTTTTTTATTCTTGAAAGTGTTCATAATAATGTTCTTGAACTTATGATGATTAGATGATCATAGGAATTACATGTAACCTTCATGGTAGTAAAATTCATGATAATAATGTGTTTTAATGGAGTCCATAACTTATCCTCAAGTTATGGAAAAGCAAAAGTCACACTTTTATTAAAGCCATTAAAAGAACACAAGAGTTATAAAAAATGAAGAGTCTTCATTTTTTTACTCAATTAATTCATAAGTTATAAGAAATGAAATGTTTTGAAAGTTTACACAACTTGCCCTCAAGTTTTAGAACAAGTAAAGTCTTGATTAAAACTTTAGTTCCAACCCTTATAATTTTAAAAGTTAAAATTCAACCCTTATACTTTATAATATTATAAGTTAATATATATATATATATATATATATATATATATGTGTGTGTGTGTGTGTGTGTGTGTATGTATGTATAAGATCAAGTCGTCTTACCGCTAGTACGCCTCATTCACGAAGTCGGTCTATAAAGGGGGGGGGGGGGGGAGTATAAGGCTGTTGCCTATAAAATGGCAACTTAATGGGTGTCCACTCTCACCCACCGCTCCCTTGATCGGTGGAGGATCGTTAGCCGAACGGGTAGGACAAGGACTTATAAATTCTCATTAAAAGTATAATGAATATTATAAAGTAACTAAATGCTTTTATTAAATTCCCATTCTTAGTTACTTTAGGAAAAATGTGAATAAGGTGCTAATCCATGAAATTACACTTTACACTTTGTTTAAGTCGTTGCTAGAGCGTGTGTAGTTAACCAGCACACTAACTTGGACTTAACAAGGTAGGTAAAGGGTGAATTACGGTTTATCTTAGTATCGGTGGAGCGTGTGTGGTTTACCGGCACATCGATTGAGTGATAAAATTTAAAGGTACCAAGTGATTTGCATGGTTACTTCACACCTCGTTTTGTGATCGTCGGTATCCCAATCACAAAACTTGGAGGGCACACTCGAGATTGAAACATGCCATTGAAAAGTTCAATGAATCTCAAAGAATCTAGGAATTTTTAAGAACCAATTAAAAACCTAATATCTATATTTCGTTTTTCATGGTGGAAATTGGTGAATCGTCATTCACCTACCTTTCAAATATGTTCTAGCTTGGATTACGGCATATCTCTTCTAAGTTATAATATATTGTGATTGGATCCTAGCCTTAATATTACATTTTGGTGTTTTATTAAGGACTCTCTTAATATCTAAACTAATCTTCTTCTCTTCTTTCAGATGTCTTCAAACAATGCTGCTTCTGGCTTTAATCCTAATGGCTCCTTTACCCTTATGAACTTGTGTGGGAAAGTCACTTTTAATGGATCCAACTTCAATGAATGGATCAGAAACATCAAGATGATTACCCGCTACGAGGACAAAGAATATGTCCTCTATAAGGAGCTTAAGGAAATTGATGAGACCACTGGAACTCCTCGGGAGATCGCTGACTTCCAGGCACTTGAAAGGGATGCTACCAAAGTTGCATGCATCATGATGGCCACCATGACAACGTAACTCCAAAAGTCCTATGAGGACTTTTACCCTTTTGAAATGCACCAAGATCTGATGGAAAGATACCATCAAAGTGCATGACAAGAGAGGTATGAAATCATCTGCTCCATGATAACAACCATGATGAAGGACATGGAATTTGTCACGAGCCACATGATGAAAATGCAAAGGTATGTGGATCAATTGCTGAAGCTTAATGTGAACTTCCATGAGGAGCTTGCAATAGATATTATTTTGCACTCCTTACCATCGTGCTATGATCAATTCCGCATGTCATATCACATCAATAAGGAAGAGGTCACACTCAGCAAACTTCAGGGACTCCTCAAGACCGCAGAAACAGGTCTTAAGGGTAAGTCGGTTGTTAACACTCCTACTCCAAACTCCGCCCCGGTTTTGGCAATCTGGAAAGGACGAGGGAAGAAGAGAAAGAGCTCTTCGAAGGGTACCAAGGCTAGGACCCTTGATGGATCTTCTTCAAGCAGAACCAAGAAAAGTTCTGTCACTCCTAGTTCTGACCCAAAAGAGGCTGAATTATTCTATTGCCATGAAAAAATCACATTGGAAGCACAACTGCCCAGAGTACTAGGAAGATGTGAAGGATGGGAAAGTTAAACCCAACCATGTAGGTATTTACACTATCTTATCTAATAACTCACCCCATTCTAACTCTTGGGTCCTTGATACTGGTTGTGGTATTCATATCTGTTCTGATTTGCAGGGACTAAGAAGAAGTGAGAATGTGGAGCATGGAAGAATAAACTTAATCATGGGAAATAGGAAAGCTTTACCTGTCACCAAGATTGGAGTTTATACTTTATCGCTAAGTAGTGGGTTTAGTTTAGATTTGAATAAATATTGTTATTCGCCAGAAATGGCAAGAAATATTATTTCCTTTCATGCATTGGAAAAACAAGGTTTCACCTTTTCATTTGATAATAAAGTTGGTTCGATTAATGCTTTCTTTAATAATGTTCTTTATTTTAAAGCATTACCTTGTGATGGTGTGTATGAAACTGTATCTGTGGTTGATAACTTAGGAAATAATGTTTTGTGTATTGATTCTATTAATAACTTAGATAAAGCGTCATTATGGCATTGTCGTCTTGGACATATAAGCAAGAAACACATAGGCCAACTCCAAAAGGGTGGAGTCTTGGAGTCATTTGACCTAAAGTCAGATGATAGTTGCGGATCATGCTTACTTGGAAAAATGACAAAGTCACCCTTCACAGGTTCTTGTGAAAGGGGTGAAGGTTTGCTGGATCACATACACACGGATGTGTATGGACCTTTCAAACATGCCACAAGGGATGCTAATTGTTATTATTTGACTTTTACTGATGATTACAGTAGATATGGATATGTCTACTTAATCAAGCATAAGTTAGAGACTTTCGAAAGGTTTAAAGAATTTAAACAGGAAGTCGAGAATAAATTGGGAAGGAATATTAAGATGCTTCGATCCAATCGAGGTGGTGAGTATCTTAGTTCAGAGTTCCTCGACTATCTTAGGGAAAGTTAAATTGTCTAACAATTGACACCTCCCAGGACACCGCAGTTGAATGGTGTAGCTGAGAGGCGTAATCGAACCTTGTTGGATATATGGTTCATTCCATGATGATTCAAGCTTCACTACCAATCTCATTTTGGGGGTATGCCTTAGAGACTGCCGCCCATATCCTTAATTTAGTCCCTACAAAGAAAGTTGCCAAAACTCCTCATGAGATGTGGACTGGTAAAGTACCCAAACTAGACCACATTAAGATTTGGGGTTGCGAGGCTTTCGTGAGATGTGAGACTCATGATAAGCTCGAACCTCGAAGCGAGAGGTGTATTTTCATCGGCTACCCACAACAATCCTTTGGTTACCTCTTCTACAGACCTAGTGAAAATGTGGTCTTTGTAGCAAGGAGGACTGTCTTTCGAGAGAGAGAGAGAGTTTATAAGCCAAGGAAATAGTGGGAGGCAAATTGACCTTAAAGAAATTCAAGAGTCAAGTGGTGAAGGAACTTCAAACCCTAGCACTCAACTTGAGGAGGAAACTCCTGTTGAGAAAATTGACATGTTTGTACCTCTGAGGCATTCCACAAGGGTTAGGAATGCACCTGAGCATTACTATGGATTCCATATTACTGCGGAATGTGATACACTTATCAGTGATGAGACACTGATAGGTCTGGATGAACCTAACAGTTACGCGGAAGCCATGGCAGGCCTTGAGTCAGCTAAGTGGAAAGAGGCTATGGACAACGAGATACAGTCCATGTATGACAATCAAGTTTGGAACTTGGTTGAGAATGTACCAGGTCGTAAGACTGTAGGGTGCAAATGGATCTTCAAGAAGAAGACCGACATGGATGGTAATGTACAAACTTATAAGGCACGATTCGTTGCAAAGGGTTTCTCACAAACTCCGGAAAATGATTATGATGAGACCTTTTCTCCAGTGGCCAAGATTAAGTCTATTAGGGTTCTGTTAGCCATAGCTGCATTTCATGATTATGAAATATGGAAAATGGATGTCAAAACTGCTTTCCTTAATGGAAAGTTGGCTGAGGATGTTTACATGAATCAGCCAGAGGGTTTTGTCAGTACAGAATACCCTAATAGAGTGTGTAAGCTTGAGAAATCCATTTACGAGTTAAAACAAGCACCTCGCAGATGGAATCTTTGCTTTGATGAGAAAGTCAAAGAATTTGGCTTTTCTAGGAGTGAAGATGAATCTTGTGTATATGTCAAGGCTAGTGGGACTATAGTTAGCTTTTTGGTATTGTATGTGGATGACATACTACTCATAGGAAATGACGTCCCAACTCTACAGGAAGTTAAGTCCTGGCTTGGGAAGTGTTTCTCTATGAAGGACCTAGGAGAAGCTGCCTATATTCTAGGGATAAGGATCTTGAGAGACCGGAGTAAAAGACTAATTGGACTTAGTCAAAGTACCTACTTGGATAAGGTGCTGAAGAGATTCAGCATGCAAGACTCCAAGAAAGGAGAGTTACCCATCCAAAGTAACGCCATATTGAGTAAGACACAAAGTCCTAGTACTGAGGCTGAGATAGCAGAAATGAGTCAAATACATTATGCTTCGGCAGTAGGATCGATCATGTATGCTATGACGTGTACTCGACCTGATGTAGCCTTTGCCTTGAGCATGGTTAGCAGGTATCAGGGGAACCCTGGCAAGGCACACTGGACTGCGGTAAAGAATATCCTCAAATACCTACGGAGGACTAAGGACTGGGTCCTTACCCTCGGTGGGAGTGATGACTTGAGAGTTGTAGGGTATAGTGATGCAAGCTTTCTGACTGATAAAGAAAATTTCCGCTCTCAGTCAGGTTGGGTCTTTACCTTAAACGGAGGAGCAATTTCTTGGAAGAGTTGCAAGCAAGAGACAGTGGCTGATTCAACTTGCGAATCAGAGTATATAGCAGCTAGCGACGCAGCAAAGGAGGTGATATGGCTGAAGAACATCATTAGAGACCTTGGAGTTATACCAGCTATTAAGGAGCCAGTGTAAATTTTCTATGATAGTGAAAGTGTTGTTGCCTTAGCCAAGGAACCAAGGGATCACGGGAGATCTAGACACATTGACAAAAAATACCATTTCATCAGACATCGAATAGAAGAAGGACTCCTCGTGGCGAGGAGGGTGTCATCGGATGAGAATCCATCAGATCCCCTCACAATGTGACTGAATCGGGTTAAGCATCTCTAGCATGCTCGGAGCATAGGGCTGAAGGATGATATTAGATTTACTAGTTAGATAACCTTGAAATTTGTAAACTGTAATTGACATTAGATGATGAATAAAAGGTGTTTTATTTATGAGTAAAGTGTTGCTATCTCTTGTCAATCGTTTACTATATTTCTTTTGCATGTTTTGACTTCCAACATAATTATGTTTGGTATATCATATTATTCGAACCTCCATAGTCGGTCATATGTCGGAAGTAGGTATAAATCAAGACTGTCATGATTGGTTGTAGAGGTCTAAGTTGTTGGACATTGCTACAACACTCATGAGTGCTCATAAGTTCTGAGCATTGGACTCAACCCACGCTCACTAGAATCACTTCATGGAATTTATCTCGAGTGATCGTGAGACGGTAATATCATATAAGTCTTCAAACCGAGAGATATGATTTGTTACTTATGATTTGGTTATGCAATGATTGTACGTAAATGCATTGGTAACTCGATGTTATAAAACGTGCTTTTGTGTATAATTCAATGAGTAGTATAACAAACATATGATTCGAAGTTTATCTGTTCCTTCTTGGATTAGAAGCTGATATCTGGGCCCCTCGATGATTTTGTTTTGACCTATGTATCGGGCCCGGTCAGAACTGTAAAATCCAAAAATACGACCCAAAAATTTTTGTTTTATAATATTAAAATCATGATACTGAAAACCATACTAATAAACGTATGTCATAAATCTCAAAAACATAATGAAATGTATCATATCAAACTGTATCAAACATGTGAAAATGTCCAATCAAACTCCCAGGAAAAGAAACTGCCGAAGCTGTGGTGTGTGCGATGCTATCAATCCGAGCTCTTCCCTTTTCTTGCGGAAGTACCTGAAACCAAAACTGAAACTGTAAGCACGAAGCTTAGTGAGCTCCCACAAACTACCACATACCATACAATACATATAAATCACATATTGGGCCTTGCCCACTGCATCGGACCGAAGTCCGGAAACTGCATCGGATCGAAGTCCAAAACTGACTAGGACCTCGTCCCCTGCATCGGACCGAAGTCCGGAACTAGCTGCATCGGACCGAAGTCCGGAACTGACTGCATCGAACCAAAGTCCGGAACTAACTGCATCGGACCAAAGTCTGGAACTGACTGAGCATAGCATAGCATAAACACATATCAACTAGCATATAAACATATCAACCAGCATAAACACATATACTGCATACTGCATTAGGCCGTAGCCCGGAACACATAACACATAGATCTTGTCTGAGCCACGAAGGCATCAAACCCACTAACCGCTACATCAGACTGAAGCCCGGAAACTACTGCTAACTAGTCGGGTCGGCATTGTGGCCGTAGACCCGTTCCTACTGGGAGGAAACTCACGTCGTGCACTGGCTGCTAAGTGAACTGCTCTAGAAACTGTCTGCTACTCCGGTACCTCCCCGGCTACAATTTCCATAAATACACTCAATCAATTACTGATAACTATACTGAGGGTAAAATAACTATTTTACCCCTGGTCAAAGTCAACTTCCAGTTGACCGGAATCGCCGAGTCAGGGCGCAGACTCGCCGAGTCCTTCCTTTACTGACTCTAACTTACTCACCGAGTCCCTCTTTCACTCACTGATTCACTCCGAACTCTCGACTCAAAGTAAGACGGGGACTCGCGACTCGACTCGTCGAGTCCGAAGAACTACTTGTCGAGTCTGAGGAACTACTCGCCGAGTTCTACCGTGCAGACTCCATACACTGCTCTCGAATCCTCTCTATGGTTCCCAACTCGTTGATCTGAAATCTTGGACCCATTTGAACACATAAAGTTGCTAACTTTACGTGTAACTACCAAGGAATGAAACCATTCATCTTTGACACACTTTACTCGAGAAAACTCATCCAACTCGCCGAGTTGCTCATGCAACTCGTCGAGTTCTAACGCAAACTTCATCGGACTTGCCGAGTTGTTCTTCCAACTCGCCGAGTCAACGGCTATCTTCATATAACTCGCCGAGTCGCCCTGGGGACTCGCCGAGTTCTTTCAGTCCCTTTTCCATACAGGTCCGATCTAAGCCATGCAGCTGATTCAAATCCTGGATCTGAACTTCTAGGGCATGCTTTTCACGTAAAGTTGCTAACTTTACATGCATGCATGGCTTTAAAGGCTTCATATGACCAAAATAAGCTCTTAATGGGGTTCTAGGCTCAATAGGGACTTCAATCACAACCACAACCAAAACTTTATACTTCTAGCATTCCATGAGTGTCCAGATCTGAAGTATAACCCGGCCATAAGGCCTAATAAAAAAGGATTTGTGGTTTTAGGTCTTAGAAACCACAAATTAAGGACAACATAGATCTATATGAACAATAGCCAAGGTATAGAATTTAATACCAGAAAAGCTGACCAATAGAGTGTGTATTCTGGATCTACTTCCTCTTCCTTGAACTCTCTAACTTCCACCTTCTCCTTCTTACTCCAAAGATGCCTTCACAAGCAATAAACACACATACACACACACACTAAGAAACGGCTAGGGTTTTGTTAGCAGATGCTCTGGGGTGAAAGGGACGAGTTTGGGCGCATAAGAAAGTTTAAATAGGTCCAAAACCCTAAATTTAGGGTTTCCTCCAGACAGGCAAACTCGTCGAGTCCAGCGTATGGACTCGCCGAGTAGCCGACTAAATACGCGTGCTCATCCCGTCTCTACTCGGCGAGTCGGACAACAGACTCGTTGAGTTCTCCTCAAAAATGGAAAAAACTTATTTAAATACATACCGGGAATGAGGCGTTACAAGAACTAAGTTGATGTGTTCAATTAAGTTCTTTGTCAAACGAATCAGAAATCGGGAAACAAACTGCTATACAATAAGTAAGACATTGTTCCATGTATTTGTCTGGCTGATATCTAGAATAGAGGATTATTTGATCACTTTTCTTAAATGGCATATCATCATCTTCTCAGTTCCGAGAAATCTTGTAAGAGCTACGATTGCTGATCGGTTCCTGAAGTCAACTTGCAGTTATAGTTATTTGATTTATCCAAGTGGGAGACAGTTGGATAAGGTGTCTAAGTCCATAAGTATTTCTGGTATGTACTTGACCCGACCTGGCATGGTCCATTTGGGTTGCATGGCACCATGCAATTGGATAGAATAAATGGGAAAAATAACACTTGTGGTTTATTAATATATTATAAGTTCTAATATATTAATAGTATTATTTAATTACTTTGATCAAGAATTAATTTAGAATTAATTAAGTGATCAAAAGATAACTAATTAAATATATGGGTTGATTATGGAAATCATGATGGGTGTTGAGCATTCTAACACTCCCTAAGTATACATGCAACCCTAATAACCTTGGATCTATGTTTGTCTAATTATCATGCAAAGTTGATTTCCAAGGCTATGATCCTATCTAGCATACATGGGGAACAATTTTAACTTGAATAAAAGATAGAACTACATACCTTGTTGTTGATTGTGATCCTTGAAACCTTGTGAGCCTAGCACCCAGAGTGTGATGCCTCAAATGCTTCACACAACACCAAATGCTATGGAGTAAACATGGAGAGAAAGTATAACACTAAAAAAATCGGCTCTAGCCCTCTTGTTTCTTGTCTAACCGATTTTGGGAGAACACATGAGCTTTATATAGTGTTGACACATCTAGGGTTACACCATGTAAACCCTAATGTGTCATGACTCTTCATTTCCATGACCCATGGGTTTGTAACTCCCATGGAGCCTCCATGGATCATCCAATGGGTTTAACCCAACTTGACTATCCATGGAGCCTCTTAGCCCACTATATAAGTTATGGATGATTTACATAATCAACCCATATATTTAATTAGTTATCTTTTGATCATTTAATTAATACAAAGATTAATTCTTGATCAAACTAATTAAATAATATTATTAATATATTAGAACTTATAATATATTAATAACCACAAGTGTTATTTCTCTCATTTAGTCTATCCAATTGCATGGTGCCATGCAACCCAAATGGACCATGCCGGGTCGGGTCAAGTACATACCAGCAATAGTTATGGACTTAGACACCTTATCCAACAGTATCCCACTTGGATAAGTCTAATAACTATAACTGCAAGTATGACTTCAGGAACCGATCGGCAATCATAGCTCTTTTCAAGGTTTTTCGAAACTGAGAAGATGATGGTACGCCATTTCAGATAAGGGATCATATAATCCTCTGTTCTAGATATCAGCCGGACAAACACATGGAACATCGTCTGGCTTATTGTCCAACAGTTTGTTTCCCGATTTCTGATTTGTTTGACAAAGAACTTAATTGAACACATCAACTTAGTTCTGACCGGGCCCAGTACATAGGTCAAAACAAAATCATCGAGGGGCCCAGATATCAGCTTCTAATCCAAGAAGGAACAGATAAACTTCGACTCATATGCTTGTTCTACTACTTGTTAAATTACACACAAACGCACGTTTTATAACATCGAGTTACCAATGCGGTTTCATATGTTCAATGCATAACTAACTCGTAGTTAACATGTCATATCTCTAGGTTTGAAGACTTATATGATATTACCGTCTCGCGATCACTCAAGATAAATTCCATGAAGTGATACCAGCGAGCGTGGGTTGAATCCAATACTCAGAACTTATGAGCACTCATGAGTGTTGAGGCCATGTCCAACATCTTAGACCTCTACAACCAACTCATGACAGTCTTACTTCCTATCTACTTCCAACATATGACTGACTGTGGATAATTTGAATAATATGTAAAACAACATAAATATTTTGGATGTCAAAACATGCAAAAGAAATAATAGTAAACGATTGACAAAAGATAATAACACTTTACTCATAAATAAATAAAACTTTTATTCATCATCAAATGTCAATTACATTTTACAAATTTCAATATTATCAAACTACTAAAACTAATATCATCCTTCAGCACTATGCTCCTAGCATGCTAGAGATGCTTAACCCTACCCAGTCCCTTCGTGAGGGGATCTGCCGGGTTCTCAGCCGATGATACCCTCTTTGCCACAAGGAGTCCTTCTTCAATACGATGTTTGATGAAATGATATTTTTTGTCAATGTGTCTGGATCTCCCATGATCCCTTGGTTCCTTTGCTAAGGCATGTAACAGCCCAAAATCTCAAGTATTGCTAAATTGCATTTTGGGGTGTTTTATAGGGGAGACTCGGCGAGTTGGAGCCAGACTCGCCGAGTAGGGTCGCAGAGTTGGTCGCGGGTTCGCGACTGGACTCGACGAGTCCAGGTATGGACTCGGCGAGTCGACGCTGTTCAGTGGAAAACCCTAGCCGTTCGGTTTGGGAAGTATTTAAGGGATCTTATGCCTCCATTGTTCGCCTTTTGGCCGACTGAGAAGGACCCTTAATCGTTGTGGACGTCTAGGGCAGGAGAAGAAGCTTTTGGAACCTTGAAGAATTTGTTAAGCAAGAAGAAGAAGAGTTTTGGCCAAAGGAATATCAAGGGGATCGAGTTCTGAGGTTTGGAGACACAGAGGGGGTGTTATTCAGGTAATATTCCGGATCATTTCTGCTATATTGATGTGTGCACGATTTTAGGGTTTATGAAACCCATTTGGTGATTGGATGGATTATTATGTTGTTATACAAAAGTTTATACCCTAGTAATAGGATGATTAGAGGTCCAGAAGTCCCATGAGTGTGTATTTCGGGAAAATATGTATCTCAGGAAGCAGTTTGATCGACTGCATGGCATGGACTCGCCGAGTCGGATGATCAGACTCGGCGAGTAGCTTGAAGATTTACTGGGACTCGCCGAGTTGTTCTTCAGACTCGGCGAGTGGAGTCGGGGTGGCCCCGCGATTCTTCCAGGAGTGACTCGTCGAGTCAAAGAGGATACTCGACGAGTAGAAGGGGAATCTCAGAGGATTGAAGGACGACCAGACTCGCCGAGTCGCCAGGGAACTCGCCGAGTCCAGTCGAGCTGACAATGGACTGTTGACCAGAGTTGACTGGTGTGATTTCTTAGGGTCAGTTAACGTGGAAGATAGAAGTATTAAAAAGAGATGTATGATGAGACAGGGAGCTTGTAGCTCGGAGGATCAAGTGCAAGAGGTTTCAGGAGTCGCTATCTTCCAGTGTTCGCGAGGTGAGTCTTCTCACTATACCTCACCCGGAAGGGTTTGATTGTGTGACCGGAAGGTCAAGTATGTTATGTGTTATGTTTATATGCTATGAATGGAAAGTTAGCTGCTACGCGTGTTATACATGCTTATATATGGGCCGGAAGGCAAGGTATTATGTGACAGAAAGGTCAGGTATGATATGTGATATATGTGCTTTATGTGTTAGAGTATTTGTATTATGTGTTATATATGTGTATGGGCCGGAAGGCAATTATCTTGTGGACCGAGAGGTCCGGGCCGGAAGGCGATATTATGTGGATCGAAAGATCCGGGCCGGAAGGCGATATTATGTGGATCGAAAGATCCGGGCCGGAAGGCAATGTCATGTGGACCGAACGGTCCGGGCCGGATGGCGTATGTGCGTAAGGTATATTGGGGAACTCACTAAGCTTCGTGCTTACGTTGTTTATGTTACGTTGTTTCAGGTTCTCACAGTAACGCGGGATGGCAACGGTTCGATTGTACACACCGAAGAAAGAGTTGTGTTATGGAGGATCCTGGTCTTCTTTTATAACGGAAATGAAACTACGTTTTGTAATTTGAATGTGAATAAGATTTTAAACAAGTGTTTTTAATATTAAAGTGATTAATTAAATAAAAATTTTATTTTTGGAAATCTTGGTGTTACAAATTGGTATCAGAGCCTTGGTTTGAGGGATTCGGACGCGCCTACGGGTAAATCTGGACTCAAACTGAGGAAGTAAGAAAAAGTTTTCCAAATAAATGGTTTTCTAAAAGTGAATAAGAGTTCAAAGAGGAAGCAAGAAAGAGCAGTGTGTACAATCAGCCAGAGCCAAACGGTGATTTCCCAAAATACCCTTACTTCTGTATTATGAAATGTCTATTATGCACTTTATGAGATATTATTGCATGCTAGAGACAGGCTAGGTACTTCACATCTTAGGACTAGAGTGGCCTGATTTGTGATGCCTTAGTCTAGGGTTTGCTGTTATATGTGCGTTATGCTTTTGTGTGTATGTGATGAGTGAGAGTATCTAGTTAGAACGCACAAGGGGTAAAGCTACGGGGTACAGAGGTACTTCCGAGGATGAGCCGAGAAGGTGGAGCTACCACAGATGGGGAGTCCTATGTATGCTTCAATGCTCGAATGCTGCTTGCTTTGTGCTTTGTGGAGTTATCGATGATGGGAGTCAGCTACCAAGTGAGTATGACGATACTCAGGAGGTAGAGGGCTGGCATCATTGGGAACTCTTCAGCAGCTGATAGCAAAGAAGTGGGAGGACGGCGGAAGGGACTAGGGAGTAAGCCTAGCCAGATGAGTGCGCTGGTAGAGTAGAGGATTTCGCTGGAAAGCGAGCACGCGCGATGAGATTGGTGAAAGAGCAGGTTTATCAGCTACTTAGGAACTCTGGAATGGTCCGTGTGGAAAGTATGGGTAGATGTGGCAGGTAGTATGGGCCCGTACTACTGAAAGCAGAGGACCCATACTTGATACAGGGGGCATTCTGAGGGTCCTAAGGAACAGATTGAGGAGTGATGGTATGGTTCGAATACCATACATCGGAGCGGATACAGAGTGATGTTATGGTCAGGGCACCATACATCGGAACAGATTGAGATAGATGTTGTGGTTCGAGTGCTATACATTGGAGCAGATTGAGGAGTGGTGTTATGGTTCAGGTACCATACACCGAAGCATGTTGAAGGGGGATGTCATGGGATGAGTACCATGGTTCGCAGTGGATGATGCTTGTGGCTATCTTGTTATCCGATTATCGATCGGACGAGCACGAGCGAGCGGGATGCGAGGATTCGCGAGATCCGGCGTGATGAGGTTGCTGCATTGTTGCGGGTTGAGTCGCCAGAATTGTTTGGGTCGATCAGGACCACTATGATTGAAGTAGTTTGATGAGCGATATGCGGCTTTCGCAGAGACGGCTGCCGCGGCGGTTACAGCGGCTGTAGCAACGGCAAAGAAAGGGACTAGTCGGGGTTTTCAGTATCGGGACTTCTATTATGCGAAGCCTCCCACATTCGACGGAGTTCAGGACTCGATTGTTGCTATGAGATGGTTATCAGACATGGAGGGGTGTTTCTCCACGAGTTTATGCTTTGCTGATCAGAGGCTGGGGTGTGCTCTGAACCTATTGAGGCTCGGGGCGAAGGGTTGGTGGAGATTGACCACGAGGTCATTTTCTGATGCGCAGAGGGCTGCGGTTTCATGGGATCAATTCAGAGGGATGTTCAGTACTCGCTATGTTCCGCGGGATGAAAAGGAGAAATTGGCTCGGAAGTTCGTTAAGCTGAGGCAGGATTTGGAGTCGGTGACTGAGAGCACCGGGATGTTTGTTGAGAGGGCGATGTTTTGCCCTGAGTTCGCTTCGGAGCAGGCTCAGATGCCCGATATTCGAGTAAGCTCAAGGGGGTATCAGACAGTTCGTGTCTGCGCGGAGGTGCGAGACCCTGTTGGAGTTGCAGAAGGCCGCCATGTGGCGTGAGTTAGAGGTTAAGTTGCAGTTGCGTGAGCTGAGACAGGCCCCGATGCAGTCGCAGTCGGCGCCGAAACGGTTCAGGACCGTAGACGTTGAAATGGGGGATCGGAGCGGTCACACTTGTGGGAAGTGTGAGAGAGATGGCACCGGAGCTTGTTGGCCCAATGGTGCATGCCGCAAGTGCGGAAAGGAGGGGCATGGTGCACGGGATTGTCGGCAGTCAGTGCCAATTCGGGATCCCAGGATTTGTTATCAGTGTCGGCAGGTTGGACATTTGAGGGTCAACTGTCCACAGCTTTTCGCAGGATCGGTGTAGGCTCTAGCACCGTCCACCTTGAGGAGTTCAGGAGGAGGACAGTATGGAGCAGAGCCCAAGGGCTCAGGGTCGTGCTTAACGGCTTGCGGCAGAGGGAGACAGAGCAGTGTCGGAGGCAGCTGCGGGTATGATGCTCTCTTGATGTCTTGAGTAGATTGCGTTGATTGTGGCGTATGGTTTGTGCTGGTAGTGTGGATTTCGATGCAGTATTCGTTGTTTCGCGGGATTGGCATGGTTATGGATTGGTGCTTCAGGTTTCGTTTTGGCATTCGTTGTTCCCTGATGGTTTGGTATGGTTATAGTCTGGTGTTTTAGTGCCGGTAACTTTGTGCGGTTTTCGATGCGATATTCAACCTTTGGCAGGTTGTGGGTTTGGTTATGGGTTATTGCTTGGGAATTCCGTTGGTCATCGTTCGTGAGGGTTGATAGTGGAGGTGCGGCACTGGGTTGAATGACGGGTAGCATCTGCAGTTGTGGAGTGGATAATTGAAAGATCGGATTCTTTTGAGCGGATTGATCAGGGAGGAGATGTGTTTTGCTGAGGGTTGCTTACACTTGTGGGAAGCAGTCAGTGGGTAAATGTTCTCTTTGTGCAGGATTGTTCTGAGAGGTCGTTAATGACGATCGGTGGCAGTTAGTCAGTGCTTTAGTGGGGGAGAATTAGAAAACTCTCCGGGAGATCGATGAGTATGTGAGGGTGCTTAGCTGCCGGGATTGAGCAGTGTTTGTCAGCGCAAAGTATAGGCCGACGAGAGCGAGTGTTGGATATGCAGGGCGAGATACAGACCTAGGGCATTTGATTGTGGAGGCCTGAGAGGAGGTCGGAATCGAGCTTGAGTAAGTAAACGGAATTTTGCGATCAGAGTATTGGTACGTTTGAGGTACGTGTTGGTTGTACTGCATTAATCCCACGGGATTATGTTGTGCATGTTTCTAGAGCTGGAACCGGAAGGTTCCCAGAGTTAGAACCTGAGGGTTCGCAGAGTTGGGTGTACGGACCCACAGAGATATAGCCTCGAGTGGCTAGTATGTGTTATGAGAGTCGGTCCAGTCATACTGGAGACTCTGTTGGTATTGCTGGATTAGTTTGAGATTTGCGGATCACGTATGTTGCAGTGTGATTGCATTGGAAGGTCTGGCCCTGGGTTGTTGATCTTGTTTAGCGGAGGCAGTGATTTTGATGAGTGGAGAGAGTGCATGGGATTGAGAGCCCCTGCAATGAGAACCAGAGTATGTGAATAGCAGTTACGCAAAAAGGGTGGTGTCGCTTGGGGCGAGCACCGTGGCACCGGTTGGAGTGGCATTATGTTCAAGAGAGTTCCGTGGAAAAGGAAAAGAGGAGGGTATGTAACTCCGAAGGGGGTGCAAGTTCACGAAAGTGAAAGCTGCAGAGCAGAGTTATGGTTAGAGTACTTCGAGTATGGTTCTGAGCATCGTGTTCGCGGCAGTGGAGTAGGAACCCATCCGGTTGGGATGTCTGTTGAGGCTCAGAAGGGATGTATGGAGAGAGAAAATTTTAAATTTTCATTGTGAATCTGATCAGAGTGTAGGGTGGATGTAGTGGTTCATCTTGGGAGATGTTCGAGGATATCATCAGTGTATCGGGTCTTCCAACCTACGAGTGTTGGGGCTAGTTCAGCATGTGTATACGATGGCAAGAGGAGAATTTGTGAGAGTTACTCTGGGAGTGAGAATGGATCTCTCAGTTGGTCTGGGATGGACAAAGTGGGCTTGGATCGGGGATCCGGTGGTTCAGGGTTTCCTAACCCTTATGGGTCGAGTGATCGTTGAGATTTGGAGCAGGGTGCATCGTGGGTAATTTCCGATTACAGAGAGTGATGAGCAGTTCAGAGTTTGTACTTTAGTTGACAAAGCAGACTCAGCAGGTTAAAGAGAGTTAGTGATTGTCTAGAATTAACAGGAAGGTTATGCAGGCAGACGCCGTTGCGAGCATGTGATTCAGGTCAGCGACTTCGTATTTCTGACGGGGTGCTTCGATCTTAGGAAGAGGGGTAAATGGGGGCCCCGGTATGTTGGGTCTTTTCGTGAAGGTGCGAAGGTAAGAAGGGTGGCCTATCGTTTGGAGCTGTCAACGGAATTGGGACGGATCCATGACACTGGTAGGTGTCGCAGTTGAAGAGGTGTATAGCGGATGAGTCAGCAGTGGTTTTACTAGAGAACGATTAGGTGGATGCGAGCCTGTGTTACGTCAAGAGGCCAGTGGCCGTCGGAGATTGGAAGATCAAGGTTCTGAGGAACAAGGAGGTACCTCTAGTATTGGTTCAGTAGCGACCTCGGAAGATATCGGAAGTGTTTAGGGAAGCCGAAACGTGTGATGCGGGAGCAGCATCCAGAACTATTTTCAGAGTGAGACTTCGAGGGCGAAGTCTAATTCTAGTGGGGGAGAATTGTAACAGCCCAAAATCTCAAGTATTGCTAAATTGCATTTTGGGGTGTTTTATAGGGGAGACTCGGCGAGTTGGAGCCAGACTCGCCGAGTAGGGTCGCAGAGTTGGTCGCGGGTTCGCGACTGGACTCGACGAGTCCAGGTATGGACTCGGCGAGTCGACGCTGTTCAGTGGAAAACCCTAGCCGTTCGGTTTGGGAAGTATTTAAGGGATCTTATGCCTCCATTGTTCGCCTTTTGGCCGACTGAGAAGGACCCTTAATCGTTGTGGACGTCTAGGGCAGGAGAAGAAGCTTTTGGAACCTTGAAGAATTTGTTAAGCAAGAAGAAGAAGAGTTTTGGCCAAAGGAATATCAAGGGGATCGAGTTCTGAGGTTTGGAGACACAGAGGGGGTGTTATTCAGGTAATATTCCGGATCATTTCTGCTATATTGATGTGTGCACGATTTTAGGGTTTATGAAACCCATTTGGTGATTGGATGGATTATTATGTTGTTATACAAAAGTTTATACCCTAGTAATAGGATGATTAGAGGTCCAGAAGTCCCATGAGTGTGTATTTCGGGAAAATATGTATCTCAGGAAGCAGTTTGATCGACTGCATGGCATGGACTCGCCGAGTCGGATGATCAGACTCGGCGAGTAGCTTGAAGATTTACTGGGACTCGCCGAGTTGTTCTTCAGACTCGGCGAGTGGAGTCGGGGTGGCCCCGCGATTCTTCCAGGAGTGACTCGTCGAGTCAAAGAGGATACTCGACGAGTAGAAGGGGAATCTCAGAGGATTGAAGGACGACCAGACTCGCCGAGTCGCCAGGGAACTCGCCGAGTCCAGTCGAGCTGACAATGGACTGTTGACCAGAGTTGACTGGTGTGATTTCTTAGGGTCAGTTAACGTGGAAGATAGAAGTATTAAAAAGAGATGTATGATGAGACAGGGAGCTTGTAGCTCGGAGGATCAAGTGCAAGAGGTTTCAGGAGTCGCTATCTTCCAGTGTTCGCGAGGTGAGTCTTCTCACTATACCTCACCCGGAAGGGTTTGATTGTGTGACCGGAAGGTCAAGTATGTTATGTGTTATGTTTATATGCTATGAATGGAAAGTTAGCTGCTACGCGTGTTATACATGCTTATATATGGGCCGGAAGGCAAGGTATTATGTGACAGAAAGGTCAGGTATGATATGTGATATATGTGCTTTATGTGTTAGAGTATTTGTATTATGTGTTATATATGTGTATGGGCCGGAAGGCAATTATCTTGTGGACCGAGAGGTCCGGGCCGGAAGGCGATATTATGTGGATCGAAAGATCCGGGCCGGAAGGCGATATTATGTGGATCGAAAGATCCGGGCCGAAAGGCAATGTCATGTGGACCGAACGGTCCGGGCCGGATGGCGTATGTGCGTAAGGTATATTGGGGAACTCACTAAGCTTCGTGCTTACGTTGTTTATGTTACGTTGTTTCAGGTTCTCACAGTAACGCGGGATGGCAACGGTTCGATTGTACACACCGAAGAAAGAGTTGTGTTATGGAGGATCCTGGTCTTCTTTTATAACGGAAATGAAACTACGTTTTGTAATTTGAATGTGAATAAGATTTTAAACAAGTGTTTTTAATATTAAAGTGATTAATTAAATAAAAATTTTATTTTTGGAAATCTTGGTGTTACAAGGCAACTGCACTTTCACTATCACATAAAATCTTTGTAGGCTCCGATATAGCTGGTAGAACACCAAGGCCTCCAATGAAGTTCTTTAGCCACATAGCCTCATTTGCCGCTTCGCTTGCCACTATATACTCTGATTCGCAAGTTGAATCAGCCACTGTCTCTTGCTTGGAACTCTTCCAAGAGATTGCTCCTCTCTTTAAGGTAAAGACCCAGCCCGACTGAGAGCGGAAATTATCCCTATCCGTCTGGAAGCTTGCATCACTATACCCTACAACTCTCAAGTCATCACTCCCACCGAGGGTAAGGACCCAATCCTTAGTCCTTCTTAGGTACTTGAGAATGTTCTTTACCGCTGTCCAGTGAGCCTTACCAGGATTACCCTGATACCTACTAACCATGCTTAAAGCAAAGGCTACATCTGGACGAGTACAGGTCATAGCATACATGATCGAGCCTACTACCGAAGCATAAGGTATCCGACTCATTTCTGCTATCTCTACCTCAATACTCGGGCTCTGATTCTTACTCAATCTAGTGTTACTCTGGATGGGTAACTCTCCTTTCTTGGAATCTTGCATGTTGAATCTCTTCAACACCTTGTCCAAGTATGTACTCTGACTAAGTCCAATTAGTCTTTTACTCCGGTTTCTCAAGATCCTTATCCCTAGAATATAGGCAGCTTCTCCTAGGTCCTTCATAGCAAAACACTTCCCAAGCCAGGACTTAACTTCCTACAGAGTTGGGATGTCATTTCCTATGAGTAGTATGTCATCCACATACAATACCAAAAAGCTAACTATACTCCCACTAGCCTTGACATATACACAAGATTCATCTTCACTCCTAGAAAAGCCAAATTCCTTGACTTTCTCATCAAAGCAAAGATTCCATCTGCGAGGTACTTGCTTTAATCCATAGATGGACTTCTCAAGCTTACACACTCTATTAGGGTACTCTGAGCTGACAAAACCCTCTGGCTGATACACGTAAACATCCTCAACCAACTTTCCATTAAGGAAAGAGGTTTTGACATCCATTTGCCATATTTCATAGTCATGAAACGCAGCTATGGCTAACAATACCCTAATGGACTTAATCTTGGCTACTGGAGAAAAGGTTTCATCATAATCCATTCCAGGAGTTTGAGAGAAGCCCTTTGCTACCAGTCGAGCCTTATAAGTGTGTACATTACCATCCATGTCAGTCTTCTTGAAGATCCATTTGCACCCTACAGTCTTACGACCTGGTACATTCTCAACCAAGTTCCAAACTTGATTGTCATACATGGATTGTATCTCGCTATCCATTGCCTCCTTCCATTTAGCAGACTCAGGGCCTGCCATGGCTTCCGCATAGCTGTTAGGTTCATATAGACCTACTAGTGTCTCATCACTAATAAGTGTCTCACCTTCCGCAGTAATATGGAAACCATAGTAATGCTCAGGTTCATTCCTAACCCTTGTGGAACGCCTCAGAGGTACAAATGGAGGTATAATTGGATCAACAGTAGGTTCCTCCCTAAGTTGACTGCTAGGGTTTGAGGTTCCTTCACCACTTGACTCTCGAAGTTCTTCAAGGTCAATTTGCCTCCCACTATCTCCTTGGCTTATAAACTCTCTCTCTCTCTCTCTCTCAAAAGACAGCCCTCCTTGCTACAAAGACCACATTCTCACTAGGTCTGTAGAAGAGGTAACCGAAGGATTTTTGTGGGTAGCCGATGAAAATACACTTCTCGCTTCGAGGTTCGAGCTTGTCATGAGTCTCGCGTCTTACGAAAGCCTCGCAACCCCAAACCTTGATGTGGGCTAGACTAGGAACTTTTCCAGTCTACATCTCGTGAGGTGTTTTGGCAACCTTCTTTGTAAGGACCAAATTAAGGATATGGGTGGCAGTCTGTAAGGCATACCCCCAAAATGAGATTGGTAGCGTAGCTCGACTCATCATGGAACGAACCATGTCTAAAAAGGTTCGACTGTGCCTAGATCTAGTCCATCATGTGGTCCAGAAGGACATACACGGTGTTGCCGCTTGAACATGTGGCGTTCGCCCGAGATCCAACATCTTAATACATAAAGTTGTTTTCTCCGATACCAGGAGCTCGAAAGCTTAGATCTAGTCCATCATGTGGTCCAGAAGGATAAAGTTTCCTACTTTATCCATTGGCACTACCCAAAAAGGCTCAAAACTTAATCCATAAAGCTTAATAGTGCAAGGGCTTAACCAATAAGCACTTAATCCATAAAGACATAGCCCCAAAACATAGATCTTACTTCCTTAAGCTGGAAAACCAGGTAAAGTTGTGAACCTTACAGTTATGCATGTCTAAATGAAGCACTTAAGCTTAAAAAGGACTTAATAAGTGGCTTAATGCATGCATGTAACCAATTATCTCATAAATCTTGCACCTTTATGCTTAAGGAGTCAAATACAAATTCTGATCTGGAATAACAATCCCTTAAACGACTTCACTCTCTCATCAACCCAAAAAGGGACCAAAAGCACAACAAAGCATGATATAGAGAGATCTAAACATCTATAAGTCAAGGTTCAGACTTGATAACTTAGATAGCTTGCACAAAAGAAGATGATTGTGGATCCAAAACCTTTCCACCAAGCAAGACAACTTCAAGATCTCCTCTTCCTTCACTAAGACCAAAAATGAGCATAAAGAATTTCTTACTAGTTTAAGAACACCACCAACAGACTTAAAGATCAATTTTAGGGTTTTAGTGGCAATGGAGGCAGGTAAGGAGGCCAACCATGAGAACTTAAGGCCTTTATATAGGGTGAAACACCCTAAAAATTAGGGTTTTCTCCACCAACCACCATCAAGTCGCGTAATGGCATAAAAACACCGTGGTGGCCTTAATGAAAGCCACGTTTCTTCAAATATTGACACGCCGTGTTGGTCCTTCCAACACGCTGTGTCCACTCCTCTAAATGGGATTTATTCCCAACAATTGATCCTCAAGATTTCGGGTGTTACAAGTGTCATATAACTGATCGACGTTTCTCCTTCCATAGTTATATATAAACCATAAAACTCAGGAGGTTGGCTAACCCTATTGGATCTGCGAAGAGGTAATGAAATTTCATTTGGTTCAACAGGTTTTTCAACCTCTAGTTGAGAGCTAGTGCAAACTATAGGTTCACTATTAGTTAACTCTTATAATTCCTCAAAGTCAATTTGACTCCCACTAACTCCTTTAGATATAAGTTCTCTCTCAAGAAACACTCATTTCGAGATACAAACACGACGTTTTCATTGGGTCTGTAAAACAAGTATTCGAAGGCCTTTCGTGGATAGCCGAAAAAATGACACTTCACATATCTAGATTTGAACTTGTCTTGGGTTTCATGCCGAACTAAAACCTCACAACCGCATACCTTTATTTCATTAAGCGATGGAACTTTTCCAGTCCACGTCTCATGAGGTGTCTTAGAAAATTTCTTAGTTGGGACAAGGTTTAAGATATGGGTTGCTATTTCAATTGCATAACCCCAAAACATAATTGGTAATGAAGCCCAACTCATCATGGATCGAACCATATCTAACAAGGTTCGATTTCTCTTTTCAGAAACAACAGCCAATAGCAAAACTATTTCACAATTTCTGAAATGATTGCAGAACTTGATACTAAGGTGTTCCCCGCCCATGTCGAATCGGATAACCTTTATCTTCTTACCCAATTAATTCTCATCTTCGCTTTGATACTCTTTAAACTTTCTAAAAATATTTGACTTATGTTTAATCAAATAAACATAACTATATCTACTAAAATCATTAGTAAACATAACATAGTAGTGTTTATCGTCCGTTGTGATATATTTGAAGGATCCACACATATCTGTGCGTATGAGATCCAACAATCATTCACCTCTTTCACAAGTTCTAATGAATGGTGACTTAGTCATCTTGTCTAACAAACATGATTCACATACATCATCTAATTTGAGATCGAATAATTCCAAGATTCCTTTCGATTGGAGTTTGGCGATACATTTCTTATTTATATGGCCAAGACGGCAATGCCATAAACACGATTTATCTAAACTGTTAGAGGAATCAATATTTAAGTTAACATTGCTATTATTAGAAACACAAATAAGACGTTCAAACACACAATTGCTAGGAAAAACTTTAAACAAAAAACAACTATCTTTATAAACTAGAATATCACCTTTTTCACTGTCAATTGAGAGTTGAAAACTTTATTTATACAATGCATGAAATGAAATAATGTTTCTAGACATCTTCGAAGAGCAACACCAATTAACTAAACTAATCAAAATTCTTCTACTAAGCTTGAACTCGAACTTTTCAACCATCTAGACAGACAATGTTCGTCTATTTTCCGTGATTTGAGTCATTTCTCCATGCTTAATGTTAGTGGTATGCAATCTCTCCTGTGTTTTATTATGATAATCACACACTCTCTCTCTGTGTAAGTCTCTCTCTCTCTCTCTATATATATATATATATATATATATACATACATGGCCGATCCAAACGTATATGGGGCCCAGAGCGAATAGAAAAAAAGGGCTTCTTAAAGACAAATATAATAAAGATTCAAAAAAATATCATTTATTCTTCACTATAAACGCATTCAATTAGCAATAACAAACAAACCAAATTGTTTATCTTTTGAGCTAGTTTGAATTTGAACCAATTTAGGCCCTAAAATCATTTAGGTAATATATATATATATATATATATATATATATATATATATATATATATATATATATATATATATACACCACATAACCCATAAATTTTGGGCCCCTGGACACGTGGGCCCTGGGCGGTCGCCCGGGTTGCCCACCGTCTGGACCGGCCCTGTATATATATAACACCAGGCCCGCACTATTTATGGATATACATTGAATATATAATATCTTCTATGACAAACAAACATTCCTATATGTAAGGGAAGAATATCTCGTCTAATATTTGAAACTGATTCACAAGTTGATGGTGGTTTGGCTGCTCCAGTTGAAATCGATTTGCACATTAATTTCCTTGCAACATATCCAAAGTCTAGAAACCATGGATCTATCGCTAAAATGAATAATATGGGGAAAGGCGATGATAATACAAAATTTTTCTATGCACGTTGAATCGGAAAAAAAATGTTAGCATTTTAGGGAGTAACATCATCTCAGATTGAATTACAGATATCCCTATTCTAATAAATGAATATGTTTATTCTTCTATTGACAAGTGACATACTATTGGAACTCTTCGTTAATATTATATGTTATCTATCATGACACTTGTCAACCTATTAATTATTAATTTCAAATTAAAAATTTTAAATTTCTCATTCTAATTATATTAAATTAATAATTGATTCTCCATTTTAAATTTTTCACTATAATTATATTAAGTTAATAATATTAGATTAAAATATAAAATAAACTTAATAAAAATTATAAGATGATATAATTTTGCGTATTTATTTAAATCAATGATTATTATTTTATATAACGAAAAAAATATCTCTTCAATAATAATTTATTTAAAATAATTGATTAATAATTTTTATTTTTTAGTATAAAAGTCTAATTAATTTTATAACCGTGGTTTTTTAGAGTTATAAAGTAATAATATAATAAGTATCAATGAAGAATTTTTTTTTTTTTTTTTTCGAAATTTCAAAACTATGTTCAGTGAGGATATGCTCAATCGATCCACTCAACAAAGTAACACTTATAAATATCTCGAGTCATATCAAACTAATTTCTAAGAAGCTCCCTTCATTGTTTTTGGAAATTTAAAAACTTTTTTGGGACTATGGTAATGAAAAATCATCGGGTCAGAAAGGCTTTAACTTTTCATTCGTTAAATCTCTCTTGGAAAAAACTATTTATTAAACACTTCTATAAAATTATTTTTGCAAATATCATTATTATATGTTTTTTAAAACTATTTAAAACACCTTAAATTATTTATAAAAATCATTTTGTAAAATATGATTTTAATTTTCTTTTTTGACAAAGTTATTTAAAACACTTTAAATTGTTTGTAAAACTCTTTATAAAATTTTCTGTTAACAAATATCATTTTAATTTTCTGTTAACAAAATTGTTTAAAGCACTTTAAATTATTTGTAAAACTCTTTATAAAATTCATTTTTGTTAAATATTTTAATTTTCTTTTTGGCAATTATTTAAAACACATTATATTATTTATAAAACTCTTAATAAAAGTCAAAATTGTCAAATATCATTTGCATGTTAATTAGTTAACACTTTAACAAATTTTTTGTGTTTAACATTTTGAAATCCAGTTTGAGAAGACATTCAAACAATAAAACACAACCACATGTAAGTAACGCTAATCATTGCTTCAATCCTTTGCATTTTTTGGTGAATCATCACATAAAAAAACTAAATGATTTTAGTGACAAACAACCATAATTATGCATAACTCTCACTTGCTTCATTATCCACACATGATGCTCCAATGCAATGCCATCAATACTCCACTCTTCACAGACATTGCTTGGTTGACTCCGGCCTTCGTTTATTTACAAATTGCAACATAATACATTTTCCTATCTAATATAATAACTATTGAAATTACAAAAGGAAATTGTAATAAGAAAAATAAAGAAATGACATGCGTGTCGAATTTAATAAACTTAAAATAATATATAAAAAAACAAGACATAATAAATATTGGTCCAACTGAAACAATACGTTACTGGTCCATACAATGAGTAAAACAACTCGTAACATTACATAAAATAATATTTTGATAAGGATTTTTATATACTATAATGTCAATAAAACAACTTTAAAGATATAAACATATAAACACTATACAAATCTTTATAGAATCAAAATAAATGGGAGTTAACAAATTCAAAAACATTGAATACATATAAACACTAAAATCAAAATAAAAGGGAGTTAATAATGTAAAAAACATTGAATATACCTTCATATAAATCAATTTTGCTAAACAAAATTGTTTGAAAATGGTATCCCTTGGAAAAAGGTTGCGTATTTTTATTATTTTTTACACATTAAATTTTCATATGTGTTATAAAACCATATACCATCAAGACAGGTTGATAACTTGATATGACCTTATTTAACTATGTAATTTAGGCCATTATTCTAATATATTTGAGTAGAAATGTTATATTCTAAGATATATCATATTTAATATGTTTTTAAATATTCAATTATAGTTAACACGGAAGTTGAGATGCAAAAGGAGAAGAACGGAGTTGAAAAAGATGTAAAAATGATGTTGTTGGACAAATTGACCCTTTTCAGTATTTTGGTCATATCTAATGACTGATAACTCCGATTAAGGAGATTCAAAATGTTCCGAAAAGTAGATAAAATTTCGGATGACTTTCGTGTTCGTGCCAAATATGAATTTCCAGTCCCCACGTTGTTGCAAAGGCATTACCGCGTCGTGGTGAATCAAAAATCGAAAAAATGTCCATATTGGTTTACGAAGTTGAATACGTTACGAATTTAAGTTACAACGATGTGGCAAGTCTTTCACCACATTGTGGCGATGATGAAACCTATAAACTTAGCCGAAAATTTACTCTAAAGGGATATTTTACATTCGACTTCGTTTTCCACGTTAATAAACCCCAGAGCTGCTGTTTTAAGGGTCTAGAAGGCAGACGGAGGGTCGTTATGCTGATATGGAGTGAAGATCTGAAGGATTCGAGCGCTGCTTCATGACAACAATCATTCGATTTGCTGTTCTGGCCATGATTAGCATTCTAGTTATTTCTATCTATGTTTTACTTTTTGAATTAGGGTAATAAAACTTTTTTATTTTCGTTTGGAGTAGATAAACATCGATATTATACATTGAATTCAATAATTCTGATTTTATTAGATTGGTTTTTAATTGTCTTTAATTGATCACATCACCTATCATGTTAAAGTTATAATTTGTATTTCCTATTGTTGAGTTATGTGTAGTTTAGATGACCAATCTGATTACATTGACTTGAATCTTAAGTATTTTATGATTATCATCTGTTAGGACTAGAGATTGAACAAATCATTGAGTTAAATATTAATTGTTGACTTTGACTATGTTATAGATTATTAATTATCCATGCGATGCTTCGATTGATTTTCATAACCATTGATGAGAAATCACTAGATCATATCTTTCATATTTTGAATATATATCAAACTAATTATGGGTTCACTAATAACATGATCATTGTATTTTTTGTTCATTAACTATTAGTACTAGGAAATTCACTCAAAATAACTAGTCACATTAGAATTCGGTAACCATCTATTAAATCCATTGCACTATTAATGAATCTAACCATGATTTTGAGATGTAATCCAATTCAAACCAAAGTACCTGATGTGATTCATTTCAAATTAGTTTATCTAGTTAGCTTGGTTGTTGATTAACTGAGCTTTCATAATTAAACCCCCCCTCTTTTTATTGTTTGCATTTAGTTAATGTAACCTATAATCATGGATTCTAATATTAATTCAGTACCGTTCCCCTTGAGTTCGACACCTTTGCTTATCAACACTATAATATACTCGATCGGATTTACTGCCTGTAACGTGTGGTTTAGATGTGATATATTAGAAATTATAAATTTAAAACTAGTGTATTAAAATACACAAATTTTTGGCGTCGTTGTCGGGGAATGGTTCTCAATTCATTTATTTTGTTTGATTATTTGTTATTATTTTTAGTTATTTTATTTGATAACATGTCACTTGTCGGAAAGGTTGTTGTTATGTGTAGGAATTCATGATCATACACATTGAATGGTTTATGTTTTTACATGGGTTTTGAGATTGCAAGCTATTAGCGAATTCTTGACTTGTTTAATCTACAACTTTGGTGATTTGTCCAACTCAATCCACGAGGTATAGTATAGAAAGACGGACGTGGTGATTAAGCGGAAGACCAAACTCTTGCTACTCTTGACTAGTTGGGTCACTCTTGTTCTACTTACTAGTTAATGGTACAAAAAAAAGAAAAGAAAATAGTCTGATGAGTGTCAAAAGTTTTTATTTTCACAAAACAATTCTTGCATGCAAGAGATTTAATCAACAATTGTAGCATAATTCTGGCAAAGACGAGTGATTGTGATATCATTTTTAGTTGATTTCTATTTGCTAAGTTTTAGTTATTTTAATGTGGTTTTATTTTTTTATTTTTTATGTTTTAGTTTGTTTAATTTTGTTTTCCATGTTGATGCTCTTTGATGTTTTAGATCTTTGTAGAATTATATTGTCCTTCAGATGCTTTCAGTAATTTCAGCAATTAGGATCGAGTGAGGTTTTGTCATGAGAGATATTTCATGAAAGGCATTGCTTCATATAAGTGTGGGGTTACTTACCCATACGAGAGAGGAATCGAGGCTTTATTAAAACCATGACTAGAGGGAAGAACTTACACGAGAGACAAAATGATTGTTTGGCCGACACAACTCGTGTTGATTTTTATTTGTAATTTTTTTTCATTGTTTAGTTACCACGTCGTGGTGCATGCACATCCACGACGCGAAAATATCTTTTTATGAGACGACATTTCCCGAGGTTTCAAAAGCGTCGTGTCACCATAAAGCGCACCACATTCACATTATTCCCAGATTTTTCATATTCACTATTATACGATGTTTTTGTAGATGTCAAATTTAGTTGTGAGGTGTCGAATGTTATTATTAAGCTTCGTTAGTTTGTAACTTTATTACAAGGACATTTATATTTCGAAACTTAGTGTGTCTAGTCCCTTGTATTTTTTTTGTTCGCTTTCATATTTCCTATAAATAGAGAAGTGTATTAGAGTAGATAAGAACTTTGCTTTTGCTTATCGTTGTAATCTTGTTTAAACACTCTGTACTCCATTGAAAGCTAATTTGAGCCACACAGATATTATTTACATCTTGTGTTCATCTTTTATACTTTACTCTGATCATATTATTCATTCTCAATTTCATTGGAACTTCATTTAGTATCAGAGCAGGATTCATACAAATTTGATATGTTTTCTGATTTTTTGCAAAAGTTTTGAGTCTCGTTCTCATTTTAGATTTCAATTTTATGCTCTTTTGCATTAGAAAATCATCTTAGATCTACTGTCGTGATTCGATTATGCGTTACAGTTGCTAAATCGAGTGTTTGATTGGTGAATTACAAGTGTTTTAGCTGTTTGATCTTATTCAAATTTAAAGGTTTTCTCAAAAACTATCCGTACATAAATGAAGAACTTCAACATGAACACAATGACGTCTTACTCTCATCTCCTTGGTTCATCAACGAAGATTCTGATGTTGATACCCGAGTATTATGATCAGTGGGCGGATCGGATGGAAGATTACTTAAACGGGGTCTATGAAGAGTTATGGAAGTGTATCTTGGTGATGTTCATCCACCTCCTTCTGTTCAGAGTATTGGAACTTCTTCCAATAATCAAAATGTCACTGAAAAAGCTGAAAGATTGTTAAATAATGAAAAGAAGTGTATGAGAGAACTCAAAGGTGCTCTACCTCCTGTTGTTTACAATTATGTTTGTAGTTGTAAAACTACTAATGATATCTGGAATAATCTGAAGCAGAAGTTTCAAGGGAAAGAAAAGTCAAAAATCAATTCATTAAAAAATTATCTGGTTGAATTAAGAGAATTCAAATAAAAAGATGGTGAATCTATCGAGTTGTACTATGATCGTCTGAATAAGCTAATATACAAGTGCAATCGATATGGAATCACTAGATCAACAATGGCGTTTAATCTCACATTTGTTATGGGGTTTCACAAAGAATTGAGAAATATGAGTTTGATGTTGAAGACTCAACAGAGTTTTGATAACTTTTCGTTGAATGATTTATACAATCTATTGAAAACTCATGAATCCGAAGTTAATGAAATTGATGAAGAAGCGAAGATTAGTCTGGGAGGTCCGCTTGCTTTGGTTTTGAAAGTTACTTAAAGGGAAGCTGAGAGAGAAGCTACTGAAAAGGAAGGTTCGGATGATGAGGTTCTGATTGTAAATTCTGATGATGAGGCTATTACATTTTACTCTAACAATATAGTAAAGAATTTTTTTAAGAAGCCATTCAATGCAAGGTCGAAAAATAGTGATATGAAAGGAAGTGCTGTTACTGGACGTGATGAGAAGAAGGTAGAAAAGAAGGAAGTTTGAGCTAAGGAAGAAAAGAAAGAGAAAAAGCTTAAAGGTGATGTTGCATTCAACTTCGATTACTGCAATGGGGCAAATCATATGGCATTTAACTGCATGCTTCGTAAGCGTGATGAGAAAAAGACCAAGGTGAAAAATGAAGCTTATTATGTGGAAAATATGGAAGAGGTTCGTATAAAAGCAAAGGGTTTGTCTTTGGTGGCCAAAGGTGTAGATGAAGAAGATGACACATACCAAATTTGGTCTTCAGGTTCAGACGACAAAGAGACGCAGAACCCTACACACGGGGCAATGTTTGTTGTGCATGAGGAAGGAGAGGAAGACAAGATAATCGGGAAGTGGTTTGTGTCAACATCTTCGCATAAATCAGTAATGACTTCTCATGTACGTCCTTTATTTCAATCTTTTAATATTCCCTCAAGTGCATATGAATCGATTTTATCTGAGTTTGATGCAGCCATTACTTACATTAATGATCTACTTATTTTTGCTAGTAATGAGGCTAAGAAGTGAAGCATCCAACTCTTATAAACTCAGAAGGTGTTGGATTTGAAGAAAATGAAAATTGAATACTTAGATATGCAAACTACGAATTTGATGTGCCATAAGGATAATTTAAATGCAGATGTTAATTTTGTTAAAAAAAAAAACAAAATATCTACTGTAACTCTGCCAAAAGAATATATAGTAAATTGACAACATTGCATCATTCTTCGGACATTAGCAAAGAGCAACATAGGAAACTTTTTCCCTTTTTAGCATTCGAAAGGGAGAAAATTGACTCAATTTCCTATGATTGTGAACAAACAATTGCCGACTTTGATAAAGTTCCAGATAATATATATGCATATGGAATAGTAAAGATTGATGAATGTTTGGATGCTAATGAATTAATTGACATTGTAAATGAAACCTTGAATCTAAGTCCTTTCACATATCACATGGTCAGATGTTCAGCTTTGCTACCATAATAACACGAAATAAAAACACGAGATAATAACATGAAAAATCACATAACACATATAACACATAACATACGATTGTTCCTATATATTGAACTCATCGTGAAATAACTAAAGGTTAAAATAGTAATTTGGGCAGCACTTCGGCTCTAAAAATGATTTTCTATGAAGAAACCAGGGATTTTAGTTGAAAACCCGGCCTTGCTCGGGCAGAGATTCGACTTGAAAATATGCTTTTCGTGGGAACTTCGGAGCGTCAGGGCTTGCTTCGAGTGCCAGGGATGATACTAGGCTACGGGGGGGGTTAAGATATGCTAAAAATAGAATATAGAGTGAAAGAGATTCCAAAATTGTAAGACAAATCTGGAGACCTCGCACCCCTTTTATAGGTGACCGAAGCCTTGGAGTACGCTAAGCGTACTTCGGTACGTTGGGCGTACGAGGCGTGCCACCTTCTCGATTGTCGGGTCTTGGACGTGTCATCCATGTGAGATACGTGGCTTTAGCGAAGGAAGGGTCAACGTGGCTGTCTCTGGGTCGCATACGTGTGAAGTACGTTGGGTATACGAACAAAGCATGCTGGGCGTACGAGCTTCAGACCATTTTCGAAGTTTATGTCCAGAATTTCAAAAATCCATATCTTTCGCATACGAGTTCCATTTTTGACGTTCTTTATATCCACGCATAGGTGAAATTATGCTATAAAGATTTTGTTTAGACTCCGTTGGCTAATTTTGAATTTATTTTTAATGTTATATTTTTAGCAGGCCGGGACAGGAAAAGTCCGTTAAAAATTCATAACTTCTTCATCCGATATCCGTTTTCATTTGTCTTTTTACTGTTGTAATACCATTACTGAGTCCTTCATTTCTCATTAAGATTGTGTCGGATAAATGTCGCTCGATCTTTATTTCAAGTTTTTAGCTGTCTACTATTATACCGAAATTTAGAAAAATCATAACTTCCGCATACGAAGTCAGATTTAGACGTTCTTTTTATGAAAATTTTCTGTTTAACGAATATTACAAATTTCATTTAGATCATAATGGCTAAAAATTAGTTTATTGAAAACTCATTTTTTACGTCAAAAGGAGTGGTGCAAGTTCTGTCGCGAAACTTCAATAAGCCATAACTTCTTCATTATAACCCGGATTTCGATGAGGTTTTCGCCTAAATGTTTTTAGCGAGATTTTTTACAACTTTCATTAACATTATTTTCACTTATTTCCAACTACATATTTTTGTTAATTTCAATAACTGACATTTGGTTGGAATCTCATAAGACTTTCAAAACATTATGAATGATTCTAAACATAGTTTTACTTCCATTCTAGTAAAAACTATTTGTTAGAACTCAATACTCAAATTCATATAATATTTCATAATATTATTCATTACAAAACACGGTAATTGAACGTGTATGTTACATGTATCCAAATTTCAATTGCACTGATGATGTCGTTTTTCCAAATCAAATGTTTGTCACAACTGGAAATGGAGAGAATGTTAATCCTGTGGTTAACAAATTTGTTGAAGAGGACACTTAAAAAGCATCAGAAGAAGGATTTTTCTGAAACCCAAGTACCATAAAAAATAATTTAACAAAGAATTCCTACACATTTCAAAGATAGAAACCACAACGAGTTTGGTTTGAGAAATCTGAAAAATCAAAAGATGTTTCAAAGAAGGATGAAATTGTCTCTCAAAATGTCAAACTTAATTCTCAAGCTTTTAAGGATCAACTTGAAACCATTTCAAAAGAAAACAATATTTCAAAGAGACATCCACGAAAGAAATTTTTTTGGCATAACATTGAGTGTCAAAAGAAACAAAATAATTTGCTTAACAAATCTTCTAAACAACAAAAGTCTAAATGTGTTTAAACCGTTTTTGTAAAGAAATATGTGAACAAGCAAAACCACCCAATAAGTCAAAATAATTTGTCTCTACAAAAATTGCAAAATGCTTTTACCAATAACAATGTACGTGTTTCAAATCTAATACAAAAATCTAATGTTCACACTTCTTATCATGATAGTTATGTGAAACATCAACAATCAAAGAGTTTTGTTAAGAATTCACAGAATCATATATTTTCACAAAATAATTTTCAAAGAAGTGATTTTCACTCAAATGAACAAAAGGGTTATCATCGTGTTCCACATTAAAATCAATTTTGAACTCTCAAAAAGTTTTTCAAAGAAATAACATTGGTTATCAAAATAGATTTCAGACTTGTTATACCTCTAATGTTTCAACAAGAAAACTAACAAGAAACTATGAGCAGTTACAAGTTCAATGGAAAAGAAATGAACCTTTCAAACATGATCCAACTCCTTTTCCAAACCCACCTTCAAAAAAAACGATAAAAGCTTCATTTATTAAAGGAAAAACAAATGTGAAGAAGATTAATCATTGGTTGAATGGAAAGGGAAAGAGATTTCAATCTGACAAATTTTCTCAAGAACAAATCAAGGGTGAATATGAGAAGTATCTGAATGAATCATCTAATGGAACTTCCTCATCAAAAGACTCAAATATTTCTATCAAACAAGGAGAGCTTTTCCAAATGCAAAGGTTATTGAGAAACAAATTGAGAAGAAAAAGGCAAAAGTCAGTGAAGATTTTAAACCAACGAGTACTTACTTTTCTGTAGCTTTAACTAACGAAGTAGATTTAGTTGATAGTCTCAAGTCTAAAGTTTGTAATTGGATCAAAGGATCTTTGTTTCACAGTATCATTCATACTAATCACCAAGGACCCAAACAACCTTGGGGAGCTAAATTCTTTCATCAATTGCAGGTTATGAGTGACGAGCAATATGATGATAAATGGTATATCGATAGTGGTTGCTCTCGTCACATCACTGGCAAGAAAGAGAATCTTCGTTATTATAGAACTTTGGAGAATGCAGGAGTAGTGAAATTTGGAAACAACAATAAATGTCATGTTAGAGGATATGGAAAAGTCACAAATGGGAAATTCACAATAAACAGATTTGCTTATGTCGAAGGTCTTCAACATAACTTGATAAGTGTTTCGCTACTTGTTGTGGGCACTGGAAATCAAGTGGTGCTTAATGAAGAAGGCAGTGTGAGTTTGAACATTGACACAAACGAAATATTTCTCAAATCCAAATGAAAAGGCGATATGTTTACTTTTGACATCAATCCAATTGTTGGGATTCCTTCAGTATGCTTACGTGTGAAAATTTCCTCTGATGTTAGCTGGCTCTAGCATCGACGACTATCTTATTTGAATTTTCGAAATTTAAATAAATTGGTGGTAAATGATCTTGTTAGAGGTGTACCTGTATTAAAAGTTGATAATGATACTTTGTGTGCAACTTGCGAACAAGGAAAGCAGCACAAAAAATGTCCTCTCATTGTTATTGATTCGAAGATTGTTGAAGCTCTGGAATTACTTCACATTGATCTTTGTGGACCATCAACTGCTGAGAATGTCAACAAGAAAAGACATATATCGGTCATTGTTGATGATTTTTCAAGATTTACATGGGTATATTTTCTAAGATTCAAATCTGAAACTGCTCAAGCATTGATCGACTTTGTCAAGCATATTGAACTAAGTTTGAAGAAAAATGTTAGAAAGATTAAGAGTGACAATAGCTCTGAATTTAAGAACAATGTTCTTGATTCGTTTTTTACAGGCAAAGCAGTTTCACATAATTTCTACTCAATGGAATGGTGTTGTAGAAAGATGTAATTGTTCACTTTGTGAATCTGCAATGACGATGCTCACATATGTGAATTTTCATCAACACCTATGGTCCGAATCAGTTTCTACTGCCTGTTTCACTAAAAATTGATCCTTTATTGATCGTCGTTTTTAACATTACTCGTTATGAAATTATCAACCGAAAACCAAATGTTAAATTTTTCCATGTTTTTGGATGGAGATGCTTTATCATGAATCTCAAGGATCATCTTTCGAAGTTTTAGCCAAAAGCTAACGACGGGATATTTTTGGGATATTCACACAATTCGGTTACTTACAGGGTGTTAAACAAATGAACGAGAAAAATCGAAGAAACATTCAATCACACTTTTGATGATTATTTTGTTAAACAAGTTGATAAAGTCTTTGAACAACAACCAATAATGAATGAATCAAATAATGAATCTCAATCTTTGAATTCATTAGATTTTGATTATGAGTTGATTTTTGGTATTCCAGATCATGCCATTGATGCAGAAGTGAATGCTGATGACAATGATGTGCCTGAAGCTTCGAAACATTTAGATGACTCTACTATCACCCAGGATAACAATGATTTGTTATCATCAAAAATTCTTCAGGAAATAACGAAAGTCTGCCAATTATGACAAATGCTCAAATTGAGGGGGATCATATTTTCGAGGGAGAGAGAGAAAGTATGAATGTTGATGTCGAGGGGAGCATCATGATAATAATCCAATTGTTAAGGGGAGCAAGTTGGAAATAATACAAATGTCTTGAATGATCAAACTAATGTTTTTCATGATATTAATGATAACTTCTCAAATGCAGGTGAAGGATCTAAAACTGAAGAAATGTTCAAAGATGCACCATTGGATTTTGATCTAGCACATCCTCCTATGGATAGATGAACTCGAAATCATCCACATGAACAAATTCTTGGAGATCCACAAGTTGGAGTATTAACGAGGGCTTAAATTCATGAGAAAAATGAGGTACTCAATACTCACTAGCAATTTTGTATGTTTAATTTTTTTATATCAAAAATTGAACCAAAGTCAGTAAAGATTTCTATGGATGATCCTGATTGGATTCTTTCTATGCAATTTGAATTGGCTGAGTTTGAAAGAAATAAAGTGTGGAGACTTGTAACAAAGCGAAAAGAAACTTCGATAATCGGTTTGAAATGGATTTTTAAAAATAAACTGATAAAGAAGGAAATATTGTGAGAAATAAGGCTAGGCTAATTGTTAAAGGATGTTCAAAACAATAATGGATTATGAAGAAACCATCGCCCCTGTTGCAAGACTCGAGGCTGTTTAAATCTTTTTAGCCTATGCAGCACACAAGGATCTTGATGTTTATCACATGGATGTTAAATGTGCATTTCTCAATGGCATTCTCGAAGAGATAGTTTATGTTGAACAACCACCAGGTTCTGTCAATTCTCAATACCCTAATCATTGTTATGTATTAGAAAAAGTTGTTTATGGTCTTAACAAGCTCCTCGTTCCTTGTATGCAACTCTTACTAATTTCTTTAAATCTTCGAAATTTAAACAAGGATATGTTGATCCCACTCTCTTTCAAAAGAAAGTTGGGAATCATCTCATGCTTGTTTAAATTTATACTGATGATATTATTTTTGGTTCCATTGACCCTCAATTATCATGATAATTTAAAAACATGATGAAAAGTCAGTTTGAGAAGAGCATGATGGGGAAAATAAACAATTTTCTTGGATTAGATATTCGTCAAATCAGAGAAGGGTTTTTTTATCAATCAAGAGAAGTATACATGAAATCTACTTGAAAAGTTTGGAATAACGAATAGCACAAAGTTGAGAGTACTGGTGGCAGTTGGCACAAGACTAAGTCCTTCATTGGAAAAACCAGCGGTTGATATCACATTGTATCAAAGCATAATAGGTTCGTTACTATACCTTACAGCTAGTAGACCTGATATCATGTTTTATGTGTGCAGTTGTGCTAGGTACCAATTGAATCCTAGAGAACCTCATCTGACAGCTATGAAAAATATCTTTTGCTATCTCAAAGGCATAATTTTGTTAGGATTGTGGTATCCTTAAAAAATGGGGTTTTTCATTCAAGCATTCTCAGATGCTGATATGGGTGGATGTCAATTAGATCGAAAAAGCACAAGTGGCGGATGACAACTATTATATGGGAAGCTTGTGATCTGGCAATCGAAGAAACAAACATGTGTTTCGATTTCCACTACGGAAGCAGAATATGTTGCTGCTGCAGCTTATACTTCTCAAATCATATGGATTCAAAGTCAACTGCGTGATTATGCAATCAATATGAAGAAAATTACATTGTATTGTGATTCACAAAGTGCAATACACATTTGTCACATTCCTGTGCAACATTTGAAAACAAAACACATTGCTCTTCATTATCACTTCATCAAAGATCATGTCGAGGATGGAAACACTCAAGTTCATTTTATAAAAACTACTGATCAGCTTGCTGATATTTTTACAAAACCATTGGACGAAAATTATTTCATGAGAATTCTGAATGGATTAGGAATGTTGGATGCGAATTATGTTCCTAGACACACTTCGTTAGAATGACAAGCAAACAAAGTGGAAAGATGTTGATTCAGCAGTTACTATTCATAGTCAACGCTTCGACATGCTTCAATTTCGACAGTTGTGCACACTGGTTTCACAAAAATTTTCATTCATTTTATCATTTTTTTTATTTTCGTTTGTTATGAATTTTTGTTTTTTTTATAGTTAAAAATTAAAAAGTCCAAAAAGATTTTCGTTTTTGTCTTTCATAGTTAAAAATTAAAAACACCAAAAAGATTTTCGTTTTTGTCTTTCATAGTTAAAAATTAAAAACGCCAAAAAGATTTTCCTTTCTGTCTTTCATTATTAAAAATCAAAAATATCAAAAAGATTTTTCGTTATTCTTGTTCTTTTCTTTCACATATCAAAAATTCAAAAATATTTTTGTGTCTTATTAATATTTTATTGTGTAGATTTTTGTGTAGATTTTGCTGGTACATGCTACGATGCTTGAGGGAAAGGTGTATTTTCATAAATTTTATCCTAGTTAGGATGTCCCTAAAAGCATGTTGCAGCGTTTTGTCCCAAGCCTCCATGAATCTATTTGTTTTCATCACGAAAATTCCTTCCCAATTATGATGTATTCACATTAGTCTCTGAGCTACCTTACTCTTCTCATATAAGTTAACAGTTAACTGCTTGGTCCAATCATAGCAGTGGTACTTTTTATTTCGAAACCAAATCTTTTTAATCCTAAAGTTCTTTCACGATCACACACAATTACATATGTCCAAGAGATTTCTAGTATAAACCAATCACGATCTAGAGATATCAAAATTATGTGTTTATGATCTAACATCATGAGGCCGTGATGAAAGTGAAACCCAAAATTATGAACCGATTAAGGAATTCATAGGGAACTTTGTTCCATATTTTACGAAACTTTTTGTTTCCGTACCCATTTTCGATACTCAAAGTCATATTCTTTCTTTTTGAGTGATCTTGATCAAATGTTCAAAACCCACGACATTTGTTATCCAACAAGATCCAGCTATAGTTATGTTTTATGGAGTATGATTTAAGTATGAGTATCATTCTAAATCTTAGATACTTACTAAAATTTTCCAAAGCTTACTTGTCCCTCACTACACTAGCCAAACAAGTGATTTTGTTTACAACTTGTCACTCTTATGTATAGATGTGCTTTGTAACGAAATTTTAAGCCGCCTTCGAAACTTGATAAAAGAAGCCCTTCAATACTTATCTAAAAGTATTTGATTGTAATTTATAGGAAACCACACAAGTTGTTGATCATCTCTCTTGATGATTAGCGAAGCGATCTATGCCTGGGATCTAATTGCATTTGTGTCAAAATATTTTTGACATCACAAAACCAAAATTTTCTTACTTTGATTCTTATTTTTTTTCTTTGGTAAACATTGAACTCATGAAATCCTTGAGGTTCTGAGTAATACCAACTCATGCTGATGATTTCAAACGTCTGGCACTTGACTTCGCTTTAAAACACAAAAGTGAAAGAGCCCAACCTCCATTCCGAAGGTTTTTGACGTTCTCATTCTCTTGGGGCAAGTTAACAGCCTGTGTGATGTGATGTTTTGTGTTCCATTCCTGGTTTCAAGGAAAAAATGATGAACACTTTGTCAAGCATGGATACTTTTCCGGTTACTGGTGCGATTTTCAAGGAAACATGTCAGCTGCATTTAATGCTGAAACGGCTTCAAATTCAAATTTCCGAGCAACTATAAAAAGGGTTTTTAGGGATTGATTCCAAGTTTACGCTTACTTAAGATTCTCAAAAGATTTGTGTCTTGATTTTTTAACGTCAAAACCCTAACCATGGCTGCTAATCAATCATAAACCACTGATGACATTACTTTTCACCCAATCATGAAGATTCAAAGTACCAGTTATCAAGTTCTTGGTGATGTTGATGCTTATCCAGAGGGATTACGGATGCTAATAGTTGCTCTTCAGAATTCTGTGTTGTCCATGGCTATGTTCAGTTCATTTTCAGTTCCTCTCACTTGGCTATTGTTTGCTGGTTCTACTACTACTCACAGCAAGACAATGTGGATTGTCACTTTCCAACTAGTGAATGATATGAAATTTAGGTTAACCAAGAAAATTTTTGCTCAAATTCTGACTATTCCACATGTTGAACCTTTTTATAAGGTTACCAATGCACAAATATTCACATGTTCAACGATGGGTCATCAAGTTGTTCTTCATAAGATTAGTGATTTCAAGACTTCTGGTTAACCATGTATCTGGCTTACAATTCCAATGAACGATCTGCAAGCTTTTCACTGAAACTTCATTACAAACAACAAGTGAATCGAAAGGGGGTGATTTTTCATGAAATTTTGAATCCTGTTTCTCCACAATCAAAGAAAAGGCGCGCTGATGACGTGGCCAAGCATATTTCAACGAAACGGAAGAATCACAAGAAGTAGAGGAAATTAGTTTTTCAAGAAAACTCAACTGATGACGAAGTGGTTCCGATAAATCCAATTGCTGATACTATACTGGGTCATTCTTCACCTGTGAGGGATTCTCCAGTTAAGTCGACTTTCAAGGTGACTGGAAATATTAATGGCATTGTGGAAACTTCTATGGTGAACTCAACCATTAATCACAGTGAACAACCAAAACATTCTACTCCTAAGAAGACACCGGTCATACCACCCAAAGATTCGCATACTGAATCATTTAATGAGGAGGTTCGAACTTCAAACAATAATGCACATGTATCTGATATGGGTGTAAATGTTAATAAGGGTGAAGGAGTAATGACTAATCCAGCCTGAGGTAATCCTACTTTCGTTACATCTTCCTTTATTCACACTTCTTTCATTGACACTACTGTTTCGTTTCCACCTTACATTGTGTAACACCCACAGATTCGAGCAAGTCAATAATAAGCGTTAAAAATGGTTTTTTTATTATCTAGGATAAATAATCTTAACAAAACTAATACTTATGGTAAAAAATTGTAACCATTTGATTTAATAAAGGAGAATTATTTGAATATTATATGTTCCATGATTATTTAATATAATAAAATACGAAAAATTAGCTGAATCGTCCGTAAATCGTAAAAATAAGTGCGCCAAAACACACACACACACACACACACACACACACATATATATATATATATATATATATATATATATATATATATATAAAGTACACGTCTTCCCAATTCCGAAAGTATAAATTTCGTAGAAATCCGACTCCGTATGAGTTAGATATGATTTTTATAACATATAAAAGTCATTCGCGCATAACGAATGTATGACGTAAAAAGCTATGAGAGAATCGTAGACTTTTAGCGAATGTGACCCAAAAGAAAATCATAGTACTCCTTAAAAAAAGAATTTTGAGAAAAAGAATGCCAAAAACAGAGTCCGTACGAAAGAGTTATGATTTTAGCAAAATAATTTAATTTTATAAAAAATATTGACAACAATATAAATTCAAAATTAGCTGATAGAGTCTAAACGAAAGTTGTAGATCTCGTCGATAACTACACGTGGATATAAAAAACGTCAAAAATGGAGTTCGTATGAACGAGTTAAATTTTAATAGCACATTTAAGTACTAAAATAAAATGTAAATCATATATATATTCGTATATATATATATATATATATATATATATATATATATATATATATATATATATATATATATACACATACACATGCATTTATCATTAGAAATGTATTGATGATGTGGTCGTTATAATACTAGTATGGAGTACTTTCGCCATTAGTGTAGTACAAATATCATTAAGTCTAATAAAATAGTATTATAAATGAGTGTTTAGTCTTTTAAGTTAATATAGAGGGTGATTTATTTGAAAATTCAATTATTATAAATAAGAGCCTCTAGGCTCTCATATTTCTTACACCATTCTCTTGATTCAAGAGTGTTTCTCTTCTTATCCCCCAAACATTTCGGTCCCTAGTGATTCGACTTCTCTTTCTATAGTTTTAGTATAGTAAGGTGAGGATTGAAGCCCTGCAAGAATCTTTGTAAGAAAGATTCAACGATGAAGTTCTGCCCCTGCAGAGCCTGACTCCTTGATAAAATCCCCTTATAGGTAAGTTATGCTTACCCTTTTTTAAATATAGCTTATATTTAAAATTAATATTTTTATTATGAACTTATAATAAATATTTGGGCTATTAATATGACTTATATAAGTTTCGTTATAATATCTTTTTAACTAGTCGAGGTACGGAGAATCTAGTTTAAAGGGCCGCATAGGGTTGTTTGATTTTAGAAGTGCTATATGCCAAAATGGTCCTACCCTCCGGTGTTTTATGTCTGGCCCCTGTCTGTACATAGTGGTTGAAAATATTGTTTAAACGCTTAAATATTAATAATAATGCTAAGAGTAATAATTAGTCATGGTAAATATTAGACTAAAATCTAGTGGTGATAATACTAGGTTTCGTCGAAGAAAATTATATTGTTAAGAAGCGAAGCGCTGTCCGAGTTTGGAATCATCACTTTAACAAGTGAGCGCATAGTCCCTTTCATAAACATGATTCTACTAGAAGTATTGATTGAGGTATTAAATATATGTTTATGTGTGAAATATTTGATGTTGCCTGAAATACATGTTAAAGAGCATACCTGATAATATATGATGATTTAGGATAAAGAGTAAACCTAAATTACTTATGAGGAATATTGGGTAGTATCTTCTTAAGAGTACGTGTCAGATATACACGGAGAATAGAACATTAAATTATGTCATTGATCCGGGAGCATGGATTAGACATATTAATTCATCCCTTGTCCAAGAGTATGGATTGGGCACAATCATTTGTCATTAATCAGGGAACATGGATTAAGACATAGTCAGTTGTCATTGTCCGAGAGTATGGATAGGACATAGTTATTTTTCATTAATCCGGGAGTATGGAGTTAGACATAGACATTTGTCCCTAGTCCGAGAGTATGGAATGGGGACAATTATTCATCTGAGAGCATGGATTAGACCCGGGAGTATGGATTAAGTAAAAAGGTAAATTTTAGATCTGAGAGTATGGATAGTGTCGTTGAGAGGATTGACGTGGTGTGGTAAGAGTTGTTTATACATGGTGAAATTTTATACTTGTGAGTTCAAATATATATATATATATATATATATATATATATATATATATATATATATATATATATATATATGTGATATAACATTATGGGATTGAAACCCCTATGTACTCACCAGGTTTCCCAACCAGACCCACTCAGTTTATTTGTATCTAGGTGTTGATATGAAGTTATATTACACAGAGAGATTAAGGAGATGTAGATCACTAGTGTAAATGAATGTAAGGTCCGTTTATGCTTATGTTTGTATTAACAATGACATCCCAACATTTTAAAAGGAATAAAATACATTTCTTCATAAATGGTTTGATCACATATTTATCATGTTGTTCTGGGAACAAATTCCGCAACATATTACTGTAAAAGATACTATAATTTTCAAAATAAAGCATAAACAAATCGGTCTTTTATGGCCTTAAAAATGAGGATGTCATTGTTGGTATCAGAGCATTAATTTAAGCGAACTAGGAATAATGATTTATTTCTATATTTAAACTTAGAATGGTAAGCAATGTTTGTGAGTTATGTGTGTCTAATATATTTTAATTAGTACACCTGAATAGACACGAGCACTAGCTTATTTAGGAAAGATGCCTAACATGCTTTTATGTATTAAATGATTTTTAATGCTTTATAATACTATCATTTAATCGGATCTTTGGTCTGTTGCTGATTGGATCTAGAAATTTTATGTGTTCCAATTTTAAAACGTTAATTACGGTATTAAAACTGGCATATAACATTTTGGAGTGATAACGAGATTTACATGTCGATTGTAAATAAAATCTTTCCTATCTTTATTCTCTTCATTACACTCCAAACGTCTGATTTGGTGTATAGATCAAAATGGCAAGGACCTGAAGCGGAGTTAGAAACACGAATGGAAACAGGAATCAACAACTGTAAACCCAAGTGATTGAGCAAATACCTGTAGTAGCAGCTACACCAGAGCTAATCACGATGGTCGGAGTGCAAGCGATGATCCAGATGATGTTGGATCGTCAAATGGAAGAAACAAGGTGTTTGCTCTAACAAAATCGGGATGAACCTACATTGTCTGTTGAACAGCCCGAGCTATATGAAGAGTTTTCAGAGTAGGGAAATTATAGTTGTACGGTAAGTCAAGTTGGACCCCGAGTGGTCAGGAGAAATGACCCGGATAAAAGGACTGACAGGGATGGGCGCATGTATAAAAATTTCTAGGGTGCCAAGTCACCGAGTCTTTTTGGAAACCCGAAGCCTGAAGAGATCATGGACTGGATCTCTGAGATGGAAATGGTATTTGAAAGCTGCAACTGTAGCGATAAGTAAAAGACCGTCTTTGTAGTTAGACAACTGTAGATCGAAGTTTTAAGTTGGTGGAAGTTGTTGGCAGATACAATGCCACAGGGAGAAGCCCTGAGGTTGTCTTGAGAAGCATTTATGGAGCAGTTAAAAATGCAATATTACTCCAAAATAGATCTGATAGACCTAAACAACGAGTATCAAAACCTGAGGAAAGGGAAGATGAGTGTGGATGGGTATGCCACCGCATTCACCGAGAAGATGAAGCTAATTCCTTACTTGGTGCCTACTAAACTCTCCAAGATAGATAAGTTTGCTAATGGGTTGCCAACAGACTTTGGTGCAACAGTAAAAATAGCAACTACCTTGAACACAGCCGTTAGAGCAGCTAAGAATGTGTAGATCCAACTTAAGGAAAAGGGTTGGAAAGAGATGAGGTAGGAGAGAATAGGAAGTTTAACATATCATATAGATCCGAAAAAAGAAATAAGTCCCCAAAGACTGACCCCAACAACATGAGATATGGGGATAATAATGAAGAAAGGTGGTCTGACAAATGCAGTAGGAAATACACCGGGAGATGTCCTAAAGAGGTAACCTGCTTCAAATGCGGGAGGACTGGTCACTATGCCCACACATGCACAAACCAGAGAGAGTTTTGCTTTAAGTGCAATGGAGAAGGTCACTTCAAGAAAGACTGCCTGAACAGGGAAGGGGATACAAAGCAAAATGTGTGCCATAGTCGAAGGCTAGAGCATTCCATATGATCCTTGACCAAGCAGCTGACAATGTAAGGACTCAGGAGTGAGGACCGATATCCGAAGATCAAGTTATGAAGTAGCCATGTGGATGGTATCATGTGGCTTAGATTATTAGAAGCATAATATAGGATGAACTTTAACATCTATGTAATCGTTTCGAGAAATAATATAAACTTTGGTTATATTATCTGGTGTGTTAAGTTGCTATATGGTTTTCTTAAATGGTGACTTGGAAAATTGCGAGACAATACTTGGGACGAGTATGAGTAGGTGTGGATTGTAGTAGAGGCCTATACTACTGGAAGCACATGACTCACACTTGGATCAGCGAATGTCACAAGGTTACCAAGGCGCTAGTAATTGATTCCGTTTTGTTCATGTATGTCGTTACCATCGTTTCTGTAATGACTAAGAAGATGATTATGATCCTGAGCCTAGTGGTCATATAAAACCGAGTCCGACTATGATGAGTGTATTACGTGGTTCAGAGAACCAAGTTCGATGTAGTATCTAAGTTAAACCAGAAGATTGAAGGGAAAGATAATTGAAGCAGGCAGTAGAGGTATCGAGATCGTTGTTAAAGTAAGAACCTTATAGATAGAAGTGCTACAAGCTAGAATGTGATTATATAACATTAGAACCTGAAGGAAGGTATATTCCATTCTGGAATTTGACTCAAAAAGACATGAATCTAAGCATTGCATCATACGATAAGAGTTCATTAGAATATGAACCATCAGTCTACTACGGTAATCGTAGTAAAGACCTTATTGTAAGTTAAGTATGTTTAACAAGAAGCAGGAGTCTCCAATAAGGACTGACTTTGTAACTCGAAGGTTAAGATTAAAAGTCCAACATAGGATAAAGAGCGGCTGCAAGATTGCACATCGCCATCAGTCAAGGAGTCCTAGACTTAGATACTAATTTGAAAGGACATAATAGTTACGATTACCACCTAGGATGGAAAGGAAATGTATGAAGTCATTATAAAAGCCCTGTTTTGTAGATGATTCTGGGACGTAATCATCCTAACAGAGAGATAATTGTAACACCCACAAATTCGAGCTAGTCAGTAATAAACGTTAAAAATGATTTTTTTTATTATCTAGGATAGATAATCTTAACCAAAGTAATAGCTATGGTCAAAAATTGTAACATATTAGATTTAATAAAGAAGAATTATGTGAATGTTATATGTTTCATGATTATTATAATGTAATAAAATAAGAAAAATCATTCGAATCATCCGTAAATCGTAAAAATAAGTGCGCCAAAACATATATATATATATATATATATATATATATATATATATATATATATATATATATATATATATATATATATATATAAAGTACACGTCTTCCTGATCCCAAAAGTATAAAGTTCGTAGAAATCTGACTCCGTATGAATTAGATATGATATTTATAAGATATAAAAGTCAGACGCACACAACGAATGTATGACGTAAGAAGCTACGAAGAGAATGTTTGACTTTTAGCTAATGCGGCAAAAGAATCGTAGTACTCCTTAAAATAGGAATTTTGAGAAAAAGAATTGCAAAAATGGTGTCCGTACGAGAGAGTTAAGATTTTAGCAAAATCATTTAATTTTATAAAAATATGGACAAGAATATAAATTCAAGAGTAGCCAACGGAGTCTAAACAAAAGTTATAGATCTCGTCGATAGCTACGCATGGATATTATGAACGTCAAAATGGAGTTCGTTTGAACGAATTATAATTTTAATAGCACATTTACGTATTAAAATAAAGTGTAAATCATATATATGTATAAATATATATACATATGTATATATCATTAGAAAAGTATCGACGATACGGTCGTTATAAAACTAGTGTTGCGTACTTTCAACATTAATTTAGTACAAATATCATTAAATCTATTTAAAATTGTATTATAAAGGGGTTTTTAGTCATTTAAGTAAATATAGAGGGTGGTTTTTGAAAATTCAATTACAATAAATAAGAGCCTCTAGGCTCTCATATTTCTTGCACCATTCTTTGGATTCAAGAGTCTTTCTCTTCTTATCCCCCGAGCATTTCGGTCCCTCATGATTCGACTTCTCTTTCTGTAGTTTTAGTATAGTAAGGTGAGAACTGAAGCACTGCAAGAATCTTTGTTAGAAAGATTCAGCGACGAAGTTTTGCCCCTATTTTTAATATAGCTTATATTTAAAATTTGTATTATTATGGTTAACTTATAATAAATATTTGGGCTATTATTATGACTTATATAATTGTCGTTGTAATATCGTTTTAACTACTCGCGGTACGGAGAATCTGGTTTAAAGGGCCGCATAGGGTTGTTGGATTTTAGAAGTGCTATATGCCAAAATGGTCCTACCCTCCGGTGTTTTATGTCTGGCCCCTGTCTGTACATAGTGGTTGGAAAATATTGTTTAAACGCTTATATAATAATATTAATGCTAAGAATAATAATTACTCATGGTAAATATTAGACTAAAATCTAGTGATAATAATACTAGGTTTTGCCGAAGGAAATTATATTGTTAAGAAGCGAAGCGCTGTCCGATTTTGGAATCATCACTTTAACAAGTGAGTGCACAGTCTCTTTCATGAACATGATTTTAATACAAGTATTGATTGAGGTATTAAATATATGTTTATGTGTGAAATATTTGATGTATCCTAAAATACGTGTTAAAGAGCATACCTGATAATATATGATGATTTAGGATAAAGAGTTAACCTAAATTAATTATGAGGAATATTGTGTAGTATCTTCTTATGGGTACGAGTGAGATATACACGGAAAATAGAACTTTAAATTATTTCATTGATCCGGGAGCATGGATTAAACATATCATTCGTCCCTAGTCCAAGAGTATGGATTGGGCACAATCATTCGCCATTAATCCGGGAGTATGGATTAAGACATTGTCAGTTGTCCTTAATCCGAGAGTATGGATCGCACATAGTTATTTGTCATTAATTTGGGAGTTTGGATTTAGCCATCGTCAATTGTCCCTAGTCCGAGAGTATAGAATGAACACAATTATTAATCCGAGAGCATGAATTAGATCCGGGAGTATGGATTAAGTAAAAAGGTAAATTTTAGATCCGAGAGTATGGATAGTGTCGTTGAGAGGATTGGCGGGGTGATGTAAGAGTTGTTTATACATGGTGAAATTGTATACTTGTGAGTTCAAATATATATATATATATATATATATATATATATATATATATATATATATATATATATATATATATATATATATATATATATATATATATATATATATATGATATAACATTATGGGATTGAAATCCCTATGTACTCTTCAGGTTTCCCAACCTGACCCACTCAGTTTATTTGTATCACAAGTGTCGATATTAAGCTATATTACACAGAGAGATTAAGGAGATGTATATCACTAGTGTAAATGAATGTAAGGTCTGTATATGCTTATGTTTTGTATTAAAGATGACATCCCAACGTTTTAAAATGAATAAAATACATTTCTTAAGAATTGTTTTGATATCATATTTATCATGTTTTTCTAGGAACAAATTCCGCAACATATTTTTTTTGAAAGATACTATGATTTTAAAAATAAAGCATAAACAAATCGGTCTTTTTTGGCATTAAGAATGGGGATGTCACATATTGTTCCCAACCCATTTCATAATCCTTCATTCACTGATTCTCCTACTTTTGATACCGTTATACAACAACCCATTACATTTTTGTTTCCTTCCCAATCTTTTGAGGAACCTCAATCTGTTCATGAAGATGAAATGTATGATGGAGGGTTTGTGGGTTCCTTCGCTGAAATTCAGTTTAGTTCTGAGGAAAAGAACATTTCTGATCACATGTTGATGTCAGGAAAGACGTTTAAGATTCTGAACATGAAGTTGAAGTCCTTGCTTCAACTTCAAGCTGATGGAGGAGGTAAACATTCGATATATAGTCTTGAGGTTGATGTCATGTTGTAAGCTCAAGAGCATCGTCTCATGTATAAGTTTGATAGAATGGAAAAGAACAATGAGCTAAGGATTAAATTTCAGTATGAGTCTTTAGTTGGTGCACTTCGTGATTTAAATGACACTGCAAGGTCTCAACATGTTCTATATGTCAAGATGTGAAGATTGTTCGGGAAAATGTCAATATAAAGGTACAAGAGTTACGAGAAGACATGAAGAAGGAGATAGCTGCCTTAAATCACAATTATTCTACTCTTCACAATATGGTAGATATAATTGTTGATGTTGTTGCAAAAGCCGTTGAAATCTATTCTTCATTGGTTCCGAAGTTTGATAAAATGGCTGAGGTGGATGTTACCAGCTTTGGGAACATTGATAAATGTTTGCAAGAGTTAAAGGATCTCATGTCCAAGTATGATTCTTCAAGGACTTTGGTCGTATCTCCTGATTTTTTCAATGAAAAATTTCGCTTGTTAGAGTCAACAGTTCACAAAGAATTTGCTCCACTTGCGAAGTTTGTGAAATTTATGCCAATGAATGTCCCGCCTGTGAGCACAGGGGTGCAAGGGGGATAAAGGAGAAATATTGGTAGTGGAAGTGGATATAAAGGAAAAGGGGGTTCTGGAAGTGTTGGAGGTGATGCGAAGATGGTTGGTAAAGTGTTGGCTACTCAAATTCCAACATCTCTATCAAATACTTCAATTATAACTTCATCAACAATAACAACGACAGGGCCTATCACAAAGGGAATTGTAATTCGAACTGTTGGTGGAGAGTCAGGATCATCGAAACCCAAGCCAAATGAAGAAGATAAAGGAAAAGGTAAAGGCATAAGTAGTGAATTGTCGAAAGAAGAGAATAAATCTGCTCTTGAAGCAGAAATGGAAAAACAAAGACACATTCAGAGTATTCTTCGACAACATGCAAGTGATCCTCTTGGTCTCAATAAAGGGGATCCTACAAAGCTTTATCATTATGAGTATATTGAGGCATTGACTATAATAGGGGAGATGCATGATTTTGCAAAGGTACCCAGAAGAAGTTACGGCACTGTGAACTCAACCATGAATCAATTGGACTTTCCAGTGAATAGAATGATGTTTTTTGGAGAACAGTTTGATATTGCTAACAAATATAAGAATAAATTAGATTACATATGAATGAAGTTTCGTTTCCACGTTGTACTGGGAAAGAAGGAAGAGGAGATTTATTCTTTAGTCAAGATAGCTCGGGATTTGGCATAACCAAAGATATTTTGTTCTAGGGCATGATGCGGAACTATCGATTTCATGTTGTCTGAGCAAACAATCATTCTTTCGATTTCTCGGTTGCAGACTTTCCGCTGATGAATCTTCATGATCTGTTGGTTGTGGCAATGATAATAAAGAATGTGGATGTTTCGAAATTACAAGTGACAAGTAAAGAAGATTTCTTGAATGGGTTTGGTCACTTGAAGGTTTTCATTGATGGGTATAATGGCGCATTAGCCTTAACAAATATTAAATTGGCTAAGTCATTGGTCAAAGAATTCGAAGTTCCTCAAACTATGCTTATCTCTAAGGCTAGTTTAAATAAATTTGAAGATGGGGAAATCACCTTGAAACCATTAGGAATTGTTTTTGTTGGCAAAAACAAGAAGGGCAATAATTCAAAATTCCTGTTTCAAGTGTGTGATGTTAAACGATATACATCTTCTCATTATACAAATGTCTTAGTTAGGATAAATAGTTGTGACAAGAATAATGATAAGGAGAAGGAAGAAATTCAGAATATTGGGAACTAGTATGTAGACTTCTGAAGGATAATTCATCAACTGCGAAGGTTTTAATGACCTAATTCGTCACTGCTCAAAAAGGGGGAGAATATAGATGTCAAATTTAGTTGTGAGGTGTTGAATGTTGTTATTAAGTTTTGTTAGTTTGTAACTTTATTACAAGGGAATTTATATTTTGAAACTTAGTGTGTCTAGTCCCTTGTATTTTTTGTACGCTTTCATCTTTCCTATAAATAGGGAAGTGTACTAGAGTAGATAAGAACTTCTGCTTTTGCTTATCGTTGTAATCTTGTCTAAACACTCTGTACTCCATTGAAAGCTAATTTGAGCCAAACAAATGTTCATCGTTCATACTTTAATCTGATCATATTATTCATTCCGATTTCATTGCAACTTCAGTTTTCACCAATCTTTTCACGTACCAAGTCTCGATATGAGCAAAAAAGTGCAACATTCCATTTTTCAGTTTCCGGAGAAATTAAAGCTACCCACTATAGTCAGATTTGATCTCATCACTACTATCCTAGGGGAGTATATTCCTTTTTTCTCCCTATTAGCATTTATGTGCTTTATTTGTTTTATACATACAATAGTGGCATTGTATGAACTAGGTGTGGGGTATGGGGATAAGATAAAGGACAACAAGCATGCTAGATTTATATATATGCTAGATTTATTAAAATTGAAAAATGGTGTAAATAAGAAAATCTAGTTAATTTTTAAAATTTAGTTCTGATAGTATTGCGTTAGGACTAGTTTGCTAGTGTTAAACTCCCTTTTGTTTCAAAAGTTATTTCCAAGCACCAAGTGACACTACTTAAAGAGAAAATAACATATATGAATGTTGTTTAAAATGAGTATGCAACATTTAAATGGATTGTGAGTATTTAGGAATTGGGAAATATTTAGGATTTTAGACATAAATGTATGCATTGAGGAGAAACATAATTCGTGAGTTCAAGTTGGATTGTTCTGTGTAATGTTTGTGAGAAAAGTTTGGATGTAATATATTGATTAATTGAAATCATAATGAATCTAGTTTTTCTTGGGGACAAGCAAAAGAATAGTGTGGGGTATTTTGATATAGCCTTATCTAACTATGTATTTTAGGCCATTATCCTAACATATTTGAGTAAAAATGTTATATTTTAAGATATATGATACCTAATACGCTTTGAAATGTTCAATTAGAGTTAAATTGGGAGCTAAGATGCAAAAGGAGGTGAATGGAGCTGAAAAGATGCAAAAATGATGTTGCTAGACGAATTGACATCTCTTCATTACTTTGGGAATATCTAATCACTTGTAACTCTGATGAAGGAGATTCAAAATGTTCTGAAAATTAGACAAAATTTTGGATGACTTTCATGTTCATACTGAATATGAATTTCTAGTTCCCACATCGTGAATGGGAATTACCATGACGTGCTGGATCAAAAATCGCCAAAAAATGAATGTGTCGGTGTATAGGTTGAATACGTTACAGATTCCAATTACCACGATGTGGCAAGTCTTTCTCCATGCCGTGGCAACGTTGAAACCTATAAATTAAGCTGAAATTAACCCTAAATGGATATCTTACATTCCACTTTGTTTCCTGCGATGATAATCCCCAAAGCTCTTGTTTTGAGGGTCTAAAAGGTGGTCGGAGGGTCGTTAAGCAGATATGGAGTGAAAATCTGAAGGATTAGAGAGCTTATTCATGACAAGAATATTTCAAATTGTTGTTCCGACCATGAGTAGCTTTCCAATTGTTTCTATATGTGTTTCACTTTTCAGAATTAGGTTGTTAAAACCTTTTACTTTCATTTATAGTAGATGAACCTCGATATTATGCGTTGAATTTGTTAATTCAGATTATATTATTTTGGTTTTTAATTGTGTTTGACTGATCGCATCACCTATCATGTTAAAGTTATGATTTTTATTACCTATTGCTGAGTGATGTGTAGTCTAGATGGCCAATCTGATTACATTGAGTTGAATCTTAACTGTTTTATGATTACAAACTGTTAGGACTAGAGATCTAACAAATCCTAGGGTTAGGTCATATTAGTTGTTGACTTTGACTATGTGAGAGAGCATTAGTTATGAATGTTATGCTTCTATTAATTGTCATGACCATTTATGAGGAATCAATAGATCATATCTTTCATATTCTGTATATATATTAAATTAATTACGTGTTCACTAATTACATGAACATTGTGTTAGTTGTTCATTAATTATTAGTACTAGGAAATCGAATCAAGATAAGTAGTCATATTAGAATTCGGTAACCAAGTAATAATCCATTGCACTATTAATTAATTTAACCATGATTTTGAGATGTAATCCAATCTAATCCAAAGTACATTAAGTGAGCCGTTTCCAATCAGTTTATCTTGTTAGCTTGGTTGTTGATTTAATTGGTCTTTCATAATCAAAGTCCATTTTTTTTATTGCTTTCATTTATTTAATGTAACCTATAATCATGAATTCTAATATTAATTCACTACTGTTCCCATTGAGTTCGACACCCTTGCTTATCAAAACTATATAATACTTGACCAGGTTTACTGCATGTAAGGTGTAGTTTAGACACAATAGACTAGGAATTATAAACTAAAAACTAGCGCATTATAATACACATCCTGAGTCAATAGTTATGAACAGATGGCTATGAATTAGTTTTGGATCACAGTGCTATGTTACTAATAACAAGACAAGAACGGATAATAGAAGCGAATAAATTAAACACTATGATCTAACGAGTGGTATCATTGTTCATACATTACAAAACTTACTTAACCTACAAGTAAGGTTTAAGGATTACCTTGTGATGAAGGTAAGTGGAGACTACCGTCCAAACCAGAACCCTTTGATAGTATCGTACCCCTTAGCAAGCAAGCAAGATTTTATCTTAAGAAACCCTGGTCAAAATCGACCAATGCAGGTTTATTGAAGAAACATGAGACAACAATAGAAAGAAAGGAAGGAGGTTAAGACTCCTCTAGGGTTTTGGTGTTGTACAATTTCCTTGGTCCTAACTTGATATGTCGTAAATTATACATATTTTAAGGGACATTTTATGAGCATTTTTATAATTAAAATACGAAAAAAGGTGATTAATTCCTTCTTATTTATATTTTGTAGGTAAAAATTCGATGTTGATGAAATAGAAGTGAAAATGGGATAAAACGGAGCTAAATTGATGATTTGGAGAAAATAGAAAAAGGTCTGCAAAATTATAAATTGGGTAATGGACCCATTTACAAAGCTTTAGTCATATCATATGATTCGTAACTCCAATTAATGAGCTTAAATGTTTTTCTAGAAACTAGAGAAATTTTCCTACAACTTACTTATAATCATATTTTTGCTAATTTGGCTTTTGTCTTGTCCAAAATCAGCCTTGAAGTCGCACCAATAAAACTGGAGTTAAGCATGGGAAAGATTTTGAAGATTCTTTAAAATATTTTCCGGATTTATTATTTACCTCCGAGATTTCAAATCTTGCCATGATTTGGTTCAGTTACTGAAAACTATAAATATAAACCTAAATTCGTCCACAACAATGTATCACATCAGAAAATACACAGAATACAGAATGAAACGACCAAATTAGACTGTTTTGAGGGTTTAGAAGGTTATATCAGCCGACATGATAATATAGATGCAAAAATATATTGATCAAGAGAAGAAATCATTAGGTTGCCAGTATGTTTAATTTTTTCACTATAATTTGTCAACTTTTTGGTGTCCTATACGTTCTCTCAAAGGTTGGAGATTAAACCCTTTATGATTATTTGATATATATGAAACCCTGGTTTTAAGGATTGATTAATAATTTCTTATTAAGAGTAATTTAATTTATTATGTTCATGCTCAATTAAATATTCATGCGTATTGATATTGATTTTTTTATGTTTATGTACCCAAGTGCATGATTTTTGATTAGGTTCAAATTATGTATCTTGAATTAACTATTTAGTTAAAAATTAGGAGATCAAAACTTAACTAGTTAAGGTGTAGACAAAATCAAACTAGTGGAGGCATCCCTAGGGTAAACATAATAAAAAAACATTTAATATTCATGAGTAACCCGATAGCTTGGACAATTTAAGAAGTTACCACTAACCCTTGAAGTAATTATACCAATTGATTCAACACACAATATGAACAAATAGACCGAGTCTAGGGGAGCTATCATTGCTGGTAGACAACGTAGAATCATAGAATTAGTGACTTGACCAACCGATCTAACAATTTAGGAATTAATGAACAACATACCAATATCCATTGCACACAATAGAAATCATCAATTGAACTGGGATAGATTAAATACAAGTATGAGTACCATCATATTATGTTATCTATATAGTTATCCATGGTTGATGATATTAGTTGTTATGATTAATTATATGCTTACTTATTTTCTATCTATTCTGGTGACAATTATTCCCTTTAACTACTTTCTTTTAAGATTGACTAATAAGAATATATTGATGTATTAGTACACTTTTGTTCCCCATGTGTTCGACACTCTTACTTACCTAAGCTATGTTGTTATTAATAAGGTCCACTTTGTGGTATAGATAGTCAGTTTGGTTTGTTAGCAATTATAAATGTAAAACTAGATTTTTATTTTCATGTCTATATCTTTTATGTTATAAGTTTTTGGCGCCATTATCAGATGTGATGGTTTTCAAGTTATCTCAAGTTTATAGACTATCAATTACACATCATTACCTTTTTCTGTTGGGTTTTGTTAGCATTAATACACATTCTAAAGGCAGTGGAAACAATCACAAATTTACCTATTCATACATGAACCCTAAGATCTAGGTTTTACTAGTTATAGAAACAAACTTTAAAAACAAAAAAATAAGAATACTAACCTCTTTGTTCTTTGCTTGAGACCTTGTGATTTCCAGTGATCACAAGGGATGAAGGGTCCATAGCAGAATCCCTCTAATATAGTCAGACGCCCTAACACCAAAAGCAAAAAAAAGAAAAACCCTAGATTATGGTTTATGAGAAATTCATTCACCTTATGAGAGGGGTTATGAATTTCATGTGAAGGGGAGAGAGAAGCCTTGGATGAATTTTAGAGAGAAAAAGAACAACCAAGGTTTGAACCCTAAGGTGTTGTTTGTTTTTTCGAAAAGAAAAATATTCAAGTCTGCAAATCACCTCTGCAACGCTCTACAACAGAAGAGGTGGACCAAATAGCTGCAACATGTAATATGAAGTATGTTTGTTTTCAAAAATCTGCAGTCTGCTGCAATAAACTAAAATTTAAATAAACTGATTTATCAAATTGAAAATAGTTATCAACACTGAAATTTTAATAATTCTAGTCTTAAAACATTGAAACAATACAAAAAAGAACATGTAAAAAACAAAAATATAAAGATTCTAAAAAAAATATAAAAAAAAGTTTTTTTCTAGAAAAAACCAATTTGAAAGAACATAAAAATATAAAATCCTCAGTAGACGCCCTCGTTTTGGGAGTTTAAGGCTTTTAGAGATCCTGATTTCTTTGGGGTGAAGCATGCCATCGTTAGCCGACGCTGGATTGCTGACATGGAGAATGCTTAGTGGACGATTTTGTGCCCTGAGGGGGCAAAGGTGGGATTTGCATCTTGCCTGCTGAGCCCAATCACGAGACTACTGGGATGAAGCTGGCCGAGCTACAGGGTCTGCGACAGTAGCAGTCATAATTTGGGAGTATTTTGTTATGAGATTCCAGAGGAAGTCTGCACCAGCAATCAAGGTACAGCAGATGGCGAAGGAGTTCAAGGATCTTCACTAGAATACCAAGACTATGGCAGAGATCACCATCAAGTTCTGAGAGAGGGCCCTATTGGTCCTACAGTACGTTGTGGATGAGGAGATGATGAAGATGAGGTACCATGACATGTTGAGAGATGATATATCAGAGATTTTGTAAGCTTTTTGGGGTGCAAGACACTGAATGATATGATTGAGAGGGTCCGTGAGCGAGATCGAGTTGGAGCTTTAGACGAAGCGCAAGCCAGAGCAGGTGCAGGAAGTTGTGAGTTAGGCTAAAAGTCGTAAGACTTTAGAGTCACATTCCTGGGGCTAGTAGGGCTAGGGACATTAAGGCAAGTGCAGCAAGCCGGGTAGTATGGTATGTCGATTGGTGGGTTCTGGATGTTTCAGGTGTGGTCATACTGGGAATGTGAGTAGGGTTGTTCCCAGAGTGCATTGATATGTTTTCACTGCAACCAGACGTGCCATAAAAATGTCGATTGTCCGAGGTTGTCAGTTGGAGCAGTCGCAGCACCTGCACCAGCGACTTTGAGGATAATCGATGGCTGTAGAGGCAAGACAGAGACACCTGTGGTGAAGAGTAGGGCATTTCGGCTAACTACTAATGAGGCTCGAGCAGTGGGGATGTGGTTACCGGTATGTAATTTTGTTATGTATTTTACTATTTTTCTTATTTATACTTATATTGTATCTAATCATGTATATGGCCTTTCCTAGTCAATGGTATGACTGCTCATGTTTTGGTTGATTTGGGTGCTACCCGATCCTTTGTATCTCTTCCGCTTAGCAAGATGTTTTGTGATACTCTGGGGATTCTGTATTAGCCATTGGAGGTTGAGATTGTGGATGACCGTTCTATGAGTGCTTCGAGGGCTCATCACGGGTGCATTCTAAATCTATTCAGCGACTTATACTATATTGATTTGGTGCTATTTCCTCTGCAAGGGTTGAAAGTTATTATTGGGATGGATTGGTTAGGTTCCAATGGGGCCATGATGAACTATGAGTGCTAGTTAGTGAGAGCTTGAACACCAAGTAACGAGTACTGGTTATTCCTGGTGAGAGAGATTCGTATGGGCCGACTCTCTGTACAGCTGCGAGGGCCAGGAGATATCTTGAGTGGGGATGTTCTGGTTCCTAGCTTACATGGCAAATACTCGAGTTGAGGGCACGACGACATTGAGTGAGGTTCCAATTGTTTGGGAATTTCCTAATGTGTTTCTTGAGGATTTTCCAGGAGTGCCTCCTCAAAGGCAAGTTGTGTTTCAGATTGACCTGGTTCCTGGTGCGGCTCCAATAGCCAAGGCACAGTATCGCTTGGCACCACCCGATATGCATGTGTTATCTATGCAGCTTTAGGAGCTGCTAGACAAGGGATTAATTTGGCCGAGTAGCTCACATTGGGGAGCATCGATCCTATTTGTGAAGAATAAGGATGGTTCACATAGGATATGCACTGACTAACAAGAGTTGACTAAGCTAACAGTGAAGAAGCGGTACCCACTCATGAGGATCGACGAATTATTTGACCAACTTCAGGGTGTATCTTGGTTTTCTAAGATTGATTTAGGATCAGGTTACCATAACATGAGGGTCAGAGACGAGGATGTACAGAAGATGGCCTTCAATATTCACTATGGTCATTACGAGTTCATGGTGATGCCATTTGGGCTTACCAATGCACCAACAACATTTAAGGATCTCATGAACTGGGTTTGTAGATCGATGTTTTGACCAGTTGGTGATAATATTCACATATGATATACTGGTCTACTCCAAGACCAAAGAGCAGCACGAGGAACACTTGAGAGAGATATTGGAGACCCTAAGGAGAGAGAGGTTGTATACCAGATTCTCCAATTATGAACCAGGAGAGTATATTAGCCGATTCGGCCAAGATCGAGGATGCAATGGGAGGTTCCAAGAACATCATCTAAGATTTGGTGCTTCCAAGGTCAGACGGGGTATTATAAGAGATTTATCCACGATTTCTCCAAGATTTCAGTGCCACTAACCCTCTTGATAAAGAAGAATGTTACTTTTCGATGGGGGCCCAATCGTCAAGTAGCTTTTGAGATGCTGTGATAGATGTAATACGAGGCCCCGATTCTCATGTTTCCTGAGGGCATGGATGATTTTGTGGTTTATTTTTATGTGTCTATCTTGGGTTTTAGAGTGGTCCTCATGAAGATAGAACATGTGATTGCTTACACTTCGAGGTAGATGAAGCCTTATGAGGCGAATTTCCCTACACATGATTTGGAGTTGGAGGTCGTGCTTTTTCCCTCAAGATTTGGAGGCACTATCTTTATGGGCTGAGGTATACTATCTACACTAACCAAAAGAGTTTGAGGTACATGATGGATCAACCAAATTTGAATATGCAATAGAGGAGATGGTTGTATGTGGTAAAGAATTATGATTGCGAGATCCTAACTACCCTGGGAAGCGCAATGTGGTGGCTGATGCTTTGAGCTGCAAGACAGTGAGTACATCTGTTGGAGATTTTTGTGCGAAGATAGTTATCATTTCTCCATTATTGTATTTGATCATGAAGGCTCGGGTGGAGGGTTTGAAAAAGGAGAATTACAAAGCTGAGTGAATCAAGGGGCAAATTCCTCTATTTGTCCGAGACAGTCGGGGGTTGTTGACTCAGCGTGGTAGAGTTTGGGTTCTGACGATCGGTGGGGTGAGGCAGATAATTCTAAAAGAGGCTCATAAGTCAAAGTTTTCAATCCATCCGAGGTCCATGAAGATGGATAGGGATTTGAAGTTAAGTTATTAATGGCCTTGCATGAAAAGGGATTTGAAGTTAAGTTATCAGAGGCCTCATGGCAAGATGCAACCATTACCCATCCCCATGTGGAAGTGGGAAGAGATGACCATAGATTTTATCATAAACCTTCCAAGGACGACATGGGGAGTAGATTCTATCTGGGTCATGATTGATAGATTGACCAATAATGAACATTTCATTTCGACCATCGAGAGTATATCTGCTGAAAATATGGTCGAGATTTACATTCGAGATGTGGTGGTTCGACATGCGGTGCTAGTTTTGGTGGTTTCCGACCAAGATGTTCGTTTCACCTCCAGGTTTTGGAGGAAGTTCCATGAGGAGTTAGGCACTCAGCTGCATTTCAGTACAATATATCATCCTTATACCGATGGACAGAGTGAGTAGACGATTAAGACACTCGAAGGTATGCTGCGGGTGTGCATGTTTGACTTTGGACGGAGTTGGGATACTTACCTCCCACTAGCTGAGTTCTCATACAATAAAAGTTATCATGTGTATGGGAGGAGTTAAAGGACCCCAGTTTGTTGGGGTGAGGTTGGTCATCGGGTCATGGGAAGTACTGAAGTGGTAGTCAAGTCCATTGAGTTGATTCAGTAGTACATGATAGGTTGCAAGTCGTTCTAAGTCGGTAGAAGAGTTATACATATCAGCGACGTTCATACCTCGATTTTCAAGCGAGGGACTTGGTGCTTCTGCAGGTATCACCTCGGAAATGTGTTATCCGATCTCAAAAACGGAGCAAGCTAGCCCCTAGTTCATTAGTTCCTTTATGATTATCGCCTGGGTAGGCAAGGTAATGTACCAACTGGATTTGACTGATGAGCTTAGTCAGGTCCACAACACTTTGCATGTCTCTCAGTTATGAAAGTGTCTAGCTAATGAATCCGTGGTGATTCCCTGGGATGATATTCTAGTCGATGAGCGCCTGAATTACGTATGGAGACCAATTGAAATTCTCGAACGAAATATAGAGAAATCTTGCAACAAGGAGGTGAATCTAGTGAAGGTGCAGTGGCAGCACCAAAAAGGTTCCGAATCGACTTGACAACCTGAGACCGAGATGATGGAACATTACCTTGATCTATTCGAGGTGTAGTAGTTCAATGGTGAAGTCATATTCTATTAAGGGAGATTTGTAACTTTAAGTTTTAAGGTATATGATTTCAAGGTTTTTCTTTAACCTTTGGATGAAGTCACGACATGAGCAATACCTCTCATGTCATGAGCCAAGGTTGACTTGTTAACACGTATTCCTTTAGTCTCATGATGTGATCCCTTAATGCTCATGACTTGAGAGCGGTGTAATGACGAAAAACCAAATTTTTTTGGTATTAAATAGAATGAGAGGGATTGGGTTCTCCACCCTCTGCCTCCCTTACTCTCTAAGCCTCTAGAAACCCTAATCACAACCCTCTTTGAGATCCTTAGCCATTTTGGTGCAATTTCTAGCTAGAAGAAAAAGAGAAGAACTGGAAAGGAAGTGTCCTAGTGGTGGAGTTTGCAAAGTAGCATCCTCATCATCTCTTCTTGTTGTTGGACCATTGTAAGTGCTAGAGCTTTAAAATTTATTGCATATCATTGGTAGCTCTAGGTTTTTGTCCATATTATTCATGTTTATGCAAGCTTGAGTGGAGTAAACCCATAAAGTTTGCAACTTTATGTATTCTAGGGGTATCTTGGACTTCATATTGTCCAAATCTGGAAGTTGGTGAGGTATTAGAGTCATACATGGGAGTTTGATGCATATTTCCCCATTTTATTTTACCTATAATAGATTGGGACATGCATGATGCATGCACGTCCACAAATAAAATATTTTTATGGACCTTTAGATTGAAGTCACGATGTGAGACATAAGGTCTCACGACATGACAATGAAAAAGACTGTAGTTCATTGAGTATTTGAAACTCACTATGTGACATGGTGATGCTCACTCCATGAGGTCTATCCAGTAGAAAACCGGCAACTGAGATGACTGAGTCTAGAACGAGTTGTTGGAATCGGACATCATGGACTCTCACGACGTGACTAAGGGATGGTTACAATGTGAGACCCGATATTAGGGTTTTGTCCCATCGATTTGACCTTGTGGGTTGACTTCTTGACACGTTTTGACTTTAGGGGCGGGTTCTAGCCAAAAGGGGCAAGATTTTCATTTACCTTAAGGAGAGTAAGCTTAGGACCCTTATTTATGGAATGTTACCTTAATTGCTAACTAGGGTTGTTTGGATATGTTTAACATGAAGAGATTTTCTAGCAGCTACCTAGTGGATCGAAGGCACCAATGTCAACCCACTGATTTGTATGTGTTGGATGTACATGATTATGTAACTATGACTGATATGATTGAATGATTTATGTGCCTGTATATATATATATATATATATATATATATATATATATATATATATATATATATATATATATATAGAGAGAGAGAGAGAGAGAGAGAGAAAGAAAGAGAGAGAGAGAGAGGAGAGGGAGGAAGGGATAGAGGGAGAGAGAGAGAGAGAGAGAGAGAGAGAGAGAGAGCTAATATTGGCTCAGAGTCATTATGGACTCAGGGGTTGATACGAACCCAACACAATTACTTACTGCCATATGGGTTGATATGAACCTAACACAGCTACGTGTTGTCATAAGGGGTTGATACGGACCTAAAACAACCACGTGATATTATATGTATATGTGTTTGTATGTGATACTTTGGGAAGCCCACTAAGCCTTTTGCATACAGTTTATGTTTATAGTTTCAGCTACTTCTAGTTCGAAAGGGAAGGACTCGACGTTATGGCACAACATCCTCCACTTATGATTTCCGCACTTTTGGATATTTTTTCTCTGATATTATCATATTACATTTGGTGATGGTTTTTTAATAAATTGATGAATGAAACTATTGGATCTAAAAATGAAAACTTTTATCACTGTTTTAGGGTTGGTACATATATGTTATGGTCACTGATGTTGTTGTTTTCACCGCTGCTGCTAGACAACCGAAAGCCCAGATGGTGACCTACCGGGACGTCTACACTATCCACCCTCTTGATTTTGATGTTGGTATGGATACGATCATCAACATGAGATGGATCATCGATGTGGAGAGTGCTTTTACCATGTCTTGTTGCTTGTATGGCCTAACATTCACGTTTGCACTGAACATTCTTAAGTAAAGGCGAAGGATTGGTGGGGTCCGGTTTCCAAGAGCATTTCTCCTATTGAGCATGAGGCGATGGCTTGGGAGCAGTTACCGTCATATTTGGAGCGGAGTATATCCCATAAGTTGAGAGGGAGCGCATGGCTCAAGAGAACCTATCCCTGAAGTAGACAACAAATTCGGTAACCAAGATCACCAATAAGTTTACTGAGAGAGCTTTATTTTCTCCAAACTACACATCCATAGAGGAGATAAATATATCTCGAAATTTATGTATGTTGAAGATCGAGATCAGGAAGTTTGTGTTGAACTCCAAATATCACACTTTATCAGAGTTGAAGTCGCATGCAAGGAGGAGAGAGTCAGAATTGGAAACCAAGAAGAGATAGAAAAGACATACTCAAGGCCGATGACAACATGCAACGATGAAATCTAGGACAAACGAATCAGGAACAGAAGGCCCGAGGGACCCTGAGTAGTAAGTGTGGGAAACTTCATGATGGAGTGTGTCAATCATCCAGGTGTCACATTTGTGGCGGGGAGGGTTAATAGAGACTTTAGGTAGAGTATGCACGTATGTTTCCATGGCGATTAGTTAGGCCACATCAAGGCCAATTGCCCGTTCTCGTTGCTAACGCAATGCATACTCCAACATGTATAACACTAAGGATCACATATGGACGATATGGGAGATCTGAGGCTTTTGAGGTCAGGGCAAGATCCTACTAACTTTTTTTTTTCAGAGGATCTAGGAGTGGTACGTGTGGTGATTTCTGGTACCAATTATATTATTTATATTATATTCTTTCGTCTCATCATTTTATGCATATGTATGGTATTTTACTTTTGTGCGATGATAGTTAGATTGTAGGCAAATATTTGGTTTAGACATCCTAAGCTCTTGGGGTAACTATTCAAAGGACTATTTAATTCCATTTATGTTTTGTTTCTTAGGAACAAGGTTGGTATTATTTTAGATGGGATGGTTAGGAGCATTATGATGGTATTTTGACAACATTTGAGGGTCCAATAATTCCAAGTGGGGGATTTGCAGTGGTTGTACGGACTGTAGCGCCCTACGTTGGTTATGTTAGAAATGTATATATATATATATATATATATATATATATATATATATATATATATATATATATATATATAGGGAAGGGTTATTCGGAAAACAAAAAAACCCTAAAAATCATAAAATGCATAAACAAATAACTAGACATTACAATACTTTTTTTTGAATTTTTTTTTATCAAAAAATCGCAACCTTTTTTACAATTTTGCTGAAAAAAAATAAAAAATCAATTTTTTTTTGTAAAAAATTTTCAGCGCTTTTATGTTAAAAGCTGCGAGTTTTTGATAAAAAAAAAATTCAAAAAAAAGTTTTGTGATCTCTAAGTATTTTTTTATGCATTTTTATGATTTTTAGGGTTTTTTTTGTTTTCCCTAGAACCTAAACCTATATATATATATATATATATATATATATATATATATATATATATATATATATATATATATATATATATATATATATATTTCGGCTAACCATAGTTGCAGATTGTAGAGGAACTTTCTAAGATTTTAAGGTGTTTGTCAATGTATAGAATTCAAGGATATTAAGGGACTCTGGTTGAGGGTTGTGATGGAAAATCTCCATGTTTGTTATTATCTGATAGGGCTTGGGGTTCAAGTCATACTCTGAAAGTTAGTTACGGAAAGTTAGGCTTTGTGAGTTCGGCTTATGGTTTATGCTAGTTTGACTTGATTTTATGGAAGGGTTGACAAATCAGGTTGAGCCAGAGAGTCATTAGTAGTATATAGATTGGGTTAAGCCTGAGAGTCATTAGTGGTTAACAGATTGGTTTGAGATCAAGAGTCATTAGTGGTTGATGGATTGGGTTGAGCCCGGTCGTTATTAGAGGTTGATGGATCGGGTTGAGCTTGAGAGTCATTATTGGTTGATGGATCGGGTTGAGATCAAGTGTCATTTGGGTTTGAGGGATCGGGGTAACCCAATGATCTCTAAGCGTTGTTGGATTCGTATTGTTCTCTTTGGAAGATAGTCAGTACGTAAGTCAGGAAGATTATTTACAGAAACAGAAGGATTAATTGAATCTCGGATTGGTGAATTTTGGGTATTTTAGGACTTGGTCTGGACTAATATGCTTTAAGATGAGTGGCAGTGATTTGATGAATTATTGCTTGGTTCAGTAAGAGCAGATGATTAGCTCAGGTATAACAACATATAAACTTGGAGAACCCATATTAAGTGTATGGGTGAGGTACCCGATTGGACTTTGAAAGACAGATTTCGAGGAAGAAATCTAAGTCAAGTAGATGAGAACTATAACACTCGTTTTTCGATTCTCGATATGTAATTCTTTTTAGATGTTTGAGAATAATAATAATAATAATAATAATAATAATAATAATAATAATAATAATAATAGAAGTATTTGAAATTTATAAGTACAGAGACTAATTTATAATTTTTAGAACTTGTTGTATTAAGCGAATTCGAATTTGGGTATTTTCTGCCAACATGCCAGACCTAAGGGACCCGAACTGCCAAAAATCAATTCCTGCCTTATCTCCTTCCTTAAATAGTGACGCGACATCTACGCGAAAACACACGCTTTGTATTCTTTTTTTTTTGGACATACAAAATTCGATTTCTTTGAAAGCAAAATGATCCTAACCCCTTATATGCTTATCCTTGTTCGTAAAAGTCAACCTCTCTCCATCTCTTTTAGCCCCATTCCTGAGTGAAAGTTATGAGAGAAAAGGGTTTTTCGTTAGGGTTATCAGGAAGGGAAGTTGTGGTGGAGCTCATTTCAAGCCATCTCCAAGGAAGTTAAGGTCCCATTCCATCTTAGTATCCCCCTGACTATGGACGACTAAGCTACCTCCAACAACCTCTAAATCACTAAAAACCATTAATAACAGGATTTTCTATTTTGATTCATTTCAGTTGGGTTTTAGCAAGCTCTAGATCTTTTAAATCATTTATAATGATGCTAGATTGTTCTTATAGTACCTGATATCGAGTTTGGACAACAAAAACCAAGTAAACCACTTCAAATGTCTTTAAAACTTCTCATACACTTATATTTCAAGATTTTTGTAATGGATTAGTTTGGTTCTTCTTTTAAGCATATGTATATGTTTTTGACCTTTTTTAAGGTTGCTAGGCCTAGTAATTGGCTCCCTTAACTTTCTTTAGTCTTGTGTTGATGTCTAGAACCAAGAAACAACATTTTACTTTCCTAGCTAAGTTTTACTATTAAAGCATAACCCACATCATGTATTACAAGTTTGGTGGGAAGTGAGTGTTTAAAACAAAAAGTGAGTCCCGGTTTAGGGTAATGTGTGTGTATGGTGCGTTGAAATCTAGGAATATTTTTGGAATCATACATACCCTACTATTTGTACAAAAGATGAATAAAAGGTGAATAAAAGATGTGTGTACAACATGATTGTACATGAATGATTCTGAAAGTAAATGTATAAATAAAGTATAAAATGTGTATTATCGGGAAATGATATAAGTAGAGTTAGTGGTATGGATGTAACATGTTTAGAAAGGGAGTTCATCTTAGCCATTTCAATAGTTTGATTCTGTGTTGCTGGTTTAGATGAGGTTTCTTAATATACTACATGTTACAGTAAATGTCCCTTGTATGCTAAGATGTACATGTACTTGTTGGATAAGGTGTCTAAGTCCATAACTATTTATGGTATGTACTTGACCCGGTTTGGCATGGTCCATTTGGGTTGCATGGCATGATGCATTTGGATAGACTAAAATGACAGAAATAACACTTATGGTTTATTAATATATTATATGTTCTAATATATTAATAATATTATTTAATTAGTATTGATCAAGAATTAATTTAGAATTAATTAGGTGATCAAAAGGTGACTAATTAAATATATGGATTGATTGTGTAAATCACTCATACTTATATAGTAGGCTAAATGTTCCATGGATCATCAAGTTGGGATAAGGCTCATAGGATGCTCCATGGATGCTCCATGGTGTTTATAGGACCCATGGGTCATGGAAATGAAAGGTCATGACAATTAGGGTTTACATGGTGTGACCCTAATTGTAACACACTATATAAGCTTCATGTTACACACCAAAATCGGCACCTGAGTGTTCAAGTGAGGTCATGCCGATTTCTAAGTGGTCTACATATCTCTCAAGTTTATTCCAAGTGCATTTGGTGTTGTGTGGGACATTTGAGGCATCACACTTGGGGTGCTAGAATCACAAGGTTTCAAGGAATCCAAATCACTATAAGGTATGTATTTCTAGCAAAATTTTTTGATTAAATTTCCCATGTATGCTAGATAGGATTAAGAACCTTGGAAATCAAATTTTGCATGTATTTTAGACAAACATAGATCCAAGGTTTCTATGGTTGCATGTACACCATAGGAGTGTTAGAATGCTCAAAAACCATACCGTGGTATAAGAGCCTAGGTTGTTTGTTTGATACTTGATGCAAAATAGTGAAAAAAAAGTCGATATTCTTGCTGCCTGCACAGGGGACTCGCCGATTCCAAGTGAATCATCAACCAACTCGGCGAGTTGGTTCATGCACTCGACGAGTTGGCCATGCAGAGTGCAGATTTTCGATTTTTGCTGTTGGAAATGGACTAGAAACTTTACCCTAAACTGTTTTGGTGTTTTAAAACTTGTTTTACATGGTGTAATGGTTGTTCTAATCCATTTACAATGGCTAATATCAAAATTCCATGTTTATATGTGTTCATATGTTCTTGAAATTTTGATATGAATATTCATGTTCTTATGAGTTCTTGATAGATCACAAGAATTACTTGGTTAATGCTTAATTTATGATCCTTATGTGTTTTAATGGAGTCCATAACATGTCCTCAAGTAATGGATAACCAAAATCATTTTGTATTAAATCCATTAAAAGAATACATAAGTTACAAAAATGAAGAGTCTTCATTTTTAAATAAATCATAAGTTATAAATTGAAAGGTTTTGTAAAGTTACAAAACTTGCCCTCAAGTTTTGGAACATGTAAAGTCATCTAATAAACTTTAGTTCCAACCCCTAGAATTTTAAAAGTTAAATTTCAACCCTTATACTTTATAATATTATAAGTTAATAATATATATATATATATATATATATATATATATATATATATGTGTGTGTGTGTGTGTGTGTATGTGTGTGTGTATGTGTACATATATATATATATATATATATATATATATATATATATATATATATATATATATATATATATATATATATGTAAAAGATCAAGTCGTTTTACTGTTAGTAGGCCTCATTTATGAAGCCGGTCTATAAGGGGGGGGGGGGTATAAGGTTGTCGCCTATAAAATGGCAGCTTAATGGGTGTCCACTCTCACCCACTGCTTCCTTGACTGGTGGAGGGTCGTTAGTCGAACATGTAGGACAGTGACTTAAACTTCTTATTAAAGTATAATGATTATTATAAAGTAACTAAATGTTTTTATAAATTCCCAATCTTAGTTACTTTAGGAAAATGTGAATAAGGTGCTAACCCATGAAATTACACTTTGCACTCTGATTAATTCATTGGTGGAGCGTGTGTTGTTAACCGGATTACTAACTTGGACTTAACAAGGTAGGCAAAGGGTGACTTAAGGTTTTTCATAGGTCGGTGGAGCGCGTGTGGTTAACCGGCACATCGATTAAGTGAAAAACATTAAGGGTACCAAGTAATTTGCATGGTTACTTCACGTCTTATTTTGTGATCATTGGTTTCCTAGTCACAAAACATGAAGGGTACACTCAATATTGAAACATGCCATTGAAAAGTTCAATGAATCTCAAAAGAATCTGGGAGTTTCTATAAACCAATTAAAACCTAATAATTTATATTTCGTTTTTCATGGTTGAAATTGGTGAATCGTCATTCACCTACCTTTCAAATATGTTATAGCTTAGATTACTGCATCCCTCTTCTAAGTTATAATATATTGTGATTGGATCCTAGCCTTAATATTACATTTGGGTGTTTTATTAACGACTATCTTAATATCTAATCTAAACTTGTTTTCTTCTTTTCAGATGTCTTCCAACAATACTGCTTCTGGCTCAAACCCTACCAGGTCCTTCTCTCTCATGAACCTTTGTGGGAGAGTCATCTTTGATGGATCCAACTTTATGGATTGGATCACAAACATCAGGATGGTCACTCGGTATGAGGAGAAGGAATATATCCTCGACAAGGAGCTTAAGGTACCCGAGCCAAATGCTTCTCCTGAGGAGGTCGCTGAATATGAGACACATGAAAAAAGATGCTACCAAAGTGGCATGCATCATGTTGGCCACTATGACAGCCGAGCTCCAAAAGTCCTATAAGGACTATTACCCTTTTGAGATGCAACAGGACTTGATGGACCGCTAACATCAGAGTGCTTGACAAGAGAGATATTCCCTCATTTTCTCCATGATAACAACCCGAATGAAGTATAGTGAACCCATCACTGGCCACTTGCAGAAAATGCAAAGGTATGTGGACCGGTTGCTAAAACTTAATGTGAACTTCCCCGAGGAGTTCGCAATAGATTTCATTTTGCACTCCTTACCCTTGTGTTATGATCAATTCAACATGGCATACCACATGCACAAGGAGGAAGTTACCCTCAGCAACCTTCAAGGACTCCTTAAGAGCATTGAAACAAGTCTTAAAGGAAAGACGGTTGTTAGCATTCCTACTCCTACTCCAAACTCCGCCCCTATCCTGGAAATCGGGAATGGTAGAGGGAAAAAAAGGAAGAACCCTTCGAAGGGTACCAAAGGTAAGACCCTTGAAGGATCCTCTCCAAGTGGAACCAAGAAAGGTTTCGTCACTCCTTCTTCTAACCCAAAAGACACTTAATGCTTCTATTTCCATGAAAGGTCGCATTGGAATCGGAACTGCCCAAAGTACCAGCAAGATATTAAGGATGGGAAAATAAAACCCACCCATGCAGGTATTTACATAATATAGTCTAATAACTCACCCTATTCTAACTCTTGGGTCCTTGATACAGGTTGTGGAATTCACATAAGTTCTGATGTGTGGGGACTAAGAAGAAGTGAGAATGTGGAGCATGGAAAGATAAACTTGATCATGGGTAATAGGAAAGCTTCACCTGTCACCAAGATTGGAGTTTATTCTTTGATGGTAAGTAGTGGGTTTACATTAGATTTGAATAAATGTTGTTACTCGCCTGAAATGGCAAGAAATATTATTTCCTTTCATGCTTTATACAAACAAGGTTGTACCTTTTCTTTTGATAATGAAGTTGGTGGAATAAATGCTTTCTTTAATAATGTTCTTTATTTTAAAACATTACCTTGTGATGGTGTGTATGAAGTTGTGTATGTTGTAGATAACTTAGGAAATAATGTGTTGTGTTTCGATTCTTCTAATGATAACTTGGATAAAGCGTCATTAAGGCATTGTTGTCTTGGACATGTAAGCAAGAAACACATAGGCCAACTCCAAAAGGATTGAGTTTTGGAGTCATTTGACCTAAAGTCAGATGATACTTGTGAATCATGCTTACTTGGAAAAATGACAAAGTCAACCTTTACTGGTTCTTGTGCAAGGGGTGATGGTTTGTTGGATCTAGTACACACAGATGTGTGTGGACCCTTCAAAACCGCCACAAGGGATGCTAATCGTTATTATGTGACTTTTACAGATGATTATCGTAGATATGGATATTTTTAATTAATCAAGCATAAGTCAGAGACTTTTGAAAGGTTTAAAGAGTTTAAACAAGAAGTCGAGAATCAATTGGGTAGGAGCATTAAGATGCTTCGATCCGATCGTGGTGGTGAGTATCTTAGTATAGAGTTCCTCGACTATCTTAAGGAATGTGGGATTATCTCACAATTGACACCTCCATTGAATGGTGTGGCTGAGAGGCGTAATCGAACCTTGTTGGATATGGTTCGTTCCATGATGAGTCGAGCTTCGCTACCAATCTCATTCTGGGGGTATGCCTTAGAGACTGCCACCCATATCCTTAATCTAGTCCCAACAAAGAAGGTTGCCAAAACTCCTCATGAGATGTGGAATGGAAAAGTTCCTAGTCTAGAACACATCAAAATTTGGGGTTGCGAGGCGTTCGTGAGATGCGATACTCATAATAAACTCGAACCTCGAAGTAAGAGGTGTATTTTCATCGGCTACCCACAAAAATCCTTTGGTTACCTTTTCTACAGACCTAGTGAGAATGTGGTCTTTGTAGCAAGAAGAACTGTATTTCGAGAAAGAGAGTTCATAAGCCAAGGAAACAATGGGAAGCAAATTGACCTTGACGAAATTCAAGAGTCAAGTGGTGAAGGAACCTCAAACCCTAGCAATCAACCTGAGGAGGAAACTCATGTTGATCCAGTTGACGAGTCTGTACCTCTGAGGCGTTCCACAAGGGTTAGGAATGCACCTAAGCACCATTAGGGTTTCCATATTACTGGGGAAGGTGAGACACTTATCAGTGATGAGACACTGGTAAGTCTAGATGAACCTAACAGCTATGTGGAAACCATGGCATGCCCTGAGTCTGCTGAATGGAAAGAGGCAATGGACAACGAGATACAGACCATGTATGACAATCACGTTTGGAACTTGGTTGACAATGTACCAAGTCATAAGACAGTTGGGTACAAATGGATCTTAAAGAAGAAGACCGAAATGGATGGTAATGTACACACTTATAAGCCACGACTAATTGCAAAGGGCTTTTCTCAAACACCGAGAGTTGATTATGATGACACTTTTTCACAAGTAGCAAAGATTAAGTCTAATAGGGTCCTGTTAGCCATTGCTGCATTTCATGATTATGAAATATGGAAAATGGATGTCAAAACCGGCTTCCTTAATGGAAGTGATAAGATTAAAACTTAATCTTGAAGATCAATTAGATCTTAAACAGGTAAAATAAAGATTAAACAGCAAGAACACGAAAATAATAAACAACTCAAGAACGAATCAAACAAGTCGAATGATTATAAAACAACCCTCAGAAGAGCTCGATCAAGAACATCAACTGTAGAGGGTTAGAAGGTTTACAGGAACGATAAAGAAAATCAAAGCTATCGTAATTCTCTCTATTGTATTCTAGATTGTTCTCTCTATATCGTTAACCTAATATGCATGCAAGCATATTCTTATATAGTAAACCTAACAGCTCACGGTTGGATAGGCCCAAACCGGAGTACAAAATAATTGGAATTTTAACCGAGCCCAATGACGCAACTCTAAACAAATCTGCAACCCAATAATCTCCCCCTTTGCGTCAATTGGAGCGAGATCTTCACTTCTTACTTGGGCCAGCAGCAGCGGCAGGTACCTTCTTCTTTACAGTCTGAAACAGACGGGAGATAAGAGCGAGTATCGTTTGTCTGAATCTGATGTACCACTGAATCATATCATTGAAGTATTTGATATCATCCGCTGCATTCTCTTTACACCGATGGATGATCGACAACACATGCTCTAGACAAGCAGTGGTATAAAGATGTTTATCCGCTAAGGCAAAGAGACATTTCTGTCCTTCTGCTCTAGTGAACATGACCGAATTACGCCTCGGGTCAATCTTGCCCATCTTCATCTGATTGAGATCACTGGCTGAGCCAACAGGAGAGATCTTCGGTTTCTTCTTAAAGACTGTGGCTATCTCCTGATCCATCAAGGCGACCTCCATGATGTAACAAACTATCATCCTTTTGAGATGGTCTATAATTGGACCATATTCAGCTTCATTCGTCAGGAGGATGTTATGCAGAACGATCCAATCATGGGGGTTGAGGTTCGGTAGATCTGCTAAGGATATAAGATGTTCGGTTCTTGCAGACCCTCTGATCACCCTGAACCGAACGTTGATGAATCTCCCTTCGGTATATGGCTTCAGAACACGAACATTAACGATCTTCTGAGCGCTCCATGTTTGGTACTGTGGTTGAGCAGCCTTCAGATAGAATTCGATTAACTCCCGATCAACCTCAGGATTAGGATGAGGGACTTCAAAAATGTTGGAGAAGGCGTGGAAGATAAACGCCTTTCGGGTCAAGGGCATATCGAACTGCGAATCGACAGAATTGTAGCAGTCGAAGGAGATCACTGGTTCGAGCCATAGGATGCTTGGAGTATCTATGGCCTCCTTTATCATTCTCTCTCGAGTCCAAGCAGGGAAAAGAGTCTTCCTGCTCTCGAGGAGATCGTGGGCTTGGATTGGCAGGGTATTATCGGAGATTTATTAAGGACTTCTCCAGAATTGCAGTGCCACTTACTAGATTGACCCGAAAGGGGGTTGCATTCTCATGGGGACCCGAGCAGCAGACCTCTTTTGAGACACTTCGCCAGAGACTGTGCGAAGCCCCGGTGTTAGCTCTCCCAGAAGGGATGGAGGATTTTGTAGTTTATTGTGATGCATCTATTTTGGGGTTGGGTGCAGTTCTGATGCAAAGAGGGCATGTAATAGCATATGCATCGAGGCAGCTGAAGCCTCACGAGACGAGATATTCCACGCATGATCTAGAGCTAGGGGCAGTAGTGTTCGCCCTCAAGATTTGGCATCATTACTTGTATGGGGTTCGTTGCACGATATACACGGACCATAAGAGTTTGAAGTACTTGATGGACCAGCCCAACCTAAACATGTGTCAGAGGAGGTGGTTGGATGTGGTCAAGGATTATGATTGCGAGATCCTGTACCACCCGGGCAAAGCTAATGTGGTAGCAGATGCGTTGAGCCGTAAGGGGGAGAGCACTCCACTACGAAATGTATGTTTGAAGTTGACCGTGATAGCTCCAGTACTGGATGCCATTCGTGGGGCACAGTCTGAGGCTATGCAACCAGAGATGCAGAAGAGAGAACGGGTCGTTGGGTTGGTTTCAGAGTTCGTTACCGATGTTCGAGGGTTGATGACCTTTTAGGGTCGGATTTGGGTACCGTTTGTGGGCGGTACGCATACTACTTTGATGGAGGAGGCACATCGATCGAAATTCTCGATCCATCCCGGGGCTACAAAGATGTATTTGGATTTGAGGAGAGAATATTCGTGGCCTTGCATGAAGAGGGACGTCGCGTGGTTTGTCGAGAGGTGCTTGACCTGCCATAGGGTTAAGGCCGAGCACCAGAGACCGCATGGCAAGTTGCAGCCATTGGAGGTTCCAGAGTGGAAGTGGGAACATATCACTATGGATTTCATCACCAAATTGCCGAGGACTGCCAGAGGAGTTGATGCAATTTGGGTGATTGTAGACAGATTGACGAAGAGCGCTCACTTCCTTGCCATTAGTGAGAGTTCTTCAGCAGAGAAATTGGCGGAGGTGTATGTGAGAGAAGTAGTATCTCGGCATGGGGTGCCGATCTCGATTGTTTCAGATCGTGATGTGCGTTTCACTTCTAGGTTCTGGAAGAAATTTCATGAGGAGTTGGGTACTAGATTGCATTTTAGTACCGCATATCATCCCCAGACAGACGGTCAGAGTGAGCGGACGATTCAGACGCTCGAGGACATGCTTCGGGCATGTGTGTTGGATTTTGGGGGTAGCTGGGATGCGTATTTGCCCTTGGCGGAGTTTTCCTACAACAACAACCATCATTCGAGCATCGGTATGCCGCCCTTTGAGCTGTTGTATGGTAGGAGATGTCGGACCCCCATTTGTTGGGGAGAGGTGGGACAGAGAGTGATGGGCAGTACAGAGATAGTGCTTCAGACGACAAAGTAGATTCAGCAGGTTAGACAGAGGTTATTGACCGCCCAGAGCCGACAGAAAAGTTATGCAGACAGACGCCGATCCGAGCTTGAGTTTCAGGTCGGCGACTTCGTACTCCTGAAGGTCTCTCCCTGGAAAGGAGTGATTCGATTCAGGAAGAGGGGCAAGTTGGGGCCCCGGTATATTGGGCCTTTTCGTGTGATTGCGAGGGTAGGCCGGGTGGCCTACCGTTTGGAGTTGCCAGCAGAATTGAGTCAGATCCACAACACTTTTCATGTGTCGCAATTGAGAAAGTGTATAGCCGATGAGTCAGCAGTGGTTCCATTAGAGGACATTCAGGTGGATGCGAGCCTGAATTATGCCGAGAGACCAGTGGCCATCAGAGATCGGAAGATCAAGGTTCTGAGGAATAAGGAGATACCTCTGGTGTTAGTTCAGTGGCAGCACCGGAAGGGATCGGAAATGACATGGGAGCCGGAGCGTGAGATGCGGGAGCAGCATCCGGAGCTATTTTCAGAGTGAGACTTCGAGGGCGAAGTCTAGTCCTAGTGGGGGAGAGTTGTAACAGCCCGGAATTCCAGGTATCGTTATATTTATGATTTTTGGGTGTTTTAAGAGGGGACTCGGCGAGTTGGAGCTCAGACTCGCCGAGTAGGATTGCGGATCTGGTCGCGGGTTCGCGACTGGACTCGACGAGTCCGGATATGGACTCGGCGAGTCTGCGCTGTTTAGTGAAACCCTAACCGTCCAGGTTTGGGACATATATATGGGGCCTTATGGCCGTCATTGTTCATCCTAGTCCTTTGAAAGAAACCCTAATTTGATTGTGAGCATCTGGAGCAAGGTAGAAGACCATTATTGATCTTGGAAGTGTTATTTTGCAAGGAGGAGGAGGCTTGGTTAAGGGAACAACAAGAGAAGCCACATTCTGAGGATTGGGGACATAGAGCAACGTTATTCAGGTAATATTTTCGAGTTGCATTCTTCTATGTTGATGTGTATATGGATTTAGGGTTTATTGAACCCTTTTGTGGCTAGATTGAGTGTTTCCTTAGTCCCCCAAGCAATTGGAACCCTATATTGGGACCCTTGGAAGTCCAGAATGTCCCATGCCTGAGCATTTAGGGAATCAATGGAGGTTTTGGATTGGAATCCTTATGCCTGAGGTCAAAACGTAAATTATGAGTCATGGGGTGTATTATGAGCACCGAAATGAGGGCTTTACGTGATGAACCAGTTTAGGAAGGCCAGACCTGTGAATTGTCGGAGCAGATCTGACCTTAGAAAGCAGTTTGAGCGGTTGCATGGCATGGACTCGCCGAGTCCGATGAACAGACTCGGTGAGTAGCTTGAAGATTGCCTTAGAGTGGTCCTGTCCGGGTTATGAGTTGGATCGGTGAGTCAGGGCGAGTTAGAGAGGGTTAATAGGTGGTCTGAGTCGAACTGGGACTTGTCGAGTTGTTCTTCAGACTCGGCGAGTTGAGTCGGGGTGGCCCCGCGATTCTTCCAGGAGGAACTCGTCGAGTCAGGGGGGATACTCGACGTGTAGAAAGGGAATCTTAGAGAATTGGTGAGAACGTGTAGACTCGCCGAGTCGCCCTAGCACTCGCTGAGTCTGGTCAAAGTTGACCGTTGACCGTTGACCGTTGACCAGAGTGGACCTGTGTTGACTTCTTAGGGATAGTCAACATTAGAGATATAAAGTGTTAACTAGGGACATTATGATGTTATAGGAGGATTAGAGCTCGGAGAATTGGGCACGAGGGATTCCCAGGTTGTGAGATATCGAGACACGCGAGGTGAGTCTTCTCACTATACTTTACCTTGAGTAGGTAACCAGAGTTATATGATAGAGTATTTGTATGCTATGTATGTTATGTGTTGCACTGCATTCTTCTTTGTGATTTATGCTATGCTTGTTTACAGAGTTAGAACCTGAGGGTTCACAGAGTATGGGTGCACGGACCCACAGAGTTATAGCCTCGAGTGGCTAATATGTGTTATATGGTATTTTGGGGAACTCACTAAGCTTTATGCTTACAGTGTTGGTGTTATTTGTTTCAGGTACTAGTGAGGATCGCGGGAAGGCACCGGCCTGATCAGTGCACACACGCGGGATTTTTATATTATGTGATCTTGGGGTTTTTATATATGTTATGAAATGAATTACAAACAATGATGTTTTTATGAATATTAAATGAAGTTTGTCTTTATTAAATGCGAAAAATTATTTTTAAATTCTTCACGTTACAGTACATCCGAAACATATGTTTTGATAACCTCCCGTCCGGATCGAAGAGCTTCAATCTGTTGCTGAGAATTGGAAAGCTGAGCGCTCTTGACCTTGAGGGCGGTGGTTTTACTAGCAAGAACGTCCATTAACGAGTTTTCGGCAGCGAGATCCTCTTGAAGTTTAGAGAGGCGTTCGTCAATGGAGGCACGAAGGGCCGAGTTGTCGTCGCTGATGGATTGGCGAAGGGTAGCGAAAGACTTTAACTCCCTTGAGACGAACGTGGCCAATTGTTGAACGATTGGTTCCAACGTTGTCTTTGTAGCGTCAGCGCTCTCCTGTAAGGACTGTAACAAGGAAGAGGCTTCAGAGAATAGTTTATCGACTTTTGCGGTCGCTGCCTCACAAGCTTTTGTGGAGGCGTCAATTGCTGCAGTGGCAGAGGCGACGGAATCATGCTGAGCCCTGGAGAAGGCATCAACAATCTTCTGAAGAGCTGCTTCAGAGAGAGAGGACTGAGTGTTGGAGGATGATGCAATAAGCATGTCAACCTTTTCGTGCAGCTCCTTAAGATGCTTCTTTGTTACTGGAGCTTCCTCATCATCGTCGCTTTGGACCTGAAACGAACTAAAGTATACCGAATCAAAGGTCATATTTTCCCCTCCCTGAAAAAGGGTTATCTCCATCAGAGGCATGATCTGGAGATGTTGGGGGTGGTGAAGCTGGGGGTGTTGTTGTATGTGTAGGTTCAGGTTGAGTGTTGGTGGGGGTAGTTTCGGGTGGTGGTTGAGTGTGGATAGGTTCGGTTGATGGTTGAGTTTCGGTTGTATGAGGAGGTTCGGTTACAGGAGGTGTTTCGGTTGCATCAGTATGAACCCCCGTATCAGATACGTTGGTTGTAACCTTTGCAGTTGTTGTTGTTGTTGTATCAGTGAAAATGGGTGGTGGTATAGGGAAAGAGGTTTTCGGAATGGTGGTAGAGGGGTTTATGGTGGGAATGGAAGTAGGAACTGTTTGAGTAGGTGAAGGAATGGGTGAGACATGGATTTCCATGTCTGGGGTAGGTGATCGGGGTGGGGTGTTGCCTCTTGGAGGGGTTTCGCCTCTTTGAGAGCCGTCCGAATCCGAACTCTCACCGTCTGAATCACTCGAAGAGGAAGCGATTATGAGCTTTCGCTTCGGTTGAGTCTTTCGCCTCTTCGGCTGCGGGGACTGTGCAGCTTTGGTCGGTTTCCTCTTTCTGGGAGAAGGACCTTTAGCCCCTTTGGTCACTTGCTTCCCTTTCTCCGCCTTTTTGCCTCTATGAACAGGCTTATCAGCGTCATGGATGGACTTGAGCATTTCCTGTGTGAGTTCCCTAGGTCCAGACGCCTTGAACTCCTTAATAGTCCTGATTATCCTGCTGTTAGATGGAACATCGCCGTACATTGTCTCCGGAATTGAGCCAATGAAAGAAAACTTTGATGCATCTGAGACGATAATCTTCGTGGTATGAAAAGTACCGATCGAAGACATCGATGCACCAGCAGCAGTGGGGACATCGAACTTATCCATCGCCCACTTGGTGATGAGAGTCCAGAACCGGGCATACGACACCTCAGAATGTCGTGAAGAAGAAGAGAGGCTCTGGATGAGTTGTTTCCGGAGAACAACCCCATAGTCAAGATTGACACCGTTGTAGACGCCATACATTATCGACAAGAAGAGTCGACTAGAACCATCGGATCCTGAGCTCCGTTCAGATAAGCCCTTGAAGAGGACCGTGAACATGCTGTTCCACTGTGGCGGCAAGCAGGATTTTTTAAACTTCGCTACGGAGGTGAGCGCCTCCGTGTACCCCATATTGTAAAACATGTTGTAAAGATGCCCAATCGGAATCGTCTCCGGATTAATCCTTGAAGGGTCAGCAGCAAACCCTAGCAATGCCCCAAATCGTTGCTTTGAAATCGAGGTCTTGTGATCAGAAACCTCGAAGAACACCCTATCGACTGCTTTATCATAATGTGCAGTCGCATACACCTGCGATAGGAGCTCCATGGGCACAGACTCAACCCTAGAAAGTGCAGGAGCGATTGGTGAGTACTTCAGGCACTCAATGATCGGAAACATGTAGGAATCGTACAGCTGAGAGGTTAGGTCAATCACCAAACACTGTTGAGGGCGTATGGGAAGGATGTGTGAGGTAGCATGAACAGATGATGATTCTGCCATTGTTGAAGTTGGGATGAAGAAGATGAACAGTAAGGGTTTAAGGGAATTTTTGCTCTCTTGGGAATTCGGATGCAGTAAAGAGGTAAATGGGAGTGGAGATTGCCTTTTATAGTGGATGAAAGGAGAGAGAAAAATCTGTTCAAATCTTCTATCGAAATACGAAAGGGTTTCCCGGAATGACAGATGCGTGACAGTTAAGGCATGCGATGATCACGTAGGAGAGAGAGTGTCAGATTCCTTGTAACACGCCGCCCAACAAGCGCCGTTTCTGAAGAAACCGTTTCAAATCCACACGCGCCTTTAAGTGCCAGAGAGGAACCGCTTGAAATTCGCACACGCGTCCCTTATGCCAGTAAAAGAGTGGGCGTTTCAAATTCGCATGCGTCCCTTTTTTACCGCCGTTTGAAATTCAATCCATTTAACTCCCGCCTGAGTCAGCAACCCTTCATCTTATCTTTTGAATGGCATCTTTTCAATAAATTTCCACGTGGATTATTTTTGACCACAACTTGTAAATAACCTCCCATTCAGTAAAACAGCCTGTAATTATTAGTACCAGAATTTTGGAAAATCAAAGATTTTCGTGCTAAGAGTGTAAAAAAAAGAAAGAAATAAAGCAACTATTTTTAGGAATAAATGTGATGTCAATAATGACACGAAACAAATGATCCTGGGTACGAATCTCTTCCTTCAAGGTCAAGAGAGACCTTAAAGTGTTGATGTGGTTTCCCTTTGAATGACGATCAAACACTTATTAATAAATGTTGAAAGGCTTCTTTTAATTAGACTACTTAAGGGTGGCTTTCGCTTTGATGCAACAATTCTAATCTTGAAATAAGAAAGAAAGTGAACAAAGTACTTGTGAGACCGGTGTAGTCTATCGAACAAGTAGGTAGGAATTAATTGTAAAGTGGCTTGGAAAATATGAAATCTCAACACACAAAAAATATAAAACTGGATCCCAAGGGAAGAAATGTTATGGGATTTAACAATTTCATAGGAATCACACAAAATAAAATTTGAGATTTCATCAAGGTACATCCGTCAATTCTTTGGTGAAAACTTGAGCAAATTTATTGTGCACCGTCAATTCAGATATGGTGTTGAATTTTAGGTTTCACTCAGCTCGTAGTGCCACGAAACTAAGATCATAAACACAGTTGTTGTGTAACCATAAACCTCAGTGGTAATTTCTGAGAGTCTCAAGGGTTACGTTGATGAAACGAATGTAATGGAGAAATGTAATGGAGATGGTGTTAGAAATGAAAGTACCTCTGCTGCGAAAATAAGGACCAAGCAGAAAAACTCTTATCTCATGTGAGAAGAGAGTGAGGTAGCTCACGATTAGAATAAATGTGATAGCCTAATTGGGAAGACAAGGTTTGTTTATACCAAGTCGTTAAGGCTATTATTCAGAATCTTATGAGGCTGGGGACACATACAGCAGCATGCTTCTAGGGACACCTAACTAATCCAGCAATTATATCCCCATAAATGAACGAACCCACAAATAAAATGAAAAAATATTTTTGGAGTTTTTGATATATATTAGAAAAAATAAAAGAAAATAAAATAAATAAAAAAATAAGCAAGAAAAAAAAATAAGACTTAGAAAGAGTAAAATAAACTTTGGAAAAATTTGGTAACCGAACCCGAACGTTCGGTTGGTTTCGGTTGAGAAAAATTTTGAGAAACCGAACCCGAGCGTTCGGTTGGTTTCGGTTTTGGAAAATTTTGAAAAACCGAACCCGAGCGTTCGGTTGGTTTCGGTTTAAGAAAATTTTGAAAAACCGAACCCGAGCGTTCGGTTGGTTTCGGTTTAAGAAAATTTTGAAAAACCGAACCCGAACCTTCGGTTGGTTTCGGTTTGAGAAAGTTTTGAAAAACCGAACCCGATCCTTCGGTAGGTTTCGGTTTTGGAAAATTTTGAGAAACCGAACCCGAACCTTCGGTAGGTTTCGGTTTTGAAAATTTTTAGAAAACCAAGGAATTTAGGCTTGCAATAAGAAAATACATTTGACATTAAGATAAACAACTTTGTACAAGAAATTTACAACCAAGAAAACTACCTTTGTGGTGATGAGCGAGTCAGATGATTTAACCGAACCTGAACGTTCGGTCAATTTCGCTTCTTACGTTTGAGGTTGAGAGGTAGTTTGAGGTACTGACTCTGATTCCATCATACCTAGCCCTTGTAAAATTCTGTTGAATGATGCTTCAGGAAGAGCTTTGGTAAAGACGTCAGCCAGTTGATCAGTGGTTCGAACAAAGTGTACTTCAACGTTTCCATCTTCCACATGATCTTTGATAAAGTGATACCTCAGTGCTATATGTTTGGTTTTGGAGTGTTGCACTGGGTTATGACAGATCCTAATTGCACTTTCAGAGTCATAATATAGTGGGATCTTCTTCATATTGAGTCCATAGTCTCGAAGTTGACTCTGGATCCAAATCACTTGAGAGGTGCATGATGCAGCTGCTATGTATTCAGCTTCGGCAGTAGACAACGACACGCACGTTTGTTTCTTTGATTGCCAGCTAACCAACTTCCCGTCAAGGAATTGACAGCCGCCAGTGGTGCTTTTTCTGTCGAGTCCACATCCTCCAAGGTCTGCATCTGAGTAGGCTTGAACAAAGAAGCCTGAGTTGGAAGGATACCATAGACCTAAGGAGGCAGTTCGCTTGAGATATCGTAGGATGTTCTTCACTGCAAGCATGTGAGGTTCGCGTGGGTTTGCCTGAAATCTAGCACAATAACACACAGAAAACATGATGTCATGCCTGCTAGCTGTGAGATACATCAGTGAGCCTATCATTTGACGATAGAGCGTGATATCAACAGCCGGTTTGTCTAGGGATGGAGTTAGCTTGGTGCCGAATGCCATTGGGACTTTGACTTTGGAATCTCCCATCATGCCAAATTTTGCTAAGAGAGTCTTCGTGTAAGCTTCCTGATTGATAAAGATGCCTTCGGGTCCCTGTCTAATATTTAAGCCAAGGAAAAAGTTAATAGGACCCATTGAGCTCATTTCAAATTTAGTCTCCATCAGCTTTCTGAATTCAGCTGTTAGGCTGGGATTCGTTGAGCCAAAGATGATATCATCGACATAAATTTGAACGATCATAAGGTGGTTACCTTCCTTTTTGCGAAAGAAGGTTGGGTCAACCGAACCTTGTTTGAATTTAGATATCTTTAAGAATTTAGTTAGCGTTTCATACCAGGCTCTCGGAGCTTGTTTGAGTCCATACACAGCTTTTTCCAGAATGTAGCAATGATTTGGATATTTTTCGTTCACGAACCCAGGAGGTTGCTCCACGTACACTGTTTCTTCGAGTTCTCCATTAAGAAATGCACACTTGACGTCCATTTGGAAAACTTCAAAGTTTTTGTGGGCAACATAGGCAAGAAATATTCTTACAGATTCAAGCCTAGCTACAGGAGCGAAAGTCTCTTCATAATCAATCCCTTCCTCCTGACAATATCCTTTTACTACCAGACGAGGTTTGTTCCTTATAACGTTTCCTTCCTTGTCCATTTTATTTCTAAAGACCCATTTGAGACCAACAACCAAGGCATCTGGAGGAGTTGAAATGAGGCGCCAGACTTTGTTCCTCTCGAATTCGTTCAGTTCATCTTGCATCGCTTGAACCCAATCGGAGTGATCGAGAGCAGTGTTAACTGTCTTCGGTTCAAGTTTTGATACGAATGAGTTAAACATGCAAAATTCAACTTTGGAAAATAGGGATGTCTGTTTTGCCTTTAGTTGTGATCGGGTCAGAACCTTTTCAGAGACATCACCAACCACTTGAGAGACAGAATGGTCTCTTGTCCATTTGGTGAGTGGTGGGTAATGAGGATCAAAGGTAGGATCTAATTCAGCATTTATCATTTCTTTTGGCTCGGACTGGCTTTCATAGTCGAATGACATATCAGCTTGCTCCCCCTCGATAGATGAGCTTTCTGGAATGCTTTGAGAAACTTGAGGTTCAGAGGTTTCTTGTGGTGCTGGGCTTTCAGGCGCTGATGCACCTTCGGATGGTGAAGCACTTTCGGTTGGAGAAGTGCTCTCGGGAGCTGTTGGAGACCTTGGCTCCCCCTTAACATGTGAGGTCGGCTGATTTGATGACGGTTGATCCTCCCCCTCAACAGAAGCATCGTTTGATGGAGGTTCGTCATAATTTGATCCTCCTTCGTTCATTCTCCTGGCAACTTCTTCGACAATTTGCTTCATATGGTCTACCTTGTTGTCTGCTGCGCCTGCTTCTAAGAGAGTAGCTTTCTCTGGTTCGTCAAATAGCTCCATAAACTTCTCGAGTAGATTAGCGATCGAGACTGTGACTTGGACAGTTTGAGGAAATATTTCCCCAGCTGTGTCTTCTTTGGCCTGTATATCATCGAAAGTCACGTAATAAGTCTCTTCGATTTTCCTTGAACGCTTGTTCAATACTCTATATGCTTTGGAAGTGAGAGAGTAGCCCAGAAAGATTCCCTCGTCGGCTTTGACATCGAACTTGTTGCGGTGTTCCTTAGAGTTAAAGATGAAACACCTTGAGCCGAACACATGGAAAAATTTCACATTAGGCTTCCTATTGTTGAGAATCTCATAAGGAGTGAGCGTGAATCGTTTGTTGAGATATGACCTGTTCTGTGTAAAACAAGCAGCAAAAATAGCATCAGCCCAAAAATAAAGAGGTAAGGAAGCGAAACTTAGCATGGTTCAGGCAGCTTCACACAGAGATCGGTTTCGTCTTTCGACAATTCCGTTCTGTTGAGGTGTGTAGGGAGCTAAGAAGTTTTGACTTATTCCCTATTCTGCCAGGAATTCTTCGAATTCTCTATTTTTGAATTCCAGACCATTGTCGCTCCTGATGTTGCGAACCACCTTCTTCAGATGTACTTCAATCTGCTTGATGAACACTTTCAGCTGATGAGTCGCTTCAGATTTAAGCTTTAGAAAGAACACCCTTGTAAACCGCGAAAAGTCATCAACAATAACAAGAATATACTTGCTACCACCGATGCTTTCGGTAGATGATGGACCACACAAATCAATGTGAAGTAATTCAAGTGGTTCAACAACTGTAGTGTTTATTATAGATGGATGACTTTGACGACTCTGTTTCCCCATTTCGCATGCAGCACACAAATGATCTCTATCATATTTGAGCAATGGAAGACCTCGAACATGACCTCCAGTGACAAGTTTGTTGATATCTTTAAAGTTGAGATGAGAGAGCCTTCGGTGCCACAACCAGCTTTCGTCAGATTGTGCTTTTGATAACAGGCATATAGCTGGGTTTCCTTTGATGGGTTTGAGGTTTAGAGGAAACATTTCACCCTTACGCTCCGATTTGAGAATAACTTTCTTTGTCTTCTTCTCAATAATTTCAGAACCCTCAACGTCGAAAGAGACTTTGAGAGCGGTACCTCCAACAAGCTGAGATACACTGATGAGGTTGTGTTGTAGTCCTTCCATGTATGCAACCTTCCTTATTGTGAAATCACCATTAGTGATCATTTCGTATCCCTTTATGGTGCCGAAGGAGTTGTTTCCAAACTTGACGTTGCCACCATTTGAAAGAGACCTGTATTCCCTCAGCTCTTCTTTCCTCCCTGTCATGTGACGCGAGCAGCCACTATCGATGTACCATTCTTTGTCAAACTGCTCGTCACTGATAACCTGCAAAAATTAAGCAGATTTAGGAACCCAAAGTTTCTTGGGTCCACGTGAGCCTTTCACAGGTACAGGAATAGTAAGAGAGATGTCAACAAGATATGTTCGTTTTATTAGTGTTGTTTCATCTTTCTTTTTGATGGTAAAAGCTTTGATTTTATTAGGATTAGGTGCGTTCGGTTTAGATTCTGGTTTGGATGCTGAAACCTTCTGTTTCCCTTTTTGTTCAGCTGAAGATTGAGATTTTCGAGAAGGAATTGAATGGAATTTAGAACGAGGTGGAGAGGAATTGGAAGAATTAGAAGAATTAGATAGTGAGATTGAGAGGGCTTAGATTGAGATGACTTCTTGGCTGAAGACTCTAGGTGACCCTTTTGTTTTTGATCATTGGTGGGACTGACCTTAGAGTTTTGATCTCTTTTGATTTTAGAACCGAACCTTTGCTTTCGGTTGGAATCATTCTCTGAACCGAACCTTTGCTTTCGGTTGGTATTCTTTTCTGAACGAACCTTTGCTTTCGGTTGGAGTCATTCTCAGAACCGAACCTTTGCTTTTGGTTGGAGTCATTCTCAGAACCGAACCTTTGCTTTCGGTTGTTGTGGCTCTCGTGCGTTTCAACAGGATTTTTCTCATACTTTAGGTTCTTGTCTTGATGTTAGAAATAAGCATTCTGGGATTGCCAGAACTGTTTTCTTTCAGAGAGATTCTTCCTGTATCTCTGATTCCTTTGACGTTTCTGATTTCTCATCTGCTTCAGTTGATGATCGATGTTGGCTTTTGGTTTCGGTTTTTCTTCGGCTGGTTCACTTTGAACTGAGGAAGTTTCACTTTGAACTGAGGAACTAGAGGGAATGTCTTCTTTTGCCGAACTTCCATTTTCTTGAGGAATGTCTTTCGTACCACTGGTACTTGGCACATCAAAATTATCTGGCTTGTTCAAGGGTTCTGGTACGTATCTACCTTTACTTTTCCATGAGGTCCTTTTAGATAAGCCTACCGTTTCATCAGTATTATCGATTGGAGCTGACCAGAAGAACTCATTGCAGCCATCAGCATTGTCTTCGTTTACAATTGCTGTGAGTTCAGCAGTCTGATGTTCGGTTACTCCTGTGACCTTGTACACTTGATTTGGAGTAGTCCTAACTTTTTGATATACAACAGCCTTCTCTGCTAGGATCGGGGACTTTTGTTGGGACAATCGAGCGAACTCCACTGAATTTTCTGAAATTAGATTCTTGTGGTTTTCAGGTTCGCTTTTCACAAATTCTAAGCAGTCAACCGTGTCCTCTACAGAAATTTCACTCATATTGTCATCCTTATTGAGCTCAGATGCATTTTCAACATCAATTTTGTTTTCTGAGCTCAAGTTGGAGTTTAAAGAGTCAAATTTTTGTATGGTTTCGGTTCTTAGTTTAAGTCTATCATTTTCATCCAAAAGGTTTTTACGCATGTCCTTATGGTCCTTGGATTTAACGAAAGATTCTATTTTGTCCAGTCCATACATATAGGTCGGATTGACATCATCAGATGATATCACACTCTCACAATTATAAGCTTCAGCATCAATTTCATCCTCCTTAAACTCAAGGAAGGGCAAAATCATGCGATGAATCTTTTTTCCTATTTCACAATCCAAGTGAAGCTGAGTAATATTAGTGTAAAGACGTTTAGCAATTAAAAAAAGACATTTCGTTGTTTCAAAAGCTTTAAATTGTCTCTTTGCAAATAAATGTTTTCATCTTTTATTTTGATTAATTCTGACTCCTTCAATTCGATCCACATGCGCCGTTCCTCACTCTTCGAAGACACCCTGCTTAATTGATCAATTAGGTTAGAATTGGTGAATCGAGTTTGAGTTAAACTACTATCTAGATGAGAAATTTGTGAATTAACACTTTTTAGTTCTTTTTCATATGAGCATTGTGGAACTTTAAACAAAACAAAAATCGATTGTACCTTCTTGATTAGTTCATCGAGCTCGTTGAACTGTACGCTGAGCGGTTTGGCTGTAAATCACATATCCTGTTGCTCCTTCGGTTCATTGCTTCCACCATCAGTGTTGTATCCCCTCATCTGAGATACGTCAGACACCATCAAGCACCTTCCTCCATTGCTTTCCTCTTTTGCCACACAAGCCTTTCCATGAGAGGGCTTCCTCACTTCATCGTCTTCAGAATCGGTTGACCAAACTTCCACGCCACCGAACTCGTCATCAACAACCGAACCCTGCACAATTAGAGCATTCATAGAAGGATTAGCGGTAGATTTCTTCTTCCTTATATTATCAAGCTTTTTCTGCAGCAAAGCTTCCTCATCCTTTTCAGCCATCTTTTTGAGGACACAATCCTTTGCATAGTGGTTTTTCCCTCCACAGTAGTAACAGCTTACTCCAGAATCACCTTCTGCCTTCGGTTTCTTCTTAGACTCTTCAACCTTCGGTTCATCTTTAACCTTTTCTGAGCTATAACTCCCCTGCCAGTTTCGGTTTTTGTTGTTGGAGAATCTCTTCTTGATGAACCTCTTGGGGTTAGACACCATCATAGCATAATCTTCAGACGTGAGATCATAATCCTCCAAGTTGAGGTCTTCGTCCTCCATTACAGTTTTACTTTTGGACAGGAGGGCCAACGAACCTAGGCTTGAAACCACATTCTTTTCCTGCAGCACAATCTTCTCCTGAGATTTGAGAATACCCACCAGTTTCGCCAAGGAATATGATTTAAATTGCTCATGGGCTTTAACTGTAGACACCACTGCTCTCCACTCTGATCTTAGACCATTTAAAAACGTAACCTTCTGCTCAATAAGCTTCCTTTCGATGTCATGTTTGATCATCTTGCTGAGAAGATGATTGAAGCGATCGAACGTTTGGGTCACAGTTTCTTCGGCTCCTTGCCTGAATTCTCCAAACTCAGACAAGAGTAAGGTTTGGATAGAGTGTTCAAGATCCTCGTCTGTAGAGTACAATTCATGTAGCCTATCCCAAATTTCCTTTGTCGTCATGCATGAGCTTACCAACCTGAAAGTGTCGGACTGAAGGGTGAATCTGATCAATCTTAACGCCTTGATATTACACTGAAATTTATCTTTTTCATCTTACGCAATATCTTTAACATCTTTCAGAAGATCATTATACTCCTTTTGAGTTTTAATAATCCTTGAAGTTGCAGAATGAGAAAACGGACCAGAAATAATTGCTTCCCAGATGAGGTATCCATTATCCTCAGATCCTATAACATAATCTTCAAAGTGATGCGCCCAGACTTCATAATCGTGGGTGTATAGGATGGGAATCTTCGTTGTTGATCCAATGCTGTTTGAAATATTGATGGGATTCGATTGCGACTCGTCCATAATGATCGAATAACCTGTTCAAAGATCAGACTTGTAAAAAATCAGATTAGGGAAAAACAATAAATATCAAGATACGTCAATAATGAGATGACGGCTCAATAAATATCAGTAATTGCGGAAAACCCTAATTGAAACCTTTTTCACAGAAAAGAAGTGTATCGATTACACAGCCTCCTGCTCTGATACCAATTGATAAGATTAAAACTTAATCTTGAAGATCGATTAGATCTTTAACAGGTAAAATAAAGATTAAACAGCAAGAACACAAAAATAATAAACAACTCAAGAACGAATCAAACAAGTCGAATGATTATAAAACAACCCTCAGAAGAGCTCGATCAAGAACATCAACTGTAGAGGGTTAGAAGGTTTACAGGAACGATAAAGAAAATCAAAGCTATCGTAATTCTCTCTATTGTATTCTAGATCGTTCTCTCTATATCGTTAACCTAATATGCATGCAAGCATATTCTTATATAGTAAACCTAACAGCTCACGGTTGGACAGGCCCAAACCGGAGTACAAAATAATTGGACTTTTAACCGAGCCCAATGACGCAACTCTAAACAAATCTGCAACCCAACAGGAAGTTTGGCTGAAGATGTTTACATGTGTCAGCCAGAGGGTTTTGTCAGTACAGAATACCCTAATAGGATGTGTAAGCTTGAGAAATCCATCTATGGATTGAAACAAGCACCTCGCAGATGGAATCTTTTTTTCAATGAGAAAATCAAAGAGTTTGGCTTCTCGAGGTGTAACATCCCAAAACTACAGGCCAAAAATTTCATTTTTAATTAAGTGATTCGCAAAACGTTTGTAACAAAATATCATTCAACCATATCATTTAATAAAAACATGTCTCGTGTCTGTAAACCAAAACGTAAAACATAATAATGTCAGAGTACAAATCCCAGAATGTCTCATAGTGCGGAAAACAAAGAGCATGTGTTATATGCCGCTACCGTGCCAGCTCCTTCCCCTTGGCTGAAGTGGTACCTGAAACAACAACTGAAAATCGTAAGCACGAAGCTTAGTGAGTTCCCCCACTGTACCACATAACATATAACCACATGCATACATATATTGTCAGGCATATCTGGGTGCCTGACCTACCCCTTCGATCCTCTCGACCAGATACTAACTAGCATATCTGGGTGCTGGCCTCCCATTCGGTCCTCTTGACCGGATACTGACTAGCATATCTGGGTGCTGGTCTCCCCTTCGGTCCTATAGACCGGATGATGGGGACTATTTCACCCCTACTACTACCACCTAACTCATATCACATAAGCTATCTAGCATGGCTGGGCATGACTGCCCCTTCAACCCTATCGACCAGTAATCTGGGGACATAGCACATAACATCATATCATACTAGCACATAAACATATCACAGGTAGTAGCAACCCTAGATGAATATCACAGAGACAATCATCTAATCATACAAATCCTACTGGTGGGCCGACATTGTGGCCATAGACCTACTGCTACTGGAAGGTAACTCACCTCGAAACGTAGCTGCTGAAAGTCTGCTTGCTAAGCGTCTGACTACTGAACCGGTAATCCTCCGACTATAAATCCATAAACACAGATTAGTCACTCATAAATACCCTTATGTCAAATGACTTAACCACCCCTAGTCCAAGGTCAACTCCTTGGTCAAAGTCAACTTCTAGTTGACTGGATTCGACGAGTCATGGCACAGACTCGCCGAGTCACTCTCCTACTAACCCGGTCCTACTCGTCAAGTCCCTCTTCTCACTCACTGAGTCACCCTTAACTCACTACTTGGGACGATTGGACCGACTCGCGATCCGACTTGCCGAGTCCGAGAACAACTTGCCGAGTCCCCACGAGCAGATCTCCTACTTGCTTCCAAATCATCACCAGATCATCCTTTATGAGGATTTGGGTTTCTGGGACTATTGCTACATGTTAAATTGCTAATTCCGCATGCAGATACGAAGGATTGGACCTTCAACACTTAAACCCTTCTTACTCAGTAACAGTTCATATGATTCGCCGAGTTTGAAGAACAACTCGTCGAGTTCCAAGCAATCTTCATAGGACTCATCGAGTTGTTCTTCCAACTCGCCGAGTTTAAGACCATCTTCATAGAACTCGCCGAGTTCCACTTTGGGACATGCTGAGTTCCTTCGACCCATTTCCCATGCAAACTAAATCTATGACATGCAACGCTTCCAAACCATAGATCTATGTTCCTAGGGCATGCTTATCACGTAAAGTTGCAAACTTTACGTGCATACATGGCCCTATAAGCTCAAAAAGGCGAATCCAAGCTCTTTAAGAGGTCATACACTCAATAGGGACCTCAATAACTTCAACCACAGAGACTTTATACTTTTAAGATTCCCATAAGGTCCAGATCTGAAGTCCTTTCGGATCATAGAGCACAAACACATGGAGTTTGGGGTTTTAGGGCTTGAAAACCACCAATTAGGGACAAAAAGGGGATCTAATGAACTAGTGATCAAGGTAGAGAATTTTCTACCTGAATGGAAGCCTCTTGCAGGGTAGATGTCGGATCTACTTCTCCTCCTTGCACTCTTCCACCTCCTCCTTCTTCTCTTAAGCTTCAAACTTCCTACACAAGGTCAAAATCACTCACAAGAATAATAAGGGGGCTAAGGTTTCGTTCTTCAGCTTCTCTAGAAGTGTTAGGGGCAAGGGAGGCCGAGTTAGAGTGTTTAAATAGGGTGCAAACACCCGGGTTAGGGTTTTTGCCCAGGCAGGGTCTACTCGCCGAGTTCGGGTACCGACTCGCCGGGTCCAAAGCTTAGACCCCGCGTCTTATCCCGCTTCTACTCGGTGAGTTGGTCCTTCAACTCGCCGAGTCCAAGGAAAAAATGCATTATTTAAAAAATATTAATTACAAGGAATATGTACTAGGAACCAGGTGCTATAAATCTCCCCCACTTATTTTAGACTTCGTCCTCGAAGTCTGCTGCTCGTCCCTGAAACAGCTCGGGGTAGTGCTCCCTCATCTCTTCCACCGGCTCCCAAGTCCACTCCGATCCCTTCTGGTGCTGCCATTGCACCTTCACGAGTTCCATCCTCTTGTTCCTCAAATTCTTCGACTTTCGGTCGAGGATTGCTACTAGCCTCTCAATGTAATTCATGCTATCGTCGACCTGAATATCCTCCAAAGGCACCACTACCGAGTCGTCCACCATACACTTCCGCAACTGAGAGACATGGAAAGTGTTGTGGATCTGGTTGAGTTCGGCTGGCAGATCCAACCTATACGCTACCTTGTCCACCCGGGCTACAACCCTGAATGGCCCGATGTACCTTGGGCCCAACTTGCCTCGCTTTCTGAATCGAATGACGCCTTTCCAAGGCGACACCTTCAGGAGAACCATATCCCCGACCTGGAACTCCAGGTATGAACAGCGCTTGTCGGCATAAGTTTTCTGCCGACTCTGTGCAGTCTGAAGCCTGCTCCGAACCTGTTGAATCCTCTCGGTCATCTTGAGCACCACTTCGGTGCTCCCCATGACCCTCTGGCCAACTTCACCCCAACATATCGGGGTCCTGCACTTCCGCCCATACAACATCTCGAAGGGAGGACGGTCAATACTCGCGTGCTAGCTGTTGTTGTATGAGAACTCAGCTAGAGGAAGATAGGTATCCCAACTACCACCGAAGTCTAGCATGTATGCCCGCAACATATCCTCAAGACTCTGGATGATCTGCTCACTCTGACCATCTGTCTGCGGGTGAAAGGCGATCCTAAAATGCAGATGAGTGCCTAACTCGTCATGAAACTTCTTCTAAAACCTGGAAGTAAAACGCACATCCCTGTCTGAAATCACTGATACTGGCACCCCGTGCCGCGCCACTATCTTCCTAATATAGATGTCGGCCAACTTCTCGGCCGAGATGCTCTCCTGAATCGGAATAAAATGGGCGCTCTTGGTCAATCGATCCACGATGACCCATATCGAATCCACTCCTCGCGCGGTCCTAGGAAGTTTTGTGATAAAATCCATCGTAATATCATTCCATTTCCACAACGTGATATCCAACGGCTGCATCTTTCTGTGCGGTCTCTGATGCTCGGCCTTGACCTTCCTACAGGTCAAGCATCGCTCAACGTACCAAGCCACATCCCGCTTCATGCAGGGCCACCAATAGTCTAGACGAAGATACCTATACATCTTCATTGCCCCAGGATGAATGGAGAATCGATATTTGTGCGCCTCCTCCATCAAGACCTGGCCTACGGTGTAGTGTCAATAATCCTCGGCTATCATAATCAAAGGAGGTAACTTGACTCATTATCCATTCACTCTTCCGATGTTCCTCCTTCATAGCCTCCTGCTAAGCTTCCCGAATCTGCTCTAATAGGGGAGTCACCACCGTCATCCTCATGCACACGCCTACGATCGGCACTGCCTTGCGACTAAGCGCACCGGCCACCACATTGGCCTTCCCTAGGTGATAAAGGATCTCGAAATCATAATCCTTCACCACGTCCAACCACCGGCGCTGTCTCATGTTCAGATTCGGCTGATCCATGAGGTACCTCAAACTCTTGTGGTCCGTGTAAATGGTACACCAAACCCCATAGAGGTAATGACACCAAATCTTGAGGGCGAAGACCACCGCCCCCAACTCTAAATTGTGCGTCGGGTAGATCGCCTCATGAGGCTTCAGCTGCCTCGAGGTGTAAGCAATGACATGCCCTCTCTACACCAATACCGCGCCCAATCCTGAAATAGACGCGTCACCGTATACTACAAAATCCTCTACGCCCTCTGGTAGGGCCAAGATTGGTGCCTCGCACAATCTCTGTCACGGAATCTCAAACGCTGCCTGCTGCTCAAGCCCCCACCAAAAGACCACGACTTTCTTAGTCAACCGTGTCAGGGGTACGGCTATCTTGGAGAAATCTTGGATTAATCTCCAATAGTACCCAACTAATCCCAAGAAACTCTAAATCTCAGATGGAGACTTCGGAACCTCCCATCTTATCACTGCCTCTATCTTGGTCGGGTCAACCAGTATACCATTCTGGTTGACAAGGTGCCCAAGGAATTGCACCTCGCGCAACCAAAATTCGCACTTGGAGAACTTAGCGTACAAGCTCTCCCTCCTCAGGGTCTCCAAAACCTCTCTCAGATGCTCCTTGTGCTCCTCCTGCGTCTTGGAATAAACCAAGATGTCATCAATGAAAACTATCACAGACCGGTCCAGCATCGGTCTGCACACGCGGTTCATGAGGTCCATGAACGCCACAGGAGCATTGGTGAGCCCAAACGGCATCACCACGAACTCAAAATAGCCATAGTGCATCCGAAACATAGTCTTCTGCACATCCTCCTCTCTGACCCTCATCTGATGATAACCCGAACGCAAATCAATCTTGGAGAACCAAGATGCCCCCTATAATTGGTCAAAGAGATCATCAATCCTCGGGAGTGGGTAACGGTTCTTCACCGTTACCTTGTTCAGCTCCCGATAATCTATACACATCCGATGCAACCCGTCCTTCTTCTTCACAAACAGAGTCGGGGCTCCCCAGGTTGAATTGCTCGGTCTAATGAATCCCTTGTCTAACAGCTCCTACAGCTGTTCAGATAATTCCTACATCTTGGGAGGAGCTAACCGGTACGGTGCCTTGGCTATCAGAGCCGCACCAGGGACTAGGTCGACCCTGAACTCTACCTGTCACTCCGGAGGTATTCCAGGAAGCTCCTTTGGGAACACATCAGCATAGTCTCGTACCACCAGAACCTCGCTCACTGTCGCCTTACCCGGCTCCCGAGTATCGATAACATACGCGACATATCTCGCACAACCCTACTGAAGGTAGCGCCTAGCTCTTGCTGCTGAACATACTGTGGGTCCTCGATGTGACCTCTAGCCGTGGATCACCAACTCTCCCCCACTTGGGGTCCTGACCCGCACCAGGTGCTGTGTGCAATATATCACCGCCCCATTAGGGCTTAACCAATCCATGCTTATAATCACCTTGTTCCCACGCAACGGAATGGGAACCAAATCCACCAAGTAGTGCTCCTGAAACAACCTTAGAACATAATCTCTGAACACTGCTGATGCTCACACCGATCGAACATCGGCAATCTCTACCTCTAAAGGGCAATCCAACATGCCCGAAGACTCAGTAAACTTCTTGCTAAGTGCAAGAGAAACAAACGATCGGGTGGCACCCAAGTCAAACAACACCTGAACTGGGATACCGTTCACATGGAACGATCCTAACGCATATACACAGAGCACATATCAATATCATAGCATCATATAAATAAAATAGAGGGAAAGAATCATACCCGTCACCATATCGGGTGCAGCACGTGCCTCCTCGATAGTCAGCTGAAATGCCCGGCTCATCACCACGGGAGCCTCTGGCTTGCCCTGCCGGCCATCAGTAATCCGCAGGGTCGCTGGAGCTGGCACCTTCACTGGCGCTGCAGCTGTCAACTGGGGGCAGTTGGCCTTCTAGTGGCCCCTCTGGTTGCAATGGAAACATAGCAACTCAGATGTCTATATTACAGTTGCAGGGGTGGTACAATCCCTGCTAAAGTGCCCTGACTTGCCGCACTTATAGCAGCCTGACGATCCCAACTTGCATGCTCCCTCGTGCGTCTTGCCACATTTCCTATAGCGGCCTCGCCCCTGTTGGCCTTTCGGCCCTGCGTCTGGTCCCTTGGGCATCTTCCCCGAAGCCCCCGTAACCTGCCCTCCTCTGCCTTCCTCTTCCGGATGTGCTCCAGATCTATCTCCCTCTCCCTTGCCCTGGTAATCATAAAGTTCAGGGTAGGGCAAGCTGAAAAACTGACATGCTCTCGAATATCAGCTCGTAGCATGTCATGATAGCGGTTCCTCCTCATATCCTCATCACCCGCATACTGGGGCACCAACAATGCCCTCTCCCGGAACTTGGCGGTGATCTCCGCCACAGTCTCCGTCGTTTGCCTCATATCTAAGAACTCCCTGGCCAGCTCCTGAAGCTCGACAGCCGATGCAAACTCTGCCCTGAACCTGGTCACAAAGTCCGACCAGGTCATAGCCTCAACAGCCGAGGCTCCCAACGAGTCACCGAAGGACTCCCACCAATCTCTAGCTCGGTCTCTCAAACATCCTGCTGCAAATCTCACCTTCGACTCCTCAGGGCAGAAGCTAGTCAACCGTGCAGACTCAATGTCTTCAATCTATCGCCTGGCAGCTATGGGGTCCTTCGCCCCGTGAAAATTTGGCGCACCACTACCCCTGAAGTCCTTAAAGGACGGTGTGCGAGATACCGACTAGCCAGATGCCATGTCTCTCCTGAACGCCCCGAGGCATTCCTCCATCAGCTCAACTATCCTTTCCTTGATCGACCAGAAGATGATGGGGGTCGACTCAAGGATGCCTGTGGTGATCTCTGACGTGATGCACTCGCGTAGCCCCTCATCTACTGGCTCGAAACCTGATTCCGAACCCGATCCCTCTCCTGAATTGCCAACTGTCGGCCTCGGTCGTAGTACCACCATTCTGTAATACGTAAATAACAACCGTTAGTGATACTAATACCTCTTGAGGGATCACACCCACAACAAGTTCCCCGGTCTTGTCTCGACCTTCCTTAGTTCGGGTACGGATCCTCTGCTTTCAGAAGTATGGGCCCATACTACCTTCCACATCTATTCGTACCTTCTGTAAGGACTGCCTCGACTCCACCAGATCCCTTTCACTACTGCTGATCACTGCTATCCTCATCGTAGGCATGGCCTAGGGAAATCTCTGACTCCACCCTACCCGGTCCTCAGCTGCTGAAGGCCTCCTTGTAATGCCAATTAGCCATTACCTGAATACCATTACATGTGATGAGGCTCAGATAATCCTTCGAGTAACAGACTCGTCCCTACAACGGTTAGACTCAAACGGGAGCTGTGCAATAAGGCCAAATCCAACACTCTAAGATTACTCAACCCTGATCACATGTGAGATGACGTATTCACTTACTGGCTAACTCCCATCACTCAGAGTCCCACAAAGCACAAAGCAAGCAGCATTCAGAAAAAAGGGAACAACCTCAAGCAAATCTGTTCTCATACAGAGAAACTGAACTAGCATAAAACGCTAAACTCATACTGTCAGGCATAACCTCACCAGAGCATCCTTTATGAGGATTTGGGTTTGTCAAGTGATCCGACTAGCCGAGTCCGAGAACAACTCGCCGAGTCCCCACGAGCAGATCTCCTACTCGCTTCCAAATCCTCACCAGAGCATCCTTTATGAGGATTTGGGTTTCTGGGACTATTGCTACATGTTAAATTGCTAATTCTGCGTGCAGATACGAAGGGTTGGACCTTCAACACTTAAACCCCTCTTACTCAGTTACAGTTCATATGACTCGTAGAGTTTGAAGAACAACTCGTCGAGTTCTAGGCAATCTTCATAGGACTCACCAAGTTGTTCTTCCAACTCGCCGAGTCTAAGACCATCTTTATAGAACTCACCGAGTTCCACTTTGGGACTCGCTGAGTCCCATCGACCCATTTCCCATGCAAACCAAATCTGAGACATGCAACGCTTCCAAACCATAGATCTATGTTCCTAGGGCATGCTTATCATGTAAAGTTGCAAACTTTAAGTGCATGCATGGCCCTATAAGCTCAAAAAGGTGAATCCAAGCTCTTTAAGAGGTCATACACTCAATAGGGACCTCAATAACTTCAACCACAGAGACTTTATACTTCTAAGATGCCCATAAGGTCCAGATCTGAAGTCCTTTCGGATCATAGAGCACAAACACATAGAGTTTGGGGTTTTAGGGCTTGAAAACCACCAATTAGGGACAAAAAGGGGATCTAATGAACTGGTGATCTAGGTAGGGACTTTTCTACCTGAATGGAAGCCTCTTGCAGGCTAGATGTTAGATCGACTTCTACTCCTTGCACTCTTCCACCTCCTTCTTCTTCTCTTAAGCTTCAAACTTCCTTCACAAGGCCAAAATCACTCACAATAACAATAAGGGGGCTAGGGTTTCGTTCTTCAGCTTCTCTAGAAGTGTTAGGGGCCAGTGAGGTCGAGTTAGAGTGCTTAAAGAGGGTGCAAACACCCGGGTTAAGGTTTTTGCCCAGACAGGGTCTACTCGCCGAGTCCGGGTACCGACTCGCCGAGTCCAAAGCTTAGACCCCGCGTCTTATCCCGCTTCTACTCGGCGAGTTGGTCCTTCAACTTGCCGAGTCCAAGGCAAAATGCATTATTTAAAAAATATTAATTACAAGGAATACGTACGAGGAACCAGGTGCTACACGAGGAGTAAAGATGAATCTTGTGTATATGTCAAGGCTAGTGGGAGTATAGTTAGCTTTTTGGTACTGTATGTGGATGACATACTACTCATAGGAAATGACATCCCAACCTTGCAGGAAGTGAAGTCCTGGCTTGGGAAGTGTTTCGCTATGAAAGACCTAAGAGAAACTGTCTATATTCTAGGGAAAAGGATTCTGAGAAACCAGAGTAAAAGACTAATTGGACTTAGTCAGAGTACCTACTTGGATAAGGTGCGAAAGAGGTTCAGCATGCAGGATTCCAAGAAAGGAGAGTTACCTATCCAGAGTAACGCCAGATTGAGTAAGCCTTAAAGCCCGAGTACAGAGGCTGAGATAGTAGAAATGAGTCGAGTGCCTTATGCTTCCGTTGTAGGCTCGATTATGTATGCTATGACTTGTACTCGTCCTGATGTGGCCTTTGCCTTGAGCATGGTCAGTAGATATCAGGGAAATCCTGGCCAGGCGCACTGGACTGCGGTAAAAAATATTCTTAAGTACCTTCGGAGGACTAAGGACTAAGTCCTTACCCTCAGTGGGAGTGATGACTTCAGAGTTGTAGGGTATAGTGATGCTAGATTCCAAACTGATAGGGATAATTTCCGCTACCTTAAACGGAGGAGCAATTACTTGGAAAAGTACCAAGCAAGAGACAGTGGCTGATTCAACTTGCGAATCAGAGTATATACTAGCTATAAAGGAGCCTATGGAAATTTTCTATGATAGTGAAAGTGCAGTTGCCTTAGCGAAAGAACCAAGGGATCATGGAAGATCCAGACACATCGACAGAAAATACCATTTCATCAGACATCGAATAGAAGGACTCCTCGTTGCAAAGAGGTTATCATCGGATGAGAAGCTAGTAGATCCTCACACGAAGGGACTGGGTAGGGTTAAGCATCTCCAGCATGCGAGGCGCATAGGGTTGAAGGATGATATTAGTTTTTAGAAGTTAGATAGCTCAGAAATTTGAAAAATGTAATTGACATTTGATGATGAATAAAAGTTGTGTTTATTTATGAGTAAAGTGTTGTTATCTTCTGTCAATCATTTACTATAATTTCTTTTGCATGTTTTGAGTTCCAGAATATTTAAGTTGTGTATTACATATTATTCAAATTCTCCACAGTCGGTCATATGTCGGGTTCCAGAATATTTATGTTGTGCTACGACACTCCATGAGTACTCATAAGTTCCGAGTATTGGACTCAACCCACGCTCACTGGTATCACTTCATGGAATTTATCTCGAGTGATCGTGAGACGGTAATATCATATAAGCCTTCAAACCTAGAGATATGTGTTGTTGCCTATAAGTTGGTTATGCATTGATCGTACGAAACAATATTGGTAACTCGATGTTATAAAACGTACTTTTGTGTGTGATTCAACAAGTAGTACAACAAGCATATGAGTCAAAGTTTATCTGTTCCTTCTTGGATTGGAAGCGATATCTGGGCCCCTAGATGTTTTTGATTTGACCTGTGTACCGGGCCCAGTCAGAACTAAATTGATGTGTTTGATTAAGTTCTTTGTCAAACAAATTGGAAATCGGGAAACAAACTGTTGTACAATAAGTAAGACATTGTTCCATGTATTTGTCCGACTGATATCTAGAACAGAGGACTATATGATCACTTATCTTAAATGGCGTATCATTATCATCTCAGTTCTGAGAGACCTTGAAAGAGCTACGATTGTTGATCGGTTCCTGAAGTCATACTTGCAGATATAGTTATTAGACTAATCCAAGTGAGAGACTGTTGGATAAGGTGTCTAAGTCCATAACTATTTCCGGTATGTACTTGACCCGGTTTGGCATGGTCCATTTGGGTTGCATGGTATCATGGATTTGGATAGACTAAAACGAGAGAAATAACACTTATGGTTTATTAATATATTATAAGTTCTAATATACTAATAATATTATTTAATTAGTATTGATCAAGAATTAATTTAGAATTAACTAAGTGATCAAAAGGCGACTAATTAAATATATGGGTTGATTGTGTAAATCACTCATACATATATAGTAGGCTAAATGCTCCATGGATTATCAAGTTGGGTTAAGGCTCATAGGATGCTCCATGGTGTTTATAGGACCCATGGGTCATGGAAATGAAAGGTCATGATAATTAGGGTTTACATGGTGTAACCCTAATTGTAACACACTATATAAGCTTCAAGTTACACACCAAAATCGGCACCTAAGTGATCAAGTGAGGGCAAGCCGATTTCTAAATGTTCTACGTATCTCTCAACTTTATTCCAAGTGCATTTGGTGTTGTGTGAGACATTTGGAGCATCACACTTGAGGTACTAGGCTCACAAGGTTTCAAGGAATCCAAATCACTATAAGGTATGTATTTCTAGCAAACATTTATGATTAAAGTTCCCCATGTATGCTAGATATGATTAAGAACCTTGGAAATCAAATTTTGCATGTATTTTAGAGAAACATACATCCAAAGATTCTAGGGTTGCATGTACACCTTACGAGTGTTAGAATGCTCAAAAACCCTACAGTGTGGTGTGTTGATTAGGTAAGTAGGCTAGCTTAGTCATTTGCATGTTGATTATTTGATTGTTAGATAATATGATATGTTGAGATGTTATGTTTGGGAAGTTGATGGTGGATCGACATGAGAGCCGATAGCCTAGATTACTCGTGTTCAGGGTTAGATGTTCATGAGAGCCATTAACCGTTGAAATGAATAGATATGCGCTAGGCCTGTTAGTCGTGACTAGACGTGCATGAGAGCTGTTATTTGTAGTTAGTCGGATTGGAACGGGAGCTGAGATATTTGTTTGTATGTGGATCGGCACTAGAGACGAGATCTTTTGTTTGTAGGCATTATATGTGTATTATGATATGTGGTATATAGAGGAACTCACTAAGTTTTATGGTCACCGTTGTGGATTAAATGTTTTTAAGGTATTTTTTTAGAGCGGGAAGGGCATTGATTAACTGTACACATGCATGTCAACATTATGTTTTGAAGGTTCCCCATGACAATGTTATTTACTCTAATTTTGCATACTTGGATTTTCATGTTTATCGAAGATTGAGTTTTCTTATCTATGGATGAATGTTTTTGGAATGAATATTATCTTTTAAAATGAACGTTTCAAATTTTATGAAAACATGTAAATGTTTGTCTTGCTTTCGCAAACGATGTTGTATTATTCCATTTTGATTATATATTCCATCTTGGTCACTATTACTCATTGAAGTCATCATAATTAAAATTTGGGACCTCCCTTGTAAGAATCATTAGAGGATGATTATAAGAAAAGATACGTCAAATTAAAAATGTATTTTATTTTAAGTAACTGCATCATGCACTATGTATATAGTTTGTGCAACTCCACGTCATTAGTTCTAGTTGAAAGTACCATAAAAGGTGTGCAAAACTTTTCTTCTGGATGATTCACTAATATTAATTAAGAAAAAAACAAAACACCGGTAAAATATCATAAATATATTAAAGATTCATGCATATATTAAAGAATTATGAATAATAATTATATAATATTTGTATTATAATGTCAAAAGATTTGTGATCTTCATTTGATAAAGTCAAACTTGAAAATTGTCACGGGAGTATATTAGTAATTCTTTACAAGATTCCTCAAACATTTAAATACAACAACAAGCAATAAAGAAATGTATCCAATTACAAAAGCAAGATTAATTACGTAATATCACTTTTTTACATTCTAGAATGAATAAAAGTTATTGAAATATCAAAAATTACAGTTACATGTTACGGGGTGTTAAATTTTTTACATCGAACAACATATGAATACTGATTAATTATATTAATTTATATTAATTTTGTGTAGGTTTTTGTTTTGATGCAGCAGGTTAACAATTTTAGAGTTGAATCACTACAGTACATGATTAAATGATGATGGTTATATTAGTGTTTTTAAGGCTAACTATATTGAATGTCGTGTTAATAATTTGATTTATGTGATAACTAGGGATAGGCCTCTGTGTATACGTATACAATCGAATATGAGGATATTGAGCTTGAAAATAACAAACATAAATATTTATGTATGAAGTAATTTGTTGTCATAAAACAAACACATTTTATTAATTTATATTTAAAGAAAAAAGTTAAATACATATAAAAACAGTATATTAATAAAAAAAAAAAAAAAAGATAAACATATCAAGATATATATGTTTTCAAAAGATCCTAAAACATCTTATATAGACTACCAATAAGAGCACTTTCAATAGAGTTTTGTAACGAACTAATTTTCGAATGAAATTTTTCATTTTTAAAACAGTAGAGTTTTGTAACGACCCGATTTTCAAAAAAAAAATTTCATTTTTAAAATATCAAAACATTTCCAGTTATTCATAAAATCTCAAGAACAATTGTTTTCAAATTCATAGATCAAAAAACTTTATTTCAAATATGAGAGTGTCCCAAAAGGAAAACGTTTGTGAGAGTGCATGGCGTGCCATTAGACCTTGCCCTTGCCCTTAGGCTCAAAAGTACCTGAAACAATCCACAAACTGTAAGCTAATGCTTAGTGAGCTCCCCAGAGCACACCCCACACAATCCACATAATCACATAATCATAATAGCTATAAAAGCTACATAAACCACATAAGTCATGCATAGAAACATATAAGGATGTCGTGGGCTCCTCCCAAGGTCTTACTCCAGGATCCCATGGGCTCCCCCACATGGTCTTACACCTAAGTGTCATGGGCTCCCCCATGGTCTTGAGCTGGAAAGTCATGGGCTCCCCCACATGGTCTTACACCTAAGTGTCATGGGCTCCCCCATGGTCTTGAGCTGGAAAGTCATGGGCTCCCCCACATGGTCTTACATCCAAGTGTCATGGACTCCTCCCATGGCCTTTACTTGAAAAGCCATGGGCTCCCCAACATGATCTTACATCCAAGTGTCACGGGCTCCCCCCATGGTCTTCTCTGCAAATATCACATATATAGCTAGGATAATACTAAGCATAACTAACTATCATACCACATATCTCTACATCAAGAAGTGTACGACATATCACAAAATGGGTCGGCCTTGGTGACTTCGACCCATTGGTATAGTGAGGAGACTCACCTCTCGTGAATGCTGGACTGACAAGATAAGATCAGATAAATCCCACACACTGTTCCAACTCAACTGCCTATAATCATCATGTGACTAACTTGTCACCATCCTGAAATACCATGAATATCCTCAAAGTCAACCCCCGTCAACCCTAGCCAAAGTCAAGGTCAACAGTCGAGGTCAACAGTCCATGTTGACCTCAACTTGTCAAGTGCATCTAGCAACTCGCCGAGTTACCTAAGTAACTCTTCAACTCGCTGAGTCACATGCAGAACTCGCCGAGTTCCTTCATGTCCAGAAGACCGAAAACTCATCTAGGCCGAAAACTCTTATCCTCCACCGAAATCACTTAGAATCTTGAAAACGGGTAAACCCTACCCGACTCGTCGAGTTGGCTAAGGGACTCGTCGAGTCCCTTTAATCCTTTTTGTGTTCAGACGTTTTAAAGCTAACCCAAAGCTCCAAATTGAAGATCTAGCCTCCTAGGGTATGGTTTTCCACGTAAAGTTGCAAACTTTACGTGCATGCAAGCTCTTAAATGCCAAAACCAAGATAAGGGAGGGGTTTTAGCCAAAGAGAAGGGCTAATGCTTGATAAATTCAGTGACTTTATAACTCTAAGGACTTAGAGGAGTCCAGATCTGAAGTTACAACTTCAGATCATGCCCAATACCCGAAATGCTCTACAAATGTACTAAAAATGACCTTAAACCTAAGAAAAAGGGGATCAAATGCTAGAATGATCAAGGTAACAACTTGTTAACTTCAAATGGATGCCCAAACGTTGTAGATGTTAGATCTATAAGCTCCTTCCCTTTCCAAGCTTCTCAACCTTCAAAATTCTTCTACAAAATGCACAAAATGCACTCTTTTAGTCCCACAGTCACAAGGAAGCAACAAAGAACGGCTAGTATTTCTTCTATGGGTAATGAAGTGGCAAGGGAGGACACAAGAGGCAGATTAAGTCCATTATATAGGGTGCAAACCCTAAAAATTAGGGTTTTCCTTTACAACGCCTACTCATTGAGTCGGGGCCTTCCGACTCATCGAGTAGGATCTAAATCCCGCATCCTCATATTTGATCTCTACTCGACGAGTTGAAACTCCCCAACTCGTCGAGTTCCAACACAAAACACTAAAACTAAAGAAAAATTAAATGATACCTGGAATAGGTGTTAAAAATCACCCCCACTTGAAATAGACTTCGTCCTCGAAGTCTGCTAATGCGAATAAGTCTGAATAGGGATCTCGCATACCCTCTTCTGAATCCAATGTCCATTAGGAGCCCCTTCGGTGCTGCCGTTGCAACTTTACTAACTTCACTTCCTTGTTCTGAAGAGTCTTGGTGTTCCGATCCAAAATCGCAATAGGCCTCTCAATGTAGTTTAGGCTCTCGTCCACCTGAATTTCATTCAAAGAAATGACAGCGGCCTCATCGGTGACACACTTCCAAAGCTGAGACACATGGTAAATGTCGTGTATCTGGCTAAGCTCGTCCGGCAGATCCAAGCGGTAATCCACCTTGCCCACTCGGGCCAAAATCCTAAATGGGCCAATATATTGCAGCCCCAACTCACCTCTCTTCCGAAAACTGATGACTCCCTTCCATGGCGACACCTTTAGTAACACAACGTCCACCACCTGGAACTCAAAATCTGATCGCCGCCGGTCAGCATCGCTTTTCTGACAGCTCTTTGCGACTCGTAGCCGGTTGCGTACCTAGTCTTGAGCACTACTTAGGTGCTCCCCAAGACGATGTCCAACCTCGCCCCAAGAAACCGGGGTCCTACATCTGTGGCCATACAACATCTTAAATGGTGGTCGGTCGATACTGGCATGGTAACTATTGTTGTATGAAAACTCTGCCAATGGGAGGTATGACTCCTAACTACCTCCAAAATCCAACATGCATGCCTAAAGCATATCCTCGAGTGTCTGGATCGTCCGCTCGCTTTGGCCATGTGTCTGGGGGTGGTATGTCGTGCTGAAATGCAACTGAGTGCCCGGTTCCTCGTAGAACTTCCTCCAGAATCTAGATGTGAATCGAACATCCCGGTCAGAGACTACTGACACTGGCACCCCGTGCCTAACCATCACTTCTCGCATGTAAATATCCGCCAATTTCTCTGCAGAGATGCTCTCGGAGATCAGAATAAAGTGGGCACTCTTCGTCAACCTGTCCACAATAACCCATATGGCATCCACACCCCTCGTTGTCCTTGGTAATTTCGTGATGAAGTCCATAGTGAACTCTTCCCACTTCCACATGGGAATGGGTAACGGCTGAACCTTTCCATGAGGCCACTGATGCTCGGCCTTGACCTTCCGGTAGGTTAAGCACCGCTCCACAAACTAGGAAATCTCCCGCTTCATGCAGGGCCACCAGTAACTCAGTCTCAAGACTCCATACATTTTTATAGCCCCCCAAATGTATAGAGAGCTTGGACTTGTGTGTTGGATTAGTGTCTAAGCCCGTAACTATATTTGGTATGTACTTGACCCGGTTGTGCATGGTTATTTTGGGTTGCCTTCACCAAAGCAACTTGATAGGATGATTTACGGAGAGAGGGAAAGAGAGAGAGAGAGAGAGAGAGAGAGAGGTTATTTTGGTTAATTAATATATTATATGAATAATATATTAAAGGAGAAATCATATTGTTTAATTAATATTAGACAAGAATTAATTATGTGGCTAAAAGACTTTAATTAAATAAAGGGGACTAGAACTGACAATTGTGTGATAGCTAGATATTGGGCTAATGGACTCCATAGAAGTTGGAGTGGACGAAATCTATGGGGAAACCCATTAGAATTCGTCCGAGGCTTCTAAGGAGGGAGTCCAAGTGCTGCTTAGGGCCTAAGCAGTCAGATTAGGGTTTCCTAGTTTAAAACCCTAATAGCCTCACTATATAAGGAACCCCTAAGGCCCCAAAAACATGTGGAAGGAATCCCTAAGGGTTCTTCGACGTTTTTGGTGCCCTCTTCTCCTCTCATAAGTCATTCTCTTGTGGTGTTTGTAAGCCATCAGAGGAGTGACATTTGTGACTCTAAGCTCCAAGATAAGAAGATTCAATCCATTCTTGTAAAGGTAATCATCTGGATCTGATCTTATATGATAATTTCGAAATATGTATGCTAGATCTAGGGTTTATGAGCTTTGGATGATTATTGCATGTTCATTAGACAAACTAGATCCAAATCTTTAGGGTTTGCATGTACAACATAGGATTGATGTTTTGCTCAAAACCCATCATTGTGTGCCTCCTCCAATAACTTCTACCTCGCTCCCCCAGATGCTGGGAGCCACACTCGGCCACACTGGGTCAAGAGACCTTGACCATTCCAGAAGAACAAAGGAATTTGCCCCCGTATCCACTCTAACTTCCAATTTTCTTTCTTCAAACCCTACACATGATCCTCCTTGATCATATCCAACAATGGAGAGATCACCGTCATCCTCAAACAAACGCTCCCCAATTGGGGAACCTGCCGTCTTGTGGCTCAATGCATCGGCCACCACGTTGGCCTTCTCTAGATAGTATAAGATCTCACAATCATAATCTTTTAGGACGTCCAACCACCTCCTCTACCACATACTCCATACAAGCAGTGCCTCCAAATCTTGAAGGAAACACCACTGCCCCCAATTCCAGGTCGTGAGTGGGGTAATTCGCCTCTTGAGGCTTCAACTACCTCGAGGCGTAAGCGATCACATGCCCCCTCTACATTAGTATCACGCCTAATCTTGACATCGATGCATCACAGTACACTACCAAGTCATCCAGCCCCTCGGGTAGTACTAGAATCAGAGCCTCACATAACCTATTAGGGTCTCAAAAGCCAACTTTTGATCCATGCCCCATCGAAACGTGACATTCTTCTTGGTCAATCGGGTCAAAGGCACAATGATATTGGAGAAATCATGGATGAATCTCCGATAGTACCCCTTGAGACCCGAGAAACTATAAATCTCAGATGCATTCTTTGGTACTACCCATCGCATCACAGCCTCAATCTTGGCCGAATCAACCGAAATTCCCTCCTATTTGATGATATGACCCAAAATTGCACCCCCCGTAGCTAGAAATCACACTTTGAGAACTTGGCATACAACCTCTCCTTCTCAATGTCTAAAATTCCTCCCTTAGATCCTGCTCATGCTGCTCCTTGGTCTTAGAATAGACCAGGACATAACCAATAAAAACGATCACCGACCGATCTAACATCGGTCTAAACACTCTGTTCATGAGATCCATGAACGTTGCTGGGGCATTGGGGAGCCCAAATGGCATCACCACAAACTCATAGTGCTCGTACCAGGTCCTGAAAGTTATCTTCGGTATATCCTCATCCTGAATCCTCATCTGATGGTATCCCGACCGAAGATCAATCGTGGAAAACCAAGATGCACCCTGCAGTTGATCGAACAATCGTCGATCCTCGGTAGCGGATAATGTTTTTTCATCATTAATTTGTTCAGCTCTCGATAAATGTACACATCCTTGTGACCCATCCTTCTTTTTCACGAACATGATCGGAGCTCCCCACGGGGAACTGCTCGGACGGATAAACCCTCGGTCTAGCAGCTCCTAAAGCTGCGTAGATAGCTCCGACATCTCAGATGGAGTTATCTGGTACAGTGCCTTGGCTATCGGAGCGACACCCGACACCAAGTCAATGCAAAACTCCACCTGCCTCTTCGTAGGCACTCCAGGTAACTCCTCGGGAAAGACATCTTGAGACTCCTGTAACACCGGTACACTATCCAAAACCCTTGGGGTCTTAACCTTCGTATCCAAGATATATGCTAGAAATCCCGTACAACCTTGCTGCAGAAATCTCCTAGCCCTCACAGCTTAATAGAGGGTTGGCCCCTGAGAGGCCCTCTCCCCATGAATAACTAGTTCTGCCCCACTAGGGGTTCGAACCCACACCAACTGGCACTCACAATCTATCATGGCCCCATTGGCCCCCAACCAGTCCATCCCGACAATTACCTTAAGCTCTCGCAACGATATCGGGACTAGATCAACACAGAACCACTCCCCAAGCACCTTCAGGACACAGTCCCGATACACCGTCGCAACACTCATAGTGCGGTTGTTTGTAATCTTAACCTCAAGCGGGGAATCCAAAGTCCCCGTCGCATCCTAAAACTTCTTGCTAAGTGCAAGAGATACAAACGATCGGGTTGCTCCTAAATCGAACAAAACATGGGCAGACATACCATTGACCAAAAGGTCCCTATACATAAGCACAAAATACACATAAGCAATGTAATAAATATAGAGTGGGAAGATAAAATACATACCAGCTACCACGTATGGCGCTGCCCAAGCATCCTCGGCGGTGAACTGAAATGCGCGGCTCATCACCACAGGAGCATCCACCTGATATCCTCAGTGTAGCGGACACAGGCACTGCCACTGATCCTCCCCCTCCCTACAACCTCAGACAGTCGGCTCGCTTATCGCCGGTCTAGTTGCAGTGAAAATAAATCAGCCCCTTCTTGGGGTAATCCCTGCTTAAGTGACCCGGTTGGCCACATGCATAACATCCTGAGCCCGCTATCTGATAAACCCCACTGTACGGTTTACCGCACGTCGCACATCGGCTACGGCCCTGCTGTCCCCTACTAGAAGAATATCAGGTCTTAGGCTTTTTAGCCTGACCTGCTGTTGTCTGTTCCTGCTCAGGCTTTCGCTTGGTGCGGAAGTCCAACTCCATCTCCCGTTTATGCGCCTTCTCAACCATCTTATTCAAGGTTTTACACCATTTAAAGCTCAAAAACTCGCGGATATTATTCCTCGGCATGGAATGATACCTTGTCCTCCTCATGTCCTCATCCGTAGCATATTGTGGAATCAAAAATGCCCGTTCCCAAAACTTGGCGGTGATATCCACCGCAGTCTCAGTGGTCTTCTGAAGCTCATGAAACTCCCTCACTATCCGTTGCACCTCGATAGGTGGTGCAAAATCCAAGTCAAATCGTGTAACATCCATAAAATTTACACCAAATTTAAACTTTTTAATCATAAACAAAAACAAACAAATGATTGTTTACAAAATGTTTTCAGATCATTAAACTTTTTAGTCACACCTTCGCCTGGCCATGGTCTCCTGAAGTACCTGAAACAACAAACTAAAAACTGTAAGCCCGATGGCTTAGTGAGCTACCCCCAAAATACCAATACCACACTCATAAAAACCATATCAGTAACAATCAATCAATCAACATGTGTACTAGGCCATTGGCCTGACTGGTCCGCCCTACTGGGCCTACAGTCTATCTGGATCCATCCCGAGCCTTCGGCATGAATGGTCCGCCACGTGCGCCTATAGTCACCCCGGACTGCTCATAGGGTATGTTGGCCTTCAGAACGAAGCAGGACCGCCTCAAACCAACCAACAAGCAAATAAGCATGTGCGCATAACTATCATATACGGTCATATACAAACATCAAGCATATCTATCTTACTGATCATCAATCATGGAATTTTCTAGAGCACTGACCTAGGAGGTCACTAACATACCAATCCCTACGGATCAAAAAAGCATAACATACTGTCTACCCTGATTCCAATCAAGCAGATCATAAGCACATGTAGCATACCATAACATTAACAACTAAAGGGTCGGCCTTGGTGCCGTAGAACCTATTGATATAGTGAGGATAACTCACCTCGCAGATGTCGACTCAGAAGGTAGACTCCAACTCTCGGATCACTCGACATAGGCTCCACCACCTATGATCATAGTACAATATACTCATAAGTCCTTAACCTTATAAGGTACTCCATAAGCCACTAGTCAAGCCCTGATCAAGGTCAAAGTCCTCAGTCAAGGTCAACAGTCCATGTTGACCTCAACTCACCGAGTACACCCGGCTACTCGCCGAGTCCCTTGAACCACATTCCAACTCGCCGAGTCATCGGGGTGACTCGTCGAGTTCTTTCAAATCTCGATCAAATCTTCAGGCTACCCGTCGAGTTTCCTCCTTGCAACTCAACGGATATACACGCAAACATATTCTGATTAAAACTCATCCGACTCGCCCAGTTGTTCTTCAACTCGTCGAGTCTTATGGGAATCTTCATCAGACTCGCCGAGTTGTTCATCCAACTCATCGAGTTCACGGCCATCTTCATGCGACTCGCCGAGTCAACCTTATGACTCGCCGAGTCCATACAGTCCTTTTTCCATACATATCTATTTCGAGCCATGCAGTGGTTCCAAATCACAGATCCAAGCTTCTAGGGCATGTTTATCACGTAAAGTTGCAAACTTTACATGCATGCATGGCTTTAAAGGCTCTAAATGCAAAATCTAAGATCTTAATGGGGCTTCATGCACAAGGGGGGCCTCAATCATGACAAAATTTGTAACTTTATGTTTCTAGAATGTAAGGAGGGTCCAGATCTGAAGTTACAACTTCAGATCTAACCCGTACTCACCTTATCAACTTCAAAATCCATTAAAAGCCCTAGAAACTCAACAAAAAGGAAAAAGGGAAGTAACGATGGCACTTTGATACCTCCAAAGGATGCTAGCTGAGGTAAATCCGGCTTTCCATACCTTGCTTGATTCAATTCCTTTGCACTCCTAGCTTTCTTCCTCCAAGATTCTCTTTCCAAGCTTCAAACACCCACACAAAGGCACACACATACGTATAAGACTCTCAAGGACCTCTTTGGAACTGTAAGGAGGTCCAAGGGAGGCTAAGGCCCCTTTAAATAGGGGTGAAAACCCCGTGATTTGGGTTTCATCTGCCAGCTCCTACTCGTCGAGTCCCCATACGGACTCGTCGAGTAAGTCACTTAACACGCGATCCCATCCCGCTGCTACTCGACGAGTAGGTCAACCAACTCGTCGAGTAGAGCTTAACCCAATAATTCATATTTAAGCAATACCTGAGAAGGGGGGGGGGGCGTTACAACTCTCCCCTACTTGAACTAGAATTCGCCCTCGAAGTCCGCTGGAATAAACAATGGCAGGTAATGCTCGCGCATCTCCGCCTCCGGCTCCCATGTCCACTCAGATCCCCTCTGATGTTCCCACTGTACCTTTACCAAAGGTATTTGCTTGTTCTGCATAATCTTCTTCTTTCTTTCAAAAATAGCCACAGGCCTCTCCACATAGTTCAGGCACTCATCGACCTAAATGTCATCTAACGATACCACTGACTCCTGATCCATAACACATTTTTGCAATTGCGAAACATGAAACGTGTTGTGGATCCGGCTGAGCTCCTTCGGAAGCTCTAGCCTATAAGCTACCCAACCAACCCTGAAAACAATCCTGAATGGTCCAATGTAACGGGGACCCAATTTTCCCTTCATCCTGAAGCGGATCACACCCTTCCAGGGTGAGACCTTCAGGAGAACCATGTCACCCACCTGAAATTCCAGCTCAGATCGGCATCGGTCTGCATAACTTTTCTGCCAGCTCTGAGCGGTCTGCAGTCGCTGTCTAAACTGTTGTATCATCTCGGTAGTTTGCAGAACTACCACTGTACGACCCATTAACCTATGCCCAACCTCGCCCCAACAGACTGGGGTCCAACACTTCCACCCATACAACAGCTTGAAAGACGGGGCACCAATACTGGAATGATAGTTGTTGTTGTAGGTGAACTCTACAAGCTGTACGTGGGAATCCCAACTCCCACCGAAATCAATGATGCATGCCCTCAACATATCATCGAGGGTCTGGAGTCTGCGGATGGAAAGCAATACTAAAATGCAATCTTGTACCCAGTTCCTCGTGGAACTTTTGCCAAAAATGAGAAGTAAACCTGACATCCCGATCGGAAACAATGGAATTGGGACCCTGTGGCGAGAGACAATCTCGCGGACGTAGAGGTCGGCCAACTTCTTTTCCGACGAACTCTCCCGTATGGCTAGGAAATGGGCACCTTTGGTCAATCGATCCATGATGACCCATATAGCATCGAACACCTTTTCCGTATTTAGCAACTTCGTGATGAAATCCATTGCGATCCGTTCCTATTTTCACATGGGGATCTCCAGAGGCTGCAGCTTACCATGCGGCCTCTGATGCTCGTCCTTGACCATCCAACTGGTCAAGCACCTCTCAACAAACCAAGCGATATCTCATTTCATACCAGGCCACCAATAACTCGAAATCAAATCACGGTACATCTTGGTGGCTCCCGGGTGAATAGAAAAACGAGACTTATGAGCCTCCTCCATCACTGTCTGCTGGACCCCTCTGGACATCGGAACCCAAACCCAACCGTACGGGTCAACAATCTGCAGCTATCCTGAACGAACCGGCGCTTTCTCCCTTAATCCTTTCCATTTTCCAGTTCTCCGGTCTCATACCCTCAATCTGAGCATCCCTGACCAAACCCACCAGCAGGGAATCCACCGCTATCCTCATAGACCTGGCTGGAGTAAGGGACCCAACTAACTTGGGGCTCAGAGCATCTGCAACCACGTATGCTTTACCAGGATGGTAAAGGATCTCACAATCGTAGTCCTTGAACACATCCAGCCACCTACGCTGTCTCATGTTTAGGTTCGGCTGACCCATGATGTGTCTCAAACTCTTGTGATCCGTGTATATAGTACAACAGACCTTGTATAGATAATGCCTCCAGATCTGGAGAGCGAAGACCACCGCTCCCAGCTCCAGATCGTGTGTGGGGTATCTTCTCTCATGCGGCTTCAACTGCCTCGATGCATAAGCTATCACTCGTCCCCTCTGCATGACGACTGCCCCCAAGCTTGTGATGCACGCATCACAAAATACATAAAATCCTCAACTCCTTCGGGGAGTGTCAACATTGGCGCCTCGCATAAACATTGCCGCAGGGTCTCAAATACCCTCTGCTGCTTAGGGCTCCATCGAAAATCCATCCCCATCCTCGTTAGACGAGTGAGGGGTACGGATATCTTGGAGAAATCACGATTGAATCTCCGATAATACCCTTCTAAACCCAAGAAACTCCTGATGTCTGAGGGAGTTTTCGGAGTCTCCCACTGCATAACTGCCTCCACCTTGGCCGAATCGACCAAAATCCCTTATTGGTTAACGAGATGTTCGAAGAACTGGACCTCTCGTAAGTAAAACTCGCATTTCGAGAATTTGGAATACAACCGTTCCCATCTCAAAACCCCTAGCAGCTCCCTGAGATGCTCCTCATGCTGTTCTCGGGTCTTGGAATACACCAAGATATCATCTATGAACACAATGACTGAGCGATCGAGCATCGGTCTGCAGACCCGGTTCATCAAATCCATGAACACTGCCGGCGCATTGGTGAGCCCAAATGACATCACAATGAACTCGTAATGACCATAACGAGTCTGAAACGCGGTCTTCTCCACGTCTTCCTCCCTCACCTTGACCTGGTGATATCCTGATCTCAAATCAATCTTGGAAACCAAGATGCACCCTGCAGCTGATCGAACAGATCGTCTATCCTCGGGAGTGGATAACGGTTCTTCACCGTTAACTTGTTCAGCTCCCTATAGTCAATGCACATCCTATGCGAACCATCCTTCTTCCTGATGAAAAGGATCGGTGCTCCCCAGGGTGAACTACTCGTACAAATAAACTGCTTACCCAACAGCTCCTGCAACTGTGATGATAGCTCTTGCATCTCAGGCAGTGCCAAACGGTACGGTGCCTTAGCGATAGGGGCCGCACCTGACACTAGATCAATCCTGAAATCAACCTGCCCCTTTGGAGGTACTCCGGGTAACTCCTCTGGAAACACATCAGCACACTCTCTAACCACCGGGACCTCTGAAACTGAGAGCTGCTCCCTAACCCGCGTATCTACGACATACGCCAAATAACCGGCACACCCATGCTGAATATACTGTCGAGCTCTGGCTGCATAACAAAACCCTGATCCGAACCTGGTGCCCTCACCATATACTACAAGTTCTCCCCCACTTGGGGTTCCAACCACCACCCGCTGTCCCTCACAGTCGATCATGATGCCAAAACGGCTAAGCCAATCCATCCTTATAATCACGCATACATCCCTTATGGGAATAGGAATCAAATCTATCGGGAAGGACACCCCGAAAATCTCCAATTCGCATCTCCGGTAGAACGAAGAAGCAGAAACCCAATGCTCGTTGGCGATCAAAACCCCTAACAAGCAATCAAGATCATCCATCGGCACACTAAACCCTCTACTGAAAGTCTGAGATACGAACGACCGACTCGCCCCCGAGTCAACTAAAACTAAAGCAGCCAATGAATTCACTAAAAACGTACCTAATCACAGGTACAACTCATAAGCATAACACGAATAAAATAATTGAGACAGAGAATATAAACTTACCAGCAACCACATCCGGTGCTGCCTTGGCCTGCTCGGCTGTGAGCTAGAAGGCGCGACCCTGAGCCTTCGGAGGCTCCACCTTGACTGGCCTCCCATCCCCAATCCTCCCAGTAGCTGGCGCGGAAACCTACGCCGGCTTGCCGGCGAGCTGCGGACAGTTGGTCTGTACATGACCAACCTGATGACAATGGTAGAAAATCTTCATATCTGCGGGAGGGGCAGACTGACGACAGTCCCTGGCATAGTGCCCCTCCTTGACACATTTGTGGCATCCACCTCCTGCTCGACAAACCCCTGAATGAACCCTGCCGCACTTTCCACAAGCGCGGCTCTGTTGACCTACGGACCATCTATCAGCGGTCTTAGACCGCTTAGGCGCCGGCTGAGACTGTGTCGGTGCCTGATGCTGCTCCTTCAGTTGCAGCTCTATCTCCAACTCACGCCGCCTCGCGGCTTCCTGAAGATCCAGGAGGGTATCACAATGTTGTGTAGCCACAAACTGTCATATATCCGTCTGGAGCATACTCAGATAACGAGTCATCTGAGACTGCTGCGATGCAAACTCCAGGCAAAACATAGGCCTCTCAGTAACCATCCGAGTAATCTTCATCACAGACTCCCCATCCTGTCTCAAGGTCAAAAACTCCTGAGCAAGTCACTCCCGTTCTACGCGCGGAATATAGCAAGCGTGAAACATATCCTAGAACTGCTCCCAAGTAATAGCAGTCCGTTGATCATCAGAATATGAAACTGTCGTCAATCTCCACCAGTCCTTTGCCCCGAGCCGAAGCAGGTTCAGTGCACATCTGACCTTCTGGTCAGTAGCACATGAGCACTTGAAGAAACAGCCGTCCACGTCAGACAACCACTGCATAGCCTTGATCGCATCCTGGGTACCATCAAATGTCGGGGGCTTTGTATTATCGAAGTCCCGGTACTGGAAAGCTCTGTCGGCTCCTCCTCCAACCGCTGTTGCGGTTACAGCCGAAGTGGCTGCAGCGGCTGCTGTCTCTGCCAGAGCTTCATATCGCTCATCAAAATACTCAACCATTGCGGTCTTGATCAACCCAAACATTTCTGGTAGCTGTGCTCGAAAAGCCGCAACGACTTCATTGTGCAGAATCTCCTGGATCCCGGCATCCAGCTCCTCAGTCCCAATCTGAACCACGGGCTCAGGTGCTATCGACACCTTTAACCCTCCGTCTCCCGTCCCCGATCCTGACCCAGATCCCGACCCAGATCCATCAGCAAAACGTCTCATCACCACCATACTGCAAATACACTCAATATGTCAGATAAACAATATAATGTCGGGAGACCAATACCCTCAATCCCTAGGGGTTTTGACTTCCTTGCTACGCGTATGGGTCCTATGCTTTCAGTAGTACGGACCCATACTACCTTCCACAGCTACCCATATTTGTCTCAAGTATCACCACATCGCCCTAATACTATACGAAACATAATATATGCTCAACCCTCACTAATAAGGGACATCTCCTATCTCGCAACTGATCCTGCAGTTCTGCCCCACTCACACATCTATGAAAGTTCCATCAGCCCCTACAGTGCTAGTGTACACTGGCTGCACATAACGCTGGACCCGATAGACTTTCGAATATCCGATCCTATACTAAGGTCGAATCAGACATTCTCAGGCTATAAGATCTTGATTACACACAGCCGTGGTGCATATACTAAACATCTACAGTTATGACGTCAATTCCATATACAAGAAACCCTAGGCTAATAGGCAACATATAATCAGGCAAATCTATCATATGATTCCTGAAGATCCCTCGCCTAGCACTAGCATGGTGTTCTAACATATAAGAATATCAAATAACTGTATGGTATTTTGGGGTTTACTTATAAGCTCCAGCTGATCGTACCCTCTGCCTCCTCCATCCATATTTTGAAAACCATTTTAAAATTTTACTTTCCGAAAATGTCCTTGATTTGAGACTGGATTCACATGAGTGTTCCTTAAATTCACTCAACAACAAACGATTGTTTACAAAATGTTTTCAGATCATTATCCATCAGAGTGTCCCAAAATCATATCATAAGGATGAAGAGCGGTACGGTCACGCCTTCTCCTTGCCATAGTCTCCTGAAGTACATGAAATAATAAACTGAAAACGGTAAGTCCGAGGGCTTAGTGAGAAACCCCCAAAATACCAATACCACACTAACAAAAACCATATCAGTAACAATCAATCAATCAACATGCGTACTGGGCCATTGGTCTGATTGGTCCGCCCTACTGGGCCGACAGTCTATCTGGATCTATCCCGAGCCTTCGGCATGACTGGTCCACCATGTGGGCCTACAGTCTCCCTGGACCGCTCATAGGGTATGTTGGCCTTCAGCACAAAGCATGACCGCCTCAACCCAACCAACAAGCAAATAACCATGTGCGCATAACTATCATATACGGGCATATACAAACATCAAGCATATCTATCTTACTGATCATCAATCATGGAATTCTCTAGAACACTGACCTAGCAAGTCACTAACATACCAATCCCTACGGATCATAAAAGCATAACATACTGTCTACCCTGATTCCAATCAAGCAGATCATAATCACATGTAGCATACCATAACAATAACAACTAAAGGGTCGGTCGTGGTGTCGTAGACCCTATCGATATAGTGAGGATAACTCACCTCGCAGTTGTCGACTCGTAAGGTAAACTCCAACTCTCGGATCACTCGACACAGGCTCCACCACATATGATCATAGTACAATATACTCATAAGTCCTTAACCTTATAAGGTACTCCATAACCCACTAGTCAACCCCTGATCAAGGTCAAAGTCCTCAGTCAAGGTCAACAGTCCATGTTGACCTCAACTCGCCAAGTACACCCGGCTACTCGCCGAGTCCCTTGAAGCACATTCCAACTCGCCGAGTCATCGGGGTGACTCGTCGAGTTCTTTCAAATCTCCATCAAACCTTAAGGCCACCCATCGAGCTTCCTCCTTGCAACCCGACAGATATACACGCAAACATATCCTGATTAAAACTCATCCGACTCGCCGAATTGTTCTTCAACTCGTCGAGTCTTATGGTAATCTTCATCGGACTCGCCGAGTAGTTCATCCAGCTCATCGAGTTCACGTCCATCTTCATGCGACTCGCCGAGTCAACCTTACGGCTCATCGAGTCCATTTAGTCCTTTTTCCATACATATCTATTTCGAGGCATGCAGTGGTTCCAAATCATAGATCCAAGCTTCTAGGGCATGCTTATCACGTAAAGTTGCAAACTTTACGTGCATGCATGGCGTTAAAGGCTCTAAATGCCAAATCTAAGCTCTTAATGGGGTTTCATGCACAAGGGGGACCTCAATCACGACCAAAGTTATAAATTTATGTTTCTAAAATGTAAGGAGAGTCCAGATTTGAAGTTACAACTTCAAAATCTATTAAAATCCATAGAAACTCAACAAAAAGGAAAAAGGTAAGTAAGGATGGCACTTTGATACCTCCAAAGGATGCTAGCTGAGGTAAATCTGGCTTTCCACACCTTCCTTGATTCAATTCCTTTGCACTCCTAGCTTTCTTCCTCCAAGATTCTCTTTCCAAGCTTCAAACACCCACACAAAGGCACACAAACACGTATAAGACTCTCAAGGACCCCTTTGGAACTGTAAAGAGGTCCAAGGGAGGCTAAGGCTCCTTTAAATAGGGGTGAAAACCCCGTGATTTAGGTTTCATTTGCCAGGTCCTACTCGCCGAGTCCCCATACGGACTCGTCGAGTAGGTCACTTAACACGCGATCCCATCCCACTGCTACTCAACGAGTAGGTCAACCAACTCGTCGAGTAGAGCTTAACCCAATAATTCATATTTAAGCAGTACCTAAAAAGCGGGGCGTTACAAATCGTCTAACAAACTCGACCTATGTCATATCAGCTACACTGGCTGCTCCCACTTTGCTAGTCACCTCTCCCCTCCAATCCCGAGCCCGATCCCTCACCATACATGAAGCAAACTGCACCTTTTCCGCATCAGGGAAAGATCTTTTGTACTGGGCATTCTCTATGTCCGCCACCCAATATTGGCTAACAATGGGGTCCATGACCCCGAAAAACATTGGCGCCCCACACGCCTTGAACTCCCGGAATGAGAGAGTTTGGGCCCCGTCTTGGCTTGCAGCAATCTCGACTCTATATGCCCTAAGCCTCTCCTGCGTGATCTCCATCATGATGGGTTTTAGCCATAAGAACATCCTATGTGCTCATACAAACCCTAATGCTTGGATCTAGGTTTCTCTATTGTACATGCAAGTTATCCAAGACTATAAACCCTAGATCTAGTATATGATAATCAATATAACATATAAATAAGGGTTTAGATCATACCTTGATTGTTATGTAGCAATAACAATCTCAAATCCTTCTTGTATTGACTTTAGAAAGCTTAGAGTCACAAATGTCACTCCTCTAATGGTTCACAAACACCAAGAGCAAGGGGATGAAGAGGAGAAGAGAAGGAGGCTCTCAAAAACGTGTGGAAACCCTAGACCATTTGTTCACCACGTTTGTGGAGAATAAGGGTTCTATATATAGTGAGGCTATTAGGGTTATCTAACAAGGAAACCCTAATTTGGATGCTTAAGCCCTAAGCAACCCATGGACTCCTTTCCTTAAAGGCCTTGGACGATTTCTAATGGGTTTCCCCATAGAATTCGTCCAACCTTATAATATAAGGCAATCCATAGCCCAATTGCAATTATCTTATAATTACAATTCCAGTCCCTTAAGTTTAATTAATCTCTTTTAGCCATAAACTTAATTCTTATTAATTCTTGACTAATATTAATTAGACAATATGATTTCTCCTTTAATATATTATTCTCATAATATATTAATAAATCATATTTAATCCTTTCTCTCCATAATTCATCCTATCAAGTTGCTTTTGTGAAGGTAACCCAAAAGAACCATGCACCATCGGGTCAAGTACATACCAAAATAGTTATGGACAATGACACTAATCTAATAGTCTCCCACTTGGATAAGTCTAATAACTATTATGCATATGACTTCAGATCCTGATCTGCAATCGAAGCTTTCCAAAGCCGCTGTCAACTCTGATCCTATCAAATACGTGTGTCCTTTAGATAAGGGATCATATATTCCTCCATTCTAGATATCGTATGAGACATGATTTCTAATCATTCTCTCTGTATTATTTCTCGACTTCTGATTTATGACGACTGACTAATTGAACAAATCAAATTAGCCCTAGCCCGGCCGAGCATTTACGTTAGACATCAGTAAATCATCAAGGGGCCCAAAGATATCGCTTTTATCCTACTTTGGATAAAAGGAACGGATAAACTTTGATTCAATGCTCGCTTGCACTTACTGACCGAATCACACATAACAATATGTTTTATGACACCAAGTTACTGGTGCGTTTACATATTATCAATGTGCAACCGATTTGCAAGATACAACTCACACATCTCGGTTTCAAGAATATAAGATGTTATCGTCTCACCAATCACTCGTGATAACAATCCATGAAGTGATCCAAGTGAACATCGGTTTAATCCAATGCTCAAATCATATTCATAAGCACTCATGAACATTGCAACAAACATTTGCTTATGTCTAATACTCTTTAGACAATCCACACACCAATTAACAATAGACTTTATTCATACCTACTTCCAACATATGAACGACTGTGGCCCGTTCGAATAATTTGACTGTTCTAAACCAATTAAATTATTCAGGAAGTCAAAACATGAAAAGTGAAACACAAGGATAATACTAATCTCATATGGCCTCAAACCTTTGAACATAAATAAAACACTTTTTATTTATCACCATTTCGATTACTCATTATTTGTTGTTTCGGGTAATCAACTTTTTACTTGAATTATTACAACACTTATCCCATGCTCTTAGCATGCACACAATGTTTACCTATGGTTCTTACTTTGTGAAATAGATCAAATGAACACATTTCCAATCATACTCATTTCACAACTCCCAATCCTTTTCACGAGTGATAGAATATCAAATTCTTGCCACTGATGGAATATGCTAGATTCTAACATTTTATGCAATGATCCTTTTGTAACGTCACTGTGTCACACCCCGAAAACCGAAGGCGGAACCATTTCTGCGGTTGACTCCACGTTGAGTATCAAATCCAATGTACATAGTAAGTAAAGTAGAACAACCATTACATTATATATAGAAAAGTTTTACAATTGTTTCAAAAGTAAAGTTGTACAGTTATGATACGTAGTATATATATATATATATATATATATATATATATATATATATATATATATATATATATATATATATATATATATATATATATATATATATATATATATATATGAACAAAATGAAACGAGTCTTCTGAGTACTCCGTCTTCAAGCAAAAAGGATCTTTGGTACCTGTTCTAACATTGACCTGAGAACACAAGCGGTTTGAAAATCAGCATACGCTGGTGAGTTCATAAGTGGTTTTTGTTTTGTGAAAATGTCCATATTTCCTTGCTGTTTCTGAAAATGTTATGCACGCCAAGAAAATCCCATATTTTCTTAAAATAGTTGATTGTTATTTCACAATATATAAAGTAAAGTTGTACACTGAAAACATGTTTACCCTTGTGAAAAATGTACATTTATGTTATCTGTTTTCTTATACTGTTCTATTTATGTACCAATGGATTCCCAGAAAAGTCCCATACTTTCCTGATTGTCTATTACCAATTGTAAAAGATGTAAGGTTATCTAGTTTGTTACCCTTTTCTAGTTATGTAAATGTTCCCCAGGAAAGCCCCATGCTTTCCTGAATGTTGGTTACTGTTTGTAAAAGATGTAAATGATGTATTCTAATAAATCTGGTTCTGTACAAGGTTTCCCAGGAAACTCCTATACTTTCCTGAATGTGGGTTATCAATGTAAAAGATATATAAAGTTGTTCATTATTACTATAAGTAAATCTCTGTTATCCTAATTGTGAGTTCCATAACCATACGATGGACTTAACCTGTGGCAATAAGTAGTCCACATTCCTTATGACTTTCGTCACCCTTGAACCATATCGGTTCGACTGTAGCTAGCAGCCAGGTGTGGGGTAGTCAGCCCCGTATAGATCTATACACTCAAGTCACGCTCTCTAAATCCCAGAGATTCTGGTTACGGGTGTAGTCCTCCACTCGCGTATCTCTGTGGAGTGTTCGCCGAGGACGTGTCTCCAATCATACAGGAATAACAAATTTACTAGTAATAATATGATAATCCTCCATTCGTGTATCTATGTGGAATGTTACCGAGGACAAGACAATGTACAAATTATATTGTTCATGTGTTCTATTGTCATGCTTTTAACTGATAAAATGTGGGAAAACATTTGTGAAATATATAAAACATAACAGTTTATAAAACTCATTTCACAAATAAATGTTTACGTGATCTGCATGCTCGAATGGTTATCAGTTGTATCAATCAGTATTAAAAGCATATAAAGTATGAAACACACACATGAAAAACAAGTTTTTGAGTACAAGAAACCCTTGTACTTTGCTTGTGTTCCCCCCTGAAAACAGTGAAAAATGGTAGGGGTATGAACTCACCAGACTCGGAAATGCGACGGTTTTGGATATTAGACGTTGGTTTGGGGCTGAATTACTCACGATGTCCCTATGTAGTCCATGTATAACTAATTACATTTACAATTACTAGTCATATGGAACATTACACTCCAACGAGGTTAAACACCTCAAAACGAGCGTTTGGAGTGACCCTGGTGACATTTTCGGACGTATTATGGCACTAGGGACTTAGGAATTGAGTTTACTCCCCAAGAGTAAACATTTTATGGAGTTTGCAGCCACATAACACACACATACATGAGTTTACGGCCGTAAACTCACGTTGGTGTGATTTTGAGGGTTTAATGGCTTGAATGGACATGGGGATTGTTGGAATGGACTTCTAAAATGCCTTGGATTAATTTGTTTGGATTTATACCATTTGAAAGGGAGTTCATGGCTGTAAACTTGGAGTTTACAGCCATAAACTCTCCTAGGATGAAGAAAAATTGATTTGAGGCACAAGGAGCAATCACATGTGATTCTAATTAATTTTCCAAGGTTTGGTATCAATTTTGGGCACCATATAACATCATTTTAGGAGTTTACGGCCTAGAAGCATGTTCTATGGCCGTAAACTCTCCTATGCTCATGAATAATCAACTTTTGACACTTAAAACAATCACATGTGATTCTAGAAAATTTTCCAAGCCTTTGGGGTGAATTAGGGGCATCATTTGACATAAATTTATGAGTTTATGGCCAAAGGGTATGTTCCTAGGCCGTAAACTCCTATATGTGGTATTTTGATGTGTTATAAACCTCCAAACTATTTTTAGATGAATCTAGGATTTACCACAAGGCTATTGGTTGAGTTACAAGGCATTTTGACATGTTTTAAGGTGTTAAATCCCCATGTTTGAGGAGTTTACGACCCAAGAACAAGCCTTGGCCGTAAACTCTCTTTTGTCCCTCAAAATCCATGTTTTAAATGTTTCAAGTCCCGATTTGCAAGCCTTAAGGTCGTATCTAAGTCCCAACAATGATTTGGAAGGGTTAATTGGTTTAAAAACCCCATTTTAGGTGTTTATGGCCCAAGCTTGATCCTTGGCCGTAAACACATGTTCTAGGTCCTAAAACTCAATTTAAACATCAAATTGAAAGCTAAAGAGGTTAGATAACAAGTTAGGGATGTTACCTCTTTGATTTGGAGCCTTAATTCTTTGTTTTTGGACCTTTGATTTTGGATGAGGAGAGAGGTTGGAAGTGTTTATGGAAGAAATGGCCAAAAGCTTCAAATGAAAGCTTTGAATCACTTATATAGTGCTCAGGAATTGGACACGACGGAATTCTACCTGATACCGGCGTTAGGCGGGGCTTTTGGTCGCACCCGACCAAGTTGCCATAACCCGATATGGTCGATTCTAGAATTATTCCGATAACTATTATGGGGTATTAGAATGGTTCCTAATGGCATTATGACACCCATTAAGTCATTTTAGGTTGATATATGTTAATGAGTTAATTTAACGACGAAATCGGAAACGGATTTGGAAACGGCGTTTGGTTGATCGAATTGGATTACAATTTGAGTTACAAGAAGTGATATGAAATTTAGGGTTGTTACATTATCCCCCCGTTAGAGGGAATTTCGTCCTGAAATTCAAGACAAGATACAAAACAAAATACAAATCATGGATCTAGAAAGAGTTGTGGATACTTCTGTCTCATCGAATCTTCTCGCTCCCAAGTGAACTCCGGTCCTCGCTTGGTATTCCAGCGAACCTTCACTAACGGGATGCGATTTTGTTTCATACGTTTGACTTCTCGATCCATGATTTTGATTGGTTCCTCCACCAAGTTGAGGTTTTCATCGATCTCGATCTCGTCTAACGGAATCACTAGGGTTTCATCAGATAGGCACTTCTTGAGATTTGAAACATGGAAGACGGGATGGATGTTACTGAGCTCGTGAGGTAAACGAAGTTTATAGGCTACCGGACCAATCCTAGCGAGGATCTCGAAAGGTCCAATGTGCCTCGGATTAAGTTTCCCATGCTTACCAAAGCGTATAGTGCCTTTCCAGGGCGAGACCTTCAACAGAAAATGGTCTCCAACCTGGAATTCCAGTGGTTTCCGACGGTTATCAACGTAACTCTTTTGGCGATCACGTGAAGCTTTCAGTCGTTCTCGGATTTGGATGATCTTCTCGGTGGTTTCACGGATGATTTCAAGACCAGTGAGAGCACTGTCCGGGACTCGACTCTTGGCTAGCTGTGTATCCCCCACCTCGGCCCAGCACAGAGGGGATCTGCAATTTGCGACCGTATAGGGCTTCAAACGGGGCAGCCCTAATGCTGGTGTGATAACTGTTGTTGTACGAGAATTCAATCAAAGGTAGTTGTGTGTCCCACAACTTTCCAAAATCAATGACACATGGTCTAAGCATGTCCTCTAGGGTTTGGATTGTTCTCTCACTTTGTCCATCGGTCTGAGGATGATACCTCATGCTCATGTCTAGTTTAGTTCCAAGAGCTTTCTCGAGAGACTGCCAATATCGGGAGGTAAACCTGCTATCTCGATCAGAGATAATGGACGCAGGTACACCGTGCAGTCGGACTACCTCTTGGATGTAGATTCGTGCGAGTCTTTCCATCTTGTATGATTCCTTGATCGGAATGAAGTGAGCGGACTTTGTCAAACGATCGACAATCACCCAAATGGTATCGTACCCACTCGAACAGTTGGGTAGTTTGGTGATGAAATCCATGGTAATCATCTCCCATTTCCACTCGGGGATCTCGGGCTGTTGGAGCAGACCCGAGGGTTTCTGGTGCTCAACTTTAACCTTGGCGCAAGTCAGACACTTGCCCACGAATGTAGCTTTCTCGGCTATCATGTTTGGCCACCAGTATTGTTTCTTGAGATCTAAGTACATCTTGTCAGAGCTTGGGTGAACAGAGTATTTGGTTCTGTGCGCTTCCTCCATAACTATCTCTCTGAATCCTCCGGACTTGGGAATCCAGATCCGATCCATGAAATAGTGGACTCCATCACTTCTGATCTCAAGTTTCTTTTCCATTCCTCTTAGGGCTTCGATCAACTTGTTCTCGGGTTTGAGGACTTCTAATTGGGCTTCTCGGATTTGTATGGGTAGGTTGGAATGGATGGTCATCGTCTGGTTCTTCACTTTACGGCCTGCACTCTCCTTTCGGCTAAAGGCATCTGCTACCACATTGGGCTTGCCGGGATGGTAACAGATTTCACACTCATAATCATTGAGTAGTTCTACCCATCGCCGTTGTCTCATGTTCAATTCTTTCTGATCAAAGATGTGTTGCAGGCTCTTGTGATCAGTGAAGATCGTGCACTTGGTTCCGTAGAGGTAATGTCTCCAAATCTTCAACGCAAAGACTACGGCTCCTAGTTCCAAGTCGTGTGTGGTATAGTTGACTTCATGAGCTTTCAACTGTCTAGAAGCGTAAGCAATTACTTTTCCCCTTTGCATAAGCACACAACCTAAGCCTTGATTAGACGCATCGCAGTAGACAACGAAGTCCTCTGTCCCTTCGGGTAGGGACAGAACACGCGCGCTGCACAAGGCTTTCTTCAGCGTCTGGAATGCGGTTTCTTGTTTATCACTCCAACAAAAGGGTACACCTTTCTATGTTAGAGTGGTTAGAGGTTTGGCAATTCTGGAAAACTTCTGGATGAATCTCTGATAATAGCCAGCGAGACCCAAGAATTGCCGGATTTCTGTGGGTGTCTTCGGTGCTGACCAATTCTCTATCGCCTTTATCTTGGAAGGATCTACATGAATACCCTCCTCGCTTACCACATGACCAAGGAAAGTTACCTTCCGAATCCAGAACTCGCATCTGGAAAATTTCGCGTACAACTTCTCGGATCGTAGGGTCTCCAACACTAGCCTCAAGTGTTGTTTGTGGTCTTCTTGGCTTCGGGAATAGACGAGTATGTAATCAATGAACCCAATGACAAACTTGTCTAGATTAGGGCGACACACCCGGTTCATCAGATCCATGAACACCGCCGGTGCGTTGGTTAGACCAAAGGGCATCACTACGAACTCGTAGTGTCCATATCGAGTCCTGAAAGCTGTTTTGGACACATCACTTTCATGAACTCGTAGCTGATGGTACCCTGATCGAAGGTCTATCTTGGAGAAGTAACTGGCTCCCTGGAGTTGATCGAAGAGGTCATCTATTCGCGGAAGAGGATATCGGTTTTTGACAGTCAACTTGTTCAGCTCGCGATAATCGATACACATACAAAAAGATCCATCTTTCTTCTTGACAAACAGTATCGGAGCTCCCCAGGGTGAGGAACTCGGTCTAGTGAATCCTTTACTGAGCAACTCGTTAAGTTGACTGGATAACTCCTGCATCTCTGCTGGAGCTAAGCGATACGGAGACTTCGCTACGGGAGTAGCTCCAGGAATTAGGTCAATACGGAACTCGACCTGACGCTCGGGAGGGATTCCTGGAAGCTCTTCTGGAAACACATCAGGAAAGTTACAGACTTCAGGGATGCTCGCGAGGTCTTTAACTTGCTGTTTCTCGTTAATTACATGGGCCAAGAATGCAATACACTCCTTTCGCAGGAGTTTCTGAGCTTTGATGCTGGAAATGATACGAAGGTTGGAACTAAGTTTGTCGCCATAGATTACGAGAGTTTGACCCGAAGGAAGGTTGAGACGGATGGATTTTTCAAAACAAAGGATATCCGCATGATTGGGACTCAACCAATCCATGCCAATGATGACATCAAAACTCTTTATGGATACCGGCATGGGATCGATAAGAAACGAATGGTCGTTAAGGGTAAGGGTACAACCTACGAATACCTAGTTAGCGCTTTCCTTCTCACCGTTAGCCATCTCGATGGTAAATGTTTCGGTTAAAGTTTGGAAATTATGTTTTAGGTTATGTTTGAATGCATGACTAATAAAGCTCCTCTCAGCACCCGAATTGAAAAGAATATTAGCATATGAGTTCTCGAGAAGGAACGTACCCGAGACAACAGTGGGATCGGCGACCGCTTCCTCCCGTCCCATGGCGAGGACCCTTCCTGTGTTATCAGCAGTAGACTTTTTGGGGCAGTTCCTTTTAAAGTGCCCAGCTTCACCACAGTTGTAACAGGCTTGACCGACGCCTGTTCCAGAAGATTGATTGGCCGATTGAGCTGGAGCCTTGCAGAATCGGACCGTGTGCCCCTTCTTACCACAATTGGTACATGATAGTTCTCGACAGGGGCCAGGGTTGTGGTGATATTTTCACTTGTCACAGAGGGGAAGATTACCAGCATACTGGCTGGTAGGAGTTGGAATTGTGGATCCCGCGACAGAAGCAACAGCAACGGGGGTAGTAGCAGCATGGACTGCTACTGTTTGTTGTCTTTTGGAGGAGCCTTGAGAAGATTGACCCTTCTTCTTCTTCCAAAATTTTCTTTTCTCACCACTGCTTTTAGTCGACTCAGGGGCGGTGGCGGTTTCCTCGACATCATCACTGTGATCAATTATGGCTTGGGCTAAAGTCTTAGCACTATCATATGTGTCCGGGCGAGCAACTAAGACATGACCTTTGGTTGGATTAGTTAACCCCCATATAAACCTCTCGATCTTTTTGCTTTCAGGAGTGACCAAACCAGGACAGAGAAGGGCAAGATCATCGAATCGGGAAGTGTATGCATAAATGTCGGAAGCTTTCATCTTTAGGTTCCAGAGCTCATGCTCTAGCTTCTGCATTCACCACGGGGACAGTATTTGGCAAGGAGGAGTTCTTTCATGGCGTTCCAGCCCATGGCATTGGCTACGAGTAGGGTCAAGGATTTGACTCAGCTATTCCACCAAGTCAAGGCTTTATTATTGAAGGTACAGGCTGCAAATTTGACTTTATCGAACTCATCACATGCACAGATTTCGAAGATGGATTCGATTTTCTCGAACCATCGGGATAGGGAAATGACACCTCCAGTGCCATCAAAGGATGTTGGTTTTGCATTCATGAAATCTTTATAGGAACCCTCTTTTCGATGTCCCTGATTGTTTTCTTGGTCTTGAGTACCACCTCCTGAACCACCGGAACCACCGGTGTTCAATTGGGACATGGCAGCTGCCACCGCGGTGGTAACAGCTGTTTAGAATAACACGGGATCAATTTTAGGAGGAGGTGGTGGCGGAGGGTTGTTGGTCTTTGAGCTGGGTCTCTTTCTGTGAGGCATTTTGATCTAATAAGATCAAGAAAGAGAGGATGATAAGTCCTCTGAATTGAATCGAGAGATATGACAGATATATATTCCAAATAAGCGATAAAGCAGGAAAGAGTTATTGAAGCAGTTAAACTATCGCTAATGGAATGATCGAGGATCTATACGTGAACGAGGATTCTTACAAAGAATTTGGCTCGAGAAATACTCCCATAGTATTTCATGATTCGCTACTACACTGGCTCGATGTTTGTGGTATTAGGGTAAGTTTTAGGCATGTCACATACCACAATTACTCCCAAACACATGTTGGTCGTGTCTCGAATGAATATAGTTGGCCAGGCTATATTGATCCTAGACACGACTACATAATTGCCCAGGTTTAACTGCAGTACACAACACCCATTTACTTATGTTTTGTTCTACTTAAAGTTACGGATTTCGACGGTTTGGTATACTTGTATACTTTTGAAAATACTTGTTGTTTGAAGATATTTTTATTTTAGAGCACTTAGGCCCTTTAGTGTTTATAGTTTTATACCATGTAAGGTCTGGTATACTTTATTCACTATAAACAAGGGCTCTGATACCAATCTGTCACACCCCGAAAACCAAAGGCGGAAACATTTCCGGGGTTGACTCCACGTTGAGTATCAAATCCAATATACATAGTAAGTAAAGTAGAACAACCATTACATTACATATAGAAAAGTTTTGCAATTGTTTCAAAAGTAAAGTTGTACAGTTGTGATACATAGTATATATATATATATATATATATATATATATATATATATATATATATATGAACAAAATGAAACGAGTCTTCTGAGTACTCCGTCTTCAAGCAAAAAGGATCTTCGGTACCTGTTCTAACGTTGACCTGAGAACACAAGCGGTTTGAAAATCAGCATAATGCTGGTGAGTTCATAAGTGGTTTTTGTTTTGTGAAAATGTCCATATTTCCTTTCTGTTTCTGAAAATGTTATGCACGCCAAGAAAATCCCATATTTTCTTAAAATAGTTGATTGTTATTTCACAATATGTAAAGTAAAGTTGTACACTGAAAACATGTTTACCCTTGTGAAAAATGTACATTTATGTTATCTGTTTTCTTATACTGTTCTGGTTATGTACCAATGGATTCCCAGGAAAGTCCCATACTTTCCTGATTGTATATTACCAATTGTAAAAGATGTAAGGTTATCTAGTTTGTTACCCTTTTCTAGTTATGTAAATGTTCCCCAGGAAAGCCCCATGCTTTCCTGAATGTTGGTTACTGTTTGTAAAAGATGTAAATGATGTATTCTAATAAATCTGGTTCTGTACAAGGTTTCCCAGGAAACTCCTATACTTTCCTGAATGTGGGTTATCAATGTAAAAGATATATAAAGTTGTTCATTATTACTATAAGTAAATCTCTGTTATCCTAATTGCGAGTTCCATAACCATACGATGGCCTTAACCTGTGGCAATAAGTAGTCCACATTCCTTATGACTTTCGTCACCCTTGAACCATATCGGTTCGACTGTAGCTAGCAGCCAGGTGTGGGGTAGTCAGCCCCGTATAGATCTACACACTCAAGTCACGCTCTCTAAATCCCACAGATTCTGGTTATGGGTGTAGTCCTCCACTCGCGTATCTCTGTGGAGTGTTCGCCGAGGACGTGTCTCCAATCATACAGGAATAACAAATTTACTTGTAATAATATGATAATCCTCCATTCGTGTATCTATGTGGAATGTTACCGAGGACAAGACAGTGTACAAATTATATTGTTCATGTGTTTTATTGTCATGCTTTTAACTGATAAAATGTGGGAAAACATTTGTGAAATATATAAAACATAACAGTTTATAAAACTCATTTCACAAATAAATGTTTACGTGATCTGCATGCTCGAATGGTTATCAGTTGTATCAATCAGTATTAAAAGCATATAAAGTATGAAACACACACATGAAAAACAAGTTTTTGAGTACAAGAAACCCTTGTACTTTGCTTGTGTTCCCCCTGAAAACAGTGAAAAAGGGTAGGGGTATGAACTCACCAGACTCGGAAATGCGACGGGTTTAGATATTAGACGTTGGTTCGGGGCTTGATTACTCACGATGTCCCTATGTAAATTGTAATAATGTCCATATATAACTAATTAGATTTACAATTACTAATCATATGGAACATTACACTCCAACGAGGTTAAACACCTCAAAACGAGCGTTTGGAGTGACCCGAGTGACATTTTTGGACATATTATGGCACTAGGGAATTAGGAATTGAGTTTACTCCCCAGTAGTAAACATTTTATGGAGTTTACGGCCACATAACACACACATACATGAGTTTACGGCCGTAAACTCACGTTGGTGTGATTTTGAGGGTTTAATGGCTTGAATGGACATGGGGATTGTTGGAATGAACTTCTAAAATGCTTTGGATTAATTTGTTTGGATTTATACCATTTAAAAGGGAGTTCACGGCTGTAAACTTGGAGTTTACAGTCGTAAACTCTCCTAGGACGAAGAAAAACTGATTTGAGGCACAAGGAGCAATCACATGTGATTCTAATTAATTTTCCAAGGTTTGGTATCAATTTTGGGCACCATATAACATCATTTTAGGAGTTTATAGCCTAGAAGCTTGTTCTGTGGCCTTAAACTCTCCTATGCTCATGAATAATCAGCTTTTGACACGTTAAACAATCACATGTGATTCTAGAAATTTTTCCAAGCCTTTGGGTTGAATTAGAGGCATCATTTGACATAGATTTATGAGTTTACAGCCAAAGGGTATGATCCTAGGCCGTAAACTCGTATATGTGGTATTTTGATGTGTTATAAACCTCCAAACTATTTTTAGATGAATCTAGGATTTACCACAAGGATATTGGTTGAGTTACAAGGCATTTTGACATGTTTTAAGGTGTTAAATCCCCATGTTTGAGGAGTTTACGGCCCAAGAACAAGCCTTGGCCGTAAACTCTCTTTTTTCCCTCAAAATTCATGTTTTAAATGTTTCAAGTCCCGATTTGCAAGCCTTAAGGTCGTATCTAAGTCCCAACAATGATTTGGAAGGGTTAATTGGCTTAAAAACCCCATTTTTAGGTGTTTACGGCCCAAGCTTGATCATTGGCCGTAAACACATGTTCTAGGTCCTAAAACTCAATTTAAACATCAAATTGAAGGCTAAAGAGGTTACATAACAAGTTAGGGATGTTACCTCTTTGATTTGGAGCCTTAATTCTTTGTTTTTGGACCTTTGATTTTGGATGAGGAGAGAGGTTGGAAGTGTTTATGGAAGAAATGGCCAAAATCTTCAAATGAAAGCTTTGAATCACTTATATAGTGCTCGGGAATTGGACACGACGGAATTCTACCCGATACCGGCGTTAGGCGGGGCTTTTGGTCGCACCCGACCAAGTTGCCGTAACCCGATATGGTCGATTCTAGAATTATTCCGATAACTATTATGGGGTATTAGAATGGTTCCTAATGGCATTATGACACCCATTAAGTCATTTTAGGTCGATATATGTTAATGACTTAATTTAACGACGAAATCGGAAATGGATTTGGAAACGGCGTTTGGTTGATCGAATTGGATTACAATTTGAGTTACAAGAAGTCATATGAAATTTCGGGTTGTTACACACTGTACTATAGTCACAATGACTATTTCCAATGAAATTACAAAGTCCTCTATCGGATATTGTTACAAGACAATTCCTTAGATATGATGTCTCTCACTCAAAGTACATACCTTTGAACATCCTTTTGAATAAAAGTTTCTAATCTAGACGTAGATTTTCAATATTCAATTCCCAATATGGAAAACTTTCCATACTTACCATATGAAAACTCATTCTCAATAGAATCTTATCTATTCATAATAACGTCGATATGGTCCATCCAATACTATACTTCCAACCACTCATAAGCGACCAATCCTAGGCGAACTTTGGATTGTCCTTTGATAGTTGTTTAATTATCTTAGTCAAAACCGATTCTTGTCCTTTTTCCCTCTAAATGCGCTAGACATTTGGAAAATTTTAGATGGGTCAAATATTATAGCATTTGCAATCTATCCTATACCGGAAGCGTATGGGACACGATGCATAATGTCTTACATAAAGATTTGATACTTTATCAATCTTCTGCCGTAATATTTTATGTGCTACGTTCTCACAGTTCGAACTATGAAGAGGAATGTCGTAATCATAATCGAAATTTGAGAACACACTATGTTTCCTTTACAACTTTGCAAAGTATGACTTTTGTTTTTCTATAATTAATATTGCTAACTTGCAATAATTTCCATAATAATCATGCAATCATAACATTTATGCTCCCACTATCATGATAATTATTATAAACATAACACTTATGCTCCCACTAGCTTTGACATCTATTCAGAAACCAGGTTAACTTCCAGAAAAACCATACTTATTGAATTTCTTAAGTTCATGTTTCTAATACCTAATGCTTTGATAATCCTTTATCTAAGCTTATACACATTTCCCTTAGATAGCTCATATGTGTGTCTAAAGAATTCAGCCTAATTGCCAAATGTCACAATTCGAATCATGGAAAGGGATACCGTAACCATAATCGAATTCGAGAATCCAATTTTCACAGTCACTATCTTTTTAAAATCTCTCTTAGTGAAAGCATTTCCTCACAGTCATTTTCATGAAGGAGGGAATCTTATGACACTTAGATTTTAATGGTGTATGTGTTCCTATCCATGTGAATTTGTCAAAACCAAAGTTTACGACAAATTCAAACTCATATGGATCAAACTTTCTTAATCTTGACTTCTTGCCTTATGGTAACACAGCTACCCACCATGTCTTCCAAGTAGTTAAGCAGCTCACCCTTTCCTATTAATGTACGTTCCATTGATCAAGGTGCCTGCCCTTTATGCATTCAAATGAGAACTCATAGAACTCACATGCATAATTAACTCAATTGGAATGGCATAGAAACAATATAGTTTCAACACGATAGGTTGTAAACCTCAACTCGTGTGCTAGTGATGATCGATAAGGTTTATTTTGATTTGTTCTTGAAACCTTTCAAGACCATTAAGACTCCCACTGACTCCTTGACATATAAGATTCTCTTGTCAATAAACATTTCTTGACAAACAAATATTCAAGAGTTAGTGTAGTTTTTTATCAAAACACTTCATAAATTGGTCCTAGTTGGTCTTTGTCTTATCCAAGACATCACAACTTTCCACATTTGTTGAATGTTATAAACCTTCTTAATACTTATCACTCAATTTCACAATCTTAACTCTAAGACTTGTTTTGGAACGAGGTATGATTGATTTCTTGATTTAACCATTTCTTCAATTCTTGATTCCTCTTCTTAGACATGTAATTGTACTAAGAATCATTTAGAGGATCAATTGAGATATGGTTCTTAATCATTAAGACTTATCATAAAGCATAAAAGGTACTCTCCATTCTTTTAGAATGGAGAAACTTTTATCTTTCTGCCTACTTGATTCTTCTTATTCGTTCTGCTATTGATTTAAACTTTTTCAATCAATTCAGAATTGCACTTCATCTTATAAGTATAATCATATTTACTAAACCTTTAGAAAATCATGACGAATATCTTTGTTACTCTTATGGTGGACTTGATCAACACACAACTTTTTGTACTCGATCTACTAGTCCTTTACTTGACACTTTGTTAATGAATTAGTCTAATTTCCAAATATGAAATTTCTCATTCATCGTGCAACCAAGTTGCATGATTCCAAGTTTCTGTCCAATTGAAACTTGGGCGATGAAAAACTCTCCCTATTTGGTAAATTCTCGACATTTCCACAAACAACATAATTAAGAATCAAATCCATTATTGCTAATATTAGAAACCCTCAAACATCAATTTTCATGCATGCCATTTCAACGATAAGTAAATAATATAAAATCAAAATTTATTTTATTGCGGAAAAAAATTTGTCCTTACAATGCAATTCATTGAAAAACTATGCTAATACATATTTCTAATTCTAACTCTAAGTAGTAGCTCAAGAATCCAATCTTCAGGTAATGCGATCAAAATCCATTTCTTCACGGTTGGATTCTGCTCACTTCTTCCCTTAAGCTTCCTTTCTTTTCTTCGATCCTACAAAACATCAATTATAATCTTATCACATTATGTATTAAGAATCTAGAATAGGAGCTTAAAAGAGTTAGTCAATGGATTTTACCTAAAGTAGAGCCACACGTTTTGACTCTCCCATCTCTTAGATCTCTTAGGTAAATAGGGCAGCTTTGTCTCTAATGCCCCTTCTCTTGGCAATAAAAGCAAATTGACTCTTTTGGAACAGGACATGGAACTACTTCAGACAATGCCTTTCTCTTATGATCAAACTTTTCACCAATCAACTTTGCTTTTCCATTGCGCCAAACCATTGTTGATTCAGCAACAATAAGCATATAGGTGAGATCTATAAGGGTCACGTCGCAGTTCATCATATAGTACTCTCTTACGAACTCACTATATGAGTTAGGAAGTGACTGAAGAACCCAATCAACAATCATCTCCTCACAGACAACAGATCCCAACATTTTTAACCTATCAATGTGTGACTTCATCTCTAGGACGTGTGCACACACTGACTTTCCTTCGTTATGTTTACTTGCCAAAAGGGCTTGAGTGAGTTTGAACTTTTCAATTCTTTGAACTTGTGGGTTAGGGAGAATAATTGGAGAAGGTGTAGGAAGTGAAGTATGATTTCTTGTTCCTCGATCGAATCATGGAATATCATCTTCATGTGGAATGCTTGTTCCACGGGATTTGGGAAGACCATAGTTGTCATACTTTGACATCTACAAAACGGGAGAAAACGAATTCAAGTTAGTTGATTGATTGAGTCCTTAATAAATCACCCAAATGAGATATTAAGGCTATGACCCAACACAATACGCTACAACCTAGAAAAGGGATGCCATAATCTAGTTGCAGAATATTTGAAGGTAAGTGAATGACGATTCACTAATTTCCATCATGAAAAACGAAAAAAAAAAATTTAAGTTTTAAATCTATGAAAACTCCTAGATCCTTTGAGATTCATTGAACTTTTCAATGGCATGTTTAAATCTCGATATGCCCCTCTAGTTTGTGACTGGGATGCCGAGGATCACAATGCGGGTGTGAATAACCATGCAAACTTACATGGTGCCCTCACATGTTACAGTCACCTATTCGATGTGCCGGTAAACCACACACACTCCACCGAACTATGAAAAACATTGAGTCACCCTTTGCTACCTTTGCTTAGAACCAGTTAGTGTGCCGGTTAACCACAGACGCTCCACTAACGTCTTCGCAAGGGCACAAAGTGTAATTTAATGGAATTGCATCAATTCACTTTTCCCTAAGTAACTAAGATTGGGAATTTGTAAAACATTTAGTTACTTTTGTACTTCATTATACTTATAATGGAAGGTTTTGTCCTATCCTACCCGTTCGGCAAACGACCCTCCACTAGTCAAGAGTGTGGTGGGTAAGAGTGGATACCCATTCAATCGCCATTTTATAGGCAATTTCCTTAAACACCCCTTATAGACCAGCTTCATTATTGAGGCCTACTAACGGTAAGACCGACTTTTATTTATACATATATATATATATATATATATATATATATATATATATATATATATATATATATATATAATGTTAGACTTTTAATGTTATATATACCAAAATTTTATGGATTTATTAAACCTCTTTCAATTATACACCTTAATTAATTAATAAAACCATAAGGGTGTGATTTGAACTTTTCAAAACAATACTAGGGTTTTAGAATTTAACGTTCTTAAATTAAACCTTTTAATCAACTTTTTAATTCCAAAACTTGAGGGCAAGTTTAGAAACATTTCAAAGCATTTAGGTTTAGAATTTAAATATACATCAAAATTAAACTTTTAATCAAAATTTAAATTTCAAAACTTGAGGGGAAGTTTTGAAACCTTTTCAAAACATTAGGGTTTCAACTATTTAAATTTCAAAACTAAACTTTTGAGTTTAAATTTAAACTATAAAACCTAAAGGGGAAAAATTGAAACTTTTCATAACACAAGGATCAAATAACAAATAATATAAATTAAACAATTAATTTCATCATTATCTATATTTGAGCTAATTTCAATTTCTTGCAAAATAAGTTACCCAATTAATACAAATAATCCAATCTTTATCACATAAGGAAGTTATTATCTAATCAATTGGTAATTATCTTTCGTTTTGGGAAGGATATTCTTTAAGAAATAATAAAATTCGTATTTTATAGGTTTAAAACGAATATGGTAGTTATCCTTAAGCAAAACAGCAACAAAATCCGAAATTTCCTCTGTCTGACGCTCCGACACGCTGAGTCACACTTTGGAACTCGCCGAGTAGGGCTCACTCGCCGAGTCCAAGTAGTGACTCGCCGAGTCCAAGTAGTGACTCGCCGAGTCAGGTCGAAAAGTAAGCCATAATTCGATTTTCAGCAACATAATGCATCAATACAATAGAAACCAATCAAGGCTCTGATACCACTGATGGGTTTGCCATAAGAACATCCTATATGCTCATACAAACCCTAATGCTTGGATCTAGGTTTCTCTATTGTACATGCACGTTATCCAAGACTATAAACCCTAGATCTAGTATATGATAATCAATATAACATATAAATAAGGGTTTAGATCATACCTTGATTGTTATGTAGCAATAACAATCTCAAATCCTTCTTGTATTGACTTTAGAAAGCTTAGAGTCACAAATGTCACTCCTCTAATGGTTCACAAACACCAAGAGCAAGAGGATGAAGAGGAGAAGAGAAGGAGGCTCTCAAAAATGTGTGGAAACCCTAGACCATTTGTTCACCACGTTTTTGGAGCATAAGGGTTCTATATATAGTGAGGCTATTAGGGTTATCTAACAAGGAAAGCCTAATTTGGATGCTTAAGCCCTAAGCAACCCATGGACTCCTTTCCTTAATGGCCTTGGACGATTTCTAATGGGTTTCCCCATAGAATTCGTCCAACCTTATAATATAAGGCAATCCATAGCCCAATTATAATTATCTTATAATTACAGTTCCAGTCCCTTAAGTTTAATTAATCTCTTTTAGCCACAAACTTAATTCTTATTAATTCTTGACTAATATTAATTAAACAATATGATTTCTCCTTTAATATATTATTATCATAATATATTAATAAATCATATTTAATCCTTTCTCTCCATAATTCATCCTATCATGTTGCTTTGGTGAAGGCAACCCAAAAGGACCATGCACCATCGGGTCAAGTACATACCAAAATAGTTATGGACTTAGACACTAATCCAACACATCATACCCTCCCTGACCGTCCCAAAGATAAATGGGGTAGCGTTAAGGATGAAACTCGTAACCTTTGCTGCAATAAGCTCATGTAGCTTATCGTCAATGGGCTCGGTAGTGTCACATAACCCAGCCCTAGATCCAGATTCCGGTCCTGACCCCCCTGCTCCAACTCGTGTCACGACCATACCGCTCTGCAATACCATAAAACATAATGATCAGGATTTCCATAGAGGGGATCCTCCTACGGTGGTCCTCCTTAGAGCATCCAGATCTAACATTGGTTTGGATACAGGTCCTGTGCTTTCAGTAGTATGGGCCCAATATTGCCTTCGACACGTATCTGTACCTTCCCCAAGGATCTACCTGATAACTCTAACTCATCCCAAAACAATTCATATCTCACATACTACCACATATCTCAAATCCTAGGCTAACCTAACATTTCCTCCATCCATATCAAACCAAAACTCAGTCATACTAGGTTGCTTTATGCATGCAAATTATACACAGAATATGATCAAATAGACTTTCGAACAATAGACTCTACCCTAAGACCACAAATAGACAAGGAACCGGAAATAAGGCCAAATCAATAATTATGAGGCTATAAGACCCTAACCGTACACAATTTTGAAAGCATACACATAGCAAGGTTCATATGATTATCATAACTCACATATCAGTATAACATGGTTAACATACTGGGGGAACTACTTACTTGGCTCGGCTGATCGCGCGCATTACACTCTCCTTTTCTCAATCTAAAAAGTTTTTAACTTTTATTTGTTAAAACAACTTTACCATTTCCTTAGTTTGAGTCCTGACACACCCTGGTGTGTACCTAAATCCCTCAAACCAAGGCTCTGATACCAACTTATAACTACCCAATTTTTAAAAGAAAATTTTCATTTTTGAGCTATCAAAACATTTCCACTTATCAATATAATCTCAAGAACAATTGTTTTAAAATTCATACATCACAAACTTTATTTCAAATATTAGAGTGTCCCAAAAGAAAAACGCTTGTGAGAGTCCATGCTGCAATATCAGACCTTGCCCTTGCCTTCTGGCTTAGAAGTACCAGAGATAATCAACAAACAGTAAGCTAATGCTTTGTGAGTTCCCCAGAGCACATCTCACACAATCCACATAATCACATAACCATATTGGTTATAAAAGCTACATAAACCACAACCGAGCATATAAGGATGCTGTGGGCTCCTCCTAAAGTCTTAATCCAAGATGCCATGGGCTCCCCCACATGGTCTTACACCTAAGTGCCATGGACTCCCCCATGGTCTTTAGCTGGAAAGCCATGGGATCCCCTACATGGTCTTACATCCAAGTGTCATGGGCTCCTCCTATGGTCTTTACTTGAAAATCCATGGGCTCCCCCACATGGTCCTACATAAAAGTGCCATGGGGTCACCCCATGGTCTTCCCTGCAAGTATCATATATATAGCTAGCATAACACTAAGCATAACTAACTATCATCCCATGTATATCTACATCAACGAGTGTACCACATATCATAAAATGGGTCGTCCTTGGTGCCTTCGACCCGTTGGTATGGCAAGGAGACTCACCTCTCTTCTATGCTGGACTAACAACATAAGATTAGATAAATCTCACGCAAAGCTCCAACTCAACTGCCTATAATCATCATGTGACTAACTTGTCACCATCCCGAAATACCATTAATATCCTTAAAGTCAACCCTAGTCAAAGTCAAGGTCAACAGTCGAGGTCAATAGTCCATGTTGACCTCAACTTGTCGAGTCCATCCAACAACTCACCGAGTTACCTGAGTAACTCTTCAACTCGTCGAGTCACCTGGGGAACTCGTCGACTTCCTTAATATCCAGAAGACCGAAAACCCTTGTAGGACGAAAACTCTAATCCTCCACCGAAATCACTCAGAATCTGAAAAATGGGTAAACGCTACCCGACTCGTCGAGTTGGCTATGGGACTCGTCGAGTACCTTCAATCCTTTTTGTGTCCATACATTTTTAAGCTACCCCAAAGCTTCATATTTCAGATCTAGCATTCTAGGGCATGGTTTCTGTTGGGTTGAAGATTATTTTGAAGATTACGTCTTTTGGGCTCGATAGTATAAGTTATTTTGTAATCCGGTTTGGGCCTGTCCAACCGAGAGCCTTTTATGTTTTGTATATAAGTTTACGCTTGCATGCATATTAGGCTAACGATTTAGAGATTAACGAAATAGCGATTCATCTAGAGCATAACAGGTTTCTTTAATCGTTCTTGTAACCTATCAATCCTCTACAGTTGATGTTCCTAATCGAGCTCTTCTGAGGATTTTGTTTAATCATTCGACACGTTTGATTCTATCTTGTCTTGTTCTTATCATTGTGTTCATACAGTTTTATATTTACATACTTGTTCAAGATCTAATCGATCTTCGTAGATTAAAGGTTGTTTTTAATCTCCTCAATTGGTATCAGAGCAGGAGGCTGTGTAATCGATACACATCTTTTCTGTGAAAAAGATTTCCATTAGGGTTTTTCCGCAATTATCAATATTTATTGAGCCATCATCTCTTTATTGACGTATCTTGATATTTATTGTTTTGCCCTAATCTGCTTTATTACAAGTCTGATCTTTGAACAGGTTTTTACGATCATAATGGACGCGACGCAATCAAACCCTATTAATATTTCCAACAGCATCGGTTCGACGACAAGGATTCCAATCTTATACACCCATGACTATGAAGTATGGGCGCATCACTTTGAAGACTACGTGATTGGATCGGAGGATAATGGGTACCTCATATGGGAAGCCATCATCAATGGACCGTTTTCTCACACTACAACGTCCAGAATCATTAAGACACAAAAGGAGTACAATGATCTGCTAAAGGACGTGAAGGATATTGCACAAGATGAAAAGGACAAATTCCAGTGCAATATTAAGGCGTTAAGGTTGATCAGATTCGCCCTTCAGTCCAACACATTCAGGTTGGTCAGCTCATGCACGACGGCAAAGGAAGTTTGGGATAGACTTCATGAACTGTACTCTACAGACGAGGATCTTGAACATTCTATACAAACTTTGCTTTTATCTGAGTTTGGAGAATTCAGGAAAGGGGCCGAAGAAACGGTGACCCAGACGTTCGATCGCTTCAATCATCTTCTCATCAAGATGATCAAACACGATATTGAAAGGAAGCTTATCGAACAGAAGGTTACTTTCTTGAATGGACTGAGGTCTGAATGGAGAGCATTGGTTTCCACAGTCAAAGCCCATGAGCAGTTTAAATCATACTCTTTGGCGAAACTAGTGGGTATTCTCAAGTCCCAAGAGAAGATTGTGCTGCAAGAGAAGAACGTCGTTTCTAGTCTTGGTTCGTTGGCCCTCCTATCTAAAAGTAAAGCTGTGATGGAGGATGAAGACCTCAACTTGGAGGAATATGACCTCACGTCTGAGGATTATGCCATGATGGTGTCCAATCCCAAAAGGTTCATAAAGAAGAGATTCCCCAGCAACAAAAACCGAAACTGGCAGGGGAGTTACAGCTCTGAAAAGGTGAACAATGAACCGAAGGCTGAGGAGCCCAAGAAGGAACCGAAGGTGGGTGGCGATTCCGGAGTAAGCTGTTTCTACTGTGGTGGGAAAAACCACTATGCTAAGGACTGTGTCCTTAAGAAGATGGCTGAAAAGGATGATGAAAATGATGAGGAAGCTGTGTTGCAGAAGAGACTGGATGAGTTGAGAAAGAAGAAGTCCACCGCTAACCCTTCTATTAATGCTCTTATTGTGCAGGGTTCGGTTAATGATGACGAGTTCGGTAGCACGGAAGTTTGGTCTACCGACTCAGAAGACGATGAAGTGAGGAAGCCTACCCATGGAAAGGCTTATGTGGCTAAGGAGGAAAGCAGTGGAGGAAGATGCTTCATGGTGACTGACGTATCTCAAATGAGAGGATACAACATCGATGGAGGAAGCGATGGACCGAAGGTACAGGAGGACATGTGCTTTACGGCCAAACCACTCAGCCAGCAGTTCAATGAGCTTGATGAACTGATAAAGAAGGTACAATCTGTTTTTATTTCATCCAAAGTACCACCATCCTCATATGAGAAAGAACTAAAAAACGTTAATACAAGAATTTCTCATCTAGATAGTAGCTTAACTCAAACTCGAGTCACCAATTCTAACCTAACTGATCAATTAAGCAGGGTGGCGTCGAAGAGTGAGGAGCGGAGAATGTGGATCGAGTTAAAGGAGTCGGAATTAGTTAAAGTTAAAGACGAAAACATTTATTTGCAAAGAGACAATTTAAAATTGTTAAAACAGCGGAATGTTTTTTGTTTAATTGCTAAACGTTTATATTCTAATATTACTCAGCTTCACTTAGATTGTGAAATAGGCCAAAAGATCCATCGTATGATTTTGCCCTTCCTAGAGTTTAAGGAGGACGAAATCGATGCCGAAGCCTACAATTGTGAGAGTGTGATATCTTCTGATGATGTCAATCCGACCTACATGTATGGACTGGACAAAATTGAGTGCTTCATTAAATCCAAGGACCACAAGGACATGCTTAAAAATCTTTTGGATGAAAATGACAGACTTAAACTGAGAACCGAAACCATGCAGAAATTTGACTCTTTAAACGCCAACGTAAGCTCAGAAAACAAAATTGATGTTGAAAATTCATCTGAGCTTAACGAGGACGAAAACATGAGTGAAATTTCTGTAGAGGACACGGTTGACTGCTCAGAATTTATTAAAAGCGAACCTGACAACCACAAGAATCTTATTTCTGAAAATTCAGTGGAGTTTGCTCGATTGTCCCAACAAAAGTCCCCGATATTGGTTGAGAAAGCAGTTGTGTATCAAAAGGTCAGGACCACTCCAAATCAAGTATACAAGGTGACTGGAGTAACCGAACATCAAACAGCTGAACTCACAGCTATTGTAAACAAAGACAATGATGATGGCTGCGATGAATACTTCTGGGAAGCTCCAATAGATAATGCAAACGAAACTGTTTGCTTATCTGAAAGAACCTCCTGGATGAGTAAAGGAAGATACATACCTGAACCCTTGAATAAGACGGACAATTTCGATGAGCCAAGCACCAGTGGTACGAAAGATATTCCTCAGGAGGATGATCGTTCGGCAAAAGAAGACGCTACCTCTACTTCCTCAGCTCAAAGTGGAACTTCTACAGACATTCCCTCTGCTCCCTCGGCTCAAAGTAAAACTCCTGAAGTTCAAAAGGAACCAGCCAAGGAAACACCGAAAACGAAAGCGAACGTTGATCATCAACCTAAACAGATGAGGAATAGGAAGAGAGAAAGGAACCAAAGATACAAAAAGAACCTTTCTGAAAGCAAACAATTCTGGCAATCCCAGAATGCATACTTCTCACACCAAGACAAGAATCTGAAGTATGAAAACAATCCTGTAGGAAAGCCTGAAAGTCACAACAACCGAAAGCAAAGGTTCGGTTCTGAAAAAGACTTCAACCGAAACCAAAGGTTCGGTTCCAAGAACAGCTCCAACCGAACGCAAAGGTTCGATTCTGAAGTCAAAAGAGAACAAGACTCTAAGGTCAGTCCCTCCAACGATCAAAAGCAAAAGGGTCACATAGAGTCTCCAGCCAGGAAGTCCTCTCATTCCAAACCCTCTCATTCTAATTCTTCTCGTTCTTCTAATTTTTCTACTTCCACCGATTCATCTCCATCTTGCTCTAAAGCTAATTCCTCTTGTTCTCAAAAATCTCATTCGTCAGCTGAACAAAAGGGAAAGCAGAAGGTAAATGAATCCAAACCAGAGTCCAAACCGAACACACCCAATCCTAACAAAATAAAAGTTTTTACCATTAAAAAGAAAGATGAAACAACTCTCATAAAACGAACATATCTAGTTAACATCTCTCTTACTATTCCCGTTCCCATGAAAAGCTCACATGGACCCAAGAAACTTTGGGTTCCTAAATCTGCTTAATTTTTGCAGGTTATAAGTGACGAGCAGTTCGACGAAGAATGGTACATCGATAGTGGCTGCTCACGTCACATGACAGGGAGGAAAGAGGAGCTCAGGGAATACAGATCTCTTGCAAATGGTGGCAACGTCAAGTTTGGAAATAATTCTTTCGGCACCATAAAGGGATACGGGATGATAACAAATGGGGACTTCACTATAAGGAAGGTGGCTTATGTGGAAGGACTCCAACACAACCTCATCAGTGTATCTCAGCTTGTTGGAGGTATAGGTCTCAAAGTCTCATTCGATGATGAAGGTTCTGAAATCATAGAGAAAAAGACAAAGAAAGTGATTCTCAAGTCAGAGCGAAAGGGTGAAATGTTTCCTCAAAACATGAAACCCATCAAAGGAAACCCAGCCATATGCCTGTTATTAAAAGCTCAATCCGACGAAAGCTGGTTGTGGCACCGAAGACTCTCTCATCTCAATTTTAAAGACATCAACCGACTTGTCACTGGAGGTCATGTTAGGGGTCTTCCATTGTTCAAGTACGACAGAGATCATTTGTGTGCTGCATGCGAAATGGGGAAGCAGAGTCGTCAAAGTCACCCATCTATAATCAACACAAAAATTGTTGAACCACTCGAATTACTTCATATCGATTTGTGTGGTCCTTCATCTATCGAAAGCATCGGTGGTAGCAAGTATATTCTTGTTACTGTTGATGACTTTTCACGATTTACATGGGTGTTCTTTCTAAAGCTCAAATCTGAAGCGACTCAGAAGCTGAAAGTGTTTATCAAGCAAATTGAAGTACAGCTCAAGAAGGTTGTTCGCAACATCAGGAGCGACAATGGTCTTGAATTCAAGAACAGGGAGTTTGAAGAGTTTCTTGCAGAAAAGGGAATTAGTCACAATTTCTCAGCTCCTTATACACCACAACAGAACGGAATAGTCGAAAGACGAAACCGATCTTTGTGTGAAGCTGCCCGAACTATGCTAAGTTTCGCTTCCTTACCTCTTTATTTTTGGGCTGACGCTATTTTTGCTGCCTGTTTTACACAGAACAGGTCCTATCTCAACAAGCGATTCACGCTCACACCATATGAGATAATAAACAACAGAAAGCCCAATGTGAAATTTTTCCATGTGTTCGGCTCAAGGTGTTTCATCTTTAACTCTAAAGAACACCGCAACAAGTTTGATGTCAAAGCCGACGAGGGAATTTTTCTGGGTTACTCGCTCACATCCAAGGCGTACAGAGTCCTAAACAAGCGTTCAAGAAGGATTGAAGAGACATACTATGTGACCTTTGACGATAGCTGTGTCAAGAAGCTACAGGCCAAAGAAGACACCGCTGGGGAAATCTTTCCTCAATCTGGCCAAGTCATAGTCTCGATCGCTAATTTATACGAGAAATTTCTGGAACTCTTTGACGAACCGGAAAAAGCTTCTCTTTCAGAAGCAGGTGCAGCAGACAACAAAGTTGATCATATGAAGCGAATTGTCGAAGATGCTGCAAGAAGAATGCATGAAGGAGGATCACCCACTGATGAATCTCCATCTACAACTTCAACCGAAGGTCGTTCACCAACCGAAGGTACTTCTCCAACCGAAGATGCCTCTCCAACCGAAGGGGCTTCAACGCCTGAAAGCTCAGCACCACAAGAAACCCCTGAACCTCAAGTTTCTCAAAGCTCATCAATCGAGGGGGAGCATGATGATATGACACTTGATTACCCTCCTCTTACCAAATGGTCAATGTTGAACTAGACCCAACCTTTGACCCGAATTACCCTCCTCTTACCAAATGGACTAGAGATCATCCTATCTCTCAAGTAGTTGGTGATGTATCTGAAAAGGTTCTGACCCGATCACAACTGAAGGCAAAACAAACATCTTTATTTTCAAAGGTTGAGTTTTGTATGTTTACCTCATTCGTATCAAAAGTTGAACCGAAGACAGTTAACACTGCCCTCGATCACTCTGATTGGGTTCAAGCGATGCAAGACGAACTGAACGAATTTGAATGGAACAAAGTCTGGCGCCTCATTCCAACTCCTCCAGATGCTTCGGTTGTTGGTCTCAAATGGGTTTTTAGGAACAAAATGGACAAGGAAGGTAATGTTATAAGGAACAAGGCTCGTCTGGTGGTAAAGGGATACTGTCAGGAGGAAGGGATAGACTATGAAGAGACTTTCGCTCCAGTGGCTAGGCTAGAATCTGTTAGAATATTTATGGTTTATGCTGCTCACAAAAACTTTGAGGTTTTCCAAATGGACGTCAAGTGTGCATTTCTCAATGGAGAACTCGAAGAAACTGTGTATGTGGAGCAACCTCCTGGGTTCGTGAACGAAAAGTATCCAAATCATTGCTATATTCTGGATAAAGCTGTGTACGGCCTCAAACAAGCTCCGAGAGCCTGGTATGAAACACTTACAAAATTTTTAAAGATGTCTAAATTTAAACAAGGTTCGGTTGACCCAACCTTCTTTCGCAAAAAGGAAGGTAACCACCTTATGATAGTTCAAGTTTATGTCGATGACATCATCTTTGGCTCCACGAATCCCAGCTTAACAGCTGAATTCAGAAAGCTGATGGAGACTAAGTTTGAAATGAGCTCAATGGGTCCTATTAACTTTTTCCTTGGTTTAAACATAATACAGGGACCCGAAGGCATTATTATTAATCAGGAAGCTTACACGAAGACTCTCCTAGCAAAGTTTGGCATGATGGGAGACTCAAAAGTCAAAGTCCCAATGGCATTCGGCACCAAGCTTACCCCATCTCTAGACAAACCGGCTGTCGATATCACGCTCTATCGTCAAATGATAGGCTCACTAATGTATCTAACTGCTAGCAGGCCTGATATCATGTTTTCTGTGTGTTATTGTGCTCGATTTCAGGCAAACCCACACGAACCTCACATGCTTGCAGTGAAGAACATCTTACGCTATCTCAAGCGAACCACCTCCTTAGGTCTATGGTATCCATCCAACTCAGGCTTCTTCGTTCAAGCTTATTCTGATGCTGACCTTGGAGGATGTGGACTCGACCGTAAAAGCACAACTGGTGGCTGCAATTCCTTGATGGGAAGTTGGTCAGCTGGCAATCCATGAAACAAACGTGTGTGTCGTTGTCTACTGCCGAAGCGGAATACATTGCCGCTGCATCCTGCACATCACAAGTGATTTGGATCCAGAGTCAACTTCGAGACTATGGACTCAATATGAAGAAGATCCCACTATATTGTGACTCTGAAAGTGCAATTAGGATCTGTCATAACCCAGTGCAACACTCTAAAAGCAAACACATAGCACTGATGTATCACTTCATCAAAGATGACGTGGAAGATGGAAATGTCGAAGTTCACTTCGTAAGAATTACTGATCAACTGGCTGACGTCTTTACCAAAGCTCTTCCTGAAGCATCATTCAATAAAATATTGCAAGGGCTAGGTATGATGGAATCTGAGTCAGTACCTCACACTACCTCTCAACCTCAAACGTAAGAAGCGAAACCAACCGAACGTTCGGGTTCGGCTCAACCATCTGACTCGCTCATTACTTCAAAGGTAGTTTTTTTCTGTTGTATATTTCTTGTATAATTTTGTGTTAAAACCGAAACCAACCGAACGCTCGGGTTCGGTTTTTCAAAATTTTGTGGAACCGAAACCAACCGAAGGTTCGGGTTCGGTTTTTCAAAATTTTCTAGAACTGAAACCAACCGAACGCTCGGGTTCGGTTTTTCAACTTTTTCCCAACCGAACGTTCGGGTTCGGTTTTTCATATACTTTCCAAAGTTTTTTTTTTTTTTTTTTTAGTCTTATTGTTTTTCTTTTCTTCTTACTTATTTTTTTTATTTTTCTTTTATTTTTTTTGGAATCTCAAAAACTACAAAAATATTTTTTTTATTTTAGTTTTAATTTCTTGTGTGTTCGTTCGTTCATGGGGATAAATTTGATGAATTACTTAAGTGTCCCTAGAAGCATGCTGCTGTATGTGTCTCAAGCCTCATAAGATTTTGAATAATAGCCTTCATGACCTGGTATACACAAACCTTGTCTTCCCAATAAGGCTACCACGTTTATTCTAATCGTGAGCTACCTCACTCTTTCCTTACATGAGTTAAGAGTTTCCTGCTTGGTCCTTCTTTTCGCAGCAGAGGTACTACGTTCTCTTACAACATCTCCATTTTACTTCTCCACTACATTCGTTCCATCATAGTAACCCTTGAGACTCTCAGAAATTACCGCTGAGGTTTATGGTTACACAACATCTGTGTTTATGATCTTAGTTTCGTGTCACTACGAGCTGAGTGAAACCCAAAATTCAACACCTAATGAATTGACGGTGAACAATTAAATTGCTCAAGTTTTCACTAAAGGATTGACGAATGTACCCTAATGAAATCTCAAATTTTATTTTGTGTGATTCCTATGAAATTGTTAAACACCATAACATTTCTTCCCTTGGGATCCAGGTTTTAATTTTTTTTTTCTGAGATTTTATATTTTTCCAAGCCAATTTAAAATATATTCCTACCTACTTGTTCAACAGGCTACACCGGTCTCACAAGTACTTTGTTCACTTTCTTTCTTATTTCAAGACTAGAATTGATGAATCAAAGTGAAAGCCACCCCTATTTAGCGTAATTAAAAGAAGCCTTTCAATATTTATTAATAAGTGTTTGATCGTAATCTAACGGGAATCCATACTAACACTTTAAGGTCTCTCTTGACTTTGAAGGAAGAGATTCGTGCCCGGGATCATCAGTTTCGTGTCTTTATTGACATCACATAATATCCTTAAAAGAGTTGCTTTATTTCTTTTTCTTCTACACTCTTTGCACGAAAATCTTTGATTTTCCCAAATTCCATTGCTAATTATTTACAGGCTGTATTATTACCTTGGTGGTTAATTATAAAGTTGTGGTAAAAAACAATCCACGTGGGTAATTAATTACAACGATGCAGTTTAAAAGGATAAGACGAAAAGTTGCTGACAGGGCGGGAGTTAAAAGGATCGAAATTCAAACGACGGTAAAAGTGGGCGCGTGTGAATTTGAAACGGCCGTGCTTTTACTGACACTGGTGGACGCGTGTGCAAAATCCAAGCGTCATCATTCTGGCATTAAAGGCGCGTGTGGAAATGGAAACGGTTTTCTCTCTGAAACGGCGCTTGTTGGGCGGCGTGATCCTAGGAACCTGACACTCTCTCTCCTACGTGATCATTGCACGCCTCAACTGTCATCCATCTGTCACTCAAAAACCCGTTTCGTATTTTCATAAGAGATTTGAACCGATTTTTCTCTCTCCTATCACCCACTATAAAAAGCCGTCTACACCACCTTTTACCTCTTTACTACCTCCAAAATTTCCAAAGAGCAAATACTCCCAAACAGTTTCCTGTTCATCATCTTCTTCATCTTGCAAAAATGGCTGAATCCTCATCTGTTCATGCTACTTCACAGATCCTCCCCATCCGCCCGCAACAATGTCTGGTTATTGATCTTAACCCACTGGCGTACGACTCCTACATGTCGCCGGTCATAGAATGTTTGAAGTACTCCCAACTTGCTCCGGCACTATCAAGAATTGAAACTGTGCCAATGGTGGCCCTATCGCAAGTTTACGCGACTGCTTACTACGACAAGGCCGTCGACAGGGTGTTTTTCGAGCTTGCAGAACACAAGACCTCCGTCTCTCGCCAACGTTTCTGCACTATGCTGGGGTTTGCCGTTGACCCTTCAAGAGTCCATCCGGAGACGATTCCGATCGGCCATTTGTATAACATGTTTTACAACATGGGATACACAGAGGTTCTCACCTCTGTCGCTAAGTTTAAGAAGTCTTGCCTGCCGCCACAATGGAATGGACTATTTACAGTCCTTTTTAAGGGCTTGTCGGAAAGGAGCTCAGGATCCGACGGTGCAAGTCGTCTCTTCCTGTCCATTATGTACGGGGTCTACAACTGGATTAACCTAGACTATGAGTTGTCCTATGGAAACAGCTCATCCAGAGCCTCTCTTCATCATCCCGACACTCTGAGGTGTCGTTGGCCCGGTTCTGGATCTTGATTACAAGATGGGCCATGGACAATTTTGATGTTCCCACTGCTGACGGTGCATCGATGTCTTCTGTTGGTACGTTCCATACCAAGAAGATCATCGTCTCAGATGCATCGAAATTTTCCTTCATTGGCTCCACCCCGGAGACAATGTATGGCGACGTGCCATCTGACAGTAGATTGATTTGAACGATCAAGGAGTTTAGGCCAACTGGTCCCAGGGAACTGACACCGGATATGCTCAGGTCAATTCACGATGCAGACAAGCCGGTGGGCAGGGGAAAAAAGGCAGAAAAAGGGAAGCAAGCGTCCAAAGCTCCAAAGGGACCTTCTCCCAAAAAGAGGAAACAACCGAAGGCGGCACAATCCCCACAGCCGAAGAGGAGGAAGACTCAACAGAAGCGAAAGCTTGTAATTCCCTCCTCTTCCAGTGACTCTGAGGGTGAGAGTTCGGGCTCTGACGGCTCTCAAGGAGACGAATCTCCTCAACGAGGCAACACACCACCTCGTTCCCCTACCCCAGAGATGGAACTTCATAATTCCCCAGTTCCTTCACCATCACCAACCCTTCCTACTTCCATTCCGACCATAAACCCCACTATTCCCCCAACCTCTTTCCCTATACCTCCACCAATCTTTACCACTGTAACCGAAACACCACCAGTAACCGAAACCCCTCCCGTAACCGAACCACCACAAACCAAAACCCATACAACCGAAACCACCCATACTCAACCACCACCCAAATTTAACCCAACACCCACTCAACCAGAACCAACCAAACCCACAACACCCCCAACTTCTCCACCCCCTCCATCTCCTAAAAATGCCTCTGATTGCGAAAACCCTTACCTTGGTGGCGAACACATGAACTTTGATTTGGTCTACTATAGTCCGTTTCAAGTTCAGAGTGACGAGGAGGATGATGCTCCAGTGACGAAGAAGCATCTCAAAGAGCTTAACGAGAAGGTTGACCTACTTCTCGCCTCCTCTTCCAACCAGCAGTCCTCTCTTTCTGAAGCTGCCCTTCAGAAAATTGTTGACGCCTTCTCCAGGGCTCAACATGATTCAGTGGCCTCAGCAACTGCTGCGATTGATGCCTCCACCAGAGCCTGTGAGGCTGCGACCGAGAAAGTCGATAAACTATTCTCCGACGCTTTCATCCTGCTGAAGTCCTTGCAGGAAAGCGCCGACGCCACTAAGACGACTTTGGAACCAATTGTTCAGCAATTGGCCAAGTTTGTCTCAACGGAGTTGACTTCGTTCGCTACCCTACGCCAAAACATAAGCAACGACAACTCGGCACTTCGTGCCTCCATCGATGCCCGCCTCGCAAAGCTACAAGAGGATCTTGCAGCTGAGAATTCTCTGATGGACGTTTAGGCGAGCAAAACAACCGCCCTCAAGGTCAAGAGCACGCAACTTTCCAATTTCCAACAACAACTGGAAGCTCTTCGATCCGAAAGGGAGGTGATCAGAACGTGTGTTTCGGATGTCCACGCAGCATTATCCAACATCCTGGAAGCACACGATCCCATTCTTAACCATTCGGTGAGGCGTACCCTCGCTGAAAAGCTCTCCCCGGCCATGGACCTTCTCAGCAAAATCGAAGGCCTACCGAGTTTCGTGTCCATTCCAAAACAAGGGGGAGATGAGAAGACAGGATCGAAACCACCTCCTTCCTCCAAAGCTACTCACACAACCGAACCACCTCCAACTGATCATGCTTCGGGCTCGGGTGTGAAGAACAAAGGCAAAAATTGGCTGAGGAAGAAGGTGACAATGAAGATAAGGAGACCATTGCCGACATGTTAAAACGGAAGAACAGTCGCAATGCTGACGATGATGCCAGTCGTGTGGCGCGAGAGGCTGAAGAAGCCGAACGCAAGCAAAAGGAAGCCCACGATCTCCTTGAGAGCCGGAAGACTCTCTTCCCTGCCTGGACCAGGGAGTGTATGATAAAAGAGGCCATAGAAACTCCCAGCATATTATGGCTCGAGCCAGTTATCTCGTTCGACTGCAACAACACTATCGATTCGCAGTTCGATATGCCGCTGACTCGAAAGGCGTTCATCTTCCACGCCGTCTCTAACATATTTGAAGTCCCTCACCCGAATGCTGAGCTTGACAGGGAGCTCATTGACATCTATCTGGCGGCTGCTCGTCCACAGTACCTCACTTGGAGCGCCCAGAAGATTGTAAACGTTCGGGTGCTGAAACCTTACACCGAAGGTCGTTTTATAAACGTTCGGTTCAAGGTCATTCGGGGATCTGCAAGAACTGCTCATATTATCTCCCTGGCAGATCTACCGAATCTAAATCCTCATGATTGGATTGTCCTGTATAATATCCTTTTGACTAATGAAGCCGAATATGGTCCCATTATAGACCATGTCAAAAGGATGTTAGCATGCTACATCATGGAGGTTGCCCTAATGGATCAGGAGGTCACCACAGTCTTCAAGAAGAAACCGAAGATTGCTCCTGTGGGATCGGCCAGTGATCTCAACCAAATGCAAATGGGCAGGATCGACCCGAGACGCAACTCGGTTATGTTCACTAGAGCGGAAGGACAGAAATGTCTCTTCGCTTTAGCTGACAAACACCTTTACACCACAGCTTGTTTGGAGCATGTGTTATCGATTATCAAGCGGTGTAAAGAGAACTCAGCTGATGACATCAAGTACTTCAACGATATGATCAATTGGTACATCCGGTTTAGACAGACCATTCTCTCCATCACCAAATGTCTGTTTAGCACCGTGAAGAAGAAGGTACCTGCTTCAGCTGCTGGCCCAAGTAACAAGTGAAGGTCTCGCTCCAAATTGACGCAAAGGGGGAGATTGTTGGGCTGAAGATTATTTTGAAGAGTGCGTCTTTTGGGCTCGATAGTATAAGTTATTTTGTAATCCGGTTTGGGCCTGTCCAACCGAGAGCCTTTTATGTTTTGTATATAAGTTTACGCTTGCATGCATATTAGGTTAACGATTTAGAGATTAACGAAATAGCAATTCATCTAGAGCATAACAGGTTTCTTTAATCGTTCTTGTAACCTATCAATCCTCTACAGTTGATGTTCCTAATCGAGCTCTTCTGAGGATTTTGTTTAATCATTCGACATGTTTGATTCTATCTTGTCTTGTTCTTATCATTGCGTTCATACAGTTTTATATTTACATACTTGTTCAAGATCTAATCGATCTTCGTAGATTAAAGGTTGTTTTTAATCTCATCAGTTTCCACGTAAAGTTTTAAACTTTACGTGCTTGCAAGCTTTTAAATTCCAAAACCAAGCTAAGGGAGGAGTTTTAGCCAAAGAGAAGGGCTAATGCTTGATAAATTCAATGACTTTATAACTCTACAGACTTAGAGGAGTCCAGATCTGAAGTTACAACTTCAGATCATGCCTAATATCCAAAATGCTCTACAAATGTACTAAAATGACCTTAAACCTAACAAAAAGGGTATATAATGCTAGAATGATCATGGTAACAACTTATTACCTTCAAATAGATGCCCAAACATTGTTGATGCTGGATCTACAAGCTCCTTCCCACTCCAAGCTTCTAGACCTTCAAAATTCTTCAATAAAATGCACCCAAAGCGCTCTTTTAGTCTCACAAGCACAAGGAAGCAACAAAGAGTGACTACGGTTTCTTCTCTAGGTAATGAAGTGGTAAGGGAGGCTGCAAGAGGAAGATTAAGTCCTTTATATAGGGTGAAAACCCTAAAAATTAGGGTTTTCCTTTACAGCGCCTACTCGTCAAGTCGGGGCCTTCCGACTCATCAAGTAGGATCTAAATCCCGCGCCCTCATAAATGATATTTACTCGATGAGTTGGAACTCCCCAACTCTTTGAGTTCCAGCACAAAACCCAAAAACTTAAGAACTATTCAATGATACCTGGAATAGGTGTTACAAGTTTTGTTTAGAATAGGTTGTTATTGTCAATCTCATGAACTCAGGATGTGATTCATCCTTCATTACATCACGCTGATTCTATTTGCTCTTTTGGCCGGATTGAAGTAAAGTTCTGCTATCCATCGTCAACCTAGTTTGATGCATCAATTCTCATTACAAGACTCTGGAAAAAAGCTACATTGTGTTTGTAATATTTCTCGAGGATTGTTTTAGTTGACATGGTGAAAGAGGGCCAAAAATACACAGAGAAAAAGCGAGAGGGAGACAAAATAAAGATAAGAATAGTAGAGGAAGAGGTAGAAGGAATGGATTTAAAAGGGGTACGAAAAATCAATTCAAATAAGAGATAGTCCTTAAAGCAACCCACATGTCACGTATTAAGTAAGTGTTTCCCATAAATAGTAGTTAATGCTTTTAATAATTACATTCAATCAACGTCTTTACACTCTTGAAGCATGGAGACACTAAAATGTCTCATTAAAACTAAAATTTATGGAGGTGGATTCCATATATCTTTTCTTATAAAAAGTTACGATCTACATACACTATAACTTACCCTTAAAATTACACTGCCAAAAATCTAGTTAACGATAGCATATCCATCAATGAAAATTTCAACCCTTTGTATTAGCACTGAACCTGAGAGAGACATTTTGTAACAACGTAAAAATTAAAACAATTTTTCATTTTTCAAACAACATAAAACTCGTTCAATATTCTCAAATCTCATGTTCAACAAATGTCATCATGATAAAAACATATCCCAAGATCATAAAATAAATCCTCTGCCAGTGTGTACGGATCATGCCGGCGCCTTCGCACGATCATCACTGGTACTTGAAACACATATCACACAACACAGTAAGCATAAATGCTTAGTAAGTTCCCCAAAATACCACATATAACACGTACGCCACTCAAGGCCATAGCTCTATGGGACCTTCCGGTCCATGTGTCTTAGGGGACTTCCGTTGCAACCCTGGTATACCTTTCAGTCCTCCACGTAATGACCTTCCGGTCCATACCCTTTTGACCTTCCGGTCCATACACTGTTGACCTTCCGGTCCATATCATGATGACCTTCCGGTCCATACCAAATTACTCATAACATATCATTACACATACATATCACATAGAAACATATATCATATACACCTCACAGCACATAAGACCTTCTGGTCATACATAATTACCACTCTAGGTAAGGTATAGTGAGAAGACTCGCCTCGTATGTTGTCTAGTAACTCACGTGCTCGGTATCCCTGAACCTCGTAACAATGACCTAGCCCCGCCTAATCACATAAGCAATCATCTCAAATCAATAACGACTCTCTAGGCTAGACTAGTCCCTTCCAATGTTCTCTCAAAAGGCTAAAAGACCATTTTACCCTTCTAATGGTCCAAAAGCCCAGGTGTTGACCAAACTCTAAAAATCAATGAAAGTCAACTGTCAAACTTTGACCAGACTCGTCGATTGCACTCGTGTGACTCGGCAAGTCCATGCGTGTCCTTTTAATTCTCATAAATCTTCACTCGACTCGTCGAGTTAGCCTTTCACTCGATGGGTTACTACTGGTCACGAATCACGGTGCAACCCGACTCGACTCGTCGAGTCCCCTTATGGACTCGACGAGTTCCTTCCATGGCAACACTCAAATGATCTTCGGAGGTCAGATATGTTTCTCTAACCTATAGATCTGACCTTGCCATACTCAATAATCACGTAAAGGTCTAACCTTTACACTCATGCAACGTCCATAATGCTTCTTTTGGTGAAATAGCCTCTAAAATGGCAACCTAGGTTCATACCTCTAATGGGATATCATAAATCAGGGTAGATAGGACTCTCTGGACCTCTTAAGATCCAGATATAAGAACAACTCCACCTTGGGACCTCATATACTTCGAATCCAAGCTAAAAAAGGCATAAGAAAACCCTAGATTCAAGTAAATCACCAAATGCACGAGATTAAGCACATATTCATACCTCTAGCAGCCTCTTCTGACCAAATGGTGGTAGATCTGAGCTCCTCAACCCTCATAGCTTGCCTTCCTTCCTTCTTTCTTGCTAAATCACACTTAGAATGACGAAAATTGCTTCTTCTGTCTCTCTCTCACAACGCTCTCAGGTCCTCTGGCGCTCTCAAGGGTGAAGGTGGCCGCAAATGAGAGCCATAAGGTCCTTTAAATAGGGCACATGCCCGAGGATTTAGGGTTGCTGTCCACAACGAGGACTTGTCGAGTCCACCCGTCGACTCGTTGAGTCCGTTTATTAATCCAGTCAGCAAATCACGATCCTACTTGATGAGTTCAGGCATCAACTCGTCGAGTCCCTCCTAATAACTCAAAATAAACAATTTAAATATGGTACCTGGAAATCTGGATGTTAAAATTCTCCCCCACTAGAATCAGACTTTGCCCTTGAAGTCTTGCTCTGCAAACAACTCTGGATGCTGCTCCCGCGTCTCCAACTTCGGTTCCCAAGTCAGCTCGGACCTTCTCCGATGTTGCCACTGAACCTGAACCAAGGACACCTCCTTGTTCCTCAGAACCTTGATCCTCCGATCTAGGATCGCGATCGGCTTCTAAACATAATTCAGGCTCGCATCCACTTGAATATCCTCTAGTGACACTACCGCCGACTCGTCGGCTATACACTTCCTCAACTGAGACACGTGGAAGGTATTATGTATCTGGCTCAACGCCACAGGTAGCTCTAAACGTTACGCTACCATGCCTACCCTCGTAGTTACTTTTAAAGGACCGATGTACTGGGGCCCCAGCTTGCCCCTCTTCCTGAATCAGATCACACCTTTCCAAGGAGATACCTTCAGGAGTACGAAGTCTCCAACCTGAAACTCAAGCTTGGATCGTCGCTTATCCGCAAAACTCTTTTGGCGACTCTGAGCTGTCAGCAATCTCTGCCTGACTTGTTGTATCTACTCAGTCTTCTGAAGTACTATCTCAGTGCTTCCCATTACTCGCAACCCTACCTCTTCTCGGCAGATGGGGGTCAGGGAGGCATACCAATAATCGAATGGTGGCTATTGTTATACGAAAACTCAATCGAATGGTGGCTATTGTTATACGAAAACTCAGCCAATGGTAGTTACGTGTCCCGACTTCCTCCGAATTCCAACACACATGCTCGAAGCATGTCCTCGAGCGTCTGAATCGTCTGCTCACTTTGTCCGTCCGTCTGTGGGTGGTATGCGGTGCTGAAATGCAACCTCGTACCCAACTCCTCATTGAATTTCTTCCAGAATCTGGAAGTGAAGCGTACATCTCGATCTGACACAATCGAGATTGGTACTCCATGCCGCGATACCACCTCCCTCACATATAGCTCCGTTAGCCTCTCAGCAGAAGAGCTCTCACTGATAGCAAGGAAATGTGCGCTCTTCATTAGCAGATCAACGATCACCCAAATTGCATCAAAGCCCCTCGTGGTCCTCAGCAATTTCACTACAAGAAAAAGACCCTTTTACGACACGAAAAACACAACGCTCTTTGATTTATGTTACGCATTAGAGAGCGACATTAAAAAAGTGTTATCTCTTCAAAAAATTTAAGGACTTAGGTCGCGCATTACTGAGTGCCCTTAAATTAGTGTCTCATGTAAAAATATTAAAAACACAGAAGGCACTTGTGCGTCGTCTGTGAATGTCGTTTTATATTTTTTTTAAGAAACACGCGTCTCAAAGGGAAAATGAAATCCCCAAATTTTTTAAACCCCACCTTCTTCTCCCTCTTCTCCACCCCTCTTTTCCTCTTCTAGCCTCAAATTAAGGATCAATTGCTTCACATCATGTTTTAGGTTAAGGGTTTGAGATTTCTTCCAAATCGACCCTCACACTAAAATTATGGATCAATTTTTTGAACCCCCACCTTCTTCTCCCTCGTCTCCACAAACACACCGTCATCGGATTCCTTAGCTTCTTAGGTGCTCCGAATTCTCCATTGCTGCTTCTTCAGACTTTCCTTACGCAGTGTTGTTCATGGGTTTAGCTTAATCCTTTACCGGGGTTAGCAAACACCTTTATCACCTATTAATTTCATATATATCGTTGACCGTGTCTTTCGATTCTTCCCACCACTCCAATCTCTGGTTATTATTTTGTTTCCACCTCCTCCCCTCTTTCAATAACTGTTCTTCTTCATCACCTTCTCTTTTTCTTCTTCTGCGAGGGTTTTCGGAATAAATTTCTTCATCCGTAAATCCGGCCTTGAACCACCACTATTCTCGCCTCCATCGTCAGCAGTGAGAGTGATCTACTTGGACCCTGAAAAATAAAGCAACGAAGGGGAAGATGTGGTGGTGTTCTTGTGTCTAATTGATTTCAGCCCCTTCGCGACCATACATAGTTCCCATCAAAAATTATGTTGCCCTCACCGTCTCTTATATCAAATACCTATTACACCTCCTTAATCAATTCATCATTTTTCTTCCCCATCGGCTACAGCTCTACTGTATCGATGCTTTCTCGACGTTCTGGTTACTAACACTGGTGGTAGAAGAAGAAGGTGGATCAGCGGTACCATACCAAGCGCCTATACAAGTAAACTCCAAATCTCTCTTGATTTCTGCCTTTTTTCAGTAAAAACCGATTAATTTGAGGTTACGTAGGGTTTTTCCCTTGCTCCTCAGTCCTTAACTCTTCTCAGCGATTTTTGTTGTATGCCCCACCGACTTTGGTCAGCTCTCAACTAAATTAGTTGTCTGAGTTTTGAGTGACTGGAAAAGAATATGTTTTGTAGGGTACTAAAATGTGCATCTCTACAGATTTGTAAGGTTGATCTTACTCTGATTCTTCATAACCCCTTCCCTAGTTCTGATTTCTTTATCATACCTTAGTACTACATTCATCATTGTTCTTCTACTGATCTGTGAAGCAATTTGTTTTGAACAGGTTCTTTCTGATGGATTACTTAGAGAAGCTACATACACAACAACCAGAATTGGTACATTCAGGTACACCATTAATGGTTCGTTAACAAAAAAAAAAGATTTATTGTTTTTTGGTTGTTTATGTGACTCTTTAATTACTTGATAGGATTCTGAGAAACAAGGCACTTGAAGCCAACGATGGAAAGCCATTACCTTTATATCAAAAATCTTTCTGCGGGCTAACAGCTGGTGCTATCAGAGCCTGTGTAGGAAGCCCTGCTGAGCTGGCACTCATCCGTATGCAAGCTGATGCCAGCCCAACGTAGTAACTACACAAACCCATTCCATACCCTCTACAGAATCACTGCAGATGAAGGAGTTTTAGCTCTCTGGAAAGGTGTTCGTCCCACTGTGGTTAGGGCAATGGCATTGAACATAGGCATGCTTGCTTCCTATGATCAAAGTGTTGAGTTCTTCAAAGACAATCTTGGTTTTCTGAAGCAGCTACAATTGTAGGTAAGATCAAGGTGTTGTTTCCTTTTTTTAACTGTAAGAAGAGTGCAGTAGAGTCACGAAATCCGGCTTCACAAAATGTAGCAATTCTTATATTCAATAGGCCTGTGGAGTCTGGGTTTCAAAAGGGGATGGATATGGCGTCATCAAGTGGGGCCCAGGTTTCTGCCAGACTTGTGATTTCACAAAACCAAATGGGTTGTCTGTTGGGTAAAGGTGGGTCCATAGTTGAAGATATGAGAAAGATGACTGGTGCTTTTATAAAGATAGTTGGTGATCATCAAGTTGCTAAGTGTGCACCTGAAACTGATCAAGTAGTGTTGGTGAGCACCATTTCTTGCATTTAACCAACTTACTGTACATACAAATTATCTGTTATAATTTTATTTTTATTTTTAAGAAAATGTGATAGGAGAGATGATAAATGTAAGAGATGCTTTGTACAGTGTTACTGGAAGACTAAGAAACAACTTATTCTCAAATAAAATGTCAAATAGCCATGAAACTGGAACTGGAACAAAAAGGGTACATATACACACCATCAATCTTCTGTTGCCATGTCACATTATCCTAATCAGCATAATACTAATTTAACTCAAGCTATGGATAATCTCAAACTCTCAAGTAGTAGCATAGATCGTCCTATGACACCTGGAAACTGGCACATTCCGGTATTATTCTTTTTTCTTTTTTCTTCTTCTATTTTTGATGTTTGAGAATTGAATTGTTTCTTTATTTATTGCAGATGGGATAGGATATTAGCACAGGGTCAACTTCTGTAGATAGATCTGCTGCTATAGTGAGTAACATGAGTGTGGAAATTCTAGTACCCTAAACTGTCATTGCTTTGGTTTATCGGGAGAACGGAAGCAACCTCACTCGTTTAAGACAGGTAATTAGAATTGGAATTCTACTTCAATATACTTTTCTATTATAGCATTGAGAATTGTTTTGTTGATTGCTATAAATAAATAAGCATTTTGGTTTTCTGTAAAAGCAGATTTTGGGTGCAAAAGTGGTTGTGCATGAGCTGCGTTCAGGAACAAGTGATCACATTGTGGTTATTTCGGGTACTCCCAATGAAACCCAATCTGCTCAGAGCCTCCTTCAAGCATTCATACTTGCAGACCAATCATAACAAACAACCAAAATCACACAATCTATCTTACATACAGCAAAAACTAATTTCGTTACATCTTTTGTCTTTTTGAAACTAAGCCCCAATGAATTAATTCAAAGTAACTCTAAACATCCTGTAAGTTATAGCATCTTGTATCAGAGACATTGGGGGGTTTTGGTCTAACATACAAGAAAAGTAAAACATGAAAAATGTAGACTTTCTGATTATGGATGAATAATGCTGCTTCTTTTAGTATTATCTCAACATTATCATGATGTAAGCCAGCCCCCTCCCCCACCCCCAAATATGAATTATTCTTTCATTTTCATTTTATACATCTTATCTTTCTGTATTCTTTCAGGAACCACCAAATTTCATAGTTTGAAGATTCGTATAATCAATAAACATATCTTCATCGTTTTTCTTGTGCAACTACTGTGAGGAAGGAAATCTCTGATGAGACTGATCGTGAGACAGGACGAAGCAAACAGATTTCATCAGTTCATATATATCTCAGTATCTATTCTCCTAATCATGAGATATTTAACCTTTTACTTAAAGATAGTATTATTAACTTTAAGTTCTTTACTTATTAACAGTTAACTCACTTAATAATGTATGATGTTGACAGTTGTGAACTTAACCCTGGTCGATCTTCCTGGTTTGACAAAGGTAGTTGTTGGTGAGTTTAGCATCTTAAATTATTATTTTTATTTTTTTTCAATATTATATAACTTCAAATTGGGATGTAGCAAATGTGTCCCCAATTTCTGGAAGATTGTTTGTGTTAGCATTTGATGATAAGGATAAGGAGGGCATTTATGTCTTTTTTTTATAACTCTTTTTATAAAAAATTATTTATAAATCTTTTTTTATAAATCTTTTTTCTTGTCATTTGCTGCCAAGGTATAAATTATTCTTATATAAAATGAAATTATAAATTTTTATATTATTTTTTATAAATCTTTTTATATTTTATAAAAAAATAGGCTGTGGGAAAGGTGTTGCCAGAGCTAAATGGAAAGCTTATTGGAATGGATTTTAGGGTTCATGGTTTGATGGGTTTAACCAACCAAATAGTCTTACGTTATGTTCCACAATTGCCCCTGATACAGGCACGATGCTCTCAACTAGTCGACCATCAAATCTTCTAATTACATCAACTGGTATGATGATGATGTAATACATTTTCTTATTTTACTTGCTAAAAGACACAACTGTGATGAAATTTGGGCACACAATGCACTCAGAATGCTATCACGAGATGATTAAGCGTAATAAGTAAGTCAATCTAAACTTGTCTTGGATTAGTTCATTTCCAAATCTTGTGAAATTTTAGCTAAATTTCAATGGATATTATTACAGATACTCTTGTCCCATATGCTCAAAATCAGTAATGGATATGTCTATGATGTGGAGAGACTAGATGAAGAGGTGCAACTATTGAATCTGTGACTATGAAAATTTAATTTTAAACAACAAATTCTTGATCATCTTTCGTTTCCATAAGTTGGTTTGTTTTGTAATTCTCAGATTGAAGCTACTGTGATGCCTGAAAATTACAGACAAAAGAAGGTATTATATTATGAGTTTCTTAAATTTTGAATCTTGAAGAGATTGAAACAGTAGAAGTGAATGGATAAATGTGAAAATTACAGGTTTGGATCTTATGTAATGAGTGCAATCACACTTCAGAGTTTCTTGAATTTTGAATCTTGAAGAGATTGAAACTGTTAAGTTTTAATGTAGTTCTTTCTCCACTTCACTTGTGTTGTGTGTGGATTGATTGATTTGGGGAACAGAGAGGCTTCCAAATATGAAGAAAGCTCTTACTTGAGGATACTTTTGGACAGCAGAGATGCGTCAAGGTAACATAACATATCTATTTATTGTTGGAGTCTTTATATATTAAGTAGACAAATTGCTATAAAATGACAGAAAGTCAACCCCTCCAACGTGAAGTATACATATACTTCCAATAATTTTGATGGTTTGCAATGCCAAAAATTTCCGTTTCTGATTATCGTCTTCTCTTTCTATTGCCATATGCTCACATAAATTTTTGTAGCTGATTACACATTCATTTAATTATGCAGGTTTTGAAGTTTTTGATGGAAAAGAATAGTGTTAATGCTCTTCATAGAAAAGTATGTTGGTATTTTAGGAAATTTGGCTAATAATTTAGTTAATTATATAAAAAATGTTGAAATGTTACATTTGTCTACTATTGGAATGATTATTTGTATGACATTAAATTTTGTGCAATGTATTGTATTTTTTGTATATGCTATTTTATTTTTTTATTATGAAAAGGCAAATTTAATTTGAAAATTAGTATATCTATAAATAATTTTTTAAAAAAAAAAAATTAAAATTACGATACGCAAAAATGTGTGTCGTCTTTATTTATGACATGGCCTCTCTTGACATGGGCTTCCTTGATACGCATTGCGTGTCATAAACACGCGCCTCGTAAGATTACGACACGCAAATGCGTGTCGTCTTCCTTTATTACAGGGTCTTCCTTGATACGCATTGCGTGTCATAACCGCGCGTCGTACATGCGCGTCATAAATGCGCGTCGTCTCTCTTTATGACAGGGCCTTCCTTGACGCGCATTTGCGCGTCGTTTGAGCGTTTTACGACGCACAATGAGCGTCGTAAAAGGTTATTTTTCTAGTAGTTTTTGGTGATGAAATCCATAGATATCTGTTCCCACTTCCACTGGGGAACCTCAAGTGGCTGCAACTTGCCATGCAGATGCTGGTGCTTGGCCTTAACCTTGCGACAGGTCAAGCACCTCTCAACAAACCATGCAACATCCCTCTTCATACAGGGCCACCAATACTTTCTCTTCTGGTCCAAATACATCTTAGTGGCCCTAGGATGGATCAAGAAACTCGATTTGTGCGCCTCCTCCATTAGTATGGCACGTTCCTCGCCCGTAAATGGCACCTAAATCCGACCTTGAAAGTTCATAAGCCCTCGGCTATCGGTAACAAACTCCGATACCTACCCAATCACCCACTCTCTCTTGCGGTTCTCCGGTCTCACGGCCTCTGCCTGGGCCCCTCGGATGGTATCTAAACCAGAGTCATCACCGTCATCCTCATACAAATATCTCGTATTAGGGCACTCTCCGCCCTAAAGCTCAGGGCATGGGCTACAACGTTAGCCTTGCCCGGGTGGTACAGGATCTTGCAATCATAATCCTTTACCACATCCAACCACCTCCTCTGGTGCATATTCAGGTTGGGCTGATCCATCAAGTACTTCAAACTCTTGTGGTCCGTATATATGATACACCGAACCCCATACAAATAATTACACCATATCTTGAGGGCAAACACCATAGCCCCCAACTCCAAATTGTGGGTGGGATACCTCACCTCGTGAGGCTTTAGCTGCCTCGATGCGTACGCTATCACGTTCCCTCTCTGCATAAGCATTGCACCCAACCCCGATATCGATGCGTCACAATACACCAAAAAATCCTCCATCTCTTTTGGGAGGGCTAATATCGGGGCTTCGCATAATCTATGGCGAAGCATCGCAAAGGAGGCCTGCTGCTCTGGACCCCAACTAAAAGTCATGCCCTTCCGGGACAACTAGTGAGAGGAATGGTAATCTTGGAGAAATCCTTGATAAATCTACGATAGTAGCCGGCCAATCCCTAAAAACTCCTGATCTCGGTGGGGGATCTCGGCACCTCCCATCTCATCACTGCCTCAATCATTGTCGGATCGACCAATATCCCATTCTGGTTGACGAGGTGCCCTAAGAACTGGACCTCTCGTAACCAGAAATCGCACTTGGAGAATTTGGCGTAAAGCCTTTCTGACCTCAATACTCCGAGAACCTCCCTCAAATTCTCCTCATGCTGCTCTCGGGATCTCGAATACACCAGAATATCGTCGATGAACACAATTATTGACCGATCCAACATCGGCCTGCACACCCTGTTCATGAGATCCATGAACGCTGCCGGTGCATTGGTGAGCCCGAAAAGCATCACCAAGAACTCGTAATGCCCATAAGGAGTCCTAAATGTCGTCTTCCGGATATCTTCATTCCGCACTCTCATATGATGGTACCCAGACCTCAAATCTATCTTGGAGAACCAAGACGCTCCCTGCAACTGATTAAACAGGTCATCGATCCTCGGTAAGGGGTAACGGTTCTTGACCGTCAACTTGTTCAACTCCCGGTAATCAATGCACATCCGGTGTGAACCATCCTTTTTCTTGACAAAAAAGATCAGCGCTCCCCACGGCGAGCTACTCGGTCTAATAAACCCTTCCACACCAGCTTCTGAAGCTGCGAGGATAACTCCTGCATCTGTGGCGGCGCAAGGCGATAAGGCGCCTAGGCGATAGGCACTGCCCCCAGAACCAAATCAATGCGGAACTCCACCTGCCTCTCGAGAGGCACACTCGAAACTCCTCAGGGAAAACATCCGGGAACTCATGCAGTATCGGAACATCATCAATCGAACTCGGCCTCTCCACAGCCACTCGTGTATCCATCACATACGCTACAAACCCGCTACAACCCTGCTGTAAACTCTGTCTCGCTCTAGCAGCCGAACAAAATGCTGACCCATATCGGGTACCCTCGCCATACACAGTCAGCACTCCCCCACTAGGGTCTCGTATCGTCACTATATGCTGCTCGCAGTCTATAACCGCCCCAAATCGGCTCAACCAATCCATGCCCACTATAACGCAAACGTCCCCCATCGCAATCGGGACCAGATCTATCGGGAACTCAACGCCGAAGATCTCAAGCATACATCCTCGAATAACATCAGTAGCATGCACCACTCGCTTGTTGGCTATGGAAACCTCTAGAGGTCGACTCAACGCCTCAAGTCGAATACTGATGTGCTGACTAAACACTAACACACAAATGATCAACTCGCACCCGGGTCAAATAAGACCAAAGCAGGTACAAAATTCACAAGAAAAGTGCCTACACTTATCATAAAATAAGCACAATATCTCAACTCAGCATAAACAAATGAAAGAATACATACCAGCCACGACATCGGGCGCTGCGTGGACCTCCTCCGCTGTCAACCGGAAGGCTCTCCCGCGAGCCTTTGGTGCCTCGGCCTTCATTGGCCGACCCTCGGTAGCTCGTGCAATAGCAGGGGCAGATCCCTGCACTAATCCCTGTAACAGATGCGCGCACTCGGCCTTCCGATGGCCCTTCTGGTTGCAATGAAAGCAAACCATAAATCCCTTGGGGCAGTCCTTGGCTCTATGCCCCTCCTTGCCACATTTGTAGCAAGCACCTGACCGACTGATTCCATCATGTCACTTGCCGCACTTCCCACAAATGTGACCCTTCTTGCCTTCGGATCTCGAATCGGTGGGCTTAGCCCGCTTGGCTGCCGGCTGAGACTGTACCCGGCCGCCTATCCTTCCCCTGAGACTCGGCCTGCTCCCTGGCCTGAGTCTCCAGCTCAATCTCCCTTTTCCGGACATTTTCCTGGAGCTCAGAAAATATCTGGTAAGTCGAGTTCGCCATGAACTCCCGAATGTCCCTCTTCAGAATGCTCAAATACCGGCTCATGCGTGCCTGCTCAGACGACACGTGCTCACGACAAAACAACGCACTCTTGTGGAACATCCGCGTGATCGCCGTCACAGACTTGGTTCCCTGCTTGAGGGACAAAAACTCTTGTGCCAACCATTCCCTCTCCACCAGGGGAACATACTCGTCTCTAAACATGGTAGTGAACCTCTCCTAGGTCACCTCCGAGATTTATATAAGAATGAAGTTTTCCTTCACAAACTTCCACCAATCCTTTGCTCCCAAGCAAAGCTGGTCCAGCGCGAACCGTACCCTCAGATGCTCCGAACACGAACAGTTGTAGAAGAATCCCTCGATATCAGAAATCCATCTCATCGCAGCAATCGGATCCTGCGTCCCATCAAACTCCGGTGGCTTCATGTTGCTGAACTCCCGGAACAGCAACGAGTCACCCCCGCTAAGGTCTAGCAGCAGCCACAGCCTTAATAACTGATGTGTTTCTATCGTCAAACGTCTGAATCAAAGTGGTATTGATAGACCCAATCATCTTCGGTATCTCTGCGTGGATAGCCGCAGCCACCTCATCGTGGATCATCTGACGAAGCTCCTCGTCACTCACGCCACTGGTCTCTAGTATGTGGCATGTCACAACCATGATGTCTCTAAAATAAAACATAAAAATATCAGAGACTCGCTCGAGCATACTCACACTCGATAACTCAACCATACTAGCTCCCTAGTACCATAAGGATTCTTACTTGGACTGCGCACTGATCCGGTGTTTTCAGTAGTACGGGCCCTATACTACCTTCCACACCGCATCAGCATTCATTCCAAGTCCGCCTCCTAGGATCCTAGATCACAAGTACTCTACATCTCGCTAGACATAGGCTACCCTTTGGTAGACTTCTCATAAGCTCCTGACTGCTACTTACTCACTCTTGAAGCATCTCATAGCAGCAGTAATCTACTAGGCTAAGGAATCACAAATCATGTCACTCTAGTCCTAATATGAATACCTAGACTACTATAGCATGCATATCAAATCATATCATATCTCATAGCACATAATGTGAGGGTATTTTAGGAAATCATCGTTCGGGCGCTGGCTGATTGTACACACAGCTTCTTTCCGTTTTCCTCAAATTCCTTTACTTTTTAATAAAATTGTTTCTTTTATGAAAAGCATTCTCATATCCTCAGTTTGAGTTCAAATACACTCAAAGGTGTATCCGAATCCCTCAAACCAAGGCTCTGATACCAATTTGTAACAACGTAAAAATTAAAACAATTTTTCATTTTTTCAAACAACATAAAACTCATTCAATATTCTCAAATCTCATGTTCACAAATGTCATCATGACAAAAACATATCCCAATATCATAAAATAAATCATCTGCCAATGTGTACAGATCATGCCAGTGCCTTCCCACGATCATCACTGGTACCTGAAACACATATCACACAACACGGCAAGCATGAATGCTTAGTGAGTACCCCACAATACCACATATAACACATACGCCACTCAAGGCCATAGCTCTATGGGACCTTCCGGTCCATGTATCTCAGGGGACTTCCATCCCAACCCCGGTAGACCTTCCGGTCCTCCACATAATGACCTTCCGGTCCATACCCTTTTGACCATCTGGTCTATACACTGTTTACCTTCCGTTCCATATCATGATGACCTTCCGGTCCATACCAAATTACTCATAACATATCATAACACATACATATCACATAGAAACATATATCATATACTCCTTATAGCACATAAGACCTTCCGTTCACACATAATTACCACTTTAGGTAAGGTATAGTGAGAAGACTCACCTCGTATGCTGTCTAGTAACTCACTTGCTCGGTATCCCTGAACCTCGTAACAATGACCTAGCCCCGCCTAAGCACATAAGCACTCATCTAAAATCAATAACGGCTCTCCAGGCTAGACTAGTCCCTTCCAATGTTCTCTCAATATGCTAAAATACCATTTTACCCATCTAATGGTCCAAAAGTCCAGGTGTTGACCGAACTCTAAAAGTCAACGAAAGTCAACTATCAAACTTTGACCAGACTCATCGAGTGCACTCGTGTGACTCGGCGAGTCCATGGGTGTCCTTTTAATCCTCACAAATCCTCACTCGACTCATCGAGTTAACATTTCACTCTATGGGTTACCACTGGTCACGAATCACGGGGCAACCCGACTCGACTCGTCGAGTCCCCTTATGGACTCGACGAGTTCCTTCCATGGCAACACTCAAATGACCTTCTGAGGTCAGATCTGTTTCTCTAACCTATAGATCTGACCTTACCATACTCAATAATCACATAAAGGTCCGACCTTTACACTCATGCAACGTCCATAATGCTTCTTTTGGTAAAATAGCCTCTAAAATGGCAACCTAGGTTCATATCTCTAATGGGATATCATAAAGCAGGGTAGATAGGACTCTTTGGACCTCTTAAGGTCCAGATCTAAGAAGAACTCCACCTTGGGACCTCATATACTTCGAATCCAAGCTAGAGATGGCATAAAAAAACCCTAGATTCAAGTAAATCACCAAATGCATGAGATTGAGCACATATTCATATCTCTAGCAGCCTCTTCTGACTAAATGGTGGTAGATTTGAGCTCCTCAAGCCTCCTAGCTTTCCCTCCTTCCTTATTTCTTGCTAAATCACACTTAGAATGATGAAAATGGCTTCTTCTCTCTCTCACAACACTCTCAGGTGCTCTGGTGCTCTCAAGGGTGAAGGTGGCCACAAATGAGGGCAATAAAGTCCTTTAAATAGGGCACATGCCCGAGGATTTAGGATTTCTGTCCACAACGCGGACTCGTCGAGTCCACCCATCGACTCGTCGAGTCCGTTCATTAATCCAGTCTGCAAATCGCGATCCTACTCGACGAGTCCTGGCGTCAACTCGTCGAGTCCCTCCTCATAACTCAGAATAAACAATTTAAATATGCTACTGGAAATCCGGATGTTACAAATTCATCATGCTTTGGAGATTCATCGTGAAAGTATGAAAAAGGTACAAGATACATGAGACGTCATAAATGTAGTTTACGATAGAAAATAGTAATACTCTCACATGTCTCTACTTCCTCTAATTATGTAAGCAAGGTATGCCACGACTATACCTTGTTGAAGTAATGAAGAGAGACATACATCTGCAAACAACTTTGGAGAAGGTTTTGATTGTGCTTGAACGTTGATTTAGTTTTAATATATCATTACTTGAGAAGATCATGCAAAAAAAAAAAAAAAAAAAACAAAAAAAACAAAAAATATGTTAAGTAGTAATATAATATGTTCGGTGTGAATATTTTTTTTGAACACAATTATTTAAGTTTATACTTCTGAATTTGAAACACATTAACATATAAAAAAACATTGCAAAAATCTAAAAAAAATCTATCTCATATTTTAGTCCTTCATGCACTCGTCAAGCAAATCAAATTTTTTCTTGATCCTTTAACCAAGAAAATCGAGCAACCCCAATAAAGATTTAACAAACTTCGTATAAAGGGTCATTGACTTATCAATCATAACATTATTCTCATCCATATTTTGTACACAAAAAATGGATATTGTATATGTGATATGTAGACTAATACTTAGATTTTAATAAATAAGTAAAAACAAAGGGACAAAGTTGATTTTATAAATATTCAACGAGTTTGAATTTGTTTAATGTTTTTCCCTAATTAATTTACTTTGACGATTTTGGCATGAAAATCATACTGGTATTTTATGTAGTTGTTTGTATATTTATTCCACTGGATTTATTTAACCTAATAACATATTATCATGAATTGGTTTTGTTTGTTGTATGTTTACAAATCTTAATCACAATATTTCGAAAAGATAATATAAATTAAATGCTAACTCTCTAGCACAACTAACACATCCTTTTCAAAAAGGTTTTTAAAAGGTTGCATTGATTAGATGATTAAAATTGACACATGTAACCTTTCTGGCACACCTAATGCAACCTTCACACAAAGGATGCACATATATGATAAAACACTTTTAATTAACTGTTGTTTATCTAATGCAACACTTTGTATAAAGTGAAATTTTATTAAGCATGTATCTGAGTACACATTGCCTACATTAGACTCGTGTTTATGATATTTTGGGTTATGTAATATTTATTTTGTGAGAACTTTGTGTCATTTAATTTTTTCCCATGCAATGTAAATTTCGTTTGTAATTTTTAAAATATATTGGAAATTCATAGGAAAATTTATTAGCAAAATTATATTTTAAATCACTTAAGACCTATGGCAATCAATAAGGAATCATGATGATTGTTCTTGGTGGTCGTCCATTCAAACATCTCGATTATGATGGCATTTTATAGAGCCGGCACATCAACTTGTGGTTGTTTTACTCATTGAATGACTATTTTTTCGGATGTTGATTCAACGAAAAAAAACATAAAATTGAAACGCAACAATTTCTTAAAGAGTTAACACATGATATTAGGAATGGTGATCCGATGACCACGATAAACAGGACTCTTGGGTTCGATATCACATCTTTTATTTATTGGATTAAGATGGCTAAGCCCATAACTAAATTGGTATAAACTTGCAAATAAAAGCAAAGTTCTTTTTGAGTTGTCCTTATAATCAGAAATAGCTAGAAATGATAATAGGAGAGAGAGAGAGAGAGAGAGAGAGAGAGAGAGAGAGATGAGTTGTTGATATATTATGTGATTAATATATTAAACAAAAATAGATAATTGATCTGTTAATTTGTTATGTGATGAATAAATTAACTTGAGATCAATAGTTAAATAATTAATTTATTGATTGATAAATTAATGAGAACTCGATAAGAATTAATTAACTATTAATCAGAATTAATCCAAAATTAATTTGGGATTAATTGGACTTAATTAAAGGTGCAATGGGTGAATTATAATTGTTTAGTAGTTGAATAAAAGAATAAATTCTAGAATCATCCATGGTATGGACAGTTTTGACTTGATTCCTAGGGTTCTGGAACCCTTCTGGATGCAGATCAGGAAAGAATTTGAATTAAGATTACATCTATTATTTAATGAATTCAAATCTAACTTTTACCAGCAAGTTACGTAAACTATAAATAAACCCCAAGACCAACAAATTCCGTTCATAACTTGACCTAGAAACTTAGGAAAATAATTTCTATCACTCTAACCTCTCTCATCTTCATTCTAGGGTTTCTAGGGTTTTAGGTGTGAGCCATTAGAGGTATCCATAATTTTGGTGCTTTCTTTATGAAGACCAACAAGGAAAGGAATAAGATTTAGTTACTATAAAAAAATAAGGTACGTAAACCCTAATCCTTCTTGTATTTTCAAAGTACCTAGGGTTTGTTAGGGTTCTTGATGTTCATTGTTTATTGCTATCAACTAAAGAAAACATAGATCCAAAGTAGGTTGCATGTGAACTTAAGGGTTAAGATTTTCCATTTTACATGTTTTCTATAACAAACAAAACCCTTCAGTGGTATCAGAGTAATTGTTTTTTTATTGTTCGTGCATAAAATGAATAAATCAATTAGGGTTTATCGAAAATAAACCCTTTGCATTGAGGATTTCGACTTTGATAGGGTTTCTAGAATCCCTAGCCCCTTAATTATTATTTTAACTACCTTAAAATTTAAATAATTAAATCCTGATAACCCTAAACCCTAATTTTGAAAATTGGAAGGATTTTGGATTAAGATTAATTTTGAATTATTTTATTAATTGTTTGATTGAAAATAATAATTTAATCCGTAAATGATTTAAATTATTTTAATTAATTGTTTAATTCAAAGATAAGTATTAAATCATAATTAGTTTAAATTTAATTAATTAAAAGTTTAATTTAGACAATTAATATTTAAACCTTGTATTTTGAAATGTTTTAAAATACACCTTATATATATATATATATATATATATATATATATATATATATATATATATATATATATATATATATATATATATATATCATTAATACTATATGTATAAGAAAACTCAATTGAACAAATGGTAAACCTCATTCAAGAAGCCATGCTATAAAGAAGGTATAAGGAAACGACCTATATGATGATTGTTGAATGAGTGTCATTTACACCCACCGCTCTCATTTGTAGTGGAGGGTTGTTAGTTAACGGGTTTGATAGGACATAATCAGATTTAAAGTATAATCTATAAATTAATATAACCTTCTTTTAAAATCCAACTCTAGTTACTTTACGAAAAATGTGAGATTATATGCTAATCCAAAAAAACACGCACCGTTTCTTTATGATTTGTTAGTGGAGCGTGTGTGGTTAACCAATACACTAATGTAGGACTATAAATATGAAATGATGGCACAAATAAGAAATTATTGTTGTTGATGGAGCATGCATGGTTAAGCGACACATCAATGTGAGATGATAAATTACCTTTAGGTTGTCAAGCGGGTTTGAAAGGTTATTCACATCTAATTTGTGATCCTCGGCATCCCAGTCACAAAAGTGAGAGCATAATCTGAGATTAAAAATGTCAATGATAAGATTCAATTAATTTCAAAGGATCTAGGAGTTTCATAAAATTGAAATTGGTAAAAGTCTTACCTACCTAAAATCGATTTGCAATTTGATTACGACATCCCTCTTCAAAGTTCGAATCAAAAATATGGATCCTTGACTTAATTCAAATTTTGTGCTAATAATTAAGGATTAAAATCAAATAACTTGAATTCTTTCTTTTCCCACTTTTAGATGTCTTATGAAGATAGAAATGGTCTTCCTCGTTCTTATGGAAATAGATTTCCTCAATCTTCTAAAGGTGGTGTTTCACATTTAAGTAAAGGTGAACTTATCTTGCTTTCTTTAGGTATTGGTGGAACTAGACATCATCCCTCTTCAAATTTTCCACCTCCTCCTCCTATGACTCTCCAAACATCATGTTTTCCTCAAATTGAAAGATATGAAACTAATCAAGCCCTATTTTCACGTAAACACAAAGATGGAAATTTTTTGTGTGCGCATGTTCTGAAAATGAAATCGTACATTGAGAAACTAGGAATAATTGGTATCGAATTTCCGAAGTAGAAAGCCAATGATTTGCTTCGTATCTCGCTTCCTATATCATTATGGTCAATTTGTTGAAAACATTTATATGAGGAATCTCGATGTGACACTAACTGATCAGATCGAGATGTTGATAACTATAGAAGCAGAAATGCTTAAGAGTACAACTAAAGTAGAAATAATTGAAGGATCTAATCCCAAGAATTCATTGAAAGTTGACAATGGTAATCAAGAAAAAGATTCTCTTCCTATTGGAAAGGGATCGGCCAAGGTGTAACCCCCACAGATTCGGGCTAGTCAATAAGATTTAATAAGCGTTAAAAGTGACTTTTTATAGAAGATTATTTAGGATAAATAATCTTAACCAATGTTATAGTATATGTCACAAGGATTATGCACATATAAAGAACTCTGAAATCTAACTTTGTATGAAGAAGTTATGCTTCTTCAAGGTTTCACAATTAAATCGACATGACTTTATGTATCATAAAAAGTGAATTTTTGATAAATTTCTTTTTAGCCTAAGTAATCTAAATGAAAGTCATAGTAGTCATTTAACCAAGAGCGAGCACATAGAGAACATCTAAATCTGACTTTGTAAGAAGAAGTTATGATTTTTCTAAGTTTCAGCGTAGTAGTGCGGAAACAGAAATCGAAATTGTAATCTGTTGATTGTTAGCCGAAAAAATCCAAACGAGAATTAAATATCTCATGAATATGACCACGTGAACATAAATACGGTCAAGAATGGAGTTCATGTGAATAAGTTATGAATTTTGCACGGACTTTAATAGTTTAAATCGGTCTAATTACGAGTTTTTGTTAGAGTAAGAATTATATGTTGAGAACTTAATGAAAGTTGTAGAGCTAATCGAGACTATTCAAGGGATATAAATAACATAGAAAACGGAGCTCATATGCAAAAATTATGACCACCCGAAGATCTGAATGAAAACGCTTGCGCTAATGAGGCGGCAACACCAGAGTGCGCCACGTGGAAAGTTGGTCGCCCACTCCTCCAAGAGTTAAGGCGACATGACACGTTGTAGACGTGACAAGTGGCACCACAACAATCAAACACTTAGCAGTCTTCTAGAAGGTAAGAGGTGGCCAAATCTCCATGCGACATGTGTCAAACAACCAGAGGGGCCAACACACCAGACATGCACCATGTGCGCCTGCTGAGGCTGTATATACCCCCTCGAAAACTCTCATTTCTTCACAGAAAACCATCCATTTCTCACTGAAAACCTACCAAGTTATTGATTCTAATTTTTCTAGTTTCCATAATTATTTTAGCTAGGCTTTAACACTCTAAATTTTCAAATAGAATTTTTATTTTTAAATCCGCACAAAAACACAGTTTAACATTTCTCAAACCCAATCAACTAGCTGGTGTGTACAATCATGTCGGTGCCTTCCCCCAATCCCGAGATGTACCTGAAACACATTTTCGCTCAAAATTGTAAGCACAAAACTTAGTACGTATCCTTAAATACCACACACAAATAATTATCCTCTCATGGCTATATCGCAATAAGGTCCTTCTGGTCAAGTGTCTCAGTGAGGACCCTCCAGTCTCACAACTTGGGTTGAACCTCCAGTCCTATATCTCAATAAAGAACCTCTGGTCTCACATCTCGGTTTGGATCCTCCAGTTCAATATCTCAATGAGGACCCTACGGTATCATAGCTCGGTTTGGACCCTCTAGTCCTAACTCAATAAGGCACAAAATAATATACAACATAAACCACAAAGGAAGAATGCATACTATATCGCATAACTCAGTATAAGCACATAAGACCCTCCGTTCAATAACTCAGGCAAGACCCTCCGGTCACACAGTATTACCACTCAGGTAAGTATAGTGAGAAGACTCACCTCTTAGGTAAAGCAAGTATGTCTCGTACTCAACGGTCGGTCTAGACTCCGCCTACATATATCATAATTCTCTCTAATTAACAATTTATAATAACAACTTCAAAGATGTTAAACTAACTCCTTTACTAATTCTTAGAAAGGGTGAAAGACCATTTTACCCCTCCATGGTCTTCAGAGTCCACAACTTGATTATATCCTAAAATTCAACAGGAGTCGACGCTCAAGTCAACAGTCTATGTTGACCCAACTCGTCGAGTGCGTTTATGCGACTTGTTGAGTTCCTTCTGTTCTTAGAAAAATCGGGAAATTCAACTCAACTCTCCGAGTTGTCTTACCAACTGATCGAGTTTGTACATCGTTCAAAATATCTTGGAAACCCTAACCAACTCATCGAATTGGCTAACCAACTCGTTGAGTTTCTTTAGCCTTTTCTCTCATTCAGACACTTTCAAGCAAGACTAAATCCCTAAACTCTAGATCTAGTATTCTAAGGCTAAAATACCACATAAAACTCGAAGCTTTACATCTATGCATGGCATCTAGGGCTACATTTTCCAAAACAAATCTCAACAAAGGGTTTAACGCATGGAAGTTGGCAAAAGATTGATAAAGCTTGAGTCTTTAGGCCTAAGGGGCCTAATAATGACCAGATCTGAAGTCTTAGCTTCATGGTAAGCTCAAAACCAATAATGACTCAAGAAAATGCTAAAAATGGCCACGAACTCTCTAACGGAGAGATCTAACAAACAAGTGATCAAAATAACGGCTTTTTACCTCTAAACGGCCATTAACACTGAATTGATGCCAGATCCAAACAGTCCTTCTTGTTCTAGGCCTTTTACTCCTCAAGTTCCTTAAGAGTGCACCAAAACACACACTCTTAGCCTAACACTCTCTCACAATGGAAGATAGCTCGATTAGGGTTTGTCTTAGGGTGAGAAGGTGATGAGGGAGGCGGGATAAAGGACTTAAGGTCCTTTAAATAAGGTGCTGACCTTGAAAATTAAGGTTTTCACACTCAGCTCCAACTCGTCCAGTTTGGGTCCTCCAACTCGTCGAGTTGATTCTAAAATAGACCATCTCAATCTATACTCAACGAGTTGGGGCCTCCAACCCATCGAGTTTCCCTATCAAAATGAATATAAAACAATTTAAATTTATACCAGGCAGTCGGGATGTTACAATTCTCCCTCACTAGAATCAGACTTCGCCTTTGAAGTCATTCTCTGGAAACAACTCTAGGTACTGCTCATGCATCTTGGACTCCAGCTTCTAAGTCCACTCGGATCCCCTCTTGATGTTGCCACTGAACCTTAACCAAGGGCATCTCCTTATTCCTCAAGACCTTCACCTTCTTATCCAAAATTGCCACCAGCTTCTCCATGTAGTTCAGGCGATCATCAACCTGAATGTCCTATGAAGGTACCACTTCCGTCTCGTCGGCTACACACTTACTTAGTAGGGATACACGAAAAGTGTTATGAATCTGGCTCAACTATGCAGACAACTACAACTGATAAGCTACCTTACCTACTCGAGCAATCACTCTGAAAGGACCAATGTATCTAGGGCCTAACATGCCTCACTTCCTAAACCGAATAACCCTTTCCATATGGATGCCTTCAGGAGGACAAAATCACCGACCTGGAACTCTAAGTCGGAACGTCTTTGGTCTGCGTAACTCTTCTGACAACTTTGGGCCGTCAGCAATCTCTTTCTAACCTGCTATATTGCTCTATCATATTGAGCAATATCTCAGTGCTCCCCATGACTTTCTGCCCGACCTCTCCCCAACAGATGGAAGTCCGGCAAATCCTCCCATACAAAAGCTCGAAAGGAGGCATCCCAATACTGGAGTGATGGTTGCTGTTGTATGAAAATTCATCCAAGGGTAGGTTAGTTTCCCAACTTCCACCGAAGTCCATAATAAATGCATGTAGCATATCCTTGAGCGTCTGAATCGTCCTCTCGCTCTGCCTGTCTATCTGTGGGTGGTATGCGATGCTGAAATGTAGCAGGGTACCCAAATCCTCATGAAATTTCTTCTAGAACCTAGAAGTGAAGCGCACGTCACGGTCTGACACTATCGATGTTGGCACCCTATGTCGTGCCACCACCTCTAGAACGTAGACCTCGGCTAATTTCTCGGCATAAGAGCTCTTGCTTGTAGCCAGGAAGTGAGAACTCGTCTTCAACCGATCTACAATCACCCATATCCCATCGACACCCCTCGCAGTTCTCGGTAACTTGGTAATAAAATCCATGGATATATTTTCCCATTTCTACAGGGGAATCTCCAAAGGCTGTAACTGACCATAGGGACTACCCATGCCATATCTCTCTTCATATAGGGCCATACAAAATCCTTTTTAAGTCCAAATACATCTTGGTGGCCCCAGGATGGATCGAGAATCTTAACCTATGGGCCTCTTCCATCAAAATTCGTTAGGCCCCACCCATATATGGCACCCATATCTACCGATGGAAGGTCATAAGCCCCCGATTATCAGTCTCAAACTTAGAAATCTACCGGATCACCTGCTCTCTCTTACGGTTCTATGGCCTCATGGCCACCGCTTGGGCCTCTAGGATGGTATCTAAGACTGGAGTCATCATGGTAATCCTCATACACACGTCTCGGATGGGTGCACTTACTACTCTATGACTCAGGGCATTGGCTACCACATTAGCCTTGCCTGGGTGATACAAAATCTCATACTTATAGTCTTTCAATACATCTAACCACCTCCTCTGTCTTATATTTAGGTTGGATTGATTTATAAGGTACTTCAGGCTCTTATGGTCCATGTATATGGTACATAGGACACCATAAAAGATAGTGGTGCCAAGTCTTGAGGGCGAATACCACCACCCCCAACTCCAAATCATGGGTGACATATCTCGTCTCATGAGGCTTCAGCTTCCTAGACATATATGTAATCACGTGCCCCCTCTACATCAACACGACACCCATACCCGATATGGATGCATCGTAGTAGACTACGAAGTCGTCTAGTCCTTCTGGAAGGGCTAAAACTAGAGCTTCGCACAATATCTAGCAAAGAGTCTCGAATGATGTCTGCTGTTCAGGCCCCCAAGAAAAGATAATACCCTTCCTGGTCAATCTGATGAGAGGAACAACAATCTTGGAGAAATCTCTGATAAACCTCTGATAGTGGCCTGCTAGACCCAGAAAACTTCTGATCTCGGATGGGGATCTCGACACCTCCCATCGAATAACTGCCTCAATCATATCCAAGATGACCAAAATCTCATTCTAGTTAATGTCACACCCCCAAACCAGAATGGCGGAAACATTCGGGGGTGGATGACTTCACGTAGTATCACAACCATTGAATATTGTAAAAAAAGTAACACAACCATCACATATATAATGAAAACATATGTTGTTGCGTTATACATATTAGCAAAAGAATATTACAATGAGATGATAAATGTTCAATAATAAAACATCCTTAGTGTTCCCTTCTCCAAAAGCTGGTGGTTACCTGTATTACTGATTCCCTGAGAAATACAAGTGGTTTCGAAAAAGAGTCAACAATTAAGTTGGTGAGTTCATAAGTGTTTTGCATTGAAAAGTATGTCCTTTTTTATAGTAACTCGATGAACAAGGTTTTCAGAAAATCCAATATTTTCTATAGATGATTTGAAAAGTTTCCCGTGTTGGAGTGCATTAGTGTTTTCCAAGCTTGAATAATAGTGATAAAATTTGTGTTAACAATAAAATGGAAAACTGAAATGCATATATGAATCTCGTAAATCAAACTTTGTTTTTATACTTTTATGTGAGTTTTATAACCATACTATTGACACTGACGGCCTGTAACAACATTCTTCAGGTGTTGTAGTGTTATGACATTTGTCACTCCAGACCTGCCGGTCTAAGTATAGCTAATAGTTTAGGTGCGGGATTGTCAATCCCGTATAGATCTATACACAAGTATCACGCTCTCTCTCCAAGAGATTATGGTATATAATACAGGACTTGAAATGCATACATACGAGTACGTTGAAGTTTAAATGTCTCACATTACTTGGTATAAACAGATTTACGATAATAAAGACTCTACTTCTTTTGAAAGCATTTCATTTGTCGAGATGTATATGTAAAATGTATGAATCACTTGAATACTACACTCATTATAGTTTCTCAAAAGTATGTTCCCATTTGGTAATAACAACTTGGTGATATAATAGCCCTTTAAACATAAAGTTATTTTTGTATCAAAACCCTATAAGAACGATATTATAAAAATGATACTTTGATTTGTAATGTACTTGTATTCCCCCCCTAAAACGTGAAAAGAATTGAAAAGTAGGGGTATGAACTCACTCGTTAAGTTTGAAGAGAGAGGCTAGGGTTGAGCAAAACTTCGACCGCGGATGGTTGCGTCGTCGGGCTCTTCGGGGATCTCTGCAGCGTAAATCTTTCGTCGGGGGCTCGAGTGCGGAAACCGAGGTGAGGGAATGGTCTCTGGTGCTTGGAAGGGTGTGAGAGTATCTGGAGATTTGAGAATGTGTGCCTAAAGTCGCAGCTGATGCCTTCTATTTATAGTGCTGGGAGAGTGAGTACGCGGGGCGTAATTTTGGAGTACGCGGGGCGTACTCACATACGCAGCGCGTACGTCATTACGCTGGGCGTAAAAATGCGTCATGGCTTACAACTCCTGGCTAGCTAAGTGTAGCTTGGGCGGGCCGATGGGACTCGACTCTGGGTCTAGTACGCGGAGCGTACTCCCAGAGAACGCGGGGCGATCTTTTTATGCACGCTCACCTTTCAACGAGATCTACGACTTTTGTTTAGATACTTAAGGCTAAAATGCATTTTATTGAGATTTTACTTTTTACGTCAAATAATGTTTTAACGTCGTGTCGTAAATATACGAGTGGTTATAATTTCTTCAATATAACCCGGTTTTGAGCGTTCTTTATGTTTTTGGAAACCTTGGCATGATATCTAATATTTGATGCATCCCAACTTAGATACTTGAACACTTTATTTTCGTGGTTAATTTCGTTGTTTTTAGCTTTCGAGTGTTTACAATGCTTTTGGAAAATATAGGGTTGTCACATCATCCCCCTGTTAAGGGAATTTCGTCCCGAAATTTAATCTAAGATAGAGTTTACAGTTTTAGGAAAAGGATGCGGGTACTTTTGTTTCATCTGATCCTCGCGTTCCCAGGTGTATTCAGGTCCTCGCTTGGCGTTCCAGCGGACCTTTACAATGGGTATGCGGCTTTGTTTAGTCCTTTTGATTTCCCGATCCATGATCTCTACTAGTTCCTCCATAAATTAGAGGTTTTCATTTATTGCAATTTCGTATAGAGGGACGACAAGGGTCTCGTCGGATAAGCACTTCTTCAGATTCGATACGTGAAAGGTAGGGTGTACGTTGTGGAGCTCCTAAGGTAGTCTAAGTTTGTAAGCCACTGGACCGATCCTGGCAAGGATCTCGAATGGTCTGATGTATCTAGGGTTCAGTTTTCCATGTTTTCCGAAGCGTATTAAACCTTTCCAAGGCGAGACTTTGAGTAGGACATGGTCTCCAACTTGGAATTCCAAGGGTTTGCGTCTCTTATCTGTGTAACTCTTTTGTCTATCCCTTGATGCTTTTAGACGTTCTCGGATTTGAACAATCTTCTCCGTAGTCTCCCTTATGATTTGTGGTCCAGTGAGCGCGTTGTCAGTTGCTTGTCCTTTTGCTAGTTGTGTGTCCCCCACTTCGGCCCAGCACAAGGGTGACCTGCATTTGCGGCCATAGAGGGCTTCGAACGGGGCAGCTTTGATACTGGTGTGGTAGCTATTGTTGTACGAGAACTCGACCAAGGGTAGATGTGTGTCCCATGATTTTCCAAAATCGATTACGCAAGCTCTCAGCATGTATTCTAGGGTTTGTATAGTTCTCTCGCTCTGGCCATCGGTTTGTGGGTGATAAGCAGTACTCATGTCTAGTCTTGTCTCCAAAGCTTTTTGTAACGACTGCCAGAACCTTGAGGTGAATCTACTATCTCGGTCTGAGATAATGGATATGGGCACACCATGCAGTCGTACAATTTCTCTGAGGTATGTCCTTGTTAACTTCTCCAATTTATCCGTCTCTTTGATTGGTAGGAAATGCGCTGCCTTAGTTAACCTGTCGACAACTACCCAAATGGTGTTGAGTCCGCTTGCTGTTTTGGGTAATTTTGTTATGAAATCCATGGTTATCCGCTCCCACTTCCATTCGGGTATTTCTGGTTGTTGTAATAAACCCGAGGGCTTCTGGTATTCCACCTTGACTTTGGCACATGTCAGGTATTTGCTCACGTAGGTAGCAATTTCGGCTTTCATGTTTTGCCACCAGTACAACTTCTTGAGATCGAGATACATCTTATCGGAGCCAGGATGGATGGAGTATCGTGTTTTATGGGCTTCGTCCATAACGATTTCTCTAAATCCACCAAACCTCGGTATCCACATTCGATCCATGAAATAACGAATTCCGTTGTTCTTGGTCTCAAGGTTCTTATCCATTCCCCTTAGGGCTTCTCCTGTCACATTTTCGGATTTCAAGGCTTCTATTTGGGCTTCCTTGATTTGCGTGAACAGGTGTGAATGGATCGTCAAAGTTAGGGACTTCACTCGGCGACCTGAGTACTCCTTCCGACTGAGTGCATCAGCCACTACATTAGCCTTTCCAGGGTGGCATCGAATTTCGCACTCGTAATCACTTAGTAGTTCTACCCATCGTCTCTGTCTCATGTTGAGTTCCTTCTGATTGAGGATATGTTGGAGGCTTTTATGATCAGTGAAGATGGAACATTTTGTGCCGTAGAGATAGTGTCTCCATATCTTCAGAGCGAAGACGACTGCTCCTAGCTCAAGATCATGGGTTGTGTAGTTTACTTCGTGCGTCTTTAGTTGCCTTGAGGCGTAGGCGATGACCTTCCCTCTTTGCATTAAGACACACCCAAGTCCTTGGTTTGATGCATCACAATAGACCACGAAGTCCTCCGTTCCCTCTGGCAAGGTTAGGATGGGCGCACTAAATAAGGCTCGCTTTAGTGTCTGAAATGCGCTGTCTTGTTTTTCCCCCCAGTCGAAGGTCACATTCTTCTGGGTTAGGGTGGTAAGTGGCTTGGCAATCTTTGAAAAGTTCGGTATGAATCTTCGGTAATACCCGGCGAGTCCTAAAAATTGTCGGATTTCTGTAGGGGTTCTTGGAGTAGTCCAATTATCTATTGCCTTTATCTTGGAAGGGTCCACATGTATTCCTTCTTTGCTTACAACATGTCCTAGGAAATCCACTTCTCGAATCCAAAATTCACATTTGGAAAATTTTGCGTAAAGTTTCTCTGCCCTTAGTGTTTCCAGTACTTGGTGGAGATGTTGGATGTGTTCTTCCTGGCTTCTTGAATAGATGAGTATATCATCTATGAACACGATCACGAACTTATTCAGGAAGGGACGACATACTCGGTTCATCAAGTCCATGAACACTGCTGGAACATTCGTCTATCCGAAGAGCATCACTACAAATTCGTAGTGACCATAACGTGTTCGGAAAGCCGTTTTGGGGATGTCTCCCTCTAGTACTCGCAGTTGGTGATAACCAGATCTTAGATCGATCTTTCAGAAGTAGCTTGCTCCCTGCAGTTGGTCGAATAGATCGTCTATGCGCGATAAGGGATATCGGTTCTTGATCGTGAGTTTGTTCAGTTCCTGATAATCGATGCACATGCGAAAGGATCCGTCCTTCTTTTTCACGAATAGGACTGGCGCTCCCCATGGTAAGAAGCTCGGTCTGATGAACCCCTTGCTCAGTAGTTCGTTTAATTGACTGGATAGTTCCTGCATCTCGGCTGGGGCTAAACGGTACAGTGACTTTGCTACAGGGGTAGCTCCGGGGATTAAGTCGATTCTGAACTCGACTTGACGTTCCGGTGGGATTTCTGGAAGATCTTCTGGGAAAATATCTGGGAATTTGCAGACTTCCAGAATGTCTTTAATGTTTTTCAATTCTCGCTTCTTATCTACTACGTGAGCTAGAAAGGCATGATATTCCTTACGAAGATACTTTTGTGCTTTAATACAGGAAATGATTTGTAAACTTGAACTAGGTTTGTCACCATAAATAACAAGAGTTTCCCCGTTTGGCAGATTTAGGAGAATAGCCCTTTCGTGGCAAAGGATATCGGCATGGTGAAGGCTCAACCAGTCCATACCGATGATGACATCGAAACTTCTTATGGAAATGGGCATAAGATCGACTCGAAACAAACGCTCGTTTAAATTTAGTGTGCACCCTACGTACAAATCGTTTGCGTGTTCTGTTTTACTGTTTGCCATTTCTACAGTGAATATTTTATTGAGTGGTTGGGGTTTTTGATTAAGTAGGTGTTTAAATTTATGACTCACAAAACTTCTCTCCGCACCGCAGTCAAAAAGTATGCATGCATAAGTGTTGTTGAGTAGGAACGTACCCGTAACCACCGTCGGGTCTGCTATTGCTTCATTCTGTCCTACTGCCAACACTCTCCCTACACCGCCAATATTCCTTTCCTTGGGACAATCCCTCCTGAAGTGTCCAGTCTCTCCGCACCCATAACACGCCCGACTTACTCCAGTGCCAGAAACTTGAGTGATTGGTCGTGCCGGTGCTTTACAGAAACGGGCTGTGTGCCCTTTCCGGTCACAGTTCTTGCAGTGCATCTTGCGACAAATACCATGGTGATGGTAGTTGCACTTTCTGCACTTGGGCAAATTCCCCGCATATGGTTTTGTTGGTGTAGAGGTAGCAGGAGTTCTGGTGGGGGTAGTAGCAGCATGAACTGCAACCATTTGCTTCTTTGAGGGTTCTTGCGAAGTTTGCCCCTTCCTTTTGTTCCAAAATTTCTTCTTCTTGTTGTTGTTGGCATTGATTTCATTGTTGCTGTTCCCTTTGGTTGGTTCAGCCATAATAGCCGCGACTCCTTGACAGACACCATGATCAACAAGAGATTACGCTAGTTCCTTGGCGCTGGCGAAAGTCAAGGGTTTGGAGGCTAATACACTTCCTCAAAGTTGGGGTGATAGTCCCCAGATGTATCTCTCGACCTTTTGGCTCTCCAGAGTTAACATTCCTGGGCAAAGTGTTATTAAGTCACTGAACCTGTTGGTGTAACCTGCTATGTCTGTGATGGGTTTTGAGCATTCTAACACTTCCTAAGTGTACATGCAACCCTAATAACCTTGGATCTATGTTTGTCTAATTATCATGCAAAGTTGAATTCCAAGGTTATATTCCTATCTAGCATACATGGGGAACAATTTTAACTTGAATCATAGATAGAATAACTTACCTTGTTGTTGCTTGTGTTCCTTGAAACCTTGTGAGCCTAGCACCCCAAGTGTGATGCCTCAAATGCTTCACACAACACCAAATGCTCTTGGAAAGACTCTTGAGATAACACACTTCTCAAAAATCGGCCAAGCCCTCTTGTTTCCTTAGTAGTGCCGATTTTTGGTGGAGAATATGCTTCTTATATAGTGTTGACACATCTAGGGTTACACCATGTAAACCCTAATGTGTCATGACTCTTCATTTTCATGACCCATGGGTTTGTAACTCCCATGGAGCATCCATGGAGCATCCTATGGGTAGAACCCAACTTGATAATCCATGGAGCCTCTTAGCCCACTATACAAGATATGGATGATTTACACAATCAACCCATATATTTAATTAGTTATCCTTTGATCACTTAATTAATTCCAAATTAATTCTTTGATCAACTAATCAAATAATATTATTAATATATTAGAACTTATAATATATTAATAATCTCCAAGTGTTATTTCTCTCATTTAGTCTATCCAATTGCATGGTGCCATGCAACCCAAATGGACCATGCCGGGTCGGGTCAAGTACAAGCCCGAAATAGTTATGGACTTAGACACCTTATCCAACAGTCTCCCACTTGGATAAGTCTAATAACTATATCTCTAGTACTTCAGGAACCGACCGGCAATCGTAGCTCTTTACAAGGTTTCTCGAAACTTGAGAAGATGATGGTACGCCATTTAAGATAAGTGATCATATAATCCTCCGTTCTAGATATCAGCCGGACAAATACATGGAACATAGTCTTGCTTATTGTCCAGCATTTGTTTCCCGATTTCCGATTTGTTTGACATAGAACTCAATTGAACACATCAACTTAGTTCTGACCGGGCCCGGTACATGGGTCAAAACAAAACCATCGAGGGGCCCAGATATCAGCTTCTAATCCAAGAAGGAACAGATAAACTTCGACTCATATGTTTGTTCTACCACTCATTGAATTACACACAAAAGTACGTTTTATAACATCGAGTTACCAATGCGGTTTCGTACAGTCAATGCATAACCAACTTGTAAGTAACAAATCATATCTCTAGGTTTGAAGACTTATATGATATTACCGTCTCACGATCACTCGAGATAGAATTCCATGAAGTGATTCCAGTGAGCGTGGGTTGAGTCCAATGCTCAGAACTTATGAGCACTCATGATTGTTGTAGCCTTGTCCAACACCTTGGACCTCTACAATCCATCATGACAGTCTTGATTCATACCTACTTCCGACATATGACCGACTGTGGAGGTTTGAATAATATGTTACACCAAACAAAATTATTCTGGAAGTCAAAACATGCAAAAGAAATATAGTAAACGATTGACAAGAGATAGCAACACTTTACTCATAAATAAAACACCTTTTATTCATCATCAAATGTCAATTACACTTTACAAATTTCTGAGTTATCTAACTACTAAAACTTATATCATCCTTTAGCCCTATGCTCCGAGCATGCTGGAGATGCTTAACCCTACTCAGTCCCTTCGTGAGGGGATCTGCTGGGTTCTCATCCGATGATACCCTCTTTGCCACGAGGAGTCCTTCTTCGATCCGATGTCTAATGAAATGGTATTTTCTGTCGATGTGTCTGGATCTCCCATGATCCCTTGGTTCCTTGGCTAAGGCAACGGCACTTTCACTATCACAGAAAATTTCCATTGGCTCTTTAATAGCTGGTACAACTCCAAGGTCTCCAATGAAGTTCTTCAGCCATATCGCTTCCTTTGCTGCTTCACTAGCTGCAATATACTCTGATTCACAAGTAGAATCAGCCACTGTCTCTTGCTTGGAACTCTTCCAAGAAATTGCTCCTCCGTTTAGGGTAAAGACCCAGCCCGACTGAGAGCGGAAATTATCCCTATCAGTCTGGAAGCTAGCATCACTATACCCTACAACTCTCAAGTTATCACTCCCACCGAGGGTAAGGACCCAGTCCTTAGTCCTCCGTAGGTACTTGAGGATATTCTTTACCGCAGTCCAGTGTGCCTTGCCAGGGTTCGCCTGATACCTGCTAACCATGCTCAAGGCAAAAGTTACATCGGGTCGAGTACACGTCATAGCATACATGATCGATCCTACAGCCGAAGCATAAGGTGTTCGACTCATTTCTGCTATCTCAGCCTCAGTGCTAGGGCTTTGTGTCTTACTCAACCTGGTGTTACTCTGGATGGGTAACTCTCCTTTCTTGGAGTCCTGCATGCTGAATCTCTTCAGCACCTTATCCAAGTAGGTACTCTGACTAAGTCCAATTAGTCTTTTACTCCGATCTCTCAAGATTCTTATCCCTAGAATATAGGCAGCTTCACCAAGGTCCTTCATAGCGAAACACTTCCCAAGCCAGGACTTTACTTCCTGCAGGGTTGGAATGTCGTTTCCTATGAGCAGTATGTCATCCACATACAATACCAAAAAGCTAACTATACTCCCACTAGCCTTGACATACACACAAGATTCATCTTCACTCCTAGAAAAGCCAAATTCCTTGACCTTTTCATCAAAGCAAAGATTCCATCTGCGAGGTGCTTGCTTCAATCCATAAATGGATTTCTCAAGCTTACACACTCTATTAGGGTACTCGTTGCTGACAAAACCCTCTGGCTGACTCATGTAAACATCTTCAGCCAACTTCCCATTAAGGAAAGCGGTTTTGACATCCATCTGCCATATTTCATAATCATGAAACGCAGCTATGGCTAACAGAACCCGAATAGACTTAATCTTGGCTACCGGAGAAAAGGTCTCATCATAGTCCACTCTAGGAATTTGAGAGAAGCCCTTTGCAACCAGTCTAGCCTTATAAGTGTGTACTTTACCATCCATGTCAGTCTTCTTCTTGAAGACCCATTTGCACCCTACTGTCTTACGACCTGGTACATTTTCAACCAAGTTCCAAACTTGATTGTCATACATGGATTGTATCTCGCTATCCATAGCCTCTTTCCATTTAGCAGACTCGGGGCCTGCCATGGCTTCCTCGTAGCTGTTAGGGTCATCTTGACTTACTAGTGTCTCATCACTAATAAGTGTCTCACCTTCTGCAGTAATATGGAATCCATAGTAATGCTCAGGTGCACTCCTAACTCTCGTGGAACGTCTCAGAGGTACAGATTTGTCAATTTGCTCAACAGGAGTTTCCTCCTCAAGTTGAGGGCTAGAGTTTGAAGTTCCTTCACCGCTTGATTCTTGAATTTCTTCAAGATCAATTTGCCTCCCACTGTCTCCTTGGCTTATAAACTCTCTTTCTCGAAAGACTCCTCTTCTTGCTACAAAGACCACATTGTCACTAGGTCTGTAAAAGAGGTAACCAAAGGAATGCTGTGGGTAGCCGATGAAAATACACCTCTCGCTTCGAGGTTCGAGCTTATCATGAGTCTCGCGTCTCACGAAAGCCTCGCAACCCCAAATCTTGATGTGGTCTAGTTTAGGTACTTTACCAGTCCACATCTCGTGAGGAGTTTTGGCAACTTTCTTTGTAGGGACTAGATTGAGGATATGGGCGGCAGTCTCTAAGGCATACCCCCAGAATGAGATTGGTAGCGTAGCTCGACTCATCATGGAACGAACCATATCCAACAAGGTTCGATTACGCCTCTCAGCCACACCATTCAACTGTGGTGTCCTGGGAGGTGTCAATTGTGAGACTATCCCACATTCCCTTAGATAGTCGAGGAACTCTGAACTAAGATACTCACCACCACGATCGGATCGAAGCATCTTAATGTTCCTGCCCAATTGATTCTCGACTTCCTGTTTAAATTCCTTAAACCTCTCGAAAGTCTCTGACTTATGCTTGATCAAGTAGACATATCCATATCTACTATAATCATCAGTAAAAGTCAAATAATAACGATTAGCATCCCTTGTGGCATGTTTGAATGGTCCACACACATCCGTGTGTATAAGGTCCAACAAACCTTCACCCCTCTCACATGAACCTGTGAAGGGTGACTTTGTCATTTTTCCAAGTAAGCATGATTCGCAACTATCATCTGACTTTAGGTCAAACGACTCCAAGACTCCATCTTTTTGGAGTTGGCCTATGCGTTTCTTGCTTATATGTCCAAGACGACAATGCCATAATGATACTTTATCCAAGTTATTATTAGTAGAATCAATACACAAAACATTATTTCCCAAGTTATCTACAACAGATACAGCTTCATACACACCATCACAAGGTAATGCTTTAAAATAAAAGACATTATTATAGAAAACTTCTATAGAACCAACTTCATTATTAAATGAAAAGGTAAACCCTTGTTTGTACAAAGCATGAAAGGAAATAATATTTCTTGCCATTCCTGGCGAATAACAACACTTATTCAAATCTAAACTAAACCCACTACTTAGCGATAAAGTATAAACTCCAATCTTGGTAACAGGTATAACTTTCCTATTCCCCATGATCAAGTTTATCCTTCCTTGCTCCACATCCTCACTTCTTCTTAGTCCCTGCAAGTCACAACAAATGTGAATACCACACCCGGTATCAAGGACCCAAGAATTAGAATGGGGTGAGTTATTAGAAATGATAGTGTAAATACCTGCATGGTTGGGTTTAACTTTCCCATCCTTCACATCTTGCTGGTATTTTGGGCAGTTCCGCTTCCAATGAGCTTTTTCATGGCAATAGAAGCATTCAGCCTCTTTTGGGTCAGAAGAAGGAGTAACGAAACCTTTCTTGGTTCCACTTGAAGAAGAGCCATCAAGGGTCCGAACCTTGGTACCCTTAGAAGAGCTCTTTCTCTTCCTCCCTCGATTCTTCCCGATTGCCAAAACCGGAGTAGAGTTTTGAGTAGGAGTGATAGCAACCGACTTCCCCTTAAGACCTGTTTCTGCGGTCTTGAGAAGTCCTTGAAGTTTGCTGAGGGTGACTTCTTCCTTGTTCATGTGATATGTCATGCGGAATTGATCATAGCACGATGGTAAGGAATGCAAAATAATATCTATTGCAATATCCTCCGGGAAGTTCACATTAAGCTTCAGCAAACGATCCACATACCTTTGCATTTTCTGCATGTGGCTCGTGACGGATTCCCCGTCCTTCATCATGGTTGTTATCATGGAGCAGATGATTTCATACCTCTCTTGTCTTGCACTTTGATGGTATCTTTCCATCAAATCTTGGTGCATGTCATAAGGGTAGAAATCTTCATAAGACTTTTGGAGTTCCGCTGTCATCGTGGCCGTCATGATGCAAGCCACTTTCGTAGCATCCCTTTCATGCGCCCGAAATTCAGCGATCTCCTGAGGAGTTGCAGTGGACTCATTAATCTCCTTAAGCTCCTTGTCAAGGACATATTCTTTGTCCTCGTAGCGGGTAATCATCCTGATGTTTCTGATCCACTCATTAAAGTTGGATCCATCAAAGGTGACTTTCCCACACAAGTTCATAAGGGAAAAGGAGCCATTAGGATTAGAGCCAGAAGCATTGTTGAAAGACATCTGAAGGAGAGAGGACAAGATTAGTTTAGATATAAGAGAGTCCTTAATAAAACACCCAAATGTAATATTAAGGCTAGGATCCAATCACAATATAATATAACTTAGAAGAGGTATGCCGTAATCTAAGCTATATCATATTTGAAAGGTAGGTGAATGACGATTCACCAATTTCCACCACGAAAACCGCAATATTTTACTATTAGGTTTTTTGAATGGTTCTTAGAAATTCCTAGATTCTTTGAGATTCAATGAACTTTTCAAAGGCATGTTTCAATCTCGAGTGTGCCCTCCAAGTTTTGTGACTGGGATACCGAGGATCACAAAACGAGGTGTGAAGTAACCATGCAAATCACTTGGTACCCTTAAAGTTTATCACTCAATCGATGTGCCGGTTAACCACACACGCTCCATCGATACTATAATAAACCCTAAGTCACCCTTTACCTACCTTGTTAAGTCCAAGTTAGTGTGCCGGTTAACCACACACGCTCCACCAACGACTTAATCAAAGTGTAAAGTGTAATTTCATGGAATAGCACCTTATTCACATTTTTCCTAAAGTAACTAAGATTGGGAATTTAATAAAACATTTAGTTACTTTATAATATTCATCATACTTTGAATGAGAATTAATAAGTCCTTGTCTTACCCGTTCGGCTAACGACCCTCCACCGATCAAGCAAGCGGTGGGTGAGAGTGGACACCCATTAAGTCACCATTTTATAGGCAACAACCTTATACCCACCTTATAGACCGGCTTCGTGAATGAGGCGTACTAGCGGTAAGACGACTTTGTTCTTATACATATATATATAATTATTAAATCATAATAATATAAGTATAAGGGTTGAATTTTAACTTTTAAAATTCTAGGGGTTGGAACTAAAGTTTTAACTTAACTTTACTTGTTCCAAAACTTGAGGGCAAGTTTTGTAAACTTTCAAAACTTTTCATTTCTTGTAACTTATGAGTTTAATAGAGTAATAAAATGAGAACTTTTCATTTTTCTAACTCTTGTGTTCTTTTAATGGTTTTTTTAATCCAAGAGACTTTTGGTTTTCCATAACTTGAGGACAAGTTATGGACTCCATTAAAACACATTATGATCATGAATTAATCTACCACATAGGTTACAGATAATTCCTATGATCATCTAAACATCATAAGAACAAGAACATGAATATGAACACTTTCAAGAATCAAAATCACATTTAATCTTTGTAATTTTGATAACTAGTTGTTGTAAATGAGTTAGAAAAGACATTACACCTTCTAAAATAAGTTTTCAAGTACCAAAACATTTTAGGGTAATGATTCTAATCCATTTCCAGCAACACAAGTCGAAATTCTGCACTCTGTCGACCCTACTCGCCGACTGCATAAACCTACTCGCCGAGTAGGTTGAAGATACACATGAACTCGTCGAGTCCTCCCCATGGACTCGCCGAGTCCATCAGTCAAACAGCAAGATTTTCGACTTTCTCCAACTTTTAAGCACAAATAACAAACAAACAAGCCTAGGCTCTGATACCACTGATGGGTTTTGAGCATTCTAACACTTCCTAAGTGTACATGCAACCCTAATAACCTTGGATCTATGTTTGTCTAATTATCATGCAAAGTTGAATTCCAAGGTTATATTCCTATCTAGCATACATGGGGAACAATTTTAACTTGAATCATAGATAGAATAACTTACCTTGTTGTTGCTTGTGTTCCTTGAAACCTTGTGAGCCTAGCACCCCAAGTGTGATGCCTCAAATGCTTCACACAACACCAAATGCTCTTGGAAAGACTCTTGAGATAACACACTTCTCAAAAATCGGCCAAGCCCTCTTGTTTCCTTAGTAGTGCCGATTTTTGGTGGAGAATATGCTTCTTATATAGTGTTGACACATCTAGGGTTACACCATGTAAACCCTAATGTGTCATGACTCTTCATTTTCATGACCCATGGGTTTGTAACTCCCATGGAGCATCCATGGAGCATCCTATGGGTAGAACCCAACTTGATAATCCATGGAGCCTCTTAGCCCACTATACAAGATATGGATGATTTACACAATCAACCCATATATTTAATTAGTTATCCTTTGATCACTTAATTAATTCCAAATTAATTCTTTGATCAACTAATCAAATAATATTATTAATATATTAGAACTTATAATATATTAATAATCTCCAAGTGTTATTTCTCTCATTTAGTCTATCCAATTGCATGGTGCCATGCAACCCAAATGGACCATGCCGGGTCGGGTCAAGTACAAGCCCGAAATAGTTATGGACTTAGACACCTTATCCAACAGTCTGAACCTACCATCGAAAGGTTCCACAGTTCCTGTTCAAGCTTCTGAATCTCGCTTCTTGGGCAGTATTCTCGAAGGAGCATTCTTTTCAGGTTTTCCCAACCCATGGAGTTTGCCACCACCAGGGTTAGTGTTTGGACGTGGCCGTTCCACTATGTCAGGGCGCGTTCAGAGAAAGTAAAAGCGGCGAACTTTACTTTGCTTTCTTCAGGACATGCACAGATTTCGAATACAGCTTCCGTTTTCTCTATCCATTGAGATAGAGCCAATACTCCCCCAGTCCCGTAAAAGGGAATAGGTTTTCCGTTGGTGAAGTCTTTGTAAGTGCATACCCCTGAACGGCTTTGACCTTGGCCATTTGTAAAACTATTTGTTCCTCCCCCCGATCCGTTGTTGCTCATTTGTGCCATTGCTGCAGTTACAGCAGCGGTTACAGCAGTCTGGAACATAACGGTGTCCATAATTGGAGGAGGTGGTGGAGGTGGTGTTGAAATTGAGTTTCTGCGTGTTGATCTACGAGGAGGCATGTTCTGGAAGAAAAAGAAAATAAGAATGAATACTATAAGTTTCTAATGTTTTGACAATCGTGTGTTAGTTGTATCTTGTAATTTGTTTTGACTTTAGTTTATGGTTTCAAGGTAGGCACGGAAATTTAAAACTCGTAATTTTTGAGAGGTATATAATAAGAAATACTTCATATTCATACATATAGGTCACACCTGAGGTGTGTTACATTGCATATCTTGTTCAGGAAAATTTGACCCTCCTAGAGGTCTCCGATTGCAGATACAAAAGGGAAATAAGGGAAAAACTTTTATCCGAAATCCTAATCTATAACAAAATTGTTGGGCATCGAACAAGCTCTACTTGCGGCGTTTGGAGCTAGACTCGGCATCCGACCGTTTGACTCCCATCAGTCGCCTCTCGAGATCTGCTTGTTGTTCCTTCATCTCTCTTATTTCTGCCAGAGCCGTTATCATTTGGTTCTGAAGTGTCCCCGTGTAGATTTGGGTATTCTCATCTAGTCCTTCCAAACGGCGGATGTCAGCGGCGTTACCTTGGGTAGCAGCATTGATTTCGCGAACTCTGGCTACTTGTTGGTCCGCCTGGTAGTTCTGGTTAGCTATAGCGTTCACGACGACAGGAAGTGCTCGATCAGCTGAGCCTCCCCCACTGACGTTGTAAAAATCCCGACACATGCCGAATGGAGGGCGTACACCTTGCTGGCGGCTCCAGTAGTAGAGGTGGCTTCCCCAGATGGGGATGGGTCCCGGTTGATCTGGTCTGATTACGGGAGGATGAGGGATGGGAGGGTCGTACACTTCTGGCTCGGAGTCTGTCCCGCTAGAAATCTCCACGATCTCTTCGTCGACTTTGAACTCCTCTCCGACTTCGACTTCAAATTCTTCCTCGATAACCCCTTCGGGTTCTTCCTCGACCTCTTCTTCGATTTCCTCCGGGTCTTCTTCTATCCAACCGACGTTGCCTTGGTTTGGGTAGTAGGGATCTCCTGGTAAATGGAATCCGGCCATTTGTCTGTACTAGGATAGATGTATGAGAACGTTATAAGAAAAGAAATTTCTATTTAACGACTTATTATTTTTAACTATAATTTTTATTGTACAACTATTTTTAATAATACTTCTATACTATTTGGCGAAACTAAAATAATTTTGTATTTGGTAAGTTTTCGGCTTGTTGTCCACTACGACCATTCCTCGACGTACGTTGGTCAAATCCAGGATAAATATAGATGATCAGGCTATATTTATTCTCGACCTGATTACATACCCCGGGGCTCAATCGTAGTGTCATAACTTGCCATAATACTTTTTAGTAAAACTTGTTATGATACGAGATTAATGCATGCTTGTAAAAATGTATATCTTTAAAAGAAAGTATTTTGTTCATGAAAATGTTTTGTCAGAGGGTTTTTGGTCCCCTTTGCATTTATAGTTTGTATATCGTATGTGGTTCGATATACTTAGCTCACTATAAACAATGCTCTGATACCAATCTGTCACACCCCCAAACCAGAATGGCGGAAACATTCGGGGGTGGATGACTTCACGTAGTATCACAACCATTGAATATTGTAAAGAAAGTAACACAACCATCACATATATAATGAAAACGTATGTTGTTGCGTTATACATATTAGCAAAAGAATATTACAATGAGATGATAAATGTTCAATAATAAAACATCCTTAGTGTTCCCTTCTCCAAAAGCTGGTGGTTACCTGTATTACTGATTCCCTGAGAAATACAAGTGGTTTTGAAAAAGTGTCAACAATTAAGTTGGTGAGTTCATAAGTGTTTTGCATTGAAAAGTATGTCCTTTTTGATAGTAACTCGATGAACGAGGTTTTCAGAAAATCCAATATTTTCTATAGATGATTTGAAAAGTTTCCCGTGTTGGAGTGCATTAGTGTTTTCCATGCTTGAATAATAGTGATAAAATTTGTGTTAACAATAAAATGGAAAACTGAAATGCATATATGAATCTCGTAAATCAAACTTTGTTTTTATACTTTTATGTGAGTTTTATAACCATACTATTGACACTGACGGCCTGTAACAACATTCTTCATGTGTTGTAGTGTTATGACATTTGTCACCCCAGACCTGCCGGTCTAACTATAGCTAATAGTTTAGGTGCGGGATTGTCAATCCCGTATAGATCTATACACAAGTATCACGCTCTCTCTCCAAGAGATTATGGTATATAATACATGACTTGAAATGCATACATACTAGTACGTTGAAGTTTAAATGTCTCACATTAGTTGGTATAAACAGATTTACGATAATAAAGACTTTACTTCTTTTGAAAGCATTTCATTTGTCGAGATGTATATGTAAAATGTATGAATCACTTGAATACTACACTCATTATAGTTTCTCAAAAGTATGTTCCCATTTGGTAATAACAACTTGGTGATATAATAGCCCTTTAAACATAAAGTTATTTTTGTATCAAAACCCTATAAGAACGATATTATAAAAATGATACTTTGATTTGTAATGTACTTGTATTCCCCCCCTAAAACGTGAAAAGAATTGAAAAGTAGGGGTATGAACTCACTCGTTAAGTTTGAAGAGAGAGGCTAGGGTTGAGCAGAACTTCGACCGCGGATGGTTGCGTCGTCGGGCTCTTCGGGGATCTCTGCAGCGTAAATCTTTCGTTGGGGGCTCGAGTGCGGAAACCGAGGTGAGGAAATGGTCTCTGGTGCTTGGAAGGGTGTGTGGAGATTTGAGAATGTGTGCCTAAAGTCGCAGCTGATGCCTTCTATTTATAGTGCTGGGAGAGTGAGTACGCGGGGCGTACTCACATACGCAGCGCGTACGTCGTTACGCTGGGCGTAAAAATGCGTCATGGCTTACGACTCCTGGCTAGCTAAGCGTAGCTTGGGCGGGCCGATGGGACTCGACTCTGGGTCTAGTACGCGGGGCGTACTCCCAGAGAACGCGGGGCGTAATCCGGCCTGTCCTCTTCTAAATTCCGTAACTTTCGCGTACGAGCTCCGTTTTTCGTGTTCTTTATATCCACGCGTAGGTGAGATTAGGATCTACAAATTTCATTTAGACTCCGTCGGCTAGTTTTGACTTTATTTTTAATGATATATTTTCAATAGGCCGGGCTTTCTAAAGTTCGTTAAAAATTCATAGGTTCTTTATTCGACGTCGGTTTTCGTTTGTCTTTTTATCGTTTTATTACCACTGAGGAGATCTTCAACTTCCGTTTAGGTGGCGATAGCTAAATAACACTCGATCTTCAATCCGAGTTTTTAGCCCTCTACTATTGTTACGAAACTTTGAAAATTCGTAACTTCTTCATACGAGGTCCAATTTGGGCGATCTTTTTATGCACGCTCACCTTTCAACGAGATCTACGACTTTTGTTTAGATACTTAAGGCTAAAATGCATTTTATTGAGATTTTACTTTTTACGTCAAATAATGTTTTAACGTCGTGTCGTAAATATACGAGTGGTTATAATTTCTTCAATATAACCCGGTTTTGAGCGTTCTTTATGCTTTTGGAAACCTTGGCATGATATCTAATATTTGATGCATCCCAACTTAGATACTTGAACACTTTATTTTCGAGGTTAATTTCGTTGTTTTTAGCTTTCGAGTGTTTACAATGCTTTTGGAAAATATAGGGTTGTCACAGTTAACGAGGTGTCCCAAAAACTAGACCTCTCGTGACCAGAAATAATACTTGGAGAATTTGGCATAAAGCCTCTCCCTTCTCAACACTCCAAGAATCTCCCGAAGATGCTCCTCGTGTTGTTCCCTAGACCTCGAGTACACCAAAATGTCATCAATGAACATAATCACTGACCGATCCAACATGGGCCTGGACACCCGGTTCATGAGGTCCATGGATACTATTGGTGCATTGGTGAGCCCGAAAGGCATCACCCCAAACTCGTAATGCCTATAACGAGTTTGAAAGGTTGTCTTCTAGATTTCTCCTTGCAAAATCTCATTTTATGATACCCATATCTCAAATCAATCTTCGAAAACCAAGACGCCCCCTGCATTTGATCAAACAAATCGTTGATCCTAGGTAGTGGATAACGGTTCTTGACTGTCAGCTTGTTAAACTCCTCATAGTCGATGCACATTTGGTGTGAACCATCCTTTTTCTTGACAAAAAGGATCAGTTCTCGCCACGGCGAGCTACTCGGTCTAATGAAACGCTTCCCCAGTAGCTCCTGGACTAACGAGGATAACTACTACATCTCGGGTAGCACAAGGTGTCTTGGCAATAGGCGCCGCCCCCGGAAGCAGATCGATCCGGAACTCCACCTGTCTCTCAGGAGGGACACCCAAAAATTCCTCGGAGAAAACATTCGGGAACTCACATACTACCGGAACATCGAAAATAGAAATCGGCCTCTCAGTGGCATCCCACGTATCCATCATATATGCTAAAAATCCCATGCATCCCTGTTGTAGTCTCTGCCTTTCCCTGGCGGCAAAGCAGAAAGCTGATCCAAATCTAGTTACCTTGCCATAAAAAGTAAGTACTCCCCCACTAGGTGCTTGTATGGTCACAATCTGATGCTCACAATTAATCATGGCTCCAAACCGACTTAACCAATCCATGCCCACAATGACACAAACATCGCCCATCGCTATCGGCACCAGATCTATCGGAAACTCAACACCGAAAATCTCTAAAACACATCCCCGGAATACATCAGTGGCAAAAACCGCATGCTCATCATCTATTGAAACCCTCAACGATTGACTGAACTCCTCGCATCTAACACTAATGTGATGACTAAAAGATAAGGACACGAAAGATCGACTCGCACCCGAGTCAAATAACACCAAGACAGGCACAAAATTCACAAGAAAAGTACCTATATGAAACACAATATAAGCATAAACAAATCTCAAAATAACATGAATAAGGAGATACGTACTGACAACAATGTCAAGTGCTATGCGGACCTCCTCCGCAGTCAGCCGGAATGCCCTCCCATGAGCTCTTGGAGCCTCAGCCTTCCCTAATCGGCCATTAGTAATACGCAGAGCAGCAAGAGCAGAAGCCTGGGCTAGTCCTTGACTATGTTGAGGACACTCGACCTTCCGGTGGCCAGTCTAGTTGCAATGAAAGAAATCCGAAAATTCTTTAGGGAGTCCTTCGCCATATGCCCCTCCTTGCCATATTTTTAGCAAATCCATGCTCGACAAGATCCTATTGGGTTTTGAGCATTCTAAAACTCCTAAGTGTACATGCAACCCTAAATACCTTGGATCTATGTTTTCTCTATTATACATGCAAATATGAATATTCCAATGTATTACCCTATCTAGCATACAATCTATGATACTTGGGTAATAAAAAAAGTTAAAATACATACCTTGTTGTTGTAACTTGTCTTCATGAAGCTTGAGTGCCTAGTGCCCCAAGTGTGACAACTCAAATGGTTCACACAACACCATGAACACTTGGAATAACCTTGAGAATAAGCATACTTTGGTTCTCTCTAGAGAAATCGGCCTTGCCCTTTTTGTGTACACACACTAGTATCATTTCACCAACCAAGGACATCTTTATATAGTGTGGAGATTGGGGTTAAACCCTAATACCCATGACCTTTCATTTCATATGATCCATGGGTTAAATACTCCATGGACTATCCATGAAAGCTTAGCCCAACCTAAATGAACTTGGCCCATCACACACATATATCTAAGAGTCCATATTTAATTAGTTCCTTTTGATCACTTAATTAATTACAAATTAATTCCTGATCAATACTAATTAAATAATAGGATTATCTATTAATATATTAGAACTTATAATATATTAATATAAATCACTACTATCCTTTTTCCTCATCTTGTCAATCCAATTGTCCTGATACCATGCAACCTAAATGGACCATGTCGGGTCGGGTCAAGTCTTACCAATTATAGTTACGGACTCAGACATTAATCCAATAGTCTCCCACTTGGATAAGTCTAAAACTATTATTGCAAGTATGACTTCATAACCCGACTAGCAATCGTATCTCTCAAAAGCTTTTGTTGAGCTCTGACCTTTGTCAATAACTTGTCCATTAGATAAGGGATCATATATTCGTCCATTCTAGATATTATATGGACTGAGACATGGATTATAAATCGTTCTCTCAGTCCATTTGTTGTTTCCCGATTTTCCGATTCATGATGACTGACTGACTGAACAAATCAAATCAGTCCTGATTTGGCCAAGCACTCACATGTGTCATCACTAAATCAACGAGGGGCCAACCGATATCACTTTTATCCCGAAGGTAAAAGGAATGGATAAACTTCGACTCATATGGCTTATTCTACTACTTATTGAAGCATACACAAAGGCACGTTTTATAACATCGAGTTACTAATGCGTTTTCGTGCAATCAATGTATAAACAACTCATAGTAACAACTACATATGTTTAGGTTTAAAGTATATAGGATATTATCGTCTCATGATCACTCGTGATAAAATTCATGAAGTGATTCCAATGAGCGTGGGTTGAATCCAATACTCAGAACTTATGAGCACTCATGAGTGTTGTAGCACCACTTTGTCCAATATCTTAGACCTCTACAATCAAACCATGACAGTCTTGATTCATATCTACTTCCAACATATGACCGACTGTGGATGGTTTGAGTAACTTAGTCATTCAAGAAGAGCGACTTAGTTATTCTGGAAGTCAAAACATGCAAAGTGAAACACAAGAATAACTAAATCAACTATGGTCTCAGAACTTATGAATATAAATAAAACAACTTTTAGTTATCACTATATTGATTACACATTATTCATTGTATACTGTTTTAGCTATCAACTTTATTCTTGAATTTAAAAAAAAAAAAAAAAAAAAAAAAAAAAAAAAAAACCCTAGCTGTCCCGTGATCCAAGCATGTACACAATGTTTTTTTTTTCTAAACAGTAGTTTTTCCATACACCAAGTATGCACTCTATGTTTTTCTATGATCCTTACTTTCTAAAATAAACCAATTGAACATAATTTCAATGATTCTAATTTCACACTCCCAAATCCTTATCGTAAATGTAAGAATTCCAAATTCTTATCATTTATCGAAATCAGTTAGATTTTAAACTTAAATGCACTACCCTCTTGTAATGAATGTGTACAAAGTCACAAGGACTTGTCAACAATCATTGCAGGGTATTCCAATGAAGATCTACTCCATGAAAACAAAGTCTCATATTCAAAGTACATCGCTTTGAACATGCTTCTTGCATTAAGTTTTCTAATCTTACATAGATTGAATTACTTCCAACTATGTAGACAACTCCATATTCCCATTTTGACTATCACTCCTGAACAAGAGTTGCCTCATTTCAGAATATGTCAATATGGTCCTTCCAAAATTAACACTACACTTCCAACTGTCCCTGAGCAACTAATCTTTGGTAACCCTTAGATTGTCCTCGACAATTGCTTAATCATTTTCGTCAAATCCAATTCTATACTTTTCTCTCTTAAGGCCCTGAGCATTTGGAAAACTTAGAAAAGATGAATATTATAGCATATGCAATCGATCCTATATCAGAACCATATGGGACACGATTCATGATGTCTCACATAAACACATGATACTAGATTAGTCTTTTGCTACAATATTTCTATTTCTATTTCTATTTGCCAAGTTCTCATAATTCAGATTATGAAAAGGGATACTGTAATCATAATCGAATTTTTAGAACGCAAATAATAGACCCATATATAGAATTTCTTTATGTTGAGCCATTTCAACACAAAATTCGTATATATATATATATATATATATATATATATATATATATATATATATATATATATATATATATCCTTGACTAAGATGATTAAAACCTCAATATAAGCTTTTAGAATTGAAATGAAGTAAAATCTCCTCTCTCTTAATTATAGCAAAATAACTTTTCAACCCCTGCAACTTCACGAATTGAAACTTTTGTTTTTCTATAATTAACATTGCTAACTTTCAATACTTATCATAATTATCATGCTCCCACTAACATGATGATTCTTAGCTTAATACTTATGCTCCCACTAGCTTTGACATGTATCCATAATACAACTGGACTTCTAGAAGTCAATACTTTATTGACTTTCTTACCAAAGTTCAGATTTCTGATACGAGATTGCTTTAATAATATTTATCAAAATCATACACCTTATCTTAGATAGCTCACAAGTGTATCTAAACAATTTCATAACTATGAAAACGGATGTCGTAATCATAGTCTCGACTTTTTAGACCTTTGCTATTTCTCATAAGTCCATGTTAGTGTGCCGGTTAACCATACAAGCTCTATTAACGACTTTAAGAATGCAAAGATTGCTATCTACTTAAAATCTACTTGTTGGAAGTGTTTCCTCACCATCATTTTCATAAATCGGAGAGAAACCTTATAATCCTTAGATTTTATGGTGTATATGTTCTTATCCACATGAATTTGTCAAAATCATAATCAAAAGACTAGGTTAGTGACAAATCCAAACTCATATGGGCTGAACTTATGCAATCTTAACTTTTTGCCACCTGGCAATACAGGGCCTGCCATTGCTTCCAAGTAGTTATGCAAACAATTGAGAACATACAGAACTTTAAATGTATAGCCAACTCTAACTCGAATGGGCACAAAATATGTCAACACGATAGGTTATAAACCTCAAGTCGTGTGCTAGTGAAGAACTTCAGGTTTTATTCTTGATTAGTTCTTGAGAGTTTCAAGACCTTTAAGACTCCCGCTGTCCTCTTGACATATAAGACTCTCTTGTCCAACATTCAAGAGATAGTGCAGATTCTTTATCATGACTAACACTTCACACAATTGGCCTAAGTTGGTCTCTGTTTTATCCAAAACATCACAACTTACCAAATTCAAATGTACAAGAGTAGAAAACCTTTTAGTCTTACATTTGACTAGTGTTAATAAACTTTCTTTAAGATGGGTCACTCAAATTACAATCTTGGAGTATAAATCTAAGAATTGTTTTTGGAATGAACTATGAATCATCTTCTTGATTTAACCGCTTCAACAATTAAAAACTCCTCTTCTTAACTATCAGAATGCACTTAGAGGATGAATTGTGATAAGGTCTCTTAATCATTAAGATGATCATATATCATGATACTAAAGTACTCTCTCATCTTTTCATATTTGAGAAACTTTTATCTTTATGCCATAATTTGATTCTTCTTATTCGCTCTGCCATACATTGGAACTTTTCCAATGTCTCGGAATTATACTTAAGCTTGTAAGTATAACCATATTTACTAAACCTTAGTAAGTCATGACGAATAGTCTTACCCATATTTTGTGGTGGACTCTGACCAGTGCAGAAGGTTGCGTACTTGATCCCTTAGTCCTTTACTTGACTCACACATCCATGTGAACAAGTAAATAATCTTAATTTTCCAATGCTTGAAAGTTCGCATTCATCATACTATACAACTTGCATGATTCGAAGTTTCGGTCCAATTGAAACTTGGGTGATGAGAAACTTTCCTTATTTTGTAATTTTTAGACACTACCACAAATGAAAGAATCAAATCCATTTTCCAATGTTGCTAGAAACATACAAACATCAAGTTTTTCATAACTGCCATTGCAAGGAGACATAAAATAAAGTTAAACAAACTTTTATTTATTTATCAAAATACGGAAAAACTTTTCCTTACAATGCGACATGAAATGAAAACTATGATATTACATGTTTCCTAGCAATCTATCATAACTCCTAAGAAGTAACTCAATAATTCGATCTTCAACCAAATGATAGAAATCCATCTTCGCAATCAGATTCAGCATACTCTTCCTTCAAGTTTCTTTACTTTTCTTTGATTCTAAAAACATCAACATGTGACCCAGTCACATCATGTAACAAGAATCTCATAATAGAAACATAACAGAGTTAGATGGTGGACTTTACCTGAAGTAGAGTCAAACTTATTGACTTTAACATCCTTAGGTAAGTTTAGCAGCTTCGCAATCAATGCCCCTTCCTTTGGCAAGAGAAACATATGGACTTTTTGGTAATGGGACTATCACAGACTTAGCCTTTCTCTTTACCATTTGGTCAACCGAATTGACAATGGCCGATCCCTTTCCATTAGGTAGAGAATGCTTTTTTTTTTTTGGATTTCTAGTGTCATCATTGTCAATGTCCATAATGTTTTGGGAAGTTGGTCTTCTAATCAAATTTGCTTTACTAGTGTTTCAGATCATTTCTGATTCAACAGCACCAAGCAAATAGATAAGATCATTAAGGGTCTTGTCATAGTCTGTTTCATAGTAGTCCCAAAGGAACTTACTATGTGACTAAGAAAGTGATTGAACCATTAACTTTATCAAGACTTTGACACCCAACTCTCTCGGCTTGTCAATATGTGACTTCATCTCCTAGATGAGATCACACCTAGACCTTGTCTTGCCAATAGGGCTTGAGTGACTTTGAACATGTGGGTTACGGAGAATAATTAGAGGTGGAGGAGGAAGTGTGAAGTTCCAAGAGATTTGGGAGGATTATATATGTCTGAACCAGGCATATTTTGGGAAATGTTCAAGATAGTTGATCTAAAGTCCTTAATATAACACCCAATATGAAATATTAAGGCTAGGACCCAACAAACTATTTTATAACTTGGAAGAGGGATGTCGTAACCCAAGCAATAAAATATTTGAAGGTAGGTGAATGCCGATTCACCGATTTCCACCAAGATAAACGAAATGTATTATTAGGTTTTAATTGGTTTTTGAAACTCCTAGATTCTTTTAAGATTCATTGAACTTTTCAATGGCATGTTTCAATCTCGAGTGTGCCCTTCAGGTTTTGTGACTGGGATGCCAAGGATCACAAAACAAGGTGTGAATAACCATGCAAATATACTTGGTACCTTTAATATTTACCCCTCAATCGATGTGTCGGTTAACCACACACGCTCCACCGATACTATGATAAACATTAAGTTACCCTTTACTTTGTTAAATCAAGCTGGTGTGTCAGTTAACCACACACGCTCCACTAACCGACTTAAGCAAGGTGCAAAGTGTAATTTCATGGGTTAGCACCAAATTCACATTTTCCTAAGTAACTAAGATTGGTATTAATAAGAGTTTAGTTAGTTACTATTTATCATTAATACTTTTAATGAAGGGAGAATTATAGTCCTTATCCAACCCGTTCGGCTAACGACCCTCCACCAGTCAAGGAAGCGGTGGGTGAGAGTGGACACCTATTAAGTTGCCATTTTATAGGCAACAACCTTATATCCCCCTTATAGACCGGCTTCGTGAATGAGGCCTACTAATGGTAAGAGGACTTTACTCTTATATATATATATATATATATATATATATATATATATATATATATATATATATATATATATATATATATATATATATATATATATATATATAATTAACTTATAATATTTTAAAGTATAAGGGTTGAATTTTAACTTTTAAAATTCTAAGGGCTTAACTTGGAATTAAAGTATTCATAAGTGAAAAATTTTCAAATTCCAAAACTTGAGGGCAAGTTTTAAACTATTCAAAAACTTTTCAGTTCCATAACTTATGTGTTTAAAGTAGTTTTAATTCAAAAAACTCTTCAGGTTCCATAACTTGAGGACAAGTTATGGAAGACTTTAAACTATTATAAGAATATGACTTTTCTTTATTCATAACTTATGGAAGACTTTATGAGTTTTATGAAGCTTAAATGTGATTTTTCATGTAACTTGAGGACAAATTAGAAAAACACATTTTAGAATCAACTCTTAGACTAAATGGATTGAAAACAACAATTTCATATAACTTTTCCTATAAATTTAAGCAACTCATAAGAACAAAGATAACTCACATCAAACTTTTTCATGTAATTAGCATAACTTTTAAACTAATACAAAACATGAATCAATTGACAATTATCTTTGAAATTGGATTTGCATGAACATTACCACATCAAAAACAAGTTTATAAGGTCAAAAAAAGATTAGGGTAATGTTCCTAGTCTAATTCCAGTCAAAATAGTCGAAGATATGCTGTCTGGGGGTTCAACTCGTCAAGTGCATGAACAAACTCGACGAGTTGGATGCTTTTTGCAAACTTCGATTTTTTCAGCCAATTTTGCAAGTATAACAAGAAAACAAGCCTAGGCTCTGATACCACTGTTGGGTTTTGAGCATTCTAACACTCCTAAGTGTACATGCAACCGTAAATACCTTGGATCTATGTTTTCTCTATTATACATGCAAACATGAATATTCCAAGGTATCACCCTATCTAGCATACAATCTATGATACTTAGGTAATAAAAAAAAGTTAGAATACATACCTTGTTGTTGTAACTTGTTTTCATGAAACTTGAGTGCCTAGTGCCGCAAGTGTGACACCTCAAATGGTTCACACAACACCATGAACACTTGGAATAACCTTGAGAATAAGCATACTTTGGTTCTCTCTAGTGAAATCGGCCTTGCCGTTTTTGTGTACACACACTAGTATCATTTCACCAACCAAGGACATCTTTATATAGTGTGGAGATTAGGGTTAAACCCTAATACCCATGACCTTTCATTTCATATGATCCATGGGTTAAATACTCCATGGAATATCCATGAAAGCTTAGCCTAACCTAAATGAACTTGGCCTATCATACACATATATCTAAGAGTCCATATTTAATTAGTTCCTTTTGATCACTTAATTAATTCCAAATTAATTATTGATCAATACTAATTAAATAATATGATTATATATTAATATAATAGAACTTATAATATATTAATATAAATCACTAGTATCCTTTTTCCTCATCTTGTCAATCCAATTGTCACGATGCCGTGCAACCCAAATGGACCATGCCGGGCCAGGTCAAGTCTTACTAATTATAGTTATGGAATTAGAAATTAATCCAACAGATCCCTCATGGCTCTTGCCGCACTTGACACAAGTGCGGCCCTTCTGGCCTCCTGCTTTCGTATCAGCGGGCTTAGCCTGCTTCATCGCCGGCTGCAACTGCACTAGTCTCCTATCTCTCTCCGGAGACTATCCCTCCTCTCTGGTCTGAATCTCACACTCAATCTCTCTCCTCCTGGAATTGATCTATAACTTAGCCAATCTCCAATATGATGAGTTCTCCATGAACTCCCGAATATCTCTCCTCAAAATGTTGAAGTATCAGCTCATACGTGCCTTCTTTGTAGACACATGCTCTAGGCAAAACAACGCCCTTTCATGAAACATCCTTGTAATCTCTATCACTATTTATGTCTTCTGCTTGAGAGACAGAAACTCCTAGGCCAGTCATTACCTATCCACCTGGGGAATGTACTCATCTCTGAATAACTAGGTAAACCTCTCCCAAGTCACTGCAGCATGGTCTGTAGGAGTAAAATCAGTCATCACAAACTTTCACCAGTTCTTTGCACCTAAGCGAAGCTGGTTCAGTGCAAACCGAACTCTCAAGTGCTCTAGGCATGAACAAGTATAGAAACATCCTCAATGTCAGAGATCCATCTCATATCAGAAATAGGCTCCTTGGTCCCATCAAACTCTAGTGGCTTCTTGTTGCTGAACTCTCAAAACAACAACGAATCATCCCATGTGGCCTTGCAACTGCAAGGGATGTGATGGCTGTAGCAGAAATGACCTCTGTGACAGCAGCATATTTCTCGTCAAAAGTCTCAATCAACGTGGACGGAATAGACCCGAACATCTCTGGATTGGCCTCCCTGATAATTGCGGCCACCTCCTCAGAAATGATCACGCAGATCTCCTTATCACTAGTACCACCACCCCCGGGGTTGTTGCGGATAATCACCAATGTCTCTCTGAAACACCAACACAAATTTATCAAGGACTGGCTAAAGCACACACTCAATTACCCACCCCTACATGATCCTTAGTATCCTAAGGTTCTTACTTGGGTCACATACAGAATCTGTGCTTTCAGTAGTACGGGCCAAATACTACCTTCCACACCAACCCATAGTCGCCCTGAGTCCTCCTCTTAGGATCCTAATTCACAAGTACTCTATCCCTCATGGATATCAAATTACACTCTCAGTAGATTCCTCAAATTCACATCTAGGTGTCTCTCCTAGATTACTCCTTGACTCAAAACTCTCTCTAAAAGATTCATGCCATGCACCCCTACTCAGCACACACATACAGCAAAAAGCAGATAATGTCAATCAATAACATCCCCCTAGGCTAAGTCATCATGAATCAGGAAACTCTAGCTCTAAATTCCTGAAATATCTGGCCTATCATCTAGCATGTAGCTCTAATATCTCATAAATATTTCATCTCATAATATAACCAAGTGAGGGTATTTTAGGAAAATCACCGTTTGGGTTTTGGCTGATTGTACACACTGCTTCATGTAGTTTCCTCTTAAAAACTTTTACATGTTTAGAAAATCATTTCTTTTTAGAAAAATTCCTTAGATCCTCAGTTTGAGTCCAGACATACCCAAGGGTACATCCGAGTCCCTCAAACTAAGGCTCTGATACCAACTTGTAACACTCTAAATTTTGAAATCAAATTTTCATTTTTAAATCCACACAAAAACACAGTTTAACATTTCTCAAACCCAAATTTATAAGTTGTTCCAAACATAAAAGAATTAATTGTTTGAAAATATCCCATAATCCTTAAAAACACAATCAACAAGCTGGTGTGTAGAATCATGATAGTGCCTTCCCGTGATCCTAAGATGTACTTGAAACACATTTCACACAACAATGTAAGCACAAAGTTTTGTGAGTTCCCCAAAATACCATGCACAAATAATTAGCCTCTCATGGCTATATCTCAATAAGGATCCTCCGGTCATGTGCCTCAGTGAGGACCCTCCGGTCTCACAACATGGATTGGCCCCTCCAGTCCTGTATCTTGATTTGGACCCTCCAGTCCTGTATCTCAGTGAGGATCCTCCGGTGTCACAGCTCAGTTTGGACCCTCTGGTCCTAACTCATTAAGGCACAAAATAATATACAACATAAATCACAAAGGAAGAATGCATACTATATCACATAACTCAGTATAAGCACATAAGACCCTCTGGTCATTAACTTAGGCGAGACCCTTCGGTCACATAGTATTACCACTCAGGTAAGTATACTGAGAAGGCTCACCCCGTAGGTAAAGCAAGTATGTCTCGTACTCAACTGTCGATGTAGACTCTGCCTACATATATCATAATCATTCTTAGTTAACAATTTATAATAGCAACTCCAAAGATGTTAAGCTAACTCCTTTATTAATTCTCAGAAAGGATGAAAGACCATTTCACCACTCTATGGTCTCCAAAATCCACAACTTGACTAAACCCTAAAAGTCAGCAGAAGTCAATGCTCAAGTCAATAGTCCATGTTGACCCAACTCGTCTAGTGCATCTATGCGACTTGTTGAGTTCCTTCTGTTCTTAGAAAAATCGGGAAAATTGAACTCAACTCGCCGAGTTGTCTCACTAACTCGTCGAGTTTGTACAGCGTTCAGAATATTTGGGAAACCCTAACTAACTCGCCGAGTTGGCTAACTAACTCGTTGAGTTCCTTTAGCCTTTTCTCTTATTCAGACGCATTAGAATAAATCCCCAAACTCTAGATCTAGTCTTCTAAGGATGAAATACCACATAAAGCTGCAAGGTTTACGTCCATGCGTGACATCTAGGGCTAAGTTTTGCCAAACCAAATCTCAACAAAGGGTTTAAGGCATGTAAGCTGGCCAAAGCTTCATAATACTTGAGTCATTAGGCCTAAAGGGCCTAATATTGTCCAGATCTGAAGTCTTAGCTTCACAGTAAGCTCAAACCCAATAATGGCTCAAGAAAATACTAAAAATGACCATAAACTCTCTAATTGAGAGATCTAACAAACAAGTGATCAAGATAATGGATTTTTACCTCCAAATGGTCGTTAACACTAAATGGATGTCGGATCCAAAGACTCCTTCTTGTTCCAAGCCTTTTACTCCTCAAGTTCTTCAAATAATGCACAAAAACACACACTCTTAGCTTCACACTCTCTCACAATGGAAGATAGCTCGATTAGGTTTTTCTCAGGTAGAGATATGACGGGTACTAATATATAATGTAATTATCTGTTGAAAGATTTAAGGAGCTCATAGGATGTTAAAATATTGATGTAAGGCATGTTTATGCTTATGTTTTTGTATTATTTATGACATCCCAAGTTTTAATAATTAATGATAAACATTTCATTGAAAATACTTTTATCTGGAAAATTATGCATTTAAAAAGACCACTCTGATTTAAAATAAGCATAAAGAAAAAGTTTTTAAAGGGTTGTAAATTTGGGGATGTCACGGTTGGTATCAGAGCATTAGTTTAAAATAAGCATAAATAAAAAAATTTAAAAAGGTCGTAAATTAGAATGTTAACTGATGACCGTGAGATTAGCATCTATTATAATTTAGGTAATACACTTGAATTAACACTAGCACTAGCTCACTTTAGGATAAGAAGCCTAATTTGCTTTTATGTGCTAAATGGTTTGTATTATAGCGTTCCTTAGGTTGCCTATCTAAATTGCTATTATTAGGTTTAAGGTATGTTGCCGACCTAGGATTAGCAAATTTTATGTTTCCAGGTTTCTAAACGTTTAATTACGGTATTAGAACTTGCATATAACCTTTCAGAGTGATAAAGAGAATTACGTGTCTAAACCTTTTCTATCTATATTCTCGTCTCGATACACTGAACACCTAGTTTGGTGGTAGAACATCATTATGATAGGTCATGCACTAGCCGTTGCACTTGCACTTGAAACTATCACAATGGCAGACGTTTAAGCAATGATGTGAACCATGCTAGAAAGAAAAATGGAGGATAAAAAACGACTGCTTTGGGGAGAAGAGGATTAATAAAGGATCCTCGGAATCCAACAAAAAGATTAGGTTTTCAAAACCTGGCGCCAACAATGAGAGGTATGGGGATAAAAATAAAGCCAAGTGTTGTGACAAGTGCAGAAGTAAACACTTCGTAGGATGCATTGAAGGATTGACATGCTTCAAGTACTGGAAGACTGGTCATTATGCTAATGAATGTAGTTACATTGGAAGGGTATGTAGAGAAGAAGGAAATGTAGCAAAGGACTACCCAAGAAAGAAGGAAGTTGCACAAGCTTCTCGGATGACTCTCTGGACGGTAAATGAGGAAATAGAAGTAGCTTCACTTGGAAAATAGGAGGAAGTTTCTTATCCAGGATGTCTAATATATAAACTAATCAACCCATATAAAAATGTTTTGTAGGATGTAGTCTATTGTAAAAGGTATGATGAACTTGAATAATAGTGTAACCGTTTTCAAGAAGTAATATAATCCCAAATTACGTACATTATCCAATGTGTAAAGTTGTTCTATAACTTTATTTTATGGTAACTTAATTGTAACGACCGAAAAATACAACCAATTTTAAATTTTTCAAAAACAGCTCGATCCCATTAAAACTTTACAAAAAGGTTTTCAATACAAAACATTTAACGTATTCCCAGAATCACATTACTACAAAATCGTGAGGAGCGGTACGATCACGCCTTCGCCTTGCCACGGTCTCCTGAAGAACCTGAAAAACATAAAACCACAATTGTAAGCCCGAAAGCTTAGTGAGATATCCCCAAAGTACCAACCACATACACCATACACGCATAACATGCCACAACATATCTGATCACAGAACAGCCATGCACTTCGGGTCTACTGTGTGACTGGTCCGCTGCACCGGCCTACAGTCCACCTGGTCCACCCTCTGAGTCTAGCCATAAACCTCGAGTCTACAGTGTGATTGGTCCGCCTGCACCGGGCCTTCAATCCACCTAGTCCACTCTCCGAATCTAACCACATACATCGAGTCTGCAGTGTGATTGGTCCGCCCGCACCGGGCCTTCAATCCACCTGGTCCACTCTCTAAGTCTACAGTATGACTGGTCCGCCCACACCGGGCCTTCAGTCAGCCTAGTCCACTCTCCGAGCCTCGGCACGTCTGGTCCGCCCTCTTGAGGCCTACAGCCTATCCGGAATGCTCGCTGGGCCTTCGGAACAACCGGTCCGCCCTAGGTATCTTGGCCTACAGCACAAAGCAGGACCCGCCTCAACCCAACTCCAGTCCAAACAACCATGTGCAGATATACATACAATCATATAGCAATTCACAGTCAACAAGCAGATCAAACAGATCACATAACATATCATCATCCTAACCAGGATACCGACCTAACAGGTCACTAGCATAGCATCTCCCTATCTCTCAGGATACCGATCTCAATCAGGCCTCTAACATATACCATCCTAGCTCTCAGGATGCAAACATATCACAGCAACAACATAACAACAACTACCCGAATCTCAATCCGATAAGGGCCGGCCTTGGTGCCTTAGACCCTGTTGATATAGTGAGGATAACTCACCTCGAAACTGCCGGCTGAAAGGATAAGATCCCGCTGCTCCAAGCTCCGACACGAACTCCTCCACTTAACACCAACACACTCAACTCAATAAATACCCTTAATTACCAAAATACCCCTGAAAGACAACTGGTCAACCTTTGGACAACGTCAAAGTCAACCCCTGATTGACTCTACTCACCGAGTCATCTCTTGACTCGCCGATTCTCGACTCAACCAGAAAATATTGGGACTCTTCGACAAGACTCGCCGAGCCCAAGAACAGACTCGCCGAGTCTAAGGCTATCTTCAACCTACTCGCCGAGTTGTTCATACAACTCGCCGAGTTCCAGGCCATCTTGATCCAACTCGCCGAGTTGTTCTTCCAACTCGTCGAGTTCCAGCTCATCTTCAAGCAACTCGTCGAGTCCACCCATGTGACTCGCCGAGTACCACCGGTCTGAATCCATACAGAAGCATTCCAGGCCATGCAATTGATCCAAAACATAGATCTAGCCTCCTACAACCCATCCATCACATAAAGTGGCAAACTTTACGTGAATCCAAAGATATCTATGCATTTTGCACATTAGGACCTTCACCACTCCAGATCTGAGGTAGCAACCTCAGATCTAACTTCCAAACTCCAAAACATACCAAGATAAGCTCCCCACAAACCCCAAAATTATGAATCCATAAGAGTAACAGACCAAGGACGAGATATTACCTCAAAATAACGCCCCAACTGCAATGGAACTCGAATCCAAGCAAAGCCCCTTGCTCCAAGCCTCTTCTTCTTCAAGATTTCCTCAACAATTGCTTCTCCAAGCTCCCAAATGCAACTTGATCCACTCACATACGAAGGTTAGGGTTTCTGGACTTGAGGATGAGTAAAGAGGCTGGGGGAATGGATGTTATGCTCTTTATATAGGGCTCAACCCCGAGAATTAGGGTTTTCTCCACTCAGCGCCTACTCGCCGAGTCCATCTTACTGACTCGCCGAGTCGGCTACTTAACACACGACCAAGTCGCGACTCTACTCACCGAGTCCACCCATGGACTCACCGATTCGCTCTTTCCCAATTTACTCTTTTAGCCCTTCAACTCTACTCTTGATATTTCGGGATGTTACATTAGTGAATTACGAGACAATACATGGGACGAGTATGAGTAGGTGTGAGAGGTAGTAGAGGCCTATACTACCAGAAACACATGACTCGCACTTGGATCAGGAAAAGTCACAAGGTTGCTAAAATATTAGTAATTGAGCTATCTTGTTTATTTCCAACATTACCTTTGTTTCAGTAATTATCATGAAGATAAATATTATTGTAAACTTAGTAATCATATCGAATCGAGTCCGACCAATCTACGAATTAAGTTCAACATAGCGTCCAAAAGATCGATGGAGAAGATAATAGAAGAGATCAATGGAAGTATATGTTGGATAAGGTGTCTAAGTCCATAACTTATTTGGTATATATTTGACCCGACTCGGCATGGTCCATTTGGGTTGCACTTCACCCGAACTATTTATGGATAATTTTATGAGAGTTATACACATATGTTTATTAATATATTATAAGTTATAATATATTAATATGAAGTTATGTTATTTAATTAGTCTTAGTCTTAAATTAATTATGAATTAATTTAGAGATTAAAACGAAGACTAATTAGATTATGGGCTATTGATTTTATATGGTGTGGGCTAACACTCATTTGTTAATGGGTTGGGCTTGGATGGAAGTCCATGGATGATCCATGGAGCTTTTAACCCATGGATCCTTGGAAAAGGAAAGGTCATGGGTTATTAGGGTTTCACCCTAACCATGTACACTATATAACCATGCTTATGTTGCATGAAATAGCCACTAGTGTGTGTGCTTGTGTGTGGCCGAAAATTACAAGTGTGTGTACACTCTCTAAAGTTTTCCAAGTGTTTGTGGTGATTTGTGATTTCCATTTGAGGCATTCACACTATTGGTGCTTGGCTCTCAAACTCCAAGGAATCAATCTCATCAAAAGGTATGTAATCTCATCTAACTCTTTTATGATTAAAAAGTTCCCCATGCCATGTTAGATAGGTTATGAACCTTGGAAAATTATTATTTTGCATGTATTAGACAAACATACATCCAAGGTTTATTAGGATTGCATGCACACTTAGGAAGTGTTAGCTTGCTCAAAACCCAACAGTGGTATTAGAGCCTAGGCTTGCTTGTTTGATACTTATGCAAAATAGTGAAAAAAGTTGAAATTGTTGCTGTCTGGCTGATGGACTCGCCGAGTCCATGGGGGGACTCGCCGAGTAGAAGGCAAAATTCATCCTACTCGCTGAGTAGGTTCGTGCACTCGGCGACTAGAATGATCAGAATGTAGAATTTCGACTTTTGCTGCTGGAAATGGACTAGAAACATTACCCTAAACTGTTTTGGTGTTTTAAAACTTGTTTTAGTTGGTGTAATGGTTGTTCTAATCCATTTACAATAGCATATATCAAAATTCCATGATTTTTATGTGTTCATATAATTCTTGAAATTTTGATGATCATGTTCATGTTCTTATGAATTTAGAAGATGATAGGAATTATTTGCTGAATTGTTTAGAATTAATTCTTGATCATTTATATGTTTTAATGGAGTCCATAATTTGTCCTCGAGTTATGGATATCCAAAGGTCACTTTTCTTTAACACACATTTAAACACATAAGTTACATGAAAATGAAGAGTTTTCATTTTTATGAACCTTTAATTCATAAGTTATGAAATGAAAAGTTTTGGATAGTTACAAAACTTGCCCTCAAGTTTTGGAATTTGTAAAACACACTTTAATAAACTTTAATTCCAACCCTTAGAGTTTTAATAGTTAAAATTCAACCCTTATACTATTTATAACATTAATGGTTAATTATTATATATATATATATATATATATATATATATATATATATATATGTATGTATAAGAATAAGTCGTTCTACCATTAGTAGGCCTCATTCACGAAGCCGATCTATAAGGGGGGTATAAGGTTGTTGCCTATAAAATGGCAGCTTAATGGGTGTCCACTCTCACCCACCGCTTCCTTGATCGGTGGAGGGTCGTTAGCCGAACGGGTAGGACAATGACTTTAAATCCTCATTAAAAGTATAATGATTAATATAAAGTAACTAAACATTTTTTAATTCCCAATCTTAGTTACTTTAGGAAAATGTGAACATGGTGCTAGTCCATGGAATTCACACTTTGTACCTTATCAAGTCATTGGTGGAGCGTGTGTGGTTAACCGGCACACTAACTTGGACTAATAAGGATCACGAAGGGTGACTTAATGTTTGTCATAGATCAATGGAGCGTGTGTGGTTAACCGGCACATTGATTAGGTGATAATATTAAGGGTACCAAGTGAATTAGCATGGTTATTCACACCTTGTTTTGTGATCTTCGGCATCCCAGTCACAAAACTTGAAGGGCACAATCGAGATTGAAACATGCCATTGAAAAGTTCAATGAATCTCAAAAGAATCTAGGAATTTCAAATCCAATTAAAACCTAATAATTCATTTTGTTTTTCATGGTGGAAATTGGTGAATCGTCATTCACCTACCTTTCAAATATATTATTACTAAGATTACGGCATCCCTCTTCTAAGTATAATATATTGTGATTGGATCCTAGCCTTAATATTACATTTGGGTGTATTATTAAGGATTCTATATATCTAATCTAAACTTGCTTTCTTCTTTCAGATGTCTTCCAACACTAATGCTTCGGGCTCTAACCCAGCTGGTTCTTTCTCTCTCATGAATCTTTGTGGGAGAGTCATCTTTGATGGTTCCAACTTCATGGATTGGATTAGGAACATCAGGATGGTTACTCGTTGTGAGGACAGGGAATATGTCCTCGATAAGGAGTTAAAAGAGCTTGATGAGTCTACTGCTACTCCTGAGGAGATCGCTGAATTCAGGACACATAAGAGAGATGCTACTAAGGTGGCATGCATCATGATGGCCACGATGACAGCCGAGCTCCAAAAGTCCTATAAGGACTTCTACCCTTTTGAGATGCACCAAAACCTGATGGAAAGGTACCATCAGAGTGCTCGTCAGGAGCGGTATGAAATAATCTCCTCCATAATAACTACCCGCATGAAGGACGGTGAATCCGTCACGGCCCACATGCAAAAGATGCAATGATATGTGGACCGTTTGCTGAAGTTGAATGTGAACTTCCTTGAGGAGTTGGCAATTGACATCATTTTGCACTCCTTACCTTCTTGTTATGACCATTTTCGTATGACATATCATATGAACAAGGAGGAAGTTACCCTCAGCAAGCTTCAAGGACTCTTGAAGACTGCTGAAACTGGTCTTAAGGGCTAGGCGGTTGTTACCTCTACTACTCCTACTCCAACATCTACCCCTGTTTTGGCTATCGGGCAAGGCAAAGGGAAAAAGAGAAAGCACCCTTCGAAGGGTACCAAGGGAAAGTCTCTTGAAGGCTCCTCATCGAAGACCAAGAGCGGTTCTGTCACTCCTTCTGCCATTCCCAAGGATGTTGATTGCTACTATTGCCTGGATAAGGGGCACTGGAAGCGAAACTGCCCTAAGTACTTGCAGGATCTAAAGGATGGGAAAGTGAAACCCATCCATGCAGCTATTTAAATAATATTGTCTAATTACTCACCATATTCTAACTCTTGGGTGCTTGATACAGGATGTGGTATTCACATATGTTCTGATATACAGGGCCTAAGAAGAAGTGAGGATGTGGAGCACGGGAAAATAAACTTGATCATGGGGAATAAGAAGGCTTCACCTGTTTCCAAGATTGGAGTTTATACTTTGTTGCTTAATAATGGGTTAAAATTAGATTTGAATAAATGTGTGTACTCGTCTGAAATGGCGAGGAATATTATTTCTTTTCATGCTTTGTACAAACAAGGTTTTACCTTTTCGTTTGATAATGAATGTGGTGGTATTAATGCTTTCTTTAAAAATGTGTTTTATTTTAAAGCATTACCTTGTGATGGTGTGTATGAAACTTTGTCGATTGTAGACAACATAGGAAATAATGTGTTGTATATTGATTCTTCTACTAGCCTAGATAAAGCATCATTGTGGCATTGTCGTCTTGGACATGTAAACAAGAAACGCATAGGCCAACTCCAAAAGAGTGGAGTCTTGGAGTCATTCGACCTTAAATCGGATGATAGTTGTGAATCTTTTCTACTTGGAAAGATGACAAAATCACCCTTCACTGGAACTTGTGAAAGGGGTGAGGGTTTGTTGGATCTGATACATACTGATGTATGTGGGCCATTCAAAACCGCCACAAGGAATGCTAATCGGTATTATGTGACTTTTATTGATGATTTTAGTAGATATGGGTATGTCTACTTAATCAAACATAAGTTAGAAACCTTTGATAGTTTTAAGGAATTCAAACAGGAAGTAGAAAATCAATTGGGCAGGAACATTAAGATGCTTCAATCCGATCGAGGTGGTGAGTATCTTAGCACCGAGTTCCTTGACTATCTTAAGGAGTGTGGGATTGTCTCACAATTGAATCCTCCCAGGACACCACAACTAAATGGTGTAGCTGAGAGGCGTAATCGAACCTTGTTAGACATGGTTCGCTCTATGATGAGTCGAGCTTCGCTACCAATCTCTTTTTGGGGGTATGCCTTAGAGACTGCCGCCCATATCCTTAATCTAGTCCCTACAAAGAAGGTTACCAAAACACCTCATGAGATGTGGACTGGGAAGGTTCCCAATTTGGACCACATCAAGATTTGGGGTTGCGAAGCTTTCGTGAGGCGTGAGACTCATGATAAGCTCGAACCCCGAAGTGAAAGGTGTAATTTCATCGGCTACCCACAGAAATCCTTCGGTTACCTCTTCTACAGACCCAGTGAGAATGTGGTCTTTGTAGCAAGAAGAGAGGTCTTTCGTGAGAGAGAATTTATAAGCCAAGGAGACAGTGGAAGGCAAATTGATCTTGAAGAAATTCAAGAAGCAATTGGTGAAGGAACCTCAAACACTAGCAATCATCCTGAGGAGGAAACTCCTATTGAGCAAGCTGACAAGTCTGTACCTCCGAGGCGTTCCACACGGGTTAGGAACACACCTTTGTTTTATTATGGCTTTCATATTACTACGGAAGGTGATACGTTTATCAACGATAGTACACTGGTAAATTTGGATGAACCTAGCAGTGTTAAGGAAGCCATGGCAAGCCCAGAGTCTGCTAAATGGAAGGAGGCTACGGACAGCGAGATACAGTCCATGTATGACAATCAAGTTTGGAACTTAGTTGATAATGTACCAGGCCGTAAAACAGTCGGGTGCAAATGGATCTTCAAAAAGAAGACCGACATGGAAGGAAAAGTGCATACTTATAAGGCTCGACTGGTTATGAAGGGTTTTACTCAGACTCAACATGATGAAACCTTCTCACCGGTAGCAAAGATTAAGTCTATTAGGGTTATGCTAGCCATTGCTGCATTTCATGATTATGAAATATGGCAAATGGATGTCAAAACCGCTTTTCTTAATAGAAAGTTGGCTGAGGATGTGTACATGAATCGGCCAGAGGGTTTTGTCAGTGTGGAGTACCCTAATAGAGTATGCAAGCTTGAGAAATCCATTTATGGATTAAAACAAGCATCTCGTAGCTGGAATCTTTGTTTCGATGAGAAGGTCAAAGAGTTTGGCTTCTAGAGAAGTGAAGATGAGTCTTGCATGTATGTCAGAGCTAGTGGGAGTATAGTTAGCTTCTTGGTACTGTATGTGGATGACATACTACTTATAGGAAATGACATCCCAACCTTGCAGGAGGTTAATTCCTGGCTTGGGAACTGCTTTGCTATGAAGGACCTACGGGGGGCTGCCTATATCCTAGGGATAAGGATATTAAGAGAAAGGAGTAAAAGACTAATTGGACTTAGTCAGGGTACATACTTGGATAAGGTGTTGAAAAGGTTCAACATGCAGAATTCTAAGAAAGGAGATTTACCGATCCAAAGCAATGCCAAACTGAGTAAGACTCAGAGTCCGAGTACAAAGGAAGAGATAGCTGAGATGAGCCAATTATCGTATGCTTCCGTTGTTGGCTCGATCATGTATGCTATGACTTGTACCCGCCCTGATGTGGCCTTTGCTTTGAGCATGGTCAGCAGGTATCAAGGGAACCCTGGCCAGGCTCATTGGACCGCGGTAAAGAACATTCTCAAGTACCTGCGGAGGACTAAGGATTGGATCCTTACCCTTGGTAGGAGTGATGACTTGAGAGTATTAGGGTATAGTGATGCTAGTTTTCAGACTGATAGGGATAACTTCCGCTCTCAGTCGGGCTGGGTCTTTACCTTAAATGGAGGGGCAATTTCTTGGAAGAGTTCCAAGCAGGAGACAGTGGTTGATTCGACTTGTGAATCAGAGTATATAGCAGCGAGTGAAGCAGCGAAGGAGGCGATATGGCTGAAGAACTTCATCAGAGACCTTGGAGTTGTACCAGCTACTAAAGAACCTATGGAGATTTTCTGTGACAGCAATACTGCGGTTGCCTTAGCCAAGGAACTAAGAGATCATGGCAGATCCCGACACATTGACAGAAAATATCACTTCATAAGACACAAGATTGAAGAAGGACTCCTCGTGGCAAAGAGGGTATCGTCAGATGAGAATCCTGCAGATCCCCTTACGAAGGGACTGACGAGGGTTAAGCATTTTCAGCATGCGAGGCGCATCGGGCTGAGGGAAGATATTAGTTTTACAGATTAGATAGTTTTCCTGAAACTTGTAAAATGTAATCGACATTTGATGATGAATAAAATTTGTGATTTATTTATGAGTAAAGTGTTACTGTCATTGTCAATTATTTACTATTGTTTCAGTTTTGCATGTTTTGACTTCCAGAATAATTAATTTATTCAAATCTCCACAATCGGTCATACGTCGGAAGTAGGTATGAATCAAGATTATCATGAATTGGGATTGTAGATGGCTAAAGGTATTTATACATGGCAATGGTTGCTGCAACGTTCATGAGTAATCATAAGTTATGAGTATTGGTATAAACCCACGCTCACTTGTATCACTTCATGGAATTTATCTCGAGTGATCGTGAGACGATAATATCATATACGTCTTCAAACCTAGAAATATGAGTTGTTACCTATGAGTTGGTTGTGCATTGATTGCACGTAAACACATCAGTAACTTGATGTTCTAAAACATGCCTTTGTGTACAATTCAACAAGTAGTAGAACAAGCATATGAGTCGAAGTTTATCTGTTCCTTCTAGAAATAGAAGCGATATCTGGGCCCCTCGATGATTTTGTGTTGACCCATGTACCGGGCCCGGTCAGAACTAAACTGATGTGTTCAGTAAATTTTGTTGTCAAACAAATCGGAAATCGAGAAACAACTGCCAGACAATAAGCAAGATATAGTTCCATGTGTTTGTCCGGCTGATATCATGAGAACAGAGGATTGTATGATCACTTCTCTTAAAATGGCGCTTCATATTTCAACAGAGTTTTCGAGAGCTACGATTGCTGGTTGGTTCCTAAAGTTATATAGGCAAATACAGTTATTAGACTTATCCAAGAGGGAGTCTGTTGGATAAGGTGTCTAAGTCCATAACTTATTTGGTATATACTTGACCCGACCCGGCATGGTCCATTTGGGTTGCACTTCACCCGAACTATTTATGGATAATTTTATGAGAGTTATACACATATGTTTATTAATATATTATAAGTTATAATATATTAATATGAAGTTATGTTATTTAATTAGTCTTAGTCTTAAATTAATTATGAATTAATTTAGAGATTAAAAGGAAGACTAATTAGATTATGGGTTATTGATTTTATATGGTGTGGGCTAACACTCATTTGTTAATGGGCTAGGCTTGGATGGAAGTCCATGGATGATCCATGGAGCTTTTAACCCATGGATCCTTGGAAAAGGAAAGGTCATGGGTTATTAGGGTTTCACCCTAACCATGTACACTATATAAGCATGCTTATGTTGCATGAAATAGCCACTAGTGTGTGTGCTTGTGTGTGGCCGAAAATTACAAGTGTGTGTACACTCTCTAAAGTTTGCCAAGTGTTTGTGGTGATTTGTGATTTCCATTTGAGGCATTCACACTATTGGTGCTTGGCTCTCAAACTCTAAGGAATCAATCTCATCAAAAGGTATGTAATCTCATCTTACTCTTTTATGATTAAAAAGTTCCCCATGCCATGTTAGATAGGTTATGAACCTTGGAAAATTATTATTTTGCATGTATTAGACAAACATAGATCCAAGGTTTATTAGGGTTGCATGCACACTTAGGAAGTGTTAGATTGCTCAAAACCCAACAGTATCATGATTGGAAAAAAAAAATTAAGAACCCTGTAGCTAGAAGTGTTGATTGCTAGAATGTGTTTATATCACATTAGAATATGAAGGAAGGTATCTTTTGTGACAGAATATGACTCAAAGAGACCTGATTCTAGTCATCACATCACGCAAAGGAAGGTCATTAGGACATGAACCATCGGTTTGTTACAATAGTCAAAGTAAAGACCTTTTAATTCTATAAGGGGTAGGAGTGTCCAATGATGATCAAAATTAGAAGGAATAGCAGGTGAAAGATTGAGCACCATCAATAGTCAAGAAGTCTAAGAGCTAGAAACTTAAGAGAAAATACATAAAAGTGATTGTTATTACCTAGGATTGAAAGGTAACATACAGAGTCATTATACAAGCCCTATTTTGTTGATGATTCTGGGACATACTCATCCTAAGGGGGGATAATTGTGACACCCGCAAATTTGGGCTAGTCAATTAAGATATAATAAGCGTTAAAACTGACTTTTTGATAGAAGATTATTTAGGATAAATAATCTTAACCATAGTTATAGTATATGTGACAACAATTATGTACATATAAAGAACGCTAAAATCCAACTTCGTATGAAGAAGTTATGCTTCTTTGAATCGGGATTAAACTGGCACAGTTCTGTGTATCCTAAAAAGTGAGTTTTTGATAAATATCATTTTAGGATAATTAATCTAATTCAAATTCATAGTAGTTGTTAAACCGAGAGCATGCATATAGAGAATGTCCAAATCTGAGTTCATAAGAGGAAGTTATGGTTTTTCAAAGTTTCGGCGTAGAAATGGGGACACAGAAATCAAAATTGTAATCGGTTGTTTGTTTATGTGTTTAGAACATGGCATGAATGATGTTACTTAATTCAAGTAGTTAATATATTACACGAAAAAATCTAAAATGAATAAATTCCTAATTGTTATGGTGATTAAATAATAGAGATTTGATTATATTCAAAGGGATTGATACCATAGTTAGTTAGTTCACTTTACATGTTTATTCCTGGATAATTTTATTGTTCAAATTTCAACAGTTGTTCATACTTTTGCATGTAAGTAGTAAATTATGATTGTCATGAATTGTTTGTAGATTGTCTGTGGAGACTAGACATAAAGATTGTTGCAATATTCATGAATACTTAGAAAATAGGATTTTGAGTATTAGATAAAATCACGCTTAGAGATGACTTCATGGATTTTATCACAAGTAATTCTAAGATGATAATATCTACTATTCTTAAAGCAGAGATATGTAACTCATAGTTTGTGAATCTATTAGGCAGTTCGTTGCCCAAACGCATCTTGTAACTGGATGTTATGAAGGGTTATTCCATGTACGATTTGGTGAGTAAAAGGTATGACTATGTTGTCAATGTAATTTATTCCTTTTTCCCGAATAAGGAAATGTGATATCTTTGGGCCCCCCTCGGTCATTTGAGTTGATCTATAAGAATCAGGCATGGTTTGGACTGAATTGATGTGTATAACTTTGTAGTCTGAATTTGATCACAAATCATGAAAACAGGAAACCGAAAAAATGAACATGAGGTTGATCATTTAATCCATGAATCTGTTCATACAAAATCTTGAATAATGAAGGAATAGTTGATCACTTGTGTTAGGGCCGACGTTTGCTTTGAATCAGAGTTCGACAGTGGCTTTAGAAAGCACTCTTTACTGTGTGGTTATACTTGAAATTGTTGTTATAGACTTATATAAGTGGGAGACTATTAGATTAAGGCATCTAAGCTCATAACTAAATTGGTATAAACTTGCAGATAAAAGCAAAGTCTTTTTTGGGTTGCCCTTATAACCATAAATAACTGGAATTGATATTATGCGCACCCATGAGAGAGAGAGAGAAAGAGAGAGAGAGAGAGAGAGAGAGAGAGAGAAATGATTTGTTGATATATTATGTGATTAACATATTAATTGGAAATAAATAATTGATCTGTTATTTTGTTATGTGATTAATAAATTAACATGAGATCAATAGTTTAGTTATCGATTTATTAATCGATAAATTAATAAGAACTAATTAATTGTAAATCATAGTTGTTCCGAAATTAATTTGGGATTAACTAGAATTAATTAAAAGTGCAATGGGTGAATTTTAAATGTACAATAGTTGAACAAAAGATGCAGTTCTAGAACCATCCATGGTAGGACGGTTTTAACTAATCCCCGACCAATAAGCATTAAATCTTAAGTAACCGGTAACTGTATATATAGATCTATATGGGCTGACACCCCTACCTCAATGATGTGTAAGAGTATTTTCAATACATAAAAACTTGTGAACTCATCAATATTATGTTGAAATTTAAAATTGCATGTATTTTTAGGGAAGTGAGAGTCATGAATGACAAATTCTTCAAAGATCCACAAAAGGGATTGGTTCGCAATGTCGTTCATTTTTCGGTGCATGATCCGAAAGAAGAGGAATTGGTGCAACAACTCAAGCAATACTTTTGATTGTCAAAATATTAAGGAGACAAACCTGACGCTATATACCATCCTTTTACTCATATTACTACAAGTTGCCACTACACAACGAAGCACATAAACTTGGTCGCGCCTACTCATTGAGAGCAAACAACGTTTACTTCCAAGGGAACTATAATTGAAATAACATCGCATCGAATATTGTAATACTTTACATGTTGCTGTATAAAGAAATTACTTTTCCAAAAAAGGTGAAACTCGGAGATTCATCTGCGAAGATGAAAACCATATTCATGAACTGAGTTTTATGTAAAGCCCATCATATACGAGAGTTCAAATGTCAAAGCAGTCTTCTTTAATGAGACAATGACAAACAAAAGTAGCTCTTAAATGATGGTTACACTTAGATTTACCGACCCATACACTATCCCATTAAGGATACTAGTTGTTAAAAGGAATATTATGGTGTTCGACATCTTAATGAAAATAGAGGGAACAGTGGTGGTAAATAGGGTGATGCCACGATGTACACCTACTCCTCTCACACCGAACCTAAAGTCGATATTCATAAAAAGGAAACAATCACAAACGTGTGATATGTCTGACTATTAAATAGTTGATATTACGAATAATGCATATAGTGAACTGTAACAACCCAAAATCACGACTAAAAATTTCCTTTAAAACATTGCTAAAACCATATTTATAAAAAACCATATCATAAGTCATAACATAAATTCAGAGTATTAATTCAAAACATATTCTTGTTATCAGAGTGAAACATCCCAGGCTGGCTAGCTATTGTGTGTGCACTGCAATATTCCCGAGCTCCTCTTTTGAAAACTGAGTACCTGAAACCAAAACTGAAAACCGTAAGCACGAAGCTTAGTGAGCTCCCCCAATCTACCACATACCATACAATAACATATAAAGCATATAATGGGTCTTGGCCACTGCATCGGACCAAAGTTCGGACTAACTGGGGCCTTGCCCCCGTATCGGACCGAATTCCGAAAACTGCATCGGGCAAAAGCTCGGACTAACTGGGGCCTTGCCCCCTACATCAGACTGAAGTCCAGCTAACTGCATCGGGCCGAAGCCCGGACTGACTGAGGCCTTGCCCCCTGCATCGGACCGAAGTCCAGCTAATTGCTTCGGGTCGAAGCCCGGACTGACTGGGGCCTTGCCCCCTGCATCGGGACCAAAGACCGGCTAACTGCATCAGGCCGAAGCCCGGACTGACTGGGGCCTTGCCCCTTGCATCGGACCGAAGTCCGGCTAATTGCATCGGGTCGAAGCCCGGACTGACTGGGGCCTTGCCCCCTGCATCGGGACCAAAGTTCGGCTAACTGCATCGGGCCGAAGCCCGGACTTACTAGGGCCTTGCCCCCTGCATCAGACCGAAGTCCGGAGCTGACTGAACATAGCATAGCAAAACATATATCAACTAGCATAAACACATATACCGCATACTGCTTCGGACCGAAGTCCGGATCACATAACACAAAAACCTGCTTGAATCAAAAAGACATCAAGCACACTGAACTACTACATCGGACCGAAGTCCGGAAACTACTGCTAACTAGACGGGTCGGCATTATGGACGTAGACCCGTACCTACTGGAAGGAAACTCACCTGTTCTACTGAACTCTGCTGATAGTCCTCTGGCTGCTAACCGAAAACTCTCCGAAATGCTGATCCTCTAGCTCCCTGAGTAACCAATACCAATAACACGTAGTCCCAAACTGAACACTAGAAGTCAAACTAAGTCAACCCTGGTCAAGGTCAAAGTCCTGGTCAAAGTCAACCTTCGTGATTGACTCTACTCTTCGAGTCAACGCGTAGACTCGCTGAGTTCTTAGACTCATAAACTCTCAAAATACTACTCAACTTGTCGACTCGCTCCAAGACTCGTTGAGTTCAATGATCTCTGGGTCCCATCTTGTCCAACTCACTGAGTCGCCAACCGACTCTCAGATCCGAGGCTTAACCAAAAGAAGGTTGAGGTCCTGCGACCAGAATCGCCGAGTTGTTCTTCCAACTCGTTGAGTTTCTGCCCATCTTCATACAACTCGCCGAGTCAACCCATGTGACTCGCCGAGTTACTACGCGACTCAAAGTCTGATATCTAGCCTGACTCGTCGAGTCTATACGTGCATTCCCATAATTTCGAGTCACAGAGCTTCTCCTTTGCTCCAAACAATAGATATGGGTCTCTAAGGTCCATTAGCAACATAAAGTTGCTACCTTTACGTGCTTCTTGCCCCATAATACCAAAAACCAAGCTAGAAAGGGACTTAACTCTTGGGGAAAGGCTTTTGCATAACAACTAGAAAGGCTTTCTGCAACAATGATCCATATAGAACTCAGATATGGAGTTTCAACTCCAGATCTAACTCATGCTTCAAGATCTCATCAATATTTCTCCAACCAAACCCAAAAACTACATGAAAGGTTAAATAGAAAGGAGAAAGCCAAGAATAACGATTCCTTTCCTCCAAAATGACCTCCCACTGAAGTATAATCCGGATTTCTTCAAGTCTCCTTGATCCAAGCTTCTTGGTCTTCTAGATCCCTTCACAAATCACACCAACTTGCTTCCAAGACTCTTCACAAACGAAATTAGGGCTTCTGGATCTCAAAAGGGTAGCAAAGAGGCTGAGGGTGGGTTATAATGTGCTTTATATAGGGCGCAACCCTGGGGATTAGGGTTTTCTCCCTTCAGCACCAACTCATTGAGTACAAGCCGCCGACTCGGCGAGTTGGCCACTTAAACCCGCGACAAATCCCGCTCCGACTCGGCTTGTAAGCATGTCTACTCGTCGAGTCCCTTCCTTAATTTACAACTTAAGCCCTTCAACAACACCTCTAAAATTTGGGGTGTTACAACTATCCCCCACTTAAATTAGGCTTCGTCCTCGAAGCCTACTGCAGTATACACTTCCGAAATAACCACTTGTACTGCAGACTCCGAATTCCTAAATAACCCAGGTCCTTCCAGACCCTATCACTGCACCTTTTTTTTAAAAAAAAAAATCTTCTTCTCGCGTGGCATCCTTGCCCAAAACTCCATGCCAAGCACCGGCCTCAAAGTCAACACATTACAACCAAGTATCACCCTATGATATTGTCCCCTTCCTGGCAGGAACACACTTTCGTGACTTGCGGAAGTTATATACCACAATAATTCACTGGGTCCTCTCCCAGTGCCAAACTATCCTCCCTTTTTCCATATATGACGATAACCCAAGCAACTCGCAAGGTTGGAACTCCTCATGCTAACTACCCCAGGTTCCCATTAGAACAACAAAATTTACAGATCCACTTATCCCTATGATTCACTTATACTTGGCCATAACTCAGATAATCATGCTATGAGTGACTTGCCACTCCATAAGTTATCCATGAAAATCCAAAATACCAGTATTGTTGGAGACCCAAGACTGTCTGAAAACACTGAATTGCCTGAAAACAATGAACTGCCTGGAGCACTGACTGTCTGAAACACTGAACTGCCTGAACGCTGAACTGCCTGAAACACGGACTGCCTGATCACTAAACTACCTGAAACACCGACTGTCTGAAACATTGAATTTCTTGAAAACACTGAACTGTCTGGAACACTGACTGTCTGAAACACTCAACTGCCTGAAATAGCATGCTGCTACTTGGCTACTTTCCAACATCTCTCGAGACCTTCCCGGTCTCAATTCATTCGTCAGCCATCTGAGACATCGGGTTCCAACCCAGTTGCGGAGCCAAAGGACTCCCTATTTTAATCCCCTCACACGAAGTCCGAGCAAAACCTTCCCTGGAACTAGTTGCCACTAGTTATTATGTCACTGAGGCTCTAACAACCTCCTGATCCAACCGATTGGGTCCGAGCGTCACATCCTGATGTTACCAACTCGTGGCTAAACGTGATTGCTACATGACCAATTTTAGCTTTATATAATAAATAACCGGAAGCAATCCATTGCTTCCTCGATCTCAAAACTGCAGTGGCCTTCTTACAGTCTTATCACTAGCTCCACTAGGTCTAATTCATCCAGATAATTCTGAAATCCACCTCATGGATTTCCACGTCTTTACTGCTACGCCCGAACTGGGGGCTAATGTTCCTTCCGCGTCATAACCACGCGCTCATGTTGTCCACCAGCCAGGTGTATTCCATAGCTATGTCCGCAGTCTCACAACACTCTAACGTTATCTGGCTGCTAGTGAATGCTAAGGCTACACCCGCAGACTTAGAACACTCTAACACTACCTGGCTGCTAGTGAATGTTATGGCTATACCCGCAGACTTACAACACTCTAACACTATATGGCTGTTAGTGTATGCTATGGCTACACCCGCATACTTACAACACTCTAACACTATCTGGTTGCTAGTGAATGCCACGGCTACACCTGCAAACTTACAACACTCTAAAACTATCTGGCTGCTAGTGAATTCTACGGCTACACCCGTAGACTTACAACACTCTAACACTATCTGGCTGCTAGTGAATGTTACGGCTACACCCACAGACTTACAACACTCTAACACTATATGGCTGCTAGTGAATGTTATGGCTACACCCGTAGACTTACAACACTCTAACACTATCTAGCTGCTAGTGTATGCTATAGCTACACCTGCAGACTTACAACACTCTAACACTATCTCATTCGTTGGTTATTGATTCGAACACATTCGACGACGAGCATACATACAACCTATCATTCAAGACTGAACCCATGTCCTTACTGGAATCCCAAACCTGATTCCCTAAGGCTTGCTAGAAAACATTACGAGAATGCGATCTCCTTACTAGCAAGTTTTTCTAAACTTCCATCTCACACTATCCTCAAACCACACAGCTGCCTAGGTTGTCTTCCTTTCTGATAAGGATGCGAAATTTATCCCAGTTTCAAAACTGCTCCTACTTCTGAATCCTTGGATGATTCTCCCCTACTTTGAATCAACTAACGTCTTACAGCACGCAATGATGGAAGGATCCTCAGTTCTTCTTACCATTCTATGCCTAATCTGCTGAAAGCCATGTTTTTCCATTGCTATCGTGTCACTACTAAACAATCCAAAGATCACACCACTTCCAATAATCTGAATACATCTATGGTGATAACCTGCTAGACCCAGGAAGCTCCGAATTTTAATTGAAACCTTGGAAACTCCCTCTATATCGCGGCCTCTAACTTAATGGGGACGACTAGAATACCCTTCTGATTGACAAGGTACCCAAGAAATTGCGCCTTGCAAAACCAGAACTCACATTTGGAGTACCTTGAAAAAGTCTCTCCCTCCTCCAAGTGTCTAGCACCTCCCTCAGGTGCTCCTCGTGCTGGAATATAACCGATCTTTACCCGAATGACACCGTCCCGAATGTAGTGTGTAACGCTCTAAAAATTCAAACCAATTTAAACTTTTCAAAAACAACCCACTTTCATTAATTCATTACAAAAAGGTTTTCAATTCATTTATTATCAGAGTATTTCCCAGAACCACATTATAAGTACATAAAACATGAGGAGTGGTACGATTACGCCTTCGCCTTGTCACGATCTCCTGAAGTACCTGAAACAATACACTGAAAACTGTAAGCCTGAAAGCTTAGTGAGTTACCCCCAAAATACCACATGCAACACATACGCCTTTCCAGGCCATAACTCTATGGGATCTTCCGATCTGAATGTCTTAGGGGACTTCCGTCCCAAACTTGGTAGGCCTTCCGGTCTTACTCATAATGACCTTCTGGTCCATAACATACACTTCATACATACATAAAGTTCATGCATAACATATACAGATCACATATCATAAGACAACATATATCGCATACTCTTCGTAACTCATAAGACCTCCCTGTCATACAAATATCTCATACTCATATCGCAATCCTACTCATACGAATCACAGAGCATCTATCAACTTAGCTAATACTTCTCATGGTAACTAAGACCTTCCGGTCACACATATAACTCATACTCATATCGCATCCCTACTCATATGAATCACATATCATATAATTACATATCCATAGCACATAAGACCTTCCGGTCATACAAATATCTCATGCTCATATCGTAACATAACTCTGCAATAAAGTAATCAATAACTATCCGGCTTTCCATCCGGTAAAGGGGGTCGGCCTTGGTGCCTTAGACGCCATCGATATAGTGAGGATAACTCACCTGAAATTGCCAACTGGATAACTAGATCACGTTGCTCCGTCCACTGCTACAAACTCCACCACTGCACACTACCAAACAACCAATTCCAATAAACATGAATTTACCAAAATACCCTTAGAAGACAAATTGGTAAATCCCTTGGTCAAAGTTAAGCTTCCTGACTGACCCTACTCGCCGAGTCAACCCGCTAACTCGTCGAGTCCCTATACTCTAAGAAACCCCATATCACGACTCAACCAGCCGAGTTAACCCGATGACTCGTCGAGTTCCTATGCTCTGAAAACACCCATGCCTCGACTCTACTCGCTGAGTCACCCGAGACTCGCCGAGTCCATGGGTCCTTGAGTCCTATCCTGTTCAACACACCGAGTTGTCCCTCGACTCACCGATTCACGACTTAACCAGAAACATTAGGGTCCCACGACCAGACTCGCCGAGTCCAAGGCAATCTTCAACAGACTCGTCGAGTCTTTCTTCAAACTCGTCGAGTCCATGCTCATGTTCATACAACTCGCCGAGTACACCCATGTGACTCACCGAGTACCTCTAGTTCTTAACCCATATATTGGCCTTCCAAGTCATGCAAGGGCTCCAATCCATAGATCTACTCTTCTACAAGCCATCCATCATGTAAAGTGGCAAACTTTACGTGAATCCAAAGAGATCTAAGCCATAAACACTCAAGACTAGGGTTTGGGATGAGAAGGCTTCACCAACAACTCAAGGACAGGGACTTTATGCACTTCTGAATCATCTCAATCCCAGATCTGAGGTAGCAACCTCAGATCCATCCTCCAAACCCAAAATAACACTAGGTATGCTCCCAAAACTTCCATAAATGATAGATCTAGATGCACAAAAGCTCAAGCAACAAATTATTAACTCAAAAGAAAGCTCCAACTAAAGAATAATCCCAATCTCTGCAAAGCCCCTTGCTCCAATCCTCTAATTCTTCAAAATCTCTTCACCAATCACTTCTCAAAGCTCCAATTTGCTCTCCAATTCTCTCACCAACGGATCTAGGGTTTTCTGGACTTCAAAGGGGGCTAAGGGGACTGAGGGGAGGACATTATGTCCTTTAAATAAGGTGAAATCCCGAAAATTAGGGTTTTTCTCTCTTCAGCACCAACTCGTCGAGTCCAACCACCGACTCGCCGAGTTGGCCACTTAACACGTGACCAGAATCACGACTTAACTCGCCGAGTCTACCCATGGACTCGCTGAGTTGACCATCCTTATTTACACTTTGAACCCTAAAGTTGCACTTCTGAACATGGGATGTTACATAGTGAGATACTACCAAGTCTCACTCATACTCGCTATAGTTACTGCATCTGTAGTAACCTGCTCTATAGGGACGTCCTCCAACTACCATTCTAAAATCTAAGGTATGCAGATGGCATATAACTCAATCACACGTAGATAATATAGAACTCCAATATATGCACCTACTAGCATCGATGCAGTATCATAACAATAACACCACAACATAAGCTGACAGAGAGAGAAAAATACATACCCGCAACCTACTCTGAAGGACCCTTGAATCCCCCTGTCTTTCGAAGCCTAATATGACACCGAGGCTATCCCAACCGCTGTACGGGATAGTTCGCCCTAACATGGCCAGGCTTATGACAATGATGGCATAAATCTACTTCTACTGTGCATTCTTGACGTTTGTGACCCTTCCACCCACATCTGCCACACTTGGACCTACTGCGCACATCACTCCGTGTCCCCTCCTTCCTTGAGCAACCCTACCGACTCCTTGGGTCCGTGGCACTATCCATGGTAGCGTCTGACTGTCCAGCTTGCTGAGCCAAACCGGAAACTCGCTTCCTCTTTCTCAACTGACTATCAGACCCTACCTCTTGCTCCCGGGTCACCCTGACCATTACACCCACTGCCCGGATAGCTGAGGTCTGCCTCTTTATCATGTCTATCACTCTATCAGTGACACGTCTGATGGTGTCGGGTAACTCCTCGCTGAGGGCCCACGAAACCTCCGTAGCAATCCAATTCTGCAGGGAACCCTCCTGGGGGTAAGGTGTACCACCCACTCCTGACCCCTGATGGTAAGTGCTTAAAATGGGATTCCCCTCCCTAATGGATCCCTGGGATCCATAAGAATCGGGCTCAAGACGAGCCCCAAACTATCCCGGCCCTAAAGGCCTTAAGTCGACTGTCCAAAAGCTCCACAATGGCCTCCCTAACCAAACCGAATATCACAGGAGTCTGACCAATGATGTTGCGCATAATCTCTGCGGAAATGATGTCTCTTATCTGATCATCAAGCTGTCCGGTTCTAGAGCCTGAGCCAGATCCCTCCCCGACACCTGAACTGCCAACTGGTATCCCGTGCAACATCACCATGCTGAAAACATATCACAATAACTGTCAGAATACTCACTGCTACTGAGGGATCTCACACATACTCCACCATTCCCTGGTTTCATCTTTGCCGCTCTTGAATCGAGTACGGATCCTCTGCGTTCAAGAGTACGGGCCCATACTACCTTCCACATATATCCGTACTTTCTTCAAGAACTGCCTTGACTCTACCAAGTCCCTTCTACTACTACTGATCTATGCCTCTCTTATCCTAGGCTTGCCCTAGCGAAAATCTCTAACTCCACACAAACCAATCCTCAGCTGCTGAAGGCCTCCTTGTAGTGTCAATTGGCCATCACCTGAATACTATCACATGTGACGAGGCTCAGATAATCCTTCGAGTAAGAGAATCGTCCCTAAAATGGTTAGACTCAAATGAGAACTGCGCATTAGGGCCAAATCCAGCACTATGAGATTATTCAACCATGATCACATGTGACATGACGTATTCACCTGATGGCTAATTCCCATTACTCAGATTCCTACAAAGCACAAAGCATGTAGCATTCGGACACATGAAACTACTCAAGCAAATCTATTCTCATAACGTAAAATTGTACTAGCATATAATGCTAAGCTCATACTATCAGGCATAACCTAAACATGCTATCCTACTACTGTCTACTCAAAGATGGCATGCAATTATCATAATGTTGGAACACATATAGCAGGCACATAAGGCATCCTCCTAGATCCTTAGTCCTATTCTAGCATGCTGTTCTACTGAAACTGAAACCAATAAGCATAACATATTTGTATGGGTAATTTGGGAGTACTTACTTGAGCTCGGCTGATTACATGCACCACACCCTTTTCTCTTTTCAAAGTTCTTTCTTTCCAAAAATTGGTTTTCGCTTTTTCTAAAACTCTTTTCTTTTCTCAAACTCCTTTTTACAAAAAATTGATTTTCCTTTTGAAAATTCCTATAACAATTCCTTAGTTTGAGTTCAGACACACCCGAAAGTGTGCCTGAATCCCTCAGACCAAGGCTCTGATACCAACTTGTAACGACCCAAAATCACGAGTAAAAGTTTCCTTTAAAACATTGCTAAAACCATATTTATAAAAACCATATCATAAGTCATAACATAAATTTAGAGTATTAATTCAAAACATATTCTTGTTATCAGAGTGACACATCCCAGGCTATCTAGCTATTATGTGTGCACTGCAATCTTACCAAGCTCCTCTTTTGAAAACTGAGTACCTGAAACCAAAATTGAAAATTGTAAGCACGAAGCTTAGTGAGCTCCCCCAATCTACCACATACCATACAATAACGTATAAAGCACATGCTGGGCCTTTCCCATTGAATCGGACCAAAGTCCGAACTAACTGGGGCCTTGCCCCATGCATCGGATCGAAGTCCGGAAAGTGCATCGGACCGAAGCCCGGACTAACTGGGGCCTTGCCCCATGCATCGGACCGAAGTCCGGCTAACTGCATCGGGTTGAAGCCCGGACTGACTGGGGCCTTTCCCCCTACATCGGACCGAAGTCCGGCTAACTGCATCGGGCCGAATCCCGGACTGACTGGGGCCATGCCCCCTGCATCAAACCGAAGTCTGGAGCTGACTGAACAAAGCATAGTAAAACACATATCAACCAGCAAAAACACATGTACTGCATACTGCTTCGAATCGAAGTGCGGATCACATAACACAAAAACTTGCTTGAATCACAAAGTCATCAAGCACACTAAACTACTGCATCGTACCGAAGTCCGGAAACTACTGCTAACTAGACGGGTCGGCATTGTAGCCGTAGACCCGTACCTACTGGAAGGAAACTCATCTATTCTGCTGAACTCTACTGATACTCCTCTGGCTGCTAACTGACAACTCTCCGAAATTCTGCTCCTCTAGCTCCATGAGCAACAAATACCAATAACACTTAGTCCCAAACTGAACTCTAAAAGTCAAACTGAGTCAACCCCAGTCAAGGTCAAAGTCCTGGTCAAAGTCAACCTTCCTGATTGACTCTACTCATTGAGTCAACCCGTAGACTTGTCGAGTTCTTAGACTCAGAAACTCTCAAAATACTACTCAACTCGCCGACGCTCTCCATGACTCGTCGATTTCAACGATCTCTGGGTCCCATCCTGTCCAACTCACTGAGTTGCCAACCGACGCTCAGATCCGAGGCTTAACCAAAAGAAGGTTGAGGTCCTGCGACCAGACTCGTCGAGTCCAAGAACAGACTCGCCGAGTCCAAGGCAATCTTCAACAGACTCGCCGAGTTGTTCTTCCAACTCGTCAAGTTCCTGCCCATCTTCATACAACTCGCCGAGTCCACCCATGTGACTCACCGAGTTACTACGCGACTCAAAGTCTGATATCTAGCCCGACTCGTCGAGTCATCTCCCAGACTCGCCGATTCCATACATGCATTCCCATAATTTCGAGTCACAGAGCTTCTCCTTTGCTCCAAACAATAGATCTGGGTCTCTAAGTTCAATTAGCGACATAAAGTTGCTACCTTTGCGTGCTTCTTGCCCCATACTACCAAAAAGCAAGCTAGAAAGGGACTTAACTCTTGGGGAAAGGCTTTTTCATAACAACTAGAAAGGCTTTCTGCAACAATGATCCATATAGAACTCAGATCTGGAGTTTCAACTCCAGATCTAACTCATGCTTCAAGATCTCATTAATATTTCTCCAACCAAACCCTAAAACTCCATGAAAGTTGAAATAGAAAGGAGAAGGCCAAGGATAACGATTCCTTACCTCCAAAATGACCTCCCACTGAAGTATAATCTGGATTTCTTCAAGTCTCCTTGATCCAAGCTTCTTGGTCTTCAAGATCCCTTCACAAATCACACCAATTTGCTTCCAAGACTCTTCACAAATGAAGTTAGGGCTTCTGGATCTCAAAAGGGTAGCAAAGAGGCTGAGGGTAGGTTATAATGTGCTTTATATAGGGCACAACCCTCGGGATTAGGGTTTTCTCTCTTCAGCACCAACTCGTTGAGTACAAGCCGCCGACTCGGCGAGTTGGCCACTTAAACCCACGACAAATCCCGCTCTGACTCGGCGAGTAAGCATGCCTACTCGTCGAGTCCCTTCCTTAATTTACAATTTAATCCGTTCAACAGCACCTCTGGAATTTGGGGTGTTACATGAACACTTACAATTTTGTTACCACATACACACGAGATTCATAAAAACAAGGAAAGTAGTGACGACTCTATGGGAACCATTTTTGCCATTGAAGAAGTTAGATTTTGCAAAAAAAAAATTATATTAACCAGACAACGAATGACATTACTCATGTAAACAACTGGCATAAATGTGTTTATTGTATGTTTGTCATGTCTAGCTTGAGCAACATATGACTTCTTTTGTAAATTTTTTCTATGTAACTTTCAATATAGTTGTTACATATTTTGGTTAATACTTCGTATATGTTTTACACATGCAATCCATCATTCGTCAAATATATTGTCACCACCGCAATAGACGGCTAACAAAACCTAGTTTCTTCTAAATTTGGTTTGACTTATTTTTATTAGATTCTACGTAACGATTTTTAGAACATCTTCAACAAAACAATTATTCCAACAAAGAGTGTTCTTTATTATTATAATAATTGTTTTTTCACCAACTATAACAATTATTGATATTTTAATAATATAATTTCTATTTTTTTTGAGTTTTATGTTTGTATGATCAACTATTTTATTTTATAATATTAGATTTTATTTTTTTATTTTATTTGATTTTCAAAATATTATTATTCTTGTGACTATTTTTTATCATATTAATCCCAAATTTTAAATATTGAATTTATAATGTTTAAATGATAATTCTGTCAACTTTATTTTTGTAATTATAAATGTATTTATTGTCTCATCTATTTTATTGAAAAAATTAGACCTAATATTTCTTTTCAGTTCTATTTGTTAATAATATTTTATGTCCTTTAAAGAAAACATTTTTGGTATTGTTGTATGTTAAAAAAAACCTCATCCTTTCCCTACATTATCTTATAATTTTGTTTGTATCATTAATATTGTACAATAAGATAAAAACGAAATATAAATGTTCGATTTATAAACTTTATTTTAGATTCATTTATGGTAGTATATTATTTTAATTTCATGACTGCAATATACTATTTAATTGATGTATTATAATATATTGTATTTTAATTTTATGTAATATATTACAATATATTGTTATTGTCATGTTTTAATTGTATAAATATTTAGTATGTTTATAAATAATAAATCGGATGAGAGGCTTTATAAATTATTCAATAAAAATTTAGAGTACAATAGTTATTTTCATTAGAAACTTTTTTTAAATATATATATATATATATATATATATATATATATATATATATATATATATATATATATATATATATATATATATATATATAGCAATGATCATTTGAGAACTCATATATTCCCGAGAACTTGAGAACCAAATGATGATCGTTAGATCAAAATAAATGATGGTTAGGATGCTTTGTCGTATTTTTGTAAATACATGGGAAAGAAAAGGCAAGGAGGCATGTTTTCTGAAAAAGCATTAGGGCATTTTGGAATGGAAAATATTCATACCCACTAATCGGATTGAATAACGTTAGCCACTACCCTATCTATCTCGCTCTCTTCATCCCGCATCCATTTGATCTTCATTCCACCTCCTAGAATTCACACTTCAGCTTGTCGATGGTGAATCGAAGAAACAATTGCTTTCGATTTCTAATTTTTTGATTTAATTGTGTTGTCGATTTGCCGATCATAATGTAATCGGAGATGAAGAAAAAGAAACTCGAATGTAATCGCAACCCTTTTAACTTCTAGAGAGAGAAAAAAAATCAACCACAGAGATGGCTTCTTCTTTCTTACTCACGGTGGTGGTTGCGCTCATGGTGATGTCTTTATCCGTTTCGACGGCACAGGCGCAAGCCCAGGCATGTGTGTCGAAGCTAATCCTATGCGCTTAGTACCTCAACGCCACCACAGAGCCGCCCAACTCCTGTTACGATCCGATCAAGGAGGCGGTGGCCACCGATCTACAATGTATGTGTAACCTGTATAAGAATCATGCCTTCTTATCTGGTCTCGGAATCAATGTTGCTCAGGCACTTCGTCTTCCTCAATTGTGTGGAATCTCCTCTGACACTACCGCCTGTAACAACACTACTGGTTAGCAATCGTTTTCCTTAAAATCACTTTTCGCTTTAGCTTTTTAGATCTCACGATACCAAATCATTATTCAGTACGATGGTTTTTGATCCACCTTAACAACTCGTCACTGTTACTGAATTCTTTTAAAGCTTCCATTTTTTTATCTTCATTTTGGCATGTTGAATAGGTTTCTCATATTATATAAAACGATAAAAATTAGCTTGCCATTTATTTTTTGATCTTCATTTAGCCATTGATATCACATTCTATGTGTTTTTTTAGCATTTCCACTGAAGAAAGGTTGGAGAAATTGAGAGAAAGTAGTAGTGGCTTAGATCTTGAATCTTATGATGTGTATGAGCATGACAATAAAGTATGCTTAGAAGAAGAAGAAGGCAAATTAGGTGGTGTTTTCAGTTGAACATGGAGATAAGTTATTGCTGAACGGAAACATAGAGACCCTACATGATTCTATCACTGAAACACTAGTTACAGATGATGATAAGGCTGTAGTTGTTTCTGAAGTTTGTGATGCTTCTGTTTATGATATAGTTAACAATGATCAGGCATCTCAAAGGTAGATACCAAATGCAATTTTGCCTCTTCTATGTTATCCACAATATGATAGCTCGGAATCTTCCTTGAGGTATTTTATAAATTTTTGATATTTGGAATACAAGAAATATTGTTGTAATACATTAAACTTAATGCAACTTACAAGGCTCGCCTAGTGAAAATAGAAACTTCAGGAGTGAGCTTGATTCAGTAGAAATGGAGGAAACATCTTTCTCTAGCCAAGAAGGTAGTGAACATGATGAGATTCTTGATTGGGCCATGGTATTTTCTTCTATTCATCTTCTTCTTTGACTTTCCTGTTGACCTCTTCTTGTTAAATATTCTCTTGAGGATCAAGGGCCTGGCCCTGAGGATCAACACATGGAGTCATCATAATAGGACGTTGATAAATGTTGGAAAGAAATAGGTAGGGATGATGTTGGGTTTAGTGAGGAGACTTGAGCATTGATCCCCATGGCGACAAGATCCGGAAGTTTAAGGAATTTGAGTTATAAGAAACAATAATTTTAATAGTTTCTTATATTTCGGTACTCTGGACACCATCAAATCCATTCGAGTTATTCTGTGTGTTTATCTATCTTTATATTTATGTGTTTACTCATGTACTCTATGTCTCTCTCTTTATATCTATATATATATATATATATATATATATATATATATATATATATATCATTTCTCTTATTGTGTGTGTTTAATTGTGTGTGTGTTTCTTGATCCTAAGTTATGTATTTAATTGTGTATGAGAGTCTGTTACCAAATCGGTCCTACAAAAGACGAAATCACTTCCTCGGCATCTGCGGGATCCTTCCTAAATGCAAGCCTTACACAATATGTTGAAGGCGTGATTCTTTCAAACAAAATCCTCCCCTCTTGTTGTTGATAACCAGTTGAGCTTCAACATCTAAATGTTAAAGAATCAAGACTTGATAAGTGTACAAGGTAAACACAACAACACCTCAACTCTATGGAATTTGATCATAATCAAGACTTAATAAAGTAACTCCATTCCTTCACATCATTCCATTATATCAATTACATGTGATTCAAATGTAAATCACATATAAATTACATGTGATTCGCATATGAATTACATGTGATTCACAAGTGAATCACATATGAATTACATGTGACTCACAAGTGAATCACATATGAATTACATGTGATTCACATGTAAATCACAAGTGAATCACATATTATGTAGCACCTGGTTCCTGGTACGTAATTTAAATTAAGCATTTTGCATTTTGTCCTAGGACTCGGCGAGTTGGTGGCCCAACTCGTCAAGTGGAAGCGAATTGGACCCGGGGGTCAAGTGATTGACTCGGCGAGTCAGAAGTCAGAATCGGCGAGTCCGCGTTGTGTGGACAAAAACCCTAATATGAGGGTTTACACCCTATATAAACACATTAACTCGGTCTTCCTTGTCCCTAACACTCCCCTAGAACCGCAGAGCGAAACCCTAGCCGTATATGTGTGTAATAAGGCCATTTGGTGCTTTTGTTGATTTGTGAAGCTTGGGAGATAGAAGAGGAGCTTGAATATTCGAATTGGGGCTTCTAGATCCAGAAACCACATTCCATTTCCAGCATAATCAAGGTAAAATGCTCATGATTTGGTCATTCATTTAGTTGTTCACCATTAGGATAAGGGTCTTGGATGCATTTAGGGCTTTTCAAGCCACTTTCGGATTTAAGGAGTGTTATGTGAACTTTAGCTCCAGATCTGGGCTTTAAGAGGGGTCTCATGGCATAAAGGTGCCAACTTTAGGGCCATGAGAGCCCCATGCACATTGTAAGGCACTTTATATGGATTTTTGAGCTAAAAACCTCATGCATGAGCATCAAGTGTAACGCTCTAAAAATTCAAACCAATTTAAACTTTTCAAAAACAATCCACTTTCATTAATTCATTACAAAAAGGTTTTCAATACATTTATTATCAGAGTATTCCCAGAACCATATCATAAAACATAAACATGAGGAGCAATACGATCATGCCTTTGCCTTGCCAAGGTCTCCTGAAGTACCTGAAACATAAAACCACAACTGTAAGCCCGGAAGCTTAGTGAGTTACCCCCAAAATACCAACCAAATATACCATACTCATAACATATCATATCATAAACAGAACAGCCAAGCACTTCGGGTCTACTGTGTGACTGGTCAGCCGCACCGGGCCTACATTCCACCTGGTCCATCCTCCGAGTCTAGCCATATACATCGAGTCTGCAGTGTGGTTGGTCCGCCCGCACCGGGCCTTCAACCGACCTGGTCCACTCTCTGAGTCTACAGTATGACTGGTCTGCCCGCACCGGGCCTTCAGTCGGCCTGGTCCACTCTCCGAGCCTTGGCACGTCTGTTCTGCTCTCGTGGGGCCTACAGGCTATTCAGACCGCTTACTGGGACTTCAGAATGTCCGGTCCACCCTGAGTATGTTGGCCTATAGCACAAAGCAGGACCCGCCTCAACCTAACCCTAGTCAAACAACCATGTTCATATAAACATATAATCATATAGCAATTCACAATTAATCAATCAATCTAGCAGATCACATACATAGCACAACCCTACCAGGATACCATCCTAACCAGTCACTAGCATATCATCATCCTATAACCCAGGATACCGACCTTAACCAGGTCTCTAACATATACCATTCTAACTACCAGGATGCAACATAGCAAAGCAATAACATAACCAACAACTACCCGGATTTCCATCCGATAAAGGGCCGGCCTTGGTGCCGTAGACCCTGTCGATATAGTGAGGATAACTCACCTCACAACTGCTGACCGAAGAGATAAGATCACGCTGCTCCAATCTCCGACACGAACTTCACCACTGGTCAATACCAAATAACCAAAACCAATAATTTCCAAAATACTCCCTGGAAGTCAAACTGGTCAACCATTGGTCAAAGTCAAAGTCCTCAGTCAAAGTCAAACTTCCTAGCCGGCTCAATTCGCCGAGTCGACATGTTGACTCGTCGATTCCCCATGCTCTGAAAGCTCCTATATCACGACTCAACTCGCCGAGTCCAACAACTCTGAATCCCTTCACACTCAACTCACCAAGTCATCCCTTGACTCGTCGATTCACCGTTCAACCCGAAAAGGTTAGGACTCTTCACCAGAATCGTCGACTCCAAGAACAGACTCGCCGAGTCCAAGGCAACATTCAACAGACTCGCCGAGTTGTTCTTCTAACTCGTCGAGTTCCTTCCTATCTTCATGCAACTCGTCGAGTACACCAATGTGACTCGCCGAGTCACTACGCGACTCATGTCTAATCTCTAGTCCGACTCGTCGAGTCATCTCCAAGACTCGTCGAGTCCATACGTAATACCTTCATTCAGACGATCACATGCCAATCCATTGCTTCCTATACATAGATCTAGATTCCTAGGGCCAGATCTACACGTAAAGTTTCCAACTTTACGTGCATGCAAGGCTCAACAAGATCTACTCAAGCTAAAATGGAGGTTTAAGGCAAGGACACTCTCAATCAATCCCCACAGCTATCACTTTCCAGGTTCATGAGTTAGGACCAGTCTAGATCTGTAGTCGCAACCACAGATCTGAACCTAATACTCGAAAAGAGGCTCATATATGACAATTTGGCCCTAAAACTTCATTCATGAACAATCTAAGCACAACAAGGTCAAGGCAACAGCTTTTTACCTTTAATTTGATGCCAACAAGCAAGGGAATCAAATCCACTTCGCTCCTCTATGATCCCACCAACTCTTGCTTTAAGTATCCTTCTTCTCCAAGCTCCAAAACACACTTAAATCCTTCTCACTCTCAATTTAGGGTTTGAAATCGATGGGGAAAGCTTATGGGTGTCAAAGGGAGTGCTAAAGAGGCTGGGGTGGGACTTAAGGTTCCTTATATAGGGTGCAAACCCCAGGAATTAGGGTTTCTCATTCCAGCACTGACTCGCCGAGTCTAGCCGCCGGCTCGCCGAGTCAGTTACTTAGCACGTGACCAAATCGCGACTCGACTCGCCGAGTCTATCCATAGACTAGCCGAGTCGATCTTCCTTAATTACACCAAGAACCCTGAACTTGCACTTCTGAACTTGGGGTGTTACAATTCTCCCCCACTTAAATTAGGCTTCGTCCTCGAAGCCTGCTGCAGCACCCAATTCCCGATAATACTCCCACAATACTCCTCCTGGTGTCAATCGACCCAGGTTCCTCCGAACACTACTATCAACCTCTATAAAGTCCAACTCTTTCCTTCCAGAGTTACGACAACTGATTCAAGCTGGCCACCGACTTCTTTCTCTGATAATGACCCTTATCAACTAATGATCACCCGATGATACTTTCATCACTCTAAAACACAACAATCACTTAACTCTTACTAACCTAGACATTACCCTGCATTCACTGGGTCCTGACCCGGTACCAAGTTGCTACCCCTTTTTTCGATTGGCATATCCTTATCGAATTCACTTCTGGGACTTATCCCGCTTTCCTTTCCGAATCCAACTCGATTCTTTCCGGGCTGACATGATGGCACATCCTTCAGCTCCTGAGCAACTCCCATGAACTCTCCCTTGCAGTCACATACGCATGTTGAACCTACTCTAACATCCTCGAGGTGAAAAACCCAACACACTGACGATACCTCTGATGGGTTTTAGCCATAAGAACATCCTATGTGCTCATACAAACCCCAATGCTTGGATCTAGGTTTCTCTATTGTACATGCAATTCATCCAAGACTATAAACCCTAGATCTAGCATATGATAACCAATAAAACATACGAATTAGGGTTTAGATCATACCTTGATTATTATGTAGAAATAACAATCTCAAATCCTCCTTATAATGACTTTAGAAAGCTTAGAGTCACAAATGTCACTCCTCTAATGGTTCACAAACACCAAGAGTAAGAGGATAAAGAAGAAGGAGAGAGGAGACACCCAAAAACATGTAGAAACCCTAAGGATTCAGTTGTCCACGTTTTTGGTGCCCAAGGGGTCCTTAAATAGTGAGGCTATTAGGGTTATCTAAAAAGGAAACCATAATTTGGATGCTTAAGCCCTAAGCAACCCATGGACTCCTTCCTTAACAAGCCTTGGACAATTTCTAATGGGTTTCCCCATAGAATTCGTCCAACCTTATATTATAAGGTAATCCATAGCCCAATTGCAATTATCTTATAATTACAATTCCAGTCCCTTAAGTTTAATTAATCTCTTTTAGTCACAAAATTAATTATCAATTAATTCTTGACTAATATTAATCAAACAATATGATTTATCCTTTAATATATTATTCTCATAATATATTAATAAATCATATTTAATCCTTTCTTTCTATAATTCATCTTATCAAGTTGCTTTGGTGAAGGCAACCCAAAAGGACCATGCACCATCGGGTCAAGTACATACCAAAATAGTTATGGACTTAGACACTAATCCAACAGTCTCCCACTTGGATAAGTCTAACAACTATTCTGCGTATGACTTCAGATCCTAATTTGCAATCGTAGCTTTCAAAAGCCGCTGTCGACTCTGATCCTATCAGATATGCGTGTCCTTTAGATAAGGGATCATATATTCCTCCATTCTAGATATTGTATAGATATGAGACATGAAATATATAATCATTCTCTCTATACTGTTTCCCGATTTCCGATTTATGATGACTGACAACAGACTACAATTGAACACATCAAATTAGTCCCGGCTTGGCCAAGCGCTTAGGTGCCATCACTAAATAATCGAGAGGCCCAAAGATATCACTTTTATCCTACTTTGGATAGAAGGAACGGATAAAATTTGATTCAATGCTTGCTTGCACTCACTTACCGAATCACACACAACAATATGTTTCATAACACCAAGTTAATGGTGTGTTTACATATTATCAATGTGTAACCAACTCGCAAGATACAACTCACACATCTCGGTTTCAAGAATATAGGATGTTATCGTCTCACCAATCACTCGTGACACAATTCATGAAGTGATCCAAGTAAGCGTGGGTTTAATCCAATGCTCAAATCACATTCATAAGCACTCATGAACGTAGCAGCAAACATTTGCTTATGTCTAATACACTTTAGACAATCCACACACCAATTCATGACAGTCTTCATTCATACCTACTTCCAACATATGAACGACTGTGGCCCGTTCAAATAATTTGAGTGTTCTAAACCAATTAAATTATTCAGGAAGTCAAAACATGCAAAGTGAAACACAAGAATAATACTAATCCTATATGGTCCCAAACCCTTGAGTATAAATAAAATACCTTTTATTTATCACCATATTGATTACTCATTATTTTTTGTTTCGGGTAATCAACTTCTTACTTGAATTATTACAACACTTGTCCCATGCTCTTAGCGTGCACACAATGTTTACCTATGGTTCTTACTTTATGAAATAGATCAAATGAACACATTTCCAATCATACTCATTTCACAACTCCTAATCCTTTTCACAAGTGAAAGAATTATCAATTCTTGCCACTTATAGAATATGCTAGATTTTAACATTTTTTTATGCAATAATCCTTTCGTAATGTCACAGCACAAAACTCACAATGACTATTGCCAATGAAATTACAAAATCCTCTATCGGAGATTGTTACAAGGCAATTCCTTAGATGTGATGTCTCTCACTCAAAGTACATTCCTTTGAACATCCTTTTGCATAAAAGTTTCTAATCTAGACATTGATTCTCAATATCCAACTCCCAATATAGAAACCTTTCCATACTTACCATATGACAACTCATTCTCAATAGAATCTTATCTATTCATAATAATGTCGATATGGTCCATCCAATATCATACTTCCAACTTCTCACAAGCGGCTAATCCTCATCGAGCTTTGGATCGTCCTTTGATAGTTGTTTAATTATCTTAGTCAATACCGATTCTTGTCCTTTTTCCTTCTTAATGCACTAGACATTTGGAAAAAAAATTTAGAATGGTCAAATATTATAGCATTTGCAATTGATCCTATACCCGAAGCGTATGGTACACGAGGCATAATGTCTTACATAAAGATTTGATACTTTATCAATCTTCTGCCGTAATATTTTATGTGCTACGTTCTCACAATTCGAACTATGAAGAGGAATGCCGTAATCATAATCGAAATTTAAGAACACACTATGTATCCTTGACTAAAATTATTAACATTCCACAACCTAAGCCTTTAGATTTGAAATGAAGCATAATATTCTCTCCCTTAATTATAGAAAAACAACTATTCAACCCTTACAACTTTGCAAAGTATGACTCTTGTTTTCTATAATTAATATTGCTAACTTGCAATACTTGCATTAATAATCATACAAGCATAACATTTATGCTCCCACTATCACGATGATTATTATAAACATAACACTTATGCTCCCACTAGCTTTGACATGTATTCAGAAACAGCTTAACTTTCAGAAACACAATACCTATTGAATTTCTTAAGTTCATGTTTCTAATAACTAATGCTTTGATAATCCTTTATCTAAGCTTATACACCTTTGCCTTAGATAGCTCATATGTGTGTCTAAACAATTCAGACTAATTGCCAAATCTCATAATTCGAATCATGGAAAGGGATACCGTAACCATAATCGAATTTAAGAATGCAATTTTCACAATCACTATCTTCTTAAAATCTCTCTTAGTGAAAGCATTTCCTCACAGTCATTTTTCATGAAGGAGGGAATCTTATGACACTTAGATTTTAATGGTGTATGTGTTCCTATCCATGTGAATTTGTCAAAACCAATGTTTGTGACAAATCCAAAGTCGTATGGACCGAACTTTCTCAATCTTCATTTCTTGCCTTATGGTAACATGGCTGCCCACCATGTCTTCCAAGTAGTTAAGCAGTTCACCCTTTCCTATCAATGTACTTTTCATTGATCAAGGTCCTTGCCTTTTATGCATTCAAATGAGAACTCATAGGGCTCACATGCATAATTAACTCAATTGGAACGGCACAAAACCAATATAGTGTCAACACAATAGGTTGTAAACCTCAACTCGTGTGCTAGTGATGATTGATAAGGTTTATTCTTGGTTAGTTCTTGAACCTTTTTTTTAAAACCATTAAGACTCCCACTGACTCCTTGACATATAAGATTCTCTTGTCAATAAACATTTCTTGACAAACAAATATTCAAGAGTTAGTGTAGCCTTTACCAAGATAAAACACTTCACAAAATTGGTCCTAGTTGGTCTTTGTCTTATCTCAGACATCACAACCTACCAATTTCAAATGTGCAAGAATAAGAAAAACTTTTTCTAAATTCTACATTTCATGAATGTTATAAACCTTCTTAATACTTGTCACTCAATGTCACAATCTTAACTCACAGACTTGTTTTGGAACGAAGTATGATTGACTTTCTGATTTAACCATTTCTTCAATTCTTGATTCCTCTTCTTAGACATACAATTGTACTAAGACTCACATAGAGGATCAATTGAGATATGGTTCTTAATCATTAAGACCTATCATAAAACATAATAAAAGGTACTCTCCCTTCTTCTTAGAATAGAGAAACTTTTATCTTTCTGCCAACTTGATTCTTCTTATTCGTTCTGCTATTGATTTAAACCTTTTCAATCAATTCAGAATTACACTTTATCTTATAAGTATAATCATATTTACTAAAGCTTTAGTAAATCATGACGAATATCTTTGTTACTCTTGTGGTGGACTTGATCAACACACAACTTTGTGTACTCGATCTCCTAGTCCTTCACTTGACACTTTGTCAACGAATTAGTCCAATTTCGAAATATGAAATTTCTCATTCATCGTGCAACCAAGTTGCATAATTCCAAGTTTCTGTCCACTTGAAACTTGGATGATGAGAAACTCTCCCTATTTGGTAAATTCTTGACATTTCCACTATTAACATAATTAATAATCACATCCATTCGTTGTAGAAATATGCAAACATCAATTTTTCATAATGATTTCATTGCAAGGAAATAAATAAATAAATATTTCAAACAAAAATTTATTTTATTCATAAAAGCAGCGGAAAACATTTGTCCTTACAATGCAAAATCAACTGAAAACTATGTAGTCAAAAGAAAAATTCCTAACAACTCTATCATAATTTTCTAAGCTCAAAATCTAATCTTCAAATCCATGCGATCGAGATCCATTTCTTCGTGATTAGACTCATCTTGCTCTTTCATCAAGCTTCCTCTCTCTTCACTGATCCTGCAAAACATTCAAATGCAATCTTATCACATCATGTATTAAGAATCAACGAATAGGAACTTAATGGAGTTAGATAGTGGATTTTACCTGAAGCACAACCATACTCTTTGACTCTCTCATCTCTAGACTCTTCAGGCTCTTAGGGCATACTTGTATCCAATGCCCTTTCACTTGGCAGCAAACGCAAATCGGTTCTCGTAGAACGTCCTCGGAAGCATGGTTGGTTGACTTTCCCGACAAATATGCTCCATTGCTTTGCTAAATCATTTCTGATTCAGCAGCAATGAACATGTAAGTTAGTTCAATGAGGTTTTCGTCATGATCCATCATATAATACTTTCTTTTGAACTCATTATATGATTTAGGGAGTGACTACAGAACCCAGTTCACAGCCAACTTATCAGGGAATGACGCACCCAACATTATCAACCTATCGATGTGTGATTTCATTCCTAGAACGTGGGAACACACGGGTTTATCATCTTCATGTTTCATTTCCAATAGGGCTTTAGTGACATTGAACCATTCAATTATTCGATCTTGTGGGTTAGGGAGAATAATTGAAGGAGGTGGAGGAAGTGAAGCATGATTTCTTGTTCCTCAATCGAATCGTGGAATATCACCATTATGTGGAATGCGTGTTCCACGGGATTTGGGAAGACCATAGTTGTTGTACTTTGACATCTACAAAACGGGAGAAAAATAAATTCAAGTTAGTTGATTGATTGAGTCCTTAATAAATCACCCAAATGAGATATTAAGGCTAGGACCCAACAAAATATGCTACAACCTAGAAAAGGGATGTCGTAATCTAGTTGCAGAATATTAGAACGTAAGTGAATGACGATTCACTAATTTTCCACCATGAAAAACGAAAAACAGTTTAAGTTTTAAATCTATTGAAAATTCCTAGATCTTTTGAGATTCATTGAACTTTTCAATGGCATGTTTAAATCTCGATATGCCCCTCTAGTTTGTGACTGGGATGCCGAGGATCACAAAGCGGGTGTGAATAACCATGCAAACTTACATGGTGCCCCCACATGTTACAGTCACCTATTCGATGTGCCGGTTAACCACACACGCTCCACCGAACTATGACAAACATTGAGTCACCCTTTGCTACCTTTGCTTAGAACCATTTAGTGTGTCGGTTAACCACACACGCTCCACTAATGTCTTTACAAGGGCACAAAGTGTAATTTCATGGAATTGCATCAATTCACTTTTGCCTAAAGTAACTAAGATCGGGAATTTGTAAAACATTTAGTTACTTTTGTACTTCATTATACTTATAATGGAAGGTTTCTGTCCTGTCCTACCCGTTCGGCTAACGACCCTCCACTAGTCAAGAGTGCGGTGGGTAAGAGTGGATACCCATTCAATCGCCATTTTATAGGCAATTTCCATAAACACCCCTTATAGACCAGCTTCGTGAATGAGGCCTACTTACGGTAAGACTAACTTTTACTCATATATATATATATATATATATATATATATATATATATATATATATATATATATATATATATATATATATATATATAATGTTACACTTTTAATGTTATATATAGTATAGGGTGTATTTTACACTTTTAAAATACTAGGTGGTCAAATTTAACAATTATACTTTTAATTCAATTAAATTGTGAACCAAAACTTTATGGATTTATTAAAACTCTTTTAATTATACACCTTAATTAACTAATAAAACCATAAGGGTGTGATATGAACTTTTCAAAAAACAATATTAACTAATAAAACCATAAGGGTGTGATATGAACTTTTCAAAAAACAATATTAGGGTTTTAGAATTTAACATTTCTAAAATTAAACTTTTAATCAACTTTTAAATTCCAAAAACTTGAGGGCAAGTTTTGAAACAATTCAAAACATTAGGGTTTCAACTATTTAAATTTCAAAACAAAACTTTTGAGTTCAAATTTAAACTATAAAACCTAAAGGGGAAATTTTGAAACTTTTTCACAACACAAGGATCAAATAACAAATAATATAAATTAAACAATTAATTTTATCATTATCTATATTTGACCTAATATCAATTTCTTGCAAAATAAGTTACCTAATTAATACAAATAATCAAACTTTAATCAAATAAGGAAGTTATTATCTAATCAATTGGTAATTATCTTTTGTTTAATCAAGGATACACTCAAAATATGATTAAAATTCGAATTTTAATGACCCATAACAGTTAAGGCAAGTATCTTTGAGTAAAACAGCAAGAAATCCTGAAACTGCCTCCTTCTGACGCTTGAACTCGCCGAGTTCCTCTTTGGACTCGCCGAGTAGGAGCCAACTCGCTGAGTTCAGTATGCAAGGAGGCCAAAAATCAATTTTACAGCTTGAACAAACATGCAAGGCATCAATACAATAGAAACCAATCAAGGCTCTGATACTACTCATGGGTTTTAGCCATAAGAACATCCTATGTGCTCATACAAACCCTAATGCTTGGATCTAGGTTTCTCTATTGTACATGCAATTCATCCAAGACTATAAACCCTAGATCTAGCATATGGTAATCAATATAACATATGAATTAGGGTTTAGATCATACCTTGATTGTTATGTAGTAATAACAATCTCAAATCCTCCTTATAATGACTTTAGAAAGCTTAGAGTCACAAATATCACTCCTTTAATGGTTCACAAACACCAAGAGCAAGAGGATGAAGAAGAAGGAGAGAGGAGACACCCAAAAACGTGTAGAAACCCTAAGGATTCAGTTGCCCACGTTTTTGGTGCCCAAGGGGTCCTTAAATAGTGAGGCTATTAGGGTTATCTAACAAGGAAACCCTAATTAGGATGCTTAAGCCCTAAGCAACCCATGGACTCCTTCCTTAACAAGCCTTGGACGATTTCTATTGGGTTTCCCCATAGAATTCGTCCAACCTTATATTATAAGGTAATCCATAGCCCAATTGCAATTATGTTATAATTATAATTCCAGTCCCTTAAGTTTAATTAATCTCTTTTAGTCACAAAATTAATTATCAATTAATTCTTGACTAATATTAATCAAACAATATGATTTCTCCTTTAATATATTATTCTCATAATATATTAATAAATCATATTTAATCCTTTCTCTCCATAATTTATCCTATCAAGTTGCTTTGGTGAATGCAACCCAAAAGGACCATGCACCATCGGGTCAAGTACATACCAAAATAGTTATGGACTTAGACACTAATCCAACAACCTCCAGACATCCCTGGGATGAATTGCTACTACATACATCACCTCCTGATCACAACCATACAGAAAATCCAAGAGTCCCTCATTGCATCCCTTCCAAACTCCTCTGGTTCTACACTACCGGAAATCCTTCTGCAATCCTCAACAGACACCCAACCCGGATGTGTTTCCAAACCATTGGTACCATCCCAGTACTTACTACCAATAGCTGAAACACCGTCAATAATCCACTTATTCCACTTCCTCCTCTTTTTGAAGTACCCATGCTCCTTTTGGAGCTACATGCCCTTCCTTTCCAGGAAAATCCACTCATCAACCCTTACCGCACCGGTACGTGCCACTAAGCTACACTTCACGCTACATTATCGATGTAAAGCAACTGCTATCCTCGAACTTCCATGTATTATGAATCTACTCACAAGGACTCTTGGGTCCATGCACTGCTTTCCACTAACATGATCAATACTTGGGGCTAGACCATATCAATTATCACCCCCTGGTGACGCTTTTCCTCATTCTCCTCGTACCGATTCACTAACACATACAGATTCTTCAACATAACTGGACCGCCTTACTAGGCCTTCATCCTATCTGGACCACTCTCAGAACCTTCAGCATAACTGGACCGCGCTCCTGGGCCTTTAGCCTGTCTGGACCGTTCCCCGACCCTACAGTCTGACTGGTACGCCCACAGGCCTTCAGTCTCTCCAGACCGCTCAGACTATCACACATCATCCCGAACTATCCTTCCTGGGAATCTCTCCGGTACATGCTGTTCGAGCCCTCTAGGGGTTCAAAACTCTAACTCCATCCCACCTACTCATATCCCGACCTAACCTAGGCCTCACAACAACCAATCACCTTTTCCGCAAACCTTGGTCTGTATCCCACCCCATTTGCCTGTCACTCGCTCATACTAGCCCACACTCTTGGCTGACTAAACACTACTGAAACCCAACAGCTAATTGACCTCTCATGTTGTCGATCCCCCTGAGAATCTTCCAATTCTCCCCACTTAGCGAATTGACTACGAACCACCAGTGACCCAACCGGCATCAGATAAATAATCCTACTCAACAAATTCTCTTATACTTGAACTGGTTCTGATATGAGCAACCTCGACAAAATCACGTTCCGACATCGCACATTACGAACTCTAAGGGAGTTCGACTCCCCGCCGAACACTTCTCAAAACACAATTGATATACCCGACAACAAGACAATGCAACCAAATTCTGACCATCAATCCCTTGGATGCTAACTGCCTACAACTGCTAGTTACTAACACTCTCAATACCAAAACCCTCGATCATACAATAACCGACGAAATGACGGACGAATACAATAACATGAATCATGCGAACGAGACTAGCAGATATACAATACTCCATAACCACCACAAGATATCAAGAAGGAAACATACCCGTAGCTGCATCCGGCTCTGCCCTGACCTCCTATGCTATAAGCTGAAAAGCACGTCCTTGAGCCCTCGGGGGCTCTACTCCACCCTGACCTCCACCCGTAATCCTCAAAGTGGCCGGTGCTGGAGCCTGCACCGGTCCTGCAGTAAGCCGTGGGCAGTTGGCCATCATGTGACCAACCTGGTGACACTGGTAACAAATCCTCATATCCTGAACTGGGGCTGACTGATGACAATCCCTTGCATAATGCCCCTCTCTTCCACACTTGCGGCACGCACCACCGGACCTACGAACTCCGATATGACCCTTCCCGGACTTCCCACAGGTGCGGCTGCCCTGATCTCCAAACCTAGAATCAACGGTCTTGGACCGTTTCGGCGTCGGCTGCGACTTCACAGGGGGCCCGCCTCTACTCTCGCAACTGCAACTGAATCTCCAACTCACGCCGCCCGGCGGCCTCCTGCAACTCTAACAAGGTACCACACCTCTGCGTAGACACAAACTGTCTAATATCCTTCTTGAGCATACTCAGATACCGGGTCATCTAAGCCTGCTCCGAGGCAAATTCAGGGAAAAACATCACCCTCTCCGTGAACATCTTGGTGATTTCCGCCACTGACTCAGAACCCTGCTTCAGCTCCAAAAACTCCTGAGCCAATCTCTCCCGCTCCACCCGTGGAACATAACGAGTACTGAACATGTCTCAGAACTGATCCCAAGTAACCGCAGCCCGCTGTGCATCAGAATAAGATCCCGTTGTAACAGCCCAAAATCTCAAGTATTGCTAAATTGCATTTTGGGGTGTTTAAAGGGGAGACTCGGCGAGTTGGAGCCAGACTCGCCGAGTAGGGTCGCAGAGTTGGTCGCGGGTTCGCGACTGGACTCGACGAGTCCAGGTATGGACTCGGCGAGTCGACGCTGTTCAGTGGAAAACCCTAGCCGTTCGGTTTGGGAAGTATTTAAGGGATCTTATGCCTCCATTGTTCGCCTTTTGGCCGACTGAGAAGGACCCTTAATCGTTGTGGACGTCTAGGGCAGGAGAGGGAGCTTTTAGAACCTTGAAGAATTTGTTAAGCAAGAAGAAGAAGAGTTTTGGCCAAGGGAATATCAAGAGGATCGAGTTCTGAGGTTTGGAGACACAGAGAGGGTGTTATTCAGGTAATGTTTCGAATTATCCTCTGCTATGTTGATGTGTTATGGAATTAGGGTTTATGAAACCCATTTGGTGATTTGATGGATTATTATGTTGTTATACAAGAGTTTATACCCTAGTAATAGGATGATTAGAGGTCCAGAAGTCCCATTGGTGTGTTTTTCGGGAATATATGTATCTCAGGAAGCAGTTTGATCGACTGCATGGCATGGACTCGCCGAGTCGGATGATCAGACTCGGCGAGTAGCTTGAAGATTTACTGGGACTCGCCGAGTTGTTCTTCAGACTCGGCGAGTGGAGTCGGGGTGGCCCCGCGATTCTTCCAGGACTGACTCGTCGAGTCAAAGAGGATACTCGACGAGTAGAAGGGGAATCTCAGAGGATTGAAGGACGACCAGACTCACCGAGTCGCCAGGGAACTCGCCGAGTCCAGTCGAGCTGACATTGGACTGTTGACCAGAGTTGACTGGTGTGATTCTTAGGGTCAGTTAACGTGGAAGATAGAAGTATTAAATAAGGGATATATGATGTTACAGGGAGCTTGTAGCTCGGAGGATCAAGTGCAAGGGATTTTAGGAGTTGCTATCTTCTAGTGTCCGCGAGGTGAGTCTTCTCACTATACTTCACCCGAAAGGGTTTGATTGTGTGACCGGAAGGTCAAGTATGTTGTGTGTTATGTTTATATGCTATGAATGGAAAGTTAGCTGCTACGCGTGTTATACATGCTTATATATGGGCCGGAAGGCAAGGCATTATGTGACAGAAAGGTCAGGTATGATATGTGATATATGTGCTTTATGTGTTAGAGTGTTTGTATTATGTGATATATATGTGTACGGGCCGGAAGGCAATGTTATGTGGATCGAAAGATCCGGGCCGGAAGGCGATGTTATGTGGATCGAAAGATCCGGGCCGGAAGGCAAAGTTATGTGGATCGAAAGATCCGGGCCGGAAGGCGATATTATGTGGATCGAAAGATCCGGGCCGGAAGGCGTATGTGCGTAAGGTATATTGGGGAACTCACTAAGCTTCGTGCTTACGTTGTTTATGTTACGTTGTTTCAGGTTCTTACAGTAACGCGGGATGGCAACGGTTCGATTGTACACACCGAAGAAAGAGTTGTGTTTTGGAGGATCCTGGTCTTCTTTTATAATGAAAATGAAACTACGTTTTGTAATTTGAATGTGAATAAGATTTTAAACAAGTGTTTTTAATATTAAATTGATTAATTAAATGAAAATTTTATTTTTTGGAAATCTGGGTGTTACAAATTGGTATCAGAGCCTTGGTTTGAGGGATTCGGACGCGCCTACGGGTAAATCTGGACTCAAACTGAGGAAGTAAGAAAAAGTTTTCCAAATAAATGGTTTTCTAAAAGTGAATAAGAGTTCAAAGAGAAAGCAAGAAAGAGCAGTGTGTACAATCAGCCAGAGCCAAACGGTGATTTCCCAAAATACCCTTACTTTTGTATTATGAAATATCTATTATGCAGTTTATGAGACATTATTGCATGCTAGAGACAGGCTAGGTACTTCACATCTTAGGACTAGAGTGGCCTGGTTTGTGATACCTTAGTCTAGGGTTTGCTGTTATATGTGCGTTATACTTTTATGTGTATGTGATGAGTGAGAGTATCTAGTTAGAACGCACAAGGGGTAAAGCTACGGAGTACAGAGGTACTTCCGAGGATGAGTCGAGAAGGTGGAGCTACCACAGATGGGGAGTCCTATGTATGCTTCAATGCTCGAATGCTGCTTGCTTTGTGCTTTGTGGAGTTATCGATGATGGGAGTCAGCCACCAAGTGAGTATGACGATACTCAGGAGGTAGAGGGCTGGCATCATTGGGAACTCTTCGGCAGCTGATAGCAAAGAAGTGGGAGGACAGCGGAAGGGACTAGGGAGTAAACCTAGCCAGATGAGTGCGCTGGTAGAGTAGAGGATTTCGCTGGAAAGCGAGCACGCGCGATGAGATTGGTGAAAGAGCAGGTTTATCAGCTACTTAGGAACTCTGGAATGGTCCGTGTGGAAAGTATGGGTAGATGTGGCAGGTAGTATGGGCCCGTACTACTGAAAGCAGAGGACCCATACTTGATACAGGGGGCATTCTGAAGGTCCTAAGGAACAGATTGAGGGGTGATGTTATGGTTCGGATGCCATACATCGGAGCGGATACAGAGTGATGTTATGGTCAGGGCACCATACATCGGAACAGATTGAGATAGATGTTGTGGTTCGAGTGCTATACATTGGAGCAGGTTGAGGAATGGTGCTATGGTTCAGGTACCATACACCGAAGTATGTTGAGGAAGGATGTCATGGGATGAGTACCATGGTTCGTAGTGGATGATGCTTGTGGCTATCTTGTTATCCGGTTATCGATCGGACGAGCACGAGCGAGCGGGATGCGAGGATTCGCGAGATCCGGCGTGATGAGGTTGCTGCATTGTTGCGGGTTGAGTCGCCAGAATTGTTTGGGTCGATCAGGACCACTATGATTGAAGTAGTTTGATGAGCGATATGCGGCTTTCGCAGAGACGGCTGCCGCGGCGGTTACAGCGGCTGTAGCAACGGCAAAGAAAGGGACTAGTCGGGGTTTTCAGTATCGGTACTTCTATTATGCGAAGCCTCCCACATTCGATGGGGTTCAGGACTCGATTGTTGCTATGAGATGGTTATCAGACATGGAGGGGTGTTTCTCCACGAGTTTATGCTTTGCTGATCAGAGGGTGGGGTGTGCTCTGAACCTGTTGAGGCTCGGGGCGAAGGATTAGTGGAGATTGACCACGAGGTCATTTTCTGATGCGCAGAGGGCTGCGGTTTCATGGGATCAATTCAGAGGGATGTTCAGTACTCGCTATGTTCCGCGGGATGAACAGGAGAAATTGACTCGGAAGTTCGTTAAGCTGAGGCAGGATTTGGAGTCGGTGACTGAGAGCACCGGGATGTTTGTTGAGAGGGCGATGTTTTGCCCTGAGTTCGCTTCGGAGCAGGCTCAGATGCCCGATATTCGAGTAAGCTCAAGGGGGTATCAGACAGTTCGTGTCTGCGCGGAGGTGCGAGACCCTGTTGGAGTTGCAGAAGGCCGCCATGTGGCGTGAGTTAGAGGTTAAGTTGCAGTTGCGTGAGCTGGGACAGGCCCCGATGCAGTCGCAGTCGGCGCCGAAACGGTTCAGAACCGTAGACGTTGAAATGGGGGATCGGAGCGGTCACACTTGTGGGAAGTGTGAGAGAGATGGCACCGGAGCTTGTTGGCCCAATGGTGTATGCCGCGAGTGCGGAAAGGAGGGGCATGGTGCACGGGGTTGTCGGCAGTCAGTGCCAATTCGGGATTCCAGGATTTGTTATCAGTGTCGGCAGGTTGGACATTTGAGGGTCAAATGTCCACAGCCTTTGCAGGATCGGTGCAGGCTCTAGCACCGGCCACCTTGAGGAGTTCAGGAGGAGGACAGGATGGAGTAGAGCCCAAGGGCTCAGGGTTGTGCTTATCGGCTTGCGGCAGAGGGAGACGGAGCAGTGCCGGAGGCAGCTGCGAGTATGATGCTGTCTTGATGTCTTGATTAGCTTGCGTTGTTTGTGGCGTATTGTTTGTGCTGATGTCTGGTGTGGATTTCGATGCAGTATTCGTTGTTTCGCGGGTTTGGCATGGTTATGGATTGGTGCTTCAGGTTTCGCTTTGGCATTCGTTGTTCCCTGATGGTTGGTATGGTTATAGTCTGGTGTTTTAGTGCCGATAGCTTTGTGCGGTTTTCGATGTGGTATCCATCCTTTGGCAGATTGCGGGTTTTGGTTTCGGATTATTGTTGAGAATTTCGTTGGTTATCGTTGGTGGGGGTTGTTAGTGGAGATGCGGCACTGGGTTGAATGATGGGTAGCATCTGCAGTTGTGGAGTGGATAATTGAAAGATCGGATTCTTTTGAGCGGATCGATCAGGGAGGAGAGGTGTTTTGCTGAGGGTTGCTTATGCTTGTGGGAAGCAGTCAGAGGGTAAATGTTCTCTTTGTGCAGGATGGTTCTGAAGGGTCGTTAATGACAATCGGTGGCAGTTAGTCAGTGCTTTAGTGGGGGAGAATTGTAAAATTCTCCGGGAGATCGACGAGTATGTGAGGGTGCTTAGCTGTTGGGATCAGCAGTGTTTGTCAGCGCAAAGTATAGGCCGACGAAAGCGAGTGTTGGGTATGCGGGGCGAGATACAGACCTAGGGCATTTGATTGTGGAGGCCTGAAAGGATGTCGGGATCGAGCTTGAGTAAGTAAACGGAATTTTGCGATCAGAGTATTGGTACGTTTGAGGTACGTGTTGGTTGTACTGCATTAATCCCACGGGATTATGTTGTGCATGTTTCTAGAGCTGGAACCGGAAGGTTCCCAGAGTTAGAACCTGAGGGTTCGCAGAGTTGGGTGTACGGACCCACAGAGATATAGCCTCGAGTGGCTAGTATGTGTTATGAGAGTCGGTCCAGTCATACTGGAGACTCTGTTGGTATTGCTGGATTAGTTTGAGATTTGCGGATCACGTATGTTGCAGTGTGATTGCATTGGAAGGTCTGGCCCTGGGTTGTTGATCTTGTTTAGCGGAGGCAGTGATTTTGATGAGTGGAGAGAGCGCGTGGGATTGAGAGGCCCTGCAATGAGAACCAGAGTATGTGAATGGCAGTTACGCAAAAAGGGTGGTGTCGCTTGGGGCGAGCACCGTGGCACCGGTTGGAGTGGCACTATGTTCAAGAGAGTTCCGTGGAAAAGGAAAAGAGGAGGGTATGTAACTCCGAAGGGGGTGCAAGTTCACGAAAGTGAAAGCTGCAGAGCAGAGTTATGGTTAGAGTACTTCGAGTATGGTTCTGAGCATCGTGTTCGCGGCAGTGGAGTAGGAACCCATCCGGTTGGGATGTCTGTTGAGGCTCAGCAGGGATGCATGGAGAGAGAAAATTTTAAATTTTCAGTGTGAATCTGATCAGAGTGTAGGGTGGATGTAGTGGTTCATCTTGGGAGGTGTTCGAGGATATCATCAGTGTATCGGGTCTTCCAACCTACGAGTGTTGGGGCTAGTTCAGCATGTGTATATGATGGCAAGAGGAGAATTTGTGAGAGTTACTCTGGGAGTGGGAATGGATCTCTCAGTTGGTCTGGGATGGACAAAGTGGGCTTTGGATCGGGGATCCGGTGGTTCAGGGCTTCCTAACCCTCATTGTTCGAGTGATTGTTGGGGTTTAAGAGCAGAGTTGCATCTTGGGTGGTTCTCGGTTACAGAGAGAGATGGACAGTACAGAGTTTGGGCTTCAGTCGACAGAGCAGACTCAGCAGGTTAAGGAGAGTTAGTGATCGTTTAGAGTTAACAGGAAAGTTATGCAGGCAGACGCCGTTACGAGTATGTGATTCAGGTCAGCGACTTCGTATTTCTGACGGGTGCTTCGATTTAGGAAGAAGGGTAAATGGGGGGCCCCGGTATGTTGGGTCTTTTCGTGAAGGTGCGAAGGTAGGAAGGGTGGCCTATCGTTTGGAGCTGTCAACGGAATTGGGACGGATCCATGACACTGGTATGTGTCGCAGTTGAAGAGGTGTATAGCGGATGAGTCAGCAGTGGTTCTACTAGAGAACGATTAGGTGGATGTGAGCCTGTGTTACGTCGAGAGGCCAGTGGCCGTCGGAGATCGGAAGATCAAGGTTCTGAGGAACAAGGAGGTACCTCTGGTAGTGGTTCAGTAGCGACCTCGGAAGATATCGGAAGTGTTTAGGGAAGCCGAAACGTGAGATGCGGGAGCAGCAGCCAGAGCTATTTTCAGAGTAAGACTTCGAGGGCGAAGTCTAATTCTAGTGGGGGAGAATTGTAACAGCCCAAAATCTCAAGTATTGCTAAATTGCATTTTGGGGTGTTTAAAGGGGAGACTCGGCGAGTTGGAGCCAGACTCGCCGAGTAGGGTCGCAGAGTTGGTCGCGGGTTCGCGACTGGACTCGACGAGTCCAGGTATGGACTCGGCGAGTCGACGCTGTTCAGTGGAAAACCCTATCCGTTCGGTTTGGGAAGTATTTAAGGGATCTTATGCCTCCATTGTTCGCCTTTTGGCCGACTGAGAAGGACCCTTAATCGTTGTGGACGTCTAGGGCAGGAGAGGGAGCTTTTAGAACCTTGAAGAATTTGTTAAGCAAGAAGAAGAAGAGTTTTGGCCAAGGGAATATCAAGAGGATCGAGTTCTGAGGTTTGGAGACACAGAGAGGGTGTTATTCAGGTAATGTTTCGAATTATCCTCTGCTATGTTGATGTGTTATGGAATTAGGGTTTATGAAACCCATTTGGTGATTTGATGGATTATTATGTTGTTATACAAGAGTTTATACCCTAGTAATAGGATGATTAGAGGTCCAGAAGTCCCATTGGTGTGTTTTTCGGGAATATATGTATCTCAGGAAGCAGTTTGATCGACTGCATGGCATGGACTCGCCGAGTCGGATGATCAGACTCGGCGAGTAGCTTGAAGATTTACTGGGACTCGCCGAGTTGTTCTTCAGACTCGGCGAGTGGAGTCGGGGTGGCCCCGCGATTCTTCCAGGAGTGACTCGTCGAGTCAAAGAGGATACTCGACGAGTAGAAGGGGAATCTCAGAGGATTGAAGGACGACCAGACTCACCGAGTCGCCAGGGAACTCGCCGAGTCCAGTCGAGCTGACATTGGACTGTTGACCAGAGTTGACTGGTGTGATTCTTAGGGTCAGTTAACGTGGAAGATAGAAGTATTAAATAAGGGATATATGATGTTACAGGGAGCTTGTAGCTCGGAGGATCAAGTGCAAGGGATTTTAGGAGTTGCTATCTTCTAGTGTCCGCGAGGTGAGTCTTCTCACTATACTTCACCCGGAAGGGTTTGATTGTGTGACCGGAAGGTCAAGTATGTTGTGTGTTATGTTTATATGCTATGAATGGAAAGTTAGCTGCTACGCGTGTTATACATGCTTATATATGGGCCGGAAGGCAAGGCATTATGTGACAGAAAGGTCAGGTATGATATGTGATATATGTGCTTTATGTGTTAGAGTGTTTGTATTATGTGATATATATGTGTACGGGCCGGAAGGCAATGTTATGTGGATCGAAAGATCCGGGCCGGAAGGCGATGTTATGTGGATCGAAAGATCCGGGCCGGAAGGCAAAGTTATGTGGATCGAAAGATCCGGGCCGGAAGGCGATATTATGTGGATCGAAAGATCCGGGCCGGAAGGCGTATGTGCGTAAGGTATATTGGGGAACTCACTAAGCTTCGTGCTTACGTTGTTTATGTTACGTTGTTTCAGGTTCTTACAGTAACGCGGGATGGCAACGGTTCGATTGTACACACCGAAGAAAGAGTTGTGTTTTGGAGGATCCTGGTCTTCTTTTATAATGAAAATGAAACTACGTTTTGTAATTTGAATGTGAATAAGATTTTAAACAAGTGTTTTTAATATTAAATTGATTAATTAAATGAAAATTTTATTTTTTGGAAATCTGGGTGTTACACCCGTAGTCAACCTCCACCAATCCTTCGCCCCGAGCCTTAACAGGTTCAGAGCACACCTCACCCTCTGATCAGTAGGGCGTGAACACATGAAGAAACACCCCTCCACGTCTGACAACCATCTCATAGCAACAATCGGATCCTGAACTCCATCGAAGGTAGGGGGCTTCGTGTTATCGAAGCCCCGATACTGAAAACCCCGACTGGCTCCTCCCCTACCGCTGCCACAACCGTTGTGGCTGTTGCGGCTGCTGACTCTGTGAGAGCCGCATAACGCTCATCAAAATACTCAACCATAGCGGTCTTGATCGACCCAAACAGTTCCGACAACTCGGCCCGGAACACAGCAGCAACCTCATCGTGCAAGATCTCGCGAACCCTAGCATCCAATTCGCCTGTGCTCATTTGACCAATAACCTCGGGTGGCACCGACCCACCCTGACCGCCCTCTCCTGCACCCGATCCAGACCCGGATCCACTCCCAGCATGCCTTGTAACCACCATACTGAAAACACCGCAAAACATCAGATATTTCCCACTAACCCAGGAACCAAATCCCAACCCAACCCTAGGGGTTGTTGTTGGAATAGTGTCTAAGGCTACAACTATATTAGGCAAGTATTTGACCCAATTGTGCATGGTCCTTTTGGGTTGCCTTCACCATAGCAACTTGATAGAATGATTTATTATGAGAGAATAAATATTATTAATATATTATGAGAATAATATAAGGAATAATAATATTGTTATTTGATTAATATAAGTCATAAATTAATTAGTATTAATTTGGTGACTTAAAGAGATTAATTAAATAAGAGGGTATAAACTGTCAATTGTTTGATAGTTACACTTTACACTGTAAATCCTTATTGGATAGAGGATGGACGGATTCTAGGGCTTGGGATAGCTCAAAATCGTCCAAGGCTTATCTATGGTAAGGATTAAGATTGCTTTGAGTAAAGATTATCCAACTAGGGTTTAAGGGTGAAACCCTAGGAGTCTACAAGTATAAATAGACCCCTAGAGCAAGGGGATTCGTCGTCTCTTCTAAAGAAAAGATACCCTGGCCGAATCTTCCCTCTCCTCTCTCTATCAAATCATCCTCCTTGCTGGTTGTTGTTTGTAAGCCATTAGAGGAGTGACAATTGTGACTCTAGAGCTCCAAGACAACAAGATCAAACAAGAGATTCAAAGGTAAACTTCTAGATCTGATTTTGTATTGTTCTTATACCTAATTAGTCATTAGGAGTCTTGGATTCAAAGCATGTTTAATTAGAAAGCCTAAACCAAGCATTAGGGTTTTGCATGCGCACATAGGAAAGTTCTTATGGCTAAAACCCATTAGTGGTATCAGAGCCTAGATTGGTTTCTATTAAATTATTGCTTGTTTTGTTTGAATCTTATTTGCAAAATTCGATTTTCGTGTTTCTGAGTCATGGACTCGGCGAGTTGGCCTGACTCGGCGAGTCCAGAGTGGGTACTCGGCGAGTCCAAGCGTCAGGAAAGGCCAGATTCGGGATTTTTCGATGATTATCTTATGGAAACTTGCCTTAATCATATTAGATCAACCCTAATCCGATTTTTTGATATATATGACTATAATCTTGATCTAATTAAAAATATTTATCAACTAATAAAATATTAAATTTCCTTATATGATAATTAATTAATTACTTTGATTAAATTGGTAATTATCTTGCAAGAAATCTTGATTAAATCAAATATGGATAATTATGGAATTAATTGTTAATTAAAATTATTTGTTATTTGATCCTCCATGTTTTAAAAGTTTAAAACCTGTCCTCAAGTTTTGAAATTTATTTTTTGTGATTAAAAGTTTTAATTTAGACAATTTAAATTGCAAACCCTAGATTTTTAAAAGTTTAAAATACAACCCTATACTAATATAATATTACAAGATTAATATATATATATATATATATATATATATATATATATATATATATATATATATATAACTAAAATGCTAGTCTTACCGTTTAGTAGGCCTCATTAACGAAGCCGATCTATAATGTGGGTATAAGGTTGCGGCCTATAAAATGGCGCTTAATGGGTGTACACTCATACCCACCGCTTGCTTGATCGGTGGAGGGTCGTTAACCGAACGGGTAGGATAGGGCAACCTCATCCTCTCATTAAAAGTATAATATGAAATACAAAGTAACTACATGTTTTATAAAATTTCCCAATCTTAGTTACTTTAGGAAAAGTGAATTGATGCAATCCCATGAAATTACACTTTGCACCCTTGCTAAGAAGTTAGTGGAGCGTGTGTGGTTTACCAGCACACTAATTGGTTCTAAGCAAAGGTGGCAATGGGTGATTCATTGTTTATCATAGTTCGATGGAGCACGTGTGGTTTACCGGCACATCGAATAGGTGATCGTTACAATGAAGGCACCATGTGAATTTGCATGGTAATTCACACCCGCTTTGTGATCCTCGGTATCCCAGTCACAAACAAGAGGGGCATATCGAGATTTAAACATGCCATTGAATAGTTTCAATGAATCTCATCCGAACCTAGGAATTCTCAATACATTTAGGACTTAAAGTTATGTTTTTATGGTGGAGAATTAGTGAATCGTCATTCACTTACCTTCATATTATTTGCATGTTGGATTACGGCATCCCTTTTCTAATATGTAAATATTGTTGTTGGATCCTAGCCCTAATTTTTCTTATTGGGTGATAATTAGGGATTCATATTCTAATCTATCTTTGTCCTTTCTATTTGTAGATGTCGAACGCAAACAATGTTGCTGCTAGTTCTTTCACATTGATGGGCCTTTGTCAAAGGTCATTTTCGATGGGACGAACTTTAGCGAATGGATAAGATACATTCGCACCATTGCTCACTATGAGGATAAGGAGTATGTCCTCGATGAGAAGCTTGAGAAAATCAACCCTGAAATCGCTACTCCGGCTAAAATGACCGCTTTTGAAACTCACAAGCGAGATGCAACGAAGGTACATTGCATCATGATAGCCACTATGAACTCCGAATTCCAAAAGTCCTATGAGGACATGTACCCGTACGAGATGCATCAAGACTTATTGGAGAGATACCACCAAAATGCGAGACAAGAGCGTTATGAGATTTTCACTAACATGATTTCCGCTAAGATGGGTCATGGAGAGTCTCTTACCGTGCACCTGCAAAAGATGCAAAGGTATGTCGACCGCCTTCGCAAGTTGAATGTTGACTTTGGGGAAGACTTGGTGATCGACATGGTGCTTCACTCCTTGCCTCCAAGCTACAATCAATTTAGGATGACCTACCACATGAGCAAAGAGGAGGTCACCCTAAGCAAACTCCAAGGTCTCTTGAGGGTCGCTGAGAGCAACTTCAAGGACAAGTCTGTTGCACCAACTCCCAATCCACTCGCTGCTCCTGTCTTGGCTATTGGACAAGGAAAGGGAAAGAAGAGGAAGGCTTCGTGTAAGAACTATCGCAAGGTTAAAGCCCGAGATGGTGCCTCTTCTAGTGGGACCAAAGTTGATCCTGCTAAGCTCTACCCTAACCCAAAGGAGGCAGAGTGCCACCACTGCCACAAGATAGGACATTGGAAGAGAAGCTACCCAGAGTACCTGCAAGCCATCAAGGAAGGAAAGATCAAGCCGTCTTTCGCAGGTATATACACAATTAAATCTAACGATTTATCTCATGCTATTTCTTGGGTTCTTGATACCGGTTGTGGCTAACACATTTGTTCTAATGTGCAGGGACTAAGAAGAAATAGGGATGTGGAGGCTGGAAGAATAAATCTAATCATGGGGAACAGAAGATCGTTGCCTGTGACCAAGATTGGAGTGTATTCTTTAGTGCTTAGGAATGGTTTAAGTTTAGATTTGAACAATTGTTGCTATTCGCCAGAAATGGCTAGAAACATCATTTCATTTCATGGTTTGTTTAGACAAGGTTTTAGATTTTCTTTTAATAATGAGAATGGTTCAATTTTGGCTTATCTAAATGGTGTCTTTTATTTTGAAGCTATACCATGTAATGGAATATATGAAACTGTTATGATTGTTGATAACTTAGGAAATGATGTTTTAAACATAGATTCTTCCAATAGTATGGATAAAGCATCCTTGTGTCATTATCATCTTGGACATGTCAACAAGAAACGCATAGCCCAACTCCAAAAGGATGGATTGTTGGAGTCATTCGACCTTAAGGAAGATGACACGTGCGACTCTTGTTTACTTGGAAAGATGACTAAGTCACCCTTCACAAGTACGTGTGAAAGGGGTGAGGGTCTATTGGACCTAATACATACCGATGTATGTGGACCGTTTAGATCAACCACGAAGGATGGGAACCCCTTCTACGTGACTTTTACTGATGACTATAGTAGATATGGGTATATCTATTTAATCAAGCAAAATTCAGAAACTTTGGAAAAGTTCAAAGAGTTCAAGAATGAAGTGGAGAATCAATTGGGCAGGAAAATCAAGATGCTTCGATCCGATCGAGGAGGAGAGTACCTAAGTCTTGAATTCCACGATTATCTCAAGGAGTGTGGAATAGTTTCACAATTGACGCCTCCTAGGATACCGCAGTTGAATGGTGTGGCAGAAAAACGTAATCGAACCTTATTGGATATGGTTCGCTCTATGATGAGTCGTGCTTCACTATCAATCTCTTTTTGGGGGTATGCCTTAAAGACTGCCGCCCATATCCTTAACCGAGTCCCTACAAAGAAGGTTGCCAAAACACCTCACGAGATGTGGACAGGGAAAGCTCCCTCGTTGGCACATATCAAGGTTTGGGGTTGCGAGGCTTTCATAAGACGAGATACTCACGACAAGCTTGAACCTCGTAGTGAGCGATGTATTTTCATCGGCTACCTGCAGAAATCCTTTGGATATCTCTTCTATAGACCGAAGGACAATGTTGTCTTTGTTGCGAGGAGAGGAGTTTTCCGAGAGTGAGAACTCATAGGCCAAGGAGACAGTGGGAGGCAAATCGAGCTTGAAGAGATTCAAGAGTCGATATATGAAGGAACCTCTACCGCTGGCACTCAACCCGAGGAGGAAACTCCAGTTGAACCAATTGACGAGTCCTTACCTCTTAGACGTTCCGAAAGAGTTAGAGTTCAACCCCAATTTTATGGTTTTCATATTACTACCGAAGGGGACACGTATATTAGTGATGGTACACTAATAAACCTTGATGAACCTAATAGCTATAAGGAAGCCATGGCAGGCCCGGAGTCTGCGAAATGGAAAGAGGCAATGGATAGCGAGATCCAATCCATGTATGATAACCAAGTTTGGAATTTGGTTGATAATGTGCCTGGACGTAAGACCGTTGGGTGCAAATGGATCTTCAATAAGAAGACCGACGTGGATGGAAACGTACACACATATAAAGCGCGATTGGTTGCGAAGGGCTTTACTCAAACTCCCGGAGTGGACTATGATGAAACCTTCTCACCAGTTGCGAAGATAAAATCTATTAGAGTGATGCTAGCGATTGCCGCATTTCATGATTATGAGATTTAGAAAATGGATGTCAAGACCTCTTTCCTTAATGGGAAGTTGGTTGAGGATGTTTACATGGCTCAGCCAGAGGGGTTTGTGGATCCGAAGCATCCGAATAGAGTGTGTAAGCTTGAGAAGTCCATTTATGGACTTAAGAATGCATCTCGCAGATGGAATCTTTGCTTCGATGAGAAAGTCAAAGAGTTTGGATTTGTACGAAGTGAAGATGAATCATGTGTATATGTCAAAGCCAGTGGGAGTATAGTAAGCTTCCTCGTTCTGTATGTCGACGACATATTACTCATAGGAAACGACATCCCGACTCTGTAGGAGGTTAAGTCCTGGCTTGGGAAGTGCTTCGCTATGAAGGACCTCGGAGAGGCTTCCTATATTTTGGGAATAAGGATAGTGAGAGAAAGAAGTAAGAGACTAATAGGACTTAGTTAGAACACTTACTTAGAGAAGGTACTAAAACGTTTTAGTATGGAAAACTCGAAGAAGGGAGAATTACCGATACAAAGTAATGCCAAGTTGAGTAAGACTCAAAGTCCGAGTACCGAAGCTGAAATAGCAGAAATGAGCCGAGTACCATACGCTTCCGCAGTTGGCTCAATCATGTACGCTATGACTTGTACTCGCCCTGATGTAGCCTTTGCTTTGAGCATGGTTAGCAGATATCAAGGGAACCCTGGCAGAGCCCATTGGATTGCGGTGAAGAATATCCTTAAGTACCTTTGGACGACGAAGGAATGGTTCTTAGTCCTCGGAGGGAGTGATGACTTGAAGGTGCGAGGGTATAGTGAAGCCAGCTTTCAGACCGACAGGGACAACTACCGTTCGCAGTCGGGCTGGATCTTTACCTTGAATGGAGGAGCAGTGACTTGGAAAAGTTCCAAGCAGGAAACCGTAGCTAATTCAACGTGTGAATCAGAGTACATTTCAGCGAGCGAAGCGTCGAAGGAGGCAGTATGGCTGAAGAACTTCATCGTTGATCTTGGAGTTGTACCTGCCATAAATGAGCCCATGGAGATTTTCTGTGATAATGAAGGAGCGGTTGCCTTGACCAAGGAACCGAGAGATCATGGTAGATCACGACATATCGACGGAAAATATCATTTTATTAGACATCGTGTAGAAGAAAGACAGCTCGTAGTGAAGAGGATATCATCAGAAGATAACCCAGCAGATCCGCTTACGAAGGGACTGAGTAGGGTTAAGCACTTGCAGCATGCTAGGAGTATTGGGCTGAGAGATGATATTAGCATAGATTAGATAGTATTAGAAACGTGTAATAGATAAATGTAATTAACATTTGATGATTAAATAAAGGAGTTTTATTTATGAGTAATGTTAATGTCTTATGTTAATTGTTTAACTATTGTTTCACTTTGCATGTTTTGACTTCCAGAATAATTGAGTATAATCGAATTATTCAAATTGTCCACAATCGTTCATATGTTGGAAGTAGATATGAATGAAGATTGTCGTGAATTGGTGCGTAGATTGTCTAAATGGTATTAGACAAAGCAAAAGATTGTTGCGACGTTCATGAGTGCTTATGAACTGGTTTTGAGCATTGGAACAAACTCGTGCTTGCTGGAATCACCTTATGGAATATGATATAAAAGGGTGATTGCAAGACGATAATATCATATAGTCTTAAAACCTAGATATATGGTTTGTTATTTGTTAATTGATTGTACATTGATAATGTGAAAACGCATCAGTAACTCGGTGTTATAAAACGCATTGTTGTGTATAGTTGGTTAATGAATAAGTAAATGCATATAAGTCGAAGTTTATCTGTAACCTTTATCCTAAGAAGGTAAAAGCGAAATCTTGGCCGCTCGATGATTTGATTTGACTTATGTGTCGGGCCCGGTCAGAACTGAATTGATGTGTTCGATTAAGTTCTATGTCGAATAAATCAGAGATCGAGAAACGTAAATGCTTGACTAATCATTCCATAGAATTGTCAGCATGATATCTAACAGAGGACTGTACGATCCCTTATCTAAAGGACAAGATTGATTAGATTAGAGTTTGACAACGTCTTTGAGAGCTATGATTGCAAATTGGATTGTACTTGTGCATATAGTTACTAGACTTATCCAAGTAGGAGACTGTTGGAATAGTGTCTAAGGCTGCAACTATATTAGGCAAGTATTTGACCCGATTGTGCATGGTCCTTTTGGGTTGCCTTCACCATAGCAACTTAATAGGATGATTTATTATGAGAGAATAAATATTATTAATATATTATGAGAATAATATAAGGAATAATAATATTGTTATTTGATTAATATAAGTCATAAATTAATTAGTATTAATTTGGTGACTTAAAGAGATTAATTAAATAAGAGGGTATAAATTGTCAATTGTTTGATAGTTACACTTTAGACTGTAAATCCTTATTGGATAAAGGATGGACGGATTCTAGGGCTTGGTATAGCTCAAAATCGTCCAAGGCTTATATATGGTAAGGATTAGGATTGCTTTGAGTAAAGATTATCCAACTAGGGTTTAAGGGTGAAACCCTAGGAGTCTACAAGTATAAATAGACCCCTAGAGCAAGGAGATTCGGCATCTCTTCTAAAGAAAAGAAACCCTGGCCGAATCGTCCCTCTCCTCTCTCTCTCTCAAATCATCCCCCTTGCTAGTTGGTGTTTGTAAGCCATTAGACGAGTGACAATTGTGACTCTAGAGCTCCAAGACAACAAGATCAAACAAGAGATTCAAAGGTACACTTCTAGATCTGATTTTGTATTGTTCTTATACCTAATTAGTCATTAGGAGTCTTGGATTCAAAGCATGTTTAATTAGAAAGCCTAGATCCAAGCATTAGGGTTTTGCATGCGCACATAGGAAAGTTCTTATGGCTAAAACCCATCAGTTGTGACTTCCTTGATACGCGTATGGGTCCTGTGTTTTCCGTAGTACGGGCGCATACTACCTTCCACAACTACCCATAATTATATCAAGTATCACAACAACACCCTAGTGGTGAACATACATAATAAGGAATCAACCCTCACCCCTAGAGGAACACTTGAAATCTCATACAGGAGGAATCCTAGGCTAGCAAGCATCATAAATCAGGCAACTCTATCATGCAATTCCTGAAGATCCCTAGCCTAGTACTAGCATGCTGTTCTAACATATCTCATAAACAAATAACTTGTATGGTATTTTGGGGCTACTTACTGGCTCTGGCTGATCGTACCTCCGCTTCCTCCTTTATTCATTTTTGAAAACCATTTCAAATTCTCTTTTGAAAACTCTCCTCGATTTGAGACTGGATTCACACGAATGTTCCTCCAATTCACTCTAACCAAGGCTCTGATACCAAATTGTAACGCTCTAGAAATTCAAACCAATTTTAACTTTTCAAAAAGAACCCACTTTCATTAATTCATTACAAAAAGGTTTTCAATATATTTATTATAAGAGTATTCCCAGAACTATATCATAAAACATAAACATGAGGAGCAGTACGATCACGCCTTTACCTTGCCACAGTCTCTTGAAGTACCTAAAACATAAAACCACAACTGTAAGCCCAGAAGCTTAGTGAGTTACCCCCAAAATACAAACCACATATACCATACTCATAAAATATCATATCATAAACAGAACAGCCAAACACTTCGGGTCTACTATGTGACTGGTCCGCCGCACTGGGCCTACAGTCCACCTGGTCCACCCTCCGAGTCTAGCCATATACATCGAGTCTGCAGTGTAGTTGGTCCACCCGCACTAGGCCTTCAACCCACCTAGTCCACTCTCTGAGTCTACAGTATGACTGGTTCGCCTGCACCGGGCCTTCAGTCGGCCTGGTCCACTCTCCGAGCCTCAACACGTCTGGTCCGCCCTCATGGGGCCTATAGCCTATTCGGACCGCTCGTTGGGCCTTCGGAATGTCCAGTCCGCCCTAGGTATGTTGGCCTACAGCACAAAGCAGGACCCGCCTCAACCCAACCCCAGTCAAACAACCATGTTCACATAAACATATAATCATATAGCAATTCACAATTAATTAATCAATCTAGCAGATCACATACATAGCACAACCCTACCAGGATACCGACCTAACCAGTCACTAGCATAGCATCATCCTATAACCCAGGATACCGACCCTAAGCAGGTCTCTAACATATACCATCCTAACTACCAGGATGCAACATAGCAAAGCAATCACATAACCAACAACTACCCGGAATTACATCCGATAAAGTGCCGGCCTTGGTGCCGTAGACCCTGTCGATATAGTGAGGATAACTCACCTCGCAACTGCTGACCGAAGACATAAGATCACGCTGCTCCAATCTCCGACACGAACTTCACCACTAGTCAATACCAAATAACCAAAACCAATAATTACCAAAATACCCCCTGGAAGTCAAACTGGTCAACCCTTGGTTAAAGTCAAAGTCCTCAGTCAAAGTCAAACTTCCTAGCCGGCTCTACTCGCCGAGTCGAGATGCTGACTCATCGAGTCCCCATGCTCTGAAAACTCACATATCGCGACTCAACTCGCCGAGTCGCCCCAAGACTTGCCGAGTCCAACAACTCAGAATCCCTTCACGCTCAACTCACCAAGTCATCCCTTGACTCGCCGATTCACCATTCAACCCGAAAAGTTTAGGACCCTTCGACCAGACTCGTCGAGTCCAAGAACAAACTCGCCAAGTCTAAGGCAATATTCAACAGACTCGCCGAATTGTTCTTCCAACTCGTTGAGTTCCTGCTTATCTTCATGCAACTCGTCGAGTACACCCATGTGACTCGCTGAGTCACTACGCGACTCATGTCTAATCTCTAGTCCGACTCGCCGAGTCATCTCCCAGACTCGCCGAGTCCATACATAATACCTTCATTCAGACGATCACATGCCAATCTATTGCTTCCAATACATAGATCTGGATTCCTAGGGCCAAATCCACACGTAAATTTTCCAACTTTATGTGCATGCAAGGCTCAAAAAGCTCTACTCAAGCTAAAATGGAGGTTTAAAGCAAGGACACTTTCAATCAAACCCCAAAGCTATCACTTTCCGGGTTCAGGAGTCAGGACTAGTCTAGATCTGTAGTAGCAACCACAAATTCGAACCCAATACTCGAAAAGAGGCTCATATATGACAATTTGGCCCTAAAACTTCATTCATGAACAATCTAAGCACAACAAGGTCAAGGCAACAGCTTTTTACCTTTAATCTGATGCCAACAAGCAAGGGAATCAGATCCAATTCGCTCCTCTATGATCCCACCAACTCTTGCTTCAAGTATCCTTCTTCTCCAAGCTCCAAAACACACTTAAATCCTTCCCACTCTCAATTTAGGGTGTGAAATCGATGGGGAAAGCTTCTGGACATCAAAGGGAGTGGTAAAGAGGCTGGGGTGGGACTTAAGGTTCCTTATATAGGGTGCAAACCCCAAGAATTAGTGTTTCTCATTCCAGCACTGACTCGCCGAGTCTAGCCGCCGACTTGCCGAGTCAGTTACTTAGCACGTAACCAAATCGCGAATCAACTCACTGAGTCTATCCATAGACTTGTCGAATCGATCTTCCTTAATTACACCAAGAACCCTGAACTTGCACTTCTGAACTTGGGGTGTTACATCAAGTTTGGAACTTTACGTATAAAATGGTCATTAGGGGGCCAGATCTATGGTTTGGGTGTGTTAGACCTCAATTAGATCGACCGTATGAAGTTGGTCAAGACTGGACTCGGCGAGTGTATGAACAGACTCGGCGAGTCCAAGGAAATCTCCCAATCTTTGAAGATAGACTCGACGAGTTGTTCAGACAACTCAGCGAGTTATAGACTGGACAAGTTCTTATGATGAAGATGAACTTGACGAGTTCAAGAAGGAACTCGGTGAGTCGGATGAAGATGGTTCCGATGTTATGGATGAAGGAGAACCCGTCGAGTTCTTGCTAGACTTGAAGAGTTGAGTCAGGGTTTGGGTCGGACTAGAGAAGCATGGACTCGACGAGTTGGTAGGCCAACTCGACGAGTCAGGTGAACTGAATGTTGACTTTGACCAGCATTGACTTTGACTGAACTTGAACCGACTCTGTTTAGGGTTGTATGTGATGTGTGTTGACTTGGAGGTTGTCGTGTAGGGATCGAGGAGTCGTAGGGAGTCGACTTGTGCGCCGAAGATATTTCTGACACTACACGACATTGAGGTGAGTTACCTTCCAGTAGGGGTGGGTCTACGGCCACAATGCCGGCCCACCAAAAAGGGGTATTTATAAGATAATGGTCTTTGTGATAATTATATTGGACTGGTTATGTGATTTATCTGGAATATATGTTATGTGTTTAGTAGGGGTTAGTTTCCCTAAAAGTGGTCCTTAGGACCCAAGGCTAGGTCAGTACCCGAATATGTTTGACTGTATGTTTATATCTGTTGATTGTATGCTAGTGATAGGGGTGAAATAGTCCCCATTACTGGTTGAAAGATATCGATGACTGGTACCGGTTGAAAGATACCGATGTTGGTTACCGGTTGAAAGATACCGATGATGGCTACCGGTTGAAAGATACCGATGAAGTTTACCGGTTGAAAGATATCAACGATATTGTGTGGTATGTGGTATGATGGGGAACTCACTAAGCTTTCTACTTACAGTTTTGGTTTGGTTTCAGGTACCTCTTCGTCAAAAGGAAAAGAGTCGGCGGCGTAACGGCGCATGACACACATGATTTCCGCACTGGATTTTCTGGGATCGTAGTCTGATTTTTCTTTGTTTCTGATGATATGGTTTTGAGACATAACCTTATGTTTTATAATTAATCTAACTTTGACAATGTTCTAGTAACATGCTTTATTACATGTTAACTTTAAAATGAAATTTTTAGCCACGAAATTTGGGATGTTACATATGAATTACTTGTGATTCACATATGAGTTACATGTGATTCATATGTAAATCACATGTAATTCACAAATGATTCACATGTAAATCACATATGAATTACATGTTATTCACATGTAAATAACATGTAATTCACATATGAATTACATGTAAATAACAAGTGAATAACATGTAAATAACATGTGATTCAAAAGAAAATCACATATGAATTACATGTGATTCTCAAGTGAATCACATATGAATTATATGTGATTCACATGTAATTCACATATTAATCACATGTGATTCAAATATGAATTACATGTGATTCATATGTAAATCATATATGATTCACATATGAATTATATGCGATTCACATGTAATTCACATATTAATCACATGTAATTCAAATGTAAATTACATGTGCATTTTTGTGAGTGTTCTTGTATTAATCAAAATTTATAATATTTCTTATAGATTTTGAAGAATTTATGGAAAATATTGAAGAGGTGAAAAGTGATAAATTGAAGACAATATGAAAATCTTGATATGAAGAAATGATAACATTGTGAATCTTCATAGCATTTTTTATTTTTTATATTTTATTTTGTATCGAATAAAATACTTGTACTATATTTATAGATTGATTAATAAAAATTAGTTTTTTGTATGATTTACTTACGAATATTATAATATAAGAAATATGCATATATTTATTTGAAAAAAATATGCATATATGCACCTAAAATGTTGATTTTTTTGTTAAAAAAATAGAATTTTTTTAAATACTTTAGTTTGTTTTTATAAACTTATTGATTTTTAAAATTTATATTTTGCAAAAAAAAAAATGCAATTTTTAAAAAAAAAAATGCAATTTTAAAAAAAAAAAATGCAATTTTTATAAAAAAAAAATTGCAGTTTTTTTTTTTACTTTTAAATTACAGTATTTCTTGGAAAAGTTGTACTTTTTTTGAAAAAAATTACAGTATTTTAGAAAAAAATGTAGTTTTTTTGAAAAAATTATAAGTTTTTTATTATTAAAAAAATTACAGTTTTTTTAATTGCAGTTTTTTTAAAAAATAATCAACTTTTTAAAAATTTATGTTTTCCAAAATAGTTAAAAAATCTGCAATATAAAAAAAAATATTGTTTTCATAAAAAAAATCCGAAATTTTGTTTTATAATGTTAATTTGAGAGCTTTTTATTAATATTTCTAATAACACAAAAAATGAAGTTGGATTGGTATGATGACGTTCATGCCCTTAATGAATTAGTTTTGATCCAACACTCCACTTTTAGTTCTCGGGTTATCGGAAAACTATGAATTCTTAACTGATCTCATCCCTATATATATATATATATATATATATATATATATATATATATATATATATATATATATATATATATATATATATATATATATATATATATATAAGTAGGAAATCTATAATTTAAAATAAATAAATAAATAAACACCCTCAATGGTCAGAGCCTCAAAGGCATAAAAAATTACCACGTTGAATTAAATATGCTAGGACATAAAAACTGTAGGTCAGAGGATAAGACGAATGAATAAATAAATTTTGATTAATTAAATATAACATATATTACATGGATCCCTAATTTCTTATAATACTTATAAAATATATTAAAAAAATAATAATAAGTGATATTTATGTACCAAAACTTATATATACATTTATAAAAAAAATGACATAATTTTAAATAAAAATTTTCAATTTCCTCTTCGATTTTGTTTTAAAATATTACAAATGAATCAAGTATATTATAGAATGGAAATATTAATTATATAAGTTTTTTACAAATATCCATTGAAGTTTCTAGAAAATAAGTTAATTTATTTTTAATAAATATAATTCAAAATGTTTCGTTTTAGTTTGTAAGCTTAATATATATATATATATATATATATATATATATATATATATATATATATATATATTATGCGTCTAAGCTTAGATATAGAACTTCTAAAACAATTTTCTTTTTAACTCAAAATATTTAGCCATAAATAAATAGATTTTTCAATCATTGTTCCATTCCGATTAGTTTAGTTTGCTTGCTATTTCTATGGTATGATTGATATCTTTTTTTTTTCTATTTTTTCTAATCAATCATTTTTATTACATTTATTAAAGAAAGCTAAAAAGTGGTTCTTATAAAAAAGACCTTCTAACCTTTTGATGGTTCCTTGTCTAAGTAACAACCTCAAATTTATTTTACCCATATAATTTTGGTACTTATGGTTTACATGTAAATGGAGTCTAAAGTTTTGAACAATTAATAGGATTGGTCCTTATGGTTACAATATCATGCACGGATACCCATTGTGCATTACTCATGAAATATAATAAAATATAAGGGACCCATCACGAACCACAACGAACCACCACTATTCTTCATCATCATAATCGCCAATCAAAACCACCGTCATCACTACTTGCATCACCACTATCAACACCTAAAACCGGCATGCTCCGCCACAACCACCACCATATTCAAAGATCTATGCAAAACTAAAACCAAATCTAAATCCCTAACATTAAATCAAAACCAAATTGAAACCTATAACTAAAAAATAAAAAAACAAATTTATATGTATTACTTAAAAGGCAAAGAGATAAACTTGATCTATTTCTAAAGCTAACAGTAACCCTCGGCCAGAATGTGAAAGAAAGAGGAGAATGTGAACGAAAGAGGATGAAAGGAAAGTACGACGAGACTGAAAGCGTTGGCGATGTTGTAGTCGTCTTGAAATGATAGAATCTTGAAGGTAGGTTAAGAGGTGGTGGTATGGGCTACCAACGATAAAGGAAGATGTGGTTGGAGGAGCTGATGTGGCTGAGGAGATGACTGGCATCGAAAAGAGCATGGAGACGGAGGAAGATTTTGATTGTTGTAGTTGTACATTGCGAATGAGACAAGAAAATAGAGTACCGATGTTGGAGATGCCAACAATAGAATACCCATATGAAGATGTCAAAAGCGGGATACACAAATGGTTTAGCGAGGTTGATAACCTTCTTTTCTAGGGGGTTGTTTTAACCTTTAAAAAATTGTCCCTAGAGTTATTGTGAATGTAAAGATAATAGGAAAAAAGATATGATGATAATTTTACAGCATTTAACATATGGAAGATAAATTTTGTAACCATGAAATCCAGCCACATGAATTTGTTAAATTTTGATTCAAACTGTAGATTTGTACAAATCACATGGACCAAAATTGCTGTTTACTATAATATTATTTGTTTTATTCAAGTGGACTTGATGCTTTTGAAATATATTTTTAAAAATAATAGATATTTAGTCAAACATAGCATATTTGTGTCAAAGGCTTATATAATAACCAGAGGGAGGATCGGGAGCCGAGTAAACGCGTCGACGACGTCCCCGATGATGGGCCGTGGACCGTCAATTTTAGTCTACCCCAGTACTGCTACTTGCTTGCTGACACACACTACACATGTTTGCACGTGTCCCCCTCCATCTCATACAGCCGTTTTTCGTTCACACCTCTTTCATTATGCTTCTTTGTTCCTAATATATAAAACGGCGTTCGCAAACAATATAACTAATTTTGTCTTACTTTTAGAAGGTAATCACATAATTACTAGTAGTAAATTTGTTAAATCGGCTATTTTTTTTTTAAATTGATCTTAAAATTCTTATATATTTTGCAAAATATCTCCTAACCAATTTTGCGATTACACTTTTTCTAATAGATAAAATAACATGGAATATAGGCGAAACTCTTTAATTTGGCGAACATCGATATTTTCTGAAATTTCATATTTAAGATATTATATTTCATGCTCTAGAAAAACACAACATATAAAAGTGTTTTGATTACGAAGAGATGAATAAAAGGTTGAAGAGAATTGATTATTTGTGTATTAATATGTTGATTTACATAATGCTTACAAGAGTATTTATAATACATATTCTAGGTAGCTAATGAGAGATAAGTGGAACTATACAACAACATTTGACTATGTAAAACACATGTGCAAAATAATATAATAAATGAGATTATGTATATCAGATTATATCGTAATATGCCCTCGTAAGATAGACGATCCAGAGAGAAGACCAATCTTGAATAGTACATAATGAAAGCGTGGTCTCAAAAGAGGTTTGATGAGAGCTCCTGCCAGCTGATCATCTCCTGTAATGTCTGGGACGCGTAGTGTACATTGTTGTATCTTTTTTCTTACAAAGTGAAAATTCAAAGAAAGATGTTTCATTCTTGAGTGTAAAAACTGGATTTGCTGATTAAGAAGTAGCGCTTAAATTGTCATAGTAGATGGTGCGGGTGATGTTTGATGAGTAACTAAGTTCACTGAGTACAGAGGTAATCCATTGAAGTTTAGTGGTGGTAGACACAACTCTAAATTCAGCTTCAGTAGAGCTTCTTGCAAGGGTGCTTTGACGCTTTAAGCTCCATGAAATTGGGTTGGAGCCAAGGTAGACTAGGTAACCAGTTGAAACGTCCCAAAATACGACCTAAAATTTTTGTTTAATAATGCTAAAATCATATACTGAATGTCATAATATAAAAACCATACATCAAATATCTCAAGCCATAATAAAATGTCGTATCACAAACCGTATCGAAACTGTATCAAATCATAACTAAGAAAGACTCCCAGGAATAAAATTGAAGTTGTGGTGTGTGCGATGCCATCATCCCGAGCTCTTCCCTTTACTTGCGGAAGTACCTGAAACCAAAACTGAAAACTATAAGCACGAAGCTTAGTGAGCTCCCCCAAAATATCACATACCATATAATAACATAATAAGCACATACTGGGCCTTGCCCACTGCATCGGACCGAAGTCCGGAAACTGCATCGGACCAAAGTCCGGAAACTGACCAGGGCCCTGCCCTCTGCATCTGACCGAAGTCCGGAAAATGCATCAGACCGAAGTCCGGAACTGACTGGGACCTTGTCCCCTGCATCGGACCGAAGTCCGGAACTGACTGCATCGGACCGAAGTCCGGAACTAACTGATCATAACATAGCAAAAACATATCAACTAGCATGAACACATATACTGCATACTGCATCGGACCAAAGTCCGGAACACATAACACAAAACATGCTTTAATCACAAAGACATCAAGCGATCTAACTACTGCATCAGACCGAGGTCTGGAATTACTGCTAACTTAACGGGCCGACATTGTGGCCGTAGACCCGTTCCTACTGGAAGGAATCTCACCTCGCGATGCTGACTGCTGAACTCCTGAATGAGAAATCTGTGACTGCTACTGCGGCTGCTTTCCAGTTGTTATGGGAAATAAAACACTAATCAGAATAGGGATTCTCCTATGGGTAAAATGACCATTTTACCCCTGCTATGGCATGGGTCACAACATGGCCCAAAACCCTCAACTCCCTTTAAGTCCATCAATTGCCCTACTACAGGCCCACTAATGGCCCAATTTTCTATATTAGGCCCAAAACCTTTTATTGTGCCTTACTCAAGCCCAATACTAATCTTTGGTCCATAGCAACTGAATTCTGATGGCTACTAATGCCCGAAGACCCTAAGTCTAAAACTCAGGCCACACCGAGGCCCAAAACACTTCGAATCCCAAACTGGCAGCGTCCGCGGGGCGTACACCAAGGTACGCTGAGCGTACTGGCTGCTAGCTTATACGCGGCGCGTACCTCCTTGTACGCCCAACATACAGCCCTGTTAAGACAAAATCTCATTAAGTGCTTAATAATCTGATCCAGAAGCTACAAATCCAGATCCTAAGCTTGTTCCATGTCTTAAGCCATAAAGTTGCTTACTTGATGGCTTACAAGTCTCATAAAGGCTCAAACTTCCATAAATTACATTCTACTTCCATGGAGCTAACTAGATCTCATGCATGGTTTCATATAAGCCACAACGATTGAAACTTTATTGCTAGGAAGATGTTTTTGAGCCTTAAGGATGGCAACCCAAGCTCCAAAACCGACTTACAAGATCAAGACTCAACCTTTGGACCTAAAAAGGTCCAAACTTCCATAACCTAGATCTAGAAAGAAAAAGGGAGAAAGTTCAGAACTTTATACCTTCCTTTGATGACCAAGAAGGTGCTAAGTCCAGATCCCTGAGCTCAAGCTTCTTCTCCAACTTCTTCTCTTCCTTCTTCACTACTTCCTTTCACTAAAACACTCACAAAAGCTTCTTCACACACACAAGAGAGGATAAGAATGAATTAGGGTTTTCTTGAGGGTGAGGACGCTGATGGGGAAACAGGGAAGGAGGCTATAATGGGGTTTATATAGCCCTTAAACCCCTAAAATTAGGGTTTCGTCTGGCCGCATACGCTGGGCGTACCTTTTGGTACGCTGCGCGTACGCTTCTCATTCCCGTGTTTCATATAGGCATTACGCCCCACGTACGGCTTATGGGCAGCCTATGCCTCGGCCCAAAATCAAAGAGGCCCAATCCATAATATACAATTCTATTATAGCCCACAATAAGACTTGAGATTTTAAATAAATTTATACCTCGGAAGACGATCGTTACAAATCTCCCCCACTTGAATCAGACTTCGTCCTCAAAGTCCGCTGCTACTGAATCTGAATACAATTCCGGATAATGCTCTAGCATCTCCTCCTCTGATTCCCATGTCCACTCTGAACCCTTCCGGTGCTGCCACTACACCTTCACTAGCTGAACCACCTTGTTCCTCAAGGTCTTCGTCTTCCGGTCCAAAATCGCGACCGGTCTCTCAATATAATTCAGGCTGCTATCAACCTGAATGTCCTTTAAGGGTAAAACCGCTGACTCATCCACTAAACACTTCCGTAACTAAGAAACATGGAAGGTGTTGTGTATCTGGCTGAGCTCTACCGAAAGATCCAACCGATAAGCGACCCGACCCACCCGGGCCAAAACCCTAAAAGGACCGATGAACCTGGGGCCCAGCTTGCCCCTCTTCCAAAGCCTGATGATACCCTTCAAGGGTGATACCTTCAGGAGGACCATGTCGCCCACCTGAAACTCCAAGTCTGAACGCCTCCTGTCGGCATAACTCTTCTGCCGACTCTGCGCAGTCTGCAGTCTACTACGAACTTGCTGGATCAGCTCTGTCGTCTTGAGCACCACTTTGGTGCTCCCAATGACATGCTGACCGACCTCGCCCTAACAAATCGGGGTCCTGCACTTCCTCCCATAGAGCATCTCGAAGGGATGGCGGTCAATACTCGCATGATAACTGTTGATATACGAAAATTCCGCTAACGGAAGATACGTATCCCAACTGCCACCGAAATCTAGGACACATGCCCGGAGCATGTCCTCAAGAGTCTGAATCTTCCTCTCATTCTGCCCGTCCGTCTGAGGGTGGAGAGTGGTGCTGAAATGGAGACGAGTACCCATCTCGTCATGAAACCACTTCCAAAATCTGGAAGTAAAACGGACATCTCGGTCTGACACCACTAAAACAGGCACTCCATGGTGTGCCACAACCTCTCGCACATAACTATCGGCTAGCTTCTCAGTGGATATGCTCTCCTGGATCGGTATTAAATGAGCACTCTTCGTCAACCGATCCACTATAACCCAAATCGAATCACTCCATGTGCGGTCCTGGGAATACCAATTAGTCATCACTTGAATACCATCACAAGTGACGAGGCTCAGATAATCCTTCGAGTAAAAGAATCGTCCCTACAACGGTTGGACTTAAACAAGAGTTGCGCAGTAGGGCCAAATCCATCACTCTGAGATTATTTTACCCTGATCACATGTGATGTGATGTATTCACCTAATGGCTAACTCCCATTACTCGGTGTCCCACAAAGCACAAAGCAAGCAGCATTCGGACACAGGAAACTACTCAAGCAATTCTATCCTCATAACGAGAAACTGTACTAGCATACAATGCTAAGCGCATACTATTAGGCATAACCTAAACATGCTATCCTACTGCTTTCTACTCAATACTAGCATGCAATTCTCATAAAGCTGAAGCACATATAACAGGCACATAAGGCATCTTCCTAGATCCTTATTCCTATTCTAACATGTTGTTCTACTGAAACAGAAACATATAATCATAATATAAACTTGTATGGGTAATTTGGGAGTACTTACTTGAGCTCGACTGTGACAACCCAAAATTTCCATTCTAAATCAAACCATTTCAATCCTATAGAAGTAGAGCAGTTACAGTGAAAATTCAGACTTATGGAATAAGTTTGGCAGTTTTAGGGTTTTACACCTAAGGAGTTATTAGGAGAGTGGATGCACTAAGATTTTGTGCGACACTGTAATTCCATTACTCTAGGTCATTAGAATCCATTCCGAGAATAGAAATATTTTCTGCCAAAAATCTCAGGACTATAAATAGAATTCTGAACCAAATTGGTTCATTATTTGATTTCCAATTAGAGAAAAGCCAAATACTCTCTCACGGATCTTCGGGTTTTCATCCCAGATTGTGAGTCTACTTTCATAGATGTGTTTTAATACTTGTTATATGCTTAATAACATTATTTACATGTCCAAAGTACAAGATCCGGGAGTTTACCACCCAAGAACGTTCTTGGGGAGTAAACTCCAAAATCAAGCCAAAAGGCCACCTAGTCCCATTTCCGTGTTAGGCATCTAGCTAAGGACCTTAAGTATGAACATTAGAGGCTAGAAACAAATCAAAACCACTTAGTTGAGGAGTTTACGGCCAAGGAACCACCTCTTGGGCCGTAAACTCCAAGTAAAGGGCACAAATGAGTGCCTAGTGATCCTTTAGCCTTAGAACAAGAACCTAGAAGCCTTAAACTCGTGTCTTAGACCAACAAAACAATTAGAAACCAACTTTGGAAGGGAGTTTACGGCCAAGATGCTCCTTAGGCCGTAAACTCCAAGATTTAGGGCCTAAATCCATTTAAACTCTTCCTAAGGCTTAGTCTTCATTTTAGGCAAATACCTTAAAGTGTTTAGGACCTAGAAAACTCATGAAAAGCTCAAGTGTTGAAGAGTTTACGGCCAAGAGTATTTCTTGGGCCGTAAACTCCTATTAAGGGGTCAAAGGACACCCTAGACACTTCCTTAGGCCAAGAGACTTTTAGGGCAAGTACCTAGATGAGTTTTGGACTAGTTAAAATTCTTAGAACCTCATGTGTGAGGGAGTTTACGGCCCAAAGAGTTCTATGGCCGTAAACTCCATCAAATGGTTCCATTTAGTGCCTTAAACCTTCCTTAAGCCAAGTGTTGAAGCCTAGACTTGTTCCTAGAATTGTTGGAGACTTGAAAGAACAATAAGAACCCTCCCAAGGGAGTTTTCTGGCCGTAAACTCCAAGGGAAAAGGGTCTTTGGGCCGTAAACTCCCCAAAGGAGTCAATGTGGTGCCCAAACACTTGTATAGCCTTGAAACAATTCCCCTCTAAGGTTGTAGTACTTCTAAACTCCGTTTCATGACTTGGTTGAGAGTTTACGGCCAGGAGCTTACTCCCCTGGGCCGTAAACTCCAATGAATATGGTCTTTTGACCTTAAACTTCCATTAGGGGCATTGCACTTCTTTGTTGCAACCCGTTAGCCTCCTAGCACTTGACCAAAAGTGTTGTCCTCGCGCTTAAATGTTATACTTGTATAATTAGTGATTTAATCTCTAATTATTTATATACATATGTCTTCATATGTAATTAGGATCGTTGTGTGTGTCTAAGTCTTCACTTGACACCAAGCACTTGTCCGATCCTTCCGTACAATAACAGTCCGTTCAATTCCAGTCACATACTGCAGGTGAGTTCATACCCCTTAACTAATGTTTTAAACTATTTTAAATGTTTTATGGGGCCGGGATACAAGTAGAATCATGCTACTTATTATGTCAATCACATGTGATTAGTAAGTAGGATTATATTACTTATTACATCAATCACATGTGATTAATATACAACATTCAAAAGATTTGGCTACTCATTAGCCGTTTTACCAAACAGTTTCCTTCAAATGATTTTTATAAACATTTTATATGTTTCAAAATACTTATTTCACTGTACCTCTTACTCTGTTTATCATATTTCAAACTTATTTACAACTGTGTTTTCAAACAAATGTTCCTTGTACTTATATTGTTTTATCAAACAAATGTTCCTTGTACTTATATTGTTTTATCAAACTTATGCCTTCAAATTGTTTTATAGATTGACATCAAGTCGATCTTTCCTTAGACTAATATTTATATTTCATATTTCAAATGTTTTACTAAACTTATTTATGCTTTTATATTATAAATTGCATGCCTCTATATGTATAGTTATATAAGAAATGTTTAAAAGACTTAGGAAGGCTATCCACCCTATTTCCTTTTCGCGCTTGAGATGTGGTCTGATGGGATATTGGATACTCGTCCGAAGGTCGTTTAAATATTAGTTATATATCATGTGTACATATAAAGTCATAAAAGGGTCCTTCCAGTTCGTCTTATGCCCTTGGGTAGCAAGGGTATACATCCACGTCCATACGTACCACTTAGATTACTAGTAAGCTACCATATGGGTAGTTCAGGAAGATACTAGAACCATTACTAGAACGAGATATCATACAATGAGTCAGTTCATTCATGAGTAAATACTTTTTAGAACATTACTGTACATTACATGTACAACTATACTAGGACGAGAACACATACATCTATACTAGAACGTTTACATTACTATACTTGCTAGATAGAGAGAACACACATTACAGCTAGCACACATTGAACATTACAGTACAATTACTATACTTGCTAGATAGAGAGAACACATATTACAGCTAGCACACGTAGAACCTTACCGTACTCTACTATAATATTTACATTATTATACTTATAGGAGTACTTGTGCATAGATATATCAGTAGGAGTCCTATTACATTTTATATGTATCGACTCTGTTATCAAATCCTCATTCTTACCTTTAACTTGTGATACAATCACATATTCGACGAGATAGAATGGATTTATTATCCTAGTGCCAGAGGATACGATTGGGGGATTGACCATTCCTAGAATCTCTGTTAGCTACAGAGGTAAAAGCACATCCACGGATGTCAAACGGTTTGTACCATTACAGGTATACGATTAAGGGATTAACTATTCCTATACCTAGCTGTTAGCAACAGAGGTAAGAGTACGTCTACGGATGGCTTAAAGTTAACGATGATAGTTACCCTAGTACCAAAGGGTATTATTCAGGTTAGTTATATTATTACCCATATTTTGTGACTCATTCACATAACCAATGAGGTAAATTATATTTAGGTATCCTAGTACCAAATAATACAATTTCTTATAATGATAATAATAGTAACGCAATTAGATATTGGTACAAGATTACAGAGAGAACAGTTAAGTCTTGGTAGAAGACTCCTTTTGTTACTAATAGGAATCATAGGGATTTCTAGGGATTTTCAAACATTTACAGTTGATCTACAAACATTTTCATACTTATATGAGCTTTCTTTCAAAACAATGTCAAGTCTTAAAAATTATAAGTTTTACAAGTTAAGACACATTAATACTTATGATCTCACCAGCTTTAAAGCTGATACTCGCTTTCAAAATTACTTGTATCCTCAGGTCATCATAGACAGGTACCGATGCAAGGAGAAAGGAAGATGGAGCTTATTCAAGACTTATCTTTCATTTTGATTTATGCTTTAGTGTTTATCAAAATTTGATAGAATACAATTGTATAATAATTATTCTATTAATGCAATGGATGATGTTGTTGCTTGACTACTACTTTACATTGTTGTTGATATTATACATGACGTCCTCCGCCCTAGAACGTTTCCGCCGTTCCTGGTTTTGGGGTGTGACAGATTGGTATCAGAGCATTGTTTATAGTGAATTAAGTATATCAACCCATAAAAGATATACTAACGATAAATACATAAGGGATTAAAAATACTCTGACCAAGAGTTTATACTTTAAATAGTAAAATATTTAAGTAAGTATACGCGCTGCATTCATACTAAAATCAGTGTCATTAGGACAATACAAAAGAATTACGATTGTTGGGCAACACAAGTGGGCTTAGAGACATATGGTCAAAACTGGGAAGATATAGCCTGATCACCTATATTATCCAAGGATTGACTAGCATGTGCCTAAGTTTAAGTGTGTGGTTGCAACAATGCTAAAATCTTACCAACCTTACCACAATGAGAACAATAGAACATAACAATAAATTTAAAATACTATAGGAGTATTTGGTGTTACTATAAGTACTTTACACTTGAGAATTAAAACGGAATCTTCATTACTAAGTTGATAGTTGCTAAGTGGATACACTGAGGCTACATGTAATTAGGATGTTATAGACTTAGAATCTGTGATAATTTTGCCTTACCCCTATTCTGTGTGAATAAGGAGTTAAGGTCACTTATTCGAAGGTCTATCTTGTTTAGATTACACATAGCTAGTATGCACTTCACAAATAGCGATGTAACTAATGAAGGTTTTCTAAATAATTATCTAGATAGTTCGTCTAATAATTATCCACTTACCCTAAATTCTCGCATAGAAATCATAGCTGGACTCCATCCCCTTGACAACCAGTATCTTCCGAATGAAGTCATAGCTGGTTGGTTTGGAGAAGAACCAGAGAATGATCATCCTACCCCCTGGATGATCACCGTTATAAAGACTTTTCATATGATACTAACCCCGAGCCAGAGGTTGAGAACTTACCCCGAGCAGCTCCCGTTTCAATTCCTAACCCTCTTCCGGCTTTTCATGGCCCGACCCTGAGTGAGTGGAATGCTTGGAAACAAGGGGCCAAGGACAAGATCAGCTTATGCTATTTGATGGCGACCGAAGCTTTTACGACTTGAGCAATGGGGGCTCAGTAGACAGAGTCTTGCCAATCTTGGTCCGCAGAAGGGCCCAAAATGAGATTCAAGGCAGGACAGCCTTACGTCAGATTACGGAAGTAGTCGCCTATGCTAGAATGCATACCCTCCACACCATTCATCCAGAAGATACTCACGAGAGATCAGTGAGAAACCATGAAACCCTGTTGCAAGCACTGGCTTAATCACGAGCCGAAGTCATAGAGCTCCGAGTACGCCAGATGGTGTGCAAAAGACACCTACTTGACAATGGAACGTCAATTGGTTGAACTAAGAGTTCACCAGAGGGATGACCGTCGCCAGTAGTAGGCGCTTTACTTCATTTCCCTTATAAAAAGAAATCGTGTTTTCTATCTATGCCCGATGTGGTATTTTCTATGAAATTATCTTTTATAGTAAGTACTTTAGTTAGGTCTTTATGCTGTCAAGAACTATCTTTTGTGGATATGATGTAAGACCTTTACAAGGTCGTTTTCCAGAATCTTTACATCGTGAATATCAAAGATATTGACAGCCGGCTAACTTCTGTGTCATTCTTCATTCAAGTACTTTTATCTTACTTTCATTGGAGTCTATCTGAATCATACTTTAGTCAAGTCATTGGACTATGGTGATTTATCTCCAGAGGCATTTCCAAGTCTCTTTCAGCAGTTGGATGTTGTTATTCACCAACCCACGATACCTCAGCTCGAACGACAAACGTCTTGATACCATTCTACGAACATACTTCCATTCTGTACTAGGACTGCATCATAGGGATGTATGTCAAACCTTCGCGAACATACTTTCATTCTTTAACCAGGACTGCATCATAGTGATGTAGGTCAAACTTTCGAGAACATACTCTTACTCTTTTCATGAACAATCTAAGTACATCAGGGTGAACCAGAATCGCTCACAAATCCTTATCTTTCGTATTACAGAATCATGTCGCCAAAGAAAGACGAGCAACCCATCAACCAAGCACCAACCCTCCAGATTGATGCAGCTACCGTTCAAGCTGCAGTCTTGGCTGTCGTGTCAGGTTTTCTGACGCACCTTAACGCTAACAATGCGAATGTTAGCAGGATTATTAACAACAATTCCAATCCAAGTAGCAATCAAACACCGCAACGAGCAGCAAACTACCACGACACCCCGAGTTTCGAGACGAAGAGTAACAAACGAAAGTTTTGGGATAGAAAGAAGGACAAATCGCGTAAAGGAACGAACAAGAAACAACCTCGGGTAACGACCTTCATAAGTACGATATCTGTACCTCCTACTACCACCCCTTCGGAAACACCCGTTGTCCCTAACCCAGCCCGACAATATCCTGGAAATCTCCCAAATTGCGTCAAATGTAATTATCACCACCTTGGACCTTGTCGGGGGAAGCAGTGCTCAAACTGCAACAAAAAGAGGCACACCAAACGTTACCGCAAGAGTCTATCAAAACCGATCAACAACTCGCCCAACGCCGATGGAAACCAGACTTGCTATCACTGTGGTGAGTTTGGGCACTATAAAAGAGATTGCCCGAAAAAGGAAAGAACCTGCATCCTCATAACTCCTACTCGACGTTTCACTTCTGTTGGGCTGAAGATTATTTTGAAGATTGCGTCTTTTGGGCTCGATAGTATAAGTTATTTTGTATTCCGGTTTGGGCCTGTCCAACCGAGAGCCTTTTATGTTTTGTATATAAGTTTATGCTTGCATGCATATTAGGTTAACGATTTAGAGATTAACGAAATAGTGATTCATCTAGAGCATAACAGGTTTCTTTAATCATTCTTGTAACCTACCAATCCTCTACAGTTGATGTTCTTAATCGAGCTCTTCTGAGGATTTTGTTTAATCATTCGACTCGTTTGATTCTATCTTGTCTTGTTCTTATTATTGCGTTCTTACAGTTTTATATTTACATACTTGTTCAAGATCTAATCGATCTTCATAGATTAAAGGTTGTTTTAATCTCATCAATTGGTATCAGAGCAGGAGGCTGTGTAATCGATACACATCTTTTCTGTGAAAAAGATTTCCATTAGGGTTTTTTCGCAACTATCGATATTTATTGAGCTGTCATCTCTTTATTGACGTATCTTGATATTTATTGTTTTGCCCTAATCTGCTTTATTACAAGTCTGATCTTTGAACAGGTTTTTACGATCATAATGGACGCGACGCAATCAAACCCTATTAATATTTCCAACAGCATCGGTTCGACGACAAAGATTCCAATCTTATACACCCATGACTATGAAGTATGGGCGCATCACTTTGAAGACTACGTGATTGGATCGGAGGATAATGGGTACCTCATATGGGAAGCTATCATCAATGGACCGTTTTCTCATTCTGCAACGTCCAGGATTATTAAGACACAAAAGGAGTACAATAATCTGCTAAAGGATGTGAAGGATATTGCACAAGATGAAAAGGACAAATTCCAGTGCAATATTAAGGTGTTAAGGTTGATCAGATTCGCCCTTCAGTCCAACACATTCAGGTTGGTCAGCTCATGCACAACGGCAAAGGAAGTTTGGGATAGACTTTGTGAACTGTATTCTACAGACAAGGATCTTGAACATTCTATCCAAACTTTGCTTTTATCTGAGTTTGGAGAATTCAGGCAAGGGGCCGAAGAAACGGTGACCCAGACGTTCGATCGCTTCAATCATCTTCTCAGCAAGTTGATCAAACACGATATTGAAAGGAAGCTTATCGAACAGAAGGTTACTTTCTTGAATGGACTGAGGTCTGAATGGAGAGCAGTGGTTTCCACAGTCAAAGCCCATGAGCAATTTAAATCATACTCTTTGGCGAAACTGGTGGGCATTCTCAAGTCCCAAGAGAAGATTGTGCTGCAAGAGAAGAACGTCGTTTCAAGTCTTGGTTCGTTGGCCCTCCTATCAAAAAGTAAAGCTGTGATGCAGGATGAAGACCTCAACTTGGAGGAGTATGACCTCACATCTGAGGATTATGCCATGATGGTGTCCAATCCTAAAAGGTTCATAAAGAAGAGATTCCCCAGCAATAAAAACCGAAACTGGCAGGGGAGTTACAGCTCTGAAAAGGTGAACAATGAACCGAAGGTTGAGGAGCCCAAGAAGGAACCGAAGGTGGATGGCGATTCCGAAGTAAGCTGTTTCTACTGTGGTGGGAAAAACCACTATGCTAAGGACTGTGTGCTTAAGAAGATGGATGAAAAGAATGATGGAAATGATGAGGAAGCTGTGTTGCAGAAAAGATTGGATGAGTTGAGAAAGAAGAAGTCTACCGCTAACCCTTCTATTAATGCTCTTATTGTGCAGGGTTCGGTTAATGATGACGAGTTCGGTAGCACGGAAGTTTGGTCTACCGACTCAGAAGTGAGGAAGCCTACCCATGGAAAGGCTTATGTGGCCAAGGAGGAAAGCAGTGGAGGAAGATGCTTCATGGTGACTGACGTATCTCAAATGAGGGGATACAACACCGATGGTGGAAGCGATGGACCGAAGGTGCAGGAGGACATGTGCTTTACGGCCAAACCACTCAACCAGCAGTTCAATGAGCTCGATGAACTGATAAAGAAGGTACAATCGGTTTTTATTTCATCTAAAGTACCACCATCCTCATATGAGAAAGAACTAAAAAATGCTTAACTCAAACTCGAGTCACCAATTCTAACCTAACTGATCAATTAAGCAGGGTGGCGTCGAAGAGTGAGGAGCGGAGAATGTGGATCGAGTTAAAGGAGTCGGAATTAGTTAAAGTTAGAGACGAAAACATTTATTTGCAAAGAGACAATTTAAAATTGTTAAAACAACGGAATGTTTTTTGTTTAATTGCTAAACGTTTATATTCTAATATTACTCAGCTTCACTTGGATTGTGAAATAGGCCAAAAGATCCATCGCATGATTTTGCCCTTCCTAGAGTTTAAGGAGGATGAAATCGATGCCGAAGCCTATAATTGTGAGAGTGTGATATCGTCTGATGATGTCAATCCGACCTACATGTATGGACTGGACAAAATTGAGTCCTTCATTAAATCCAAGGACCACAAGGACATGCTTAAAAATCTTCTGGATGAAAATGACAGACTTAAACTGAGAACCGAAACCATGCAAAAATTTGACTCTTTAAACGCCAATGTAAGCTCAGAAAACAAAATTGATGTTGAAAATGCATCTAAGCTTAACGAGGACGAAAACATGAGTGAAATTTCTGTAGAGGACACGGTTGACTGCTTAGAATTTATTAAAAGCGAACCTGAAAACCACAAGAATCTTATTTCTGAAAATTCAGTGGAGTTCGCTCGATTGTCCCAACAAAAGTCCCCGATATTAGTTGAGAAAGTAGTTGTGTATCAAAAGGTCAGGACCACTCCGAATCAAGTATACAAGGTGACTGGAGTAACCGAACATCAAACAGCTGAACTCACAGCTATTGTAAACGAAGACAATGCTGATGGCTGCGATGAGTACTTCTGGGAAGCTCCAATAGATAATGCAAACGAAACTGTTGGCTTATCTGAAAGAACCTCCTGGATGAGTAAAGGAAGATACATACCTGAACCCTTGAATAAGCCGGATAATTTCGATGAGCCAAGCACCAGTGGTACGAAAGATATTCCTCAGGGGGATGATCGTTCGGCAAAAGGAGACATTCCCTCTCCCTCAGCTCAAAGTGGAACTTCTTCAGATATTCCCTCTGCTCCCTCGGCTCAAAGTAAAACTCCTACAGTTCAAAAGGAACCAGCCAAGGAGACACCGAAAACGAAATCGAATGTTCATCATCAACCTAAGCAGATGAGGAATAGGAAGAGAGAAAGGAACCAAAGATACAGGAAGAACCTTTCTGAAAGGAAACAATTCTGGCAATCCCAAAATGCATACTTCTCACACCAAGACAAGAATCTGAAGTATGAAAACAATCCTGTAGGAAAGCCTGAAAGTCACAACAACCGAAAGCCAAGGTTCGGTTTACGAGAAAATACCAACCGAAGGCAAAGGTTTGGTTCTGAAAAAGACTTCAACCGAAACCAAAGGTTCGGTTCCAAGAACAGCTCCAACCGAACGCAAAGGTTCGGTTCTGAAGTCAAAAGAGAACAAGACTATAAGGTCAGTCCCTCCAACGATCAAAAGCCAAAGGGTCACCTAGAGTCTCCAGCCAGGAAGTCCTTTCAATCCAAACCCTCTCATTCTAATTCTTCTCGTTCTTCTAATTCTTCTAGTTCCACCGATTCATCTCCATCTTACTCTAAAGCTAATTCCGCTTGTTCTCAAAAATCTCATTCGTCAGCTGAACAAAAGGGAAAGCAGAAGGTCAATGAATCCAAACCAGAGTCCAAACCGAACACACCCAATCCTAACAAAATAAAAGTTTTTACCATTAAAAAGAAAGATGAAACAACTCTCATAAAATGAACATATCTAGTTGACATCTCTCTTACTGTTCCTGTTCCCATGAAAAGCTCACATGGACCCAAGAAACTTTGGGTTCCTAAATCTGCTTAATTTTTGCAGGTTATAAGTGACGAGCAGTTCGACGAAGAATGGTACATCGATAGTGGCTGCTCACGTCACATGACAGGGAGGAAAGAGGAGCTCAGGGAATACAGATCTCTTGCAAATGGTGGCAACGTCAAGTTTGGAAATAATTCTTTCGGCACCATAAAGGGATGATAACAAATGGGGACTTTACTATAAGGAAGGTGGCTTATGTGGAAGGACTCCAACACAACCTCATCAGTGTATCTCAGCTTGTTGGAGGTATAGGTCTCAAAGTCTCATTCGATGATGAAGGTTCTGAAATCATAGAGAAAAAGACAAAGAAAGTAATTCTCAAGTCAGAGCGAAAGGGTGAAATGTTTCCCTTAAACCTTAAACCCATCAAAGGAAACCCAGCTATATGCTTGTTATCAAAAGCTCAATCCGACGAAAGCTGGTTGTGGCATCGAAGACTCTCTCATCTCAACTTTAAAGATATCAACCGACTTGTCACTGGAGGTCATGTTAGGGGTCTTCCATTGCTCAAGTTTGACAGAGAGCATTTGTGTGCTGCATGCGAAATGGGGAAGCAAAGTCGTCAAAGTCACCCATCTGTAATCAACACAAAAGTTGTTGAACCACTCGAATTACTTCATATCAATTTGTATGGTCCTTCATCTATCGAAAGCATCGGTGGTAGCAAGTATATTCTTGTTATTGTTGATGACTTTTCACGATTTACATGGGTGTTCTTTCTAAAGCTCAAATCTGAAGCGACTCAAAAGCTGAAAGTGTTTATCAAGTAAATTGAAGTACAGCTCAAGAAGGTTGTTCGCAACATCAGGAGCGACAATGGTCTTGAATTCAAGAACAGGGAGTTTGAAGAGTTTCTTGCAGAAAAGGGAATTAGTCACAATTTCTCAGCTCCCTACACACCACAACAGAACGGAATAGTCGAAAGACGAAACTGATCTTTGTGTGAAGCTGCCCGAACTATGCTAAGTTTCGCTTCCTTACCTCTTTATTTTTGGGCTGACGCTATTTCTGCTGCTTGTTTTACACAGAATAGGTCCTATCTCAACAAGCGATTCACGCTCACACCATATGAGATACTAAACAACAGAAAGCCCAATGTGAAATTTTTCCATGTGTTCGGCTCAAGGTGTTTCATCTTTAACTCTAAAGAACACCGCAACAAGTTTGATGTCAAAGCCGATGAGGGAATTTTTCTGGGTTACTCACTCACATCCAAGGCGTACAGGGTCCTAAACAAGCGTTCAAGAAGGATTGAAGAGACATACTATGTGACCTTTGACGATAGCTATGTCAAGAAGCTACAGGCCAAAGAAGACACCGCTGGGGAAATCTTTCCTCAAACTGGCCAAGTCACAGTCTCGATCGCCAATTTATACGAGAAATATCTGGAGCTCTTTGACGAACCGGAGAAAGCTTCACTCTCCGAAGCAGGTGCAGCAGACAACAAAGTTGATCATATGAAGCGGATTGTCGAAGATGCTGCAAGGAGAATGCATGAAGGAGGATCGACCACTGATGACTCTCCATCCAACAATGCTTCAATCGAGGGGGAGCCAAGCTCAAATGTCGAGGGGGAGCCAAGTTCACAAATCGAGGGGGAGCCAAGCTCACAAGTCCAGGGGAGCCAAGTTCTACAACTTCAACCGAAGGTCCTTCACCAACCGAAGGTGCTTCTCCAACCGAAGATGTCTCTCCAAACGAAGGTGCTTCAACGCCTGAAAGCTCAGCACCTCAAGAAACCCCTGAACCTCAAGTTTCTCAAACCTCATCAATCGAGGGGGAGCATGATGATATGATGCTTGATTATGATAGCCAATCTGAGCCAGAAGAAATGATCAATGCTGAACTAGACCCAACCTTTGATCCGAATTATCCTCCTCTTACCAAATGGACCAGAGATCATCCTATCTCTCAAGTAGTTGGTGATGTGTCTGAAAAGGTTCTGACCCGATCACAACTGAAGGCAAAACAGACATCCTTATTTTCAAAGGTCGAGTTTTGTATGTTTAATTCATTCGTATCAAAAGTTGAACCGAAGACAGTTAACACTGCCCTGGATCACTCTGATTGGGTTCAAGCAATGCAAGACGAACTGAACGAATTTGAAAGGAACAAAGTCTGGCGCCTCATTCCAACTCCTCCAGATGCCTCGGTTGTTGGTCTCAAATGGGTTTTTAGGAACAAAATGGACAAGGAAGGCAATGTTATAAGGAACAAGGCTCGTCTGGTGGTAAAGGGATACTGTCAGGAGGAAGGGATAGATTATGAAGAGACTTTAGCTCCAGTAGCTAGGCTAGAATCTGTTAGAATATTTCTGGCTTATGGTGCTCACAAAAACTTTGAATTTTTCCAAATGGACGTCAAGTGTGCATTTCTCAATGGAGAACTCGAAGAAACTGTGTATGTGGAGCAACCTCCTGGGTTTGTGAAAGAAAAGTATCCTAATCACTGCTACATTCTGGATAAAGCTGTGTACGGCCTCAAACAAGCTCCGAGAGCCTGGTATGAAACGCTAACTAAATTTTTAAAGATGTCTAAATTCAAACAAGGTTCGGTTGACCCAACCTTCTTTCGTAAAAAGGAAGGTACGTTCCACCTTATGACATCATCTTTGGCTCCACGAATCCCAGCTTAACAGCTGAATTCAGAAAGCTGATGGAGACTAAGTTTGAAATGAGCTCAATGGGTCCTATTAACTTTTTCCTTGGTTTAAACATAAGACAGGGACCCGAAGGCATCTTTATTAATCAGGAAGCTTACACGAAGACTCTCTTAGCAAAGTTTGGCATGATGGGAGACTCAAAAGTCAAAGTCCCAATGGCATTCGGCACCAAGCTTACCCCATCTTTAGACAAACCGGCTGTCGATATCACGCTCTATCGTCAAATGATAGGCTCACTGATGTATCTAACTGCTAGCAGACCTGATATCATGTTTTCTGTGTGTTATTGTGCTCGATTTCAGGCAAACCCACGCGAACCTCACATGCTTGCAGTGAAGAACATCTTACGCTATCTCAAGCGAACCACCTCCTTAGGTCTATGGTATCCATCCAACTCAGGCTTCTTCGTTCAAGCCTATTCTGATGCTAAACTTGGAGGATGTGGACTCGACCGTAAAAGCACAACTGGTGGCTGTCAATTCCTTGACGGGAAGTTGGTCAGCTGGCAATCTAAGAAACAAACGTGTGTGTCGTTGTCTACTGCCGAAGCGGAATACATTGCCGCTGCATCCTGCACATCACAAGTGATTTGGATCCAGAGTCAACTTCGAGACTATGGACTCAATATGAAGAAGATCCCACTATATTGTGACTCTGAAAGTGCAATTAGGATCTGTCATAACCCAGTGCAACACTCTAAAACCAAACACATAGCACTGAGATATCACTTCATCAAAGATCACGTGGAAGATGGAAACGTCGAAGTTCACTTCGTAAGAACCACTGATCAACTGACTGGCGTCTTTACCAAAGCTCTTCCTGAAGCATCATTCAATAAAATATTGCAAGGGCTAGGTATGATGGAATCAGAGTCAGTACCTTACACTACCTCTCAACCTCAAACGTAAGAAGCGAAACCAACCGAACGTTCGGGTTCGGTTCAACCATCTGACTCGCTCATTACTTCAAAGGTAGTTTTTCTCTGTTGAATATTTCTTGTACAATTTTGTTTTTCTTTGTGTTAAAAATATTTTTCACTTGCATATCTAAATTCCTTGGTTTCTCAAAATTTTTCAAAACCGAAACCTACCGAAAGTTCGGGTTCGGTTTTTCAAAATTTTGTTGAACCGAAACCAACCGAAGGTTCGGGTTCGGTTTTTCAAAATTTTCTAGAACCGAAAACCAACCGAACGCTCGGGTTCAGTTTTTCAACTTTTTCCCAACCGAAACCAACCGAACGTTCGGGTTCGGTTTTTCCTATTCTTTCCAAAGTTTTTTTTTTAAGTCTTATTCTTTTTCTTTTCTACTTATTTTTTTTATTTTATTTTTCTTTTATTTTTTTTTAAAACTCAAAAACTCCAAAATTTTAATTTTTTTTATTATTCTTATTTTCTTGTGTGTTTGTTCGCTTATGGGGATATATTTGATGAATTACTTAAGTGTCCCTAGAAACATGCTGCTGTATGTGTCCCAAGCCTCATAAGATTTTGAATAATAGCCTTCATGACCTGGTACACACAAACCTTGTCTTCCCAATAAGGTTAACACATTTATTCTAATCGTGAGCTACCTCAATCTTTTCTCACATGAGTTAAAAGTTTCCTGCTTGGTCCTTATTTTCGCAGCAGAGGTACTATCTCTTCCTACACCATCTCCATAAATCTTCTCCACTACATTCGTTTCATCAACGTAACCCTTGACACTCTCAGAAATTACCACTGAGGTTTATGGTTACACAACATCTGTGTTTATGATCTTAGTTTCGTGTCACTACGAGCTGAGTGAAACCCAAAATTCCACACCTAATGAATTGACGGTGAACAATTAAATTGCTCAAGTTTTCACTAAAGGATTGACGAATGTACCCTAATGAAATCTCAAATTTTCTTTTGTGTGATTCCTATGAAATTGTTATACACCATAACATTTCTTCCCTTGGGATCCAGTTTTCAATTTTTTTTTTCTGAGATTTTATATTTTTCGACGCCAATTTAAAATGAATTCCTTCCTACTTGTTCAACAGGCTACACCGGTCTCACAAGTACTTTGTTCACTTTCTTTCTTATTTCAAGAATAGAATTGATGAATCAAAGCGAAAGCCACCCCTATTTAGCCTAATTAAAAGAAGCCTTTCAACATTTATTAATAAGTGTTTGATCGTAATTCAACGGGAATCCATACTAACACTTTAAGGTCTCTCTTGACCTTGAAGGAAGAGATTCGTGCCCGGGATCATCAGTTTCGTGTCATTATTGACATCACAGAATATCCTTAAACGAGTTGCTTTATTTCTTTTTCTTTTACACTCTTTGCACGAAAATCTTTGATTTTCCCAAATTCCATTGCTAATTATTTACAGGCTGTATTATTACTTGGTGGTTAATTATGAAGTTGTGGTCAAAAACAATCCACGTGGTTAATTAATTCAAAAAAAAAACGCCGTTTACATGGATAAGACGAAAGGTTGCTGACTCGGCGGGAGTTAAAAGGATTGAAATTCAAACGACAGTAAAAAGTGGGCGCGTGTGAATTTGAAACGGCCGTGCTTTTACTGACACTTGTGGACGCGTGTGCGAAATCCAAGCGTCATCACTCTAGCATTAAAGGCGCGTGTGGAAATGGAAATGGTATTTCTCTCTGAAACGGCGCTTGTTGGGCGGCGTGATCCTAGGAACCTGACACTCTCTCTCCTACGTGATCATCGCACGCCTCAACTATCATCCATCTGTCACTCAAGAACCCGTTTCGTATTTCCATAAGAGATTTGAAACAATTTTTCTCTCTCCTATCACCCATTATAAAAAGCCGTCTACACCACCTTTTACCTCTTTACTGCCTCCAAAATTTCTAAAGAGCAAATACTCCCAAACAGTTTCCTGTTCATCATCTTCTTCATTCCTGCAAAAATGGCTGAATCCTCTTCCGTTCATACTACTTCACAGATTCTTCCTATCCGCCCACAACAATGTCTGGTTATTGATCTTAACCCACTGGCGTACGACTGCTACATGTCGCCGGTCATAGAATGTTTGAAGTACTCCCAACTTGCTCCGGCTCTTTCAAGAATTGAATTTGTGCCAATGGTGGCCCTATCGCAGGTTTACGCGACTGCCTACTACGACAAGGCCTTCGACCGGGTGTTTTTCGAGCTTGCAGAACACAAGACCTCAGTCTCTCGCCAACGCTTCTTCACCATGCTGGGGTTTGCCGTTGACCCTTCAAGAGTTCATCCGGAGACGATTCCGGTTGGTCATCTGTATAACATGTTTTACAACATGGGATACACAGAGGTTCTCACCTCTGTCACTAAGTTTAAAAAATCTTGCCTGCCGCCACAGTGGAATGGCCTATTTACAGTCCTTTTCAAGGGCTTGTCGGAAAGGAGCTCAGGATCCGACGGTGCAAGTCGTCTCTTCCTGTCAATAATGTACGGGGTATACAACGGGCTTAACCTGGACTATGGGTTTGTCCTATGGCAACAGCTCATCCAGAGCCTCTCTTCATCATCCCGACACTCTGAGGTGTCGTTGGCCCGGTTCTGGATCTTGATTACAAGATGGGCCATGGATAAATTTGATGTTCCTACTGCTGACGGTGCATCGATGTCTTCTGTTGGTACGTTCCATACCAAGAAGATCATCGTCTCAGATGCATCGAAATTTTCCTTCATTGGCTCCATCCCGGAGTCAATGTATGGCGACGTGCCATCTGACAGCAGACTAATTCGGACGATCAAGGAGTTTAGGCCAACTGGTCCTAGAGAACTGACACCGGATATGCTCAGGTCGATTCACGATGTAGACAAACCGGTGGGCAGGGGCAAAAAGGCAGAAAAAGGGAAGCAAGCGTCCAAAGCTCCAAAGGGACCTTCTCCCAAAAAGAGGAAACAACCGAAGGCTGCACAGTCCCCATAGCCGAAGAGGAGGAAGACTCAACAGAAGCGAAAGCTTGTAATTCCCTCTTCTTCTAGTGACTCTGAGGGTGAGAGTTCGGGTTCTGACGGCTCTCAAAGAGACGAATCTCCTCAACGAGGCAACACACCACCTCGGTCCCCTACCCCAGAGATGGAACTTCATAATTCCCCAGTTCCTTCACCTCCACCAACCATTCCTACTTCCATTCCGACCATAAACCCCAGTATTCCCCCAACATCTTTCCCTATACCTCCACCCATTTTCACCACCGCAACCGAAACACCACCAGTAACCGAAACACCTCCCGTAACCGAACCACTACAAACCGAAACCCATACAACCGAAACTACCCATACTCAACCACCACCCAAATTTAACTCAACGCCCACTCAACCTAAACCTACCAAACCCACCACACCCCCAACTTCACCACCCCCTCCATCTCCTGAAAAATGCCTCTGATGGCAAAAACCCTTACCTTGGTGGTGAAAACATGAACTTTGATTCGGTCTACTACAGTCCGTTTCAAGTTCAGAGTGACGAGGAGGATGATGCTCCAGTGACGAAGAAGCATCTCAAAGAGCTTAACGAGAAGGTTGACCTACTTCTCGCCTCCTCTTCCAACTAGCAGTCCTCTCTCTCTGAAGCTGCCCTTTAGAAAATTGTTGACGCCTTCTCCAGGGCTCAACATGATTCGGTGGCCTCAGCAACTACTGCGATTGACGCCTCCACCAGAGCCTGTGAGGTAGCGACCGAAAAAGTCGATAAACTATTCTCCGACGCTTCTGTCCTGCTGAAGTCCTTGCAGGAAAGCGCCGACGCCACCAAGACAACTTTGGAACCAATTGTTCAACAATTGGCCAAGTTCGTCTCAACGGAGTTGACTTCGTTCGCTACACTACGACAAAATATCAGCGACGACAACTCGGCACTTCGTGCCTCCATCGATGCTCGCCTCGCTAAGCTACAAGAGGATCTTGCAGCTGAGAATTCTTTGATGGACGTTCTGGCGAGCAAAACAACCGCCCTCAAGGTCAAGAGCACGCAACTCTCCAACTCCCAACAACAACTGGAAGCTCTTCGATCCGAAAGGGAGGTGATCAAAACGTGTGTTTCGGATGTCCACGCAGCATTATCCAACATCCTGGAAGCACACGATCCCATTCTTAACCATTCGGTGAGGCGTACCCTCGCTGAAAAGCTCTCTCCGGTCATGGACCTTCTCAGCAAAATCGAAGGCCTACCGAGTTTCGTGTCCATTCCGAAACAAGGGGGAGATGAGAAGACTGGATCGAAACCACCTCCTTCCTCCAAAGCTACTCACACGACCGAACCACCTCCGACTAGTCATGCTTCGGGTTCGGGTGTGAAGAACAAAGGCAAAAACTTAGCTGAGGAAGAAGATGAAGATGAAGACAAGGAGACCATTGCTGACATGTTAAAACGGAAGAACAGTCGCAATGCTGACGATGATGCCAGTCGTGTGGCGCGAGAGGCTGAAGAAGCCGAACGCAAGCAAAAGGAAGCCCACGATCTCCTTGAGAGCCAGAAGACTCTCTTCCCTGCCTGGACCAGGGAGCGTATGATTAAAGAGGCCATAGATACTCCCAGCATCTTATGGCTCGAGCCGGTTATCTCGTTCGACTGCAACAACACTGTCGACTCGCAGTTCGACATGCCGCTGACTCGAAAGGTGTTCATCTTCCACGCCTTCTCAAACATTTTTGAAGTCCCTCACCCGAATGTTGAGCTTGACAGGGAGCTCATTGACTTTTATCTGGCGGCTGCTCGTCCTCAATACCTCACTTGGAGCACCCAGAAGATTGTGAATGTTCGGGTGTTGAAACCTTACACCGAAGGTCGTTTTATAAACGTTCGGTTCAAGTTGATTCGGGGATCTGCAAGAACTGCTCATCTTATCTCCCTGGCAGATCTACCGAATCTAAATCCTCATGATTGGATTGTCCTATATAATATCCTTTTGACCAATGAAGCCGAATATGGTCCCATTATAGACCATGTCAAAAGGATGTTAGCCTGCTACATCATGGAGGTTGCCCTAATGGATCAGGAGGTCGCCACAGTCTTCAAAAAGAAACCGAAGATTGCTCCTGTGGGATCGGCCAGTGATCTCAACAAAATGCAAATGGGCAGGATCGACCCGAGACGCAACTCGGTTATGTTCACTAGAGCGGAAGGACAGAAATGTCTCTTCGCTTTAGCTGACAAACACCTTTACACCACAGCTTGTTTGGAGCATGTGTTATCGATTATCAAACGGTGTAAAGAGAACCCGGCTGATGACATCAAGTACTTCAACGACATGATCAATTAGTACATCCGGTTTAGACAGACCATTCTTTCCATCACCAAATGTCTGTTTAGCACCGTGAAGAAGAAGGTACCTGCTTCAGCTGCTGGCCCAAGTAACAAGTGAAGGTCTCGCTCCAAATTAACGCAAAGGGGGAGATTGTTGGGCTGAAGATTATTTTGAAGATTGCGTCTTTTGGGCTCGATAGTATAAGTTATTTTGTATTCCGGTTTGGGCCTGTCCAACCGAGAGCCTTTTATGTTTTGTATATAAGTTTATGCTTGCATGCATATTAGGTTAACGATTTAGAGATTAACGAAATAGCGATTCATCTAGAGCATAACAGGTTTCTTTAATCGTTCTTGTAACCTACCAATCCTCTACAGCTGATGTTCTTAATCGAGCTCCTCTGAGGATTTTGTTTAATCATTCGACTCGTTTGATTCTATCTTGTCTTGTTCTTATTATTGCGTTCTTACAGTTTTATATTTACATACTTGTTCAAGATCTAATCGATCTTCATAGATTAAAGGTTGTTTTAATCTCATCAACTTCCACCACCAATGTGGGTACTGTCCATATATGTCACCAAGGCGGAGAAATTCGACACCTCCAGAAGTATTGCCCGATAACGCAGAACTCTGGCATAGATGGGAGGATTCTCAGGATCACAGCTGCAGGAGAGACTGCTCAGGAACCACTTTAATGTATTTAAGGAGTTTCGTTGTAACAGACTTATAAACCATCTAGAACTAGTGCAACTAGAGTCTTACCTTTTGCGAGATCCTGTATGTATAGGAATCCTCGTGCTGCGTATACTTGTCTTTTGTAGTATATCTTATTCGCAGCAATAGTCTTGTGGTAAATCTAAAGTACTGTAACTCTGTTCATGGTTGCACGATTGTCTCTTGTCTGTAAACGTCTTATGTTCAAATCTAATGTCTTTAAATTTCAGTATGATCCCGACATTATCATACGACTCGATTAAATTTGATCCTCACGAAAACAGCTTCATGCGTACATCTCTTTCTTCTGGATCACTTTTCCAGCAAAGCCGTCATGTCAGAACGCCGAAGTACTCATTCCAGGAGTACCTCTTAGTTATTTTCTTTCCGAAGAAATCCCTGAAGTACCACTCATGCAATACGTCAAGTTTAATCCAGGAATTCATGCGGATGATCTATCACTGAGGAAGGTATACATAAGAGTGTTATATAATCAAGGTTCTACAGGTTTAGAATTAATGATTTTGCCTTAACTCTTTTCCTCCTTGGGATGTGAGGGTAAGGAAGAATCAGTTATTCGACTACCTTTTCAATCTTAGTTATATACGACTCGTATACACGAAATTGTGATCGTGAAGCCCTGTATGAATTCTAAAATGGACTTCAGGACGGAGAAACTGCCTAAGTATACGAGCAATCACATCGTCATGTGAACAAACTTAGAACCCAGTACGACTCCCGAAAACAGATCCCCCTATAGTTTAAACACCCACGGAGATACAAGAACAGTACGAACAACTTAGCGAACCACATAGAAATAGAATTAGAAGAATAGGTTTCTCACCTTCGAGAACCCCGGTCAGATTCTTCCAGAGATCGATGGATCACATCGTATGTGCCTCGGATATCGAGGATTCCGTCAAGATTTTCATAGAAATCGTTATCTCTGCCTCACATAGACAAAATGATTGATCACACGTAAGGAAAGAATCTACTTTCAGGAATGGACCTGAGATCCGAATATCACCAGTTCGATGAGTTAGAGAAGGATGTCTGGAAGACTATCTTCCGAATTCGATGCGGACGCTTTGAGTCCGTAGTGATACCTTTCGGATAGGACCAGTACACCCATGGTTTTCATGAGATAAATGATTAGGGTTACGTCTTTCTTACTTGGATCGATTCGTTATTTCTCCATGAAATGACTTACTTATCTACCCTCGTAGTAAGAAGAAAACCCATGAAAACATTTCCTACAGGGGAACTTTTAGCAAAGTTCTCTAGGCACGAGATTTGGAAATTGAAGAGTCAAATTTCTAGGACACACTGTTAGTAATGTGGGAAATTTTGAGTACTCTTTCAATTTGTCAAAAATCATTGAGCATTTATCAACACCAGAGACACCGTCAGTTTTCGCCAAATTTTAGGTTTTACCGACCTACCGCCTTAGTTCATTCAGAACTCCTCGCAAGTTACAGAAACTCGTACGACTTGGACCCAGCGAGGGGTGGCCTTTGACTGGGAAGTTACGCAAGAGAAGGAACCTTTGAGAGTCCGAGCGAGTGACCAAGTTCTTCAGGATAACTCACTCTGAGAATGGCGTGATACGCTTCGTAAAGCGTGGAAAGCTAACTTCTAAATTTGACAGGACCTCCGAAATTCTTATCAAAATCGGTCCTGTGCCTCGCACAAACTAGACCTACTCCGCGAACTCAGTAACGTACTTTCTACTCTTCGCATCTTGATCGTGAAACCATACCTTTCCGTTAGGACTCTTACAAGTCCACTCGTCGAGATCCTTGCCTTCGTATCAGAACCGTAGTGACCCTCGACCGAGAGGTCAAGCGGACGAAGAAACGCCGTCGCCAGTTAGTGAAGGTTCGTTGGGATACCAACCGACAGCCCGATTTCACTTAAGTGCGCTAGAACCAATCAATTAGGAAGTTTCCTCCTCACGTCTCGATCATTCGTGCATACTTCCCTGCCTAAATTCTAATTTCGGGACGAAATTCCCTTTAACAGGGGGATGATGTGACAACCCGAAATTTCCATTCTAAATCAAACCATTTCAATGCTATAGAAGTAGAGCAGTTACAGTGAAAATTCAGACTTATGGAATAAGTTTGGCAGTTTTAGGGTTTTACACCTAAGGAGTTATTAGGAGAGTGGATGCACTAAGATTTTGTGCAACACTGTAATTCCATTACTCTAGGTCATTAGAATCCATTCCGAGAATAGAAATATTTTCTGCCAAAAATCTCAGGACTATAAATAGAATTCTGAACCAAATTGGTTCATTATTTGATTTCCAATTAGAGAAAAGCCAAATACTCTCTTACGGATCTTCGGGTTTTCATCCTAGATTGTGAGTCTACTTTCATAGATGTGTTTTAATACTTGTTATATGCTTAATAACATTATTTACATGTCTAAAGTACAAGATCCGGGAGTTTACCGCCCAAGAACGTTCTTGGGGAGTAAACTCCAAAATCAAGCCTAAAGGCCACCTAGTCCCATTTCCATGTTAGGCATCTAGCTAAGGACCTTAAGTATGAACATTAGAGGCTAAAAACAAATCAAAACCACTTAGTTGAGGAGTTTACGGCCAAGGAACCACCTCTTGGGCCATAAACTCCAAGTAAAGGGCACAAATGAGTGCCTAGTGATCCTTTAGCCTTAGAACAAGAACCTAGAAGCCTTAAACTCATGTCTTAGACCAACAAAACAATTAGAAACCAACTTTGGAAGAGAGTTTACAGCCAAGATGCTCCTTAGGCCGTAAACTCCAATATTTAGGGCCAAAATCCCTTCAAACTCTTCCTAAGGCTTAGTCTTCATTTTAGGCAAATACCTTAAAGTGTTTAGGACCTAGAAAACTCATGAAAAGCTCAAGTGTTGAAGAGTTTACGGCCAAGAGTATTTCTTTGGCCGTAAACTCCTATTAAGGGGTCAAAGGACACCCTAGACACTTCCTTAGGCCAAGAGACTTTTAGGGCAAGTACCTAGATGAGTTTTGGACTAGTTAAAATTCTTAGAACCTCATGTGTGAGGGAGTTTACAGCCCAAAGAGTTCTATGGCCGTAAACTCCATCCAATGGTTCCATTTAGTGCCTTAAACCTTCCTTCAGCCAAGTGTTGAAGCCTAGACTTGTTCCTAGAATTGTTGGAGACTTGAAAGAACAATAAGAACCCTCCCAAGGGAGTTTACGGCTGTAAACTCCAAGGGAAAAGGGTCTTTGGGCCGTAAACTCCCCAAAGGAGTCAATGTGGTGCCCAAACACTTGTATAGCCTTGAAACAATTCCCCTCTAAGGTTGTAGTACTTCTAAACTCCGTTTCATGACTTGGTTGAGAGTTTACGGCTAGGAGCTTACTCCCCTGGGCCGTAAACTCCAATGAATATGGTCTTTTGACCTTAAACTTCCATTAGGGGCATTGCACTTCTTTGTTGCAACCCATTAGCCTCCTAGCACTTGACCAAAAGTGTTGTCCTCGCCCTTAAAATGTTATACTTGTATAATTAGTGATTTAATCTCTAATTATTTATATACATATGTCTTCATATGTAATTAGGATCGTTGTGTGTGTCTAAGTCTTCACTTGACACCAAGCACTTGTCCGATCCTTCCGTACGATAACAGTCCGTTCAATTCCAGTCACATACTGCAGGTGAGTTCATACCCCTTAACTAATGTTTTAAACTATTTTAAATGTTTTATGGGGGGGGGGGATACAAGTAGAATCATGGTACTTATTTTGTCAATCACATGTGATTAGTAAGTAGGATTATATTACTTATTACATCAATCACATGTGATTAATATACATCATTCAAAAGATTTGGCTACTCATTAGCCGTTTTACCAAACAGTTTCCTTCAAATGATTTTTATAAACATTTTATATGTTTCAAACTACTTATTTCACTGTACCTCTTACTCTGTTTATCATATTTCAAACTTATTTACAACTGTGTTTTCAAACAAATGTTCCTTGTACTTATATTGTTTTATCAAACAAATGTTCCTTGTACTTATATTGTTTTATCAAACTTATGCCTTCAAATTCTTTTATAGATTGACATCAAGTCGATCTTTCCTTAGACTAATATTTATATTTCATATTTCAAATGTTTTACTAAACTTATTTATGCTTTTATATTATAAATTGCATGCCTCTATATGTATAGTTATATAAGAAATGTTTAAAAGACTTAGGAAGGCTATCCACACTATTTCCTTTTCGCGCTTGAGATGTGGTCTAGTGGGATATCGGATACTCGTCCGAAGGTCGTTTAAATATTAGTTATATATCATGTGTACATATAATGTCATAAAAGGGTCCTTCCAGTTCATCTTATGCCCTTGGGTAGCAAGGGTATACATCCACGTCCATACGTACCACTTAGATTACTAGTAAGCTACCATATGGGTAGTTCAGGAAGATACTAGAACCATTACTAGAACGAGATATCATACAATGAGTCAGTTCATTCATGAGTCAATACTTTCTAGAACATTACTGTACGTTACATGTACAACTATACTAGGACGAGAACACATACATCTATACTAGAACGTTTACATTACTATACTTGCTAGATAGAGAGAACACACATTACAGCTAGCACACATTGAACATTACAGTACAATTACTATACTTGCTAGATAGAGAGAACACACATTACAGCTAGCACATGTAGAACCTTACCATACTCTACTATAATATTTACATTATTATACTTATAGGAGTACTTGTGCATAGATATATCAGTAGGAGTCCTATTACATTTTATATGTATCGACTCTGTTATCAAATCCTCATTCTTACCTTTAACTTGTGATACAATCACATATTCGACGAGATAGAATGGATTTATTATCCTAGTGCCAGAGGATACGATTGGGGGATTGACCATTCCTAGAATCTCTGTTAGCTACAGAGGTAAAAGCACATCCACGGATGTCAAACGGTTTGTACCATTACAGGTATACGATTAAGGGATTAACTATTCCTATACCTAGCTGTTAGCAACAGAGGTAAGAGTATGTCTACGGATGGCTTAAAGTTAACGATGATAGTTACCCTAGTACCAAAGGGTATTATTCAGGTTAGTTATATTATTACCCATATTTTGTGACTCATTCACATAACCAATGAGGTAAATTATATTTAGGTATCCTAGTACCAAAGAATACAATTTCTTATAATGATAATAATAGTAACGCAATTAGATCTTGGTAGAAGATTACAATGAGAACAATTAAGTCTTGGTAGAAGACTCCTTTTGTTACTAATAGGAATCGTAGGGATTTCTAGGGATTTTCAAACATTTACAGTTGATCTACAAACATTTTCATACTTATATGAGCTTTCTTTCAAAACAATGTCAAGTCTTAAAAATTATAAGTTTTACAAGTTAAGACACATTAATACTTATGATCTCACCAGCTTTAAAGCTGATACTCGCTTTCAAAATTACTTGTATCCTCAGGTCATCATAGACAGGTACCGATGCAAGGAGAAAGGAAGATGGAGCTTATTCAAGACTTATCTTTCATTTTGATTTATGCTTTAGTGTTTATCAAAATTTGACAGAATACAATTGTATAATAATTATTCTATTAATGCAATGGATGATGTTGTTGCTTGATTACTACTTTACATTGTTGTTGATATTATACATGACGTCTTCCGCCCCAAAACATTTCCGCCGTTCCTAGTTTTGGGGTGTGACATCGACTGATCGCATGCACCACACCCTTTTCTGTTAAGCCAAAATCTCATTAAGTGCTTAATAATCCGTTCCAGAAGCTATAAATCCAGATCCTAAGCTTCTTTCATGTCTTAAGCCATAAAGTTGCTTACTTGATGGCTTACAAGTCTCATACATGCTTAAACTTCCATAAATAACATTCTATTTCCATGGAGCTAACTAGATCTCATGCATGGTTTCATGTAAGCCACAAAGATTGAAACTTTATTGCTAGGAAGATGTTTTTGAGCCTTAAGGATGGCAACCCAAGCTCCAAAACCGACTTACAAGATCAAGACTCAACCTTTGGACCTAAAAAGGTCCAAACTTCCATAACCTAGATCTAGAAAGAAAAAGGGAGAAAGTTCAGAACTTTATACCTTCCTTTGATGACCAAGAGGGTGCTAAGTCTAGATCCCTAAGCTCAAGCTTCTTCTCCAAATTCTTCTCTTCCTTCTTCACTACTTCCTTTCACTAAAACACTTACAAAAGCTTCTTCACACACACAAGAGAGGATAAGAACGAATTAGGGTTTTCTTGAGGGTGAGGAGGCTGATGGGAAAACAGGGAAGGAGGCTATAATGGGGTTTATATAGCCCTTAAACCCCTAAAATTAGGGTTTCCTCTGGCCACGTACGCTGGGCGTACCTTATGGTACGTTGCGTGTACGCTTCTCATTCCCGCGTTTCATTTAGGCGTTACGCCCCGCGTACAACGGCTGACGCCCCGCGTACGGCTTATGGGCAGCCTATGCCTTGCCCCAAAATCAAAGAGGCCGAATCCATAATATACAATTATATTATAGCCCAAAATAAGACTTGAGATTTTAAATAAATTTATACCTCTGAAGACGATCGTTACACCAGTAGTGCTTCTATAATTTTCTTTATCTCCCGCCCAATCTGCATTAGCGAATGCACGAAGTGTTAATAAGGAGTTGTGAAACAATATTATTCTGTGATATAAAGTGTCATGTAAGTACCTTAATAAGTGTTTGAGGGTTGTCCAATGATGAAACGTCCCAAAAACACAGTCTAAAAATTTCGTTTTAATTTAATAATAAAACCATAGTCATCGAACATCATATATAAATCATAAACTGTGTATCTCAAAATACCATAACAATTATAAAATTATCAGAGTATAAACATCCCAGGCTGAACAGATGGTGTGTGCACTGCAATCTTCTCGAGCTCCTCTTTTGAAAACTGAGTACCTGAAACCAAAACTGAAAACTGTAAGCACGAAGCTTAGTGAGCTGCCCCAAACTACCACATACCATACAATAACATATAAAGCACATACTGGGCCTTGCCCACTGCATCGGACCAAAATCTAGAAAACTGCATCGGACCGAACTCCGGAAACTGCATCGGACCGAAGCCGGAAACAAACCAGGCCCTTGCTCTCTGCATCGGACCGAAGTCCGAAACTAACTGGGACCTTGTCCCCTGCATCGGACCAAAGTCCGGAATTGACTGAACATAACATAGCGTAAACATATCAACTAGCATGAACATATATTCTACATACTGCATCGGACCAGGGTCCGGAACACATAACACAAAACATGCTTGAATCACAAAGACATCAAGCAGTCTAACTACTACATTGGACCGAGGTCCGGAACTGCTGCTAACTAAACAGGCCGTCATTGTGGCCGTAGACTCGTTCCTACTGGAAGGAAACTCACCTCACACTGCTGAAGTCCCGCAGACTCAATCCCACACTGCTGTAGTCCCGCAGACTTGACCCCAGCTGCTAGATGACAGATTCCCGATTTTTCAACATCAAGATAACACCCAACTAATAATTTGGTTCCACTACATAACTATAATTACATACTTTGGATAATTACTACATTACCCCAAACTTGGCTTACCCAAGGCCAAGGTCCAATCCATAGGCCCAAAGTCAACTAGGGATCAAAGCCCAACATATGACCCAATTTTCCAAATTGGGCCCAAACCTCTACATGGGCTTCCCTTGAGGCCCAATTGTCCAGTCCAGTCCAACATGTCCCATTCTAAGGGCCCAATATCATACAACCCTCTAGGCCCAAACTATGGCCCAATTTGGACTAATCTTCCATTTGAGCCTTACCCTAAAGCCTAAGTAATTATCCTAGTCCATTTGATTATTCTTGGATGGACGCCCATTAACAACCCAATCATTAAGGCCCAATATTATACCCAAGTGAAATTAGGGTTTCTCATAAAATGACGATTAGGATTAAGTGTTTCTCACTTAACCCATTAACGGCTTAACCCACTAAGGACTTAATCCACTAAGGACTTAATCCATTAAATACATTATTGCTTAGATTAATTTCTGCCAATGATTATTATTTAATATTTCACTTATTAAATAATTCTCGTGTGTGTCCTGATAAATTCTCAAATATTAGGATTTTCTCAATTAGCCGATTAGGGACTTGATCCATATTATCCTTTACTCTACTAGATATATGGCATGAAATAATTTGGGCTTAATTCACAATCCAATCCCAATGGCGCACAAGTGGGCCCAGTAAGTTTAACGCTCAATACTCATAATTAGGGTTTTCCACCCAAACATGGAACAATAGGCCCAAAACCAATATCTAAGCCCATTAGGGTTTGCTAGCGGGGCACCACCCACTACCACCTCGGGTAGTGGTGGTCGATGGCGGCTTACGGCGGCGGCCACCATCTTACGGTGGTGGTTATTATTAATTTTTTATTAACCAAAGCTAATTACAATTACAATGATTAATCCAAACATAAACACACACACACACGCTAACACACACTAACTAACACACATACACTGCCACACCATGGTGGCCGGCGGCAGTGCTTGGCGACAACCACCACCTCATGGTGGTGGCGGCGGTTGATCTTGATTTTTCAGCTAGACAAAAACATTCCAATGAAGTAAATACAACTACACACACCACAATAAACACACACTACGCCCTTTGCCCGGAATAGCAACACAGCCACCCACCTATGGCGTTTGGTGGCGGCAAAACCCCCAGAGAGGCGGCAGTAGCTTTGATATCGGCGACAACCACCATGGCCGGCTGCCATGGTGGTTCTTCATGACCTCAATTCGGCAGAACCCATTCACACCCAACATGGGATGAGATACTATTGAATAATAAAAGTGACCCTCTTGATACCGCAACCATCTCTCTACCGCAACGGTTCAGCACCCGCAGCCAATCCAGCACCCGGAGTCAGTTCTTCATTAGCAACCACAATCAGTCTTTTGCTACCGCAGTCTACTTATCTAGATTACTTATTGTCTTTTATGTAATACACTCTATTATCCAGTATGCCTTGCATGGCTGCTTATAGACTTGTAGTCTAGAATAGTTCAGAATCACTATAAATAGAGACTTATTCTCTTTTATTAAACAGTCAGTCTCTCAATCACTGATAACTTGCGTATTATTCTGAATACATTTCTCCAAGTTATCTTCTTCATTTCTCTATCTTTCTATTCTTCTTACTCTCAATAGTTACTAAAGCATATCTGATTATAACCTCTCTCCGGAGCAACTCTTTAAGACTTAATCACTAAGTTTGATCTTCCTTATTAACTCGGAGTGATTGCATTCCATGTTACGAATCAGCTTAAGTGTATTCTTGATATAACAATTGTTGTCATTTATATTTCTTTACTTTTCGCAACTAACTCTCTAACTATCTAACTATATTATTGTTGAGCTTTTAGATCCTTTGAGATTAACTATTCCGCAATATACCTGTTCTAACTTTTGTTCAAGTGTGTCTCCAAGTTTTTCTCTCAACAATTGGTATCAGAGTCAAAGTGGTTGCTTTTTGGATATCGGAACTCTGGTTTTTCAAAAAGCCTTCTATATCACTAAAGCTCATTTCTTAAAAAACAAAAACAATCTCAAATGGCACAATCGTTATCTCGGAATGTCTCCAACTGTGTCGGTGGTTCTAACCGAGCTCCAATACTGGTAGCAAATGAATATCATCACTGGTCATAAAGAATGGAGAGGTACTTAAGAAGACTGGGAAGAGATGTATGGCGATCCGAAGAAGAAGGACCACATGTTCCAGTCCTTACACCAGTCCAAACTGACGGCATTGTAACCAGGCTAGGAGGAGGTCAACCAACCATGAGCCGTCCCACCAAGGATGATCTCGATAAAATGGAAAATGATGTTGTTGCTTTCTATGAATTTTCCTGCGGAGTTGCTCCTGACAACTTCGATATTATCATAAACTGCAAATTAGGAAAGGAGATTTGGGATGTTCTCAAGAACTTGTACGAAGGCTCAGAACAAGCACAAGACAAGAAGCTCACTACCATACTCAACGATTTCAACAACTTCAAAGCTCATACTTGTGAGAGTTTGGAAGACTCCTTCAAAAGGTTCAACCTGATAGTCACCAAGTTATCCAATGCGGGTACCATCTGCAATAACCATGAAACCAATCTCCAGTTGCTTAATAGTTTAGGAAGACATTGGACTATGGCTAAGATGATAGTCCAAGGTGACAGGAAGATTCACTCTTTGTCACTCTACAAACTCTATGGAGAGCTTCAAGCACAAGAATCCACCGTACTCAAAAACTGTGCTGACTTCGGAGGACCACTTGCTCTCATAGCACAAGCTCCACCGCAGTCACCCTACTCTTCATCATATGACACTCCACTGCAGTCATACGAAGCATATTCTGAGTATGATGATGAAGAAGAATTTCAGAAGGCTATTGCTCTGGTTAGCCAACAGTTCAACCGTATACCACCTCCTTCCTTCCGCAATAATCAACAGTTCAACAAACCTCCATTCAACCGTAACTTCAGTTCTCAGAACAACCATTCTTGATATCCCAAAAGTTCTCATCCACCACCGCAATCTCAGAACAATCAACCAAAGGAGGTACCGCAGTCTCCTTAGACCACTGACTCCGGTACTCAATCAGAAGACAAGAGCGATGTTGTAATTTGTCACAAATGCAACAAAGAAAATCACTTCGTAAGAGATTGTAAGGCCAATATAGTCAAAGACAGAGCATTCTACCTTAGAACGGCTCAAGAGCTGGAAGAAAAGGAAAAGGCAAGGGCATATGTGGCCCATGTCGAAAGAGACCATCAAGTTTGGTCATCCGGAGACGAAGAAGAGACCATCAACAGTGTTAAAGGAAAGGGAAAATCTGCATGCTGGCCACTGCGGATGATGATGGATCTATAATGCTGAACAAGAACTACTGCTACATGGCAAAGGATGGGACTCTAAGCATCGTCGAACATGTAAAACTCTTGATCTAAACTTTAAATTATAGTATGCATGACTGTCAACCCTACATAGATGATCTTAATGACACTTGTGCTACCGTCCTTACAGACTATAACAAAGCCTTAGATGAGAAGAACATTGCGTCCCAAGAGATGTTCCATGTGAGAGGACGACTGGACAACAAAAGACTTAAGATGGCTATGTTAGAGAAGGATCTAGAGTTAGAAAAAGATGCTAGAATGTTAAGCGAAACCAAATTAGAGATAGCTTTGAACCAGAAAGATTTAGGTCAGAGAGAAATTGTACCCTTAAATCTCTTAATTGAAAAATTGTTTAATGAAAGTGAGGCTATTGAAAATTTGATAGACAATGGAACCGTGGAAAATACATATAATTGGGGTTGGTCAAATGGATATCCTACCGTAATGGACTCCTCACCCTGGTTCAACAAAGAAAGATTGTATGTCCCTCCTGATAAAGAATTTCATTTCCCTGTCAATGACAAGACGTTTCCCAAAGATATCAAAACTCACTTCGGTAGACTGCACAATTTAAGCAATAATTGTGTCATTCAGGAAATACTGCCTGAGGTTTCGGGTCACAAATGTGATCAAATTCCTATCTGTGGCACCATTTATCCAAATTCTCAAACTTCATCCGTAATTGATGAAGAGATTGTTGTTGAGGGCCCCGAAGTCTTAAAAGACTTTCCATCTCTGTCCTCAGACCATAGTGTCTCTCACTGTAGTCAAATGTCCCATAAGTGTCCCACCGGAGTTCCATCTAATACCTACTCTACGGTAGTCAAGTCATCTCTACCGCAGTCATCAATTCAAGGAACTGCAATTCTTCAGCCAATATTTCATGAGTTACCCATAAAAAATTTTGCAGTAGGTCAATGCTCTCAAATCCCAGAATCCTCAAGTTCTGATGATTCAAGCCCACATTTTCAAAATCATTCCAAAAATTCCAGGAAACCGCAGTTGAATAACTATGACCGCGGTTCACCAAAATCTTTGGCAAAAAGGATTTCAAAGAAGAAATTAGATCTCGAGGCACAAACAGACAAAGTTTTTCGAAAAATAAGAAACATGTTAGAATTCCAAAATCTAAGAGTCCAGAAAAATTTGTTTTCACAAACTACATTTCAAAAATCTCTTCTTTCATGAAAACAAGCAAAAAGGAAAGTCCTGTTTCAAAAGTCATTCCTACTACTTCTGACAAAACCCAAAAAGTTGTCAAATCTTTTAGAAACTACGTTTTTCAGGTCTATTCCTCAAATGACCCCAATTGGAAAGGAATTTTACCCACTCCAACACTTTTAAAATCACGACAAACTTTCAACAAATGGAAGGGTATCTTACCAAATCCACCTAAAGGGACTCATAGATTTACACGTGCTAAACCTCGTTCAAAACACACTTTTCAGAAACCCAACAACACGCACATTAGAAGTTACCCACCTCGGACCGGTACTAAGTCCAATTCATTCTATAAACCGCTGACCAAGCAAAGTGTCAATTTCAATGACAAAATCTCTTTTTGTAAATGTCAGTGCAGTTGTCAAAAGGTTTTATCTCATGTCAAATGGAATCAAAGTCAGAAACCTCGTATTTTTTCAAAAACTCACAACAATCCAAATCTGAACAAACACCCAGGACTCGGTCCAAAAGATGACAAGAGACCTGTCCATGCAACCTCAGACTTTGCATCATTCAGAAATAGATCAACTGTCCTTGGCTCCAAACTTGTTTGGATGCCTAAACTAACCGTGTAATTCTCAGGCTTTGTGCAAGGAAGAACAAGAAGAAGAATGGTTAATTGACAGTGCCTGCTCCTTGCACATGACCGGAAGGTTAGGGTACCTTTGAGATTTCAGGCCTATATGCAATGGTGGAAATGTCACGTTTGGCAACAATGAAAACGGTGTCATTCGAGGTTACGGTGTTCTCACTACGGGGAGCTTTTCCATTCAGAAGGTTGCTTATGTAGAAAGCCTTAAACACAATCTCATCAGTGTTGGCCAACTATGTAAAGCACGACATCGAGTTGAATTTGATGATCAGTTTTGTTACGTAATGACAAGTGATAGGAGCTCATGTCTGATCAAATCTCGATCCGAAGGTACCATGTATCCTTTGGATGTCTCTCTAATCATTGGCAGACCGCAGTTGTGTTTCTTGTCCAAAGCTTTATCCGAAGTCAGCTGGCTCTGGCATCGCAAGCTAGCTCATCTCAACTTTCGATACATCAACAACTTGGTCACTGGAGAACTAGTCCACGGTCTCCCTATTTTCAAATTCAGCAACGATACTCTCTGTCTAGCTTGTGAATGCGGAAAACAATCAAAAGCAAGTCACCCTGTAATAATGGACTCTTCTATTTCTGAAACACTGGAGCTGTTACACATTGATCTCTACGGGCCCTCAACCATAGCCAGTCTCCACCACAAAAAGTATATACTGGTTATTGTTGATGACTATACACGCTTCACATGGGTCTTCTTTCTTAGACTCAAATCAGAGACACCGCAGATCTTCATCAACTTCATCAAAGAAATCGAACTTCAAATCAAGCTTCCAGTTAGACGCATCTGCAGTGATAATGGAACCGAGTTCACTAATCATCTTCTCAACAGTTTCTTGGTTTCCAAAGGTATCTCTCACAAATTCTCAGCACCCTATACACCGCAACAAAATGGTGTAGTAGAAAGAAGGAACTGCACACTAGTAGAAGCAGCCAGATCCATGCTTAACTTCGCCCAACTTCCTCTCTACTTCTGGGCTGAAGTAGTAGCAACCGCATGCTTTGTTCAAAACCGAAGTATCGTGTGCAAACGCCTCAATAAAACACCATATGAGGGTCTTAACAACTGCAAACCAAATGTTCGCTTCTTTCATATTTTTGGATGTAGATGCTTCGTGATCAACAATAGAGATCAACTCAACAAGTTTTCACCAAAGTCTGATGAAGGCATCTTCCTTCGTTATTCCACTAACAAGGTTGCTTATCGAGTGCTAATCAGACGTACAAGGCTGATCATTGAAAGCTTTGATGTAAAATTTGATGATTCTCACATCTGCGACGCCGCTCCGTCCTCAGAAAACACCGCAATCATGGAATGTGACATTCCTGCCTCTTCAAGACCCTTAAATCTAGTTGAAGTCAATTATGAAGATCTTTTTAATCCTGTTGAAACGGCAAAACTATCCGAAGTTCTTGTGTCACCCGCAGCTCAATAACAACATTATGATGTTTCTGGACCATCTCAATCTGAAGTAGTATCTCTAAATACTTCCACCTCTTTGGTTGAGGGGGAAAGATCTACTCCGGATCTAGTCGCAACCGTTGAGGTTCCAGTACTTGATGTTGTTCAAATTCCTGCCCGCAGAGAAGCATTACCATCAAACGCATCTTCGAATTCGGATGATGAACTCATAGAGAATATTGACACTAGAACCGATTCAAGGATTGTCACTCTCCCATCTGTAGTCCAGTGGGAACCCTCTCAGGTTCCAGTAGAACTCCCGTCTGCAATCCAGGGGGAACCTCTCTCGGCTACTCAAGAAAATTCTATTCCAATAGATCAAGATGATTCAGCTAGATGTTCTCAAATCAAGGGGGAACTGCCATCTCCAACCGCAGATTCCTCTAATATCCAAGATATCCCTTCTACCGTAGCTGTTGATCATCTGCTGCCACGTCTTCATGTATGGACGAAAGAACACCCACCAGGTCAAATCATCGGCAACCCATCCGCAGGTATCCAGACTCGGTCTTCCAAGGACTTATCTGATCACTGCCACTATGCAGCATGTATGTCCTCGGTAGAGCCCAGAGCGATCAAAGAAGCACTGCCTGAACCGGATTGGATAGCCGCAATGCAAGAAAAGCTTGAAGAATTTCAAAGAAACAAAGTATGGCAGCTCGTTCCGAAGCCACATGGTCACTCCATTGTTGGCACTAGATGGGTGTTCAAAAACAAGTTGGATGAATCCGGTGCGGTAATCAAAACCAAGGCAAGGCTTGTTGCCAAGGGCTATAGTCAATTGGAAGGCATTGACTACGATCAAACGTATGCTCCGGTAGCACGCATGGAAGCTATCCGGATCTTTCTAGCATACGCAGCCCACAAAAACATCAAGGTACACCAGATGGACGTTAAAAGTGCCTTTCTCAATGGGGAACTAAAAGAAGAAGTTTATCTTCAGCAACCTCTAGGATTTGAAAATGTTGAATTCCCAGACCACTGCTACAAGCTTGAAAAAGCAGTCTACGGTCTGAAGCAAGCCCTAAGAGCTTGGTATGATACACTCTCTGAATTCCTCGTCTCATCTAGGTACAAGAGAGGAGTGATTGATCCCACACTATTCAGAAAACAAAATGGTGATCATCTTATGATGCTACAAATATATGTGGATGACATCATCTTCGGTTCGACTGGTCAAGGCATGGTAGATGAATTTGCTAGGCTCATGACCAACAAGTTAAAAATGAGCATGAATAGAGAAATTAACTTCTTTCTAGGTCTTCAAGTGAAACAAGTACCACAAGACATATTCATTCAGCAAGAGAAATACAGCACTGAACTATTAAAGAAATATTCAATGGACAATTGTTCATCTGCTAAGGTCCCCATGGCCTTCGATTATAAGATCTCTGCTAATCCCTCAGGCGAATCTGTGGATCACAAGACTTATAAAGGCATCATAGGCTCGTTGATGTACCTCACCGCAAGTAGACCGGACATTGCCTTTGCAACTGGTGTTTGTGCAAGGTATCAGGCTGACCCGAAAGTATCTCCCCTGACGGCAGCCAAACAAATTCTACGGTTCCTGAAAGGAAGCAAATCTCTTGGTCTATGGTACCCTGCAAGCAATGACTTCAGCCTACAAGCCTTCACAGATGCGGATCATGTCAGATGCAAGCTCGATCGAAAAAGCACTTCAGGTGGATGTCAATTAATGGGAGAACGTCTCGTCAGTTGGTCTTCAAGGAAACAAATTTGTGTCTCTCTATCAACTGCAAAAGCCGAGTATGTGGCCGCAGCCAACTTTTGCTCTTAAGTCCTTTGGATGAAGACTCAACTAATGGACTACAGGTATAGAATGCTGCGGATACCGATATATTGTGACTCTGAAAGTGCTATTGCTATATCTCACAATCCGATTCAGCACTCAAAAACCAAACATATTGAACTACAGTATCATTTCATTAAAGACAACATCTTGAAAGGTAACATTGAACTCATCTTTGTCCCTTCTCATGAAGAGATTGCTGATGTGTTCACAAAAGCGCTCGACTCCAAAAAACTCAACAGTTTCCTACAAATGCTAGGGATGATGAATCCAGACCCGCAATTCTTTTTGAATTGTTAGCTACCACAAACCATTCTTGGTCTCCGTTGCATTTCTAACTGAGAATTACATATGATAGATGGTTTTGGTACCGCAGTCTAGGTACCGCAACCATATGTCATATGTATCTTTCATGGGTCCTAATGGTTTGTTATTACTAATTTTTTTGTACAAGTGTTTTCCTCTCAGTTCCTCACTACTGTCTTTCCTTTGTTCATCCGCGATGACGACTCTCAACCACAATGCTTTTTCATCCGCTATGAAGATTCTCAACTGCAATGACGTTTCCATCCCCGACCATCATGATAATTTCCCAACTGTTTCATCAACTCTCGAATCTTTGTGTGTTATTTAATGATCCTTTATTAAATAAAATAAAACATTTCCTTTAGAAACTGTCACATTCTCTTTCTGTATAAACCCCATGTCAGACCTATTTTAGGGATGATGACAAAAAGAACGATTTTCCAATCAACTCATCCTTAATTTGTCCTTTCCTCTCCCTACCACGTCCCATCCATTACAACTTTCTCTCTCATCACCCCCACGATTACCTGACGTATTGACATGCGTCTGATCTTACATTAAATGCAAACCCCCTTTTGGAAATCTCCCAAAATCCTTTTAAACCCTTTTTGATTTTGTGTGGCTGAGATTTAATCCAAAAATCATAGTTTCCCCCCAAAAACCCAATCGTCAGTTTACCCTCTTCTACTTTTTTACCTAGGGTTAAAACCTTTTCACCCCTCTTTTATAAACCGATTTTCTTCCCCAATAATCCTTTATGCTCTCCGATTATCGACTGTTCTCTCCCAACCTTCAAAACACCCATAACTCTTAAGAACTCCGTCTTTCTTCTCTTACAATGGTGAAATCAGGTGCATCTAAGAAGCAATCCAAGGCTTCAGGTTCTGCGAATCCAACTGGTTTTGACTCTCCAACAATAGCTTCAAGCAATTTCAGAGTAGTTTTTGAAGATCACCCCTCATACAATGCCCCAACCAAGCTTATGGTCAAGTATCTCAAAAACCATATTATGTTTGGTTCATTCGATGCCTTTACAGACGTCGTTCCAGTTTCAACACTCTTCAAATGTGCTTTTTCTGCATATCTTCCATTGGAGAACCCCCAAGAAGTGCATCTCAACCTCATCAATGATTCTTTGGTCATCTTGACCAAAGATAAGTTCTTATCCGCCATTAACCTTCTGATTTACCCCTCCATCAAGATTTTCTCACCGTCAATGTCTGACGTCACAACCGCACTCTACCAGATGGGGTATCAGAAACCAATCCGAGGGATTGGTGAGTTTAAAAATAACCAACTAGTTGCGGTTTGGTAGTTTGTGTGCCATTTCGTCATCCGCTCTCTATCCGACATAACCAGAGGCATCGACAACATGGGATTAAAGCTGCTAGAACTGGTGTGGAGCATCTTCACAGGCCACAATGTCAACTATGGGTAGATTCTTTGGGACGATTTCCTTCAATATATCCCCAAAGAGCACCCAAGGGAGAACCCAAAAGAGCTCACTTTTGCTCGGTTCTGGTCACTATGCATCTCAGACTGCATGCGGATGCTAGGATTGACATGGGCAGTGAAATCAACTTCTTTGTCACTAAGGATCTAAAAAGGTACAACCCTTCTTGTGACCAAACTTTATTTGGACCGATCCGCAGGCTTCCCACCCATATTCTTACATTTCTTGGTCTTGAGACTGCTGATGTCTCAAACCACATTGAGGCTATGGAGGGTATTGCCCCATACCCTTCTACTCCGCCTCTTCCTTCCACAACCCTTATCCCTAATGGTACGACAGTCTCCTCTGCCACTACGCTATCCAACCTTTCTCAAAGAAGAAAGTCGTTGGCATCCAAGAAGAAACAAAGCACACCTAAGAAGGATGCTCCAAAACGAACCGCAGCCTCCAAGAAACGCAGGACAAAACCTCCCCCAACCGTATCTAGCACTGATTCAAATGAGGATAGGCAACCTATCGCTATTCTCAAGAAAAGGAAAACAACCGAAACATCTAGCCATATGCGTGACTGAACAGATGTTGAAGCCTCTCAAAAGGCTCCGGTAGTCCTTGGGGTGGCCGCACACCCATTCGATACCTCTATCTTTTTCGAGTCTTCCCGACTGCATGTATTTTCCCCAGAGGAGTTGCGCTCCATCCTTCTTTCTGTTACCCAAACACTACAAACACCTTCCCACCCGCAGGGCACTTCTTTCGCCCATGCCAGAACTGGGCCGAGGCCAGACTTGACCACGGGTCATGGAGACCGAGGAAGCCCAGGAAATCCTACTCTGCTTTCATCTTTCACAGGTGGTTTCTGTTGGGTTTTGAGCATTCTAACACTCCTAAGTGTACATGCAACCCTAAATACCTTGGATCTATGTTTTCTCTATTATACATGCAAATAAGAACTCCCAAGGTATTATCCTAACCTAGCATACAAATCAATTAATGTAACAAGATAGAATACATACCTTTGATGTAGCTTGATGTCTTCAAGCTTTAAGAGCTTAGCCCCAATAGTGTGGAAGCCTCAAGTGGAATCACAAATCACCAAAACACCTTGGAAGACTTTAGATTATATAGATACTTGGTTCTCTCTAGTGAAATTGGCTAGCCCTTCTTAGTGGACCCCACTAGTCCCACATTTCACCAACCAAGGACATCTTTATATAGTATGGAGACTAGGGTTAAACCCATGACCTTTCATTTCATATGATCCATGGGTTAAACACTCCATGGACTTTCCATGAAAGCTTAACCCAACCTAAATGAACTTGGCCCATTCCATATATATAAGAGTGCATATTTAATTAGTTCATTTTGATCACTTAATTAATTCTAAATTAATTCTTGATCAATACTAATTAAATAATATGATTCCATAATAATATATTAGAACTTATAATATATTAATATTAATCATAAACATACTATTCTCAAAAGATTATCCATATAAATTGTGTCGGTGAAGTGCAACCCAAATGGACCATGTCGGGTCGGGTCAAGTACATACCAAATATAGTTATGGACTTAGACATTAATCCAATAGTCTCCCACTTGGATAAGTCTAAAACTATTATTGCGTAAGACTTTAGGAACCAACTGGCAATCCTAGCTCTTAAAGCCGCTGTCGAACTCTGATCTCGTCAACGAACTTGTCCATTAGATAAGGGATCATATATTCCTCCAATCTAGATATCATATGGAATGAGACATGGATTATAATCATTCTCTCTGTCCATTTTTTGTTTCATGATTTCCGATTTATGACGACTGACTAATTGAACAAATCAAATCAGTCCTGGCCCGGCCGAGCACTTCCATTTGTCATCATCAAATCATCGAGGGGCCCACAGATATCGCTTTTATCCCAAAGGTAAAAGGAATGGATAAACTTCGACTCATACGGCTTGCTCTACTACTTGTTAAATCATACACAAAGGCACGTTTTATAGCACCGAGTTACCAAATGCGTTTTCGTGCAATCAATGTACAACCAACTCATACTAACAACTCATATCTCTAGGTTTGAAGAATATAAGATATTATCGTCTCATGATCACTCGTGATAAAATCCATGAAGTGATTCCAATGAGCGCGGGTTGAATCCAATACTCAGAACTTATGAGCACTCATGAGTGTTGTAGCCCTTTGTCTAACACCTTAGACCACTACAAGCCAACCCATGACAGTCTTAATTCATATCTACTTCCAACATATGACCGACTGTGGATGGTTTGAATAACATAGTCATTCCGGAAGAATAACCTAGTTTATTCGGGAAGTCAAAACATGCAAAGTGAAACACAATAATAATTGAATCCAATATGGTCTCAGAACTTATGAATATAAATAAAACACCTTTTATTTATCACCATATGATTACACATTATTCATTGTATACTGTTTCAGCTATCAACTTTATTCTTGAATTTAAAACAATAGTTGTCCCATGCTCCAAGCATGTACACTATGTTTTCTAAACACTAGTCATGCCATACACCAAGTATGCATACTATGTTTGTCTATGATCTTTACTTTGTGAACTAGATCAATTGAACATAACTTCAATGATTCTCTTTTCACAGTCCCAAATCCTTACTGCAAATGCAAGAATTCCAAATTCATGCTATTTACTGAAATCTGTTAGATTCTAAACTTATATGCATTGATCCTCTTGTAATGATTATGCACAAAGTCATAAAGACTTATCAACAAACATTACAGAGCATTCCAAAGGAGATCAACTCCTTGGAAACATCCTTCTTGCATTAAGTTTCCTTAATCTTACACAGATTGAAAATTCTAACTTTGAAACATTTCCAGATTCCATTTTGACTATCACTTCTGAACAAGAGTTGCCTCCTTACAGATTATGTCAATATGGTCCTTCCAGAATTATCACTATACTTCCAACTGTCCTTGAGCAACCAATCTTTGGTAAACCTTAGATTGTCCTTGACAATTGTTTAATCCTTTTAGTCATATCCAGTTCTAAACCTTTTCCCTTCTTAATGCCCCAGGCATTTGGAAAATTTTAGAAAGGACGAATATAGCACATGTAATCGATCTTATATCCGAAGCATATGGGACACGATTCATGATGTCTCACATAAAGACTAAACCAGTCTTTTGCTATAACATTTCCATTTCTATTTGCCAAGTTCTCATAATTTAGATTATGAAAAGGGGTGCCGTAACCATAATCGAATTTTAAGCACACAAATAATGGACCCATATACAGAATTTCCTTATGTTGAGCCATTCCAACATGAAATTCATATATATCTTTGACTAAATGATTAAAACCTCACGATCTAAGCTTATAGATTTGAGATGAAGTATAATTTCCTCTCCCTTAATTATAGCAAAACAACTCTTTCCCAATTGAAACCTTTTTGTTTTCTATAATTAACATTGCTAACTTGCAATACTTATCATAATTATCATGCTCCCACTAACATGATGATTATTAGCATAACACTTATGCTCCCACTAGCTTTGACATGTACTCAGAAAGATCGACTTCTAGAAATCAATACTTTATTGACTTTCTTACCAAAGTTCAGATTTCTGATACTAGATTGTTTTGATAAGACTTTATCAAAAACATACACCTTCCCTTAGATAGCACACTTGTGTGTCTAAACAATTATGAAGAGGGATGTCGTAATCATAATGGTTAGACCTTTTTGCCACTTCTCACAAGTCCAGGTTAGTGTGCCGGTAAACCACACACGCTCCACTAACGACTTTGAGAATGCAAATGTCACAATTGCTATCTAGCAAAAATCTACTTAGTGAAAGTGTTTCCTCACCATCATTTTCATGAATCGGAGAGAAACCTTATGACACTTAGATTTACTGGTGTATGTGTTCTTATCCATGTGAATTGTCAAAATCATAGTCACAAGACAAAGATAATGACAAATCCAAAACCATATGGATTGAACTCAATCTTAATTTCTTGCCACCTGGCAGTTCAAGGGCCTGCCATTGCTTCCAAGTTGTTGTGCAACCAATTAAGAACTCTAAGAACTCATATGCAAAGCCAACTTTAACTAGAATGGGCACAGATATGTCAACACGATAGGTTATAAACCTCAAGTCGTGTGCTAGTGAAGAACTTCAGGTTCCATACTTGATTAGTTCTTGAGACTTTCAAGACCTTTAAGACTCCCACTGTCCTCTTGACCTATAAGACCCCCTTGTCAAATATCCAAGAGATAGTGTGGATTCTAATCAAGACAAACACTTCACACAATTGGCCTAAGTTGGTCTTTGTTTTATCCAAAACATCACAACTTACCAATTTCAAATGTACAAGAGTAGGAAACTTTTACTCTTCCATTTGACAAGTGTTTTAAACCTTCATTAAGACATGTCACTCAAATAACAATCTTGGAGTATGACGACTTATATTAGAACGAAGTATGACTCATCTTCTTGATTTAACCATTTCAACAATTCAAGATCCCTCTTCTTAGTCATAAGAATGCACTAAGATTTTTCCTTAGAGAACTAATTTTGATATGGTTTCTTAATCATTAAGATGATCACAAAAACTGATACTAAAGTACTCTCCCATCTTTTTAGATTTGAGAAACTTTTATCCTTTTGCCTAATTTGATTCTTCTTATTCGCTCTGCCTTACATTGGAACCTTTTTCCAATGTCTCAGAGTTACACTTAAGCATGTAAGTATAATCATATTTACTAAGCTTTAGTAAACTATGACGAATAGTCTTATCAAACTTTTGTGGTAGACTTAATCAGTGCACAAGAATGTGTACTCGATCCCTTAGTCCTTTACTTGACTCACACATCCATATGAACAAGTAATTAGTCTTAATTTTCCAAAACTTGAAAGTTCTCATTCATCATGCTATACAACTTGCATGATTCCAAGTTCCGGTCCAATTGAAACTTGGGTGATGAGAATCTTTCCTTATTTGGTAAATCTAGACATTACCACAAATGAAAGAATCAATTTCATATTTCCACTCTTGCTCTTAATGGAATCATATAAGCAACAATTTTTCCTCAAATGCCATTGTAAGGATATTTTAAAATAAATAAAATCATCATTTTTTTTCTTTTATTTTAAAAACTTTGCGGAAAAACTTATCCTTACAATCCATATGAAAACTTGTTGTTATCTATTCCTAAGCAATATCTCATAACTCCTAAGAAGTAGCTCAAGAATCCGATCTTCAAACTATGCGATAGAAATCCATCTACGCGATCAGATTCAGTATATTCTTTCTTTAAGTTTCTTCACCTTTTCTTTGATTCTTAAAACATCACCATGTGACCTAGTCACATCATGTATCAAGAATCTCAGAATAGAAACTTAACAGAGTTAGATAGTGGATTTTACCTGAAGTAGAGTCAAACTTATTGACTTTAACATCCTTAGGTAAATTTGGCAGCTTCGCAACCAATGCCCCTTCCTTTGGCAATATAAACATATGGACCCTTTGATAATGGTACACGAGACTATCACAGACTTAGCTTTTTCTCTTTACCATTTGGTCAACCGAGTTGACTATGGCCGATCCCTTTCCATTGGGAAGAGAATGTTTTTCTGGATTTCATGTGTCACTATTGTCAATGTCCATCAAGTTTTAAGGAAATTGATCTTAACAAATAGATAAGATCATTAAGGGTCTTGTCATAGTCTGTTTCATAGGTGTCCCAAAGGAACTCACTATGTGACTTAGAAAGTGATTGAACCACCAACTTTCTCAAGACTTTGACACCCAACTCTCCCGGCTTGTCAATATGTGACTACATCTCCAAGACGTGACCACACCGAGACCTTGCCTTGACAATTGGGCTTGAGTGACCTTAAATTTTTCTAGAACTTGTGGGTTGGGGAGAATAATTGGAGGAGGTGAATGAAGTATGATTTCCAAGGGACATCATCTTCATTTAGAAAGCTTGTTTCAAGAGATTTGGGGAGATCATAAATGTCTAAACCAGACATGTTATGGGAGATATTCAAGATAGTTGATTTAAAGTCCTTAATATGACACCCAATATGAAATATTAAGGCTAGGACCCAACAAACTATTTTATAACTTAGAAGAGGTATGCCGTAATCCAAGCTATAAAATATTTGAAGGTAGGTGAATGACGATTCACCAATTTCCACCAAGATAAACGAAATGTATTATTAGGTTTTAATTGGATTTGAAACTCCTAGATCTTTGAGATTCATTGAACTTTTCAAAGGCATGTTTCAATCTCGAATGTGCCCTTCAGGTTTTGTGACTGGGATGCCGAGGATCACAAAACAAGGTGTGAATAACCATACCAATTCACTTGGTACCCTTGATATTATCACCCAATCAATGTGCCGGTTAACCACACACGCTCCATTGATCTATGACAAACATTAAGTCACCCTTCGTGATCCTTACTAGTCCAAGTTAGTGTGCCGGTTAACCACACACGCTCCACCAATGACTTGGTAAGGTACAAAGTGTGAATTCCATGGGCTAGCACCATATTCACATTTTCCTAAGTAACTAAGATTGGGAATTATTAAGAGTTTAGTTACTTAGTATTTATCATTAATACTTTTAATGAAGGGAGAATTATAGTCCTGTCAAACCCGTTCGGCTAACGACCCTCCACCGTTCAAGCAAGCGGTGGGTGAGAGTGGACACCCATTAAGTTGCCATTTTATAGGCAACAACCTTATACCCTTCTTGTGACCAAACTTTATTTGGACCGATCCGCAGGCTTCCCACCCATATTCTTACATTTCTTGGTCTTGAGAATGCTGATGTCTCAAACCACATTGAGGCTATGGAGGGTATTGCCCCACACCCTTCTACCCCGCCTCTTCCTTCCGCAGCCCTTATCCCTAAGGGTACGGCAGTCTCCTCTGCCACTACGCTATCCAACCTTTCTCAAAGAAGAAAGTCGTTGGCATCCAAGAAGAAACAAAGCACACCTAAGAAGGATGCTCCAAAACGAACCGCAGCCTCCAAGAAACGCAGGACAAAACCTCCCCCAACCGTATCTAGCACTGATTCAAATGAGGATAGGCAACCTATCGCTATTCTCAAGAAAAGGAAAACAACCGAAACCTCTAGCCATATGCGTGACTGAACAGATGTTGAAGCCTCTCAAAAGGCTCCGGTAGTCCTTGGGGTGGCCGCACACCCATTCGATACCTCTATCTTTTTCGAGTCTTCCCGACTGCATGTATTTTCCCCAGAGGAGTTGCGCTCCATCCTTCTTTCTGTTACCCAAACACTACAAACACCTTCCCACCCGCAGGGCACTTCTTTCGCCCATGCCAGAACTGGGCCGAGGCCAGACTTGACCACGGGTCATGGAGACCGAGGAAGCCCAGGAAATCCTACTCTGCTTTCATCTTTCACAGGTGGTTTCTGTTGGGTTTTGAGCATTCTAACACTCCTAAGTGTACATGCAACCCTAAATACCTTGGATCTATGTTTTCTCTATTATACATGCAAATAAGAACTCCCAAGGTATTATCCTAATCTAGCATACAAATCAATTAATGTAACAAGATAGAATACATACCTTTGATGTAGCTTGATGTCTTCAAGCTTTAAGAGCTTAGCCCCAATAGTGTGGAAGCCTCAAGTGGAATCACAAATCACCAAAACACCTTGGAAGACTTTAGATTATATAGATACTTGGTTCTCTCTAGTGAAATTGGCTAGCCCTTCTTAGTGTACCCCACTAGTCCCACATTTCACCAACCAAGGACATCTTTATATAGTATGGAGACTAGGGTTAAACCCATGACCTTTCATTTCATATGATCCATGGGTTAAACACTCCATGGACTTTCCATGAAAGCTTAACCCAACCTAAATGAACTTGGCTCATTCCATATATATAAGAGTGCATATTTAATTAGTTCATTTTGATCACTTAATTAATTCTAAATTAATTCTTGATCAATACTAATTAAATAATATGATTCCATAATAATAAATTAGAACTTATAATATATTAATATTAATCATAAACATACTATTCTCAAAAGATTATCCATATAAATTGTGTCGGTGAAGTGCAACCCAAATGGACCATGCCGGGTCGGGTCAAGTACATACCAAATATAGTTATGGACTTAGACATTAATCCAACAGTTTCGGCACGATGAGCACAAATGTGCAAGGATCCGTGGACCCGAAGGACACTTCGGTGCGATTTGAAGGATTTGATGGCGATAAATCAAATGACTCCTGGTTACAGTACAATCCAGTAACCGAGTCATAGAAAAAGAAGTATGCTGCATTCAAGAGGGCCTTCCAAGCCCGCAAGGAGCAACAGATCAAGCAGCAGCAACAAAAAGAACAGGAGATCCAGTCCGTGGCTAGGTATTGGGCAAATGCCATCAGCAATGCCCATACTGTAGCCATAATTCAAAAGGTTCAAAACTGGAGGGATCAGATGGCAGAAACTATGTTGAAAGCTCAAGCTTCAGGCGTAGCCGCAGGTACCTCCAAAGTTCCTCCTACTCCAACTCCTATTCCATCTCCCACTCGTACCGTCAACCCATCACAAGACGAAGGGCCTGCAATCGAACTCAGCTTAGCTCCTACTTTTGGTCTTGATGATGAAGACATCCAAGAGGTCAACAAACCAAACCATTCAGACGATGACCTGATGATGTTTGAAGAAGAAGAGGAGTCTAGTGGTTCTCAGCATTCAACTTCCAAGCCTAAAGAGAAGAAGAAGAAGAAGAAGAAGAAGAAGAAGAAGAAGAAGAAGAAGAAGAAGAAGAAGTAGAAGAAGAATGTTGTCACCTGGAAGGAGTTCATGAGCCTTCAAGCCAAAGTAGATCAAATCTTGGTTGCGGTTAAACCCACTCAACCTCATCCTGAAGACACTCCAGGACCGCAGTCATTGATTGAGAAAATTGAACGACTAGAGACAAGGGAGCGTATGGCTGCTGAACGCATCTCTTTCAAAGTAGAGATGGGGATCTGGTCCCTTGACAACAACCGCACGGCTGACCATAAGGACTTCATGGCTGCAGCGGAACGCCTCATTGCTGAGGTGACCGCAATAAAAAATGATCTTCAAGCAGCCATCACGGATCAAGCTGCTCAGTCTCAGAAAGTGATAGATGAGACTCATACTGCTTATGAGTCCACTATCTCTATTCTTCATGCAACCATCAACAGACTGCATAAATCCCTTACCTCCAACTTCCATCGCCCTGAGATCCTCCAGCTTACCAAAGAAATACACAAGCTGCTCTTCAACTCATCTACTCCAAACAATTCCCAATTGGCAGAGGCTATCAAAGCTCAATTTCAAGAAGTTTGTGCCAAGGTGGATGGACTTAAGCTATGGCTTGAGGAAGCCCCGTCGTTGCATTCCTCAAGAGGGGGAAGTGAAGAAGAAGAAGAAGTCCACCACTCTGATACTTTCATCCATTAGAGTCCCCCTCTCACCACTGAAAAAGTTCCCACACCGCAACCGTCACAACATACCCAATCTCCCCACACTTCACCTCCAAAAGACACTCCCAAAAAGCCTGAGACTCCTCCTCACTTCAAAAATCTTGAGGAGAACATATCATCCGCAAGCTCCACAGACTCCCCTGCCACAGCCCAAAGAAAGCATGATTGGAAGGCGGCCAAGCTTGCTGAACTTATCTAGAGAGAATGTGGATTCGACACTATGATAGATGAGTCCTTGATTAACTCATGGGTGAATCCGCACCGCAGGCAATTGGATGAAGACTACACCCCGCACCTCACATATGTTGAACCCCCTGCTGATGGATACTGGGATATTCCAATTTCTCCAAATGCCAAGTATTTTGCTGTATTTGAGTCATTTGACTGCAGCCTTCCTGCTCACAAACGACTGCCAATGGAGTTTGAAAGACTTAACCGATTTTATGCTGAGCATGGCTCCTCCATTGAGAATATATGGTCTAACGATAGCCCATCCGCAGTCAAGAACTACAAGATGCGGAAGTTCATGAAGGCTGATTTCATCCAGTATACTCTCACCAGAAGAGAGCATGACTACATCCGCGCCCAGGCAGACTTCCCATGCATGAATCCGGAAGAAATCTTCCTTATTTCCAGGGTGTTCAGAACAAGCAGAAAAGCATCCTAAGATGCAATTAGCACTTGAAAAAGCCAACTCCTTTCTGAGGGATACAGTCTATGACTTTGCCAAGATAGATGCGGATATCTACCCCAACATCATCAAGAAGTTTGATCTCCCACCACTTGAACCTATGCCCATGCCTACCGAAGGCTTCGAAGAAATATCACTAGGCGCAACAAACTTCCCTGAAGTTGGAATCATATTCAAACAGAAGACTGACAACGTCAAATACTTCATTCCGATGAATGCCATGCACTGCTTACCCAAGAAACAACTTGACATCTGCCGGACCACAGTTGAAAAATCGAAGAATACTACTGCAGAATTCAAGTTTGAAATTTCGAGAAGAATCATATGGCTGGAAAATGTCAGGAAGTTCTGGTGGATTTTGATCAAGTTCCTCAAACTTGATAGCTGAACCGGAGTTAAAGAGGTCACTTAGGGGGAAATTGTTGAATCATAAAAGTGACCCTCTTGAACTCAGCTACCACAACCATCTCTCTACCACAACGGTTCAGCACCCGCAGCCAATCCAGCACCCGGAGTCAGTTCTTCATTAGCAACCACAATCAGTCTTTTGCTACCGCAGTCTACTTATCTAGATTACTTATTGTCTTTTATGTAATACACTCTATTATCTAGTATGCCTTGCATGGCTGCTTATAGAGTTGTAGTCTAGAATAGTTCAGATTCTCTATAAATAGAGACTTATTCTCTTATATTAAACAGTCAGTCTCTCAATCACTGATAACTTGCGTATTATTTTGAATACATTTCTCCAAGTTATCTTCTTCATTTCTCTATCTTTCTATTCATCTTACTCTCAATAGTTACTAAACCATATCTGATTATAACCTCTCTCCAGAGCAAGTCTTTAAGAGTTAATCACTAAGTTTGATCTTCCTTATTAACTCGGAGTGATTGCATTCCTTGTTACGAATCAACTTAAGTGTATTCTTGATATAACAATTGCTATCATTTATATTTCTTTACTTTCGGCAACTAACTCTCTAACTATCTAACTATATTATTCTTGAGATTTTAGATCCTTTGAGATTAACTATTCTGCAATATACTTGTTCTAACTTTTGTTCAAGTGTGTCTCCAAGTTTTTCTTTCAACAGATACGAACGCACACAACACAACGCAGCTACCCAATCTTGGAGACAAGCGACTGTCAAAGGAAAATGACGATGAGGCAGCCACCCGGAGCGGCGACCTCGGCCAGTGAAAAGTTATTGTTGGCTGAAACGGAGAAGGAAAGAGAATAGCAGGCTTGTGTCGTTACCAGAGGAGATGGAGGCACAGTGGCCCCAACGTCGGCCTTTACTCACGCATTCACCGGCAAAAAAACAACAACGTAGTGATCCATTCACTTGGTGGCTCAACTAGTCAGAAGACTAGCGTAACGACTGGCGGTGGTCCCTCCGACTCCAACAGTCACGGTGGTCTTCGGTGGTGAGGATGACCTCAAGGCTGGTGCGGTGCCGGTAAAGGGAGAAGGGAAGAATGTCGGCTGCAATAGTTCTTAGTGTTAGGGTTACAAATGAGTCGACGGAATGAATATATACCCGGTCTATATAACATCTTTCCCATAATGACAACTCTAGTCCCTCCCTTTGGGATCTTTTCAAATCTAACCCAATATTTACAATTTAAACCCTGAATATTAGAATCCATTACAACTTAGGTACGATAATTACCAAACAGTCCCCTATCTTCCGTAATCTCTTCAAATAAAGTCCCATAAATTACCATTTACTCCCTGCCTTCATAAATACTAACAAAACTAATATGAAATTTACAGTTTTAACCCTCAACATCTAAAATTCTTCGCAAGTCAGTCTGGGACTTACATTTATTAATCTATTTAAATAAACGGGGCGTTACAACTCTCCCCCACTTAAATTAGATTTCATCCTCGAAATCATTTCTTACCATTCCTTATACACCCAACCACTAAAGTGAGATGGTCACCATCCTAGGCACATCCTAGCCTTCTCCAGGTAGCCATGACCAATCTTGAAAAGCCTTAAATTTCATTGGCGAACGGATTCCTCACAACAGTCTACATCTACTCTGTCTGATATATGCTGCCTTGAGATGGTCTGATCCCTTGACCAACCACTCATACTAAATCATTATCGATGAAACTAGCTTGTTTATCTCTCAATTGACCCCTAAACATCCTGCTAGCTCGAAATTTCCACTACCAAAACAGGTTCACAAACCTAATTATCCCTGTAGATCACTTATACTTGGCCAATGCTGAGCGATTTCCGCTGTGAGTGACTTGTCACTTCCCAATAAACCAACTATCTTGTCTATACTTGCAACTTAGGGCACAATTACTAACATTACCCAACGCTGAAACTGCCCGAACACTGATTTGCCTGAAGTAGTATGCTACCAGATGCCTGCTCTCCAAAATACTGCGTTCCGGTCCGGTTGCGGAGCCCAAGGCCCCCCTTACTTAGTCGACTCGCACGACTTCTGAACGAATCATTCTCTCGAACTAGCTGCCACTAGTTATCATGTCATTGAGGCTCTAACAACCTCATGATCCAACCGATCAGGTCCGTACGTTGAATCCTGATATTACAGAACCACGGCTAAATGCGATTGCTACATGACCAATTGTAGCCTTATATATCAAGCAACCTTAATCAATTCATTGCTTCCTCGATCTCAAAAATGCAGTGGTGACCCTACAGTCTTATCACTGGCTCAACTAGATCTAATCCATCTAGATAATTCCGAAATTCAATCTGTGGATTTCCATATCCTTACTGTTACACCCAAACCGGTGGATACTACTGCTCCTTCCGCATCTTAACAACGCACTCACACTATCTACCATCCTAGTGAATGCTACGGCTACACCAGTAGACTTACAACACTCTATCACTATAGGGTTGCTAGTGAATGCTACGGCTACACCCGCAGACTTACAACACTCTAACATTATCTGGCTGCTAGTGAATGCTACGGCTACACCCGCAGACTTACAACACTCCAACACTATCTGGCTGCTAGTGAATGCTACGGCTACACCCGCAGACTTACAACACTCTAACAGTATCTGCCTGCTAGTAAATGCTACGGCTACACCCGTAAACTTACAACACTCTAACACTATCTCATTTGTTGATTGCTAACCCGAACTCATCCGGCGTCGCGCATACACGCGACCTAACTTCCAAAACTGAACCAATGTCTTGACTGGAATCCCCAAACTGATTCCCTAAGGCTTGCTAGAAAACATTCTGATAACATGATCTCATCATTGGCAAGATTTTTCGATATTCTATCTCACACTATCCTCGAACCATACAGCCTCATGGGCTATCTTCCCTTCAGACAAGGATGTAAACTTATCCTAGTCTCAAAACTGCTCCTGCTTCTGAATCCTTGGGCGATTCTCCTCCACTTTGATCCAGCTAACGCTTTACAACACATAATACGATAAAAATTCTCAATCCTTCATACCCTCCCATGACCAATCTACTAGAACCCGTGCCTATCCTTGCTAGGGTTTCAACACTAGCTAATCCAATAGATCACACAACTTCTAAAAAATCTGAATAAATATCCGGTAATAACTCGCTAAACCCAGGAAGCTCTGAATCTCAATTGGAGACCTCAGAATCTCCCACTGCATCACGGCCTCTATCTTGGCCGGATCGACTAGAATATCCTTATGATTGACAAGGTGCCGAAGAAATTGCACCCCGCATAACCAGAACTCACAATTGAAAAACCTTGCAAAAATTCTCTCTCTCCTCAAAGTCTCTAGCACCTCCCTCATGTGCTTCTTGTGCTGCTCCTCAGTCTTGGAATAAACCAAGATGACGTTGTACTTTCCCAATCCCGTAATCTGGGTAATTGCTCTATCACTATTCGCTAATGCTTCTCGACATGCAATTGGCTTATGACATCTCTTGAAAATATAATTCAGACACAAACCGAGGATAACTCAGGGCTACACTTACTCAAACCCTTGAAATGAAAGACTCCATCGTGCAGTTTCTCACATGTATTATACTGAATATAACCCTGTTGGTCCCTCAAAAGTTGATCTGAAATCTAGGGTCTTCTCCCGAGACACCTCTATATAAGCAACTGATCTAATTCCCTCTTACCAATGTGCTCCAAGTCCATATCTCGTTCTCAAGCTCAAGAAGTCATATCATTCAGGGTCTTGCACCCCGATATACTCATGATCTCCCTGCTGTCATTCTACAGTATGTTCTGGTAACTTACCTTCTTCTTTTCCTCATCTACTGCATACTGCGGTACCATATAAGCTCTTTCTTGAGACTTGACAGTGATCTTTGCCATAGTCTTAGTCGTTTGGTGGATATCTAACAACTCTTGCGCCAACTGTTGCGCCTCAATTGCCTGGGCGCACTCTGCCCAGAATCTAGTCTAAAAGTCTTCCCATGACATCACATCAACCGCTTCATCACTCAACCTTCTACCAACCTCTTCCTATCGATCCCGTGCTCTGTCCCTCATGAGGCAGAAAGTAAGTCAGAGCTTGACTCCTTTCGGGACAACATCTGGCATGAAAAGTGTTAGCGACATCTACCAACCATCTACTGCTAACAATGGGGTCCCTAACCCCCATGACAATATGAAGCTCCACAAACTCTGAATTCCCGAAACATCAACGTACGGGTCCCTATCATGACTGATATCTCAGTGCATACTGCACTCGACCTCTCATCACAAATCTCTATAATGCCCTCCTTGATCACGCTGAGGATCACAGGAGTCTGGTCCATGATACTGCGCGTAATTGTCAGATGGAATAAACTCCCTCATCTGATCATCAACCTGCCCAACTCCAAAGTCCGAGCCTGATCCATGATCATCACCAGAGCTACCATCCGGTCTACCACGTAGCGTCACTATACTCAGTAATACATCATGACTACCATCACAATACTCGTCAAAACTCGAGGGATCTCACACACTACAATTTCCCTGGTCTTATCTCATCCTTCCTTGATTCGAGTACAGATCCTCTGCTTTCAGTAGTATGGGCCCCTACTACCTTCCACATCTATCCGTACTTTCCTCAAGAACTGCCTTGACTCCATCAAGTCACTTCTACTGCTACTGATCTCTACTACTCTCATCCTAGGCTCGCCCTAGGGAAATCACCAACCCACTCTCCGCCATCAGCTGCATAAGAAGCCCTCGCTTTCTTCCCCTAACTAGCTCGCGAATACTATTACATATCACACAGACTAGATAATTCTTCGGATAAGAGATCCTACCCTATAACGGTTGGACTCAAACAAGAGCTGCGAAATAGAGCTAGACCTAACCTTCTAAAATTATTTAGTCCTTGCAATATGTAACTTAACATATTCTTCTACTAGTTAGTGAAAGACAACTAGAACCCCTAAAAGCACAAAGCAAGTAGCATTCGGGCATTGAGTACATAATCAAGCATATAACACTATGGCTATCATAATGACTAGTCTGCACTAGCATACAATGCTAATCTCTTACTATCATGCGTAACCTAACCAGGCTATCCTACTATTGTCTACTTAATACTAGCATGCAATTTCTCATAAAGCCGAAACTCATATAGCAGGCACATAAGGCATCCCCTTAGATCCTTAGTCCTATTCTAGCATGTTGTTCTAATGAAACTGAAACTGATAGTCATAACATAAACTTGTATGGGTAATTTGGGAGTACTTACTTGAGCTCGGCTGATTGCATGCACAACACCGTTTTCTCTTTTCAAAGTTCTTTTCTTTCTAAAAATATTTTCGCTTTTTTCTAAAACTCTTTTCTTTTCTCAAAACTCCCTTATTACAAAAACTGATTTTCCTTTTGAAAATTTCTTTACCAATTCCTTAGTTTGAGTTCAGACACACCCGAAAGAGTGCCCGAATCCCTCAAACCAAGGCTTTGATACCAACTTGAAGCGTCCCAAAAACACAGTCTAAAAATTTCGTTTTAATTTAATAATTAAACCATAGTCATCGAACATCAAATATAAATCATAAACTGTGTATCTCAAAATACCATAACAATTATCAAAATATCAGAGTATAAACATCCCAGGCTGAGTAGATGGTGTGTGCACTACAATCTTCCCAAGCTCCTCTTTTGAAAATTGAGTACCTGAAACCAAAACTGAAAACTGTAAACACGAAGCTTAGTGAGCTCCCCCAAAATACCACATACCGTACAATAACATAATAAGCACATACTGGGCCTTGCCCACTGCATCGGACCGAAGTCCGGAAACTGCATCGGACCAAAGTCCGGAAACTGACCAGGGCCCTGCCCTCTGCATCGGACCGAAGTCCGGAACTGACTGGGACCTTGTCCCCTGCATCGGACCGAAATCCGGAACTAACTGCATCGGACCGAAGTCCGGAACTAACTGGGACCTTGTCCCCTGCATCGGACCGAAGTCTGGAACTGACTGACCATAACATAGCATAAACATATCAACTAGCATGAACACATATACTGCATACTGCATCGGACCAGGGTCCGGAACACATAACACAAAACATGCTTGAATCACAAAGACATCAAGTAGTCTAACTACTGAATTGGACCGAGGTCCGGAACTACTGCTAACTAAACGGACCAAAATTATGGCCATGGACCCGTTCCTACTGAAAGGTAACTCACCTCACACTGCTGAAGTCCCACAGACTCAATCCCACACTGCTGAAGTCCTGCAGACTTGACCCCAACTGCTAGATGACAGGTTCCCGATCTGTCAACATCAAAATAACACCCAATTAATAATTGGGTTCCACTACATAACTATAATTACATGCTTTGGATAATAACTACATTACCCCAAGCTTGGCTTACCCAAGCCCAAGGTCCAATCCATAGGCCCAAAGTCAACGAGGGATCAAAGCCCAACATATGGCGCAATTTTCCAAATTGGGCCCAAAGCTCTACATGGGCTTCCCTTAAGGTCCAGTTGTCCAGTCCAGACCAACATGTCCCATTCTAAGGGCCCAATATCATACAACCCTCTATGCCCAAACTATGCCGAATTTTCCAAATTGGGCCTAATCTTACATTTGGGCCTTACCCTAAAGCCCAATTAATTACCCTAGTCTATTTGATTATTCTTGGATGGCCGCCCATTAACAACCCAATCATTAAGGCCCAATAATATACCCAAGTGAAATTAGGGTTTCTCATAAAATGACGATTAGGATTAAGTGTTTCTCACTTAACCCATTAAGGGCTTAACCCACTAAGGACTTAATCCATTAAGTACATTATTGCTTAGATTAATTTCTGCCAATGATTATTATTTAATATTTCACTTATTAAATAATTCTCATGTGTGTCCTGATAAATTCTCAAATATAAGGACTTTCTCAATTAGCCGATTAGGGACTTGATCCATATTATCCTTTACTCTACTAGATAAATGGCATGGAATAATTTGGGCTTAATTCACAATCCAATCCCAATGGCCCACAAGTGGGCCCAATAAGTTTAAAACTCAATACTCATAATTAGGTTTTCCCACACAAACATGGCCCAATAGGCCCAAAACCAATATCTAAGCCCATTAGGGTTTGCTAGCGGGGCACCACCCACTACCACCTCGGGTAGTGGTGATCGATGGCGGCCACCACCTTACAGTGGTGGTTATTATTTTTTTTTATTAACCAAAGCTAATTACAATTACATTGTTTAATCCAAACATAAACACACACACACACACACGCTAACACACACTAACTAACACACATACACAGCCACACCATGGTGGCCGGCGGCGGTGCTTGGCGGCAGCCACCACCTCACGGTGGTGGTGGTGGCGGATGATCTTGATTTTTTGGCTAGACAAAAACATTCTAATGAAGGAAATACAGCTACACACACCACAATAAACACACACTACGCCCTTTGCCCGGAATAGCAACACAGCCACCCACCTGTGGCGTTTGGCAGCGGCAGAACCCCCAGAGAGGCGGCAGTAGCTCTGATATCGGCGGCAACCACCATTGCCGGCTGCCATGGTGGTTCTTCACGACCTCTATTCAGCAGAACTCATTCACACCCGACATGGGATGAGATACGAACGCACACAACACAGCGCAGCTACCCAATCACGGAGACAAGCGACTGTCGAAGGAAAATGACAATGAGGCAGTCGCCCGGAGCAGCGAAATCGGCCAGTGAAAAGGTATCATTGGCTGAAACGGAGAAGGAAGGAGAATAGCAGGCTTGCGTCGTTACCGGAGGAGATGGAGGCACAACGGCCCCAACGTCGGCCTTTAACCACGCATTCACTGGCAACAAAACAACAACGTAGTGCTCCATTCACTTGGTGGCTCAACTGGTCAGAAGACTAGTGTAACGAGTGGCGGTGGTCCCTTCGAAACCAACAGTCACGGTGGTCGTCGGTGGTGAGGATGACCTCAAGGCTGATGTGGCGCCTGTAAAGTGACAAGGGAAGAATGTCGGCTGCAATAGTTCTTATGGTTAGGGTTACAAATGAGTCGACATAATGAATATATACCCGGTCTATATAACATATTTCCCATAATTACAACTCTAGTCCCTCCCCTTGGGATCTTTTCAAATCTAACCCAATACTTACAATTTAAACCCTGAATATTAGAATCCATTACAACTTATGTACGATATTTACCAAACAGTCCCCTATCTTGCGTAATCTCTTCAAATGAAGTCCCATAAATTACCATTTACTCCCTGCCTTCATAAATACTTACAAAACTAATCTAAAATTTACAGTTTTAACCCTCAACATCTAAAATTCTTCGCAAGTCAGTCCGGGACTTACATTTATTAATCTATTTAAATAAACGGGGCGTTACAAATGAAGGGAAGTTGGTGCATGTATAAACTATGATACGTGATTTACTGTGAATGATATGTCAGGTCTTCTTATGGATAAGTATTGCAATGCTCCAACTAGGGTACATTATTTAGTTGGTGAAGGATGAGGTGTGCCACCCTTTAGTGTGAGAGGTGTAGAACTCGTTGTTGGAGTGAAAACTGGTTTACAATCAATCATTTGACTCTCGTGCGGATGTCTAGGATGTATTTATGTTTGGGAACGAATAATTCCATGAGAGTGAGGGATCACTTCAACAGCTAAGAAATATGAGAGAGCTCCAAGATCCTTTAATGAGAGTTTGGTGGAGAGATGAGAAACGAATTTTGATGGATAAGTGGGAGATGGACCTGTGATAATTATTCCGTCCATGTAAACATGGAAAAGAATGAGTAATGATTCAATTTTGAGAATGAAGAGTGAAGGATCAAAGATGGTGGGTTTAAATGCAAGTAAGATGAGATATGATTTTAACTCATCATACCAGGTGTAAGAGGCTTGGCGCAGCTTATAGATGGCTTTATTTATTTTGCAGACATGGTTTGGAAGGTTAGAGTTTACAAAACCATGAGGTTGCGTCATGTATACATTTTAGTGGTGGTGGCCTTGTAGAAACGCATTATTGACATCCAGTTGTCTAAGAGACCGATTTTGTGAGATGGCCAAGGAAATAACAAGGCGTAGAGTTGAGGGTTTATGGACTGGACTAAAGGTATCTTTGAAACCAATTTTTAGACGTTGGTGGAAGCCTTTGGCAACAAGACAGAATTTTAATCTACCAGTTGATCCATCGATTTTATATTTAGTTCGATAAACCCACTTGCAGCCAATACGGTTTGGGCTTAGGATGTTGGTACTAGAGACCATGTATGATTTCACATGAGTGCTTTAAAATCTTCTTGCATGGCATGACACCATGAGGGATGTTTGAGTGCTTGGGAAATATTGTTTAGTTCCGTAGGATATGTGTAACATCCATAAAATTTTGAAAATTTTTAAACTTCCAAATAAACCCAAAACCATCATTTATTACATATTGTTTTCAAAATAAGTTTCACATCAGAGTTTTCTCATAAATTACAATACAAAATACGATGAGGTACATGATCAATCCTTCACCTTCCCGCGATCATTTGAGGTACCTAAAACCTAATAAAAAACTGTAATCCCAGAGCTTAGTGAGTCTTCCCAAAAATACCACCACTTAAACATAACAAACAACATCATGCATAAATGAGCCTTCAGCCTGACTGGACCGCCTCACAAGGCCTACAACCTATCTGGGACACTCCCGAGCCTTCGGCATGACTGGACCACCTCACAGGGCTAACAGCCTATCCAGACCGCTCGTCAGGCCTTTGGCCTGACTGGACCGCCTCGTAGGGCCTTTAGTCTATCCGAGTCACCCTAGATCTGTTGGCCTTCAACACAAAGTAGGATTGCCTCAACCGACCACACACACACATGTCGGCATATACATAACTTATAAACACATAATCAATCAACAGTAAAGCACAAATCCTACAGATCAATAAGTATAACATTATCCTATCTACCAGGATGCAGATTTTGTTAGACTAGGTGTCTAAGCCCATAAATATAATTGGTATGTACTTGATTTGATAGTAGCATGGTCCTTTTAGGTTTCCTTCACCATAGCAACTTGACAGGATGACTTTTAGGGAAAGAGGTTATTTAATGATTTATTAATATACTATAAGAGTAATATATTAATTAGAAATCATATTATTAAATCAGTGTTTAATCAGAAATTAATCTGGTATTAATTTTGGGATTAAAGGAACTGACTAAAAGTATGGGGACTGATATTGCAAATCAATGATAGTTATAGTATTGGGTTGATGGACTCCCTTGGAAAGGGTTGGACGAAATCTATAGAAGGCCCTATAGAAATCGTCCAAGGCCTTCTAGATGGTGGGTTCATGGGCTGCTTGGAGCCTAAGCAGGTATTAGGGTTTCCACCTAAAAACCCTAGTAGCCACAACTATTTAAAGACCCTCAGACCTCTCAAATTCGGCACCTGCTTCCCAAGAGAAACCCTAGCCGAATTGATGCCCTCTCTCTCTCTCTCTCACTCATCCTTTGCTTTTGGTGTTTGTGACTCCATTAAAGGTGTAACACTTGGGGCACTAAAGCTTTCAATAGTCAAGATCATCCGTGGAATACTTATTATTACAAGATAACAAGCAAGGTAACATTCTAACCCTAGTTTTATATTGTTTTCTCAAAATTATATGCTAGTATTAGGGTTATTGATTTGGACGATCTATCTGTATGTATAACTAGAGAAAAACTTAGATCCAAAGCAGTTAGGGTTGCATGATCACATAGGATGTTGTTATGCTCAAAACCCATTAGTGGTATCAGAGCCTAGGATATTTTTATGTTATATTTGATGCAATAGTGATTTGTCCAAACTAGAAATCAAAGCAAATTCGCAATCTACTTGATGAACTCAATGAGTTCAATGAGGAACTCGACGAGTTGGATGCACTCAACGAGTTGACTCGTCTGTTACTGGATTTTTCAAATATTTGATCTATTTTTTATTAGGATAATTACCATAACTTGTTTTTATCACCGTAAATTGATTTTACTGAATGGTAATCTAATTTCCTTATCAAAATAGATGAATTTGGTCAAACTTTAAGATAATGACAAAATTATATGATTAATTTAATTATTTAAAATTTGATCTAATAATTTTGAAAAGTTTCTAATTATATCCTTTAAGTTTTGGAATTTAAAATTTAATAAAAAGGGTAATTTTGAAATATTAAATTCTAAAACCCTAGTATTTTAAAAGTCTAAAATACACCCTTATACTTTTATAATATTAAAAGTTTAAATTATATATATGTATAAGATGAGTCAGTCTTACCGTTAGTAGACCTCATTCGTGAAGCTGGTCTATAAGGGTGTTTAAGGAAGCGGCCTACAAAATGACCGCAATTGAGTATCCATTCATCCCATCGCACTCTTTACTAGTGGAGGGTCATTAGCCGAAAGGGTAGGATAGGACATTAATTCTCTCATTAATAAGTATACTGATAAATATAAAGTTACTAAATTTTTTTTATAAATTCCCAATCTTAGTTACTTAGGGAAAATGTGAATTTGATGTTAATCCATGAAATTGCACATTGCACTTTGCCAAGTCGTTAGTGAAGTGTGTGTAGTTAATCGGCACACTAATTTAGACTAGCAAAGCGTGGCGATGGGTAGCTTGTAAATTATCATTGATCAATGGAGCGTGTGTGGTTAATTGACACATTGATTAGGTGGTAAAAGACATCAAGAGGACCAATCTTATTTGCATGGTTATTCACACCTTGTTTGTGATCATTTGTATCCCAGTCACAAACTTGAAGGGCATAATCCAGATTAAACATGCCATTGAAAAGTTCAATGAATCTCAAAAGATCTAGAAATTTCATTTAGTAAAACCTAATTTACTTAAGTTTCGTTTTTCGTGGTGAAATTGGTAAATTGTCATTTACCTACCTTCAACTAATTTACAATTGGATTACGGCATCCCTCTTCCGAATTGTGAATTATTATGTTGGATCCTAGCCTTAATCTTTCAGTTTGGGTGTTATATTGGTTATTTCTTGTCTAATCAAAAGTTTTCCTTCTTCTTTTGTAGAAGTCTTCTTCAAACAATGTTTCCATCCTCAAACAACAACTCCTCCAACTTATTCTCACTCTTGATTATCTGCACCAATGTCACATTCGATGGGTCCAATTTCAATGATTGGATCCGCAACATCCAAATGGCCTTGCGATTCAAGGACAAGGAGTACGTCCTAGACAAGGAATTAAACGATATTGGTGAGTCAAAGTCAACTCCCGAAGAACTCACTGAGCATAAAGCCCATGTCAAAGATGCGACCAAAGTGTCGTGCATCATGGTTGCCACTATGACTCCCGAACTGCAGCGGTTATACAAATATTGTTGGCTCTACGAGATGTTCCAGAACTTGATGGAAAAGTACCATCAAAGAGTGCGTCAAGAGAGGTACGACATTGTAACTCAATTCATCACGACCAAGATGAAGCATGGAGAGTCCATCACGACCCACCTGCAACACATGTAGAAATATGTAGATCATCTCCTCAAGCTGAATGTGAACTTTGATGAAGAGTTGGCTATTGACATAGTCCTACATTCTTTGCCTCCCTGCTATGATTAGTTCAAGATGAATTATTATTTGAGCAAGGATAAAGTCACCTTGAGCAAACTTCAAGGTCTGCTGAGAGCCACTAAAAGTGGTTTAAAAGGGAAAAGTGTTGTTCCCACTCCTACTGCTACTACTCTTGTCCTGGCCATTGGACAAGGAAAAGGGAAGAAGAGGAAAGATTCCTCTAAATCGAACTAGAAAGGAAAGTCCAATGAAGGTTCCACTAGTGGGTCCAAAGATAAATCTAGTTCTGCACCTCCCTCTTCAGATCCAAAGGAAGCAAGGTGCTTCTATTGCCAAGACAAGGGGCATTGGAAGAGAAGCTGCTCGAAGTACTTGTAAGACATCAAGGATAGGAAGATAAAGCCCACATTCGCAGGTATTTATACTATTATGTCTAAAAACTCATCACATGCTAGTTCTTGGGTCCTTGATATATGATGTGGTTTTCACATTTGTTCTGATTTGCAGGGACTAAGAAGAAGTATGGATATGGAGCATGGAAAGATGAACCTGATAATGTGAAATAGGAAATTTTCTTTTGTTACCAAGATCAAAGTTTACTCTATAGTTCTTAGTAGTGGATTAGGTTTATATTTGAATGATTGTTGCTACTCGTCAGAAATGACATGGAATATTATTTCTTTTCATGGATTGTACAAACAAGGTTTTAGATTTTCATTTAATAATGAAATTGGATCCATTAATGCTTATTATAATGGTTTATTTTATTTTGAAGCTTTGCCTTGTAATGGTGTATATGAAACTGTGATGGTTGTAAATAACTTAGGAAATAATGTATCGCATATTGATTCATCTAATGGTTTAGACAAAGCATGATTGTGGCATTGTTGTCTTGGACATGTCAATAAGAAGTGCAGAGCCTAACTCCAAAAGGATGGAGTGCTGGAGTCATTTGACCTTAAGTTAGATGACATGTGCGAGTCTTGTTTTCTTGGAAAGATGACTAAATCACCTTTCACTGGTACTTGTGATAGAGGTGAGGGATTGTTGGATCTCATACATACAGATGTGTGTGGGCCTTTAAGATCCACCACAAGGGATGCAAACCTCTTCTATATGACTTTTATCGATGATTATAGCAAATATGGATATATCTAGTTAATCAAGCATAAGTCAAAAACTTTTGAAAAGTTAAAAGAGTTTAAGCATGAAGTAGAGAATCAATTGGGCAGGAAGATAAATATGCTTAGATCTGATAGGGGTGGTGAGTATCTTAGTATTGAGTACCACGACTATCTTAAGGAATGTGGAATGGTTTCACAATTCACAACTCCTAGAGCACCGCAGCAGAATAGTGTAGCTGAGAGACGCAATTGAACCTTGTTAGAAATGGTTCGTTTCATGATGAGTCTATCTTCACTTCCGATATCGTTCTAGGGGTATGCCTTAGAGTCTGTCGCTTATATCCTTAATCTAGTCACGAAAAAGAAGGTAGCCAAAACAGCTCATGAAATGTGGACAGGCAAGGTTCCCTCATTGGCACACATCAAGGTTTGGGGTTGTGAAGCTTTCGTAAGACGGGAGACTCACGAGAAGCATGAACCTCTAAGTGAGAGATGTATTTTCACCGGCTACTTTAACGCCCTGTTCTAAAAGTATTCGTTCGTGGATTTCCGAAACCAAAGCTAGGGGCATTTTGGTCATTTTTGGGATGGGAGTTTATTTTGAGAAGGTTGTGGCATTGATTTGTGCTGCTAGAAGCGTAGGGCTTCTTGCCACCTTTCCGTGGATATAAAGTTCATCAGAAACGGATCTAGAAAGAAGGAGTTATGACACTTCGAAGATATTGACATATTGGGCCTTATGGAGAAACGTTTGCATGGAAGGCCATGCATGCATGTTTGGAACACGCATGGGTACGCCCAGTGTAAGCTGGGTTATGCCCAGCGTACTGGGGTAGCTTGGTCGCATATGTTAAAGGCGTACGCCCAGCGTACGCTAAAAGTTATGAAACCCTAAATTTTGGATTGAGCACTATATAAAGGACATAATGGTTTCAACCTTAGCCCCATATTAGCCTCCCTAACCTTAGAAGAAACCCTAGAACGTCCCTACCCTCATTTGGTGAGATCTTGACCTTGGAGAAGCCATTTTGGTGGTTTAAATCTTGTAAGAGAAAATAAGAAGGTTGGCAAGGAGGAATCTTGGAAGCTAGAGCTTGTAGATCTAGGATAAGTGCTTCATTTCGGACCTCTTCAAGGTAAAACGTTTTGAGCTTGACGATTAATCTCTTAGATCTCCTTTAGTTCAAGTTTATGGACTTTTTTGTCCCAAGATTGGGTCTTTGAGACTTAAGCACGTTTCTAAGACCAGGGTTGCCTCCCTTAGAGTCATATGAGTCCCATAAGCTGTAAAGTTCCAACCTTTATGGTCCTATTAAGTCCACACATGAGATCTAGTCCCCTTCATGGAAGTAGAAGAGTGTTTTGGGAGTTTGAGTTGGTTTGGGCCATTTAAAGTCACCAAGTTAGTGACTTTATTGCTTAATGCATGGAATAACACTTGGATCTGAGTTTGTAGCTTTTGAATCAAGGTATTAAGCATTTATTAGAAAGTTGACTTAATGGGGCTGTACGCTAGGCGTACAAGGAGGTACGCACAGCATACAAGCCATCAGCCAGTACGCTCAGTGTACCTAGAAGTACGCCTCGCATACGTTGTCAGATTTGGGCCTTGAGCTTTTGGGCCTCGGTGCGGGCTGTGTTTTGGACTATAAGTCTTTGGGCCTTAGTGGGCCATCAGGAGTCAGTGATTATGGGCCAAGTATATGTGTTGGGCGTAGGGTAAGGCCCGATAAATGGATTGGGCCCAATATAGCAAATTGGGCCATTAATGTGCCAATAGTTGGCTTGGGAAGCCTACCTAATGTTGGACCTTTTTATAGTATGTTTTGGGCCCTAGTTATGGACCATTATGGGGTAGGGGTAAAATCGTCATTTTACCATGAGAGTGATTATGATATTGGGCTAACTAATATTGTGATCTTGGTAGCTTGGGGAGCAAAAGAAGCAGCAATCGGGAAATTCCAGTCAGCAACCAAAGGGTTATCAGCAAAGTTCAGCAGTGCAGGTGAGTTTCTTTCCAATAGGAAGGGGTATACGGCCACAATACCGACCCGTTTAGTTAGCAGTAGTTCCGGACAATAGTCTGATGCAGTAGTTTAGGATGCTTGGTGTCTTTGTGATACATGCATGGTATGAGTTATGTGTTCCATACTATGATCCGATGCAGGATGCAGTATATGTGTTCATATTATATGCTATGATTATGTTATGCTATGTTCAGTTAATTCTGGACATCGATCCGATACAGTAGTTAGAGTGCATGATGTCTTTGTGATTATAGCATGTTTTGTGTTATGTGTCCCGAACTCTGTTCCGATGTAGTATGCAGTATATGTGTTAATGCTAGTTGATATGTTATGCTATGCTATGTTCAGTCAGTTCCGGACTTCAGTCTGATACAGTTAGTTCCGGACTTCGGTCCGATGCAGGGGACAAGGTCCCAGTCAGTTACGGACTTCGGTCCGATGCAGTTATTTTCGGACTTCGGTCTGATGCATGGGACAAGGTCCCAGTTAGTTCCGAACTTCGGTCCGATGCAGTTTCCAGACTTCGGTCCGATACAGAGGGTAAGGCCCTGGTCAGTGTCCGGACTTCGGTACGATGCCGTTTTTGGACTTTGGTCTGATGCAGTGGGCAAGGCCCAGTATGTGATTTATATGTTATTATATAGTATGTGGTAGTTTGGGGGAAACTCACTAAGCTTTGTGCTTACGGTTTTCAGTTTTGGTTCCAGGTATTTCGGGTAGTGGAGGGAAGAGCTCGGAGTAAAAGCATGGCACACACCATTGATTAGTAAGCCTGGGATGTTTTACTCTGATAATGAAAATATGTTTTGGAAATTAATACTCTAAATTATGTTATGGTTTATGATATGTTTTTAGAATATGGTTTTAGTAAATGTTTAAAGAAAATTTTTAGTCGTGATTTTCGGGACGTTACAAGTTGATATCAGAGCCTTGGTTTGAGGGATTTGGACATACCCTCGGGTGTGTATGAACTCAAACTTAGGATTGGTATAAAGGTTTTCAAAATGAAGAGACAGTTTTATAAAAAGAGTTTTGAGAAAGAACACAGTTTTAGAAAAGCAAAAAGAATTCAGAAAGACAAGAACTTTTATAAGAGAAAAGGGTGTGGTGCATGCAATCAGCCGAGCTCAAGTAACTACTCCCAAATTACCCATACAAGTTTATGTTATGATTATCAGTTAAATTTCAATTCCAGTTTCAGTTTCAATTCCAGTAGAACAGCATGCTAGTATAAGACTAAGGATCTAGGAAGATGCCTTATGTGCCTGCTTTATGTGTTTCAGCTTTATGAGAATTGCATGCTAGTATTGAGTAGACAGTAGTAGGATAGCCTGTTTGGGTTATGCCTGAGTTTATGAGCTTATGTCGCATGCTAGTACAAATTATAGAATCCAGGTTTGGCAGAAATGGTCCCTCCTCCCAACACTCTTGGAGTATGTTATGGTTAGATTTTCCCTTGTTTGAATGTTGCTTGCTTTGTGCATATGTGGGATTCTGAGTGATGGGAGTTAGCCATTAGGTGAATATGTCACGTCACATGTGATCAGGGTTGAATAATCTCAGAGTGCTGGATTTGGCCCTTTTAGCGTAGCTCTCGTTTGAGTCTAACCGTTGTAGGGATGACTCTTTTACTCGAAGGATTATTTAAGCCTCGTCACATGTGATGGTATTCAGGTGATGGCTAATTGGCATCACAAGGAGGCCTTCAGCAGCTGAGGACTGGTTTGGGTTGAGTCAGAGGTTTCCCCTAGGGTAAGCCTAGGATGAGATAGTGCTGGGAGTAGTAGTAATGCAGAAAAGGGACCTGGTGGAGTCAAAGCAGTTCTTGAGGAAAGTACGGATAGATATGGAAGGTAGTATGGGCCCGTACTACTGAAAGGAGAGGATCTGTACTCGATTCGGGAAAGGCCGAGATGAGATCGGGAAACTTGTAGTGTGTGTGTGTTCGATCCCTCAGCAGTGATGAGTATTCTGATAGTCATGGTATTATGTTTTGAGCATGGTGACATTGCGTGAGAGACCAACGGGCGGATCAGGCGCCGAAGAGGGATCAGGCTCGGGTTCAGGGGCCGAGCAGCTCGAGGAGCGTACGAGAGAGTTTGTATCAGCAGAGATTACGCGCAGTATCCTAGATCAAACTCCTGTGATATTTGGCACAGTCAAGGAAGGTATACTAGAGATCTTAGATGAGAGGCTGGGAGCCTTTCGTACCGAGATAATGGCTCTTATGGGAGCGCGTACTATGACATTCCGAGAGTTTATAGCTTGCGGAGCACTAGATTATCATGGGGCTAGGGACCCCATTGCCAGCAACAGGTGGTTGGCCGATGTTACCAACACTTTTCGTACGAGTCGGTGTCCCGAGGGGGACAAGGTCAGACTCGCCTCCTGTCTTCTGAAGGACAGAGCGAGGGATTGTTGGGAGGAGATTGGTCATGTCGTTGGTGATGATGTCACGTTGAACGCGATGACATGGAGCGATTTCTCGGCCAGGTTCAGGGCTGAGTTTTCACCGATTATTGAGGTGCAGTAGTTGGCATGGGAATTTCAGGATTTGACGCAGATTACTGAGACTATGGCGGAGATCACCGCAAAGTTGAGAGAGAGGGCCCTCCTTGTTCCGCAGTATGTCGCGGACGAGGAGATGAAGAAGGCCCAATATCACGAGATGTTGAGGTCTGATATCAGGGAGTTCGTGAGCAGGTCCGGCTATAGGACACTGGAAGATATGATTTCTCGGGCTAGAGAGAGGGAGATCGATTTGGGAGCAGATCCGGAAGAGGAAGCCGGATGAGGTTTAGGTAGCCACAGGTTCGGGCAAGAGGCCCAAGGGGTCAGATTCGATATCGAGGAATTTGCAGAGCCGCGGCTGATGCGGGAGGTGCGGCGGGACGCACGAGGGGGCATGCAGGAGTGGTAGTGGTGGAGATTCAGGCCGCTTCAAGTGCGGCCGGACTGGTCATTTTAGCAGGGATTGTACTGCTACCACCACACAGGGATCAGACTTGATATGTTTTCACTGCAGTCAGCGGGGCCACAAGAAGGCCCAGTGTCCAAGTTTGCCTTCAACAGGACGGGTGATGGCACCTACCCCTGCGACGTTGAGGATTATAGATGGCCTTCAGGGCCGAGCAGAGGCGCCTGCAGTAGGAGGCATGGCTTTTCTGATGACTACCATGGAGGTGCGAGCAGCACCGGACGTTGTAGGTATGCGACTTTCGTTCTGTTTTCTTTATTCATGATTATATGGTTATGGTTCTGCATCGTTATTGGTATAAGTATTTTAGAATTGTGCAGCTCGCTTGTGATTTATTTATATGCCATCTGCATGCATTGGATATTAAAATGGTAGTTAGGGGTCGTGCCCTATGAAAGCAGGTTACCTAAGATGCAGTAAATATAGCATGCTTATGTGGGACTCAGTAGTGTTCCGCTAGATTCAGGAAGGTGTTATTGGGTAATGGATTGGTTAGATCCCTAGCTGTGGCAAGCTTGGGTTTTTCAGCAGATTGATTGCGGTATAGTAGAGAATATTGGGAATACTTCTCAAGCATGGAGTAGTGTGGTGTAAGTAGGGTCAAAGTGGGGGAGAACCCTCCGAGTGTACAAAGGTAATAGCACGCAGATCCTGAATGAGTACACGGCCTTTGAGAAGGAAATGAAGTAGCATAGTAATTGATGAATTGAGAAGTTCAACATTGGGAGTTTGAGAAACTTCCCAACAGTTAGTTCATGTAATCGAGATGGTTAGTATCTGGTATGGAATTCGGGTTGGAGGATCGCATGTAGGACTCGAAAGAGTTGGAATGCGGATCTTGAGAACGGTTAGTATGGGATGCTTTCGTGTTAGTAGTCAGTGGCAGAGTTAGCATATAGAGCATGGTAGAGCGGCGGGAGAGCCACAGCTTTCTCCAGCAGCAGTCAGAGGTGGAAAGTGTGGTAAGACTATGGGGTAGCCGTAGCATTCACTAGCAGTCAGTGAGTATGGAAAGTGTTGTAAGACTACGGGGTATCTGTAGCATTCACTAGCAGTCAGTGAGTATGGAAAGTGTTGTAAGACTGCTGGTAAGCTGTAGCATTCCCTAGCAGCTTAGTTAGTGGAGAGTAGGCGGAGGCCCGTATCTCCTAGTTGGCGGAATTTGGGCGAGGCCCTTATCTCCTAGTGATCAAGGTTGGGATCAGGATTTGGTAGTTGATAAGAATAGTATGTGGCTTGCCTGTATATCCCTAGAAAGATGAGACCTTAGGAGAGGCCGCTCCAAGATGTAGTTGGGTGAGACCCGTGGGTGAGGCCCATATGTGAGTAGCAGTATAGGTGAGGCCTGGGAGCAGGTTTGCTCAGTAGTATAGTCGGGTGAGACCCGTGGGTGAGGCCCGTGAGTTTTAGTAGCACAGGTGGGACCTAGTAAGGACCTTAGGGTCAAGTTGGGGGATTGAGGATCCCAGGATTTGTAGCGCCAGAGTGGCAGAGTAAAGGGGGAAGTAGTAGGTAGCCTAAGTTTCCTCGGAAGTCGCTGGGAGTGACTAGGAGTTTGTGTTGGGGCTAGCTACTGGTGGGAGCCGGTAATACAGATGTTGATAGATTAGTAGGGACCAGGGTGGTCCCGGTTCATCCGGAAGGCGGATAAGGGCCAACAGATTTTCAGTTAGTGACGTGTTCGGCATCAGGAGTGGCCGGGATTGCAGTTTCAGCGGGAGATTTATCCTTGATGAAGTACAGAAAGGTTTGATGATCTTGGAACGACGCCTCGGGAAGGCCAATGGCAGCGAAGGGTAAAAAGGGGTGAACCCCTTGTATGTCAAGTATCAGTACTTGGAAGTACCGGTAACATTATTGGTTGAGTAAGGATGTTGCACTCGAGGATAGTAATGATCAAACATTCTGAAGTAGATATTTTCAAGAATTCGATCAGATGGGCGAAATACATAGCTAGTGATAAGCTGTAAGTGGTTTGTGGGATGGCTGGCCGTAGCGGACTTCGAGGACGAAGTCTAGTTTAAGTGGGGGAGAGTTGTAACGCCATGTTCTAAAAGTATTCGTTCGTGGATTTACGAAACCAAAGCTAGGGGCGTTTCGGTCATTTTTAGGATGGGAGTTTATTTTGAGAAGGTTGTGGGGCTGAGTTGTGCTGCTAGAAGCGTAGGGCTTCTCGCCACCTTTTCGTGGATATAAAGTTCATCAGAAACGGATCTAGAATGAAGGAGTTATGACACTTCGAAGATATTGACATAATGGCCCTTATGGAGAAAAGCTTGCATGGAAGGTCATGCTTGCATGTTTGGAACACGCACGGGTACACCCAGCGTAAGTTGGGTTACACCCAGCGTATAGGGGCAACTTGGTCGCAGATGTTCAAGGCATATGCCTAGCGTACGTGGAGGTACGCCCAGCGTATGCTAAAAGTTATGAAACCCTAAATTTTGGATTGAGCACTATATAAGGGACATAATGGTTTCAACCTTAGCCATATATCAGCCACCCCAACCTTAGAAGAAACCCTAGAACGTCCCTACCCTCATTTGGTGAGATCTTGACCTTGGAGAACCCATATTTGTGGTTTAAAGCATGGAAGAGAAAAGAAGAAGGTTGGCAAGGAGGAACCTTGGAAGCTAGAGCTTGTAGATCTGGGATAAGAGCTTCATTTCGGACCTCTTCAAGGTAAAAAGTTTTGAGCTTGATGATTAACCTCTTAGATCTCCTTTAGTTCAAGTTTATCGACTTTTTGGTCCCAAGATTGGGTCTTTGAGACTTAAGCACGTTTCTAAGACCAGGGTTGCCTCCCTTAGAGTCATCTGAGTCCCATAAGCTGTAAAGTTCCAACCTTTATGGTCCTATTAAGTCCATGCATGGGATCTAGTCCCCTTCATGGAAGTAGAAGAGTGTTTTGGGAGTTTGAGTTGGTTTGGGCCATATAAAGTCACCAAGTCAGTGACTTTATGGCTTAATGCATGGAATAAGGCTTGGATCTGAGTTTGTAGCTTTTGAATTGGGGTATTAAGCACTTCTTAGAAAGTTGACTTAATGGGGCTGTACATTGGGCGTACAAGGGGGTACGCACGGCGTACAAGCCATCAGCCAGTACGCTCAGCGTACCTAGAAGTACGCCCCGCGTACGTTGTCAGATTTGGGCCTTGAGCTTTTGGGCCTCGGTGTGGGCTGTGTTTTGGACTATAGGTATTTGGCCTTAGTGGGCCATCAGGAGTCATTGATTATGGGCCAAGTATATGTGTTGGGTGTAGGGTAAGGCCCGATAATGGGATTGGTCCCAATGTAGCAAATTGGGCCATTAATGGGCCAATAGTTTGCTTGGGAAGCCTACCTAATGTTGGACCTTTTATAGTATGTTTTGGGCCCTAGTTATGGACCATTATGGGGTAGGGGTAAATTGGTAATTTTACCATGAGAGTGATTATGATATTGGGCTAAGTGATATTGTGATCTTGGTAGGTCGGGGAGCCCAAGAAGCAGCAATCGGAAAATTCCAGTCAGCAACCAGAGGGTTATCAGCAAAGTTCAGTGGTGTAGGTGAGTTTCCTACCAGTAGGAACGGGTCTACGTCCACAATGCCGACCCGTTTAGTTAGCAGTAGTTCCGGACAAAAGTCTGATGCAGTAGTTCAGTATGCTTGGTGTCTATGTGATACATGCATGGTATGAGTTATGTGTTTCGTACTATGGTCCGATGAAGTATGTAGTATATGTGTTCATATTATATGCTATGATTATGTTATGCTATGTTCAGTTAATTCCGGACCTCGGTCCGATGCAGTAGTTAGAGTGCTTGATGTCTTTGTGATTCAAGCATGTTTTGTGTTATGTGTCCCGGACTCTGTTCCAATGCAGTATGCAGTATATGTGTTCGTGCTAGTTGATACGTTATGCTATGCTATGTTCAGTCAGTTACGGACTTCGGTCCGATGCGGTTAGTTCCGGACTTCGGTCTGATGCAGGGGGCATGGTCCCAGTCAGTTCCGGACTTTGGTCCGATGCAGTTAGTTCCAGACTTCAGTCCAATGCAGCAAACAAGGTCCCAGTCAGTTCTGGACTTCGGTCCGATGCAGTTTCTGGACTTCGGTCCAATACATAAGGTAAGGCCCTGGTCAGTTTCCAGACTTCGGTCCGATGTAGTGGGCAAGGCCCAGTATGTGCTTTATATGTTATTGTATGGTATTTGGTAGTTTGGGGGAAACTCACTAAGCTTCGTGCTTACGGTTTTCATTTTTGGTTTCAGGTATTTCCGGTAGCGGAGGGAAGAGCTTGGAGGGATCGCATGACACACACCATTAATGAGTCAGCCTGTGATGTTTTACTCTGATAATGAAAATATGTTTTGGAAATTAATACTCTGAATTATGTTATGGTTTATGATATGGTTTTATGATATGGTTTTATGAATATGGTTTTAGTAAATGCCTAATGAAAATTTTTAGTCGTGATTTTCGGGACGTTACAGCTACCTACAGAAATCATTTAGATATCTTTTCTACAGACCTAGTGATAACATGGTGTTCGTAGTAAGGAGAGGGGTTTTCCACAAGAGGGAACTCATATGCCTAGAGGACAGTGGGAGGACAATTAATCTTGAAGAGATTCAAGAGTCAAGCGATGAAGGAACCTCTAACACTAGCGCTCAACCCGAGGAAGAAATTCATGTTGAACCAATTGACCAGTCATTGCCTCTTATGCGTTCCACCAGAGTTAGCGTCCCACCTGTCTTGTATGGTTTCCATACAACATCATAGGGTGATATGTTTATCAGTGATAGTAAATTGACGAATTTGGATAAACCCGCTAACTATAAGGAATCCAAGGCGGTCCCTGAGGCTGCCAAATGGAAAGAAGCAATGGACAGTGAGATCCAGTCCATGTATGACAATCAATTTTGGAACTTGGTTGACAATGTACCAGGTCGAAAGATAGTTCGGTGCAAGTGGATCTTAAAGAAGAAGAAAAACATGGATGGAAAGGTGTGCATTTTCAAGGCGTGACTGGTTGCAAAGGGATTTACTCAAAGCCCATGGGTTAGCTATGATGAGACCTTCTTACTAATGACAAAGATCAATTCTATTAGGGTTATGTTAGCCATCCTTGCATTTCATGATTATGAAATCTAGTATATGGATGTCAAAACCACTTTCCTTAATAGGAAGTTGGCTGAAGTTGTTTATATGTGTCAGCCAGAAGCTTTTGTGGATGCTAAATACCCCAATAGAGTGTGCAAGCTTGAGAAATCCATTTCTGTATTGAAGCAAGCATCTTGCAGATGGAATCTTTGCTTCGATGAGAAAACGAAAGAGTTTGGTTTCTATAGAAGTGAGGATGAATCCTGTGTGTATGTCAAAGCTATTGGGAGTATAGTTAGCTTTCTAGTTTTATATGTCGATGACATACTGCTCATAGGAAACAACGTTCCAACCTTACAGGAATTTAAGTCCTAACTTGAGAAATGTTTCACTATGAAGGATCTAGGGGAAGCTTCTTATATTCTAGGGATAAGGATCTTGAGAAATAGGAGTAAAAGACTAATTGGACTTAGTCAAACTACTTACTTGGACAAGGTGTTAAAACGTTTTAGCATGGAGAATTCCAAGAAAGGGGAGTTACCGATCCAGAGCAATACCAAGCTGAGTAAGACAAAGAGTCCGAGTATCGATGTCGAGATAGCGGAATGAGTCGAGTGTCATATGTTTCCACCGTTGCCTCGATCATGTATGCTATGAGATATACTCGCCCTGATGTGTCTATTGCCTTGAGCATGTTCAATCGATATCAAGGGAACCCGGGTAAAGCTCACTGGATAGCAGTTAAGAACATTCTTAAGTATCTACGAAGGACTAAGGAATGGGTCCTTGTATTTTGTGGAAGTGATAACTTCAGAGTGACAGGGTATAGTGACGCCAGTTTTCAGACCGGCCGAGACAACTTTTGTTCTCAATCAGGCTGGGTGTTTACCCTTAATGGAGGAGCATTTACATGGAAAAGTTCCAACCAGGAGATCGTGGCTGATTCAACATGCGAATCAGAGTACATTACTGCGAGCAAAGCGTCAAAGGAAGCTATATGGATGAAGAACTTCATTGGAGACCTTGGAGTTGTGCTAGCCATAAAAGAGCCCATGGAAATCTTCTATGATAACGAAGGAGTGGTATTCTTAACCAAGGAACTGATAGATCATGGTAGATCCAGACATATTGGCAAAAATATCATTTTATCAGACATTGTGTAAAAGGACTCGTCGTCATCAATAGGGTATCATCGGAAGAGAATCCTACAGATCCTCTCACAAAGGGTTTGAGTAGGATTAAGCACGTTCAGCATGCAAGGAGCATTAGTCTGAAGGACGATATTAGTTTTAGTGATTAGATTGATTTTAGAAACTTGTAACAATATAAATGTAATTGACATTTGATGATTAAGTAATGAAAGACTTATTTATAAGTAAAGTTTACTATCTTTCATCAGTTGTTTATCTTGTGTTTCACTCTGCATGTTTTTACCTCCTGAATAATTGGATTGTTCAAATTAGCCACATCGTTCATACTTTGGAAGTAAGTTAAAAAGTAAGGCTGTCATGAATTGGCTTGTAGATTGTCTAAGTTCTTAGACATAACAAAGGTTTGCGGCAACGTTCATGAGTACTCCTGAAATCGGATTTGAGTATTGGATTAAACCAACGCTCATTTGAAGCACTTCATAGAATTTATCACGAGTGATTATGAGACAATAATATCATATAATCTCTAAACGAAGATATATGAGTTGGTTGTGCATTGACAATGCATAAACGCATTAGTAACTAGGTGTTATAAAATGTATTGTTGTGTATAATTTGATGAGTAAATAGTACAAGCCTATAAGTCAAAGTTTAACTGTTCCTTTTATCCCAAGGGGTAAAAGCGATATCTTGGGCCCCTCGATGATTTTGTGTTGACTTATGTGTCGGGCCCGGTCAGGACTGAATTGATGTGTTCAATTAAGTTCTATGTCATACAATCAGAAATTGGGAAACAAACTGTTGGACATTGAGAATGATTTTGTTCCACATCTTTTTCCACACGATATCTTGCAGAACGGAGGATTATATAACCCCTTATCTAAAGGACGCATGATTGACTAGGTCAAAGTTCGACAACTTTTGAAAGCTATAATTGCTAATCAGATTCAGAAGTCATACTTGCAGTTATAGTTATTAGACTTATCGAAGTGGGGGACTGTTGGATTAAGTGTCTAAGCCAATAACTATCATTGGAATGTACTTGATTTGATAGTAGCATGGTCCTTTTCGGTTGTCTTCACCATACCAACTTCACAGAATGACTTTTGGAGAAAAAGGCTATTTAATGATTTATTAATATATATTATAAGAGTAATATATTAATTAGAAATCATATTATTTAATTAGTGTTTAATCAAAAATTAATTTGGTTCTAATTTTGGGATTAAAGAAACTGATTAAAAGTGCGGGGACTGATATTGAAAATCAATGATAGTTGCAGTATTGGGCTGATGGACTCCTTTGGAAAGGGTTGGACGAAATTTATAGGAGGCCTCATAAAAATCATCCAAGACCTTCTAGAAGGTGGGTTCATGGGCTGCTTGGAGCCTAAGAAAGGATTAGGGTTTCCACCTAAAAAACCTAGCAACCACCATATTTAAAGACTATCAGACTAGTCAAATTATGCACCTGCTTCCCAAGAGAAGCCCTAGCCGAATTTCTGCCCTCTCTCTCCCACTTTTCCTTTGCTTTTGGTGTTTGTGACTCCATTAGATTTGCAACCCTTGGGGCACTAAAGCTTTCAAGAGTCAAGATCATCTGTTGAATCCTTGTTATTACAAGAATGTAAAATTCTTAACCTAGTTTTATATTGTTTTTCAAAATTATGTGCTAGTACTTGGGTTATTGCTTTTGAAGATCAATTTGTATGTATAACTAGAGAAAAACTTAGATCCAAAGCAATTAGGGTTGCATGATCACATAGGATGTTGTTATGCTCAAAACCGATTAGATTTAACCAATTACTATAGTACTTAATTATACGATAACTAGGATAACAATCCAAAGGGACGGACTTCGTGCCTTCGACCCAACAAGTACAATGAGGAATACTCACCTCACAATGTCAAATTGTACTGAAAACTCCAACTCTTGACTCACGAAATATCCCGAACTATCACAATAAACAAACATCCAATTAACAATTGGAATACCATTCTTAACTAAGGATCCATACCTAGTGTAAATGTCCATTTTACCCTTTCCTTAATTGGGTCAAGACCTCAGTCCAAATCTTTGATCCAAAAGGCCCAAATAAATTTAAGGCCCATATTTGGTCCAAGCCTATTGGGCCCACTAAGGCCCAGTAGAGCTAGTCTAACTAGAAATCCAATATTTCAAAATTCTTATTCCATCATGGGCCTAAACTGCTAAGCCCAAAATCCAATAATCAAGTCCAAGGTGAAAGTCCAAGAAGCCCACTATAGCCATGAATTCACGACATTCCCTGGTGGAGTGCTGGGCGTTCATCACCAACTCAGATCATGGACCAAAGTCGGAATACAAGGCATTCCTCAACCCTACGTAGGGCGTTCGTGCACTGTTTCCAAAAAGGGATTATTAAGCACTTAATGTTGTAATCCACTCGACCAAATCATGGATCTAAGTCCTAAAGACCTTCTAGAATCATAAAGTCAATGACTTGGTGACTATACATGCCCCAAAGACCCCCACTCCAAAATATGGCATTCAAATTCCATAAAGAGGTTTATTCTAATGTATGGGGTTAATACAACTCTAAAGATGCATACCTTAATGAATCTACCGCCTCATAAACGCCAAGAGGAGCAACTCAAAGCCTCAGAAGTGATAACAAACAACTAGATCTCAACTATAGGACTGAAAAGGGACAAACTTCCATGAAACCTGGATCTAATCCTTACATGAGCAATATTAGAGCTTTATACCTCAAAATAGTGGGAAATGAAGTAGAGGATCAGGATTTATGAGCTCCTTCTTGAATCACCACCTTGTACCAAGTTTCTCCTTCATAAATGAGCTTCAAACACACACCAAAACACACACAATGGGCTCACAACACTCTTGGAGTATCTAGGGTTTCGAGATTAGGGTTAGAGGGCTATAGAGGCAGAGAATGAGACCAACACCCAGGACTTAAGGTGTTTAAATACGTCTCAAACCCTAAAAATTAGGGTTTTAGGCTCTGCACGTGAACAAGCTGCGTTCCCCAAGGGAACACCCCACATTCGAGCTACGACTCTAGAATCCCGGTTTGGCAGAAATGGTCCCTCCTCCCATTCAAACTTTGTAAAACAAGGCCAAAAGAAATAATTAATATATATAATGGATCAAAATGGAAAATTAACTGAATCGGGTGTTACAATTCTCGCCCACTTGAATTAGACTTTGTCCTCGAAGTCTGCCGCAAAAAACAGATCCGGGTAATGCTCCCGCATCTCAACTTTGGGCTCCCAGATCCACTCAGAGCCCCTCCGATCCTGCCATCGTACATTTACCATAGGTACTTCCTTGCTCCGCAAGACCTTCATTTTTCTCTCCAAAATTGCTATGGGCTTCTCAACATAGTTCAGGTGCTCATCGAACTGAATGTCATCCAATGACACAACCGCATCCTCATCCATCACACACTTCCACAGCTGCGTATGGATCTGGCTGAGCTCCTCAAAAAAGTATAATCTGTAGGCAACCTTGACAACCCTGGCAAAAATCCAGAATAGTCCAATATATCGAGGACCCAATTTCCCTCTCTTTCGGAAGTGAATCACACCTTTCCAATGTGAAACTTTCAACAATACCATGTCACCGACCTGAAACTCTAACTCAAATCGGTGCCGGTCGACATAACTTTTTCTCCGACTCCCAGCAGTCTGCAACCTCTGTCTAATCTGCTGAATCATCTCTGTAGTCTGAAGAACCACCTTGGCCCGACCCATGACTCTGTGACCAACCTTGCCCCAACAGACTGCTGTACAACACTTCTGCCCATACAAAAGCTCAAAGGATAGAGCACCAATGCTGGAGTGGAAGTTGTTGTTGTAGGGGAACTTTGCAAGGGGTAGGTAGGAGTCCTAGCTCCCACCAAAACCGATAACGCAAGCTCGCAACATATCCTCGAGAGTCTGAATGGTTCGCTCGCTCTAACCATCGGTCTACGGTTAACAAGTCGTACTAAAATGAAGCCTCGTGCCTAGTTCCTCATGGAACTTCTGCCAAAACACAGGAACCCACACTCGACTGCAACGGGTCAACAAACCATGACTATCCATCACAAATTTAGTTATCTCACACCTGGTTCTATCAATCTTCCAATTCTCCTCTCGAACACCCTGATAGGTGCATTTTATGCACCTATTTTGCATGTTTATTTCCATCCTTTTATAGCATTCTACTTCATAATTCTTGCATTTAGTTGATTATTAGGTCTATTGAATATTTCATCAAGACTGTCTGGTACTTCACCATTTTTTATTTATTTTGTAGGCATTACGGAGCATGGACACATGGAGCTTGGATGCTTGGAGCTTTGGAGCATGAGGATAAGATGAACCGGTCATTCCATGGCAGAAAACATGAAGATGGAACCCGGGTCATTGTGCATTATTATCTTAGCAAAGGACTATGGTTGAAACGCGATTTTTGTCACACCGACACGGGTCGTGTTTGTTCTTTGTCATCTTATATTTGAGCAACATGACTCGTGGTGAAGCTAGATTGAATACGGAGCCAACAGTGAAGACTTTTTGGAATTTTAGAAAAAAGCATGGATCATGCCAAAAACACATGGTCAAGACAAGTGGCCATGCCAAAAACACATGGGCAAAAGGCATGGCCATGCCAAAAACGCTTGGTCTTATGGAATGCATGTGAGAACTTAATAAAACAAATAAGATCGACATTTTAGAGGCAGAGAACGGTTTTTGGGAGCAGTTTTTGGTGATCTTGGGTGATTTTGGGAGAATTCTTGGAGTTTTTTAGAAGACCTAATCATTGCAACCACTTTGGATTTCATTTTTCTAATAATTAAACATTCCAATTCCATCTTTATTGTTGTTTGATTTGTTCTTAGCCATGTGTGGCTAAGAAACCCTAGTTTCAAGTTCTTGTTCAAAATATGTTGATTGTTTGACTTGAAGCATATGATTTGATGTTTGATTTGTGATTCTATTCTAGTGATTATGTTTTTGTTTAAACTAGAACCCTAAATTTTATTTATGTTTGATTGGCCACTTTCATGAATTGAATTTTTGTGCAGTTAATTAACTTTTAGGGCACCTAATCGTTCTATCAAGTTAATGATTGGTAACAAAAAATAGGTTTTCTTATTGTAGAACATATGTCGCATGTTTTCACACTTCCGAGCGTATGAGAAGAAATGAACATTGTTGGGAAGCTTGTAAAAAACTCAAAGCAGTTTTTCAATACAATCTAAGAGCGTGTTTAGGTTGAATTAGTAAAGCTAGGTCTAGTCAACGAGCATGTTTTGGTTAGATAATTTGGCAAGCGAGAGGTATTAGAGCGTGTTAATATCTTTTAGTACCAACTTAGAATAACAATCTTGAATTACATCAAGTCATAATCAAGTTGAGCAACAACATTGAGAACTAGAACTGGAAACACTTTTACATCTTGTTCACCAATCTATTTCATTTTGTGCATGTTTTTAAAGTAGATTGTTAATTTATTATTTTACTTTTGCAAACAAATCCCCTTTTTGTGATCAAATTACCTTGCACTACTAGAAAAAAAGCCTTTAATGACGCGCAAACAATGACACGCAGTGATTTACGATACGCAAAAGCATGCGTCCAAAAATTAATGTCATCTCTTATAAAATTTGAAGGATAGAAGACACGCATTTGTGCGTGCCCTGAAATTAGTGTTAGAAAAGAAAAAAAGAAATACGGAGGACGCCTATTATAAAATTTGTGTCAAGTAAGTGTGTCGTTTTATATTTTTTAAATGAAACACGCGTTTTGAGCGGGAAATGAAATCCCCAAAAATTAAAACCCCGCCTTTGTGAAAAAACAACCCCCCCCTCCCAATCAGCAAGAAAGAAGCCTAGGTCTTCGTCTTCCTTTCTCTCTCTCTAACCTAAAACTCATCTTCTTCGTTGTAGCCTTTCTCACCGTTACATCCATTGGCGCCATTGTCACCACCATGCCGCTCTATCTCCCTCCGTTTCTCACCCGCCTATTGGATCCCGAAAATTAAAACCCCCGCCTCTTCCAATTAGCAAGAAAAAGCCCTAGGCCTTCGTCTTCATAGCATAATTGCTCTTGATTTTATGATCAAATGCATCGAGACGACGATGATAACGATCTGCATAAAGAATCCAAATATGTGAAATAGAGGCAAGGGACGATTCTACTTCTTTTTTCAAGAACCTTATTCAACATATGCCGACTCTCACACACGCATAGACTTATCACTATCTTTATCTCTATCTCTCTCTCTCTCTCTCTCTCTCTCAAACACACACACACAAAATTGAAGGGACGATTCTAGGGCTTTTTTTCAAGAACCATTCAAAATGTAAAGGAGTGCTCTCTACAATAGTTTGGCGACTTCATCTCACCTCACCTCGTCAGCGACCGTGACTCCTCGAAGATTTAGGGTTGTGCTCGGTGTTGTGTTCAGTGATTCAGCAACTAACTGAGGTCTAAGGTTATGTTGTTGTATCAAATTTTAAAGTATCATCCTCAGATGCTTCAGATGTTCCTTTGAACACGAAGATAACAGCTGACTGCTGATGTCGTCATTTCAATGGTGTGGAGGAGCTTCCTTTGCACCCACACATCCGACATCTCTTTCTTCAACCAAAAACCCACCGACATTCGCCATCCTCAACTTCCATTTGTTCCTGAGGGATAAACTGAAAACAGGGATGCCTTGTTACAGTTTTTCATGTCAACCATCGTATTTAGGCAGTGCAAGAATGTGAAGAACTAAAGAAGAAATGTTTGTATTTGTGAGTATTGCCTTTTCTTTCATTCCTGCTTCGTTAGTTATTGCTATTATGAAGGTAGGCCACTCTCCGGTTGTATTTTTCATATAATTGACAAGGAGTTGTTGTATCTATTCAGACTAGGCTTAGAGCAATGGTTGCAAGAGATGAGTTCAGAAGAAGAAGAAGAAGAAGCAAGGCTGCAACTATAGTTCAGGTACTATGGATGAATTATGTTTGTAAAGTATTTAAGAAAATGATTAGAAACAAGGGTGAATTTGTAGAGATTAGTTAGCTACTTGCAGGTTGATCTTGAATAAGCAAAGGGGCAATGGATTGTATTTTTTGTATCTAATTCGTTTATAAATTTTTGTTACAACTTCTATTGATTTGTTTTATCTTTCCATGGAACGATTACTTGTATGACATTAAATTTATGCAATGGATTCTATTTTTTGTATATGATATTTTATTTTCTAGTATGAAACATTAAATACAAATTTAATTTGAAAATAAGTAAATCTATAAATAATATTTTTTTAAACATTTAAAATTATGATACGCAAAAATGTGTGTCGTCTTCATTTATGACATGGCCTTTCTTGATAGGGGCTTCCTTGATACGCATTGCGTGTCATAAACACGCGCGTCGTAAGGTTACGACACGCAAATGCGTGTCGTCTACCTTTATGACAGGGCCTTCCTTGATACGCAATGCGTGTCATAACCGCGCGTCGTAAATGCGCGTCATAAATGCGCGTCGTCTCTCTTTATGACAGGGCCTTCCTTGACACGCATTTGCGCGTCGTCTGAGCGTTTTACGACGCGCAATGAGCGTCGTAAAAGGCCTTTTTTCTAGTAGTGTTGTGCAAAGAGGTATAGACTTTTGTCCCGTGTCTCTGTGGTTCGACCCTGCTTGCCTTGTACTACTTTTTAGTGCATTAAAGCAGTGTATTTGGAGTCTATTGTACCCCTTTGTTTGTTGGGTTTGACACCCCTAACAAATTGGTGCCATTGTCGGGGACACGGTATTACTAATTGTTTATGCCTAGATCCTTTCGTACAGGTACACCACTTCCAATTGACTCGGAGATAGAGAAGACTGCAAAGAAGCTACGGAAGCAAGCCAAGCTTTGTAAGAGGCAACCGGTTTCTGGAACTTCTTCATCATCTACCCCTCCGGTCATCAACATTTGAGAGGATATACCCCTCTCAAGTGTGTCAGAAACTGAAACAGAAAACCCCTCATCAACATCTCAACCATCCTCACCCACAAATACCACCCCACTCTCTTCACCTACTCATAACATCCCAAACACTACACCCACAGAAACCTTAATTCCTACTCATACCATGGGAGATAACCAAGGAGGGAATCCACCTCCAAACCCACCACCCGAACAAACCCTCCACCAATGGGCGAGGCAAGAGGTTACTCGACAACCTCTTTGCATCACTTATCCAATAGCTACAAACCTTGAATTGAAATCCGGTCTCATCCACTTACTCCTAACCTTTAGAGGCTTAGAAAACAAAGATCCCCACAAGTTCCTCACGGAGTTCCATGTTGCTTGTGTTGGCATGAAACCACACAATGTCACGGAGGACCAAATTATGTTTAGGGCATTCCCCTTTGCAGTGCAAGACTCAGCAAAAGATTGGCTTTATGACCTCCCACCGGGGACGGTCAACACATGGGTAGATCTTGCACGCCTCTTCTTAGACAAATACTTCCTAGAAATGAAAGCCTCGGCCCTAAGAAGAGAGATAATTGGGACCAAACAACACAAGAGAGAAGCCTTTCATACATATTGGGAGAGGTTCATAAAGGTTTGTGCCCGTTGCCCAAAGCATGGTATTAGTGAGTACCAAATCCTTCAATAGTTTATTGAAGGCATGACTCCTTGGGAAAGAAGACTTCTTAATGCTTCAAGTGGAAGATCTTTGACCGATAAGACCCCAACTGAGATTCGGGATCTCATAAAAAACATGCCGGAGGATTCAAAGCATACTAGTCAAGATGAATATTGGTATACGGATGCACACCGAGGTGTAAAAGAGGTGCACACTCCTTAAATTGAAGCTCAACTATCCGATTTGACTAAGTTGGTATGATGCTTGCTAAGGACAAAGGTGTGCAATCCATACCCCGCCCTTGTGGCATTTGCACTCAAGTGGGACACCCGACTGATATGTGTCCTCAATTGCAAGAAGAAGAATATGAAGAAGCAAATGCTATAGGAGGTTATTCCGGGCACAATCAAAGGACTTATGATTAGCCCTGTGGCAATCAAGGGTGGAACAACAACCAAAACATGGGCTATCAACAAAGACCACTACCCCATTACCAAGCAAGGTATCCATTCCCACAACAAAATTACCAACCGAGGCAACCACAACCTCCTCCACAATAAGTCAGGTCCTCAAGTATGTCCTTAGAAGACATAGCCAAAAGCCTTGCCACTAGCACTCAAAGTTTTCAGCAAGAGACCAAGGCAAGCATCAAGAATCTTGAGCAACAAATGGCACAACTTGCTCAACCGATGAGCAAAATGGAGAATCAAGGAGAGCTACCTCCTCAAACTGAAAAGAACCTAAAGCATAATGCTTGTGCAATTAGCTTGAGGAGTGGAAAGAAATATGATGGTCCGAAGAGGAGTTGGTGATAGAAGAACCACCAAAGAAGGATGAAAAGAAAGAAAAAATGGTGGAGAAAAAGAAGCCTGAAGAGAAAAAAGCAAAGATCACACCACCATCTTTTCCATCAAGATTGAGCAGCAACAAAAAAGAGAGAGAAGATAGTGAAATCATGGCAATGTTCCAGAAAGTTGAAGTCAACATCCCCCTTTTGGACGCCATCAAACAGGTACCTAGATATGATAAGTTCCTTAACGAACTTTGCACATCTAAAAAGAAGCTGCGAGGTAATGAGACAGTGAAAGTAAGTGAATATGTTTCTGCAGTTTTAAAGAAGAGGATGCCCCCAAAGTGCAAGGATCCGAGTGTTTTCACTGTTTCTTTCAAATTGGGAAACCTTTATATCTCCCGTGCTATGCTAGATTTAGGAGCTTCAATTAATGTTTTACCATATGCTGATTATACATCTATTGGCATAGACACTTTAACAAAAACTAGGGTGATAATCCAACTTGCAGATTGTTCTATAGTACACCCAAAAGGTGTATTAGAGGAAGTTTTAGTGCAAATTAATAAGCTTGTCTTTCCTGCAGATTTTTATGTGCTTGATATGGGAGATGATGACCATCCATCCTCGAGTTCCATACTTTTAGGTAGACCATTCTTGAAAACAGCAAGAACAAAAATTGATGTCTACAATGGTACATTGTCCATGGAATTCGATGGGGAGGTCATCAACTTCAATATCTATGAAGCAATGAGGTACCCAAGTGATGTTCATTGTATACTTTTTGTTGATATGATCCAACCTTTGACTGAAAAGTGTTTTGAGTTGACTAACAATGATTTGTTGGAGTTAGTTTTAAGCAGGAATTTTGATAACAATTTAGTCAAAGAGATTGCAGAAAATTTCAAGTTAGATGAAGAGTTGTTGGAAATTGTGGAGATCATGGAAGAAAAGAAGAAAATGAGGTATGATAATAGCAATATGAAATTGCCCATTTCTAACACAAAACTTATTTCTTCCGTTGTGCAGGCACCTAAGCTAGAATTGAAGACTCTTCCAGATCATTTGAAGTATGCGTACCTTGGAGAAGAGAAGACTTTGCATGTCATTATCTCCAACAAGCCATCCATTGAAAAAGAAGATGAGTTGGTGACTTTGCTGAAAAAGTATAAGAAAGCTATTGGGTGGACAATTGCTGACATAATAGGGTTGAGTCCTTCCTTGTGCATGCATAAGATTCTCATGGAGGAAGACTTCAAACCAACTCGAGAGGCACATAGAAGATTGAATCCACCCATGATGGAGGAGGTAAAGAAAGAAATCATGAAGCTTTTGGATGCAGGTATGATCTACCCTATCTCAGACAGTAAACGAGTGAGCCCCGTTCAAGTAGTCCCAAAAAAAGCCGGTGTCACAGTTGTCAAGAATTCTGAGGGAGATTTGGAGCCAACACATCTGCAAAACAGGTGGAGGGTCTGTATTGATTATAGAAAGTTGAATGCCTCAACGAGAAAATACCATTTTCCCTTGCCATTTATTGACCAAATGTTAGAGAGATTGGCGGGTAAATCTCATTACTGTTGCTTGGATGGTTTTTTGGGTTTCCATCAAATTCCGGTAGCCCCGGAAGACCAAGAGAAAACCATTTTCACTTGTCCCTTTGGCACATTTTCTTATAGGCGTATGCCTTTTGGTCGATGCAATGCACCCGCGACATTTTAGAGATGCATGGTGAGCATTTTTTCTGAATATGTTGAAAACATCATTAAAGTTTTCATGGATGATTTCACAGTCTATGGAAACTCCTTTGATGGGTGTTTAAGCAATCTAACAAATTTTTTGCAAAGGTGCATTGACATAGGCCTTATGCTCAACTATGAAAAATGCCATTTCACGGTGGACAAAGGATTGATTTTAGGTCATATTGTTTCCCGAAAAGTCTTGGAAGTTGAAAAAGCCAAGATAGATGTTATCAAGAGTCTTCCTTACCCGGAAAATGTTCGGGAAGTTCATTCGTTTCTTCGCCATGCAGGTTTCTATCGGCGGTTCATCAAAGATTTTTCAAACATCACAGTGTCGATGTGTCAACTACTCCAAAATGATGTTGAGTTTGAGTTTACTCAGCCATGCAAGGATGCATTTGATCGTTTGAAGTATTTACTCACTTCCGCTCCAATCATCCAACCACCTAATTGGGAGATCCCATTCGAGATTATGTGTGACGCGAGCAACATGGCTGTTGGGGCAGTATTGGGTTAAAGGTGGATTGAGCACATCATGTCATCTACTATGCATCAAAGACCCTTGATAGTGCACAAAGCAACTACACTACAACAGAAAAAGAGTTGCTTGCTATTGTGTTTGCACTAGAGAAGTTCTGGCAATAACTCCTTGTAAATAATGTGCTCATATATTCGGACCATGCAGCCATAAAGCACTTACTTACAAAGAAAGATTTCAAGACGAGGTTAATACGGTGGATGCTGCTTTTGTAAGAGTTTGATATTGAGATCAATGATAAAAGAGGGAATAAGAACCTAGTCGCCGATCATTTGAGCCGAATAGTCCAACCCGAAGATGCGACTCCCATCCATGACACATTCCCAAACGAGCACTTGTTTGCTATCCAAACACCACCTTGGTATGCAGATATATGCAACTTCATGGTAACGGGAAAGTTCCCACCCGATCTCATGAGGTCACAGATAGATAAGATCAAGAAAGATGCAAGAAGGTACATTTGGGATGAGCCGTACCTTTGGAAACATTGTGCAGATCAGGTAATAAAAAGATGTGTTGAAGAACATGAGGTACAATCTATCCTCAACATTTGTCATAGTTATACATGCGGAGGGCATTTTGGTCCTCAAAGAACTGCCAGGAAAATTTTAGACTGTGGATTTTATTGGCCTCGACTCTTTCATGACTCTTACACCTTTTGTAAAAGATATGAAAGATGTCAAATGGCAGGTTCTCTGAGTTCCCGAAATCAAATGCCCTTGGCCCCCATATTGGTTTGTGAAATATTTGATATATGGGGTATTGATTTTATGGGTCCTTTTCCTTCATCCTTTGGGAATTTATACATCCTTTTGGATGTTGACTATGTTTCCAAATGGGTAGAGGCAAAGGCAACAAGAACTGATGATGCTAAAGTTGTTGTAGATTTTGTCAAGGGTAACATTTTTTGTAGGTTTGGAACTCCAAAAACCTTGATCAGTGACAGAGGCACACACTTCTGCAACAAAACTCTTGGATCAGTTCTCAAGAAGTATGGAGTCCAACATTGGGTGTCCACAGCTTATCATCGGCAAACAAATGGACAAGCTGAAGTGTCAAACAGAGAAATCAAGTCCATACATGAGAAAACAGTGAACACAAACCGCAAAGATTGGAGTTTGAGATTTGAAGATGCTCTTTGGGCATACCGAACTGCATATAAAACTCCAATTGGGATGTCACCTTATAGACTTATGTTTGGCAAAGCCTGTCATCTCCTTGTTGAACTAGAGCATAAATCTTTCTAGGCTGTCAAAAAGCTAAACATGAAGATTGATGAAGCGGGTGTTCACCAAAATTTGGAGATTCAAGAGTTGGAGGAGATAAGAAATGAAGCATTCGAGAGTTCACGCATCTACAAAGACAAGACCAAAGCATTCAATGATAAGTACCTCTCCCGTAAGACCTTTGAGATTGGTCAAAAGGTATTACTCTATGACTCTCGACTTAAAGGGTTTTCCGGTAAGTTACGGTCCCGGTTGGTGGGACCGTTCATTGTTACTAATGTATTTGGTCATGGTGCAGTTGAGATTAAGAGTAACAAAACTGGAAAAGTGTTCAAAGTTAATGGCCACAAGTTAAAGGTTTTCTATGAAGGTTTCCAAGAGAAAGACATGGAGGTTGATAGCTTAGAACGCCCGAACTACATTGAGTGAATTTAAAGGGCAAAGTCAAGCCAAAGACTTAAAACAAAGGCGGCTAACCGAGAGGCAACTCGGGAGTATCTCTTTCTATTTTCTTCATTTTGATTTATTTCATCCGTGTTTCAATGTTTTTGAGTCTTTTCGAGGGCTCCATACAAATAATTTTCCTATCTAATGGTCAAAGAAAATTTGGTTTTGAAAAAAAAAATCATGATTTTGATGTTAACAGAAAGAAAAAGCACGACCATCACAAAAAAAAACGCATGAGGGAAGGCAAAAACTCACGGTTTTTTTTTTTTTTGACTCGTGCCATGCCATTGAGGTTTAATTTTTTTTTTGCACGTGCTAGCTCCAAATTGCACGGGCTGGAAAGGAAAAACGCACAGCCTAGGGCTACACCGTGCGTTCGCATCGCATTTTCCCCGATCAAAAAAACAAACTCACGGCCATGGTTTAAAAACGCATGGTCCGTGCATATTGTCGCTAGCTCCCAAGAATTACAAGAAAGTCGCACGGCTAGAAGCTCACGGGCAAAGGGATCGAAAACAGAAACTCACGGGCAAGCTTTTGGTCATACACTTCCATGCGATTTGGTAGTGCGTCTTAATCGACTCTCTTCCCTCACAAACCTCATGATCGTGCGTTTTCTCCTCTCTTCATCATTCTCGGCCAAAACCTCCAAAACCCTAATCAATTTTTGATTTTCTTCTTCAATTATTCCAAGATTAAGCCACCAAGGGATGTTACTATCAGTTCCTAACTTCAATTCATTCATCATCTAGGTCGAATTCATCATTCAATGGGAAAAAATTGAATTTTTCTTCATAAACCCTAGTTCTTGATTTGTATAGTTTGAATTGATTCGTGTATTAAGTTTCAAAATTCTTGCATAGGGTTTGAAGAATAAGCTTGGGTAGGCGTTTTGGAAAGAAAATTAGGAGCCTTCATCTCCAATTGGGCATTCCACCATTGAAGGATTCAAGCTTTCTTGAGGTTGAAGATGAAGTGAACAATACAAGCCAACACCACAAATTCAAACATTTGAACGGTACCTTCCTTCCATATCTCAAGTTTTACGCATTGAATTTAAGTTTGTTTGGTTAGAATAGTTGTGAATCAGTTCTTGTGCTTCATATAACCGTTCATTCGTGCTTGTCTAGTTGTGTTATCATCTTTGGGCACCACCTATTTGTCATAAATCCAGTTTATCATCATGCCAAAACGTAAAAACCCACAACCAAAAGAACAATTGGAATCCAAATATGGCGTCACCACCATTATTCACAACTCTCTTGAGCACCGTGAGCGATTCCTTCACCTCAAGGACCGCAAATATTCTCAACAACGGTTTGTAGATATTCCTATTCTCCAAGAACTAGGAGTTTATGATGGCGTCCATAGATTGTTTAGCAACATCGGTTGGGAGAAACTTCTCACTTTGGCACCAATGGAATCGTATAAAAACACAATCATTGAATTCTTACAATCTTTGGAATTCGATGACAATGCCAAATGTCTCTCATTTCGTCTCATGCGTTTGCAATTTAAATCGAGTCTAAATGATCTTAGTAGGTTAGTCGGGATTTCCAAATTCAATACTTATGGTCCCAAATTAGGCTACATGTGAGAGAAAAATAATCCTTTTAAAGCCAAGGCCAAAGCCTTTTGGAAGGAAATCACGGGACTTGATGTGTATGAGGCTCGATCCGCCAAAGCATCTCATATCATCCATTCGGTCTTAAGGGTGGCTCTCTGAATTATTGCTAACATTGTCTTCCCACAAGAAGATGTTGGTAGAGCCGGTAAGATGGAGTTAGAAATTCTTTGGTGCATGGTCACCAGCTTGAAGAGACCACATTTTGGCACCTTACTTGCTTCCAAACTTCTCAAGGTCTCTACCAGTGATTCCGGCCCTATCCTTTGTGGCGGGATTATCTCCTATCTTGCCACCCGCCTTGCTTGTGTCGAGCTTTTTGAGAGCAAGCGCCCGGATCTCGAGAAAATCACACAAGGCTCAAATACAATCACATCCAATGTCATTGTAGCCTCATCTTTCTTCTGTAGAGAAGGTGATGGTAGTATCACATGGTTGGTATAGGGTGAGCCACATTTTCGAGTTCCTGTTGGGGATTTCAGTTCCCTCCAGCTCCAGCAAGACATCACTCAGACTTGGTGGTGTCTACCAAAGAATATTTCTGCATATTCCATTCCACGCGCTCCCGTTCCTATTCCGAGAGCTCCTGAGCGGCCGGTCGTCGACCACGAAGACGACATCCCTATTCCTCCCGCTCACTCCACTCCTACCACTGCAGGGGGATCCGCTTCTGTTTCCCCAGTAGAGACTACAAGTTATTTCTACCCCCGACGGGCGACTCAGTACCATGGCACATACATCATGCGTTTTGATCACCTTGATCAAGCTGTTGCCAACATTCACGCTGATTTGTCTGCAACCAATGCCTCCGTTCAGCAATTGACATAAACGGTACATCAAGCTGTGCAGTTCATGCAGCATTGCCCCCCCCCCCCCCCCCCCCCCCCCCCGCGGTCAGTAGGTTTCCCTATGATGCTAAATCTTAAGCTTGGGGAGGGGTTGTACATTAGGTTCTAGTTTCCACATGCATTTCATCAAAAAAAAATCCAAAAAGATTTTATTTTTCTTATTTTCATTTTTTTTTCATGCATTCATTTTTCATGCATTCACTTCATTTCAAAAAAAAACAAAAAAAAAACAAATAATACGAGATGAGGACAATCTTTACATTCGATAGCTCCATGAAGTGGGAAATCAAAATGAAAAAATACCGAAGCGACCGGATAGTTACCAGAAGTGTAGAATCAACTTTCATAACTAGGGGACCCAAACACTGTAATTCGAGACACCAGCCTTAGATACTAAAAAAGGGAGAATTTCATATATGCCCCTCTTAAACTTCAAGATATCATATTTGCCCAGCTTAATTTCTCAACATCATATTTACCCTTCATAAACCTTCAAAATATCATATTTGCCCAAATCCTTTTTTATAATGTTTTTAATATTTTATAATCATTTGTTATACCTTAGAATTACTATAATAATTAAGAAATTTAACCATATTGTCCTTACATCTATGATAATGAAATGTAAACTTCTAAATTGTTGGAATGTCACAGACAAAAAGATTCATCTTAAACCCTTTCTATGGAATGTATATTTTGATTGTTTAGTTTTTGTTGTTGTTGATTATTATTATGTTGTAGACGGATGATATTTTAGATATTAACATTGATATTTTAATGTTTAAAAAAGTGCATATACGATATTTTAATATTTAAGAAGGGCATATATGATATTTTGATGTTTAACAAGGACATATATGATATTTTGAAATTTTATGAAGGGTAAATATGATATTTAGAAATTTTATGAAGTGTAAATATGATATTTAGAAATTAAGTTGGATAAATATGATATTTTGATGTTTAAGAAGGGCATATATGGCATACTGAAACGTTTTTGTGGGTGATAATAACAGCTTTAGGATGATTTGCTTTTCAATGTTTAAAAAGAATCTTTATCGACAAATGTGGACCCACAGAACACGGACCTATTTGTTGACACGCGTAACCCTCGTGGTAACAGAGAGCTTAAGTATCAGATTCACTCAGTCAAGAATAAAGAAAGGGTACAACCGTCATATTCGGTACCCAAATCAAAATTTCAAGCGCTCAATTGAAAAAAAAAATAAAAATAAAAATAAGTTGATTGAAGAACTCAAGCTCAAAACGAATATACAAATCCAAGTTCAATCAAACAAGAAGCCATATCAAAGCCAAATCCGGCGAATAAAGAACTGTGTGATATGATACTTGTGGCTCTCGAAAAAGTGAAAGCATAGGAGCTGGGCCCCTTTGGGTGGGCTCATTGCTTCAATGAAAGCTGATTTTCCGTGATGGGTTCTTAAGGATGTGTCGATTCTGATTCTTGCCTATCTAGTCTTAAGTACATGAGATCTCGAACTAGGTTATTTTCGCTCACAAAGCTAATTAAGGTATAAAGTTAAAATAAAACTATGGTTGGATTATTGGGTTACATCGTTTCGTGGTCTTCCTCACTTTGGGAGTCTATGATACATGAAAGGTAAAAGGATGGTTGCCTAGGTATTAGTGATTGGAGCCCTATCGATATAAAGTCTGATCGTATGATATATATATATATATATATATATATATATATATATATATACATATACATATATATACATATATATACATATATATATATATATATATATATATATATATATTATTTGTGGTTTTGAATTTTTCTTTGGTTCATTTTTTTTTCTTAAGCATTTTTTTGTACATATGTAATTTTCATTAGTTTTTTTTTCTTTTATTGCATGCATTCACTCTTCATTCATTTAGTCCTTTTCATTCCTTCCATTCTTTTCTTCTTAGTTTCTTTTTAGTCGCCTATCATCTTCTCTAGGGTGATTCTCGATTTTGTTCTTTCTTGAGGACAAGAAAGTTTTAAGCTTGGGGAGGTCTGATGGGTACATTTTATGCACCTATTTTGCATGTTTATTTCCATCCTTTTATAGCATTCTACTTCATAATTCTTGCATTTAGTTGATTATTAGGGCAATTGAATATTTCCTCAAGAATGTATGGTACTTCACCATTTTTGATTTATTTTGTAGGCATTATAGAGCATGGATACATGGAGCTTGGATGCTTGGAGATTTGGAGCATGAGGAGAAGATGAACCGGTCATTCCATGGCAGAAAACATGAAGATGGAACCCGGGTCATTGTGCATTATTATCATACCAAAGGACTATGGTTGAAACGCGATTCTTGTCACACCGACACAGGTCGTGTTTGTCCTTTGTCATCTTATATTTGAGCAACATGACTCGTGGTGAAGCTAGATTGAATATGGAGCCAACAGTGAAGACTTTTTGAATTTTAGCAAAAAGCATGGTCATGCCAAAAACACATGGTCAAGGCAAGTGGCCATGCCAAAAACACATTGGCAAAAGGCATGGCCATGCCAAAAACGCATGGTCTTATGGAATGCATGTGAGAACTTAATAAAACAAAGGAGATCGACATTTTAGAGGCAGAGAACGGTTTTTAGGAGCAGTTTTTGGCGATCTTGGGTGATTTTGGGAGAATTCTTGGAGTTTTTTAAAAGACCTAATCGTTGCAACCACTTTGGATTTCATTGTTCTAAGAATTAAACATTCCAATTCCATCTTTATTGTTGTTTGATTTGTTCTTAGCCATGTGTGGCTAAGAAACCCTAGTTTCTAGTTCTTGTTCAAAATATGTTGATTGCTTGACTTGAAGCATATGATTTGATGTTTGATTTGTGATTTTATTCTAGTGATTATGTTTTTGTTTAAACTAGAACCCTTAAATTTAATTTATGTTTGATTGGTCACTTTCATGAATTGAATTTTTGTGCAGTTAATTAACTTTTAGGGCACCTAATCGTTCTATAAAGTTAATGATTGGTAACAAACAATAGGTTTTCTTATTGTAGTACATATATCACATGTTTTCACACTTCCGAGCGTATGAGAAGAAATGAACATTGTTGGGAAGCTTGTACAAAACTCAATGCAGTTTTTCAATACAATCTAATAGCATGTTTAGGTTGAATTAGTAAAGCTATGTCTATTCAAAGAGTGTGTTTTGGTTAGATAATTTGGCAAGCGAGAGGTATTAGAGCGATTTAATATCTTTCAGTAGGAACTTAGAATAGCAATCTTGAATTGCATCAAGTCATAATCAAGTTGAACAACAACATTGAGAACTAGAACTGGAAACACTTTTACATCTTGTTCATAAATCTATTTCATTTTGTGCATGTTTTTAAAGTAGATTGTTATTTTATTATTTTATTTTTGCAAACAAATCCCCCTTTTGTGATCAAAGTACCTTGCGCAAAGAGGTATAGACTTTTGTCCCATGTCTCTGTGGTTCGACCCTGCTTGCCTTGTATACTTTTTAGTGCATTAAAGCAGTGTATTTGGAGTCTATTGTACCCCTTTATTTGTTGGGTTTGACACCCCTAACACACCATCAGTCTGAGCCTCGTGAATGAAACCCACACGTGCAGAATCCACAAATATCCTCAAACATGCCACCTCAATTGAATGTCCATCTGACTTACGGCTCATTGCATCCGCCACCACGTTCACTTTACCCGGATGGTAAAGGATCTTGCAGTCATAATCCTTGACTACATCCAGCCACGTGCGCTGCCTCATGTTAATGCTCGGCTGATCCATAATATGTCTAAAACTCTTGTGATACATGTATATAGCGGACCCCATAAAGGTAATGCCTCAAAATCTTCAGAGAGAAAACAACCGCTCCCAACTCAAGATCACGTGTGGGGTATCTTGTCTCATGCGGGTTTAGCTGCCGTGAAGCATAAGCTATCAACCATCCTCTCTGCATGAGGATTGCTCCCAAGCTGGTGATGGATGCATCACAGAAAACCACAAAGTCCATAATTCCATCCGGGAGGGTCAAAACTGGGGCCTCACAAAGTCTTTGCCGAAGGGTCTAAAATACAGACTGCTTCTCAGGGCCCTACCAGAAATCCACACCCTTCCTCGTCAGATGAGTGAGGGGTACTGAAATCTTGGAGAAATCCTAAATAAATCTCCGGTAGTACCCTGCCAAACTCAGAAAACTCCTGATATTCGAGGGAGACTTCAAAACCTCCCACTGCATCACCACCTCGATTTTGGCCAGATCGACCAAAATCCTATCCTGGTTAACAAGGTGTCCAAGGAACTGAACCTCTTGCAACCATAATTTGCAATTCGAGAACTTATCATAATGTTGTTCAAGCCTCAAACCCCCTAGAAGCTCGCGAAGATGCTCCTCATGTTGCTCTCTGGTCTTGGAATACACAAAGATATCATCAATGAACACGATAACTGAGCGATAGAGCATCAGCCTGCATACCCGATTCATCAAATCCATAAATATTGCAGGTGCATTGGTGAGCCCGAATGGCATCACCATGAACTCGGGATGCCCATATCAAGCCCAGAACGTGGTCTTCTCCACGTCCATCTTGGAGAACCAAGCTGCTCCTTGCAACTGATCAAAGAGATCATCAATTTGCGGAAGGGGATAACGGTTCTTCACCGTTCACTTGTTCAGCTCCCTATAATCGATGCACATCCGATGCAAACCATCTTTCTTTTTGACAAAAAGAATCGGCACTCCCCACGGAGAACCGCTCGGATGGATGAACTGCTTGCCTGGCAGCTCCTGTAGCTAAGATGACAGCTCCTGCATCTCAGGCGGTGCCAATCGGTACATTGCCTTGGCAATAGGGGTCACACCTGGCACAAGGTCGATCCTGAACTCGACTTGCCTCTCAAGAGGCACTTCGGGTAAACTCCTCCGAGAATACATCAGCGAACTCCCTGATAACCAGAACATCAGCCACTGAAACCTGATCTGCAACCCGCGTATCCACCACATAAGCCAAATAACTTGCACACTCGTGTTGAATATACTATCAAGCCCTAGCTGCCGAACAATCCAGAACCCAACCTGGTGCCCTCTCCATAAATAACCAATTCTCCCCCACTCGGGGTTCGAACTACCACATACTGTCCCTCACAGTCGATCATGGCACCAAAACAGCTCAGCCAGTCCATACCCACGATCACACAGACATCCCCCATAGGAATCAGAATTCAATCGATCGTAAAGGATACCCCAAAGATCTCTAGAATGCAACCCTAATGAACCACATAAGTAGATATCCCGTGCTCATTGGTGATACAGACTTGCAACGGACACTCCAACTCCCTCATAGGCAAACAAACTCCCTACTGTGGGATCGAGAAACAAAAGACCGACTTGCACCCGAGTCAAAAAACACTAAATTAGGAAAGGAGTTCACTAGGAACATACCTAATAAAGGTATAAACATATGAGCATAAAACAAACGTAATCAATGATAGAAACATACAAGTCACAACAACTGGTGCTATCCTGGCCTCCTCAGCAGTGAGTGGAAAGCGCAACCTTGAGCCCTCGGGGGTTCCGGCCTGCCCTGACTCCTGTCAGTGATCCTCAATGTAGCTGGAGCAGGAGCCTATGCCGGCTTAGCAGCGAGAAATGGACAATTGACCTTCACATGGCCAACCTGATCATAATGATAGCAAATCCTCATACCCTTAACCAGGGCAGACTGGTGGTAGTCCCTCGCATAATGCCCCTCCTTGCCACATTTGTGGCATCCACTACTAGATTGACATGCTCCAACATGAACCTTTCCGCAATTTCCATAAGCGCGTCCTCGCTGACCCCCAAACCTAGAATCAACGACTTTGAACCGCTTTGGCTCTAGCTGCGACTAGGTCGGGGCCTGCCTCTGCTCTCTCAATTGAAACTCTATCTCAAGCTCACGTCGTCGAGCAGCCTCCTGCAACTCTAGAAAGGTATCACACCGCTGAGAAGAAATGAACTTCTGATCTCCATCTTGAGCATGCTCAGATAACGGTTCATCTGAGCCTGCTCTGAAGCAAACTCAGGGCAAAACATAGTCCTCTCAGCAAACATCCGAGTGATCTCCATCACCGACTCCAATCCCTACCTTAGGTCTAAAAACTCCTAATCGAAACTCTCTCACTCGACCTGAGGAATGTATTGAGTATGAAACATCTCTCTGAACTGATCCCAAGATACCGCAGCCCTATGCTCATCAGAGTATGATCCTGTAATAAGTCTCCACCAATTATTCGCTCAGTACCTTAGAAAGTTCACAACGAACCTGACCTTCTGGTCAGTAGGACATGAACACATGAAGAAACACCCCTCCACATTGGATAGCCACATCATGGCCAAAATCGGGTCATGTATTCCATTGAAATTTGGGGGCTTCATATTATCAAAGTCCCGATATTGAAAGAATCGTCCTGTCCCAACACCTGCAGCCGCCACAGCTGCGGAGGCTGCAACAACAGCCGTCTTAGCAATTGCTGCATAGTGATCATCAAATAACTCTATCATCGTGGTCTTGATAGACCCGAACATCTCCGAAATTTGATCTCGGACGATGGCATAACCTCCTGGTGGAGGATCCTCTTGATCCTAGCATCCAACTCATCTGATCTCATCTGACTGTCAGTCCCTGATCCCGACATGGATCTAATCTCACGACATGAATCTAATCTTAACTCGTCTCGTGTAGTTTTATCCTAAAACCACACTATCTATTTGAAATCTAGATCATAAAATATTCATTTTAAAGGCACGCGAATCTTGTGGAATTTATTCCATAAGGTGCACACGGCCCGTGTAGTCCCTTGGATGAAATTTTGGTCTCAACATTTTCATTTTTTGCGTGTTGGTTCTAACATTGCTAACTAAGCTAGGGAGAAACATTTATAACATGTTGTAGGCTTCATATGGACATGAAAGTCTAAGTAAGACTCAAAGTTGAACAAGACATAGGTGTCTTAAAGTATGCTACGAATAACATAGGACAAGACTTAGATTCCAAAACCATACATTGGAATGACTTGAGTAGGTTTAGAAGCTAGTATAACAAACAAAAAGGAAGTGATGTTAGTTGGCCTAACATCCTAAGGTGAGTACATGTGTATTTTTATTTTGGGTGAATAGCAAGGTTCTAAAAAGCTCGTCATGACTCCAAGGCTTGTACTTGCCGTCAAGATTTAACAAATTGCCGCCTTAAGTGATATATGTATATAAAAATGAATAATATAAGAAAATACATATAAAATTATTAGTTATATACAAAATTGTCATCTAAAGTCACGTGTTACAAATGACGTGACTCGCAAACACTCGTAAAAACTTGAGGCTTGATATTGTCGCAAAGTCACGCCTTACGTTATTTAGAGCCTTGATAAACAGCAAACACAATTTTCTATCATGTCTATATTTTCATAACAATCTTTTTGATGATTGAATATTGTTTTTGTTTTTCTACAGATATTGTCAAAGAGTATCGCTACAAGTACTATTTTAGAAGTATATGGCGTGCTAGTTGATTTTATTTGAGTTTGGAAAATTGTTTATTGATTAGGCTTTGAGTTTTTATGTCATGAATGAATTTATAGTTTTGAAGTGTCCAGACTAGTTTATTTAGAAGACTCTATTAGGATAAGACCTCTAGATGTCTAGCAAAGATGGAATTAGAAGACTGTATTTCCATATAGAGTAAGAAGCAGGAAATGTGGTAGTTTAACGTGGTAAACTGGTAGTTTGTTTTATAAGTCTATGAATTCAAGACTGTACTTTCATTTAGAGTAAGATGCAGGAAACCTACAACCTTTTTAAGTGAATACATTTACTATAAATGCTTGATATGTTGTTTTCTTTGCATAAAGCTTGAGTTATATTATAGGGTTTTTACAAGATAATTATATTGTCACGTCTAAAGCCCATATATCTCACAAGACTTATGTCTTATGTATTTGTTGTTTAAATTGCTATTTATTTAGGATCCGAAATCAATGACTAGAAAGATAACGATTAGTTGAAGACTTTTGGAGACTTAGCTTTTGTAATGATCTTTCTTCTTTTAACTATAATTGTGATGTTGACATGTAACACCAAGACTTGTAAATTCTGATAAAACTTTTGATTTTTTGATGTTTTTGACGAATCATATTTTATTGATGACTCTATATCATAAAGTTTGTAACAACCATAATACATGAATGTTTGATAAAGAATGGGGTGTTATATGCAACAACTATAGAGTAAGACGGGTTTCAACACACCATAGCTGCAATGCTCGATGAATGAGGTAGCTAAGCTAACAATATTTTTGGGTCTAATCCTCAATCAGATTTTAGGTCAACTTACCGTTATAAAATAGATCTAGATGTATGAATGTTTCTAGAAAACGAAGAAAATGTGTTTGACAGTTGTTAATAAAATCATTTTCAAGTTCGTTTGTGGACGTAACTCGATTTCTCTAACAGAACAACCATCATAAAATCCTTATTTCCTTTATTTCTTGTGTATTCTTTTGTGTAAGTTTAATGACCTCTATACTTACCCAAACTTTGTCTCTTTGAATTTCGATTACAAACTTAATTGCCTGAATTCATTTTCAAAACCATATTCAAAATACTTTGAATTGATCTTTTCCAATTAATAATATCATGTTCAAAGTTCAAAGATCAATGTTCAAACCCATTTTAATCTCCTTGGGACCCATGCCCACACAGCTACACATTTTGTGTTATCAACTATCATGAACTTATCAATAAACCAAATTTATACATAACAAAATCCATAGTCCACTCTCATTTTAAATTTATATTCTATATCTATATTATAATGATGATATGTAATTTGGAATTAAGGTGCAAGTCAAGCTCTACTGGCAAGCAGAATAAATGAGACCGTCAAGATAATTAACTATCCGTACATCAATGGTGACGAAAACTTTGACGCGTGTCCCCGATAAACGCGTTTCCCTTTCTCACCGCCCTATTTATCTCCCCTCCCCTTAGTCTACTCCCCCTATCTCTCTTCTTCTACAAACTACCCTCTACATCCCATATGCATCATAACTAAACCATTCCCTTCACACAACAATCAATCAAGTTCTAGAACATTAATCCATAATCTACAATGGCTTCATCCAATAATTTAGCCACGATTGAGCCATGGATGTTCAGATCCACCCTCTCCGACTCATGGTACCCTGATGCCTTCGCAAGAGAAACCGAAACAGCCCTAACCAGAGCCCTACAGCAATCGCTTTTTAACAACCACCACCAATCCGGAATCGAAATCGTCTCCGCCGCTGACAACTCCATTTCCTCCTCCTTTATGATGAAGCAGAATGATTATTGCAGTACCACGACTCCGTCGGCTTCCACCGTCACAGCTAGCGGATCCGGGTCGGAACCGGAAACCCCTGGATCCAAACGCCGCGGAGCCAACCTCGGGGTGTCGACTGGTAAATCCTCAAAGCGGAAGTCGCGTGCTTCGAAGCGGTCCATGACGACTTTCATCCAAGCTGACCCGGCTAATTTCCGGCAGATGGTACAGCAGGTAACCGGAGTGCAGTTACAAGGAATCGGAAACGGGAATGGAAACGGGCAGTTGCCGGTTTCTACAGTGCTGAAACCGGAGCCACTCCGGCAGCCATTCATTAATAAGTTTCAAGGATGTTTGCCGACGTTAGACACCTCCGCTTATCTGCTTGAACATCAGAACAACAATAAGTACATGAACATGACGATGAATACGAACGGGTTCTCTCAGCCGCCGACGATGAATCTGGTGGCGGAAAACGGTGGCGCCGGAATGGATTTTTACTCCTTTTGTAGCTTCCCTACTCTTGAATCATCAATCTAATTGTAATAAAGATAAAGATGTTTTTGTTTCTTTCTGTGGGTGTTCTTTTATTGGTGGTAGCTGTTTAGGGAAAATCGTTTTGTCAGAGGAGCAATTGATAAATATCCAGAACAATCATGCTTTAATGAGTTGTACTCTTCGCATTAAGATTGTGTACTTTTGTGATTTTAGGTGAAAATGGATTCTGACATTTTGTCTAATCTTTCAACGAAGTTTGAAAAACAAGATTGCTACTGGTTTTCATTATTTGTATATATATCGTTAAATAATTGAAAGTAACAATTCAAAAAAAATCAATTTAAAGAAAATATATAGTTTATTATTGAACATAATGTTTGATTTTATGGTTTTCATTATTTGTACATATATCGTTAAATAATTGAAAATAACAATTCAAAAAAGATCAATTTAAAGAAAATATATAGTTTATTATTGAACATAATATTTGATTTTATGATGGTTACTTCTATTGTAGGAACTTTTGGTAACATAAATTTACTATTGAAAAGTAAGTAATAAATTTGTACTGAAAAGTAAGTAATAAATTTATACGTATTATGATGTTTATGCTTTAATAAAATTGTGTGACAATAAAAAATAATGAGTTATAGTTTAAGATAATAAAATTGTACATATTATCGGATTATAATTTTAATTAGTGGGTACAAAATGAGATTTCTTTAATTGAAATTAGTAAAATATTTTAAAGATGGATTGTGATTTAATTTTTATATATAGTCAAATGACATCATGTAGTATGGTTGATTTGTAGTACACTTAACATAAATGCGGCATCACTTGGACAAGTGCAAACGGTTTCTAGGAATTAGTCATTGCTTTTGGTATTGATTGTCATCTATTGACTCGTAATGTCAATCCTCTTTTTAATTTTATAATCATATATTTTCATATAATTTTTACGCTTTTTATATTGGTAGAATGTATTATATTTCTTTTTGTTTAGTTATTTAATTGTGAAAAGTAAGTCGTTTTACTAAAAGATCGATGAGTTATTAATTTAGTTCTTATAAAATTATCAATTTGGATCAATTCGTAACTAATAAATAAAGAGTTTATGTTGAAATCCGTTGTCCAACTATTAAGGTGGTGGGTAGGGCTTCGGGAAGAGCTCGGGATCGGAGGGAAACCGAAAGATTGACAAAACCGAAATCAAAATAGAAAACGAAGATTTTGGTTTTTGTTTTTCAAAAACTGAAAATTTAAGTTTAGGTTTGGTTTCTTAAATATCATAAACCTAAAATAACTGAAATGAATCGAATTATGAAATTATATAAAATAAAAAAAGTATATACGTATTTTATTTCAATGTTGTGAAAGCTAGACACAATTAGCAACTTGCCGCATTGTTAAGGCGCTAAACACATAAACCACACGTCTTAGGTTTGAATCTTGCCCTTGACATGGAGGGTTTTATTTTGGTTTAGCAACAACTTATCCCACATCGTTGCTACATTGTTTCTTTAACCATCAAACTTGTTTCTTTAGTTGTCACCAACTTGGGTTAGGAATGAATTTTTGTTTAAACCTGAAACCGAACCGAAAAACCGTGAGACCTAACCTATCCATTTGGTTGTAGGGTTTTGTAACACCCAGAATCAAAAACACCAAAAAAGGAAATGAAACCCTAAGTCAAAAGGGGTCAACTCGTCGAGTCCAAGGAAGAACTCAACGAGTCGGAGCGGGATTTGTGTGCAAGGTTAAGTGACCGACTCGACGAGTCGGAAAGTGGACTTGGCGAGTCAGGTCTAGGTTAGGAAACCCTAATTCTGGGACTTGGTACCCTATTTAAGGATCTCATTCTGTTCCCCAGGGCTCATTTGCGGCCCTTATTGTCCATAACTCGAAACCCTAGCCAGCCAACTCCATTGTTGAGCTAGTTCTTGCCTTGAAAGTGAATTGAACCTTGGAGAAGGAAGAAGGACCTTGGTGGTGCAAGAAGAAGTTATAGATCCAGAGTTGGGGTGACATTTCAGACCGTTTAGAGGTAAAAAGCTTATACCTTGGCTGTTAATCATCTAGATCCCCTTTCTAGTATAGATTTGGTCACATTTGGACCATTTCCAAGGTCAATCTGAACCTTTAGCCATTGAGGGAGAAAAGGACTTAAGATTTATGCATTTATGAGCTTTAGAAGCTCCAAGGGGGCAGCTTTATCCATCCATGGCTTCATTTCATGACCTGGGCCTTCTTTGAAGCTTGGATTAAGTGTTCTAGCCTCATAACACCTTGCATGCATGTAAAGTTAGCAACTTTACATGCAAAGCTAGCAACTTTACATGCAAAGCTAGCATTAGAAGTCCAGATCTATGAGTTGAAGGTATTGGAATGGACTGTGATCGACAGAATAGAGGTGTCACAAGGTGGACTCGGCGAGTCAGTTCATGGACTTGGCGAGTCGGGTCGCAAACCCAAAACCTCCTGTTTATGATTCAGATCTATGAGTGTGGTTAGAGAATGACTCAGCCGGTCTGTGTCCGTAGTGGACATGAAGATTATGGTACTCAACGAGTTCAAGGAGAAACTCGGCGAGTCCAAGGCAATCTCCTTAGCTTATGAAGATGGACTCGACGAGTTGTAGAACAACTCGAGTAGTCGGTTGAAGATGGTCCCGAATATTTAGTTGAAGGAGAACCCGTCGAGTTGTTGCTAGACTCGACGAGTAGAGTCAGGTTGTTTTGGGATTTAAGGAGCGTGGACTCAACGAGTTGGTAGAACAACTCGACGAGTCGAGTCAACTGGAAGTTGACTCTGACCTTTGACTTTGACCTTGAGAAGGTCCTTGACCAGAGTTGACCTAGTTGACTTCGGGAGGACAGTTAGGCTAATTGTTATTATTGGTATTAGTTACTCGGGGAGCTAGTGGAGCAGTGGTTCAGAGAGTTGTCGGATAACAACCAAAGGGTTATTAGCAGATTTTAGCAGTGCAGGTGAGTTTCCCTTTGTGTGAATGGGTCTACGGCCACAATGCCGACCCATGTAATTATGAGTAGGAAGACCCGGGGGTTAGCCCTATGCACTGTTTTCCAGTATGATATTTAGGACCAAGGTCCAATGTCGGGTGGGTGCCCAAGGAATGGTTTGTGGGATAGAGTATACTTGTTTTCTGTGTGATACTTGTATATGCCTGGTAGGGAGGTGAGTGTGGGTGAGGTCCCGTATCTCAATATTAGTAGAGTATGGATGGGGTTCCATATCTCATCAGTAGCCGAGTAGGGGCGAGGCCCAAGATAGGAATAGAGTGAGTGTGGGATGGGACCATATCTCACTATCAGCAGGAGTGTGGACGGGGTTCCATGACTCATCAGTAGCAGGACAGGGGTGAGGCCCTAGACAAACGAGGCCTTAGTAGAGGAATGCAGTAGAGTAGTTATGATTTATGTGTTTTGCGATATGTCATATGTTTGTATATGTTTAGCGGGCGGGACCCAGAGACAGGTGGGGCTAAGAGAAATAGATATGTACATCGAGCGGGGCTCAAAGCCAGGCGGGGCTTGTTGTAGCGAGTGAGGCCCGAGGTAGTGGGCGAGGCCTAGTATTTGCAGTATGCAGTTATGTGTATGGTATGGTATGTGGTAGGTTGGGGAACTCACTAAGCTTCGTGCTTACGGTTTTCAGTTTTGGTTTTAGGTACTTTCGGTAGCCGAGGAAAGAGCTCGGGATGATCGCATGGCACACACCATAGTTAGTCAGCCTAGGATGTTTTACTCTAATAATAAGATCATGTTTTGAATTGATACTCCAAATTTATGTTATGACTTATAATATGGTTTTTGTAAATATGGTTTTAGTAATGTTTTAAAGGAAATTTTTAGTCATGATTTTTGGGTCGTTAGAAGTTGGTATCAGAGCCTTGGTTTGAGGGATTCGGACATACTTTCGGGTGTGTCTGGACTCAAACTAAGGGATTGGTAAAGAAATTTTCAAAAGGAAAATCAATTTTTGTAAAAATGGATTTTTAGAAAAGAAAAGAGTTTTAGAAAAAGCGGAAAGAACTTTGAGAAAGAAGAGAACTTTGAAAAGAGAAAAGGGTGTGGTGCATACAATCAACTGAGCTCAAGTAAGTACCCCAAAATACCCATATAAGTTATGTTATGATTAACAGTTACTAGAACAACATGCTAGATTAGGACTAAGGATCTAGAAAGGATGCTTTATGTGCCTGTTATATGTGCTTTTGAGTTGCATGATAGTATTGATTAGACAGTAGTGGGATAGCATGTTTAGGTTATGCCTGAGTATATGAGCTTATGTTGCATGCTAGTACAGATTCTTGATATGTGAATATGATTGCTTGATTATGTTATGACTAGATTTTCCTTGTCTGAATGTTGCTTACTATGTGCTTTGTGGGATTCTGAGCGATGGGAGTTAGCTATTAAATGAATACGTTAAGTCATCTGTAATCAGGGTTGAATAATCTTAGAGTATTAGGTTTGACCCTATTGCGTAGCTCTTGTCTGAGTCCAACCGTTGTAGGTATGAGCCCCTTACTTGAAGGATTATCTGAGCCTCGTTACATGTGATGGTATTCAAGTAATGGTTGATTGGCATTACGAGGAAACCTTCAGCAGCTGAGGACTAGTTAGGTTGGAGGTTTCCCTAGGATAAGCCTAGGACGAGTTTAGTGCTGGGAGCAGTAGTAGTAGTAGTAAAAGGGACCTGGTGGAGTCGAAGCAGTTCTTGAGGAAAGTACGGATAGATGTGGAAGTTAGTATGGGCTCATACTACTAAAAGTAGAGGATCCGTACTCGATTCAAGAAGGGTCGAAATGAGACCGGGAAACTTGTAGTGTGTGTATGAGTGATCCCTTAACAGTGATACGTGTTTTGATAGTTATTGTATTATGTTGTCAGCATGGTGACATTGTGTGAGAGACCAGTGGGCGGATCAGGCACCGGAGAGGAATCAGGCTCGGGTTCAAGGACCGAGTAGCTCGAGGAGCGGATGAGAGAGTTTTTATCAACTGAGATCACACGCAATATCTTAGACCAGACTCCTGTGATCTTTGGCATGGTCAAGGAGGGTATACTAGAGATTTTGGACGAAAGGCTGGGAGCCTTTCGCATAAAGATGATGGCTTTGGTGGGAGCGCGTACCTTGACATTCCGAGAGTTTAGAGCTTGCGGAGCACCAGATTATCATGGGGCCAGGGACCCCATTGCTAGCAGCAGATGGTTGGCCGATGTTGCCAAAGCTTTTCGTACTAGCCGCTGTCCCGAGGGGGACAAGGTCAGAATCGCCTCCTGTCTTCTGAAGGACAAAGAGCGGGATTGGTGGGAGGAGGTTGGATGCCATTGGTGATGATGCCGCATTGGACGCAATGACATGGAGTGATTTCTCGGCCAGGTTTAGGTTTGAGTTTGCACCAATTATTGAGGTGTAGCAGTTCACACGGGAGTTTCAGGACCTTCAGCAGACGACTGAGATTGTGGCGGAGATCACCGCCAAGTTCAAAGAGAGGGCTCTTCTTGTTCCATAGTATGTCGCAGATGAGGAGATGAAGAAGGCCCGATATCATGAGACGCTGAGGAGTGACATCAGGGAGTTTGTGAGCAGATCCAGCTGCAAGACACTGGAGGACATGATTGATCAGGCTAGAGAGAGGGAGATTGATATGGAGCAGATTAGGAAGAGGAAGTCGGATGAGATTCAGTTAGCCACAGGTTCGGGCAAAAGGCCCAAGGGGTCAAATTTGAGATTGAGGGATTTTTAGAGCCGCGGCCGATGCGGGAAGTGTGGTAGGACGCATGAGGGTGCGTGTAGGAATGGTAGCGATGGTGATTCTCGCTGCTTCAAGTGCGGCAGGACTGCTCATTTTAGCAGAGATTGTACTGCTACCACCACTCAGGGGTCAGACCTAATATGTTTTCATTGCAGTCAGCGGGGCTACAAGAAGGCCTAGGTCCCAAGTTTGCTTTTGGCAGGACGGGTGATAGCACCCGCCCCTGCGACCTTGAGGATCACCGACGGCCGAGCTGAGGCGCCTGCGGTGGGAGGCATGGCTTTTCAGCTATCTACCGTGGAGACGCGAGCAGCACCAGATGTTGCAAGTGTGTATCTTTTGTTCCCCTGTTAACTTTTATTCATGAATATATTGTTATGGCTCTGCATTGCTATTGGTAGGGGTATTTCTGAATTTTGTAGCCTGTTTGTGATTGAGTTATATGCCATCTGCATACCTTGGATTTTTAGAGTGATAGTTGAGAACGTCCCCTGTAGAGCATGTTACTTCAGATGCAGTAACTGTAGCATGTATGCGTGAGACTCGGTAGTGTCTCGTTAGTTTCAGGCAAGTGTCATTTGGGGATAGATCGGTTAGATCCCTAGCTGTGGTAAGCTTGGGGTGTTCAGCAGATCGGTCAGGGATGACAGGAAGGGTTGGGAATCCTTTTCAAGCACTGAGCCGTTAGGTATTAGCAGGATCAAAGTGGGGGAGAGGCCTTCAAGTACTCAGAATCGGTAGCATGCTAAACTTAAAAGGATTAGTGACCCCCCCCCCCCCCCCCCCCCGAGAAGGAAGCAAAAGCAGTCCGAGAAGTTGGGTGGGTTCAGGAGTTCAGGAGTCAGGAATTTGGGAAGCCACCCAACGTCGGGTTCATGTATTTAGGGATTAGTAGATGATTGGTTTGGGGAAGACCGAGCATAAGATTTTCTCGACAGGGTGCGAGTATAGCAAGGATCTAAGGCTACAAGGTGGTTGTAGCATGTGATGCCCGAGGGAGGTGATGTAAGACTGTGGGTAAGTTGTAGCATTCATTAGCAATGTAGTTAGCGGAGTGTGGGCGGAGGCCCATATCTCCTAGTTCGCGGAGTGTGGGAGGAGGCCCGTATCTCCTAGTTAGCAAGATAGGGACCAGGAAAGGTTAAGTCATTGAGGTTTAGTATGGAGTTGGCCGGCATAGCCCTTGATAGGTGAGGCCGCTCCTGGATGCAGTTGGGTGAGACCCGTGGGCGAGGCACGTATGTTAGTAGCAGCATAGGTGAGACCTGGGAGCATGATTGCTCAGTAGTATGATTTGGGTGAGACCCGTGGGCGAGGCCCGTGTGATAGTAGCTAGACAGGTGAGACTAGAGGGGATGACCGCTCTAGGATATAGTTGGGTGAGACCCGTGAGCGAGGCTTGTAAGATTATAGCAGCACAGGTGGGACCTGGTAGGGACCGTAGGGTCAAGATAGGGGATCGAGGATCCCAAGAGTTGTAGCACTAGAGTGGCAGGGTAGATAGAGAAGTTTAGATAGCCAAGGTTTCTTTAGAAGTTGTTGGGAGCGACTAAGAGATTGTGCTAGTTGTAGTGACAGGTGGGTATCCGGTAACCCAGTTATTAGTAGAATCAGTTGGGGCCAGGGTGGTATCGGTTCATTCAGAAGGCGGAGGAGGGGCAGCAGAAATTTAAGGCAGGAGAGTGATGATAGAGGAGTATGGTATGAGACAGTTAGTGGACCGAGGAGTGCTACGCCTCTCACAGAAGGGTGGGATAATCTCAGAGGGAAGGGTTTGACCCTGTTGCGCAGCTCTCGTTGGAGTCTAACCGTTACAGGGATGAATCTTTTACTCGAAGGATTATCTGATCCATATGATGGGTTGGGTGCTTAGCTCTAATTTATAGTAGCAAGAAGTATTCGGTATGTATCAACAGTAGTGACCAGCACTGGGAGTGGCTGGAGTAATGGATACCGTGAAGGATATGTCCTTCATAACGGTAGAATAGGTGGTTAGTTGGGGAACGTTGCCTTGGGAAGGCCATAAAACGCGCAAGGAAAAGGGGGAGAACCCTTAGGATGTCCAGCATAAGTACTCGGGGAGTACCGTAAGGATTGTTAGTTGAGTGAGTTGTGTTCGCAGGATTATCCGGGATTAGAGTGCACTTGAGGATTATTATCTACAAGGACTAGTTTGATTCTGAGTGACCGAGCGGAAGGTCAATAGAAGTGGTCGGCCAGAGTTATATTCAGTAGGCAAGGGTGGTGCAAGAGGATTGCAGGATGGTTGGTCGTAGCGGACTTCGAGGACGAAGTCTAGTTTAAGTGGGGGAGAGTTGTAACACCCAGAATTAGAAAGACCAAGAAAGGAAAGGAAACCCTAAGTCAAAAGGGGACAACTTGTCGAGTCTAAGGAAGAACTCGACGAGTTGGAGCGGGATCTGTGTGCAAGGTTAAGTGACCGACTCGACGAGTCGGAAAGTGGACTCGGCGAGTCAGGTCTAGGTTAGGAAACCCTAATTCCGGGACTTGGTACCCTATTTAAGCATCTCATTCTCTTCCTTAGGGCTCATTTGCGGCCCTATTGTCCAGAACTCTAAACCATCTCCAACCAACTCCGGTGTTGAGCTCTTTCTTGCCTTGAAAGTGAATTGAAGCTTGGAGAAGGAAGAAGGAGTTATGGATCTAGAGTTGGGGTGACATTTTAGACCATTTAGAGGTAAAAAGCTTATACCTTGGCTGTTAATCATCTAGATCCCCTTTTCTAGTACATATTTGGTCATATTTAAACCATTTCCAAGGTCAATCCGAACCTTTAGCCATTGAGGGCGAAATGGACTTAAGATCTATGCATTTCTGAGCTTTAGAAGCTCTGAGGGGCAGCTTTATCAATCCATGGCATCATTTCATGACCTAGGCCTTCTTTGAAGCTTGGAGTAAGTGTTCTAGCCTCATAACACCTTGCATGCACGTAAAGTTAGCAACTTTACATGCAAAGCTAGGATTAGAAGTCCAGATCTATGAGTTGAAGGTGTTAGAATGGACTGTGATCGACAGAATAGAGATGTCACAAGGTGGACTCGGCGAGTCAGTTCATGGACTTGGTGAGTCGGGTCGCAAACCCAAACCCTGCTGTTTATGATTCGGATCAATGATTGGGGCTAGAGAATGAGTCATCCAGTCTGTGTCTGTAGTGGACATGAAGATCATGGTACTCGACGAGTTCAAGGAGGAACTCGGCGAGTCCAAGGCAATCTCCTTAGCTTATGAAGATGGACTCGACGAGTTGTAGAACAACTCGGCGAGTCGGTTGAAGATGGTCCCAAATGTTTAGTTGAAGGAGAACCCGTCGAGTTGTTGCTAGACTCGACGAGTAGAGTCAGGTTGTTTTGGGATTTGAGGAGCGTGGACTCAACGAGTTGGTAGAACAACTCGGCGAGTCGAGTCAGCTGGAAGTTGACTATGACTGTTGACTTTGACCTTGAGAAGGACCTTGACCAGAGTTGACCTAGTTGACTTCGGGAGGACAGTTAGGCTAATTGTGATTATTGGTATTCGTTGCTCGGGGAGCTAATAGAGCAGTGGTTCAGAGAGTTGTCGGATAACAACCACAGGGTTATCAGCAGAGTTCAACAGTGCAGGTGAGTTTCCCTTTGTGTGAATGGGTCTACGGCCACAATGCCGACCCATGTAGTTATAAGTAGGAAGACGTGGGGGTTAGCCCTATGCATTGTTTTCCAGTATGATATTCAGGACCAAGGTCCAATGTCGGGTGGGTTCCCAAGGAATGGTTTTCATGATAGAGTATACTTGTTGTATGTGTGATACTTGTATCTGCCTGGTAGAGAGGTGAGTGTGGGTTAGGTCCCGTATCTCACTATTAGTAGAGCATGGATAGGGGTTCCATATCTAACCAGTAGCCGAGTAGGGGCGAGGCCCAAGTTTGGAATGGAGAGAGTGTGGCCTGGGCCCGTTTCTCACTATCAGTAGGAGTGTGGATGGGGTTCCATGACTCATCAGTAGTAGGACGGGGGCGAGGCCCCAGACATGCAAGGCCTTAGTACAGGAATCCAGTAGAGTATTTATGATTTATGTGTTATGCGATATGTCATATGTTTGTATATGTTTAGCGGGCGGGGCCCAGAGACAGGCGGGGCCTAAGAGAAACAGATTTGTACACTGAGCGGGGCTCAAAGCCAGGCGGGTCCTGTTGTAGCGGGCGAGGCCTCAGTTAGTGGGCGAGGCCTAGTATTTGCAGTATGCAGTTATATGTATGATATGTGGTAGGTTGGGGAACTCACTAAGCTTCGTGTGGTTACAGTTTTTAGTTTTGGTTTCAGGTACTTCCGGTTGCGGGAGGAAGAATTAACTTGGGATGATCACATGGCACATGCCATAGTTAGTCAGCCTGGGATGTTTTGCTCTAATAATAAGATCATGTTTTGAATTGATACTCCGAATTTATGTTATGTGTAACGCCCGTGTTTCTAGTCTTGCCATTTTTAGCAATGTAATAGTCTAGGTTAACCTTTGTAACCCAATTTGAAATAATAAAAATGTATTATTTGTGAGTTATGTGAATTATGTGCGTGTTTTCTTAATTATTATAATCTAATGAATTAGGAATAAAATGAGCGTCAAAATTTAAGTGTAAAATAAACTCGATATCTTTGCATAAAGTTGTAGTAGCCGAAACGAGGTTTCTGAATATATATAGAACGCCCAAATCTGCCTTCGTATGAGGAAGTTATGATTTTCTGAAGTTTCAACTTGGCAGTATGCAGCCCGAATACTCGATTTGAGATCGAGCGGTTTTTAGCCGAAACAATCTAAACGAGAATCGAAGATCTCGTTGTTAGTAGCGAAACGATGAAAAGTTAGGCGAGAACGGACGTCGGACGAAGAAGTTATGAATTTATAACGAAGTTTTCCTGTCCGGGCCTACTAAAAATAAATAATAAAAATAAATCAAAGTTAGCCGACAGAGTCTAAACGAAAGTTGTAGAGCGTAGTCTCACCTATAGGTGGATATAAAGAACGTCGAAAATGGAGTTCGTATGACGAAGATACAAATTTTCAAATTTTATTAAATAATTAATATTTAAATTTATTTATTATATCCGATATTATCCGAAGAGGAGTCATCGGACTTATCCGGGTTACGTCCAGCGTAATGCTGTACGCCCAGCGTACAGCGAAGCGTGACGAAGCCTCGCACTTGAGTACTCCGATGACGCATGCAGTGACGCTTTTGGCATTACGCCCAACGTATTGAAGCAGTACGCCCAACGTAATGCAAGGCTTCAGCCCTATAAAAGGGGCATGTGAGGGCAGCTTCTTTCTTTTACAAAGTTCTTCATTTCTCTCAAAGTTTTGCCTCAATTTGCGTGCCATTTATACCCCGAAGCCCCGGTATTATTCCCGAGCCCCGAAGCAAGATCCGAAGCCCCGAGGATCCCGAGAAGTGAGATTTCAGAGCCGAAGCCCTGCCCGCGAGGAGCCTGGTTTTTGTGAAGATCTTCCAGATCTATGGAGAAACACTACTTCTGCAAGCCGTAGTGCTGCCCGATTATCTTCTAATCATGTGAGTGTGTAGTCATTTTCTTCTAACACATTATTATAAAGTATTTTATACGAAATACGTGTTACGTGAATACTTTGTTGATTATATGTGTGAATGTATATTCGGTTTCTTCTATCTCATAGATCTGATTTATTCTCTATGAAATACGTGTTATGTGTGTGTGCCTCATCTGTTATGTGGAAAAATGTACTGATCGAGCATGCTATACAGGTTTTAAACTAGGTATAAAAATGTATATTTTTATCTACTAATATGTTGGGTAGAACATGGGTAGATAGTTGGTGTGTAATAAACAGATGAGAGGCCTCGATGTTGTTGGTGTTATTCTAGTCATTCAACAGAGTATGGATGAAGACCACAGAGTATTCTAGACAGTCCTGTGGAACGCTAGCAGGCTCATAACCTGTAGGTGTTGTGAACGACGTGTTCACCGGTGTACTCTATCCCCCTCATGGTTGCCTTTAGGATATTTACTGCTAAGGAAGCCCCTTTGCAGTAATGTCCGTCCCAATGAAAATCCTAGATTAGGTCCCTTATAATAGATGTTGTTTTAGGGACGTAAAGTGAGGATAACGGGAATGAGTAATCGGGTTATTGTTGATTGTTGAATTAAATATAATTATTTATTGTGGGTTGAAATCCCTACATGCTCACCAGGCTCCCAAGCCTGACCCACTCAGTTTATTTGTATTACAGGAAGTGGCGCAAGGGTCACATTATGAAATGAAAACGGTCTTTTCTGGCCGAGATTTTGGGGATGTCACATTATGACTTATAATATGGTTTTATAAATATGGTTTTATAAATATGGTTTTAGTAATGTTGTAAAGGAAATTTTTAGTCGTGATTTTTGGGTCGTTACAGGTTTGGCTTTAGATATTTGAAAATCGATACTATCAGTTTGGGTTCGGTTTTAAGTCCAAACCGACTTAAGCTCACCCTACAATTGTTACAAGTTTAATTTTGTTATCCACCATCTTTTTATGTTATTCCCCATAACGTAAAATTTCACATGTTGTAAAAAGGGAATCATTACTGCAATTGCCAAACTCTTTTCCTATGTCGAGCACATATTTTGTTTGACACATAATCATAAGAATATGAAACTAAAATAGAGGATAAAGGATATCCATGACCATTAATGGAGTTTTGCAACTGTAACAACTGTTATACATTTTGAGAACCCCGTAAATAGAAATATGGTGGCAAAGCGATGGGCAAGATGAAGGACAACCTTGTATGATATAGATGGTTATTAGAGTAGGTTATGTTTATGTTTTTGTTGGCTGTTTTTATCATTGGAAAAAAAATAATTTGGTAGTCTTGGTCCTTAAACTAATATTTTATTGTAGTATAAGTTATAAACTATAAGATATTGTTCACATTTATGGTAGTGCTCATTATTTGGAAAATATTTTGCTTATAAGTGGTTATTATATGTTACTTTGGTTTTCCTTTTAAATTAATTTGTCTTTTTATTACATAACATTTAAATCCGGCCGACGGCGTAAACGTCGGGTTGTGTCATACAGTCACTGCATATACTCGACAGTACTAAATAACAATATAAAAATATAAACTTCTTTTAATACGGAATAAAAATTACATTTTCTTTTTTGTACGAGTACTTCATTACATGATAATCAAAATGCGATACATGCCTTAACAGATAGGCATCAATTATATAAGTACGTAACTGTTATTGATAACCAAAACTCCCATGAGTATTCCTGATTGTGTGTGTGATATTCTAGCTCTTATGTTCCTGAGATTCATTCGATTTGAAAATACGTCAATATAAAATTGGTGAATTTACTAGTTTTAACGTCGTATATGTAACACCCTATTCCGAATCGTTTCCTAAATTTGGGTTGTGACCTGAATATCAGTTGTCAAAAGGCTTCAAGTCTTGGGGAAATAGAGATTTAGACTCCTTTGGGTGTGGACAATGTAGATTAGGTGATCCGGGAGTTCGGTTTTTTATTTTGGAGCCCAAGGGTATAACCGTAAAGTGTCAGTTCGGGCCTTTTATGAATTTTGGATTAAAGCTCAGAAAGTTTTAAGGCGAGAGTGAGTGGCTAGAAGTGTAGAGCTGCTCATTACCTTTCCATGGATATAAGGATCGTTGAAATTTGGCGTACATAGGAGTACATTGGGCGTACTAGGAAGATGGACCGTGAATACCCTCTTGAGTACGCTAGGCATACCAAGAGTATGTAGGGTGTACTCAAGTCAGGTACAAACCCTAATTTAGGGTCTTGGACCCTATTTAATGGCCTTAACTCAACTCCAAACCTTCCTACCTTCAGCCTCCATCCCATTAAACCCTAGATATGAAACCCTAGCCCCCCATTTGAGTGGTTCTAGAGTTCTTGGGGGTAATTTCATGTGTTTTAGTGCTTATTCAAGAAGAAGGAGCTTCTTCAAGGAGTGTTGGATTGCTTGAAGCTTATGGATTCTGACTCTATGCATCTTGATTTATCTTCTGGAGGTATAAAGCTTCAAACTTTATTGTTCTTTAGTGTAGACCTAGTTATGGGAATTGTTAGAAGCATGTTTGGTCCCAAGATTGTGGTTCTTGAGAGTAGAAGCTACTCTAAGACCTTGGAGAGTTATATTGATCTTTGTTAAGGTTGTTAATTCATAAAAATGTCATCTTGATGGGCTTGGTTGAATCATATTTAAGTTGGCGTTCATATTATGAGTTTAGATGGATAAAAATGGGGTTTGGGTCCCTTTAAGTCATGAAAAGAAGTAAAGTTGCAATCTTTACGTGTTAAGACACCCCTTAAGGGTCAAATCTATGTTTGGATGTTTTGACTTAACCCAATAAGAGCTTAATATGGATTTTGGGCCTTTGATGAGTATGTTGGGCATACGTGGGGGGTACGCTCTGCGTAATGTTTGCATTATGCATCGATAACTTGTACTTTGTGCTTTGGGGGGTGATTACGTGGGGCATACACTTCTGGTATATAGGGTGTACTTTAGGGTAGTTCGAATTAGCCATTTTGGGCCTTGGGCCTTTTAGGGGTTGGGCCATGAAATGTTGGACTAGTATTGGGAAGGGGTAAACTGGTCATCTTCCCTTTAGAAAGGATGAACTATATATTGGGCCTTGGATTTCGGAATATTGGTTTAATTATTGATTAAGGTTATATTTATTATTAGTTGGTGCGAGATTGTCTGGTTAAGCGACCCGAACAATTATTTAGTTATCAGCGAATTGAGGTGAGTTTCCTCATTGTGTTTGGCAGGTTGAAGGCAACAATGTCGACCCATGATTTATTATGATTAGGATGCTAATTGTTTGCGTGAACCTTGCATATGTAGTATTTGATAAGTATACCGGGCGGGGCCTGGTGAGTATATTGTATGCTATTTATTTTGTGATTCTTGCATGTGTTTATATGTTTATATGTATAATGAGGGAAGCCCAATGCCAGGCGGAGCCTGATGAGTGTGATGAGGTGGGGCCCAACTCATATTTTTGACAGATCTATTTCGCTCGATGTCGGGCGGGGACCTATGCCGGGAGGGGCCCGATGGTTGTTGGGCATGGCCCATTGTATGTTTGATATGTATGGTATGGGATATTTTGTGGAACTCACTAAGCTTTGTGATTACGGTTTCTAGTTTATGTTTCAAGTACCTTCGGGATGATCGCATCGCACACACCATATTATTCCAGATTTTATTTTACTTTGATCTATTTGGATGATTATTGACATACTTTGATTTCATTATGTTTTTATGAAAAACATTTGGATGATGGTTTTATTATTACAAAAATGAAATTTTCGGTCTTAAATGTTGGGACGTTAAAAGTTGGTATTGGAGCCTTGGTTTGAGGGATTCAGGCATACCCTTGGGTGTTTTTGATGTAACGCCCCGATTTCCCAAGGATCAATTTATGGGTATAAATTACCATGAGTTCAGATCTACTCGACGAGTTGGTTGCCTGACTCGCCGAGTAGCAGTAGAATTGTCCACGAGTTTAAGTGACCTACTCGCCGACTCCAAGAGGGGACTCGACAAGTAGGAGCTGGAGGATGAAACCCTAATCTTCGGGGGGTTTTGCATCCTATTTAAAGGATCATAAGACCCCTTAACCTCCCTTGCAGCCCCTTGAGAGCCAGAAAACCCTAGTTTCGTGTGAGAACTTCATTTGAGTGTGTTTGAGCTTCGGAAGGTGAAGTTGGCTTGAAGATCAAGAAGCTAGCAGCAAGAAACTCGTGTGGATCTATAAACTTGCCTCTTCTAGCTTCGTTTTGAGGTATCAATTCGTGACCCTAGCTCTATTTTCCTTCTAGATATCTCTTAGGTGAAGTTAGTGTTTTTACATTGATTATGGAGCTATTTCTTGGTGTATAAGCTAGATCTGAAGTTGTAACTTCAGATCTGGACCCTTATTGGGTTACAAGTTCATAAAGTCTACGCCTTTGCATAGAATGAACCCTTCTTAAGGAGTTAAACCCCATAACAATCTTGGATTTATCATTTAGAGCGTTTAGAGCCTTGCATGCACGTAAAGCTTGCAACTTTATGTGATAAACATGTATTGGGAAGCTGGATCTACAATTTGGAGCCTTAGCATGGCTTAAAAAGCCTCTGTATAGATGAAGGACTGAAGGGGCTCGGCGAGTCGCATGGTGGACTCGGTGAGTCATATGAAAATGGACGTGAACTCGACGAGTTGGATGAACAACTTAGCAAGTCCGATGAAGATTGTTATGAGCTCGGCGAGTCGGGTGAGTGGATTGGCGAGTCGGATGGGGTTTTCCCAACCTATGGTCACGTAAGAACACAACGAGTTTTAAAGGGGAAGACTCGGCGAGTTGGCCAAGGAGTGGCAGCAACTGACATTAGGAACTCGACGAGTTGATGAGTTATGCAAGAAACTCGGGGGGTTGATGAGTTATTCAAGAAACTCGGCGAGTAGCTGAGGGTACTCGACGAGTTGAGGTCAACATGGACTGTTGACCTTGACCGAGGTTGACTGAGTTTGACTTCTGAGGGGCATTTTGGTATTTCGGATATTATGTCAATGGACCATTCTTGGTTATAGGTGTTTTAGTCTCGGGCAATGCTTCGGGAGTGTAATTTCGTGGTTCAATTGGACAGTTGCTAGGTGAGTTATCCTCACTATATCAACAGGGTCTAAGGTACCAAGGCCGACCCTTTCTTGGATTATATACTTGTATTTATTTGATATGCTTATGGATTTGTTAGATCGGTATCCTGGTATATAGGACGATGCTATGTAAGTGACCTGGTTTAGGTCGGTATCCTGGTATATAGGATGATGCTATGTTAGTGACCAGGTTTAGGTCGGTATCCTGGTATATAGGATCATGCTATGTTAGTGACCTAGTTTTGGTCGGTATCCTGGTATATAGGATGATGCTATGTTAGTGACCGGTTAGGTCAGTATCCTGGTTAGGATGTTGTTTTGCTATATGAACTACAAGATTCATTTGTTTATATATGGACTATTATGTGATTATCTGTTTATACGCACATGATTGTTGGTATGGGGGTTGGGTTGAGGCGGGTCCTGCTTCGTGCTGTAGGACGACATACCCAGTGAGTGGTCCGGATAGGCTGAAGGCCCGAGAGGGCGGTCCAGACGTGCCGAGGCTCGGGGAGTGGACTAGGCAGACTGAAGGCCCGGTGCGGGTGGTTCAGTCATACTGTAGACTCAGAAAGTGGACCAGGTGGACTGAAGGCCCGGTGCGGGCGGAACAGTCACACTGTAGACTTGATATGCATGACTATTCTACATTTGTTGATATGGTTTGATTATGATTATGATTATACGAGGTTGGTATTTTGGGGGTAACTCACTAAGCCTTCGAGCTTACATTTATCAATTACTGTTTCAGGTATTTCTGATGGTCGCGGGAAGGCAAAGGCGTGATTGTATAGCTCCTCATATTTCCTGATTTTGTGCTTTGGTTTTGGGGATACTCTGATGTTCGAACTATTTTGAAAAAAAACTGCAACAACTTAATGGTTTTAGATGTTTTGAAAAGTTTTAAATTGTCGTGACATTTATGGGTGTTACATCTGAACTCAAACTGAGAATTTGGTAGATTTTTATAAAAGAGTTTTCTCCAATAAAAGGAAGGGTGTGGTGCATGAAATCAATCGAACTCAGGTAAGTTCTACCAAAATACTCATACATGTTTTATGATATGCCTGATCTGTGAATCTGTGAATTGCATGCTAGATTAGGGCTAGGGATCTAGGAGATAGGCCTTTGTATGCTTGCTGTATGATGTAGAATTGCATGCTTGTATTGATCCGTTAGTGATAGGATGGCCTGTTTAGATTTTGCTTGTTCCGATCACTTGATGCTTGAATGTTGCTTGCTTTGTGCTTTTAGAAGTTCCTATTAACTTCAGCTAACTAGTAAGCGGATATATTAAGTTACATATTATTGAGACTAAATAATTTTAGAAGGTTAGGTTTTAACGCTATTGTGCAGCTCTTGTCTGAGTCCAACCGTTGTAGTGTGTGAGACCTTTCATTCAAAGAATTATTTGGTTTCAGAGATATGTAATTGTATTTCTGAGCTAGTTAGTGTTGGATAAGGTGTCCAAGTCCATAACTATATTTGAGATGTACTTGACTCGGCCCGACATGGTCCATTTGGGTTGCACTTCACCTGAACAATTTATATGGATAATCTTTTGAGAATAGTATAAGTTATGATTTGTTAATATATTATATGTTATAATATATTAATAAGAAATCATATTATTTAATTAGTATTGATCTAAAATTAATTTAGTGATCAAAAGTGTGCCTAATTAAATATGGACTCTTGTATTTATCTAGTGTTGGCTAATGATTATTTAGAATGGGCTAGGCTTGCATGGTAAGCGATGGATAGTATATGGAGCTTTAACCCATGGATCTCATGGAAATGAAAAGTCATGGGTATTAGGGTTTACATGGATGTAACCCTAATCCACCACACTATATAAAGGAGTCCTTGGCACTTGAAATGAGACTAGTTTTTAGTGTGAAAACTAAGAGGGCCGATTTTAAGAAGAGTGCTACTATTCTCTCAAGTTTCCAAGGTTTGTGGTGATTTGTGACATCCATTTGAGGCATCCACATTATTGGTGCTAGGCTCTCAAACTCCAAGCAATCAAACACTACTAAAAGGTATTTACCTCTACTAGCTTATTAAGTTTCAAAGTTCCCCATGCCATGCTAGTTAGGTTAAGAACCTTGGAAAAACAAATTTGCATGTATCATAGTAAAACATAGATCCAAGGTTTCTAGGGTTGCATGTACACCATAGGAGTGTTAGAATGCTCAAAACCCTATAGTTAGAGGGTGTTAAGGGGAGTTCCTTCTGTAGTTGATGGTGTGGAGTAGAGTGGTAGTAGTTTACGGGACTTTTGTAGTGTGAATTAACTATTAGGTGAATATGCTATGCCACATGCTACATGGGTTAAATAATCTCAGAGTGATTGATTTGGTCGTATTGCGTAGCTCTCTATGAGTCTAACCATTGTAGGTCTGGGAATTTTACTCGAAGGATTATCTAAGCTTTGTTGCATGTGAGTGTATTCATAAGGTGGTTAATTCACATTCTTGGGAGTTCTTTACCAGCTGATGGTAGGGTGAGGTCGGGAACCTAGGAGAGCCTAGGATGTGTTGTAGTGAGATGGTCGTGCTGTTTAGCAGTTATTTGAAATTTTAGTTTGGGTACACTCTGATCATTCGTGTATGGTTGCTTTTTAGTATGGTGACAAACACTTGTGAAGGTAGTTCAAAATCAGGTTCGGGCGCTGGTGTTGGTACCGTACCAATGGATGAGTGGATGTGGGAGTTCATCTCGTTGGAGATCACCCACAATATTTTGGAGTAGACTCCTGTGATGTTGGTAGCATCAAGGAGGGATCATGGAGATCTTGGAGGATATTTTTGGGGATTTTAGGGTTGAGATTGCAGTAGGATAGAGCTCGAGATTGGTGGGAGGAGGTAGAATTCTCATTGGGGAACGAAGCCCTTGAGATGATGACATGGGATCAGTTGTGACCTGATTTAGGGAAGAGTTTGCATCAGCTATTGAGATACATCAGTTGGCGAGGGAGTTTCATAACCTTCATCAGACGATCGAGACTACGACAGTGATCACTGCTAAGTTGTGGGAGAGGGCCTTGTTGGTTCTATAGTATGTAGTAGATGAGGAAAAGAAGAAGGTAAGGTATCATGATATGATTGATGGAGCTCGGGATTGGAAAATCGGTTTAGAGCACCTCGAGAAGAAAAAGCCAAAGCAGACTCAAATTGCAGTGGGCCAGGCAAAGAGGCCAATGATTCAGGAATCACGTTTGAGAGGCCATTAGGGTCGGGACCTTTGTGACAAGTGTGGGAGGACCCATGAGTGAGAATGTTGGAAGAAAGGCCGGGGATGTTTCAATTATTGTCAAATGGGTCATTTCCGTATGATTTCCCCGTGGGTCGGTTTCGATGTACTTTACTGCAATCAAGTGGGCTTCAAGGAGGCTGGCTATCCGATGTTGAGGGGTGAGAAGTGTGTGCACCTACTCCGGTTGCTTTGAGACTCACTAGTGGTCGTGAGGCTTGGGCTGGAGCCCCAACAACAAGGAGCTGAGTATTGTAGTTTCAGTCGAGGGAGGTTAGAGTTTCATCAGATGCTATTGCCGGTATTGTCTCCGGTTTATTTTTTTCTGTAATTGCTGGTTAACAGTATTAAGAGTTGTTATATGACATTTTTCATACCGAGAGAAATGAGTGGGGATCATTTTGTTGAGCTTTTTCTAGATGGTCCGATAGTTGTTGTGGACCACATATGGAAGCAATTCAGGGGTATTGATTGGAAGATCAATAGTCAGACTAGCATGATTGGTCCAACATCAGGGCAGAGCCAATTTTAATGCAAGTTTGTTGCCTTTTGGATTTTAGGGTAGAGGTGGAAATTAAAGGATTCATTGGGATTTGAGTGCAAGTAAGTGCTGTTGATATTCTCAGGATGAAAGGTTAGTCCTCATATCGGAATCTTTAAGGAAAGGAACTCATGGAAATTGGTTGTCCCCTTCAGGGACAACAAAGTCATGACTATGAAGTACTTGTGCCATTCATTATGGTTTGTAGTTATTTATGGAAGGACTCTTGGTATGATCGCTACCGTTACTAGGGAATGAGTGGGGGCGAGTGGATTTTGATGGTCGCATTCGCTAGAATTGATGAAAGAAATTCATAATCATATTGGTTGAAGACGGTTAGGATGAAGAGACCCTTTAGTAAGTAGGTATTTGGGTTGGGAATTTGTCCGGTATGGTAATGGGATATAGTTCTACCAGGAGTCGAGGTGGCTTAAGGATTTGGAGTTGTATCATGGGAAGTACTTGAGACTATTGAGTTGATTAAAAACTCGAGAAATGTTCATGTGGTTCGGTATGTGTATGGTTACTAAGTTGGCTAGTAATGGAATGCTAGTTCTTGTAAGCCATGGTTGTTAGCAGTTGGGATGGTTAGGTTGTGGGATGGATTGGGAATCCGTTAAATTCTTTGTGGATTGGAAGAGCATCGCCGAATCCAATTGGGGGAGAATCATTTGGTCTAAGGGTTACATGAGAGTAGATATTTATGTTTACTTGCACATTATTAGTAATGCATGGTGGACATGTGAAGGGATCTACGTTGTGGGTTGTGTTAGATCCTTTCTCCATGTTCATGTCAGACTAAGGCTTCAAGATTCGAAGCATAACCCGAACATATGATTGGGTATAGTCAGAAGCGGCTTTGACTTATAATTATTATGGGTTGGTTTTATGGTAGTATGGAAGTGTTGTAAGCCTACAGGGTAAGCGTAGCATACAAAAGGATGATACGCTATTAGGGAAGTGTTGTAAGTCTGCGATGGGATCGTAGAATTCACCATAATGAGGTGCATGATTGGTCGTAGAATTGAGGAATGATTAGTGGATGATCGGGTCGAGGTGGATAGTAATGTCTAGAAATTTCTCTTAGTTGGTATGAGGATCGTTGGAACTGAGATGAGGTTACGCCTGTACAACACTCGATTGGGTAGACCCGTGGGCGAGGCCTGTTCGATTGTGCGGTATGGGTGAGACCCGTGGGTGAGTCCCATATGGTTATGATAGTACGGGTGGGACCCAATAGAGATTGGATGGACATGGTTTAGGATCATGTTTAGAGTGGGTCAAATCTATGGTCAGTGATGGGTATTCCTATGATGTATAAGCTAGGGTCAACTTTGTGGTCAGTGATTGGTATTCCTATGTTTGGACCAGGGGTGAGGCTGGTAGTTAGAGTGATAGATTGGAGATTTTATATTTAATTTTGGTGGAAGGTTGTTGTGAAATTAGAAAATTTCGGATGAAATGCTAGTGTAAAGCTTTGGACCTCAGGGTATGATTTACGTATCGGGTTGGCATTTGGTTGAGACTCGCATTGGGACTCATCATTTATGTTTAAGGAATAGGTCTTTTCATCAGCAAGCTATGGTTGAGGAATCTGTCTGCCAAGGGTATTAGTTGGATTGTTCAGGACCAAAAGGATGTTTCTTAGTTTGGATTACAGTAAGCGGTCATCATGATTGTGTTTTGAAAAGGTTCTCTCTGTGTTGAGGCCAGGAAAATTATGGGGCTTTGGAATTATAGTAGTAAGTTGTGGGTTCATTAGATAAAGGATCAGTAACTTGTTCTTCATAAGGAGGTTTTGGTTGGCTCGTTTGGTTTCCAAGAGGGTGGTAAAGAGTGATTCCAATGATGAAATCTAATTTAAGTGGGAGAGAGTTGTAACACCCTGTTCCAAATCATTTCCTAACTCGGGGTCGTGACCCGAATATCAGTTGTCATAAGGCTTTAGGTCTCGGGGAAAAGAGATTTAGACCCATTTGGGCGTGGACAAGATATATTAGGTGATTCGGGAATTCAGTTTGTGTTTTGGAGCCCAAGGGTATAACCATAAAGTGTCAGTTCGTGGCTTTTTTATGAATTTTGGATTAAAGCTCGAAAATTTTTAAGGCAAGAGTGAGTGGATAGAAGTGTAGAGCTTCTCATTACCTTTCCGTGAATACAAGGACCGTCGATATCGGACTTAGAAAGAACAAGTTATGGCCTTCGCAAGTTTGATGGTATTAGGGTTAAGCCTTGTATGTTGGGACTACTAGATAGATGGATCGCGAATGCCCTATTGAGTACGTTGGGCGTACCAGGAGTACGGAGGGCGTACTTAAGTCAAGTACAAACCCTAATTTTGGGACTTGGACCATATTTAACGGGCTCAACTCAACTTCAACCCTTCCTACCTTCTGCCTCCATCCCATTAAACCCTAGATATGAAACCCTAGCCCCAATTTGAGTGGTTCTTGAGTTCTTGAGGGTAATTTCATGTGTTTTGGTGCTTATTCAGGAAGAAGGAGCTTCTTTAATGAGTGTTGGATTGCTTGAAGCTTGTAGATCCTGACTATGTGCTTACTCAGGAAGAAGGGGCTTCTTCAAGGAGTGCTGGAACGCTTGAAGCTTGTAGATCCTGACTATGTGCATCTTGATCTATCTTCTGGAGGTATAAAGCTTCAAACATTATGGTTCTTTAGTGTAGATCTAGTTATGGGAATTGTTATAAGCATGTTTGGTCCCAAGATGGCAGTTATTGTGAGTAGAAGCTACTCTAGGACCTTTGAGCATCATATCTGATCTCTATTGAGGTTATTAAGTCATAAAAATGTCATCTTGATGGGCTTGGTTGAATCATGTTTAAGTTGGTGTTCATATTATGAGTTTAGATAGATAAAAATGGATTTTGGGTTCCTTTAAGTCATGCAAAGAAGTAAAGTTGCAAACTTTATGTGTTAAGCCACCCCTTAAGGACAGATCTATGTTTAGACATTTTGACTTAACCCAATATGAGCATAATATGGATTTTGTAACATCCCGAAATATCAAGAGTAGAGTTGAAGGGCTAAAAGAGTAAGTTGTGAAAGAGTGACTCGGCGAGTCCATGGATGGACTCGGCGAGTAGAGTCGCGACTGGGTCGCGTGCTAAGTAGCCGACTCGGCGAGTCAGTGAGGAGGACTCGACGAGTAGGCGCTGATTGGAGAAAACCCTAATTCTCGGGGTTGAGCCCTATATAAAGAACATTATGTTTTCCTCCCAGCCTCCTTATCACCCCTTGAGCCCCAGGAAACCCTAAATCGCGGAGAAGCACCATTGTTGAGTGGATTGGGGCTTGGAGAAGTAATTGTTGAAGGAATTTTGGGAGATTGAAGGCTTGGAGCAAGGGGCTTTGCTTGGATTCGAATTACATTGCAGTTGGGGCATCTCTTGGAGGTAATATCTCGTTCTTGGGTTGTTATTATGTGTTTCTTCATTTTGGGGTTTGTGGGAACTTGTCTATGGATGTAATGGGAAGTCTAGAGGGTAGATCTGAGGTTGCTACCTCAGATCTGGAAGGGAGAAGAATCAGAGAGCATGAAAGTCCCTGTGTTGGAGTGTTTAGTGAAGCTTTCATGTCCCAAACCCTAGCCCAATGTGCAAATGGCCTAGATCTCTTTGGATTCACGTAAAGTTTGCCACTTTACGTGATGGATGAGTGGTAGGAGGCTAGATCTATGTTTTGTAGCAATTGCATGGCCTGGAATGCTTCTGAATGGATTCAGACCGGTGGTACTCGGCGAGTCACATGGGGGTACTCGACGAGTTGGATGAAGATGGCCTGGAACTCGGCGAGTTGTATGAACAACTCGGCGAGTAGGTTGATGATAGTCTTGGACTCGGCGAGTCTGTTCTTGGACTCGACGAGTCTTGTCGAAGAGTCCCGATATTCCCTGGTTGAGTCGAGAATCGGTGAGTCAAGGGATGACTCGGTGAGTTGTGTGCGAGTGGACTCAGAGTTGTTGTACTCGGCGAGTCTCGGAGTGACTCGGCGAGTTAGGTTGCGGAGTGAGTGAAGTTCTGATTATAGAAACTCGGCGAGTCATAGAGTTGACTCGGCGAGTAGGGTCAGTCAGGGTTGACTTTGACTAAGGACTTTGATTTTGACCAAGGGTTGACCGTTGACTTTTAGGGTTTGGTCAGCGATTTGGCCTTTGGGCCAAGAGAGGGGTAAAATAGTCTTTTACCCTTAAGAGGGTGCATTGAGAGGATTGATTCTAGTCTCGAGAGTTATAGTCATGAGAGTTTTGCCTTACGTGTTAGGCGGTGGCGAGTTCGAGATCCGAGTATGGAGATATCTGCTTTTTGCTTGCCAGGTGAGTCTTCTCACTATACTTTACCTTGAGTAGGTAACCAGAGTTATGTGACAGAGTATTTGTATGCTATGTATGTTATGTGTTGTACTGCATTATTTCTATGTGATTTATGTTGTGCATGGTTGCAGAGTTGGAACCGAAGGGTTCCTAGAGTTAGAACCGGAAGGTTCATAGAGTTAGAACCTGAGGGTTCACAGAGTTTGGGTGCACGGACCCATAGAGTTATAGCCTCGAGTGGCTTGTATGTGTTATGTGTGTGGTATTTTGGGGAACTCACTAAGCTTCGTGCTTACAGTGTTTGTGTTATGTTGTTTTCAGGTTTCTTTCAGTATCACGGTACGGCACCGGCTTGATTGTACACACCAGAGCAAGAGTCATATTTTGGAGGATCCTGGTTTTCTATGCAAGTGAAAATGGAGCTATGTTTTGTAATTTGATTATGAATGAGATTTTTAACAAGTGTCCTAAGAATAAAATGATTATTTAAATGAAAATTTTGTCTTGAAATTTACGGTGTTACAGATTTCTGGGCCTCTGATGAGCACATTGGGCATACATGGGGGGTATGCTCAGCGTAATGTTTGCATTATGCATCGACAACTTTTACTTTTTGCTTTGTGGGGCATAAACTTCGGGTACGTGGGGCGTACTCCGGGGAAGTTCAAATTGGGCCTTTTCGGCCTTGGGAATTTTAGGGGTTGGGCCATGCTATGTTGTACTAGTATTGGGAAAGGGTAAAATGGTCTTCTACGCTTTAGAAAGGATGGATTATAGATTGGGCCTTGGATTTTGGAATATCGGTTTAATTAATAATTAAGTTTATATTTATTGTTAGTTGGTGCAAGATTATCCAGTTAAGCAACCCGAACAGTTACTTGGTTATCAACAGATTGAGGTGAATTTCCTCATTGTGTTTGTTAGGTCGTAGGTACCAATGTCGGCCCATGATATATTATGATTAGGATGCTAGTTGTCTATGTGACTCTTGCATGTGTAGTATTTGATATTATATGCTATTTATCTTGTGATTCTTGCTTGTGTTTATATGTTTATATGTGTACTAGGCGGGGTCAGATGAATGTGATGAGGTGAGGCCCATCTCTTATTTCTAACAGACCTGTTCCGAGTGGGGCTCGATGTCGGCCAGGGCCCGATGGCTGTTAGGCATGACCTATTGTATGTCTGATATGTATGGTATGAGGTATTTTGGGGAACTCACTGAGCTTCATGCTTACAATTTTCAGTTTATGTTTCTGGTACTTCCAGATCGAAGGGGAAGAGCTCGGGATGATCGTATCACACACCATATTGTCTCGCATTTTATTTGACTCTGATGTGTTTGGATGATTAATGACATACTCTGATTTCATTATGGTTTTATGAAAAAATATTTAGATGATGGTTTTATTATTATAAAAAAGAAATTTTCGTCTTAAATTTTGGGACGTTAAAGTGTACTTTTATAATGAAAGTATGTTTATTCAATATATAGTTGCTCATCCATCTTATAAAAAATGTACTTTTATAACCAAAAAATATGTGTTTACAGTGTATAAGTGTTTACTTGACTTATGTGTAATCGTACTTGTAAATCGTACAAATATGTGTGTTGTGTATAACTACTACATGACATATGTGTAGTCGTACTTGTAAACTGTACATGTATGTTTTTTGTGTATATATACTACATGACCTATGTGTAATCATGATTGTAAATAGTACAAGTAGGTATTCTGTGTAAAAGAATTTACTTATAATAAAACTTAAGTTTTATAACAGCAAAAGTTTGTATAATTAGTATATAATTGTTTATGAAACAAATATAAAATATAGATACTTGTAAACCCGTTAAGTATGTGTCCAAACTATATAGTACTATTTCAAATTATATAAGTGCTTTTAGATCGTACTCATGTTACAGTAAGACCCTATAATCGAGCTATATGACAAATTCATGCTTCTGTTTGGCACCCTCATGGTGCGCCCCACAGTATTGTGGTGTTCCGCAAAAAATTATCATGGCACTTCATTGAGTTCGTTACTGTGGAGGATAGTTATCACCTTCTGTGACATATCTATCAAGGTAGCAGCTAACAACCGTAGGTGGGGGTGTCAAACAGTATAGATGTATACATGACATTCCTCGCTCTCTCATGATTAACGATTATAGGTCAGAGGTCTTTTCTATAGCATTACGCTTAACAGATGAATAGGTTTCGTGTAGATCCTCCTGCGTTTAACATATCTAAAAGTAAGTGTGTATATGTGCCTTAAACATTAAATACTAAATTCACTAGGCAAAAGGTTTGACTGTGTGATACAGTATAAAGTTTCAAACAAAAATCAGGCATCAAAACGACTATAAATTGAATAAAACCAAGTTTAAAACAACGTAAAACCAGTAATTCCGAATGTGTGTAATAAGTCTAAATAGATGTATATATCAGTTTAATTTAAAATTTAACGATAAGACAAATATTTACCGATTTATAATCATATAACCATAAATAAACATTTAACATTTATAATTATATAACTATAAATAAATATTTCACATTTAGATAATTAATAATTATCGAATATATAGCATGCATTCTGTTTTGAAAAATATTTAAGAGTTTAAAAGTGGGGTCGTGAATACTCACATTCATTGTATGCTTTAAATCGTTTCGTCTTTTTTTTTCGGGATTCAAATTTTTCCCAAAAATCAAATGGACATCACTCAGTTTAATGAAACTTTGCAAGAGGGTTGTAGCTCGAGTCAAAGTGGATCTGAAAATGTAAAATTCTTCATCAAAAATATTCGGAAATACTTTTCGGTCACCAGAATCTTTACCGGAATCATCTCCAGCAGCGGTCGGTAGTCGGTTGTTTTTGGCGGTTGTTTACTGCGACGAAGGACAACGAAAGCAGGTTAGGGGTTTTTGGGGCTGGATGGTGGTCAGGGCAGCAGATGGTCGAATGGTGGCAAATCACGACAGAGTAGTGGTGGCGGTTAGAGGCTTCGACGCTGGAAAAGAGAGACAGAGAGAGAGAGAGAGATTGCATGAAAGACAGATTAGAGAGAGGTCAACCCCCTTTCTTTATTTATAACAAGTCTTGCTCCATAATATTTTGACAAGTGTCTCCATCCAATGAGTAACAAGTGTTACTATTCCAATGATGACACGTGTTGCTTCTTCGATCCGCGTGCAAAAATCCGACGAAAAACGACATCTCACATTTTTTTTTTCGAAAACACTAGTTCAATGTCCCAACAATTACATGTAACATCCCAAAAATACAGTCTGAAAATTTCGTTTTAAATTAGTAATAAAACCATATTCATCAAACGTCATATAAGAATCATAAAGAATGTATCTCAAAATATCTTAACAACTGTCAAATATATCAGAGTATAAACATCCCAGGCTGAACAAATGGTGTGTGAACTGCAATCTTCCCGAGCTCCTCTTTTGAAAACTGAGTACATGAAACCAAAACTGAAAACCGTAAGCACGAAGCTTAGTGAGCTCCCCCAAACTACCACATACCATACAATAACATATAAACAAATATTGGGCCTTGCCCACTGCATCAAACCGAAGTCCGGAAACTGCATCGGACCGCAGTCCGGAAACTGACCAGGGCCTTGCCCTGTGCATCGGACCGAAGTCCGTAAACTGCATCAGACTGAAGTCCGGAACTAACTGCATCGGACCGAAGTCCGGAACTAACTAGGACCTTGTCCCCTGCATCGGACCGAAGTCTGGATCTACTGCATTGGACCGAAGTCCGGAACTCACTGAATCATAACATAGCATAACATGTCAACTAGCATGAACACATATACTGCATACTGCATCGGGACAGAGTCATCAAGCACCCTAACTACTGCATCGGACCGAGGTCCGGAACTAACTGAACATAGCAAAACATAATCATAGCATATAACATGAATACATATACTGCATACCGCATCAGACCATAGTCTGTTACACATAACTCATACCATGTCTGTATCACAAAGACACCAAGCATACTGAACTACTGCATCAGACTGAAGTCCGGAACTACTGCTAACTAAACGGGTCGGCATTGTGGCCGTAGACCCGTTCCTACTGGAAGGAAACTCACCTCACATTTTTGACGTCCCGTAGACACAATATCATACTGCTGAAGTCCCACAGACTCAACCTTAGCTGCTGGATGACAGATTCCCGAACTGGCAACACCAAAATAACACCCAATTAATAATTGGGTTCTAACACATAACTATAAATACATACTTTGGGTAATTACTACATTACCCCTATATTGGCTTACCCAAGCCCAAGGCCCAATCCATAGGCCCATAGTCAACTAGGGATCAAAGCCCAACATATGGCCCAATTTTCTAAATTGGGCCCAATCCTTCATATGGGCCTTACCCTTAAGCCAAACTAATTACTCTAGTCCATTTGATTATTCTTGGATGGCCCAACACAAAGCCCAAGTGAAATTAGGGTTTCTCATAAAATAATAATTAGTGTTAAGTGTTTCTCACTTAACCCATTAAGGGCTTAACCCACTAAGGACTTAATCCATTAAGTCCAATATTGCTTAGATTAATTTCTGCCATTGATTATTATTTAATATTTCACTTATTAAATAATTCCCGTGTGTGAGTCCTGATAATTTCTCAAATATTAGTATTTTCTCAATTAGCCCATTAAGGACTTAGTCCATTAAGTCCTTTACTTTACTAGATAATTGGTATGGAGAATTTGGGCTTAGTATACAATCCAATCTCAATGGCCCAAAAATGGGTCCAATAAGTCCAAGGCCCAATACTCATAATTAGGTTTTTCCACCCAAACATGGCCCAATAGGCCCAAAACCAATCTCTAAGCCCATTAGGGTTTGCTAGCGGGGCACCACCCACTACCACCTCGGGTAGTGGTTGTCGATGGCGGCTCACGGCGGCGGCCACCACCTTACGGTGGTGGTTTGAGTTTCTTTTCATTAATCTTTTGGAACTTACAATTACAATGCTTTATCCAAAATAATCCACACACCCACTAACACACACACTAACTAATTTACACACTAATTAAGACACACACAGCCACACCATGGTGGCTGGCGGCGGTGCTTAGCGGTAGCCACCACCTCACGGTGGTGGTGGTGGCCTTCTAGGTTTTCTAGCCATGCAAAACACTAATGATGAGTTATTAATTAACTCTTTGATCGATTAGATCTTTGTAACAGGTAAGCGATGAACGTAAAAACAATGAACAAAACACAAGTATGAATCAAGATGTGTCGAATGATTAGATTACTCGATCCTCAGTAGAGATCGACTAAGAACTTCCACTGTAGAGGATTCTAGGGTTACAAAAACAAGAACGATAAATCTGTTGAACAATAATACTCTAATCATTACTAATCATCCTTTTGTTCTAGGATGCATGCAAGCATCTATATATACTAAACCCTACAAAACTCACAGATGGACAGGCCCATACCGGAGATATATATTGGACTAGCTAACGAGCCCAATAGACGCAACACAAAATACGACCAACCAATCTCCCCCCTTTGCGTCAAATTGGAGCGAGACTACTTCTTCTTCTTGCTTGGGCCAGCAGCGGGAGCCTTCTTTACGGTATCAAATAGACGTGTGATAAAAGCAAGGATAGTCTTTCTGAACCAAATGTACCATTGAATCATATCATCAAAGTACTTGATATCATCCGCTGTGTTCTGCTTGCATCGATGGATGATCCCTAAAACGTGTTCCAAACATACAGTGGTGTAGAGATGTTTGTCTGCCAAGGCGAAAAGGCATTTCTGTCCTTCGTCCCTGGTAAACATGACAAAGTTTCTCTTTGGGTCAATCTTCCCCATCTGCATCATGTTGAGATCACTGGCAGAGCCAACATGAGATATGGTAGGCTTCTTCTTAAATATGATCGCAATCTCCTGATCCATCAAAGCAACTTCCATGATATAGCATACAAGCATCCTCTTAAAATGGTCGATGATCGGACCATATTCAGCTTCGTTTGTAAGAAGGATGTTGTGCAAGATAATCCAATCATAGGGATTAAGGTTGGGAAGATCTGCAAGTGAGATGGCGTGTTCGGCTTTGGCAGATCCCCTTAGTACCTTTAACCGAACGTTGGTGAAGTTGCCTTCCCTGTACGGCTTCAGGACCCGAACATTGACAATTTTCTGAGCGCTCCAAGTCTGGTATTGGGGTTGAGCGGCCTTCAGATAAAATTCGATTAAGTCCCGATCAACCTGTGGATGAGGATTAGGGAACTCTGCAATGTTGTCAAAGGCATGAAAAACAAATGCCTTTCGAGTCAGTGGCATGTCGAACTGTGAGTCGACAGTGTTAGAATGATCTAAAGAGATCACAGGTTCTAGCCACAAGATACTTGGTGTGTCAATGGCTTCTTTAATCAGCCTCTCAAGAGTCCACGGAGGAAAAAGAGTTTTCCTGCTCTCAAGAAGGTCGTGGGCTTCTTTCTGTCTTCTTTCGGCTTCTTCAGCCTCTCTAGCCACACGAGCACTGATGTCAGCCTCTTTATCTCGACCTTGACGCTTCAGAAGGTCGGCAATTGTCTCTTTATCATCATCATCACTCTCCTCAGCAATATTTTTGCCTTTGTCTTTCACACCAGAATCGGAGGCTTGGCCTACTGGAGGAGGTTCGGTTGTGTGAGTTGCTGAAGTAGGAGGTGGTTGAGACACTTGTTCTTTTTCTCCCCCTTGTTTCGGAATGGACACGTAATAGGGGAGCCCCTCAATTTTGCTGAGTAAAGAAAGGGCGGGAGCGAGCTTCTCTGCAAGGGTACGGCGTACTGAATAATTGATGATTGGGTCATGTGCTTCAAGGATGTTGGAGATAGCAGAGTGGACATCCGAAACACACGATTTAACCACCTCTCTTTCAGGTCGAAGAGAGTTAATCTCCTGTTGACAGTTGGAGAGTTGAGTACTCTTAACCTTCAGAGCAGTAGTCTTCCTTGCGAGAGCGTCCATGAGAGAGTTCTCGGCAGCTAAGTCTTCTTGAAGCTTGGAGAGACGCTCCTCAATGGTGGTTCTGGAAGCTGAGTTGTCGTCAGAGATGGTTTGACGAAGCGAAGCAAACGACTTCAGCTCAGAAGCGACTGATGTAGCTAACTGGTTGATAATGGGTTCCAGCGTAGTCTTGGTGGCTTCAGCACTTTCCTGGAAAGATTTCAACAAGAGAGAAGCATCAGTGAATAGTTTATCGACTTTTTCGGTCACTGCCTCACAAGCTTTGGTTGAGGCATTTATGGCTGCAGTGGCGGAATCAAGGGAAACTTGATGAGCTTTGGAAAAAGCCTCAACAATTTTCTGAATTGCAGCTTCAGATATGAAGGACTGAGATGAGGAAGACGAAGCGATGAGCGAATCAATTTTGTCATGTAGCTCCTTGAGATGTCTCTTTGTGACAGGAGCATCGTCATCGTCATCACTTTGAACTTGAAACGGACTATAGTAGACCGAATCAAAAGTCATGTTCTCCCCGCCAAGGAGTGGTTCTTCTTCCTCTGAAGCATGAGCAGGAGAAGATGGTGGTGGTGAAACTGTAGGCTCGGTAGTAGTAGTAGTTTTGGGTTGGGTGGTATGTTCGGATGTTGGTGTGGGTTCGGGTGCTGAGGTGGTTTTTGGTGCGTCAGTATGAACCCCCGTATCAAATATGTTGGTTCTAACATCTGCAGCAGTGGTGGTTGTTGCTTTGGTAAAGATTGGTGGTGGTATTCGGATGGAAGTAGGTGGTATTTGAGTGGTGGAGGTTATGGGGGGAATAGAAATAGGAATTGTAACGGGTGGAGAGGAGATAGGAGAAGTAGAAATATGTAACTCTGGGGTAGGTGAACGTGGTGGAGTGTTGCCACGTTGAGATCCATCCGAATCAGAACCCTCGTCCTCAGATTCGCTTGAGGATGAAGCGATAATCAACTTTCGTCGCGGTTGGGTTTTTCTCCTCTTCTGCGGTGGAGTCTGAGCAGCCTTAGTGGGTTTCCTTTTCTTGGGAGATGGACCTTTTGCTCCCTTTGCCACCTGTTTTCCCTTATCAGCTTTCTTGCCTCGAGGAGCAGGCTTGTCAGCGTCATGAATTGATTTCAGCATCTCTGGAGTAAGATCCCTCGGACCAGAACGTCTGAACTCCTTATACGTTTGAATGATCCGGCTGTCAGTAGGAACATCACCATACATCGTTTCCGGGATAGACCCATTGAAGGGAAATTTCGAAGCATCCGACACAATGATCTTCGTGGTATGGAAAGTACCAATCGAAGACATTGGAGCACCAGCGACACTGGGAACGTGGTACTTGTCGATCACCCATTTCGTGACAATAGTCCAGAATCGGGCATAAGAAATCTCTGAGTGTCGAGAAGTCGAAGAGAGACTCTGAATGAGTTGTTGCCATAGGACCGACCCGTAGTCCATGTTGATGCCATTGTAGATCCCGTACATGATGGAGAGAAATAAATGACTTGCCCCATCGGATCCAGCACTTCGTTCAGACAAGCCCTTGAAAAGAACAGTTAAAATTCCATTCCACTGAGGGGGCATGCACGACTTCTTGAATTTCGTGACAGTAGTGAGCACCTCAGTGTACCCCATGTTGTAGAACATGTTAAACAGATGACCCATTGGAATGGTTTCCGGATTAACCCTCGAAGAATCAGGGGCAAACCCTAACAACGTACAGAACCTCTGTTTGGAAATCGACGCCTTTTGCTCAAAGACATCGAAGAAAATCCTATCGACGACCTTGTCGTAGTGAGCCGTGGCAAAGATTTGTGACAGGAACTCCATTGGAACAACTTCAGCCCTGGTAAGAGCAGGAGCGATAGGCGAGAAATTCAGGCATTCGATGATGGGAAACATGAAAGCGTCGTACGCCTGAGGAGTGAGATCAATGATTAAACTCTGTTGGGGACGAATAGGAAAGATGTGAGAGGTCGCGTGAACAGATGAAGAATCCACCATTGTTGAGATGAAAATGGGAGAGATGATGAACAGTAGAGGTTTAGAGGAATTTTTTGCTTTCTGAGTATTTAGGTGCAGTAAAGAGGTAAACTGTGGATCACATTACCTTTTATACTGTGGGTAAAGGAGAGGGAAAGATCTTTCCCAAATCTTCAATTGAAAAACGAAGGGTTTTTCGGAGGTGACTGACGCGTGACAGTTGGGTTTGACGATGATCACGCAGGAGAGAGAGTGTCAGTCCCTAATTACACGCCTTCCCATCAGGCACCGTTTGGAGATGAAATGGTTCCTATTCGCACGCTTTTCCCTGTTGTGCCGTTTGAAATCAAATCGATTGGACTCCCGCCTGAGTCAACATTTCGTCATCTTATCCCTTTAGAGTGAAACGGCATCTTCAAAATAAAATCGCCACGTGGATCAATATTAACCACAACTTTTGTTAACAGCCAACCCAATTAAAATTCCTTAGAATTAATGATACCAGAATTTTGGAAAATCAAAAAGATTTTCGTGCTGAGTGTGTAAAAGAAAAAGAAATAAAGCAACACTTTTGAGGGATTATGTGATGTCAATAAAGACACGAAACAGTGGATCCCGGGCACGAATCTCTTCCTTCAAAGTCAAGAGAGACTTTAAAGTGTTTGTGTGGTTTCCCGTTGAATAACGATCAGACACTTATTAAGAAGTGTTGAAAGGCTTCTTTTAATTAGGCTTATGAGGTGGCTTTCGCTTCGATTCATAATTCCTGATCTTGATATAAGATAGAAATCGAACGAAGTACTTGTGAGACCAGTGTAGTCTGTTTGAACAAGTAGGTTGGAGATAATTTAAGTGGCAAGGTAAACTAATGTATGTGAAATCTCAAAAAAAAAAAATTAAAACTGGATCCCAAGGGAAGAAATGTTATTGGATTTAACAATTTCATAGGAATCACTCAAAAGAAAAATAGAGATTTCATGTTGGACTCCCATGGATAAGTTCGTCAATTCATTAGTGAAAGCTAGAGCAAGTTAATTGTTCACCGTCAATGCATAGTAGGTATTGAATTGTGGGTTTCACTTAGCACGTAGTGACACGAAGCTAAGATCATGAACATTGAAATTGTGCAACCATAAACCTCAGTGGTAATGTCTGAGAGTCTCAAGGGTTACGTTTGTGAAATGAGTGAGATGGTGAATAATGATGTAGATGGTGTAAAGAAACCCAAAGTACCTCTGCTATGAAAAATAGGACTAAGCAGAAAACTCTTATCTCATGTGAGAAGAGAGTTAGGTAGCTCATGATTAGAATAAATATGAGAGCCTAATTGGGAAGACAGGGTTTGTTTGTACCAAGTCAGTAAGGCTTTTATTCAGAATCAGATGAGGCTTTGGTCACATACAGCAGCATGCTTCTAGGGACACTTAGCTAGTGAAATAAGTTAACCACAATGAAATAAATAAAATAAAATAATAAAATAAAATAAAAAAAATATAAAAGCCAAAATAAAAAAATATTTTTGGAGTTTTTGAATTTACGAAAAAAAAAAATTGGAATTTTTGATCGAAATAAATAAGACATAAAAAAAATTTATAAAAAAAATGTTGGAACCGAACTCGAGTGTTCGGTTTATTTTGGTTGAGAAAACTTTGGAACCGAACCCGAGCGTTCGGTCTATTTCGGGTGAGAAAAATTTTGTAACCGAACCCGAGCGTTAGGTCTATTTCGATTGCCAAATAAAAATAAGATTAAAAAAGAGAAGAACTTTAACAATAAGATAAATGAATTAAGAAAAATGATACAAAAGATTTACAACCATAGAAACTACCTTTGAGTGATAGGCGAAAATCAGATGATACAACCGAACTCGAGCGTTCGGTCTATTTCGCTTCTTACGTTTGATCTTGAGAGGTAATTTTTGGTACTGACTCCGATTCCATAATTCCAAGACCTTGTAGAATTTTGTTGAAAGAAGCTTCAGGAAGAGCTTTGGTGAAGATGTCAGCCAGTTGATCCGTGGTTCGAACAAAATGAATTTCGACGTTTCCATCTTCCACATGATCCTTAATGAAGTGATACCTCAGTGCTATGTGCTTAGTCTTGGAGTGTTGCACTGGGTTATGACAAATCCTAATTGCACTTTCAGAGTCCCAATATAGTGGGATCTTTTTCATATTGAGTCTATAGTCCCGGAGTTGACTTTGGATCCAAATCACTTGAGATGTACATGAGGCAGCTGCGATGTATTCTGCTTCATCTGCAGACAGAGATACACAAGTCTGTTTCTTTGATTGCCAGCAAACCAACTTCCCGTCAAGGAATTGGCAGCCTCCAGTGGTGCTTTTCCTGTCTAGTCCACAACCTCCAAGGTCTGCATCTGAGTAGGCTTGAACGAAGAAACGTGAGTTTGATGGATACCATAAGCCGAGAGAGGTAGTTCGTTTCAGATACCGAAGAATGTTCTTCACTGCAAGCATATGAGGTTCACGAGGATTCGCCTGAAATCCAGCACAGTAGCAAACATAAAACATTATATCAGGCCTGCTAGCAGTAAGGTACATTAGAGAACCGGTCATCTGGCGATATAGCGTAATATCGACTGCTGGCTTGTCCAAGGATGGAGTAAGCTTGATGCCGAACGCCATTGGAACTTTAACCTTTGAGTCTCCCATCATGCCGAATTTATCAAGGAGAGTCTTGGTGTAAGCTTCCTGGTTAATAAAGATGCCTTCGGGTCCCTGTCTAATATTTAAGCCAAGGAAAAAGTTAATAGGACCCATTGAGCTCATTTCAAATTTAGTCTCCATCAGCTTTCTGAATTCAGCCGTTAAGCTAGGATTCGTTGAGCCGAAGATGATATCATCGACATAAATTTGAACAATCATAAGGTGGTTACCTTCCTCCTTACGAAAGAAGGTTGGGTCAAACGAACCTTGTTTGAATTTGGACATCTTTAAAAACTTGGTCAGCGTTTCATACCAGGCTCTAGGTGCTTGTTTCAGTCCGTATACCGCTTTGTCCAGAATATAGCAGTGATTGGGGTACTTTTCATTCACGAATCCCGGAGGTTGCTCCACGTACACCGTTTCTTCAAGTTCTCCATTTAGAAATGCGCACTTCACGTCCATTTGGTAGACCTCAAAGTTGTTGTGTGCAGCATAGGCAATAAATATTCGAACAGATTCCAGCCTAGCTACAGGAGCAAAAGTTTCCTCATAATCGATTCCTTCCTCCTGGCAGTATCCTTTCACAACCAGACGAGCTTTGTTTCTTATTACATTGCCTTCCTTGTCCATTTTATTCCTAAAGACCCATTTGAGACCAACAACCGAGGCATCTTGAGGAGTTGGAATGAGACGCCAAACTTTATTTCTTTCGAACTCATTAAGTTCGTCTTGCATAGCTTGAACCCAATCAGATTGATCAAGAGCAATATTTACTGTCTTCGGTTCAACTTTTAAGACGAAAGAGTTAAACATGCTGAACTCTACTTTTGAGAACAGAGATGCTTGATTTGCCTTCAGTTGAGATCGGGTTAGGACCTTTTCAGAGACATTTCCCACTATCTGTGAAACAGGATGATCTCTGGTCCATTTGACAAAAGGAGGGTAATTCGGATCATAGGATGGATCCAATTCAACATTTACCATCTCTTCTAATTCAGATTGACTGTCATCATCACAAAACATATTGGCATTCTCCCCCTCGACTGATGAGGTTTCAGGGGTATCTTGACTTTCTGGTGCTACAGGAGTTTCGGGAGCATTTGGGCTTTCGGTAGCAACAGTACCTTCGGGTGCAGTAGAGCTTTCGGGTGCATTTGAGCTTTCGGGAGCTACAGTACTTTCGGGTGCAGCTGGAGAAGAGTTCTCCCCCTCAACCTGTGAACTTGGCAGTTTTGATGAAGATGGATTCTGTCCCTCAACTGAAGCATCGTGCTGAGAAGATTTATTTAGAACTGATTCTCCTTCACCCAATCGTTTGTCAGCGTCATCGACAATTTGCTTCAGATGGTCAACTTTGTTGTCTGCTGCATTGGCTTCTGAGAGAGTATCCTTCTCCGGTTCATCGAATAACTCCACAAATTGCTCAAACAAATTTGCAATCGAGGCTGTGACTTGGCCTGTTTGAGAAAAGATTTCTCCAACTGATTCTTTCGTGGCCTTCAGCTTCTTGACATAGCTGTCATCGAAAGTCACATAATACGTTTCTTCAATCTTCCTCGAACGCTTGTTTAAAACCCTGTATGCTTTCGAAGTAAGAGAGTATCCCAGAAAAATTCCTTCATCGGCTTTAACGTCGAACTTGTTACGATGATCTTTAGAATTGAAGATAAAGCATCGAGAGCCGAATACGTGGAAGAATTTGACGTTTGGCTTTCTATTGTTGATGATCTCATAAGGAGTAAGAGTGAAACGCTTATTGAGATAGGACCTATTCTGCGTAAAACATGCTATAGCAATAGCATCAGCCCATAAATATAGAGGTAAGGAAGCGAAAATTAGCATGGTTCGGGCCGCCTCACACAAAGATCGGTTTCGTCTTTCGACAATTCCATTTTGTTGAGGGGTGTAGGGAGCTGAGAAGTTGTGACTGGTTCCTTTTTCTGCTAAAAAGTCTTCAAATTCTTTATTCTTGAGCTCCAGCCCATTGTCGCTTCTGATGTTGCGAACGACTTTCCTCAGCTGCACTTCAACCTGCTTGATAAACATCTTTAGCTTGAGAGTTGCCTCAGATTTGTGCTTCAGAAAGAACACCTATGTAAAGCGTGAAAAGTCATCAACAATAACAAGAATATACTTGCTACCGCCAATGCTTTCGATATAAGATGGTCCACATAAGTCAATGTGAATTAACTCAAGTGGTTCAATGACTTTAGTGTTGGTTATGGATGGGTGACTTTGACGACTCTGCTTCCCCATTTCACATGAAGCACACAAATGTTCTCGATCGAACTTGAGCAATGGAAGACCTCGAACATGACCTCCCGTGACAAGTTTGTTGATATCCTTGAAATTGAGATGGGAGAGCCTTCGGTGCCACAGCTAGCTTTCGTCAGAATGTGCTTTGGATAATAGACAGATAGCAGGATTTCCTTTGATAGGTTTGAGATTGAGAGGAAACATTTCGCCTTTGCGCTCTGATTTGAGAATCACTCTTTTTGTTTTCTTCTCTATTATTTCCGAACTCTCATCATCAAATGAAACTTTAAGACCGGTACCTCCGACAAGCTATGATACACTGATGAGGTTATGCTGTAGTCCTTCAATGTATGCAACTTTTCTAATCGTGAAGTCTCCATTTGTTATCATCCCATAACCTTTTATCATGCCATATGAGTTGTTCCCGAAATTGACATTCCCGCCGTTTGGAAGAGATTGGAATTCCCTCAGCTCTTCCTTCCTTCCAGTCATGTGACGTGAGCAGCCACTGTCAATATACCATTCTTCGTCGAACTGCTCGTCACTGATTACCTGAAAGAATCAAGCAGATTTACGAACCCAAAGTTTCTTGGGTCCACGTGAGCCTTTCACAGGAACATGAATAGTAAGAGAGATGTAAATAAGATATGTTCTTTTTATTAAAGTTGTTTCATCTTTCTTCTTAATGGTGAAAACTTTAATTTTATTGGGATTTGATACAGTCGGTTTGGATTCAGGTTCAGGCGTTTGGGCTTTGGAATGCTTTTGATCAATCTTAACTGAGGAAACCTTTAATTTTCCTTTCAAATCTGTTGAAGATTTTGCATTTTGATTTTGAACAGAATTAGATTTAGAATGGGGTTGAGAAGAATTAGAATGAGAGAATTTAGACTGAGAAGTTTTCTTGACATGACGTTCTAGGTGGCCCTTTTGTTTTTGGTCATTAGTGGGACCGAACCTTGAACCTTGGCAGCTTTTGCTCTCGGAACTGAACCTATGCTTTCGGTAGCTGGTGTTCTTTGAGCCGAACCTTTCCCTTCGGTTGTTATTCCTTTCTTGCGGTCTGTCTTCTCTTTTCTCTAAATTTCTGTCATGATCAGAAAAATGGGCGTTTTGAGATCGCCAGAACTGTTTCCGCTCTGAGAGATTCTTTTTGTATCTCAGATTCCTTTGCTTCTTTTGATCCTTCACTTGCTTCGGCTGTCTGTGGATGTTGGCTTTTTGCTTTTGCTTTTTGTCAGCCGGTTCACTTTGAACCGATGATGTTTCGCTTGAAGGAGTGACTTCTTCTATAGGAACTTCTTTTGCACCACTGGTACTTGGCACATCGAAGTTGTCAGGCTTGTTTAGTGGCTCTGGCACATATCTGCCTTTGGTTTTCCAAGATGTTCACTCTGACAGAACAACAGTTTCGTCAGCATTATCTATAGGAGCAGCCCAGAAAAATTTATCACAGCCATCTGCATTATCTTCGTTTACAATGGCGGTGAGTTCGGCTGTCTGATTTTCGGTTACTCCTGTGACCTTATACACCTGATTTGGTGTTGTTCTCACCTTTTGGTACACAACTGCCTTTTCTTCTAGAATCGGGGACTTATTTTGGGACAAACGAGCAAACTCCACAGAATTTTCAGAAATAAGATTTTTGTGGTTTTCGGGTTCGCTCTTGACAAACTCAGAACAGTCGACTTCATCCTCTACATAAATTTCACTCATATCATCATCCTCATTGAGCTCAGATGCGTTTTCAACATCGATTTTATTTTCTGAGCTTAAGTTGGCATTCAATGAGTCAAACTTTTGTATGGTTTCGGTCTTTAGTTTCAGTTTATCGTTTTCATCCAAAAGGTTTTTCAACATGTCCTTATGGTCCTTGGACTTTATAAAAGATTCGATTTTGTCCGGACCATACATATACATCGGATTCACATCATTAGACGAAACTACACTTTCACAATTATATGCTTCAGCGTCGCTTTCATCTTCCTTAAATTCAAGGAAGGGTAAAATCATGCGATGAATTTTCTGCCCTATTTCACAGTTCAAGTGAAGTTGAGTGATGTTAGCATACAGATGTTTAGCAATTAAACAAAAGACATTTCTTTGTTTCAAAAGTTTTAAATTGTCTCTTTGCAAATAAATGTTTTCATCTTTGGTTTTAATCAGCTCCGACTCCTTCAGCTCTATCCACATCCTCCGTTCCTCACTCTTGGAAGACACCCTGCTTATTTGGTCAGTTAGGTTAGAATTGGTGACCCGTGTTTGAGTTAAACTGCTATCTAGATTTGAGATTCTTGAATTTAAGCTTTTTAATTCTTTTTCATACGAATTTTGTGGGACTTTAAATGAAACAAAAATGGATTGTACCTTCTTGATTAATTCATCAAGCTCATTGAACTGCACGCTGAGAGGTTTTGTTGTGAAGCATAGGTCCTCTCGCTCCTTGGTGTCCTCATTCCCACCATCCGTATTGTATCCCCTCATTTGAGATACATCTGTCACCATCAAGCACTTCCCACCGCTTTCTTCACCTCTTGCAACGTATGCCTTTCCATGAGATGGCTTCCTGACCTCATCATCCTCTGAGTCGGTTGACCATACCTGCACGCCATCGAACTCATCATCCACTGCCGAACCCTGCACAATTAAAGCATTCATTGAAGGGTTAGCAGTAGCTTTCTTTCTCTTGATCTCTTCCAGCTTTTTCATCAACAAGGCGTCTTCATCTTTTTCCTCATCCTTCTCTACCATTTTCTTTAGAACGCAGTCTTTGGCATAGTGGTTCTTTCCTCCATAGTAGTAGCAGTTCACACCAGAATCTCCTTCAACTTTCGCCTCTTTCTTTGGTTCGTCTGTCTTCGGTTCCTCCCTGTCCTTTTCAGAACTGTAGCTTCCCTGCCAATTTCGGTTCTTATTGGTAGGGAACCTTTTTCTTGATGAACCTCTTTGGATTCGATACCATCATTGCATAGTCTTCAGAAGTAAGATCATAGTCTTCTAAATTGAGATCTTCATCTTCTACCACACTTTTGCTTTTGGACAAGAGAGCCAAGGACCCTAAACTAGAGACAACATTTTTCTCTTGTAAAACAATCTTTTCTTGGGATTTCAAAATCCCCACCAGCTTTGCCAACGAATAGGATTTAAATTGCTCATGAGCTTTAACAGTGGACACAACCGCTCTCCACTCGGATCTAAGGCCATTCAAAAAGGTTACTTTTTGCTCAATCAGTTTCCTTTCTATATCGTGTTTGATCATCTTGCTAAGAAGATGATTGAAGCGATCGAACGTCTGAGTAACAGTTTCATCTGAATTCTGCTTAAATTCACCAAACTCAGACAAAAGCAAGGTCTGAATAGAATGCTCCAAATCTTCATCTGTAGAATATAGCTCTCGCAGCCTATCCCATATTTCTTTAGCAGTGCTGCATGAACTCACTAGCCTGAATGTATCTGATTGCAGAGCGAATCGAATCAGTCTCAATGCTTTAATGTTGCATTGAAACTTTTCCTTTTCGTCTTGAGAAATATCCTTTACATCTTTTAACAGATCATTGTACTCCTTCTGAGTTTTAATGATTTTTGACGTTCCAGAGTGAGCAAATGGTCCAGAAACGATTGCTTCCCAAATAAGGTATCCATTTTCTTCTGATCCGATGACATAATCTTAAAAGTGATGTGCCCAGACTTCGTAATCCTGGGTGTAAAGGATAGGAATCTTCGTCGTCGATCCAATGTTGTTAGAGATGTTGATGGGATTAGATTGTGACTCGTCCATGCTTGATCGTTTTTAACCTGTTTGAAAGATCAAGCTTGTGATATTTAATATTAGGGCAAACAAATAAATGCTGAGTAACGTCAATAATGGAGTGACGGCTCGATAAATATTAGTTAATGCGGAATAACCCTAATCGCAAACTCTTTCACAGAAAAGATGTGTATGAATTACACAGCCTCCTGCTCTGATACCAAATGATGAGTTATTAATTAACTCTTTGATCGATTAGATCTTTGTAACAGGTATGCGATGAATGTAAAAACAATGAACAAAACACAAGTATGAATCAAGATGTGTCGAATGATTAGATTACTCGATCCTTAGTAGAGCTCGAATAAGAAATTCCACTGTAGAGGATTCTAGGGTTATGAGAACAAGAACGATAAATCTGCTGAACAATAATACTCTAATCGTTACTAATCATCCTTTTGTTCTAGGATGCATGCAAACGTCTCTATATATACTAAACCCTATAAAACTCACGGATGGACAGGCCCATACCGGAGATATATATTGGACTAGCTAACGAGCCCAATAGACGCAACACAAAATATGACCCAACAACTAACAAAACGAACAAGAACATCAGATTACACACATACATGCGACCTAGAAACTGAAAAGTCCACTGAAACCTTCCTCGGGGCGGTGGCTGTTGGCCGGAGCAACAAGAACAAGCCCTACGGGCGGCGGCAGTCATGACTACGGCGCCACATCGGAGAAATGGAGAAGAAGGGTTGAGACATCGCTAATGACAGCAGCAGCAAAAACTGAAGAGGACCCCTTCCGATCTTCACTCACGACAACCTCAAAAGCTAAAAGTCACGGGAATGGCGGCGCTTGACGGCAACGCTACGGCTCCACAACGCTACAACGACGGTCGTAGGCTGAGGCAACCACCCAAACGCGAACCAGAAGAAGAAGAAGAAGACATAGGAACGTCCGAGATTGGCAACAACACTGCCCAGACGCAGGTCTTCAGCATGTCTCGGTTTGCCGGCAATCATCAAGGTGACATCGCTGGTGGCTCACGACCTCGACGACGGATGTGTGGCGGCATTGGCTGGAGGAGCCATAAGGGTGGCGGCTGGTGAAGAGCTAGGGTTAGGGTTTGGGGGGAAATGGCCTTAAGACGGGGATGATAAACCACCGAGTTCAAATCTCGTGCTCATTCAAACTTCAAATGGAAATGACACTTCCAGTCCCTCCTTCTCATAACTCTTCAAAACAAATCCGTAATTTACATTTCAGCCCCTACCACTCCCAAGTCCTTACAATTTAGGTCCTAAAAATTACCAAACAGCCCCCATTTCTAAAATCGTTTTCAAATTACATCTGAAACTTACACCTTAGCCCCTTCCCTTAAGATTTTATTTAAAATCGAATCCAGAATTTACCAAACCACCCTCAATATCCAAATTTCTTTACAAACTGATATAAGAATTACATTTAATTAATTTATTTAAATAAACGGGGCGTTACATTACAGTTTGGAATATTTAAACATATTTACCTAACAAAAGACGTAGTTGTGTCAAATTTGGGTTCAATATCGTTTGTCAGGGGATTCCTGGTTAAGTGATTCGACTTATTTTCGCGAAAATGTTAAAACTTTGTGATACTAAACTTTCGAAAGTAGAATCAAATATATAATATTGTCTAATTCCAAGAATGTTTTCAAAATTACTTAACAAAATTCATAGCTACTCCAACATATCGTTTGAAGTGATTTTTTCAGGTCGTTACAAGTCGCATACTGTTATTTGACAATTCGTTTTCTATAAACGGTCGTAACTTTTACGTAGGATCTTCGTTTTTGATGTTTTATATATCCATGGAGTCGTTTTCTCGTTCTCTATTTGATTAGATTGTTATTTGTACGTAATAATACTTAATACATAAGTCTTTTTTAATGTATCAGTTCATTACATTTGTATGGTGAATAGTTTTTGTTTGTTAATGATCAAGATCCATCGAAGACTAAAGTGGTATTCTGTATGCATTTCCAAGTGTAAAAAATTCAATTGCATTAAAAGTATGGAATATATTACATTAGGTTTATTACATTGTGTATTGACGGTGATTTTGACTGGCGAACAATGACCTAATTTTACCAGTTGTCGTATTTTCCCCTGTTAAAGAAATGTTGTCTCACAACTTAGGTTGTAGTCGGGGTATCATTGAAAAGTTGGGGGTGTTTACCTTTTTTTTAATCCTCGCATTCCGAAGTAAATTATGGTCCTCATATAGAGTTTGATGTTGACTTGGATCTCATTGATATGGAAGGAAAGAGTGTCATGAGACAGACACTTCTTGAGATTAGACACATCAAAAACATAATGCACGTTTTTAAGCACTTGAGGCAATTTGAGTCGATATGAAACATGACCAATTATCAAAAGAATTTAAAATGGTCCTATGCATTGTGGGTTTGTCATGCCTAATTTTCCGAACCGTAGCATTCCCTTCCAAGTGGGAAAAATTAACATGACTCGGTTTTCGACTTGGAATTATAGAGGTTTATGCCTCTTATCAGCGTAACTCTTTTGACAATCACGTGCTGCCTTTAGATATCTTTGATTTGCACAATCTTTTCTATAGTCTCACAAATTATTTATGGTACTGTTAGCAGCATATCTACTATGTGCTTCCTAGCCAGCTGGGTATCTCTGACTTTTGCCCAACATATCGGTAAGTGACACTTGCTTCTATAAAGGCACTCAAAAGGTGCAACTTTAATGCTAGTGTGATAACTATTATTATAGGAAAATTCAATCAATATTAAATGAGTTCCCATGCTTTTCCAAAGTTTATCACATATGCACGGAGCATGTACTCTAGTGTGTAACACCCTGTCTTTGAGGTATTAATTTTACTTATTTTAAAAGCTAGTTTCAAGAAATTCTAGCCTACGTTGGGTATAGGATAGCCCTATACTGGGGAGCAGGAGGAAGTTTGGACACATGATTTAAATGATCTACATAGGGTGTAGATCAAGGTACGCATGGTGCAAGAGCCTATTGAGGTTGAAAGTACTTGTGAGGTGTCGAAGTCTGTCTGAGTCTGTATTAGTGTCGAAGCATGTTTGTTTATTTATTATAAGGGCATAGTTGTATCGAAGCTTTAATGTTTTAGTCCCTTATATTTTTTTACGCTTTAGATATCCCAATAAATATGGGATGGGAACTAGAGTTAGAGAAGTTCTTGGAGTTTTCGACTTGTACTCTCTATTTTTCTCAGTAGTAATCGAGCCAAACAAATCATATTTACATCACGTGTTCATAATTCTTTCAAAGCTTTGATCATGTTTCATATACTCAATTAATAACAACTACATTTGGTATCATAGCAAGACTCATTCAACTGTGATCTGATGTGATCGTGTTTTCAAAAGTTATTGAGTCTCATTCTAGATTCAAAATATTCAAGACTTTTGATTCTCAAAACCTGGCCATCGTACCTATCTACTGTTGACCTGAAAATACAAGTTATTTTGAAAGAGAGTATCAACTTTAAAGCTGGTGAATTCATAAGTATATAAGTGTCATTGTCTTGCTTATGAAAATCTGTTATGAAGGCCATGTAAACCTTTAAATGAAAGTGTTGATGTAAGTATGGAAACCCTAGAAAATCCCTTATTTCCTATAAGTATGAATTGTAGTCTTCTACCAAGACCCGAATGTTTTGTTATGACAATGTAGTCTTCTACCAAGACCCGAATGTTTTGTAAGTAAAATGATAGTTTTCCTTTAATTGTTTACTACTAAAGTACTTAGTCTAACTCATCGTTTATGTGAAAGTATCACAAAATAAAGTAAACAGGAAAATGTACTACTGTAAGTGTTGTCACTGGGTACTAGGACTAACACAACATATGTAACTGTTATCCCGAGGTACTAGGGTTAACACGACCTATATAACCTAACGGACATCCGAAGATTGTCCAATTGTCCTCTGTAGCAGCAGCAGGGCGGAGGAAGGGTTAGTCCTTGTAAAGGTACTCCTAGTATAAGTAATAACGGTAGGCATCCGTCGATGTTCATCACCCACTGTTGCTAACAGATGGGTTCCGGAATGGTTAGTCCCGTCCATATATCCCGAGGTACTAGGGATAGGGGCTCATGTAGGTATCCCGAGGTACTAGGGATAGGGTCCTGTCTAGATATCCCGAGGTACTAGGGATATGTAGGAAGATTTACACAGACGGTACTAATAAATCATCGTCGCAATTCGAGATACAAGTATTCATGTTAATATACACAGGTAAGTGTATCTACGTAAAGGTACTCATGTAACGCGTTCATGTAAGCGAGTTCATGTATCATGTAAGTATATGTAAACGTACTCATGTATCATGTAATCAAAGGTAAATGTACTCATGTATCAGGTAATGTACTGGTATAGACTCATGAATGAACTGACTCTTGTGTGATTCCTTGTAATAGGAATTATGTTTGATATCTCCAACTTATCCCTATGATAATTTACTGAAAGGTAACTGGTTGTTCAAGTAGGTTTATACATTCTTACTACTCAAGGGTGTGAGAAACTAAATGAAAGTTGTAAACTATAACCTCAATACATATATAAGAATATAAGTGTACATGCATAGTTTAGTTCAACAATGTAAAATGGTTTTGTAAGACATCTTATGGGTCTTGAACAATAATTAACAATGACTTGATGTCATTTTAATAAACATTTCAAAGGTAAAACATTTGATAACAATGTATTTTTAAGATTTAAAAACCATTTCATGCATCACATTTTGTAGTATGTGAAATTTGTTAACTGACAAACATAGTCATAAAATACATATCAATGATTTAATAACATGTTTGTTTCTACTTGTTTCCCCCCCATTAAAGTATTTAAAATCATTTAAAACATTGATTAGGGGTATGAACTCACCTGTAGTTGGTGATTGGGATGAACTGAACGGTATAGGATTGCTAGGTGTCAAGCGAGGACTTATACACACACTACGATCCTAATGAACATATAATCACACATATATGCACTCAATTAGTCTCAAATAACTAATTGATAATGTTAAGACATCCTATACATAATAAACACTTTATATAAGTGTTTTAAGGCCTAAGGATTGCATCTAAGCTATTGTGGGACAAGGTACTTGTGTTTAGGGTTCCAAAGGACCCCCTATATGAGTTTACTCCTCATATACTAACACAAATGGAGTTTACGGTTGTAAACTCTTGAGGTTACGGCCGTAAACTCCCAACCATGGGTGTTTTGTGTTCTGTGAAGTTCCAAATGATTCCTAGAATTATTCCAACTTGGTGGTTAAATTCTTGGAAGGGTTTAAGGTCTAGAAACACTCCATTTAGGAGTTTACGGCCCTAAGGCCATTTCCTTTGGAGTTTACGGCCGTAAACTCCCTTGGAATGGTGTTCTTGTTGATTTCAAGCCTCAAGCATAGGTGGTATAAGTTCTATGCTTTTATTCCAAGCATATGAAGACATTAGGCACACTTTGGTGCCCTCCTTTCATGTTTACGGCCCAAGAACAAATTCTTGGCCGTAAACTCACTTTGATAAGTGATTTTGATGTGCTTAAGGCCTTATATTAAATGGGAACAAGTCTAGATAAAAGTCCTAAGCTTTAGGTGCCTTAAAAGCACCATTTTGAGTTTGAAAAGGGAGTTTACGGCCTAAGAAACTCTTGGGCCGTGAACTCCCAAACTTGGGTGATTCTTGGTTGTTTTCTTGTCCCTAACACACATACATATGAGTCTAAGGCAGTTGCATAACAGAAGGGTCGGTCTCGGCTTCGTTTCGGGAGTTTACCACCCAAGAACACCTTGGGGAGTAAACTCCTAGATCTAGTGATTTAGCCTTCTAATCATGTTATAAACACATATAAAGCTTTCTAATATTACTAGAAAGAGGTACTCACGATTTGGGATAAAAACCTGAACATCCGTTAGAGAGAAAATGGCTTTTCTCTAGTTGGAAATGTGAATAATGAATGAATTTGGTTCAGAATTCTATTTATAGTCCTGAGATATTTTTGGCAGAAAATATTTTTATTCCTATAATGATCTCTAATATAATAGAGTGTTGGAATAACAGTGTTGCACAAAACCCTAGTGCACCCACTCTCCTAATATTTCCTGAAGTGTAAACCCTGAATTTCTCAAACTTACGCGAAAAATCTGAAAATTAATTGTGACTGCTATAACTTCTATTGAAGTGATATAGTTTGTACAGAATGGAAATTTCGGGTTGTCACATCATCCCCCCGTTAGAAGGAATTTCATCCCGAAATTAGAATTTAAGCAAATAAGAAATTACAAATAACTAAGTGAAAAGGTGAGGGTATTTCAGTTTCATCTGATCCTCACGTTCCCAAGTGAATTCCGGTCCACGCTTTGCGTTCCAGCGCAACTTCACTCTCGGGATACGACTCTTCTTTGTTTGCTTGACCTCTCGGACCATGATCTCTACTGGTTCCTCCACGAAGTTGAGGCTGTCGTTGATCTCGATCTCGTCGAGTGGAATAACAAGAGTCTCGTTGGATAGACACTTTTTCAAGTTTGACACGTGGAAGGTAGGATGTACGTTACTGAGTTCTTGCGATAGATTGAGCTTGTAAGCCACAGGGCCGATTCTCGCGAGAATCTCGAAAGGCCCTATGTATCTTGGATTGAGCTTCCCACGCTTTCCAAAGCGTATCAAGCCCTTCCAGGGTGAGACCTTTAGTAGGACTCGGTCACCCACCTGGAATTCCAATGGTTTCCTTCGCTTGTCAGCGTAGCTTTTCTGTCGGTCTCTAGAGGCTTTCAACCGTTCACGAATTTGAATGATCTTCTCTGTCGTTTCCCGAATGATCTCTGAACCCGTGAGAGTGCTTTCGGGAACTCGTCCCTTAGCTAACTGGGTATCACCCACTTCAGCCCAGCAGAGAGGGGATCTGCACTTTCGGCCATAGAGGGCCTCGAATGGAGCTGCCTTTATGCTCGTATGATAACTGTTGTAGGAAAATTCAACAAGGGGTAAATGAGTATCCCAAGCTTTTCCAAAGTCAATCACACAGGCACGCAACATATCTTCTAAGGGTTGGATAGTCCTCTCACTTTGCCCGTCGGTCTGTGGATGGTAGGCTGTACTCATGTCTAGCCTAGTTCCTAGGGAACTTTGTAATGACTGCCAGAACCTCGAAGTGAATCTACCATCTCGGACCGAGATGATAGATAAAGGAACATCGTGCAGCCTTACAATCTCCCTAATGTAAGTTCTGGTAAGTTTCTCCATCTTGTCTGTTTCTTTGATCAGTAGGAAGTGTGCAGACTTGGTCAGTCTATCGACGATGACACATATGGAATCAAGTCCACCCGTCGTCTTGGGCAACTTGGTTATGAAGTCCATAGTGATCCGCTCCCACTTCCATTCTGGTATCTCCGGTTGTTGTAGAAGACCGGAGGGTTTCTGGTATTCGACCTTGACCTTTGCGCAAGTAAGGCATTTACTCACGAAGGTAGCAATATCTGCTTTCATGTTAGGCCACCAGTATAACTTTTTAAGATCCAGATAAAGCTTATTTGAACCCGGGTGGACGGAATAACGAGTGTTGTGAGCTTCCGTCATGACCAAGTCTCTGAAGCCACCGTGTTTCGGTGTCCAGATCCGATCCATGAGGTACAAGGCTCCGCCACCCTTGACTTCTAAGTTCTTATCCATCCCTCTAAGGGACTCACCAGCCACGTTTTCAGGTTTCAAAGCGTCGAGCTGAGCCTCCTCTATTTACGTGGACAAGTGTGAATGGATAGTTAGAGTAAAAGATTTGACTCTACGACCAGTATATTCTTTCCGACTTAGAGCATCAGCTACTACATTGGCTTTACCCGGATGATAACGAATTTCACACTCGTAATCACTGAGTAGCTCGACCCACCGTCATTGTCTCATGTTGAGCTTCTTCTGGTCGAAAATGTGTTGCAGATTCTTATGGTCTGTAAAGATCGTGCTTTTTGTACCGTACAGGTAATGTCGCCATATCTTTAGAGCAAACACAACTGCTCCTAGTTCAAGATCGTGGGTTGTGTAGTTAACCTCATGTGTCTTCAGCTGTCTCGAGGCATAGGCTATGACTTTACCTCTCTGCATCAGAACACATCCGAGCCCTTGGTTTGATGCGTCGCAATAGACCACAAAGTCTTCTATCCCTTCGGGGAGGGACAGTATTGGTGCGGTGCACAAGGATCGTTTGAGCGTTTGGAACGCTCTTTCTTGTTTCTCTTCCCAGTCAAAGGCTACGCCCTTCTAGGTCAGCGTTGTAAGAGGTTTTGCTATGCGGGAGAAGTTCTGAATGAACCGGCGATAGTAGCCAGCGAGACCTAGAAATTGACGAATTTCAGTAGGTGTCTTTGGTGCTGACCAGTTCTCGATGGCCTTAATTTTGGAAGGGTCCACGTGTATACCTTCTTCTCTAACAACATGGCCCAAAAATTCGACTCGCCGAATCCAAAATTCGCACTTGGAGAACTTTGCATAGAGCCTCTCTGATCGCAATGTTTCTAAGATTTTTACGGAGATGTTGGCTATGTTCCTCCTTACTTCGAGAGTAGATGAGTATGTCATCAATGAAGACGATGACGAACTGATCCAAGTAAGGACGACACACCCTATTCATCAGATCCATGAATACTGCGGGCGCGTTAGTTAATCCGAACGGCATCACTACAAACTCGTAGTGCCCATAACGAGTTCGGAAGGCTGTCTTGGGAACATCCTCCTCTAACACTCGTAGTTGGTGATATCTGGATCGTAGATCTATCTTCGAGAAGTAATTGGGTCCTTGAAGTTGATCAAGCAAATCGTTAATATGGGGCAAGGGATAACGATTTTTAATGGTAAGTTTGTTGAGTTCTCTATAGTCGATGCACATGCGAAACGATCCATCTTTCTTCTTGACGAACAAGACCGGTGCTCCCCATGGCGAGAAGCTTGGTCGAATGAATCCTTTCTTGAGAAGTTCGTTAAGTTGACTAGAAAGTTCCTGCATTTCAGCCGGTGCCAAACGATAAGGAGATTTGGCTACGGTGGTAGCCCCTAGCACTAAGTCGATTCTGAACTCGACTTGGCGTTGCGGTGGTAAACCGGGAAGTTCTTCTGGGAATATGTCGGGGAAGTTGCGTACTTCTGGAATGTTCTGAATGTCTTTCAGTTCTTGACTGGTATCGACGACGTGTGCGAGGATTGCATGGTACTCCTTCCGCAAGCACTTCTGGGCTTGAATGCACGAAATGATGCGAAGGCTCGTACTAGGTTTGTCGCCATAGATAACTAAGGTTTCGTTGTTAGGAAGGTTAAGACAAACTTCTTTTTCGAAGCACATAATGTTGGCACGAAGAAGACTCAACCAATCCATACCGATGATAACGTCGAAACATTTAATTGGGACTGACATGAGATCTATCTTGAAAGTATGGCCATCTAAAGTTAAAGTACAACCTATGTATATGCAGTTTGTACTCTATGTTTTCCCGTTAGCCATTTCTACCATGAATGAACTATCTAATGCACATGGTTTTTGTTTAAGCAGGTGTGAAAATTTGTGACTTACAAAACTTTTCTTGGCTCCACTATCGAAAAGTATGCAAGCATATGAGTTATCGAGGAGGAACGTACCAGTAACTATCGTAGGATCAACTACTGCTTCCTCGTGGCCTAGGGCCATAACTCTTCCTACCCCTCCAGCCATTCCTGCTTTAGGGCAGTTCCTCTTGTAGTGGGCTACTTCGCCACAACCGTAGCAAGTTTGGCCCATACCGGCGTTAGGAACCTGGGCGGCTTGAGCTGTTGGAGCCTTGCAGAAACGGGCGGTGTGCCCCTTCCTATTGCATTTAGAGCAGAACATATCCTTGCAAGGTCCGTGGTGGTGGAAGCTGCATTTGTTGCACTTCGGAAGAGTTCCAGCATAAGTTTTTGCTAGTAAGGGGTTCGCAGGGACAACAGGAGTCACTGTGGCAGCATTGATTGCCACAAGTTGTTGTTTATAGGAGGATCCTTGTGAAGCCCCTCTTTTCCTCTTATTCAACCCCTTCTTATTGTAGTCGGGGTTGGACTTCTATGGTACGGGTGTAGGGATTGTTGGGTTCTGAGGTTTCCGGTGATCGATGAGGGATTGTGCCAGTTCCTTGGCGCTATCAAAGGTAATAGGCCTGCAAGCGATCACACTTGACTGGATCTGGGGCGACAGTCCCCAAATATATCTCTCTATCTTTTTGCTCTGGAGAGCAACCATGTCAGGGCATAAGTTTGCCAGATCACAGAACCTATTTGTGTAGGTCGTGATGTCGGATCCGACCATTTGAAGACCCCAAAATTCTTGCTCGAGTTTTTGTATTTCACCTCAAGGACATTATTCTTTCATCAGCATGTCTTTCAACTTTTCCCAGCCAATGGAATACACTACCACCAAAGTTCGATAGTTAACATGGCTGTTCCACCACGTTAGTGCTCTGTCAGATAAGGTACAAGCTGCAAACTTGACCTTGTTACCCTCCTGGCAAGCACAGATTTCAAAGACGGATTCCATCTTTTCAATCCATTGTCTCAACACCATAACACCTCCAGTTCCTCTGAAGCTGCGGGGTTTGGCATTCGTGAAGTCCTTGTAGGTGCATTCCCGAGGGTGTCCATGGCTTTCGGCGTGGTTCGAGGGTGGTGCACCTGTTCCTGATCCACTAGGGGCAGGAGCGTTGATTGCTGACACAACAGCTGCAACTGCTGCTGTGAAAGCTGCCTGGAACATGTTGGCATCGAAAGGATTAGGTGGTGGTGGAGGTGGTGGTATCGGTGCTTCGTTGTTTGGGTTACGTCTTGTACTTCTGCGTGGCGACATCTTTAACTATACGTTTAAAAGATGACGATATGGATAAGAATAAACGATTAATGAATGTGTCTCATGGACTAACTCCCCATAGTACAAAAACAAAATGAATAGAATGATTAAATGAAGATGACAGCATTTAGATAATGATTTCCATAAGATTAGATATCTATCAATAATACTGGAATTACAGATGTAACAAGTTCGGGAAAAATGGCCTAGAAGTAGGCCTTACATCAACCAAGATGGAAAATTTTGACAGAATTAAGACTAGATCAAGACATAACAGGTCTAAGACTTATAAAGACAGGAAATTAGACCAAAGTTTTACATAAACTAGGTTATATCCAAAAGATGAGTTGACAATATTCTATCGGCGACGAGAACTGCTAGCATGAGTCCTTGAGCCCGACAGTAGACGTTCAATGTCCCTTATACGCCTGTCCGACCTTGCTTGCTGAGCTCGAAGTTCTCTAACTTCAGCTCGGGTTTCAACAAGTTCCCTCTGCAGATTTGCATTGCGGACCAGAGTCCTTTCATGAGCAGACTCTAGTTGGTGAATTTGGACAGTGTTAACACCAGAGTTGGCGTCAACTTCCAAGACTTGATTGATAGTCGCCTGAGCCATTATCGTGTTCCGAGAAATCCTACGCACCATGATCGGTAGGACTCTATCAGCAGAACCTCCTTCAGTGAGGTTGTAGAAACTTCGGTCTCCATTGTAGGGAATGGGCTGACCCTGTTCATGACTCCATGTATTCAAGTTCGTGGCCCACAGAGGTGTGGGTCCTTGAAACACAGGGCGGGGGTTCAGGTTTGGGTTTTGAGCACCTGGGGGTAGGTTGTTGACTTCAGGCTCTGAGTCAGAACTATCGTAAAAACCCTCACCATGGTGATCATCCAAAGGGATTGGGTGATCATCTTCTGGTTCTGCCTCTAGCCAACCAGCATTGCCTTGGTTTGGGAAGTACGGATCGCCATGGTGAAATCCATCCATTTTAATCTACGCGAGAAAAGGGATATAAGAAATAGCTAAAAATTAGACGAACTAACTAAGATAATTACAGTAAGACTAAATACCCATATGGTATTTCTTTATGGTTGTGTTGGTAAGTTTTTAGACTTGTTGCCATATCATAACCATTCTTGGGCATATGCTAATCACTCCTCGGACCAGCATAGTTGATCAGGCTATGCCATTCCCAAGACTGACCATATATCCCCAGGCTTACTTGTGATATTCAACAATCGTAATACTTTTGTTCTTGTCATTGTGACACTGATTTTAGTATGAATGCAGGCATGTATACTTACTTAAATATTTTATTATTTAAAAGTATAACTCTGAGACAGAGTGTTTTAATCCCGATGTATTTATAGTTAGTATATCTTTTATGGTTTGATATATTTTATTCACTATAAGCAATGCTCTGATACCAATCTGTTACACCCCAAAACCACGAACGGCGGAAATGTTCAGGGGTGGAGGACGTCATGTACAGTATCACAACAGTGTAATATAATAAACAAGCAACAACATCATCCATTGCATTATAAGTAAAGTTTAATACATGTATGTTCTTTCATTGTAATAAGACACCAAAAATATACAATCAAAATAAAAGACGAGACTTGTCTGCTCTGTCTTCTCAAAACCTGGCCATCGTACCTGTCTACTGTTGACCTGAGAATACAAGTTATTTTGAAAGAGAGTATCAAATTTAAAGCTGGTGAATTCATAAGTATATAAGTGTCATTGTCTTGCTTATGAAAATCTGTTATGAAGGCCATGTAAACCTTTAAATGAAAGTGTTGATGTAAGTATGGAAACCCTAGAAAATCCCTTATTTCCTATAAATATGAATTGTAGTCTTCTACCAAGACCCGAATGTTTTGTTATGACAATGTAGTCTTCTACCAAGACCCGAATGTTTTGTAAGTAAAATGATAGTTTTCCTTTAATTGTTTAGTACTAAAGTACTTAGTCTAACTCATCGTTTATGTGAAAGTATCACAAAATAAAGTAAACAGGAAAATGAACTACTGTAAGTGTTGTCACTGGGTACTAGGACTAACACAACATATGTAACTGTTATCCCGAGGTACTAGGGTTAACATGACCTATATAACCTAATGAACATCCGAAGATTGTCCAATTTTCCTCTGTAGCAGCAGCAGGGCGGAGGAAGGGTTAGTCCCTATAAAGGTACTCCTAGTATAAGTAATAACCGTAGGCATCCGTAGATGTTCATCACCCACTGTTGCTAACAGATGGGTTCCAGAATGGTTAGTCCCGTCCATATATCCCGAGATACTAGGGATAGAGGCTCATCTAGGTATCCCGAGGTACTATAGATAGGGTCCTGTCTAGATATCCCGAGGTACTAGGAATATGCAGGAAGATTTACACAGAAGGTACTAATAAATCATCCTCGCAATTCGAGATACAAGTATTCATGTTAATATACACAGGTAAGTGTATCTACGTAAAGGTACTCATGTAACGCGGTCATGTAAGCGTGTTCATGTATCATGTAAGTATATGTAAACGTACTCATGTATCATGTAATCAAAGGTAAATGTACTCATGTATCAGGTAATGTACTGGTATAGACTCATGAATGAACTGACTCTTGTGTGATTCCTTGTAATAGGAATTATGTTTGATATCTCCAACTTATCCCTATGATAATTTACTGAAAGGTAACTGGTTGTTCAAGTAGGTTTATACATTCTTACTACTCAAGGGTGTGAGAAACTAAATGAAAGTTGTAAACTATAACCTCAATACATATATAAGAATATAAGTGTACATGCATAGTTTAGTTCAACAATGTAAAATGGTTTTGTAAGACATCTTATGGGTCTTGAACAATAATTAACAATGACTTGATGTCATTTTAATAAACATTTCAAAGGTAAAACATTTGATAACAATGTATTTTTAAGATTTAAAAACCATTTCATGCATCACATTTTGTAGTATGTGAAATCTGTTAACTGACAAACATAGTCATAAAATACATATCAATGATTTAATAACATGTTTGTTTCTACTTGTATTCCCCCCATTAAAGTATTTAAAATCATTTAAAACATTGATTAGGGGTATGAACTCACCTGTAGTTGGTGATTGGGATGAACTGAATGGTATAGGATTGCTAGGTGTCAAGCGAGGACTTGTACACACACTACGATCCTAATGAACATATAATCACACATATATGCACTCAATTAGTCTCAAATCACTAATTGATAATGTTAAGACATCCTAGACATAATAAACACTTTATATAAGTGTTTTAAGCCCTAAGGATTGAATCTATGCTATTGTGGGACAAGGTACTTGTGTTTAGGGTTCCAAAGGACCCCCTATATGAGTTTACTCCTCATATACTAACACACATGGAGTTTACGGTTGTAAACTCTTGATTTTACGACCATAAACTCCCAACCATGGGTGTTTTGTGTGTTTTGAAGTTCCAAATGATTCCTAGAATTATTCCAACTTGGTGGTTAAATTCTTGGAAGGGTTTAAGGTCTAGAAACACTCCATTTAGGAGTTTACGGCCCTAAGGCCATTTACTTTGGAGTTTACGGCCGTAAACTCCCTTGGAATGGTGTTCTTGTTGATTTCAAGCCTCAAGCATATGTGGTATAAGTTCTAGGCTTCTATTCCAAGCATATGAAGACATTAGGCACACTTTGGTGCCTCCTTTCATGTTTACGGCCCAAGAACAAAGTCTTGGCCGCAAACTCACTTTGATAAGTGATTTTGATGTGCTTAAGGCCTTAGATTAAATGGGAACAAGTCTAGATAAAATTCCTAAGCTTTAGGTGCCTTAAAAGCACCATTTTGAGTTTGAAAAGGGAGTTTACGGCCTAAGAAACTCTTGGGCCGTGAACTCCCAAACTTGGGTGATTCTTGGTTGTTTTCTTGTCCCTAACACACATACATATGAATCTAAGGCAGTTGCATAACACAAGGGTCGGTCTCGGCTTTGTTTCGTGAGTTTACCGCCCAAGAACACCTTGGGGAGTAAACTCCTAGATCTAGTGATTTAGCCTTCGAAATCGTGTTATAAACAAATATAAAGCTTTCTAACATTACTAGAAAGAGGTACTCACGATTTGGGATAAAAACCCGAAGATCCGTGAGAGAGAAAATGGCTTTTCTCTAGTTGGAAATGTGAATAATGAATGAATTTGGTTCAGAATTCTATTTATAGTCCTGAGATATTTTTGACAGAAAATATTTTTATTCCTGTAATGATCTCTAATATAATAGAGTGTTGGAATAACAGTGTTGCATAAAACCCTAGTGCACCCACTCTCCTGATATTTCCTGAAATGTAAACCCTGAATTTCTCAAACTTACGCAAAAAATATGAAAATTAACTGTGACTGCTATAACTTCTATTGAAGTGATATAGTTTGTACAGAATGGAAATTTCGGGTTGTCACAATTCCTGAGTTTTATGATCAATGGGCTGATCGAATGGAGGACTATCTGAATGGAAACAACGAGGATCTCTGGAAATGCATCGTTAGTGAAGTTCTTTCTTTTATTGTGATGCAAAATGTTGGAACTTCTGCTAAAAATCAAGATCTTGCTCAAGAAGCTATGAAACTGTTGAAAAATGAAAGAAATGTATGTGTGAACTCTGAGGTGCTCTTCCTCCAATTGTTTACAACTATGTGCGTAGTTAAAAGACTTCAAAGGAGATATGGGATACACTAAAGGAGAAGTACCAAGGCAGCGAGAAAACAAAGATAATATCAGTTAAGCAATGTCTGTTAGACTTGGGAGAGTTTAAGTAGAAGGAAGGAGAATCTATTGAGGTCTATTACGACAGTCTGAATGAACTCATTTACACATGTAACAGTTATGGAGTTACAAGGTCACAATGGAGTTCAACTTGACTTTCATCATGGGGTTCACAAGGAATGCCGCAATGTCAACTTAATCATAAAAACTAATCAAATATTCGATTACTTTTCTCTAAATGATCTCTATAATGCATTGAAGGCACATGAAAGTGAAGTTAATGAGATAGATGAGGAAACAAGAAGTGGTTTAGGAGATCCTTTGGCACTGATGTCAAAAGTTGTTAGTAAAGAAGCTGAGAAAGAGTCTGCTTAGAATGAGGGTTCAGAAGATGAAGTATTAATGATTAATTCTGACGAGAAAGCAGTGGTGTTCTGTTCGAATATTCTTGTGAAGAAATTCTATTCAAAACCTGATCCGATTCCTATTCCAAAGGAAGTTATTCAGTCTGTTCGACATGAGGCTTCTCAACCACCAATGGAATCTATGACTTTAAGGTGTGGTGTTCTCAACAGACCTCGTCATTAATTGGAACGGTCTGATTCCAACTCAAAGAGGATTCGTAAGCCTTAACTTAATCGTAAGGGTGTTATAATTCATGAGATTCCAACTCCTGTATCTCCAACATCTATGAAGGAAGAGCTCAGGATATGTTGAAGAAGATTCAAAAGAAGAAAAAGAAGGTTATTGATCCTTTGGATGAGGTAGTTCTTGAGTCTGTTTTTGATAAATTTCCATCTCCACAACATGATGATAATTTAGGCTTTCCGTCACCTTCGATGAGCTCTCCACTCAAGTCGAATTTCGAGGAGACTGGGCGTTGTGGTGGCAATGTGGAAACATCTAATGTGGACACAACCATTAATCAAGGTGATCATTCACAAGTATCCACTCCTGAGCAGACTATAGTCATACCACCCGAAGTTTCGAATACCAAATCAGTTTCTGAGGAGGTTTGGACTTCAAGCATCCCTATGAACATATCTGATATGGACACAAATGTCAACAAGGGTGATGGAGTGTCAACCAATGAAGCCCAAGGTACCTCTACTTTTATCATTTCATCTTTATTCAAAACATCTACCATTAATACCACTACTTCTTTACCACCTTTCCATTCCACCATTTCTACTACATTGCCACAATCCACACATTCCCCAACATTTGAAAACATCATCAATCAACCCATCACTTCTTTATTTCCATCACAATCCACAGAAGGTCACAAATCTATTGCAAATGATGATACCGCAGAAGATGTAGAATTTAGGGGATCTTTTGCTGACATTCAATTTGATCCAGAAGAAGAGAACATTCCAGATCATATGTTAATGTCTGGAAAATAGTTCAAGATTCTCAACAGAAAGCTCAACTCCTTATCACAATTTCAGGCTGATGTAGGGAGTCGGAATATGGTTTCTGGGATTGAAGTTGATGTTATGCATAAGGCCTAGTAGCTTCATTTGCAAAACAAGTTGGATCAAATGGATAAATGTAATCAGTTGAGAGTGAAAGCTCAGTCTGATTCTTTCACTCATGATCTTAAAGAGTTGAAAGAACTTTCCGGAGAAAGGCATCTTTTGTTTGTTCAAGATGTTAAAAAGGTTCGTGAGGATGTAAACATGAAGATTAAGGAACTCAGGGTTGATATGGCAAAGGAATTTGCAGCTCTTACTCATGATTATTCTTCTCTTCACACTTAGTTGGATATCATTTATGATGTTGTTACAAATGTCGTTAAAGTGGTATCATTCATTACTTCCTAAGCTTGATAAGAAGGTTGAACATGATGTTCAGAGTTTTAGCAAAATTGAAGAGACGTTGAACACTCTTAAGGAATTAGTTTTGATGATTGGTTCTTCATCATCTTTGTTGATTACTCCGGAATCTGTGTATCAAAATTTTATGTATTTGGAGTCCACACTGAAGGTTGAACTAGCTCCACTTGCGAATTTGATTAATTTGATGCCAACTGATGGCCCACCTGTTCACACAGGGGTGCAAGGGATATAAGGGTGGTGTTGGCATGAGTTCGAAAACAATTTTGGGAGGAAGTATTTCAGGAAAGGTGATAGTGATGCGAAAGTAGTTGGGAAAGTCATATCTACTCAAATTCCCACTTCTTTGCCAAAGAATTGAATTACAACTACTTCAACAACAACAACAACAACAACAACAACAAGGCCATTGATGAAAGGTGTAGTGATTGGTTATGCTGTTGAAGGATCAAGTTCATCGAAGCCACTTCCATCAACAGAAGAAATGAAAAATAAGGGGAAGGGTATCTCTACAGAATCAACTGCTGAAGAGAAAAAGGCTTCCATTGAAAAAGAAATGGAAAAGCAAAGACATATACAAAACATTCTTCGTCAAAGAGCAAATGACCCTCCTGGTCTTGATAAGGGTGATCCTTCGAAACATTATTGCTATGAAAACATTTAAGCCCTGGTTTTAGGTGGAGAAATGCATGATTTTGAAAAGGTCCCCAAGAAAAGCTTTGATACTGAGAATTCTGATTTTAATCAGTTGGATTTCCCATTCAACAAAATGATGTTCATGGTTGCACAATATCAAATCGTTTATAAGTATGAGGATATAGAAGAATATAAATGATTAAAGATTCAATTCCATGCAGTTCTTGGAAAAAGGGAGGAGGAGATTTGGTCTTTAGTCAAGATAGTTTGAGTTCTCAACATTTCTAAAGACGTTTTGTTCATGGGTGTGTTGCAAAATTATCTCTTTTGTGTAGTCCGAGCAAACAACATATCATTTGATTATTCAGTTGCTAACTTCCCTTTGATAAATCTTCATGAGATGGTTTGTGTTGCAAGGATTTTGGAAGGAGTTGATATCTCAAAGCTTCAATTAAAAAGAAAAGAAGATTTATTAATCGGATTTGCTCACATCAAGTTGTTCTCAGATAATTACTATGAGTATCTTGCATTAACTGATGTCGAATTAGCCTTGGCGATAGGGAAACATATCACAGTGCCCCAACCTATGTTGAAGAGTCAAACTAGTTTGAAAAGTTATGAAGATGGGGAAATATGTTTGAAGCCATTAGGGATTATGTTTGTTGGGAAAAACAAGAAGGGGAAGGTCACAAAATTTCTGTTATAAGCTTGTGATGTTGAAAGATACAACACGTCTCATTATACAAATCTCATTGCTCGAATGAATAGTTGTGCGAAGAATAATGATGAAGACAAAGCAGAGATTAAGAAGATAAACAATTGGTTTGCAGAAGTTTGAAGGACGGTACATCAAATTTCTCAGATGCTGATGACTTAGATTCGATACTTCTCACAAAAGGGGAGAATGTTGAGGTCGAAAGTAGTTGTGAGGTGTCGAAGTCTATCTGAGTCTATATTAGTTTCGAAGCACGTTTGTTTGTTTATTATATGGGCATATTTGTATTGAAGCGTTAATGTTTTAGTCCCTTATATTTTTTGTACGCTTTAGTTATCCCAATAAATATGGGATAGGTACTAGAGTTAGAGAAGTTCTTAGAGTTTTCGACTTGTGCTCTCTATTTTTCTCTATATCTTGTTAAAGCATAATCGAGCCATACAAATCATATTTAAATAGTGTGTTCATATTCTTTCAAAACTCTGATCTCTTTTGATATACTCGATTAATAACAACCACATAGCCCATAAATAAAACCCTAATCTTAGGGTTTTGAGCCCTATTTAAAGGCTCTAACCCCTTGAGGCCCTTTCCATTCTCATCCGCGATCATCCGAAATGACCTCCTTAGAAAACCTAATCCCCATTTGTGAGTATTGAGCCTTTGGAGTATTTTGTGTTCACCATTGAAAGAAGAAGAGCATTGTGGAACCACTTGAGCTTAAATCAGTGTAGATCTAGGAGTGTCAATCACTCATCCATCTCCATAAGGTATACAATTTCGACCTTGATGTTGTCATGTGTTAGATCTAGTAACGCTGAAGAATTTCATGCTTTTGTCCCCATAAATGGTTCTTATGAGTATGAGCTACTCCATACCATGTGTGTATCTTTTCCATGCGTTCTTAAGGTTGTTAAGTCACAAAAAGGAGATCTTGGTCACTGTCATCCATCTATACATGAGTTTTTAAGCAATAAATGGCTTTTTGGACATAGGGTTTGGATTAGTTCTCGTGGTATGCATGCAAATCGATAAATTTAGAGACTTCATCTATTAAGATTTTCATTTAGTTTAGATATGAAAGTATGGATGGTTGATCATTTATGTTTTGATGACTTAATAATTATGGTAGGTCATCAAGTGTCTACGTAAGGAGTAAAATTCCTTACCCTGGATGTAGCCCTGATTTTCACCGTCTTTTCCACCTTAGGCTCTACGCAGGGGATAGAGCTACTACGCCAAGCGTAGGCCAGCTAGAAGTTGACCGTTGACTTTTTGACCATTGACCATTGAGTTTGACCAAGTTTGAATTTAGGTCAAATGGGGAACATTTAGATGTAGATTGAGACTTGGTCCATATTTTTGTATATCTGACCTGTAGAGTCGGTATTTGGATCAGTGATTAGTTTAACAATCTTCTAGACTTCGAGGTGAGCTTTCCTCACTGTACTTGTGGGGTTGAAGGCACCAATGTTGGGCCACTAGATTGTGTTATGTATCCTTGTGTAAAGGATGGTTTTATGCCATAGTGATCTTTTAGATTATTAATTTGTATGATTGTCTGTACTTGCTGGTTATTGTTTATCTTTTGCATATATCAACATAGTGTGGTTAGATTGAGGCGGTACTGCTTTAGGTTATAAGCTAACTATCCCGGGAGCAATCCAGTCATAAGCCGAGGGCCGAGAGGGAAATCCAATATTATGTTGTGAGATTGGATGCAAGCCAGTCATGGGTTGTAGGCCAGGAGTGGGCAATCGAGTCTCATGTTGTGGGCTCAGGGGCAATCTAGTCTGATGTTGTGGGCCTAGTATGCATGCATTGTATGTGTATTGTTTAATTGTGGGGGAACTCACTAAGCTTTGGATTATAGTTTTTGGTTTCATGGTTTCAGGTACATCAGATGGATAGGTCAAAGCAAAGGTGTGATTGTACACATCCTCCTGCAGATATATGTTTAAGACATTTTTGAAACTCTTATTTTATGGATTTGTTTTGAAAATAATGGCTTAATATATTATGGTTTCTGGAAATGGTTTACAAAAATGAAAATTTTATCATGATTTTTTATTGTTAAAAATTGGTATTAGATCCCTGGATTTGACAGAATTAGATGAACATCCATGTGATTCCAGACTCAAACTATGGAACTGCAAAATAATTTTTCATAAATACATTTAAAATAAACAAAGGAGAGGATGTGGTGTGTACAATCAGCCGAAGCCCAAGGAAAGTTATTCCCCAAGTTACCCACACTTGTTTTGTATATTGATGACATGATAGACTCACTTACTAGTTGTAGGCTAGGGATATTCATGAATTGCATTATAGAATTTCCAGATTTATGATGCATGATAACCTAAGAGAACTTTTTGATATGCTATATGGAATTGGCATTATTACTATGGTTGCTTAGTGTGTGCCTCATATTTATACATAACTAAGATTTTATAGACTGAGAATGTTTAATTTAGCCTTATTTCTTGTTCCTTTTTTGGTTTTGGGTTTAGGATATAATTAATTATTTGAGTGTCTATCGAATCTAGTGTAATGTAAGATTAGCATACACAAGGTGGTTGCAGGGTTAGTGGAAGTTGTATGAGTGATTATGGTTGTTAGAAGGTTAGCATAAGGACTGATTAGCTACCGCAAGAGGGTGAGTATAGGATGTATGCGTATCCTAGTTTCTTAGGCTTTATTGCCGTGGAGTTCGTGATGATCCTTTGAGACAAATAACGGTAGTTGTGGAAGGTAGTATGGGCCCATACCACTTAAAGCATAGGACCCGTATGTGTGTCAAGGAGGTCACAAATTACAAGAATCTAGTAACTTTGTAGTTATGTGTTAGTATGAAATGTGGGTTTTCTAATGTATTCCAGTTTGTTTTCACTATGGCGATCACTAGAGGATCAGGATCAGGAGCCGTTGTCCCAGAGAAGACAAGGTTGACTGATGATGAGGTACACGAGATGATCACCACTCAGGTGACCATGGAAGTTAAGGAGGTGATCCTGGAGATTTTTCGGTTTGTCAAGACCATTATAATTGAGCTTTTTGATAAGTAATACACCGCCGTTACTAAGGCTATTGCTATCGCAACCACTACAATAGCTGTTGGTGTAGGAATCTAGGGGAATTGGATGGTTCACTATCGAGACTTCTGTAACACGAAGCACCCAGAGTTCAATCGGGTCAAGTACCCGATCATTGTCGTGAGTTGGCTATTTGATATGCAGGGTTGTTTCTTTACTTGCTCATTCCTAGAGGACTAGAAGGTCAAGTTCACTGTGAACCTTCTTCACTTAGGAGCGAAGGATTGGTGGAAGTTGGTTACCGAGGTTTATTCTCCTGCAGAGAAGGCCATAGTGACATGGGAGTAGTTGTCATAGATGTTCCATATTGAGTACGTTCCATTGGTTGAGAGGTAGATGTTAGCCTAGGAGTCTATGTCGTTGAAGCAGATGAAAAAGTCAGTGACGAAGATCACCAATATGTTTAAAGAGAGAGCCCTGTTCTTCCACAAGTATGTTGCTTCGGAGCAGGTTCAATTGTCGTACTACTTGAGCATGATAAAGACAGAGATCTGTGAGTTTGTATCAACCCAAAGGTATAGTTTTCTCTATGAGCTGTAGTATTTTGCTCGACAGAGGGAGATTGAGATTGAGACCCAGACGAGAGAGAAAAGGGAAACCCCACTGTAGACACGACCAATAGTGAAGCAGTTTAAGCCCGTTGGATCACAATATGTAGGACAAAGGGGTTGCATTTGTGCAAAGTGTGGGAAGATGCATGAGAGGGTGTACCGATCAGCGACAACGTGCAATAATTGCGGTAGGTAGGGGAATTATGAGAGGGGTTGTTGGTAGTAGGCTTCACCACTGGGCGCTTGGATTTTTTTACCATCGTAATCGGGTTCATGATATGAAGGCCAACTGTCCCTTGCTCGCCGCTAGACCAGTGCATGCATCTGATCCAACCACTCTTCAGATCACAGACTAACGCCATGGGAGAGCCGAGACCCTAAGTGTCAGGGGTCGTGCGTTTCATATCACATTAGAGGAGGCTAGGGGGCGCTTAACGTTGTTACTATTATGCATTTATTATTTATTATGTTAAGTTATTTTCTGTATGCTTATGTTTGTATTTCTGATATATACTTTCTTAGTGAATTCCCTACTTAGCCTTGTGCTTTTTGACTTGGGTGCCAGTTGGTCGTTTGTATCTCATCCCTTCTTTAGAGATTTCGATATGATCGTTGGGGAGTTGGAGTTTCTATTGCGAGCTTCCATCGCCAACGAACACCAAATTTATGCTTTGAGTGTTTGTTAAGTCATAATTGTGTGGTTTGGGCTAGGCATCCATCTTGTATAGGTCTTGGTGAGATGTTAGATTTTGTTGTGGTGGTCATAGCATATTAGTGGGTGTGTGCGGCCATACACGTGTGCGCGGCTGCACACGCTGTGTGCTGCTACTTGTGGTATAAATACGTTGTGTCAGTGTGTCAGTCAAGGTGACGTATGTGTATGTGTGTTTCAAGGTGTACCTGGCATTTATGTTTAATAGATGTGTGCATGCTTGATGTTATTCTCATTCTACTCCTTCTACACTCTGATTGATTGCTTGCAATTCATTGACTACTGATTTAGATCTATAGATTGGCACTTATAAGGGGAGGAATCCCTGAAGCTGTATCCATATCAGTTGAAAGGCATCGACCATCTGATCAAAAGTTGGAGATGTCAATTTGGGATGACCACTAACTCCTTCTGTCTTGGTTGCACAACATCATGGACAGTGTCAAAGATAGCTGTGAGGTCTTCACTGCTTAACCTTATATCATTATCTGTAGTGCATAAGTTGATCTGCAAGACACTTAACAAGCTACACATTAACTTAGGAGCGTAGATGACGTTCCCAAAACTCAACACTCTATTTGTAACTATTCCCTTTTGAGTGATCAGATACTGACACAAACCTCTCAGCCTCCAGTGAAATGAAGACGACTTGATCTGTGGAAGGGAGCACTTATCCAAGAACAAGCACCACTAGTCCAACAAACCTCCAGAGCTGCTAAATCAACTCAACCGACCCTAATAGGAACAAGTAATGTTAGATCTACGTTTGAAGTCAGAAGTTCTTCTGCTCCTGGGGGTTTCGCTCCTCCACAACCTGCACATGATGCTGCCTATGTGAGGCTTGCCAGGTTTATTGCTCAACAAGATTCAGATCCTTTACCTCATGGAGAATGAATATCAACAGGTGAAGGAAGTTGAAGGGGAGCAGAACCATCTATCTTAGAGCTCAAGGAGGAGATCACTACTCTTAAACAGAAGATCATTGAGAAAGATTTTATGATCTGAAACCGCGATATTTTAGTTTCCGAGCTTGAAAAAGAAAAATTTTCAGAAGTCTAAACAGATCTCCGATCTCCAGCTTAATCTTGGTGCCATATCAACAGGCTACATTGACTTAAAGAACAAGCTTATTGCAGAATTTGGTGACAAGTTCAAGACCACAGTTGAAGAGCCTTGTGCCATTACAGAGATCAAGTTTCAATATAGCATTTGCGCTATTCATCTTGTTGATGCTAAAGATCTTTTGCAGTCCAGGAAGCGAGACATACACACCTTTGTGATGCTGATTAGGAAGACCTGAGTTCATGCTAGCCACAAACAAAGGGGGAGATTGTTAGGTCATAAATATAAGGTTTGGGATAGGCATCCATCTTGTATAGGTCTTGGTGAGATTTTAGAGTGTGTTGTGGTGGTCATAACATGTTAGTGGGTGTGTGCGACTGCACACTTATGTGCTACTACTTGTAGTATAAATAGGTTGTGTCAGTGTGTCAGTCAAAGTGACATATGTGTATGTGTGTTTCAAGGTGTACCTGACATTTATGTGTAATAGATGTGTGCATCCTTGATGTTATTCTCATTCTACTCCTTCTACACTCTGATCGATTGCTTGCAATTCATTGACTACTAACTTGGATCTATATATTAGGACTTACAGTGTTTTTCGTGATTGTACATTGGAGATTTTCAGGGTGTCCTACATGATTTACTTGATTCCCATCCCTATAGGGATGTATGCGTGATTGTGGGGATGGACTGGTTGATCAGGTTTGGGGCAGTGATAGATTGTGAGAGGCAGCTAGTGGTGGTTCGAACCCCAAGTGGGAGAGAGGTAACCATTTACGGTGAGGGTATTAGGGTTGGTTCAACATTATGTTTAGCTACAAAGGCGAGGCAGTATTTATAGAGTGGATATTCAGATTACCACACATATGTGGTTGACACTCAAGATGAGGGGAGAGCTTCGGTTTCAGATATGCCATTAGTTAAAGAGTTTCGACATGTATTCCTGGAGCATTTATGCATTTACGCATTTACATAGTGTTGGTACAGTTTCTGATTGATCTGACGCCCGATGCAACCCCAATTTCTTAGGCACTGTATTTCCTCGCACCACCAGAGATGACTGATTCGTTCTCTCAACTTCAAGAGCCGTTGGGTAAACAGTTCACCCTGGGGAGCACCAATTATATTTGTGAAGAAAAAGGATGTGTTTCACTGTATGTGCCTAGATTATTAGGAGTTGAACAAGTTGACAATGAAAAATCATTATCCACTTCCTAGGATTGATAATCTCTTTGGTCAGTTATAGGGTATCTTGGTTCTCCAAGTTTGATCGGAGGTCAGGATACCATCAAATGAGATTCAAAGAGGAGGATGTGGAGAAGACAACATTTCAAACTCGTTATGGTCATTGTCTGTTCGTGGTGATGTCGTTTGAGCTTAATAACACACTGGAAATGTTCATGGAATGGATGAACCGGGTATGCAAGCCGATGTCCAACTAATTGGTTATTGCTATCATCAATGATATTCTGGTTTACTATAGAACCAAGGAGTAGCGTGAGGAGTATATGGAGGAGTTACATGTGGTATTGAGGCAGGATAGGCTTTATTCCAAGTTCTCTGAGTGTGTGTTTTGGTTATGAGAGGTCCAGTTTTTAGGACACCTCGTCAATACAAATGAGATTCTTGTCGATATGGCCAAGATTGAGATAGTCATGCAATCGGAGGTCTCGAAGTCTCCATCTGAGATCGAGAGTTTTTTGGGGTTAGCAGGTTATTATCGAACGTTCTTTCATGACTTTTCGAGGATTGTCACTCCTCTGACTCGCTTGACAAAGAAGAGTGTGGATTACCATTGGGGGCCTAGGTAGCATGCCACATTTGAGATGCTGAGACCAAAGTTATGTGAGGCCCCAATATTGACACTTTCTGAGGGTGTTGTGATAAGTTGTTTAAGAATGTGTTTCAACCAATTGATTAGAAAAACATAGTAAGAACACGACAATTTAAATAAAATATGGTTTTAGCATATATATATTCTGGAATAAGCACAAAGAGTTTGAGTACAAGAGTGAAAAAGGCTATTGTGAAAGTTACTCTACCCTCTAAGTACCTACCCTATTTATAGGATAGTCACGGAACCAAAAGATACTAGGACTCGAGATTACATTGCTAATCGTAAAACGCCTACTAAATACATTACATAACGAGTATATGTGACCACTTGTTATTTACATACTTCTCGATAATGAGTTTACTACCTATTCGAAATATCACAAAAAAATGACCCAATATTCTCCCCTTTGTGATAAATTTTCGAATCTTCAAACTTTCTGTAGTATCTTAATAGTCTGTAGCAGAACCTATTGTATTTCTATATACTAATAATGATCTTCCTAATCTTCGCTCTGTCTTCATTCTCGTTTTTTGACAATTGTTTATGCGAAGTAGTATACTGGTAGGATGTGAATTCATGTATCTTTCAACATCATCAAAACAAAATAAGAAGTTTTTCTTCTTCTCCTTGTTTCCTTTACCAATAAACACAACTCCAAGTGGATCATGAATAATCTCTCCATATTCATAATATTTTATTCTTATTTTTCCTTTTAACAATGGCTTAGGAACTTTCAATATTTTCTTGAAGTGAGTAGACAGATCGATATCAATCAGTGCCAAATGAGCAAAATAAACATCCAGAAAAGTCTTGATATGCCAATATCCAAGAACATTGGTAGATTTGTCTGGAATTTCAATATTTTTAAAATCGCCTATCAATAATGCAGTCGAAATGAGATCATTCATGTTCATGGGTGGAAAATCTGCAATCGTGAATTCAAATGGCATATTGTTTGCACAAACAACCATGTATTGAAAATTCTGCAACAATCCTTCAAATAACACATCAGGAGTAATCGATATGAACTTGATGACTTTCACTAACGGCAACAACTCTTCCTTGTTCTTTATAGGCACTGCATGAAATTGAATCTTTAGCTTTTTAAATTCCTCTTTTTCCTTGTAATTCTCAGCAAGTTTAAATTGATAAAATACAAATGATGAGTAATTAACAGGAAAATCCAGTTGATTAAACTTTTAATTCCAAACATCATTTCGATCACCCTTGTTAAGACCAGGTGGACCATCTTTCCTCTACCACATAATGTTATTCAACTGCCTCATCTTTTCCATTAGGATCTCTTGCAAGCTTTTCTTTTCTTCAGTTGAAGGCTCAAATTGAATAGCCTTCCCTTTATCTTTGGGATCAACATTTGAAGTATTCTCAACCACGACATAACTCGAACCTCATTCTCCAATACTTATGCATTTCTTTTGCAACTTGGATATGTCGAAATTGACATTTGGAGTAGTTGTTGTTGTTGATGATGTGGTCACCACTGGTTTCATTGGTATTGAAGTTGAAATTTGTGTAGACGTTAATTTCCCTACAAATTTTCCTTTATCTTCACTACTCGCCTTCGATGAACTAACCCCTTTTTCTTTCCCTTGTGACACATTCACAAAATGTAGAGAATTTGTTGGAAGTCGAAGGAACAAATCTAGTATGGGTGCCAATATAGACTTAAAGCTTGATTTAGTAGAGGAAACCATTGCATAATGAGATTCCTTGAAAAGCAAAGATTGTAAAGTAAGATTAAATTTCGTTAACGTCTCTTGAAATCCAATGAGAGACTTCTCAATTCTATCGAACACTTTGCCAACTGCTTCAATCTTTAACTTCAAATCACCAGAGTAATATTTATTGAAGGCAAAAATTTTTGGCTTAGTGTCTAAGTCCATAACTATATTTGGTATGTACTTGACCCAATTGGCATGGTCCATTTGGGTTGCATGGCATCATGCATTTGGATAGACTAAAATGAGAGAAATAACCACTTAAGGTTTATTAATATATTATAAGTTCTAATATATATTAATAAGATTATTTAATTAGTATTGATCAAGAATTAATATGGATTTAATTAAGTGATCATAAGGAGATTAATTAAATGTATGGGTTGATTGTGTAAATCATCCATATTTGTATAGTGGGATAATGCTCCATGGATCATCAAGTTGGGCTAAAACCCATAGTATGCTCCATGGATGCTCCATGGTGTTTTGTACCCATGGGTCTTGGAAAGGAAAGGGCATGACAATTAGGGTTTACATGGTGTAACCCTATATGTGACACACTATATAAGCATCTTAATCTTCCCAAAAATCGGCCACTATGTGTTAATGGTTAGGCTAGTCGATTTCATGAAGTCTATCATTTCTCTCAAGTTATTCCAAGTGTATTTGATGTTGTGTGAACCATTTGAGGTGTCACACTTGGGGCACTAGGCTCTTGAGCTCAATGGAATCAAGCTACAACAAATAGGTATGTATTCTATCTAGTTTTTGTTATCCTAATACATATGATTCTATGCTAGTTAGAAAAATATCTTGGAATATTCATATTTACATGTATAATAGAGAAAACATAGATCCAAGGTATTTAGGGTTGCATATACACTTAGGAGTGTTAGAATTCTCAAAACCCAAAAGTGGTCTCAGAGCATAGGCTTGTTTTCAAATATACTTGATGCAAATTGTTGAAAAAAGCTGAAAAAATCGATTTTCTGGCTTTTTGGGCACCGGACTCGCCAAATCCACCGCTGGACTCGCAGAGTCCATAAAGAAAACCATCCAACTCGTCGAGTTGGTTCATCCACAACATATTTTCGAGGTTTCTGGTTGGAATTAAACTAGAAACATTATCCTAAGCTGTTGTTGAACTTATAAACCTATTTTTGATGTGGTAATGTTCATTCTAATCCAAATTCAAAGATAATTGTCAATAGATTCATGTTTTGTATTAGTTTAAGGATTAGGCTAATTACATGAAAAAGGTTGATTTGAATTATCTTGTTCTTATGAGTTGTTTTGATTAATAGAAAAGTTATGTGATAATGTGTTTTAAATCCAAATTAATCTAAGAGTTTATCATAAAATGTGTTTTTGTAAATTATCCTCAAGTTATATGAAAAGTCACATTTAAGATTCATAAAACTCATAAAGATTTCCCTAAGTTATGAATAAGGAAGAGTCACATTCTTTTAATAGTTTAAAGTCTTCCATAACTTGTCCTCAAGTTATGGAACTTGAAGAGTTTTTCATTAAAACTACTTTAAACTTGAATAGTTCAAGGCTTGCCCTCAAGTTTTGGAATTTGTAAAGTTTTCCCTAATGAATACTTTAATTCCAAGTTAAGCCCTTAGAATTTCAGAAGTTAAAATTCAACCCCTATACTTTATAGTATGATAAGTTAATAATATATATATATATATATATATATATATATATATATATATATATATATATATATATATATATATATATATAGGGTTAGGTTATTTTGTTTTCACTATCTATTGTGTGCATGTATGATTGATTCTGGACGAATCATTTTAGTTATTTTATGAAAGTAATTAATGAATATTACATGTTGAAGATATAATGGATATTAATTACATCTTCAGCATTTAATATGCATTAATTACTTTATTAAAATAACTAAAATGATTGGACCAGAATTAGTCATGCATGCACACAATAGATAGTGAAAACATTTGAACCTAAGTCTCTCTCTCTCTCTCTCTCTGTATATATATATATATATATATATATATATATATATATATATATATATATATGTAAAAGCAAGTTAGTTTTACCGTTAGTAGGCCTCATTCACGAAGCCAGTCTACCAGGGGGTATAAGGTTACTGCCTATAAAATGGCAGTTTAATGGGTATCCACTACTACCCACTGCTTCCTTGACTGGTGGAGGGTCGTTAGCTGAACAGGTAGGACAAGGACTAGAACTCTCCCTTCATTAAAAGTAGTAAAGATAAATACTAAGTAACTAAACTTTTATATATTCCCAATCTTAGTTACTTAGGAAAATGTGAATTTGGTGCTAACCCATGAAATTACACTTTGCACTTTGCTTAAGTAAGTTAGTGGAGCGTGTGTGGTTAACTGGCACACTTGCTGGATATAACAAGGTAGGCAAAGGGTAACTTAATGTTTATCATAGTATCGGTGGAACGCATGTGGTTAACCGGCACATCGATTGAGTGATAAATATTAAGGGTACCAAGTATATTTGCGTGGTTATTCACACCTTGTTTTGTGATCCTCTACATCCCAGTCACAAAACTTGAGAGGGCACACTCGAGATTGAAACATGCCATTGAACAGTTCAATGAATCTCAAAAGATCTAGGAGTTGCAAATCCAAGTGAAACCTAATTAAATTATTATGTTTTCATAGTGGAAATTGGTGTATCGTCACTCGCCTACCTTCAAATATTTTATAGCTTGGATTACTACATCCCTCTTCCAAGTTATAAAAGTATTGTGTTGGGTCCTAGCCTTAATATTTCATATTGGGTGTTATGTTAAGGACTTTAGATCAACAATCTTGAATATCTCCCAAAAGATGTCTAGTTCAGACATCTATGATCTTCCTAAATCTCTTGGAACTTCACTTCCTCCACCCCCTCCAATTATTTTCCCTAACCCACAAGTTCAAGGTCACTCAACCTCTATTGGCAAGCAAGCTCTATGTGTGATCGCATCTTGGAGATGAAGTCTCATACTGAAAAGCTTGGAGAGTTGGGTGTCAAAGTCTTAAGAAAGTTAGATGTTCAATCACTTTCTAAGTTACATAGTGACTTCCTTTGGGACTACTATGAAACAGACTATGACATGACCCTTAATAATCTTATCTATTTGCTTTGTGCAGCTGAATTAACAATGGTTTGAGGACTAGTAAGGCAAATTTGATTAGGAGATCAACTTCCCCATGAACATTGACAATGGTAACATTGGATATATAGAAAAGGCTTTCTCTTACCAATTGAAAGGGATCGGCCACAATCAACTCCGTTGATCAATTAGTAAGGAGAAAGGCTAAGTCTGCGATAGTCCCATGTACCATTCCCAAAGAGTCCATATGTTTCTCTTGCCAAAGGAAGGGGCATTGATTGCGAAGCTGCCAATTTACCTAAAAGATCATAAGGATGGGAAAGTCAAAAGTTTGACTCTACTTCAAGTAAAGTTCACTATCTAACTCTGTTAAGTTTTTATTCTAAGATTCTTATTGTAAGTTTTTGAGCATTCTAACACTTCCTAAGTGTACATGCAACCCTAATAAACCTTGGATCTATGTTTGTCTAAAATACATGCAAATAATTATTTTTCCAAGGCTTATATCCTAACTAGCATGGCATGGGGAACTTGAATCAAATAAAGCTAGTAGAAACACTTACCTTGTAGTTGTAGTTGATTGCTTGGAGTTTTAGAGCCTAGCACCAATAGTGTGGATGCCTCAAATGAAAGTCACAAATCACCACAAACTTGGAACTTTGAGAGAATAGTCACCACTTCTCTTGAAATCGGCCTTCACCTCAACATGTGACAACTAGTATGATTTCAAGAGCCAAGACCTCCTTTATATAGTGTGGTGGATTAGGGTTACATCCATGTAAACCCTAATACCCATGTCTCTTCATTTCCATGAGATCCATGGGTTAAAGCTCCATGGAGTATCCATGGACTTCTCCATGCAAGCCTAGCCCATTCAAAATAAGCATAAGCCCACACTATATAAATATTGAAGCCCATATTTAATTAGTAATATCTTTGATCACTAAATTAATCCTAGATTAATTATAGATCACTACTAATTAAATAATATGATCTTATATTAATATATTAGAACTTATAATATATTAATAAATCATAACTTGTACTATTCTCAAATTTTATCCATAAATTGTTCGGTTGAAGTGCAACCCAAATGGACCATGCCGGGTCGGGTCAAGTACATACCAAATATAGTTATGGGCTTAGACACTATATCCAACAGTCTCCCACTTGGATAAGTCTAGTAACTATATTTGCAAGTATAACTTCAAGAACCGATCAGCAATCGTAGCTCTTTAAACTCTGTTGAACTAGAACGCGCCATTTAGATAAGTGATCATATAATCCTCTATTCTAGATATCAGCTGGACAAATACATGGAACATTGTCTTGCTTATTGTCCAACATTTGTTTCCCGATTTCCGATTTGTTTGACATAAAACTCAACTGAACACATCAATTTAGTTCTGACCGGGCCCGGTACATAGGTCAACACAAAATCATCGAGGGGCCCAGATATTAGCTTCTAATCCAATAAGGAACAGATAAACTTCGACTCATATGTTTGTTCTACCACTCATTGAATTACACACAAAGGCACGTTTTATAACATCGAGTTACCAATGCGTTTTCGTACAATCAATGCATAACCAACTCGTAAGTAACAAATCATATCTCTAGGTTTGAAGACTTATATGATATTACCGTTTCACGATCACTCGAGATAAAATTCCATGAAGTGATTCCAGTGAGCGTGGATTAAGTCCAATGCTCAGAACTTATGAGCACTCATGATTGTTGTAGCCATGTCCAACACCTTGGACCTCTGCAACCAATCATGACAGTCTTGATTCATACCTACTTCCGACATATGACCGACTGTGGAGGTTCGAATAATATGATATACCAAACATAATTATTCTGGAAGTCAAAACATGCAAAAGAAATATAGTAAACGATCGACAAGAGATAGCAACACTTTACTCATAAATAAAACACCTTTTATTCATCATCAAATGTCAATTACACTTTACAAATTTCATAATTTATCTAACTACTAAAACTTATATCATCCTTTAGCCCTATGCTCCGAGCATGCTGGAGATGCTTAACCCTACTCAGTCCCTTCGTGAGGGGATCTGCTGGGTTCACATCCGATGATACCCTCTTCACCACGAGGAGTCCTTCTTCGATTTGATGTCTGATAAAATGGTATTTTCTGTCGATGTGTCTGGATCTCCCGTGATCCCTTGGTTCCTTGGCTAAGGCAACCGCACTATTGCTGTCACAGAAAATCTCCATTGGCTCTTTTATAGTTGGTACAACTCCAAGGTCTCCGATGAAGTTCTTTAGCCATATAGCCTCCTTTGCTACCTCGCTTGCCGCTATATACTCTGATTCACAAGTAGAATCAGCCACTGTCTCCTGCTTGGAACTCTTCCAAGTGATTGCTCCTCCGTTTAAGGTAAAGACCCAGCCCGACTGAGAGCGGAAATTATCCATATCAGTCTGGAAGCTAGCATCACTATACCCTACAGCTCTCAAGTCATCACTCCCACCGAAGGTAAGGACCCATTCCTTAGTCCTTCGCAGGTACTTGAGGATATTCTTTACCGCAGTCTAGTGTTCCTTGCCAGGGTTCGCCTGATAGCTGCTAACCATGGTCAAAGCAAAGGCTACGTCAGGTCGAGTACACGTCATAGCATACATGATCGATCCTACAGCTGAAGCATAAGGAAATCGACTCATTTCTGCTATCTCAGCCTCAGTACAAGGGCTTTGTGTCTTACTCAATCTAGCGTTACACTTAATGGGTAACTCACATTTCTTGGAGTTATGCATGTTGAATCTTTTCAACACTTTGTCCAAGTAGGTACTTTGACTAAGTCCAATTAGTCTTTTACTCCTGTTTCTCAAAATTTTTATCCCTAGGATATAGACAGCTTCACCAAGGTCCTTCATAGCGAAACACTTCCCAAGCCAGGACTTTACTTCCTGCAGGGTTGGGATGTCATTTCCTATAAGTAGTATGTCATCCACATACAGTACCAAAAAACTGACTATGCTCCCACTAGCCTTGATATAGACGCAAGATTCATCTTCACTCCTTGAAAAGCCAAATTCCTTGACTTTCTCATCAAAGCAAAGATTCCACCTGCGAGGTGCCTGTTTCAATCCATAAATGGATTTCTTGAGTTTACACACTCTATTGGGGTACTCTGTACTGACAAAACCCTCTGGCTGAACCATGTAAACATCGTCAGCCAACTTTCCATTAAGGAAAGCGGTTTTGACATCCATTTGCCATATTTCATAGTCATGAAATGCAGCTATGGCTAACAGAACCCTAATAGACTTTATCTTGGCCACTGGTGAAAAGGTTTCATCATAATCAATTCCCGGAGTTTGAGAATAACCTTTTGCAACCAGTCGTGCCTTATAAGTGTGTACATTACCATCCATGTCGGTCTTCTTCTTGAAGATCCATTTGCACCCTACAGTCTTACGACCAGGTACATTCTCAACCAAGTTCCAAACTTGATTGTCATACATGGATTGTATCTCGCTATCCATGGCCTCTTTCCATTTAGCAGCCTCAGGGCCTGCCATGGCTTCCATGTAGCTGTTAGGTTCATCCAGACCTACTAGTGTCTCACCTTCCGCAGTAATATGGAAGCCATAATAATGCTCAGGTGCATTCCTAACTCTCGTGGAACACCTCAGAGGTACAGGCACATCAACTGGAGTTTCCTCCTCAAGTTGAGGGCTAGGGTTCGAAGTTCCTTCACCGCTTGACTCTTGAATTTCTTCAAGATCAATTTGCCTCCCACTGTCTCTTTGACTTATAAATTCTCTCTCTCTCGAAAAACTCCTCTTCTTCCTACAAAGACCACATTATCACTAGGTCTGTAGAAGAGGTAACCAAAGGATTGCTGTGGGTAGCCGATGAAAATACACCTCTCGCTTCGAGGTTCGAGCTTATCATGAGTCTCGCGTCTCACGAAAGCCTCACAACCCCAAATCTTGATGTGGTCTAGCTTAGGTACTTTACCAGTCCACATCTCGTGAGGAGTTTTGGCAACTTTCTTTGTAGGGACAAGATTAAGAATATGGGCGGCAGTCTCTAAGGCATACCCCCAGAATGAGATTGGTAGCGTAGCTCGACTCATCATGGAACGAACCATATCCAACAAGGTTTGATTACGCCTCTCAGCCACACCATTCAACTGTGGTGTCCTGGGAAGTGTCAATTGTGAGACAATCCCACATTCCCTAAGATAGTCGAGGAACTCTGAACTAAGATACTCACCTCCTCGATCGGATCGAAGCATCTTAATGTTCCTGCCCAATTGATTATCAACTTCTTGTTTAAATTCATTAAACCTCTCGAAAGTCTCTGACTTATGCTTGATTAAATAGACATATCCATATCTACTGTAATCATCAGTAAAAGTCAAATAATAACGATTAGCATCCCTTGTGGCATGTTTGAATGGTCCACACACATCCATGTGTACAAGGTCCAACAAACCTTCACCCCTCTCACACGAGCCTGTGAAGGGTGACCTTGTAATTTTTCCAGGTAAGCATGATTCGCAACTATCATCTGACTTTAGGTCAAATGACTCCAAGACTCCATCCTTTTGGAGTTGGCCTATGCGTTTCTTGCTTATATGTCCAAGACGACAATGCCATAATGATGCTTTATCCAAGTTATTATGATTAGTAGAATCAATACACAAAACATTATTTCCTAAGTTATCTACAACAGATACAGCTTCATACACACCGTCACAAGGTAATGCTTTAAAATAAAAGACATTATTATAGAAAACATCAGTAGAACCAACTTCATTATTAAATGAAAAGGTAAACCCTTGTTTGTACAAAGCATGAAAGGAAATAATATTTCTTGCCATTCCTGGCGAATAACAACATTTATTCAATTCTAAATTAAACCCACTACTTAGCGATAAAGTATAAACTCCAATCTTGGTGACAGGTGAAGCTTTCTTATTCCCCATGATCAAGTTTATTCTTCCTTGCTCCACATTCTCACTTCTTCTTAGTCCCTACAAGTCACAACAAATATGAATACCACAACCGGTATCAAGGACCCAAGATTTAGAATGGGGTGAGTTATTAGAAATGATAGTGTAAATACCTGCATGGTTGGGTTTGACTTTCCCATCCTTCACATCCTGCTGGTACTTTGGGAAGTTCCGCTTCTAATGAGACTTTTCATGGCAATAGAAGCATTCAGCCTCTTTTGGGTCAGAAGAAGGAGTGACGAAACCTTTCTTGGTTCCACTTGAAGAAGAGCCATCAAGGGTCTGAGCCTTGGTACCCTTCGAGGATCTCTTTCTCTTCCTCCATCGACTTTTCCCAATTGCCAAAACCGGAGTTGAGTTTGGAGTAGGAGTGATAGCAACCGACTTCCCCTTAAGACCTGATTATGCGGTCTTGAGAAGTCCCTAAAGTTTACTGAGTGTGACCTCTTCCTTATTCATGTGATATGTCATGCGGAATTGATCATAGCACGATGGTAAGGAGTGCAAAATGATATCTATTGCAAGATCCTCAGGGAAGTTCACACTAAGCTTCAGCAAACGATCACACATACCTTTGCATTTTCTGCATGTGGCTCGTGACGGATTCCCTGTCCTTCATCATGGTTGTTATCATGGAGCAGATGATTTCATACCTTTCTTGCCTTGCACTTTGATGGTATCTTTCCATCAAATCTTGGTGCATTTCATAAGGGTAGAAATCCTCATAAGACTTTTGGAGTTCCGCTGTCATCATGGCCATCATGATGCAATCCACTTTCATAGCATCCCTTTCATGTGCCCGAAAGTCAGCGATCTCCTGAGGAGTTGCAGTGGTCTCATCAATCTCCTTAAGCTCCTTGTCAAGGACATATTCTTTGTCCTCATAGCGGGTAATCATCCTGATGTTTCTGATCCACTCATTGAAGTTGGATCCATCAAAGGTGACTTTCCCACACAAGTTCATAAGGGTAAAGGAGCCATTAGGATTAGAGGCAGAAGCAGCATTGTTTGAAGACATCTGAAAAGAAGAGAACAAGATTAGTTTAGATATAAGAGAGTCCTTAATAAAACACCCAAATGTAATATTAAGGCTAGGATCCAATCACAATATAATATTACTTAGAAGAGGTATGTCGTAATCTAAGCTATACCATATTTGAAAGGTAGGTGAATGACGATTCACCAATTTCCACCACGAAAACCGAAATGTATAAATATTAGGTTTTTTTGATTGGTTCTTAGAAATTCCTAGATTCTTTGAGATTCAATGAACTTTTCAAAGGCATGTTTCAATCTCGAGTGTGCCCTCCAAGTTTTGTGACTGGGATGCCGAGGATCACAAAACAAGGTGTGAAGTAACCATGCAAATCACTTGGTACCCTTAAGGTTTATCACTCAATCGATGTGGCGGTAAACCACACACGCTCCATCGATACTATAATAAACCCTAAGTCACCCTTTACCTACCTTGTTAAGTCCAAGTTAGTGTGCCGGTTAACCACACACGCTCCACTAACGACTTAATCAAAGTGTAAAGTGTGATTTCATGGATTAGCACCTTATTCACATTTTTCCTAAAGTAACTAAGATTGGGAATTTAATAAAACATTTAGTTACTTTATAATATTCATCATACTTTAAATGAGAATTTATAAGTCCTTGTCTTACCCGTTTGGCTAACGACCCTCCACCAGTCAAGCAAGCGGTGGGTGAGAGTGGACACCCATTAAGTCACCATTTTATAGGCAACAACCTTATACCCACCTTATAGACCGGCTTCATGAATGAGGCGTACTAGCGGTAAGACGACTTTGTTCTTATACATACATACATACATATATATATATATATATATATATATATATATATATATATATATATATATATATATATATATATATATATATATAATTATTAAATCATAATAATATAAGTATAAGGGTTGAATTTTAACTTTTAAAATTCTAAGGGTTTGAACTAATGTTTTAACTTGACTTTACTTGTTCCAAAACTTGAGGGCAAGTTTTGTAAACTTTCAAAACTTTTCATATCTTGTAACTTATGAGTTTAATAGAGTAATAAAATGAAGACTCTTCACTTTTCCAACTCTTGTGTTCTTTTAATGGTTTTCAATCCAAGAGACTTTTGGTTTTCCATAACTTGAGGACAAGTCATGGACTCCATTAAATCACACTATGATCAAGAATTAATCTACCACATAGGTTACAAATAATTCCTATGATCATCTAAACATCATAAGAACAAGATCATGAACATGAACACTTTCATATATCAAAATCACACTTAATCCTTGTAATTTTGATACCTAGTTGTTGTAAATAAGTTAGAAAAGACATTACACCTTCTAAAACAAGTTTTCAAGTACCAAAACAGTTTAGGGTAATGTTTCTAATCCATTTCCAGCAACTAAAGTCGAAAATCTGCACTCTGTGGACCCTACTCGCCGAGTGCATGAACCTACTCGGTGAGTAGGTTGAAGATACAAGTGAACTCGGCGAGTCCCCCCATGGACTCGGCGAGTTCAGCAGTCAGACAGCAAAATTTTCGACTTTTTCAAGCATATTGCAACAAGTATCAAACAAACAAAGCCTAGGCTCTGATACCACTGTAAGGTTTTGAGCATTCTAACACTTCCTAAGTGTACATGCAACCCTAATAAACCTTGGATCTATGTTTGTCTAAGATACATGCAAATAATTATTTTTCCAAGGCTTATATCCTAACTAGCATGGCATGGGGAACTTGAATCAAATAAAGCTAGTAGAAACACTTACCTTGTAGTTGTAGTTGATTGCTTGGAGTTTTAGAGCCTAGCACCAATAGTGTGGATGCCTCAAATGAAAGTCACAAATCACCACAAACTTGGAACTTTGAGAGAATAGTCACCACTTCTCTTGAAATCGGCCCTCACCTCAACATGTGACAACTAGTATGATTTCAAGAGCCAAGACCTCCTTTATATAGTGTGGTGGATTAGGGTTACATCCATGTAAACCCTAATACCCATGTCTCTTCATTTCCATGAGATCCATGGGTTAAAGCTCCATGGAGTATCCATGGACTTCTCTATGCAAGCCTAGCCCATTCCAAATAAGCATAAGCCCACACTATATAAATATAGAAGCCCATATTTAATTAGTAATATCTTTGATCACTAAATTAATCCTAGATTAATTATAGATCACTACTAATTAAATAATATGATCTTATATTAATATATTAGAACTTATAATATATTAATAAATCATAACTTGTACTATTCTCAAATTTTATCCATAAATTGTTCGGGTGAAGTGCAACCCAAATGGACCATGCTGGGTCGGGTCAAGTACATACCAAATATAGTTATGGGCTTAGACACTATATCCAACACTTATTACATGATGTGACTGGGTCACATGTTGATGTTTTAAGAATCGAAGAAAAGTGAAGAAACTTAAAGGAAGTATATGCTGATTCTGATCGTGAAGATGGATTTCGATCGCATGGTTCAGTGATCAGAATTTTGAGCTGTTGCTTAGGAGTTATGATATATTGCTTAGGAATAGATAACAACAAGTTTTTCATATGCCTTTGCACTATAAGGATATGTTTTTCCGCAAAGTTTTAAATAAAAGGGAATTTTTTGGACTTTATTTACTCTAAGTATCCTTACAATCGAATTTGTGAAAAATTGTTGCTTATATGATACCAATGATTGCAAAATTGGAAAATGGATTTGTTTCTTTCATTTGTGGTAATGTCTAATTTTCCAAATATGGAATGATTCTCATCACCCAAGTTTTAATCGAATTGAAACATGGAATCATGCAAGATGTATAGTATAATGAATGAGAATTTTCATGTTTGGAAAATTAAGACTAATTCCTTGTCCACATGTATATGTGAGTCAAGTGAAGGACTTAGGGATCGAGTACACATTCTTGTGCACTGGTTATGTCCACCACAGAAGATCGATGTTTCTCAAATGAGAAGAATCAAATTTGGCTGAAAGATAGAAGTTTCTCAAATCTGAAAAGATGGGAGAGTACTTTAGTATCTTGGTTTGTGATCATCTTGATGATTTAGAAATTATATCACAATTAGTCCTCTAAGGGAATTTTAGTGCATTCCTATGGCTAAGAAGAGGAATCGTGAATTGTTGAAAGAGTTAAATCAAGAAGACGAGTTATACTTTGTTCCAAAACAAGTCTTAGAGTCATACTCCAAGATTGTAACTTGAGTGATACATCTCAAAGAAGGTTTAGAACACTTGTCAAATGTAAGAGTAAAATGTTTTCTACTCTTGTACATTTGAAATTGGTAAGTTGTGATGTTTTGGATAAAACAAAGACCAACTTAGGCCAATTGTGTGAAGTGTTTGTCGTGATAAAGAATCCACACTATTTCTTGAATATTTGGCAAGTGAGTCTTATATGTCAAGAGGACAGTGGGAGTCTAAAATATCCTGGAAGAGTTTCAAGATCTAATCAAGAATAAAAAACTTGTGGTTTATCACTAGCATGCGACATGAGGTTTCTAACCTATCTTGTTGACATATTTCTATTTATGTGCCCATTGTAGTTAAAGTTGGCTTTTCATATGAGTTCTGAGAGTTCTCAATTGGTTGCATAATGAGTTCGAAGCAATGGCTGGCCCTTGTGCTGCCAGATGGCAAAAAGTTAAGACTGCAGAAGTTCAATCGATAAGAGTTTGGATTTGTCACTAACCTAGTCTTGTGATTCTGATTTCGACAAATTCATGTGGATAATAACACATACACCATAAAATCTAAGGTTCATAAGGTTGCTCTCCAATTCATGAAAATGATGCCGAGGAAACACTTCCACCAAGTAGATTTTAAGTAAGATAGCAATTGTGATCTTTGCATTCTTAAAGTCGTTGGTGGAGCGTGTGTGGTTAACCGACACATTAACATAGACTTGTGAGAAATGTAAAAGGTCTAAAAAATTGAGACTATGATTACGACATCCCTTTTCATAGTTCTGAAATTGTTTAGACACACTTGTGTGCTATCTGAGAAAAGGTGTATGATTTTGATAAAGTTTTATGAAAGCATCTCGTATCAGAAATTTGAACTTTGGTTAGAAAGTCAATACAATATTGATTTCTAGAAGTCCAGCTAATTTCTGAGTACATGTCAAAGCTAGTGGGAGCATAAGTGTTATGCTAATAAATTTCATGTTAGTGGGAGCATGATAATTATGGTAAGTATTGCAAGTTAGCAATGTTAATTATAGAAAACAAAAGTTTCAATTGGGAATAAGTTGTTCTGCTATAATTAAGGGAGAGCAAATTACACTTCATTTCAATTCTAAAAGCTTAGACTGAGGTTTTAATCATCTTTAGTCAAGGATATATATGAATTTTGTGTTGGAATGGATCAACATAAGGAAATTCTATATATGGGTCTATTATTTGCGTTCTAAAATTCGATTATGATTACGACATCCCTTTTCATCATTTGAATTGTGAAAACTTGGCAAATAGAAATATTGTAGCAAAAGGACTAGTCTAGTATCATGTCTTTATATGAGACATCATCAATCATGTCCCATATGCTTCAGATATAGGATCGATTGCATGTGCTATAATATTCATCCTTTCAAAATTTTCCAAATGCTCTGGGCATTAAGAGGAAAAAACTAGAATTGGATATGACTAAAATGATTAAGCAAGTGTCGAGGACAATCTATGGTTTACCAAAGATTGGTTGCTCAGGGACAGTTGGAAGTATAGTGTTAATTTTGGAAGGGCCATATTGACATATTCTGAAAAGAGGCAACTCTTGTTTAGAAGTGATAGTCAAAATGGGAATATGGAAATGTTTCCATAGGTGGAAGTTATTCAATTTGTGTAAGCTTAGGAAATTTAATGCCAGAAGGATGTTCAGAGCAAGTGACTTTGAATATGAGACTTCATTTCCATGGAATGTTATCCATTAGAATACTCTGTAATGACTGTTGACAAGTCTTTGTGACTTTGTGCACAATCATTATAGAGGATTAGTGCATATAAGTTTAGAATCTAACAAATTTCGGTAAATGACAGGATTTTTGGAATTTTTACATTTACGATAAGAATTTGGGACTGTGAAATGAGAATCATTGGGATTATGCTCAATCGATCTATTTCACAAAGTAAAGATCATAGACAAACTTAGTATGCATACTTGGTGTATGGCATAACTAATGTTTAGACAAACATAGTGTGCATACTTGATGTATGGCATGACTAGTGTTTAGAAAAAAGAGTGTCCATGCTTGGAGCATGAGACAACTCTTGTTTTCATTCAAGTATAAAGTTGATAGTTTGAAACAGTATGCAATGAATAATGTGTAATCAAATTGGTGATAAAGAAAGGTGTTTTATTTATATTCATAAGTTCTGAGACCATATTGGATTCGATTATTCTTGTGTTTCACTTTGCATGTTTTGACTTCCAGAATAACTAGGTTCTTTTTCCCGAATGACTAAGTTATTCAAAGCATCCACAGTCAATAATACGTTGGAAGTAGGTATTAAGGTAAGACTGTCATGAATGGGTCTGTAGTTTGTCTGGGACAAAGGGGCTAAAGTGTTCATGAGTACTCCTGGAATAAGGGATTCAAGTATTGGATTCAACCCACACTCGTTTGAATCACTTCATGGATTTTTATCACGGGTGATCATGAGACGATAATATATTATATTCTATAAACCTAGAGATATGAGTTGTTACTATGAGTTGGTTCTACATTGATTGCGCGAAAGATGCATTGGCGACTCGATGTCATAAAATGTGCCTTTGTGTACGATTCAACAAGTAGTAGAACAAGCGAAATGAGTCGAAGTTTATCCATTTCTTTTATCTTCGAGATAAAAGCAATATCTGTGGGCCCCTCGATGATTTAGTGATGACACATGTGAGTGGTTGGCCAAGCCATGACTCATTTGATCTGTTCAATCAGTCAGTCGTCATAAATCGGAAAGCGGGAAACAAATGGACAGAGAGAATGATTAATAATCCATGTCTCAATCCATATGATATCTAGAATGGAGGAATATATGATCCCTTATCTAATGGACAAGTCATTGACAAAGGTCGAAGTTCATCGACGAGGTCAGAGTTCGACAACAACTTTTAAGAGCTACGATTGCTGATCGGTTCCTGAAGTCATACGCAATAATAGTTTTAGACTTATCCAAGTGGGATTCTGTTGGATTAGTGTCTAAGTCCATAACTATATTTGGTATGTACTTGACCCGATTGGCATGGTCCATTTGGGTTGCATGGCATCATGCATTTGGATAGACTAAAATGAGAGAAATAACACTTAAGGTTTATTATATATTATAAGTTCTAATATATATTAATAAGATTATTTAATTAGTATTGCTCAAGAATTAATCTGGAATTAATTAAGTGATCAAAAGGAGATTAATTAAATATATGGGTTGATTGTGTAAATCATCCATACTTGTATAGTGCGCTAATGCTCCACGAATAATCAAGTTGGGTTAAAACCCATAGGATGCTCCATGGATGCTCCATGGTGTTTTGTACCCATGGGTCTTGGAAATGAAAGTCCATGACAATTAGGGTGTACATGTTGTAACCCTAATTGTGACATACTATATAAGAATCTTATTCTTCCCAAAAATCGGCCACGATGTGTGAATGGTGAGTGCTATTCGATTTCATAAAGTGTATAATTTCTCTCAAGTTATTCCAAGTGTATTTGATGTTGTGTGAACCATTTGAGGTGTCACACTTGGGGCACTAGGCTCTTGAGCTCAATGGAATCAAGCTACAACAAAGAGGTATGTATTCTACCTAGTTTTTTTTTATCCTAATACATATGATTGTATGCTAGTTAGAAAAAATACCTTGGAATATTCATATTTGCATGTATAATAGAGGAAACATAGATCCAAGGTATTTAGGGTTGCATGTACACTTAGGAGTGTTAAAATGCTAAAAACCCAATAGAAATATCCTCCACGAAACGAGTTGTAGCTCCAATCAACACATTAACATTTTGAGTAACAACATCACTAAACCTTTCAAGTTTCTCAACCTCTTTGGAAAATAATTCACTTAACTCCTTTATCTTCAACTCGATAGAATCCTTTGAATCAGTCAAAAGCTTCTCAAATACCGCATGACACTCACGAGTAGCATCTTCTGATTTCATAAGTTCATAATAAAAAAAATACAAGAATGAATAGCCAATATTTCATCAATACTTTTGTACCTTCAATTCAAGCCCTAATCCTCGACTCTTGAAACTTTAATAGGTACTGGACCTCAACCCCACTAATAGAAGACTCTCCAGCACTATCATTTAAAAATTAAATAAACAAATTCAACATAGAATTCAAAATCTTGAATTGTTTACCACTCATGATAGCATTATCAGAAACATCATCTTATTACAGATTAAACTCCAATTCTACAAAACCAACAATGACATCATCTTTGTCTTCATCATCATGAATGTGACCTTTGGTTTTGTTGATTGGGATGAAAAAAAATTTGTAATAGGTTCTTGCATCACTTTTTGAAAAGTTGGAGAAACCATAGGAACAAAAGTAGGAATGATTGTAGAAGTAGATGGCGGTGGTGAAGGTGGCGGTGTAACATTTGAATTACTGAGAATGGATGTCGAAATCCCTTCACCCATTTAGCATTTCAGTTGATATTAGATACGTTTTTAGTGATTTTTGAAGTAATACCCTCCTCAATATTGGAACTGGAAATATCAAATTCGGGTGGTCTAACCATTTTGTTCTTATGGATTGAAGTGATAATACGTTCACCAGAATCGATGTTTGGATCCACATTAGATGTGTTACCAATGACACCAGGAATACATATCTCCTCGAAATTCGGTTCTACAATTGTATCGTTTCGTGGTGAAGTGTGAAATAAACATGCATCACTCTTAACTATGTCATCTTCTGTTTCTTTACTATCTTCGTCTGTTTCAGTTGTTCATAATGGTGTGGAAGCTGTATTAGAAGACTCATCAACATATAAAGCTCAAAACTTTTGAGATCATTTTAAAACACCAACTACTTTACGCTTATTCATTTTTGGATCAACAACATCATAATTTTCTCTTCGTGATTTGACTTTCTTCTTAATCTTTTTAGGTTTCAGAGGGACAACCTCTGAAGTAAAATCCACCATATCACTCTTCTCAATTTGCTTATCAACAGCATTCTCTAATGGCTGCTTAGAACTAACATTATTAGACTTCTGAGACAATTCTTTTGTAACTTTCTTTGAAACTCGTTTTGAAGGCCTCTCAAAAACAGTTTTCACAAAAGCCTCTTTCTCAACAGCTTTAGGCTTAGACATAAGTTACTTCTTTGTAACTTGAGATTTCGTAGAAACTCCTTATTGAAAAGTGACTTTCTTAGGAATTGCACTAGAAGAAGTAATATTCAGAGATTCTTTGTAAGCAACCAAAATCGAATGCGTATGAGACACGAGGTTGAAGATAACATCAGGAATTCGACTAACCATAAGGAAAGTAAGTGGATCATCGATATCAGATTTAGGGATGAAAATATGAGAAAATTGTGCAACCTCAACACGCGATGGATAAGAATACCTGATTGACTATATACCGCTTTTAAAATAAAACTCCAAAATCGAGTATTCGAGATCTCAATAGTCATCTTAGAGTATGAAATTGACACAACAAACTCTGCCTAAAGCAATGTTGCATAATCGACATGTATTCAATAGTATATACCCGCCATGACTGAATAGAACTGGTGCTTTGCTTTATCCATACTAGTAGTTCGACCAATCAAACACTTAGGCAAAATTCGAAAGAACAAACACCAAACAGTTGGAAGATTTGCCTTTTTGAAATTACTTACAAGTGTGATTGGAGGTTAATACCCCATTTCATAAAACATCTAAGAATTGTATCAGTTGAAGGAGTTTGAAACAGACCTTCTAGCGGTAACTGTAAAATTTGGGTGAACTGTTTCTTCATCACACAGTTAGTCTTGTGAGATTCAATCTGAAATGTGATAACCTCCGACGGTTTGTGGTGAACAACAATAGTAGCAACAAATATCAACCAGTTCATCGGAATTGGGAACGACACAGATAAAGAATGAGCGATACAAGAATCCTTCATACATTAAGCAAGCATCTGCAATTCTTCAGGGTAATTCTCAACAACTGGATCAAACAAGACATTATTCGATTGAATCTTCATTGATCAAAAATTGACATAATGATGGAGGAATCTTTGAGTTTGATAGCAGAGAGAAAATTATGGTTCTTGCATAAATGCTGGGAAGCAGAAAAGTTAGATGGAATGATCACCCAATCTTTTATAACCGGCATGAAATTTGAATTTAAAATTTAAATAACCAAATGCCACATTTAAAGTTGGTAGTTGAAATGAAATCACCGCTTGTTGCCACATGCAGAAGTAATGAGTGCTTTATCGAGCCACGATAAAGTAACAGTAACATCCCATCCAATGATTAATCATGTATTCCAAATGAAATTGAACCATGACCCCTTTTCGTTTCTAGTTAAGAACCATTTGTCGGTATTGAGGTTGGGCTCATTCACTTATGGGAATTGTAAGCGAAATCATACGTCAGACTTTGTGAAATCTATGTCTAAATTGGTAATACCCATAACCTCAAGGATTTCAGTACTTAGTGTTCTAATCGAAAAGCTAGAATCAAAATAAGAAAATTTTGGATTTAGTGATATCGAAGGATCTTTGGTATAAATGCAATAATATCGTGGAAAAAGTTTCTTAATTTGTCGTCAAAAGAGTTGTCGAATTCCTTGTTTGGTGTCTCGTGGATTACAATCGAATACTTATAAAGAAGTTTTGAAGGGCCTCTTTTAATAAGCTCTTTCGGTAGTTTCATTTTCATATAAATTCTTAACTCAACATAAGAACGAATGCTTGTAAGAAAATACTTGTATGACCAGTTTAGTCAACAACAAGTAAGCATTGGAACATTTTGAGTAAGTAAAGCCCTAAGTGAATGTTCAAACAGAAATCTCATCTCATGAAAAATTAAAAACCTAGATCTTTTAGGAAGAAATAAGTTGGGTTTATTACATTTCAGTAAGACCACTCAAAAGAATTAAGAATGAGATTTTAATCAAAAAGGTACATGGAAACATACGGTTTCATTAAATCTTGAACAAAAAAATTTTCACCGTTAATTCATAAATTTGAAGTTTGTTCGGTCTCACCCTCATCATGGAAAAATGATTAAGGATCATAAACACGTAAATGTGGCATAGCTACATCCTGATTAGGTTTGAACAAAAATGTCTTGGGTATGCATCATCGTGTGTGCATGTGAAGGAACTTTAGGATGAAAAAGTTTGGTTACAAAAATCCATTTTAACTATATGAATATTAGGACCATGTAACCATCTCTTAACTCAAACTGAGAAGAGAAAGACAGCTCGAGGACTATTGCAAATACAACTTATTAGGAGGAAATTTCCGTTAAAAATATTTCATTAGGGCTTCATACATAATGAGTCAATAAGGCTTTGGACTGTTGGATTAGTGTCTAAGCCCGTAACCATATTTGGTAAGTACTTGACTCGATTGTGCATGGTCCTTTTGGGTTGCCTTCACCAAAGTAACTTGACTGGAGAAATAATATAGAAAGAGGTTATTATGATTTATTAATATGTTATAAGAATAATATATTAAAGGAGAAATCATATTTGTTTAATTAATATTGGTCAATAATGAATTAAGAATTAATTTTGAGATCAAATGTAATTAATTAAATTAGAGGGGCTGTATTGTAATTATGTGATAGTTACAAAATAGGGTAATGGTTATCCTTGATATGGGTTGGACGAATTCAAGGGATAAGTTATCCTTGAAATCGTCCAAAGGATAAAGGATAAGAGTTTTCAAGGATTATCTTATGGTTACTTGGTGGGCAAGCAACTAGATAAGGATAAGGACTGAAACCCTAATCTCTACACCTATGTAAAGACCCCTAAGGCCAGAAGAATTCGTCCATGCCTTGTCTAGGGTTACTAGGGACGAATTTCATACCTCTTCTCTCTCTCTCTCTCTCTCTCTCTCTCTTTCCTCTCCATTTGCTCTTGGTGTTCATTAGAGGTACTACACTTGTGGTACTTGCTTTCAAAGACAAGAAGATTCAAGATTTAAGTTGTTATTACAATATAACAACAAGAGGTATGTATTTCATCTTTCCTTGTGGATTTCGAAATTCCTAGAAGCCTATTAGGGTTCTTCAAGTGTTCATAATGTTGTATAACTAATAGTGATAACATAGATCTAACTCTAGGGTTGCATGCACACATAGGATTGTTCGTATAAAACCCATCAGTGGTATTAGAGCCTTTGGTTAACTTGTTTTCAATAAGTATTATACAATTGTATGAACTTGACATATTAGGGTTTATAGCCAATAAACCCTAGGAGGCAAGAAATTTCGAGATTAGGGTTTCTTAACCCTAATTTGCGAAAATTTGAAAGGGTTTTCAAATCCTTTCCTTAAGCCTGAGGATTTCGAAATCTAGGGTTTGAAAACCCTAGGATTTTCAAGATTAGCCTCCTCCCCAAGATAAGATCCTAAATTTTAGAGATTTGGATTATCCTATATCTTGTAATTATCCTTTAATTGTTATATATGGTAATTAAAGATTTTGAATTATCCTATCCCATGATTTTCGAAATGTAGAGGGATTAAAAGAATTAGGATAAATTAATTGTTTAATTTGTAATTATCCTTTATGATTTAGATAATCCCTTATGATTTAATAATTTAAATTAATAGTTTAATTCAAGATAATTATTAAATCAAGAGTTTTAATATTTAAAATTTTAATTTAAATAGTCTTAAATTCGAAAATTTTAAAGTGAGATTAAAACCTAATTGTTTTGAAAAGTTTCAAAAACTTGCCCTCAAGTTTTGGAATTTAAATTGATTGATTAAAAGTTTAATTTTGAAAAATATTAAATTCTAAAACACTAATTTTGAAAAAAATTCAAATTACACCCTTATGGCTTTATTAAATTAATTAAGTGTAGAATTAAAAGAAAGTTAATAAATCCATAATGATGAGGTTTATATTTTATTAAAAGTGTAGTTTATATAATTTAAACCACCTAGTATTTTAAAAGTGTAAAATACACCCTTATACTATATATAACATTAAAAGTCTAATATTATATATGTGTAACTAAAATGCTAGTCTTACCGTTAGTAGGCCTCATTCACGAAGCCGATCTATAAGGGGGGTATAAGGTTATGGCATATCAAATGGCCGTTTAATGGGTATCCACTCTTACCCACCGCTTCCTTGATTGGTGGAGGGTCGTTAGCCGAACGGGTAGGATAGGGCAATCCTCTCTTCATTAATAAATATAATGAATCTGTGTAAACTAACTAATGGTTTTGCAAATTCCCAATCCTAGTTACTTTAGGAAAAAGTGATTTTGATGCAATCCCATGAAATTGCACTTTGCATCTTTTCTAAGAAGTTAGTGGAGCATGTGTGGTTAACCGACACACTAATAGGTTCTAAGCAAAGGTGGAAAAGGGTGACTCATTGTTTGTCATAGTTCGATGGAGCGTGTGTGGTTTATCGGCACATCGAATAGGTGACTGTAACAAAGAGGGCACCATGTAGATTTGCATGGTTATTCACACCCACTTCGTGATCCTCGGCATCCCAGTCACAAACGAGAGGGGCATATCAAGATTTAAACATGCCATTGAAAATTTCAATGAATCTCAAAGGAAATATAGGAATTCTTAATACATTTAAAACTTAAGACTTTATGTTTTTTTTCATGGTGAAGAATTAATGAATCGTCATGCACTTACCTCCAAATTTTTTGCATGTTGGATTACGACATCCCTCTTCTAATGTGTAAATAATGTTGTTGGATCCTAGCCTTAATGTCTTATTTGGGTGTTTCATTAAGGATTCAATCAACTAACTTGAAATTTCTCCCATTTTGTAGATGTCTAACTCTAACCGTGGTCTTCCCGAATCCTAAGGAAAAGGTGTTCCCGTTGAAAGTAAAAGCTTGTTCCAAAGTGAAGGATCAATGTGGACTAGCTTGATTTCACTCCCTCCTCCTCCTCCTGTTGTTCTTCCCGACCCACAAGATCGAAGATTTGAAAGGTTCAACATCACCGAAACCCTATTGGCAATGGAACATGAAGATGGTAAACCCGTGTGTGCTCACGTCCTAGGGATGAAATCACACATCGATAGGTTGATTATGTTAGGTGTGTCTTTTCCCAATACGTTGGCTGTGGACTAGGTCCTTTAGTTACTCCCTAAATCATATGATAAGTTCAAAAGAGAGTATTATATGATGGATCTTCACGTGACCCTCATTGACTTTACTTACATGCTTATTGCTGCTGAATCAGAAATGATTTGGAAAAGTAATGGGGCATATTTTTCTGGTAATTCAACCAACCATGCTTCCATGGACATTCTAGAAGAATCCACCTGTTTCTGCTGCCAAGAGAAGGGGCAATGGATACGAAGCTGCCCAAAGGACCTGAAGAGTCTAAGAGATGAGAGAGTCAAGAAGTATGGCTCTACTTCAGGTATAAAATCCACTATCTAACTCCGTTAAATTCCTATTATTTTTACACAATGTGATAAGATTACATTTGCATGTTTTGCAGGATTAGAGAAAAGAGAGAAAGTTTGATGGAAGAGCAACATGAGGCTGATCACGAAGAAATGGATTACGATCGCATGGATTCGAAGATCAGATTTTGAGCTTAGGAAGTAATGATAGATTTGTTAGGAGTATTTGACTACATAGTTTTTCATTCGAGTTTTGCATTGAAAGGACATGTTTTCCGCTGCTTTTATAAATAAAATAAATTTTGGTTTTATCTTATTTGTTTATCCTTACAATGGCATATATGAAAATTTGGTGTTTGTGTACTTCTATTATTAGCAAAATGGATTTGATTCTTTATTAGGTTATTTGTGGAAATGTGAAGAGGTTACCAAATACGGAGAGTTTCTCATCGCCGAAGTTTCAAGTGGAAAGGAACTTGGAATCGTATAACAAGTATAATATGATGAATGGAAACTTTCACATTTGGGAAATTTGGACTAATTCCTTGACAAAGTGTCAAATTTAAGGACTAAGAGATTGAGTACACTAGGTCGTACGTTGATCAAGTCTACCACAAGAGTAACAAAGATATTCATCATGATTTACTAAAGTTTAGTGGATATGGTTATACTTATAAGATTGAGTATAATTCTGGGTTGATTAAAAGAGGTTCAATCAATAGCAGAACGAATAAGAAGAGTCAAGTAGGCAGAAAGATAAAAGTTTCTCCGCTCTAAGAAGAAGGGAGAGTACCTTTTATTATGTTTTATGATAGGTATTAATGATTAAGAACCATATCTCAATTGATCCTCTAAGTGAGTCTTAGTACAATTTGTATGTCTAAGAAGAGGAATCGGGAATTGTGGAAATGGTTAAATCAAGAAGTCAATCATACTTCGTTCCAATATCAAGTCTTAGAGTTATACTCCAAGATTGTGAATTGACTGACAAGTCTTAAGAAGGTCTATAACATTCATCAAATGTGGAATTTGGAAAAGGGTTTTTCTTATTCTTGCACATCTGAAATTGGTAAGTTTTGATGTCTTGGATAAGACAAAGACCAACTAGGACCAATCATATGAAGTGTTTTGTCTTGATGAAAGCTACACTAATTCTTGAATATTTCTTTGTCAAGAAGTGGTTCTTGACAAGATAATCTTATATGTCAAGGAGTCAGTGGGAGTCTTAATGGTCTTGAAAGGTTTGAAAAACAAATCAAGAATAGACCTTATCATTCAACACTAGCACACGACTTGAGGTTTACAACTTGTCGTGTTGACACTATTTTTGTTTTCTGTGCCATTCTAATTGAGTTAATTATGCATGTGAGGTCTATGAGTTCTCGATGGATTGTATAGGGGCAAGACACCTTGTTCAATGGAAAGTACATTGAAATGAATAACTTGGAAGTAATGGTAGGACCCTTGATGGAAAGAAATTAAGAAGAACAAGTTCTATCGATAAGAGTTTGGATTTGTCACTGACATTATCTTGTGATTATGGTTATGACGAATTCACATGGATGGGAATGTATACATCACAAAATCTAAGTGTCATAAGGTTTCTCTCATTCATGAAAATGATTTTGAGGGAACGCTTTCACTAAGAGAGATTTTGAAGATAGCATTATGTAATTTGGGTTTCTTAAATTTAACTATGATTACGGCATACCTCTTCATAGTTTGAATTGTGGGAAATGGAAAATGAGTCTGAACATCTTAGACTTATTGATATGAGTCCTAGAATCATTTAGACATATACATATGAGCTGTCCAAGGAAAAGTGTATAAGTTTGAGAAGCTTAGATAGAGTCTTATCGAAGCATCTAGTATTAGAAATATGAACTTAAGAAATTGTTTTCTAGAAGTTCAGCTGATTTCTAAATACATGTCGAAGCTAGTGGGAGCATAAGTGTTATGCTGGTAAAGAAATAATCATCATGTAAAGTGGGAGCATGATTATGGTAAGTATTTCAAGTTAGAAATATTAATTATAGAAAACAAGTGTTATGCTTAGCAAAGTCGTAAGGGTTGAAAATTTGTTTTGCTATAATTATGGGAGAGAATATTGTACATCGTTTCAATTACTAAAGCTTAGATTGAGAAATTTTAATAAATTTAGTCAAAGGATACATAGTGTGTTCTTAAATTTCGAATATTATTACGGTATCCCTCTTCATAGTTCGAATTGCAAGAACATGACACATAAAATATTATGGAAAAAGATTGATAGAGTATCGTATCTTTATGTAAGACATTATGCATCGTGTCCCATATGCTTCGGGTAAAGGATCGATTACAAGTGCTATAATATTTGACCATTCTAAAATTTTTCCGAATGTCTTGCGCCTTAAGAAGGAAAAGGGACAAGAATCGGTTTTGACTAAGATAATTAAACAAATATCAAAGGACGATCCAAAGTTCGCTGAGGATTGGTCGCTTGTGAGTAGTTGGAAGTATGGTATTGAATGGACCATATCGACATTATTATGAATAGATAAGATTCTATTAAGAATGAGTTGTCATATGGTAAATATGGAAATGTTTCCATATTGGGAGTTGGAAATTAAGAATTTATGTCTAGATTAGAAAATTTTATGCAAAAGGATGTTTAAAGGAATGTACTTTGAATGAGAGACATCAAAACTATAGAATTTTTCTGTAAGAATTTTGATAGAGTACCTTGTGATTTCGTTGGCCGAGTCTTTGTGATTTTTGTGCTGTGATTTCACAAGAGAATCATTGCATAGAATGTTAGAATTTGAGATATTCTAAAAGGTGGCAAGAATTTGGTATTCTTACACTAATTATAAATATTAGGGATTGTGAAATGAGTTTCATTTGAAAAGTTTTAATTGATCTATTTCACAGAGTATGGACCATAGGAAACCGAAGTGTGCATGCTTGGAGCATGGGACAATTGTGGTTATGATATGAGTTATAAAGTTGATTATCTGAAACGTTAAACAATGGATAATGAGTAATCAATATGGTGATTAAATAAAGGTGTTTTATTTATACTCACAAGTTTGGGGTCATATAAGATTAAGTATTATCATTGTGTTTCTCTTTGCATGTTTTGACTTCTAGAATAATTGAGTTTATTAAGAATAACCGAATTATTCAAAATGGTCTACAGTCGGTCATACGTTGGAAGTAGGTATGAAAGAAGACTGTCATGAATTGGTTTGTAGATTGTCTAAAGTGTATTGGACATAGCAAAGGTTTGCTGCAATGTTCATGAGTGCTTATGAATATGATTTTAAGTATTGGATTAAACCCACACTCACTTGGATCGCTTCATGGATTGTATCACGAGCGATTGGTGAGACGATAATATCTTGTATTCTTGAAACCGAGATGTGTGAGTTGTGTCTTGTGAATCGGTTGCACATTGATAATATGTAAACACACTAGTAACTTGGTGTTATAAAACTTATTGTTGTGTGTGATTTGGTGAGTGAGTGCAGGCAAACATCGAGTCGAAGTTTATCCGTTCCTTTTACCCAAAGTGGGATAAAAGCGATATATGTGGGCCCCTCGATGATTTAGTGATGAAAAACGTAAACGCTCGGCCGAGCTAGGGCTAATTTGATTTGTTGAACTAGTCAGTCGTTGTAAATCGGAAATCGGGAAAAAACACATAGACTGAGAGAATGATTTCAATCAATGTCTCACGTCTATAAGATATCTAGAATGGAGCAATATATGATCCCTTATCTAAAGGACAGGTTACTGATAAGATCAGATTTCGACAGCGTCTTTGAGAGCTACGATTGCTAATCAAGTGGGAGACTGTTGGATTAAGGTCTAAGCCGGTAACCATATTTGGTAAGTACTTGACCCGATTGTGCATGGTCCTTTAGGGTTGCCTTCACCAAAGCAACTTGACTAGAGAAATAATAGAGAAATAGATTATTATGATTTATTAATATGTTATAAGAATAATATATTAGAGGACAAATCATATTTGTTTAATTAATATTGGTCAATAATTAATTAAGAATTAATTTTATGATCAAATGTAATTAGTTAAACTAGAGGGGCTGAATTGTAATTATGTGATAGTTACAAAATATGGTAATGGTTATCCTAATCTCTTCACCTATGTAAAGACCCCTAAGTCCATAAGAATTCGTCCATGCCTTGTCTAGGATTCCTAGGGACGAATTTCATACCTCTTCTCTCTCTCTCTTGCCTCTCCATTTGCTCTTGGTGTTTGTGAGCCATTAGAGGTACTACACTTGTGGTACTTTCTATCAAAGACAAGAAGATTCAAGATTTAAGTTGTTATTACAATATAACAACAAGAGGTATGTATTTCATCTTTCCTTGTGGATTTCGAAATTCCTAGAAGCCTTTTAGGGTTCTTCAAGTGTTCATAATGTTGTATAACTAATAGTGATAACATAGATCCAACTCTAGGGTTGCATGCACACATATGATTGTTTGGTTACGAAAATCCATTTTAACTCTGTGAATATTAGGACCATGTAACCATCTCTTAGCTCAAACTGAGAAGAGAAAGACAGCTCAAGGACTATTGCAAATACAACTTATTGGGAAGAAATTTCCATTAAAAATATTTCATTAGGGCTTCATACATAATGAGTCAATGAGGCTTTGGACAACATGTTGCATCATGCTTCTAGGGATACGTAACTAGTAACGGGTTAACAGTTATACTTGATCCTTGTCGATATTTTTAATTGGCATGCTTATGAGTAGTATGTTGCCCAATGAATTTCCCAATCGAATTAACAAAATCATGAAAGAAAAAAAATTGTAATTTTAAAATTTTTTGAAATGAAAAGATAAAATAACGAAAATATTTTAGAGTTTTTTATTTTGAAAAATAGAGAACGAATTTTTTTTTTTTTTGTGTTTTTCATTTAATAAAGCAAAAAGAGACCAATTAAAGAAAATATTTTAGTATTCTTCAAAAAAAAACCTATTGCTATCACTCAATATTGATGATGAATAATTATCTACTCGCAACGCCAACTCCTCGTAAGTGGTAACAAGTAACCTTATACTCGTAAACGGTAATCGCTCGTAAATACTAACCACTCATAAAGACCAACTTGTAGGTTTGTACCGATCACATGCACTTCAAGTATTAATAACAAACATAAACTAATCTAAGAAAAATAAAGAACATAAAGTAAATACCACAAGGAGTTCTCCAAATTGTCTTTCACCAAGAAAGGGGTTTGACTTCACCAAGAAGATAGGTTGTCACAAAGATGATTACAACATCAAGCCATGTTCACACCATTAGGGTTCACCCTAATATTATATATATACAAATCTATACAAGTATATTCCTTGATTGGAGGTTATTGCGTCTAATCTATACTACGAACCAATCTTATCACAAAGATATCGGATCTGTGACGTATTGTGTACTTATCTATATCATTACCTAATATACAAAATATTATATATAATAACTACGCTATGCACTGAAATTGATATGCTTGATATGCTGGCGTTGTCGATGTTGTAGACATTGATGTTGACGCTGACAGACAGTTTGTGGAGTGTTTGACTCTTCAAATCATAAGGTGTGACCTTACAATCCCCATATCTGATGATGTCAAAACTAATCTTTAATGTATTCATCAGTTCATGATCCCCTGTGAGTAAGAATGAAGTTTTAACATTTCAGCTTTAACTAATGCTCCCCCTGAGAAGATAAATGGCTTATCAAGCAGTTAAGGCAGCATTTATGAATCATAGCGGATGGCGGATGAATAGGTGAAGGTAACGAGTTGGGCTAAAAATGTGGATCGACTTAACTTAACTAGCTGAGCATCTTGATATTATTTTGACTCTAAGAATCTTGATATTAGCTTAAATCTACTTAACCTTAGATTGTGCTTATCTATATAGATTCTCTCATTCTTTTTGACATTAGTAGTAAACACAGGAATAAAGTTGTTATAGCTTGTAGTTTAGTAAGATTGAGATGTATCTTGATAGTATTGGCTTAAAATATCATTCATTGATATTGTATTGTGAGATTTCATCAATGTGTGGTTTCATATGCTGACTCATTAATCACTTTTATTAGAAGAAAAGAACAAGAATGGTTTATTGCGTGTAATACATTCCGGTATGAAATGTACCCATCGACAAAGAATGTCGAAGTTTTATCAGTGTATGGATAATAGAATGAATCACTAACTTCTTAACTGAATAATTATTGGGAAATAGTGGGTAGGTGTATGTAATACATCACAAACAATCATATATAACCATTGGCACAGATTTTTCGAATTCTCATTAGCGTCTGGTATAATCTGTTGAATCATAAAATTGTAGAGAATAATTTATGGAAAGAATGGTTTGATGCATGAAATAAGCTGTGGTGTTTTAGCTTAACCATCGACATAGATTTTCAAAAGCTCTAAACAATGTATGGTACATTACATTAAATCATAAAGCTTTAAAGAAGAATATCATGGCAAGAATGGGTTGGTGCATGTGATAGCCTACAATACATAGACTATCCATCGACATAGTGTTTCAAACTTTTATCAGCGTGTGGTATATCATAGTGAATCACAAGTTTTATTAAGAAGAAATTAAGGAAAGAGTTGACTACTTCAGTCAAGATGAGGTGGAATCAATGTGAATCATAAACGGTGTCAACTCATCAACAAGAGGTGGTTCAAACTTTCGTATCATAGAGTTAAGTTCTAGTCTAGAAGTATAAATTTCACCATCAATTCTTTAGAATGGTACATAAATAATAATAAATAATATAAGAATACAACAAAAGAGTTAGTCAAACAAGGAAAGGAATATACAACCTCTTTCAGAGGCTCTCTATATAGCCTTTTTCAGAAGATCTTTTGCGCAGTGTCCTCAAAAAGAAATCTTTTGAAGTAATTACTGATTAATTAAATTTCTTTGTTTGAGATATCTACCCTTCGATATTGGCTATAAAAAAGAACACAAGTGAAGATAAATATACAATACATCTCATTATAAATCAAGAATGATGAAGCCACTAATCACTGAAACATTTGAGATGGACTCCAAGCTTCATAATTATCAAGAGCAAAAAGGAAGTAGAGATCAATATTTGTAACCAACGAGTTAACTGAATCAAATCCATGAAATGATTATGTCCTCAAGATAAAAATGAGGGCATTCAAGGTTTAATTAGATCAAGATTCAGTATATGAAAACAAGACTTACTACAATGATGGTTGCTCTCGGCATTCATAAAAGTGTGTGGAGGAGAAAGAGGGTATCCTTAAGAAGAAGAGGACATGATGCCAATCTTTTTCTCAGCACTAAGAGCATTGAGATCTTTCATCTCTTACACACTTTAAAGAAGGAGATGTAAATAAATCTTAGATAGGCCTGTAAGATGAATAGGAGAGAATAGAGAATACTTGTAAATACTAGAACCGAAGATTAAACGAATTATGTAAAAATCTGTAAACATAATAAAAGCAACATTTGTTTTTGTGTATTTTAGAAAGCAATCTGAAGCATTCAAAAGTGTTAGAAAGCACCTAAATCATTGAAACCATGACAAGATCTAAAATTAACTTGTTTAAAGTCTACTTTTCCAATGCCTTAGTAAAAATGTCAGCCAATTGATCAGTGGAATGATGACAAATGTCGATGTGCTTGGTCTTGGAATGATGCACTGGATTTGTATCGTCTGAATGGCACTGGTTTTGTCATAGCAGATGTGTGTCTTCGAGAATTGTAGACAATACTCGAAGGTTTGATTCTAAATCCATAAAATCTGAGCACAACACCTTCTAACGGAAACATATTCAGCTTCAGCAGTAGAACAAGTCAGTGATGTCTGCTTTTCGTTGGACCATCTTACTAATATATTTCCAAGCATTTGAGCTCGTCGTGAAGTGCTTTTGCGATCGATGCCACATCTACCATGATTAAAGTCAGTGTTGCCCACCGTCTTGAACTCAGAATCACAAGGGTACCATAACCCAAGATTGAGTGTATGCTTTAAGTAACGAAGGATCCTTTTCACAGTGAGAAGATGAGACTCCTTAGGATTAGCTTGATAATGAGCACATAATATAGTGGCAAACATAATGTTAGGGTGAATAGATGTAAGATAGAGTAGAGAGCCTATCACTCCTTGAAATATAATTGCATTCACTTCAGCGCCATTTTGATCAATACCAATAAATGCTAATGAGGACATAATAGTGTTTGATGGCTTGAAATCAGAGAACCCATATTTCTTCAACATATCTGCAATATATTTATCTTGGTAAACAGAAATACCATTAGTTAGTTCACCCATCATGCTCATCTAGAACTTCTTGACCATGATCTCCATGAATTCAGAACTAAGCTTTTCATTAGAGGATCCGAAGATGAAATCATCCACATACACTTGGGCAAGAATGATACGGAATCGTGAATGCTTTATGAACAAAGTATTTTTGATCTTCCCTCGTTTGTATCCACTTGAAAGAAGATAGCTTGCCAATGTGTCTATCAATCCCTAGGCGCCTGCTTTAAGCCATAGACAACTTTATCAAGACGATACACCTGATTTGGAAACTCTTCACTTTCAAATCCTGGAGTTTTTTTTAGACAAAATTATTCTCGAAGATCTCCATGTAAGAAGACAGTATTGACGTCCATTTGATAGACTTTGAAGCTTTTGAAAGAGGTAAAGGCAAGAAATAGACGTATTCCTTCAAGTCTAGCCATAGGAGCAAAGGTTTCATCATAGTGTAACCCTTCAAGCTGATATAAACCTTGAGCCACAATCCTAGCTTTGTTTCTTATGACAATCCCATATTTATCCTATTTTTCCTGGAAACCCGTCGAATGAAAATGATAGTCTTTCCTTGAGGTTTGGGAACAAGAGTCCACATACGATGACGTTCAAATTCATTCAGCTCATCCTGCATGGCCTTGATACAATCAGCTTCTTTCAACGCATCAATCATATTCTTTGGTCCAATTATTTAAAAGAGGTTTACAAACATGCAAACGTTGTTGTTGACTCTGCTGAGAGTGAGAGTCCTAGAATTTACATCTCCAGTGATTTGATATTCGGTATGATCTCGAAGGATTCTTGGATTAGAACTTTCATTTGTATAGCTTTGGGCAAATTCTTCCTGCTTGGATGGATCGGCTTCTTTAGGGATGACATGCTGATCTTCAGAGATAGGTTATGGATTAAATAATTGATCAACATTATGAACAACAGGATCAACGTCATTTGACAAGAATTCAGGAACAGGGTCTCAGGGACTATGAGTAAGTTCAATCAAAATTGATGAAGGATGATCAACTTGATCATTAATGAATGAGTCTTCACTGAAAGTGACATGAACTATTTCTTCGATATTTTTCCTTGAAAGATTAAATACCCTTAAAGCGTTGGATATGTTAGAGTAACCTAAAAACGTTTCTTCATCAACTTTAACTTCAAACTTCGAATGCTAATCTCTTTGATTCAAGATGTAACAAACACATCCAAACACATGAAAATAAAAGATGTCCGGTTTTATCCCTTTTAGAAGCTCATAAGTATTTCTCCCATGACACTTAATAATGATAGACCGATTCTTCCAACTTCAATTACCATAGTTCTTCCAGCTTCAATGAGTGTTCTATCTCTTCTCTTTGAATACCATTTTGTTTGGGAGTTCTAACTGCCAAAAAGCTCTAAGAAATCTTTGAGATTAAGCAAAAGTCTTCCAGAGAGGAGTTTTTTAACTCAATTACATGATCACTACGTAATTGGCTTACATTGTGATCATAAAGGACTTCCAACTGGTTAATGTGTGCAATGATTTCATCACCAGCATGACTCTTCTTTCTTAAAAAGACTACCTATGTAAACCTTGAAAATTCATCCACAATGATGAGAGTGTATTTCTTTCCAGCTCTTGACTTAACCGGAACTGGTCTAAACACATCCATGAGAAGAGGATGAAGACGTTTGACAATAGAGGAACAAGACTTTGGCTTGAAGCAAGAATTAGTTTTCTTCCCTTTTTCACACGATGAGCATAGCTTATCCATGACAAACTGCATTTTAGGAATTCCTCTTATAAGCTGATTCCCTACAATCTCCGAAATGTTATTGAAGATCGTATGTGATAGCCTCTTGTGCCATAGCCAATTTAGATGAGAATGAGAATGAGAGAAGAAGCAGTGACGATGAGAGTTGTCAGCAGAAAACATATACAGAACATAGATGTTGTTTTGTCGATTTGCAATATGAACAATGACACTCTTTTGATTAACAACCTTTACTTGTCTTTTGTAAAAGAGAAATTCATAAACAGCGTCACACAGTTGGCTGATAGAAATGAGATTATGTTGAAGACCTTTCACATAAGAGACATTCTTGAAAACAACTGAGTTGCACTAGATGGATCCAAATCCCTTTGTAGCTCTCTTACCATTATCTCCATATGTAAGAGTCCGACCATCCTCCTTTATGAAACCTTCCACGAAAGACTTGAATCCTACCATATGTCTTGCGTAGCTAATGTATAAATACTAAATAAGCTCTTTACCCTAAAATTAAGACATATAGTAAGCCCTGAAACAAAAAAATATACACACAATATACGCTAACCCATTTGCAAAGGGCCACTCAAGAAAAGATATTATAACAATCAGCAGGGAGACAGTTCAACATGTTTCCCTTTTTGGTCCACTTATCATTGCAAGTCATGATGTTGTCAGCATAAACAGAGTTCTTTTCAACAGTGCACTTGTTGACTTTGTGAGAAGCATCACCGCATCGATAACTGACTTTGATTCCAGGATTCTTTCCCTTAACATAAGATTTTGATTTCTTTTTAACTACAGAATTCAAAAACATTAATAATTTGAGTTAAGAGTTCTGGATTTTATTATGGAACAAGGAATGTCATCGATGGTATGCTCAGATACTAGTTTGACTCGAGGCTTATGATGTATTGAAGAGTCATTATAAATATAAGGCTTTGATTGATCTTCAGGTTCTGAATTGCTAACTGGGCACTGAGGAAACATGCTAAGAGTTTTGTTCAGAGAATGAATTTCATCATTACTTATAGGAAAATTTTAACAAAATCTTAGTAGAGGGAAGAACATAGCCCCGATGAGAAGGTTGGTGAGAAGGATCAAGAGCAGATAATTTAGAAACACATTTAAAAATGTGATTAGAATTAGTAGAGTAGTGAATATCAATTATAGTTTGATTAATAAAATAAGAACTCAAAAATATACTCTTAAAATCTTCTTTTAAACAGTCAGCTTTATAAAAGTGTTGGTTAGTCTCAACAACTTTGTTTAAGGAAACAACACCTTCTATTTCACCTCTAAGAATTTTCTTACACCGATCTGAAATTTGAACATTAATAATTCTTGTGACATTAAAGTGATAAGATGCCCAGTTTTTTAAAATAAGTTGAATGCATTGAGTATGATCAACAACTTTTCCTTTTCAGTGTGAAGAAAATTCTTTGAGTTTATTTAACTCAAGACTAAGAGAAAATATTTCTTTATTTGAGACCCATAATCCAAAACGTAAGAGATCGATCGTGTCATCCATTTCGATATGTTTAATAGAGGAGAATTTAACAATATTCTTTACCTGATACGTTGAGGTATTGTTCCGTTCTGACATGAGATCCTTAGCAACATGAGGAGGATCAGCGTCAAGGATCCCAATGCTATCATGTGAAATGCCAGCGTGAGATTCAACAATCTGAGCCATGAGACACTTACCTTCATCATCTGAGGAGTTTTCTTTTTCAAAATAAGATGATAGTGTAATTATCACCTCTTGAGTGGTTGAACAGTTATGAACCAAATGATAGACAACGAAAGGGAGTGAGTTTTCAATAGCAATTATGTCCTTTACATCGAGATTCATCACCCTTTTCTCTTCCTTGTTATATCTAGGCACATATTTTTCCTTCAGCTTACTACTAGATGCATAATTATTGGATGATTGATGCATAACAGTGTAGGACCTTTGTTGATGATGTTGAGCATATCAATATCCATACACTTGAGAGCTTCCATGCAGAGAAGTTGTGCTTATCAAATGAAGGGATCGTGTTGCAGATTGTTGATTTTGGAGTTAAAAATGTTAACATGGTTACTTGAGTGTATCAATAACATACTCTGATACCAATTTTAGGTTTTTATCGATTAGATACACTTCAAGTATTAAGAATAAACATAAATAATCCAAGAAAAAATAAAGAACGGAAAGTAAATAACACAGGGAGTTTTCCAAATTGTCTTTCGCCATGAAAGGGTTTTTTTCTTCACTATGAAGACGGGTTGTCATCAAGATGATTACGACACCAATCCGTGTTAACAACATTAGGGTTTACCCTAATGTTGTATATATACTAATATATACAAGTATATCCCTTGATTAAATGGATTACGTCTAAGCTATACTAAGAACCGATCTTATCACAAAGATTCCAGATTTGTGATCTATTCTATATTTATCTATATCATTAACTAATATACAAATGATTACATAGGATAACTCCACTATACACTAACGCTTGTAAGCTTGATCCACTGGCGATGTCGATGTTGTAGATGTTGACGTTGACAAATAGCGTGTTGAGTGTTTGACATATCAGATCATAAGGTGTGACCTTACACAACCACTCGTAAATTGGTAACGAATAGCCTTCCACTCGTAAAAGCCTTATGAGTAGCATCAAGACACACGATTCACTATTACACTCCACTCACAAATGTCTTACGTATAGTAACAACTCCCCAGTGGCTATCATAATCTTTATTTGGAAACACCCACTGAATGAATCAGAGCAAATGTAAAAATGAATGGTATCGAATCACTGAATACGATAGTAATATCTGAATGATAATGTAACGCCCGTAGATCCAGGCTAGTAAATTTAGAGATAATACGGGTCGAAAACGACTTTCCGACAAAAGATTATTTAGAATAAATAATCCTAACCAAGTTGTAGAATATGTCTCAAGGGTTCCGCACACATAAAGAACGCCAAAATCCGAGTTCTAACGAAGAAGTTATCGCCCGAAGAAGTTTTACGGCAAAACCGGCAAGACACCGGGAGACATAAATAGTGAATTTACGATGGAGTATTTTTAACCTTAGAAATATAAACAAAAGTTGTAGTATACGTTAAAATGATAACATACAAAAAACAAAACACCCAAATCTGACTTCGTATGAGGAAGTTTTGAATTTTCTAAGATTCTGCTTAGCAGTGCACAACCAGAAACTCGAATTTTAGATCGAGCGGGTTTTGGCCTATGCGACCAAAATGAGAGTTGAATATCTCATTAATAGGAACTCAATGGTAAAAAGACAGACGAAAACAAATTCCGTATGTAGAAGTTATGAATTTTACACGGACATTTAACGGTATAATCTCCTCGTACTGTTAAATTTAAGATCAGTCGAGAATTAGCCGAAGGAGTCAAAATGAAAGTTGTAGATCTTATTTTTACCTATGCGTAGATATAAAGAACGTCAACAATGGAGCTCGTATGTGAAAGGTATGGATTTTAGAAAGTCGGAAGTGTGCTGTGCGAAAATGGGTGACGTGGCACAATCTTTGCCATTGCCACCAGATGGTGACATGTGTCACCAAGTTCAGCCATATTTCACCCTATAAATAGAACATCTCCCACCCTCATTTTCTTCACACCTTTCACATTCTTTCTTCTCTTTACTCTCTCTCTCTCTAGAACCTCTCTCTAGCCCCGAAACCCCCCGAAAAGCCTAGGGAACCTCTCTAGCATGAGGCGGAAGCCCCGGAGTGCTCAACGGCTTCGAGAAGAACTTTTTGGCTCGGAAACGCTGCTCCAAGGAAAACCCAGTTTTCTCTAAAACCCGTTGTAAGTGAGCTACGCCTACGCTATTTTAAATATAGCTTTTATTTAATTATAGTAACGTTATTATGAACTTATAATAAGTACTTGAGATATTATTATGGGTTATATAAGTATTGTTTAATGCTTATATAGTAGTAATAATAGCTAGACTATTAATTAGTCTCGACAAATAATAGACTAAACTCTATTGGTAATAATACTAGGTTTCGTTGAAGGAAATTATTTTTAAGAAACGAAGCGCTGCCTTTGTTCGGAAACACCACCTTTTCAAGTGAGTGCATGGTCCCTTTCATCTTACACATAGATATGAAGTATTTTATATAAACTATGTGTTATGTGTGCATATTATCTGTATACTTGGTATCTATGTTGGAAGAACGATTTTATACAAGTTTTATATGATTTAAACTGTATATGTATTTATATCTACGTAATATGTTAGGTAAAATATGGGTAGATGAAATATGAGTTGGATGATGAGTTGAGAGGTGATATAGACGATGAGGTAAGGGTGAGAGGTGGATGATGTGAGATTCCTTGTTCCCAAATGCTGGCCCCGTCATCTAGCAGAGTATGGATGACAACGACGGACTATTCTAGACAGTCCGGTGGAACACTAGCAAGCTCGCAACCTGTACGTGTTGTGAGCGATGTGTTCATCAGTGTACTCTAAAAGCCCATTAAAATGTATTGCAAGTGGAATCTCGAAAATGATACTATCAATAAACGAGATAACCCTAGCAGCTGTGCTCAAAGGACAATACTGGCAGCTGCGCCTCATATAGAATGTCACAATTATGGCAGTTGCGCCTAAGTGATAGAACTAGCAGCTGTGCTTGACAACTATGTCATTGACAACGATGGACTTCATACCTATTCCTTAGGAATGAATAAACGAGAAATAACTGATTCTTAGGGTAGATCCTGAAGAGTAAAGAAGATAATGGGGATGGGTAATTGGGTTAACTGTTTGATGATTTAACATAATAATTATGTTATTGTGGGTTGAAAACCCTATGTACTCTCCATTTTTCTCAGCCTTACCCACTCAGTTTATTTATATCACAGGTGTTGATATGAAGTCACATTACATTGAGAGATTAAGGAGATATATATCACTAGTGATAATGAATGTAAGTTCTGTTTATGCTTATGTCTCTGTATTGACAATGACATCCCAATGTTTTAAATGAATAAAAATACATTTCTTCGGAAATACTTTGATAACGAATTTATCATGTTTTACTAGGTACAAATTCCACAACATTTTTAATTAGAAGAAGTACTCTGATTTTTATTAAGCATAAACAAAATCGGTCTTTTATGGCCGTAAAAATGAGGATGTCACAGTTGGTATCAGAGCATTAGTTTAAGTGAACTACGAATAAGGATTTATTTCTAGACTTAAACTTAGAATGCTAAGCGATGATTGTGAGGAGTGTGCCTAATATATTTTAGGAAGTACATCTAAATTGAAAGACCCTCACTTTCGTATTTATGAAAGCCCAAACCTTCATACTTGACAATATAGTTAATCCAACACATGCTACTTGCATATTCATAAAAACAATATTTTACATTGATATAGAGGTTACAAACTATTGGATATAAACCGACTATTTTAAAGTGTTATATATTACATAACTTCCTAGGATTCTATAGTTTTATACATATGGGAGTGCAAAATACAATAGTTTCAAACTATTCATAAGCTTCTATCAATACAATAGTTTCAAACTATTCAAAAATCTTCTACCAGTATATAACTATATTAGATGCTTATCTCCTGCAATTTGTTAAACATTGAGAGGGTAAGTGGTGACGCTTAGTGAGTTCAATCATATATATAATATAACGTTATGCCATATATATACCTCAATATGGAAAAAGTAAAGAGGAACAACGAACAACAAGGGCATATGTGAATCATGTGACAAACTTTCCATATCAATCATTGATTTTATTAAAAGATATATAAACAATGAGACATAACAATTTCCATACTTGATATACATCAATAAAGCTTTGACCGAAATGGCACAAAAGACATTCAACTTTGGATTAACATTTTGGTAGATTTCAGGCTTATAGCCCAGTCTAACTTTCTGCCAATACCATAGAATAAAAATCATTCTGTTATGGAGACATGTTCTACATGGCCAGAGGCTACATACCAGTACCAATGTGAATCTAAGTCCTTTCACTGATCAGATGGTCAAAGGTATTTCTTTGCTATTAAAAATAGGGAATAAAAATAACACGGGAAAATAACCGGGAATAATAACAATGAAAAGCACAAAGCACATATAATGCATAACATACAATTGTTCCTATATATTAATCTCACCGTGAAATAACCGGGGGGCTAAAATATTAATTTGGGCAGCACTTCGGCTCTAAATATAACTTTCTTCGTTGAAAACCGGGAGTTTTCTTGATAACCGGACTTTGTGAAGGTAGAGCTTCAAAACCGAAAAGATAAATTTTTTGGGATTCTCGAGCACTTCGGGGCGTGTTTCGTGTGTTAAAAATAAAACCGAGGCTTCGGGGGAAGTGGAAGTAGGAGAAATATATGTTTAGGGGTAAAAAGTGGCAATTTTCTAACATTTACCTAGGAGGTCTCGCACCTCTTATATGGTTGCGAGCCTCGGATCTAAAGCACAAGGGAAGGGCTAGGTTGAAGCGAAGCTCGGATACGCGGCAGAAGGGCAAGGTTCGGATGCGAGGGTCGGAGCAGCTGGCTCGCAGATGGCAGCTTCGGATTGGAGCCAATTTCGGTCCAATGGGTAGGCTCCACGAAGGTCCGAGGATCATCCGAGGAGTGTGTGCGGTGTGTCTCATGCGAAAGTGTCCGAGGCTTAGTGGACCACCGACTTGGTCCAATCAGAAGGCGACACAGAGAACCTCGGTCCTATCAGGAGGTGACACGTGGAGGCTGCATGCGAGGGATGACGTGGCTGGCACTATTCATGTGAAATTTCTTGAAAATTGTGCCCAATCTTGTAAAATCCATAACTTTCTCATACGGGCTCCATTTTTGACGTTCTTTATAACAACTTTCGTTTAGACTTCGTGGCTAATTTTGACTTTATTTTTAATATTATTATTTTTAACTCACCGGGACAGGAAAATCCGTTAAAAATTAATAACTTGTTCATCCGACATCCGTTTTCGTCAGACATTTTACCGTTGTACTACTTATGATGAGACCTTCAATTCTCGTTTAGGTTGTGTCGGCTAAAAATCACTTGATCTAAAATTCGAGTTTTTAGTTGTCTACTGCTAAGCTGAAACTTAGAAAATCATAACTTCCTCATATGAAGTCAGATTTTGGCGTTCTTTTTATCGGAATTCTCGGTTTAACGAATACTACGATTTTCAGGTAGATTACTAACGCTAAAAAGTAGTTTATCCAAAACTCACTTTTTACGTCATTCGATGTCGTGCCAGTTTTGTCGCGGATCTTCGATTGGTCATAACTTGTTCGTTATAACTCGGATTTCGATGAGGTTTTCGCCTAAATGCTTCTAACGAGATTATCTACAAATTTTAATAATAAAAATTTACTTATTCCAAATTTTATATTTTCATTAAATTTCACTATGTGAAATTTGATTGGAATCTCATAAGACTTCCAATACTTTCTGAATGATTCTAAGCATAGTTTTACTTCAATTCTGGTAAAAACTATCTGTTAGAATTCAACATTCAAATTCATATAATATTTCATAATATTATTTACTTAAAACATGATTTCAAAACGTGTATGTTACATGAATAGACACAAGCACTAGCTTAATTAGGGAAGATGCCTAAAATGATTTTATGTGCTAAATGATTTAAGATGCTTTATGCTATCATTTGATCGGATCTATGGTTTGTTGCCGACTAGATCTGGAAATTTTATGTGCTTAGGTTTCTAAAAGTTTAATTACGATATTAGAACTAGCATGTAACTTTTTGGAGTAATACGGAGGAATACGCCTCTAGATCTTCCTCTATCTGTATTCTCGTCTCGATACACCGAACACCTACTTTGGTGTATACAATGTCATGATAAGGACTCATAGCAGACTGAGCAAATGGAGAATATGAGAAGGCTTACGATAGTGAATGATACCTATCAGAAGATAGTTTAAGAGTGATATCTTGCCTTTAAAATGCGTCTAATAAATAATACGTCTAGTACAGGACAAGCTCACTTTCGATTAGAAGAAAGAAAGATTTTTGTTAGAATCCATCAAGTTATCCCAACGTCTGAAATTTACACCACCAACCGGGTCGAAGCAGAATTGTTGATTGAAGATACACATGGAAGAAGTCCTAGTAGAGTCTAGCGAAAATTATATGATTGTTCAGACACATTTGTATGTGTTAATTTTTTTTTTTTTTTTGTGATAATGACTTGGAAAAGTGCGAGACAATACTTGGGACGAGTATGACTAGGTGTGAAAGGTAGTAGAGGCCTATACTACCGGAAGCACAGGACTCATGCTTGGATCAGGGAAAGTCACAAGGTTACCAAGAAGCTAGTAATTGATACCATTTTATTCAAATATGTTGTTACCATCGTTTCGGTAATGACTAAGAGGATGATTGTTATTTCGACCCTAGTGGTCATATCAAATTGAGCCTGACTATGATTAGTATGTTACGTGGTTCAGAGCACCAAGTTTGATGTAGCATCTAACTTAAGCCGGAAGAATGAAATAAAAGATAATCAAAGCGATCGGTAGGGGTATCGCGATAGTTGCTTGTAGTTAGAAATGCTACCTTTTAAGATGTGATTAGAACATGAAGAAATCTATAGTCTGTTCTAGAAGACTCTAAGAGACCTGAGTCTAAGCGTGGGAACATATGATGATAAGTAATTAGAATATGACACATCCGTCCATTGTAGTAATAAAATAACTTATCTTAAGTTTGTTAAGAAGAAGAAGCAGCTTCCAGTGAGGATCAAGATTGTGACTTGAAGGTCATAATTTGGAGTCTAACGTGAGATAAGGAGCAAGTGCAAGATCGAGCACCGCCTACAATCAGGAAGTCTTAGAGTTAGATACTCGTTCGAAGAAACATCAAAGTTATGGTTTTTACTTAGTAGGAAAAGATAATGTATGAAGTCATCATGTGAGCCCTGTTTCGTTGATGATTCTGAGACGTAATCATCCTAAGGGGGAAATAATGGTAACGCCCGTAGATCCGGCCTAATCAATTTAGAGATAATAAGTGTCAAAAACGACATTCCGACAAAATATTATTTAGAATAAATAATCTTAGCCAAGTTTTATAATTTGTTTCAAGCGTTCCGCACATATAAAGAATGCCAAAGTCCGATTTATAACGAAGAAGTTATCGTCCAACGAAGTATTACGGCAAAACCGACACCACACTGGGAGACGTAAATAGTGAATTTACGATGGAGCACTTTTTAGCCTATGAAATCTAAACAAAAGTTGTAGTATACGTTAAGCTGAGAACATACAAATAAAAATGTACGCCCAAACCTGACTTTGTATGAGGAAGTTATGAGTTTTCAAACATTTGGCTTAGCAGTGCACAGCCCGAAACTCGAATTTCAGATCGAGTGGGTTTTGGCCTACCCGACCTAAATGAGAATTGAACATCTCGTTAATAGGAACTCAAGGGTAAAAAGAAAGATGAAAACAAAGTCCGTATGTAGAAGTTATGAATTTTACGCGGACACTTAACCGTATAATCTCGTTGTACTGTTAAATTTAAGATCGTTCGTGAATTAGCCAAAGGTGTCAAAATGACAGTTGTAGACCTTATTTTTACTTACGCGTGGATATAAAGAACGTCAAAAACAGAGCTCGTATGTGAATGTTACGGATTTTAGAAGTCGGAAGTGCGATGTGCGAAAATGGGTGACGTGGCACAATCTTGGCCATTGCTTTCTCCCCATGTCTTGCCACCAGATGGTGACATGTGGCACCACGTTCAGCCATATTTCTCCCTATAAATAAAACCTCTCCCACCCTTATTTTCTTCACACCTTTCACATTCCTTCTTCTCTTTACTCTCTCTCTAGAACCTCTCTTTAGCCCCGAAACCCCTCGAAAAGCCTATGGGACCTCCCTAGCATGAGGCGGAAGCCCCGGAGTGCTCGGTGGCTCCGAGAAGAAGAACATTTCGGCTAGGGAATGCTGCTCCAAGCAAAGCACGATTTTCTAGAAAACCTGTTGTAAGTGAGCTACGCCTACGCTATTTTTAATATAGCTTTTATTTAATTATAGTAACGTGATTAGGAACTTATAATAAGTACTTGGGATATTATTATGGGTTATATAAGTATTCTTTAACACTTATATAATAGTAATAATAGTTAGACTATTAATTCGTCTCGACAAATAATAGACTAAACTCTATTGGTAATAATACTAGGTTTCGTCGAAGGAAATTATTTTTAAGAAGCGAAGCGCTGCCTTTGTTCAGAAACACCACCTTTTCAAGTGAGTGCATGGTCCCTTTCATCTTACACATAGTGTCACATCCCAAAACCAAGAACGGCGGAAACGTTATGGGGTGGAGGACGTCGTGTATAATATCAACAACAATGTAAAGTAGTAAACAAGCAACAACATCATCCATTGCATTAATAGTATAATTATTATACAAATGTGTTTTGTCAAATTTTTATAAACACTAAAGCATAAATCAAATAGAAAGATAAGTCTTGAACAAGCTCCATCTTCCTTTCTCCTTGCATCGGTACCTGTCTATGATGACCTGAGGATACAAGTAATTTTGAAAGCGAGTATCAGCTTTGAAGCTGGTGAGATCATAAGTATTTAGTGTCTTAATTTATATGTAAGTATTTGTATGTAAGAATTTGTAAGTCTATGTATTGTAAGTATTTAAAGTGTATATGAACTGTAAGTGTTTGAAAAACCCTAGAATCCCTATGATTCCTACTAGTATATGAAGGTGTCTTCTACCAAGACCTAATTCTTCTGAATATAGTCTTCTACCAAGACCTAACTGCTCTATATGTGTGTCTCTTGTAAGCATATGTATTTTCCAAAGTATAACTATCATTATCCAAAAATATAGTTTCTACATTTCCGTGCGTCGTGTGAATGTTCACGAGGTGAATGTAATGGGAAAAAAGAAATAGTAATATGGTGTAGTGCTACAAGAACTACTGCCGTACTAACTACCTTAAACCGGATTTATATTAAGGCATTATGTGATAAATTGCACCATACTATCGACTAGTAACAACGACATAATGAATGGTCGTAATAACGGAATGACGTTCGGCACCCGCAGACCTGCAGGTCCGGCTATAGCTAGCAGCAAGGTGTAGGATTTTCAATCCAGTATAGATTTATACGCAAACTCACGCTCTCCCTCCAAGAGACTCTGGCTACAACTCGAGTCATGACATTTAAGTCATGCTCCGATTTAAATCACAATAATTAACGTATTCTTGTATATGTAATGTAATGAACTGTTCTAGCTGTAATGTATGTGCTCTCTACCTAGCAAGTATAGTAATGTAATCATTCTAGTATAGTTGTATATGTTCTCTTCCTAGTATGGTTGTATATGTAATATACTGTAATGTTCTAGAAAGTGTTGACTCATGAATGAACTGACTCGTTGTATGATATCGTGTTCTAGTAATTGTTCTAGTATCTTCCTGAACTACCCATATGGTAGTTTACTAGTAATGTATCTGGTACGTATGGTCATGGATGTATACCCTTGCTACCGAAGGGCATGGGATGAACTGGAAGGACCTTTTATGACTATATATGTACACATGATATATATATAACTAATATTTAAATGACCTTCGGACGAGTACCCGATATCCCACCAGACCACATCTCAAGCGCGAAAAGGAAATAGGGTGGATAGCCTTCCTAAGTCTATTAAATATTTCTTATATAACTATACATATAGAGGCACGCAATTTATAATATAAAAGCATAAATAAGTTTTTAAAAAACATTTGGAACATAAATAATATTTTAACAAAAGATCGACTTGATGTCAATCTATAAAACAATTTGAAGGCATAAGTTTGATAAAACAGTTTAAGTATAAGGAAACATTTGTTTGAAACACAGTTGTAAATAAGTTTGAAAGGTAATGTACATAGTAAGATGTACAGTGTAATAAGTAGTTTAAAACATATAAAATGTTTATCAAAATCATTTGAAGGAAACCGTTTGGTAAAACGGCTAATGAGTAGCCAAATCTTTTGAATGTTGTATATTAATCACATGTGATTGATATAATAACTAGCGTAATTCTACTTATTAATCGCATGTGATTGATATATTAACTAGCATAATTCTACTTGTATCCCCCCCATAAAACATTTAAAAATAGTTTAAAACATTATTTAAGGGGTATGAACTCACCTGCAGTAAGTGACTGGAAATGAACGGACTGTTATCGTAAGGAAGGATCAGGCAAGTGCTTGGTGTCAAGTGAAGACTTAGACACACACAATGATCCTAATTACATATGAAAACATATGTATATAAATAATTAGTGATTAAAACACCAATTATACAAGTATAACATTTAAGCGCGAGGAAAACACTTTTGGTCAAGTGCTAGGAGGCTAATGGGTTGCAACAAAAGAGTGCAAAGCCCCTAATGGGAGTTTAAGGTCTAATGACCATATTCATTGGAGTTTATGGCCCAGAGACCATATTCCCTTGGAGTTTACAGCCGTAAACTCCCTTGGGAGCGTTTTTATGGTGTTTTCAAGTCTCAAACATTTCTAGGTAATGATCTATGTTGGGTTCTAGGCATAAGGAAGGAGTTAGGGTGTCATTTGACCCCTTTATAGGTGTTTACGGCCAAAAGACCATATCCCTTAGAGTTTACGGCCGTAAAATCTCATGGGATGGATGTTTTAATTCTTTCAGGTCTCTTGCACAAGTAGGATAACTTCTAGGCTTTTGTTTAAGGCTAAGGGGGACCCTAGGCACACATTGGTGCCCTTACTTGGTGTTTACGGCCCAAGAGCATTTCTTGGCCATAAACTCCCTTTAAGGGGTTTTCTTGATGTGTTAAAGTCTCCAAATTAGCTAGAAGTAATTGAGGGTTAAAGTATAAAGCCTTTAGGGTGATTAGGGCACATTTAAGCCCTTGAAATTGGTGTTTACGGTCCAAGAAACTCTTGGGCCGTAAACTCCTAAAGCTATGTGATCTTGATTGATTTTTAGTCTTAAATGATCATACATATTATCCTAAGCTAGTTACCTAACAAGGAAATGGGACTAGATGGCCTTTAAGCTTCATTTTGGAGTTTACTCCCCAAGAACGTTCTTGGGCGGTAAACTCCCGGATCTCATATATTTGCCATACAATCTATGTTAATAAGCATAAAACAAGCATTATAACATAACTAGATAAGTGTACTCACGATTTTGGATGAAAACCCGAAGATTTGTGAGAGAGAATTTGGCTTTTCTCTAATTGGAATTCAACTAATGAACCAATTTGGTTCAGAATTCTATTTATAGTCCTGAGATTTTTGGCAAAAAATATTTCTATTCTCGGAATGAACTCTAATATCCTAGAGTATTGGAATTTCAGTGTTGCACAAAACCCTAGTGGATCCACTCTCCTAATATCTTCTTAGGTGTAAAATCCTGAAAACTGCCAAACTTATACTCGAAATCTGAGTTTTCACTGTAACTGCTCTACTTCTATTGGCTTGGAATGGTTTGTTCAGAATGGATATTTCGGGTTGTCACACATAGATATGAAGTATTTTATATAAACTACGTGTTATGTGTGCATATTATCTGTATACTTGGTATCTGGATGAACGATTTTATACAAGTTTTATATGATTTAAATTGTATATCTATTTATATCTACGTAATATGTTGGGTAAAACATGGGTAGATGAAATATGAGTTGGATGATGAGTCGAGAGGTGATATAGAACATGAGGTAAGGGTGAGAGGTGGATGATGTGAGATTCCTTGTTCCCAAATGTTGTCCCCGTCATCTAGCAGAGTATGGATGACAACAACGGACTATTCTAGACAGTCCGGTGCAACACTAGCAAGCTCGCAACCTGTACGTGTTGTGAATGATGTGTTCATCGGTGTACTCTAAAAACCCATTAAAATGTATTGCAAGTGGACTCTCGAAAACGATACTATCAATAAACGAGATAACCCTAGCAGTTGTGCTCAAAGGACAATACTGGCAGCTGCGCCTCATATAGAATGTCACAATTATGGCAGTTGCGCCTAAGTGATAGAACTAGCAGCTGTGCCTGACAGTTGTGTCATTGACAACGATGTACTTCATACCTATTCCTTAGGAAAATCCTTAGGAATGAATAAATGAGAAATAACTGATTCTTAGGTTAGATCCTTAAGAGTATAAAAGATAATGGGGATGGGTAATTGGGTTAACTGTTTGATGATTAAAAATAATAATTATACTATTGTGGGATGAAAATCCTATGTACTCAGCAGGTTTCCCAACCTAACCCACTCAGTTTATTTATATCACAAGTGTTGATATGAAGTCACATTACACTGACAGATTAAGGAGATATGGATCACTAGTGATAATGAATGTAAGTTCTGTTTATGCTTATGTCTCTATATTGACGATGACACCCCAATGTTTTAAAAGAATAAAAATACATTTCTTCGGAAATGCTTTGATAACGAATTTTTCATATTTTACTGGGTACAAATTCCACAACATTTTTTATTAAAAGAAGTACTCTGATTTTTATAAAGAATAAACAAAATCGCTCTTTTCTGGCCGTGAAAATGGTGATGTCACAGATAACATATCGATAATGAATTTCCATCAAATTTTCCTAAATAAAAAGCAACAAAGATTAGTCAAAATTTGGAACATAAAGTGTTTCGATCATTTCCAATCGATTTAAAATTCTTAAAAATGACTTTTCGTTAAGAGGTTTTGTAAAAATACAAGCCAATTTATCTGTCGGTTTAACAAAATGGACTTTGATATTGCCATCCACAACACAATCTTTGATGAAATGATATCAAAGTGAATTGTGTTTCGTTTTGGAATGTTGAATAGGATTATGACATAAGTGAATTGCACTTTCAGAATCACAAAAGAAAGGTATGTTCTTCATATTTATCGCATAGTCACAGAATTGGCTTTAAATCTAAATCACTTGCGAGATATAGGCACCAGCCAAAATATATTCAGCATCAACTAATGAAACGGATACACATGTCTTCTTTTTCGACTGCTAACTCACAAGCTTCCCATCTAAGAATTGACATCCTCCTGTACTGATTTTGCAATCCAATTGATAACCTCCTAGATCAGAATTAAAATATGACTGACTAAAGAATCTTGTGTTCACTAGATACCATATTCCAAGAGTTGGAGTTCGATGAAGAAATAAAGAATATTATTAACAGCTGTGAGATGAGGTTCACTGGGATTGATTTGGTACCTTGCAAAATTACACAATGAAAACATAAAATTAGGTCAACTTACAGTTAAATACAATAATGAACCGATCATGCTACAATATGTTTTTAGATCAACAACTACCTTTTCAAATGAAGAACTTAAACGAGTGCCGAGTTCCATGGGTAGTTTCGTCTTTGATCAATTCGTCATTCCAAACCGTTCAAGTAGGTTACGAGAACATATTTTTTGATTTATAAAGATTCCTTCCCTGCTTAGATGAATATTTAATCCCAAGAAATGATTGAACTTCCCCATCATGCTCATTTCGAATTGAATCTGTATAAGATCCTCAAAATCCTTTGACAACGAAGGGTCAATAGAACCAAATATTATGTCATCTACATAATTTTGAACAATCATTAGATCATCCCCCACTTTCTTACAAAATAGAGTGGGGTCAACTAATCCTTGCTTAAATTTAACGATTTTTAAAAAATTAGTCAGTGTAGCATACCAAGCACGAGGTTCTTGTTTTAACCCATAAACATCTTTGTCAAGGATATAACAATGATCAGGAAACTTATTGTTTCTGAATCCAAGTACATGCTCAACATAGACCGTTTCTTCAAGTACACCATGGAGAAATATGCACTTTACATCCATTTGATAGACATCAAAATTCTTATGAGCTTCATAAGCAAGAAAAATTCGTACAGCCTCGAGTCTTGCGATAGGGGCATAGGTTTCTTCGTAATTAATTCCTTCTTGTTGCGAATATACTTTTACAACTAATCTAGCTTTAGTACGAACCACATTACCCTATTCGTCCATTTTATTTTTATAAACCAATTTCAAAACAGCAATTGAAACATTTTTAGGTTTTGGAATAAGCTCAAAACTTTGTTTCTCTCGAATTCAGCCAACTCCAGTTAGAATGCAACAACCTAATCAGGATGTTCTAAAGCATTCTTGACTATTTTCGGTTTGATTTTTGAAATTAAAACATTGAACATGCAATATTCTTAACGAACATTAAGAACCTCATTCCTAGCTCAAACCTGTGCTCATGTTAAAACACATGAACTAGAATCACAAAGAATTTGTTCTTTAGGATGATCATGAGTCCCTTTCTCCATAAGAGGAAATCAATGATTAAAGTCCAAAGGTGCATCTTCAAACACGTCTTCAACTTCACATATCTCATCTGTAATGGAAATATTATCATTAACATCATGATATTCATTACCCTGAGCATCGTTATCATCATCATCATTTGTTCCACTTGCATCCGCCTCAACCAAATGATTCATTGTTTGTTTCTCCCCATCAACACCATCTTGCGAGGATCTCAGCTCCCCCTCGACTCGAGTAGGAGAAGATAAATGCTCCCCCTCTATACGATTTGGAGATGTCGAGTACTCCCCCTCGACACTAGTAGGACTCGTAGTCTAATCCTTCTCTATGTGCTTTGATACTTCTGGTACTTGATTATCTTCAATATTTACCTTAGTATCAATATCCCGGTCAAGTATACCAAAGAATAAATCAAAATCAACATCGAAAATAAGCGTTTTCTCAGATTCATTATTTGTATTAGATAGAATGGGTTTCTTTGAAAATTCTTTTTCAATTCTCTTCACATAGTAATCGTCAATTCTGAGAGGTAATGTTTCTTCAACTTTTCGTGCTCGCTTGTTCAACACCCTATATGCGACAGATTTATGTGAATATCCCAAGATAATTCCTTCATTGGATTTCATTTGAAATTTGGAAAGATTATCTTTGAGATTCATTATGAAATATCTACAACCAAAAAATATTTCACATTAGGTTTCCTTTTGTTAATGATTTCATAAAGTGTGATGTTAAAACAATGATGAATGAATGAACGATTTTGTGTAAAACAATCTGTCAAAACTGCTTCTGCCTAAAAATATTGATGTAAATATGCATATGTGAACATCGTCCTAGCTGCTTCGCATAAGGAACGATTCCTCTTTCTGACAACACCATTTTGTTGTGGTGTTTAGGAGACAAAAAGTTATGAGAAATTCCAAAATTTTCCAAAAACGAATCAAGAATTTGATTCTTAAACTAAGTCCCATCATTGCTCTTGATATTGCGAACTTTCTTCTTCAAACTTAATTCTATATTTTTGATAAAATCAATCATCACTTGATTTGTGTCCGATTTCTGTCTAAGAAAGAAAACCCAAGTAAATCGTGAAAAATCAGCAAAAATAACAAGTATATACTTCTTCTTATTGAGTGATTAAAAAATAGAAGGACCACACAAATCAATGTGTGGAAGTTCCAACGATTTGACAATCAATGAATCAATTATGATTCCATAACCTTGACGATGTTGTTTACCCTGTTCACATGATGCACATAACGAATTGTTGTCAAATTTCAAAATAGGAAAACCATGAAAACGATCATTTAATACAAGTTTATTTAAAATTTTGAAGTTAAGATGAGAAAGTATTTAATATCAAAGCCAACTGAGGTTAAATGTATCCTTTGATAGTTGACATACTGAGGGAATGCCCGCTATAGGTTTTATGTCCAAAGTGAACATATCGCCCTTCCTCTTCGACTTCAACAAGACTTCCTTTGTTTCTTTGTTCAAAATTACACCCCCTTCTACATAAAAAAGAACTTGATTCCCAGTTCCAACAACGAGTTGTGTGACACTTATTAGGTTGTACTCCAACGCTCCGACATAAGCGACCATGTTTACAATAAAAACTCCATTCTTAACTTTTTTGTATCCCTTAAATTTACACTTATGATTGTTCCCAAATTTCACCACTCCAGCATTCTCAAGTTTCCTAAAAACACTCAGATTCTCCTTATGACTAGTCATGTGGCGTGAGCCTCCACTATCAATATACCAATTTTTATTATATTGCTCCTCACATAGTACCTGCTATCATTCAGAGAGATTTAGGTCCCCAAGACTTTTTGGGACCTTGGGCATTAGCGTGAAAAGTAGTGTGCAATGCAAAATTAAAAATCCAACTATGAACTTGTGTTTTAATTTTGTCGATTAAGTCAGTTTCGTCAGTTTTAGGCATAGATATGTAATAAATAAATGGCGAAGTGTCAACTTTCATTTTTCCTTTTTCAACCTTACTTTTAGAAACATCAACTTTTGTAGCTTTAACTTCTTTCCATTTTGACACTTTCGACACTAATTCTTGAGGCAAAGTGCTTTCACTCATCAACACATTCAAGTAATTCTCATAATTATGTTGGACTTGCTCTAGAATGCTTTTTCAATTGATATTGCCTTCATTTTCCTTTAAACCAATGATTAAAATTTTCATTTCATTTCTTCATTTAACAAAAGAAACATTCGATTTGTGCTATGAATCAGGATTTGGAAAATGTGCGTCATCAGGTTTAAATGGTATATTTTTCTTCACAATGTTTGTTATTTTAAAAAAATGCATTTGAGAAAAAAAAATTGTGGTCGTTGTTGAAATTTTTTTTGATATTGAGTTTGATACCCATAACGAGTTTCTTTCTAAAATTTCTTTGATTTTGGGAAAAAATCCTTTGCACATTTTTCTAAAAACGATTTTGTGCTTTCGTTTTTCGTTTTAAGAACCATTCGTCTTTTGTGAAAAATCATTTTGAGATATATGCTCAACATTTTTGTTAGCTTTGGCAATAGATTCTGAAAATTCTTTTGAAGTATGAGTTTTTTATGTTTAAGAAAACTTCTTATCAGAATTTTGTGATGACTTTTTCTTCAATGTCTTTGCGTTTTGAGAATCTTTTTGTTTCTTCCAATAAGCCTTATTTTGTACTTTCCTTTTAGAAATTTTATTTCTCACATCAGATTTCTCAAGTTCTTTTTCATGATTTTGAGTCTTTTCCTTTGATTTTTGGAATCATTAAGAATAGACTTGTCACGGACCTTCTTAGTTTTACCTTCGACATCATGCTTAACAATCTTTAAACCCAAACTTTATTTGTGTTCTGTATATGTTCTTTGGAAAATGATTTTTAACTCTGTTGACGTTAAAATCCCTCATCATTCACTTTTGAATTATCTTCTTTTAACAACTCATTTATTTTTGGATCAATGGTTTCCTCATTACCAGTCGCAACGAACACTTGGTTAGGAAGACGTTTAATACAAGTTGGACAAAGAACTGGATTGGTTTCAATAAAAAATTTTCATTTTTCTTAGAAAACTTATGTGTATTCCTTGGAATAATCATACACTTGAGCTTCAACAACTCATGAGGTTTCCTTTTCACAAGAATCATCGTCATTATCAATTGTGTTGTTTGTTATATCCCTGACAACAACTGATTCTTGAGAACCATCATCTTTAGTTGTCGAATAGAAATCATTGTTTAGCGTCATTGTTGAATCAACATTCTCTTTGCCTTTAGCTAACAAAGTGACACTAATGACTGACAATTTTGAGCAGTCAACACATTCCTCATACTCAACTTCATGGATATTGTCTGAATCATCTTTCATATCATAAAATTTTGTTGAGTACTTTAAGTTAAATTCTCAGTCTTATTCAAATTTTTGATTTGTTCTTTTTTGTTCAAAGTCTCATTCACAATATAAACAAGTTCATCAACATTCAAATATTCATTAATATTCACAATATTATATGCCTATGAACTATTTGGAATAGTATCATACTCAATTACTTTACTTTCACAATCAAACATTGTATCGTCAACTAGTTCTCTTTTGAAAGTAATGAATGTAAGTAGCTTCATATGTTATCCTTTAAAGAATTCAGATGGATGATATAGGTCAGTCAACTTTCCATAAATATGTTTGGTTGTATTACAATTCATGTTTCTTTGTTTTACTAACATAAATTTATCTCGACGAAGTGAATCCCTATCACATATAATATTTTTAATTTTTAGTTTTAAGCCTTCTATCTTACTGTTCTTATCATCTAACTTATTTCGAGCTTCATATAGTAAGGTCTTAGATTTCTCTACATCACTACCCATAGAGATCAACATATCATTCAGATAAGAACAGGTTTCATCAAATTCAGATAAAACAGCATGATAACAGTTTAAAGGAACATTAAGCGAAATAAGAAGATCATCTACCCTTGCAGTCATTGGTGACTTTGGGGCAATGGTAACAAAGCATCTTCCAGTTAACTTCTCATTCTCTTCATCACTTTCTTCTCCCTTCTCAATCTTCATAACTTCGATATCATTCTCTTCCTCATCTACAACAAACAAGCTCCTAATTTAAAATTGATCTTTCTCAAGTTTAGTAAATAGGACTCCATGTGTAGGATGACACATCTCCTCGTCACTGTTATCAGCTCCCTTCGCCATCAAATAAAGATTCGTAGACTTTGTGCTAAGTTCTTCCAGATTTATTGAGTAGTACCACGAATCACCCTTTAATTTCTTCTCGACCTTCTTCTCTTATTCATTATTCTTTATTATCGTAACTCCTTTCTCAATTGCAACAGTGTTCGTAATTTCCTTCTTCTATGAACAATTCTTGAAATTCCCATTTATCAGTTTCTTGTAGAATTGTTTCACCCTATTTTGCATTTGATGATTAGCTCATTCAACCTATCATAATATGCCTCAATAGTCTCATTTTCTTTCTGCTTAAAATCAGCCAATTATGAGAGACATCGTGTGACAGATCTCTTCTTAGTTCTTTCATTTCCTTTATACTTCTCCTTCAAGGTATCCTAGATCTCCTTCATAGTCTTACAGCCGAGCACATAGCTATAAACAACTGGTGGAAGAGCTCTTCGTAGTTCACGGAGACATATTTTATCATTTGCTTTCTTCTTCTTTCCTTGTGCGATCATATCTTCAGCAGCTCGAGCATTACCGACAGCTTGAACCAAATTAGCACGGTAAGGTCTAGTCTCGATAGATCTCTAGAGATCCTCATCAAAAACATTTAGATAGTCTTGCATACGATCAACCTCTTGATTGTAGTACTCAGGAATTAACATTGGAATCTTAGTTGCATATCCAAGGAAGTTCACGAAGTTCATCATAGTGTTAACATTGAGATTTTCCATCAGATTGATTGTAAAGAGGAATGTGTTGAAGAGAAATGAATTAGATATTAGATTAACTGACAAAAACTGACACAAAATCGATTAATCACAACTGTTTAAATGAAGAATTGCGTTTCTATCTTCAAGAAATATTGAATCGGAAGGATCGAATCAATAAGACGAAAATCGTGAAAGGATTATTCAATCGAAATAATGATTCATGCTCTGATACCAATTGATAAGTTTTCTAGAAATGTGTTTTAATCAATCGATTAGAAAAACAGAGTAAGAACACGACGATCTAAATAAGATATGGTTTCAACACGTATATTCCAGAATGAGTACAAAGAGTTTGAGTACAAGAATGAAAAATGCTATTACAAAAGTTACTCTATCCTCTAAGTACCTACCAAATTTATAGGGTACTCACATAACCAAACAATACTAGGACTCGAGATTACATTGCTATTCATAAAATTCCTAGTAAATACATTACATAATGAGTCCATGTGACCACTCATTATTTACAGACTACTAGATAACGATTTTACTACCTATTCGACATATCTCAACAAAACATGACTCAACATGTTGAGGATTTTGTGGTAAATTATGATGCGTCAATCACGAGATTGGGGGCAGAAATTATGCAGTGAGGCGGGGACATTATGTATGCATGCAATCAGTTCAAGAATCATGAGGTTAGATACCCAACACATGATTTTGAGTTAGGGGCAGTTGTGCTTTTCCTTAAGATTTGGCGACATTACCCATATTGGGTCTGATATTCCATCTACACAAATCACAAGAGTTTGAGATATCTTACGTATCAACTTAATTTGAATATGAGGCGACAAAGGTGGTTTGACATGGTCAAGGATTTTGATTGCGAGATTCTTTATCATCGATGGTAGGCCAATATGGTCTTTGAAGCCTTGATTCGCAAGGTGGTTGGTACTTCAATTCAAGGACTCTGTTTTAGGATGACCACTGACTCACCACTATTGGATTTGATCAGAGAGGTTCAGGCCAAGGGAATCATGATGGAGAATTGGAAGAAGAAGAGGATCATAGGTCTGATTAATAGGTTTGGAACCGATACTAGCGGCCTTTTTACCCAGTGGTCGGGTATGGGTCCCAATATCTGGCAGGGTCTATCAGATAATGATGGAGGAGGCGCACAAGTCTAGGTTTGCGATCCATCCTGGAGCCACAAATATGTATCGAGACTTGATACGTAGCTATTGGAGGCCATGCATGAAGCGGGAGATAGCATGGTGTGTAGAGAGATTCTTGACCTATCAGACCGTCAAGGCAGAGCACCACAGGCCGCATAGTAACATGCAGCTCTTGCAGATTCCCATGTGGAAATAGGAGCAGATTAATCCGTGGATTTGATCACCAAGCCGCCGAGGACGGCCATAGGATTCGATGCTATTTAGGTCATTATCGATCATTTGTCCAAGAGTGCCCACTTTCTTGCTATTTGGGAGAGTTCCTCGGCCGAGAAATTGGCCAATGTGTATGTGTGCGAGATTTTCATTCATCATGGAGTATTGGTTTTTATAGTATCTGATCATGATGTACGATTTACATCCCGGTATATAATAGATATTTCATGAGGAGTTGGCTACGAGGCTGCATTTTAGTACTGATGATTATCCACATACTGATGGTGAGAGTGAGAGGACCATTCAGACGCTTAAGGATATGCTGAGGGCTTGTGTTATCGATTTTGGTGGGATTTGGGACTCCTACCTTCTCCTAGCAGAGTTTTCATATAACAACAACTATCATTATAATATTGGTGCACCACCGTACTGTTGGATTAGGTGTTTAAGCCCATAACTATTTTCATATGTACTTGACCCGATTGTGAGCATGGTCCTTTTGGGTTGCCTTCACCATCGCAACTGATAGGATGAACTAAGGAGAAAGAGGATTAATTATAATTTATTAATATATTATGTGAATAATATATTAAAAGAGTAATCATATTGTTTAATTAATTTTGTCAAGAATTAATAAGAATTAATTTTATGGCTAAATGAGATTAATTAAATAAAGGGGACTGATATTGTAATTATAAGATAGTTGCATAAATTGGCTAATAGACTCCAGAGAAGTTGGAGTGGACGAAATCTATGGGGAAACCCATAAGAATTCGTCCAAGGTCTCTAAGGAGGGAGTCTATGGGCTGCCTAGGGCCTCAACAGTCAGATTAGGGTTTCCTTGTTTGATAACCCTAATAGCATAACTATATAAGGAACCCCTAAGGCCCAAAAAAAACATGTGCAAGTAATCCCTAAGGGTTCTTAGATGTTTTTGGTTCTCCTCCTTCTTCTCCTAAGTCATCTTGTTGCTCATGGTGTTTGTGAATCCATTATAGGTGCAACATTTGAGGCACTAAGCATTCAAAAGTCAAGATCACGAGGAATTGAGATTTTTATTGCTACATAACATTAAAGGTAAGATCTACTCCCTTTTGATTATGATAATATCGATTTCTATATATGCTAGATCTAGGGTTTATGAGCTATGGATGATTATTGTATGTTCATTAGACAAACTAGATCCAAAGTTTTAGGGTTTGCATGTACACCATAGGATTGATGTAATGCTCATATCCCAATAGTGGTATCAGAGACTAGGTTGTTTGTTTGATGTATTTGATGTTTTTTTAATCATTCATTGCCTGAAAGTCGAAGTTTTTGGTCCTCTGCCTAATTGACTTGGTGAGTCAGACTGACTCGGCGAGTCAGGCTGACTCGGTGAGTCCAGTCCCTAACTCGGCGAGTCCAAGGGTCAGACAGAGGAAACTTCGGGATTTTTGCTGATTTGGCTTGGGAAAGTTACCAAAAACATTTATAACACTTAAAATTCAATTTTTTATGTTTGGTATTGATTATCCTAACCTAAATAGAAGATAATTGTCATTTAATAAGATATTTATTGCCTTATTTGATAAAATTTAATTATTTGTATGATTTGATGTGCATTATCTTGCCTTGAAAAAGAATTAGGTCAAATTTAGATAATTACTAATTATTTGATTAATTAAAAGTTTTTGTAATTTGTCATATATGGTTGTGAAAAGGTTCAAAACTTGCCATCATGTTTTGGAATTTAATTTTGATTAAAAGTTCTAATTTTTAAATGTAAAATTCTAAAACCCTAGTTTTTTGAAAAAGTTCGAATTACACCCTTATGGTTTTATTAAGTTAATTAAATGTATAATTAAAAGAGAATTAATAAATCCATAATGACATGGTTTATATTTAATTGAATTAGAAGGTATAATTTATTAATTTAGACTACATACTATTTTAAAAGTAATAAATAAACCCTTATACTATATATAAAATTAAAAGTCTAATATTATATATGTATAAGTAAAATGTGAGTCTTACCGTCAGTGGGCCTCATTCACGAAGCTGGTCCATAAGGGGTGTTTAAGAAAGCGGCCTGTAAAATAACCACCATTGGGTATCCACTCTTACCCACCGCACTCTTGACTAGTGGATGGTCGTTAGCCGAACGGGTATGATATGACACAACCTTCCATTATAAGTATAATGAATACGAAGTAACTAAACACTTTTATAAATTCCCAAATCTTAATTACTTTAGGAAAAATTTGGAGTTGGTGTTATTCCATGAAATTACACTTTGTATCCTTGCTAAGACTTTAGTGGAGAGTGTGTGGTTAATCGACACACTAATTGGCTCTAAAAAAAGGTGGCAAAGGGTGACTTGATGTTTGTCATATATCGATGGAGCATGTGTGGTTAACCGGCACGTCGATTAGGTGACTGTAACATTGGGGGCACCATGTATATTTGCATGGTTATCCACAACTTGTTTGTGATCCTCGGCATCCCAGTCACAAACGAAGGGCACACTCATGATTTAAACATGTCATTGAAAAGTTCAGTGAATCTTAAAAGATCTAGGAATTTGAATTCATTTAGAAATTAATTTTCAAATTTTGTTTTTCATGGTGGAAATTGGTAAATCGTCATTTACCTACCTTCAAATGTTCTGCATGGATTATGGCATCCCTCTTCCGAATCGTAGAATATTGTGTTGGGTCCTGGCCTTAATATCTCATTTGGGTGTTTTATTAAGACTCAATCAACTTACTTGAATTTTCTCCCATTTTGTAGATGTCAAAGTCTTACAAATATGGTCTTCCTGAATTCATTGGAAAAGTTTTCCGCTTGAAGATGATGTTTCACGATTGGATTGTGGAAATGGAAATCACTCTTCACTTCCTCCACCTCCTCCAATAATTCTCCCTGACCCACGTGTTCGAAGACATGAAAAGTTCAAGGTCACTCAAGCCCTATTGGCGAAAAATACACGAAGGTGGAAAGTCGGTATGCACTTATGTCTTGGATATGAAGTTGCATATTGATAGATTGGGAATGTTGAGCGTCGATGTCTCGGAGAAGTTGGGTGTTGACTTGGTTCTTCACTCACTTCCCGATTCATATGGTAAGTTCGTTATAGAGTACTATATGATAGAACACGACATGACCCTCATTGATTTGACTTATTTGCTTATTGCTTCTAAATCAGAAATGATTTGGCGCACTGGTCAAGCAAATTTGTCTGGTAAATCAATATCCCGATTCAACGGTTTCCTAAGAATACAAGTTAATTTAAAAAGGTCAACATAAAAATGTTGGCAAGTTCATAAGCATATTTGTGAAAATGATTTGTACAACTTCGAAACCACCAGAAAATCCTATATTTTCTGAAAGCGGTTTAGTATGTTTGTGTAAGATCTTGTACTAATGCATGTGTATTATTGTTTATTAGAATGTATAAAGATAATGCAGAAAATGTAAAGAGAATGTAAAGAGAATGCCCCCCGACAACCCTATGTTGTCTGTAAAAGAGAATGCTGCCATACCAACCCCTGAGATTGAGTACCAGTACGAGTATGTTCCTGAGTAGTCCAAAGAAGAAAAGAAAAGAATGGTCTCCCATAAATTTATAACATTAATTCCTCTAAGTGAGTCGTTACAACCATACTTGATAATGACAATTTCACCTGTCTTGACGTCTGGAATATGCTGACTTGTTTAAGGTACGGTTTGTCACCCTAGACTGGACTAGTTTAACTGTAGCAAACAACTTAGGTGTGGGGGCGGTACCCCCGTATAGATCTATACACAAACTTACGCTCTCCCTCCAAGAGACTCTGGTTATAACTACATGCTATGATCGTACAGTCAATAGGTGTCAACCAACATGTCTCACTAGATCCTTAATCAAATTTACATGAAGCAAAACATAGAACATTCATTCCAGGCCTAATGAACCATGTAGGTGAGCCACTAAGGCATCACTAAACATGTAAGTCATCTCAAGGCCCGATAGGAATGAGACCATATAACATGGGCCCAAAATATATGTAAAAGGACCACTAAGACTCATTTCACATGTAAGGTATTTACGGGCCAAATAGCACGAAAATAGTATCCAAGGTCTGTCGCGCATGTTAATGGGTCAATAAGGCCCAATAGACATATAAATAGTATTCAGGACCTATCAAACTTATTTGTTGGGTTGAAGATTCGTTTGAAGATTGCGTCATTGGGCTCGGCTGATAGTCCATTTATTTTGTACTCCGGTTTTGGGCCTGTCCAACCGTGAGCTTGCTAGGTTTATTATATAAGTATATGCTTGCATGCATATTAAAAAAAGGATCTAGAGAATAACGATTATTACGATAGTATTACAGATTTCTTTTATCATTCTTGTAAACCTCCAACCCTCTACAGTTGATGTTCTTGATCGAGCTCTTCTGAGCGTTATTTTATAATCATTCGACAGGTTTGATTCATTCTTGACTTGTTCTTTATTTTCGTGTTCTTGCTGTTTAATCATTAATTACCTGTTTGAGATCTAATCGATCTTCAAGATTAAGTTTTAATCTCATCAATTGGTATCAAAGCAGGAGGCTGTGTAATCGATACACTTCTTTCCTGTGAAAAGGTTTCAATTAGGGTTTTTCCACAATTACTGATATTTATTGAGCCGTCATCTCATTATTGACTTATCTTGATATTTATTGTTTTGCCCTAATCTGATTTATTACAAGTCTGATCTTTGAACAGGTTTTTCGATCATAATGGACGAGTCGCAATCAAATCCCATCAATATTTCCAACAGCATCGGTTCAACCACGAAGATTCCAATCCTATATACCCATGATTATGAAGTTTGGGCGCATCACTTCGAAGACTACGTTATAGGATCTGAGGATAATGGATACCTCATATGGGAAGCAATCATTAATGGACCTTTTTCTCATTCTGCAACGTCAAGGATTATTAAAACTCAAAAGGAGTATAATGATCTGCTGAAGGATGTCAAAGATATTACGCAAGATGAAAAGGATAAATTCCAGTGTAATATCAAGGCGTTAAGATTGATAAGATTCGCCCTTCAGTCTGACACCTTCAGGTTGGTCAGCTCATGCACAACGGCAAAGGAAGTTTGGGATAGACTTCGCGAACTATACTCTACAGACGAGGATCTTGAACATTCTATCCAAACCTTGCTCTTATCTGAGTTTGGAGAATTTAGGTAAGGAGCCGAAGAAACTGTGACCCAGACGTTCGATCGCTTCAATCATCTTCTTAGCAGGATGATCAAACATGACATCGAAAGGAAGCTTATCGAGCAGAAGGTTACGTTCTTAAATGGTCTAAGGTCAGAATGGAGACCAGTGGTGTCAACCGTTAAATCCCATGAGCAGTTTAAATCATACTCTTTGGCGAAACTGGTGGGTATTCTCAAGTCTCAGGAGAAGATTGTGCTGCAAGAAAAGAATGTTGTTTCAAGCCTAGGTTCGCTGGCCCTCCTGTCAAAAAGTAAAGCTGTGATGGAGGATGAAGACCTCAACTTGGAGGAGTATGACCTCACGTCTGAGGATTATGCTATGATGGTGTCTAACCCCAAGAGGTTCATTAAGAAGAGATTCCCCAGCAACAAAAACCGAAACTGGCAGGGGAGTTATAGTTCAGAAAAGGTTAATAATGAACCAAAGGTTGAAGAGCCCAAGAAGGAACCGAAAGCAGATGGTGATTTTGGAGTAAGTTGTTACTACTGTGGAGGGAAAAATCACTATGCTAAGGATTGTGTCCTCAAAAAGATGGCTGAAAAAGATGAGGAAAAGGATGAGGAAGCTTTGCTACAGAAAAAGCTTGATGAGATGAGGAAGAAGAAATCTACCGCTAACCCTTCCATGAATGCTCTTATTGTGCAGGGTTTGGTTGCTGATGACGAGTTCGGTGGAGTGGAAGTTTGGTCAACCGACTCTGAAGACGATGAAGTGAGGAAGCCTTCTCATGGAAAGGCTTGTGTGGCAAAGGAGGAGAGCAGTGGAGGAACGTGCTTCATGGTGTTCGATGTATCTCAGATGAGGGGATACAACACTGATGGTGGAAGCAATGAACCAAAGGAGCAGCAGGATATGTGCTTTACGGCCAAACCGCTCAGCGTGCAGTTCAACGAGCTCAATGAACTGATCAAGAAGGTACAATCGGTTTTCGTTTCATTTAAAGTACCACAATCCTCATATGAGAAAGAACTAAAAAAATGTTAATACAAGAATTTCTCATCTAGATAGTAGTTTAACTCAAACTCGAGTCACCAATTCTAACCTAACTGATCAATTAAGCAGGGTGTCTTCGAAGGGTGAGGAGCGGCGCATGTGGATCGAGTTGAAGGAGTCTGAATTAGTTAAAATAAAAGACGAAAACATTTATTTACAAAGAGACATTTTAAAGTTGTTAAAACAGCGGAATGTTTTTTGTTTAATTGCAAAACATCTTTATTCTAATATTACTCAGCTTCACTTGGACTGTGAAATAGGCCAAAAGATCCATCGCATGATTTTGCCCTTCCTTGAGTTTAAGGAGGATGAAATCGATGCTGAAGCTTATAATTGTGAGAGTGTGATATCATCTGATGACATTAATCCGACCTACATGAATGGACTGGACAAAATAGAATCTTTCATTAAATCCAAGGACCACAAGGACATGCTTCAAAACCTTTTGGATGAAAATGATAGACTTAAACTGAGAACCGAAACCATACAAAAATTTGACTCTTTAAATGCCAAATTGAGCTCAGAAAACAAAATTGATGTTGAAAATGCATCTGAGCTTAATGAGGACGACAACATGAGTGAAATTTCTGTAGAGGACACGGTTGACTGCTCAGAATTTGTAAAAAGCGAACCTGAAAACCACAAGAATCTAATTTCTGAAAATTCAGTGGAGTTCGCTCGATTGTCCAAACTAAAGTCCCCGATCTTAGCAGAGAAAGCGGTTGTATATCAAAAGGTCAGGACCACTCCAAATCAAGTGTACAAGGTCACTGGAGTAACCGAACATCAGACCGCTGAACTCACAGCTATTGTAAACGAAGACAATGCTGATGGCTGCGATGAGTACTTCTGGTCAGCTCCAATAGATAATGCAAACGAACCGGTAGGCTTATCAGAAAGAACCTCATGGATGAGTAAAGGTAGATACATACCAGAACCCTTGAATAAGCCAGATAATTTCAATGAGCCAAGCACCAGTGGTACGAAACATATTCCTCAGGAAAATGGAAGTTCGTCAAAAGAAGACATTCCTTCTAGTTCCTCAGTTTAAAGTGAAACTCCCACAGTTCAAAGTGAACCAGCTAAGGAGAAACCGAAAATGAAAGCCAATATCCATCATCAACCGAAGCAGATGAGGAATCAAAAACGTGAAAGGAACCAGAGATACAGGAAGAATCTCTCTGAAAGGAAACAATTCTGGCAATCCCAGAATGCATATTTCTCACATCAAGACAAGAATCTAAAAGTTGAGAATAATCCTGTTAAAAAACACGAGAGCCACAACAACCGAAAGCCAAGGTTGGGTTCAGAAGAGAATACCAACCGAAAGCAAAGGTTCGGTTCTGAGAATGACTCCAACCAAAAGCATAGGTTCAGTTCAGAGAACTGCTCCAACCGAAAGCAAAAGTTCGGTTTTGAAGTCAAAAGAGATCAAAACTCTAAGGTCAGTCCCACCAATGATCAAAAGCAAAAGGGTCACCTAGAGTCTCCAGCCAAGAAGTCATCTCAATCTAAGCCCACTCCTTCTCATTCATCTAATTCTTCTAATTCTTCGAATTCATCTCAATCTTGCTCTAAAGCTCATTCTATTCGTTCTCAAAAATCTCATTCGTCAGCTGAACAAAAAGGCAAACAGAAGGTTAATGCATCCAAACCAGATTCTAAACCGAACGCACCTAATCCTAATAAAATCAAAGTTTTTACCATTAAAAGGAAAGATGAAACAACACTAATAAAACGAACATATCTTGTTGACATCTCTCTTACTACTCCTGTACCTGTGAAAGGCTCACGAGGACCCAAGAAACTTTGGGTTCCTAAATCTGCTTAACTTTTGCAGGTTATAAGTGACGAGCAGTTCGACGAAGAATGGTACATCGATAGTGGCTGCTCACGTCACATGACAGGGAGGAAAGAAGAGCTCAGGGAATACAGGTCTCTTTCAAATGGTGGCAACGTAAAGTTTGGAAACAATTCTTCTGCACCATAAAGGGATACGGAATGATAACTAATGGTGATTTTACTATAAGGAAGGTGGCATATGTGGAAGGACTACAACACAACCTCATCAGTGTATCTTAGCTTGTTGGAGGTACAGGTCTCAAAGTCTCATTCGACGATGAAGGTTCTGAAATTATTGAGAAGAAGACAAAGAAAGTAATTCTCAAGTCGCAGCGTAAGGGTGAAATGTTTCCTCTAAATCTTAAACCCATCAAAGGAAACCCAGCTATATGCCTGTTATCAAAAGCTCAATCTGACGATAGCTGGTTGTGGCACCGAAGACTCTCTCATCTCAAATTTAAAGATATTTACAAACTTGTCACTGGAGGTCATGTTCGAGGCCTTCCACTGCTCAAGTTCGACAGGGATCATTTGTGTGCTGCATGCGAAATGGGGAAGCAGAGTTGTCAAAGTCATCCATCTATAATTAACACAAAAGTTGTTGAACCACTCGAATTACTTCATATTGATTTGTGTGGTCCATCATCTATCGAAAGCATCAGTGGTAGCAAGTATATTCTTGTTATTGTTGATGACTTTTCACGATTTACATGGGTGTTCTTTCTAAAGCTCAAATCTGAAGCGACTCATAAGCTGAAAGTGTTCATCAGCAGATTGAACTACAGCTCAAGAAGGTCGTTCGCAACATCAGGAGCGACAATGGTCTGGAATTCAAGAACAGGGAATTTGAAGAATTTATAGCAGAAAAGGGAATAAGTCACAACTTCTCAGCTCCCTACACACCTCAATAGAATGGAATTGTCGAAAGACGAAACCGATCTTTGTGTGAAGCTGCCCGAACTATGCTAAGTTTCCCTTCCTTACCTCTTTATTTTTGGGCTGATGCTATTTCTGCTGCTTGTTTTACACAGAACAGGTCCTATCTCAACAAGCGATTCACGCTCACACCTTATGAGATTCTCAACAACAGGAAGCCCAATGTGAAATTTTTCCACGTGTTCGGCTCACGGTGTTTCATCTTTAACTCTAAAGAACACCGCAACAAGTTCGATGTCAAAGCCGACGAGGGAATCTTTCTGGGCTACTCTCTCACATCCAAAGCATACAGAGTCCTAAACAAGCGTTCGATAAAAATCGAAGAAACCTATTACGTGACTTTTGACGATAGCTATGTCAAAAAGCTACAAGCCAAAGAAGACACCGCTGGGGAAATCTTTCCTCAAACTGGCCAGGTCACAGTCTCGATCGCTAATCTATTCGAGAAGTTTATGGTGCTATTTGACGAACCAGAGAAAGCTACTCTCTTAGAAGCAGGCGCAGCAGACAACAAGGTAGACCATATGAAGCAAATTGTCGAAGAAGCTGCCAGGAGAATGAACGAAGGAGGATCGAATTCTGATGAACCTCCATCCAACGATGCTTCAGTCGAGGAGGAGCCAAGCTCACATGTCGAGGAGGAGCCAAGCTCACATGTTGAGGGGGAGCCAAGCTCTACAACTGCAACCGAAAGCACTTCCCCAACCGAAAGTGCTTCACCAACCGAAGGTGCATCAACGCCTGAATACCAAGCACCACAAGAAACCTCTGGACCTCAAGTTTCTCCAAACATTCCAGAAAGCTCATCTATCGAGGGGGAGCAAGCTGATATGACGCTCGACTACGAAAGCCAATCCGAACCAGAAGAAATGATCAACACTGAACTAGACCCCACCTTTGATCCAAAATACCCTCCTCTTGTCAAATGGACCAGAGATCATCCTATCTCTCAAGTGGTTGGTGATGTCTCTGAAAAGGTCCTGACCCGGTCACAACTCAAGGCAAAACAGACATCCTTACTTTCCAAAGTTGAGTTTTGTATGTTTAACTCATTCGTATCAAAAGTTGAACCGAAGACAGTTAACACTGCTCTCGATCACTCCGATTGGGTTCAAGCAATGCAAGACGAACTGAACGAATTTGAAAGGAACAAAGTCTAGCGCCTCATTCCAACTCCTCCAGATGCCTCGGTTCTTGGTCTCAAATGGGTCTTCAGGAATAAAATGGACAAGGAAGGGAATGTTATAAGGAACAAAGCTCGTCTGGTGGTAAAGGGATATTGTCAGGAGAAAGGGATTGATTATGAAGAAACTTTCGCTCCTGTAGCTAGGCTGGAATCTGTAAGAATATTTCTTGCTTACGCTGCCCACAAAAACTTTGAAGTTTTCCAAATGGACGTCAAGTGTGCATTTCTTAATGGAGAACTCGAAGAAACCGTGTATGTGGAGCAACCTTCTGGGTTCGTAAATGAAAAATATCCAAATCATTGCTACATTCTTGATAAAGCTGTGTATGGCCTCAAACAAGCTCCGTGAGCCTGGTATGAAATGCTAACTAAATTCTTAAAGATGTCTAAATTCAAACAAGGTTCGGTTGACCCAACCTTCTTTCGCAAAAAGGAAGGTAACCACCTTATGATAGTTCAAATTTATGTCGATGACATCATCTTTGGCTCAACGAATCTCAGCCTAACAGCTGAATTCAGAAAGTTGATGGAGACTAAATTTGAAATGAGCTCAATGGGTCCTATTAACTTTTTCCTTGGTTTAAATATTAGACAGGGACCCGAAGGCATCTTTATCAATCAGGAAGCTTACACGAAGACTCTCCTAGCAAAGTTTGGTATGATGGGAGACTCCAAAGTCAAAGTCCCAATGGCATTCGGCACCAAGCAAACTCCATCCCTAGACAAACCGGCTGTTGATATCACGCTCTATCGTCAAATGATAGGCTCACTAATGTATCTTACTGCTAGTAGGCCTGACATCATGTTCTCTGTATGTTACTGTGCTAGATTTCAGGCAAACCCACGTGAACCTTACATGCTTGCAGTGAAGAACATTCTACGCTATCTCAAGCAAACTGCCTCCTTAGGTCTATGGTATCCTTCCAACTCAGGCTTTTTCGTACAAGCCTATTCAGATGTAGACCTTGGAGGATGTGGACTCGACAGAAAAAGCACCACTGGCGGCTGTCAATTCCTTGACGGGAAGTTGGTTAGCTGGCAATCCAAGAAACAAACGTGCGTGTCGTTGTCTACTGCCGAAGCGGAATACATAGCCGCTACATCCTGCACCTCTCAAGTGATTTGGATCCAGAGTCAACTTCGAGACTATGGACTCAATATGAAGAAGATCCCACTATATTGTGACTCTGAAAGTGCAATTAGGATCTATCATAACCCAGTGCAACACTCTAAAACCAAACACATAGCACTGAGGTATCACTTCATCAAAGATCACGTGGAAGATGGAAACGTCGAAGTTCACTTCGTAAGAACCACTGATCAACTGGCTGACGTCTTTACCAAAGCTCTTCCTGAAGCATCATTCAACAGAATATTGCAAGGGCTAGGTATGATGGAATCAGAGTCAGTACCTCAAACTACCTCTCAACTCCAAACGTAAGAAGTAAAATTGACTGAACGTTCAGGTTCGGTTAAATCATCTAAATCGCTCATCACCACAATGGTAGTTTTCTTGGTTGTATATTTCTTGTACAAAGTTGTTTATCTTATTGTTAAAAGTATTTTCTGATTGCATGTCTAAATTCCTTGGTTTTCTAAAATTTTCCAAAATCGAAACCTACCAAAGGTTCGGGTTCGGTTTCTCAAAATTTTCCAAAACCGAAACCTACCGAAGGTTCGGGTTCGGTTTTTCAAAATTTCCTTGAACCGAAACCAACCGAACGCTCGGGTTCGATTTTTCAAAATTTCCTTGAACCGAAACCAACCGAACGCTCGGGTTCGGTTTTTCAAAATTTTCTTGAACCGAAACCAACCGAACGCTCGGGTTCAGTTTTTCAACTTTTTCCCAACCGAAACCAACCGAACGTTCGGGTTCGGTTACCAAATTTTTCAAAAGTTTTTTTACTCTTTCTAAGTCTATTTTTTCTTGCTTATTTTTTTTTCTTCTATTTATTTATATCAAAAACTCCAAAAATGTTTTCTTATTTTTTTGTGTTTGTTCATCTATGGGGATATAATTGTTGAATTACTTAAGTGTCCCTAGAAGCATGCTGTTGTATGTGTCCCAAGCCTCATAAGATTCTGAATAAAAGCCTTAATGACTTGGTACAAACAAACCTTGTCTTCCCAATTAGGCTATCACCTTTATTCTAATCAAGAGCTACCTCACTCTCTTCTCACAAGAGATAAGAGTTTTTCTGCTTGGTCCTTATTTTCGCAGCAGAGGTACTTTAATTTCTTACACCATCTCCATTACATTTCTCCATTACATTCGTTTCATCAACGTAACCCTTGAGACTCTCAGAAATTACCACTGAGGTTTATGGTTACACAACATCTGTGTTTATGATCTTAGTTTCGTGCCACTACGAGCTGAGTGAAACCCCAAATTCAACACCTAATCTGAATTGACGGTGAACAATTAATTTGCTCAAGTTTTCACCAAAAGAATTGACGGATGTACCTTGCTGAAATCTCAAATTTTATTTTGTGTGATTCCTATGAAATTGTTAAACACCATAACATTTCTTCCCTTGGGATCCAGCTTTATTTTTTTTGAGATTTTATATTTTCCAAGCTATTTAAAATTAATTCCTACCTACTTGTTCAACAGACTACACCGGTCTCACAAGTACTTTGTTCACTTTCTTTCTTATTTCAAGATTAGAATTGCTGAATCAAAGCGAAAGCCACCCTTACTTAGCCTAATTAAAAGAAGCCTTTCAACATTTATTAATAAATGTTTGATCGTCATTCAACGGGAATCCACATAAACACTTTAAGGTCTCTCTTGATCTTGAAGGAAGAGATTCGTGCCTGGGATCACTTGTTTCGTGTCATTATTTACATCACATTTATTCCTAAAAAGAGTTGCTTTATTCCTTTTTTTTTACACTCTTAGCACGAAAATCTTTGATTTTCCAAAATTCCGTTACTAATTATTACAGGCTGCATTATTACTTTGGTGGTTAATTATCAAGTTGTGGTCAAAAATCATCCACGTGGGCAATTAATTCAAAAGATGCCATTTCGAAGATAAGATTAAGGATTGCTGACTCAGGCGGGAGATCAAAGGATTGAAATTTCAAACGACGGTTAAAAAGGGGACACGTGTGAATTTGAAACGCCCATTCTTTTACTGACATCATGGGCGCGTGTGGATATGAAATTCAAGCGGTTCCTCTCTGGCACTACAAGGCGCGTGTGGATATGAAACGATTTGTTCTGAAACGACGCTTGTTGGGTAGCGTGATCCTAGGAATCTGACACTCTCTCTCCTACGTGATCATCGCATGCCTTCACTGTCACGCATCTGTCATTCCGTAAACCTTTTCCTATTTCCATAGAAGATTTGAAACGATTTTTCTCTCTCCTTTCACCCACTATAAAAGGCAGTCTTCACTACCATTTACCTCTTTACTGCATCCGAATTTCCAAGAGAGCAAAAACTCGCAAAAGCTTTACTGTTCATCTTCTTCCTACCTTCAACAATGGCAGAATCATCCTCAGTCCATGCTACCTCACACATACTACCTATTCGTCCTCACCAATGCTTGGTGATCGACCTAAACCCTCTGGCGTACGACTTTTATATGTCGCCGATCATCGAGTGCCTGAAGTACTCACAAATCGCTCCAGCTCTTTCTAGGGTTGAGTCTATGCCCATGGAGATTCTCTCACAGGTGTATGCGACTGCCTATTATGACAAAGCAGTCGAGCGGGTGTTCTTCGAGGTTGCTGATCACAAGACTTCCATTTCTCGATAGCGATTCTGCACTTTGCTAGGGTTGGCTGCTGATCCTACAAGAATCAATCCGGAGACGATTCCGATTGGGTATCGGTACAACATGTTCTATAATATGGGGTACACGGAGGTGCTCACCTCCATTGCGAAGTTCAAGAAATCCTGCTTGCCACCACAGTGGAACGGCATGTTCACAGTCCTCTTCAAGGGCTTATCTGAACGGAGCTCAGGATCCGATGGTTCTAGTCGACTGTTCTTGTCGATTATGTATGCAGTTTACAACGGAGTCAACTTAGACGTTGGGTTGGTCCTCTGGCAACAGCTCATCCAGAGCCTTTCTTCTTCATCACGACATTCTGAGGTGTCGTATGCCCGGTTCTGGATTCTCATTACAAAATGGGCGATGGACAAATTCGATATTCCCACTGCTGCAGGTACATCGATGTCTTCGATCGGTACGTTTCATACCACGAAGATCATCGTCTCTGATGCATCCAAGTTCTCTTTCATTGGCTCTATTCCGGAGACAATGTATGGCGATGTTCCCTTTGACAGCAGGCTTATCCGGACGATTAAGAAGTTCAAAGCGACTGGACCTAGGGAACTTACACCGGAAATGCTCAAGTCCATCCATGTTGCTGACAAACCGGTTAACAGGGGCAAAAAGGCGGAAAAAGGGAAGCAAGTGCCCAAAGCTCCTAAAGGTCCTTCTCCCAAGAAGAGGAAACAAACAAAACCTGCTCTGTCCCCGCAACCGAAGCGAAGGAAGACTCAACTAAAGCGAAAGCTTGTAATCCCTTCCTCTTCGAGTGACTCAGAAAACGAGAGTTCGGGTTCGGACGACTCTCAAAGAGGCGAAACCCCTCCAAGAGGCAACACCCCACCCCGATCACCTACCCCAGACATGGAAATTCATGTCTCACCAGTTCCTTCACCTTCTCACACCATCCCCACTTCCATTCCCACCATAAACCCCACTACCACCATTCCTCAAACCTCTTTCCCTATACCACCACCCATTTTCACAGATACAACTACAGCCACTGCAAAGGTTACAACCAATGTATCTGATACGGGGGTTCATACCAGTGCAACCGAAACACCACCCGTAACCGAACCACCTCAAACCGAAACCCAGCATACAACCGACCTACCCACACTCAACCACCACCCGAAACTACCCCCACAACCACTCAACCTGAACCTACCCAAACCACCACACCCCCAGCTTCACCACCCCCACCATCTCCAAATCATGCCTCTGATGGAGATAACCCGTTCCTTGGCGGTGAAAACATGACCTTCGATTCGGTCTACTTTAGTCCGTTTCAGGTTCAAAGTGACGAAGAGGATGATGCTCCAGTAACAAAGAAACATCTAAAGGAGCTAAACGAGAAGGTTGATTTGCTTCTTGCGTCATCCACAAACACTCAATCCTCTCTCTCTCTCTGAAGCCGCTCTTCAGAAGATTGTTGATGCCTTCTCCAGGGCTCAGCATGATTCTGTAGCTTCAGCCACAGCCGCCATAGACGCCTCCACAAATGCATGTGAGGCTGCGACCGCAAAAGTCGATAAATTATTCTCAGACGCCTCTTCCCTGTTGAAGTCCTTACAGGAGAGCGTTGATGCCACCAAGACAACTTTGGAACCAATCGTTCAGCAATTGGCCAAGTTCATCTCAACGGAGTTACAGTCATTCGCTACTCTTCGCCAATCCATCAGCGATGACAACTCGGCCCTTCGTGCCTCCATTGACGAGCGCCTCGCTAAGCTACAGGAGGATCTCGCAGTTGAAAATTCTTTAATGGACGTTTTGGCTAGCAAAACCACCGCCCTTAAAGTCAAGAGCTCTCAGCTTTCAAACTCTCAACAACAGATTGAAGCTCTTCGATCCGAACGAGAGGTTATAAAAACTTGTGTTTCGGATGTACACGCTGCCCTATCTAACATCCTGGAAGCACACGATCCGATTCTCAATCATTCGGTGAGGCGAACCCTTGCTAAAAAACTTGCTCCTGCCATGGACCTTCTCAGAAAAATTGAAGGCTTACCTAGTTTCGTGTCCGATCCGAAACAAGGGGGAGAAGTGAAGTCCGGATCGAAACCACCTCCTTCCTCCAAAGCTACTCACACAACCGAACCACCTCCGACTGGTCAAGCTTCGGGTTCAGGTGTGAAGGATAAAGGGAAGAACATAGCTGAGGAAGAAGATGATGATGAAACCATTGCGGACATGTTGAAACGCAAAAACAGTCGCAATGTTGATGATGATATCAATCGTGTGGCGCGAGAGGCTGAAGAAGCCGAACAAAAGAAGAAAGAAGCCCACGATCTCCTTGAAAGCAGGAAGACTCTCTTCCCTGCCTAGACTCGGGAGAGAATGATAAAGGAGGCCATAGATACTCCTAGCATCCTATGGCTCGAGCCGGTGATCTCCTCCGACTGCTATAATTCTGTCGATTCGCAATTCAACATGTCGTTGACTCGAAAGGCGTTTATCTTCCACGCCTTCTCCAATATTTTTGAAGTCCCTCATCCTGACCCTGAGGTTGATAGGGAGTTGATTGAATTCTATCTGAAGGCTGCTCGTCCTCAGTATCAAACATGGAGCGCCCAGAAGATAGTGAATGTTCGGGTCTTGAAGCCTTATACCGAAGGAAGATTCATCAATGTTCGGTTCAAGGTGATTCGAAGGTCTGCAAGAACTGAACATCTTATATCCCTGGCAGATCTACCGAATCTAAATCCTCATGATTGGATCGTTTTGCATAACATCCTCTTGACGAATGAAGCTGAATATGGTTCGATTATAGACCATCTCAAAAGGATGTTAGTCTGTTACATCATGGAGGTAGCCCTAATGGATCAGGAGGTAGCCACAGTCTTCAAGAAGAAACCGAAGATAGCTCCTGTGGGATCGGCCAATGATCTCAATCAAATGAAAATGGGCAAGATCGACCCGAGACGCAATTCGGTTATGTTCACTAGAGCAGAAGGACAGAAATGTCTCTTTGCTTTAGCTGACAAACATCTTTACACCACTGCTTGTCTAGAGCACGTGTTGTCGATCATCCGAAGGTGTAAAGAGAATGCAGCAGACGATGTCAAGTACTTCAACGACAGGATCCAATGGTACATCAGATTCAGGCAGACGATACTTGCTCTGATCTCTCGTCTGTTTCAGACTGTGAAGAAGAAGGTAGCTGCAGCTGCTGGCCCTAGTAACAAGTGGGATCTCGCTCCAATTGATGCAAAGGGGGAGATTGTTGGGTTGAAGATTCGTTTGAAGATTGCGTCATTGGGCTCGGCTGATAGTCCATTTATTTTGTACTCCGGTTTTGGGCCTGTCCAACCGTGAGCTTGCTAGGTTTATTATATAAGTATATGCTTGCATGCATATTAAAAAAAGGATCTAGAGTATAACGATTATTACGATAGTATTACAGATTTCTTTTATCGTTCTTGTAAACCTCCAACCCTCTACAGTTGATGTTCTTGATTGAGCTCTTCTGAGGGTTATTTTATAATCATTCGACACGTTTGATTCATTCTTGACTTGTTCTTTATTTTCGTGTTCTTGCTATTTAATCATTAATTACCTGTTTGAGATCTAATCGATCTTCAAGATTAAGTTTTAATCTCATCATTATCAATGGGTCACTAAGGCCTAATAAAAGTGAAATTGCCCTAATTAGCCTGTTTGTCATTATCTTTGCTAGTTTTAGCCAAATTATTTACCAAAATAGCATAAAAAGCCCACTTTTTGTATAAATGATATTCTTGGCACAATATGCCAAAAATTTACATTTAAAGCCCAATCTTTGAAAAAATAACACCTTAGTCCCCATTTTGTTCAAAACTTGTATTTATGGCTAGTTTTTGGTAAAAATAACATTTTTAACCCATTTTTGTCAAAAATATCACTTTTGGCTTGATTTTTTTGAAAATACACATTTTTCTGGTTTTTGACTTTTCTGACCCGGTTGTTGGAAATTTTGTAGAAAAATCATCATAAGTCGAAATTTGGATCCATAAACACTGGAAGTTTGGAAATTTTGTCTACTTTGTTCAAAAAAAAATTCATAATATATAATGGCCTCAAACCAGTGTGAAATTGCTCACATTCACAGGCTGGTCGAGATTATTTCAAATATGATAGGCAGTTTTGTAAAATTCGCTCAAAATTGTAGAAAAATCATATTAAAACGTGAGAGTAGTCATTTTAAAGGTATAAACTTGAGCTATATTCATGTAAATCAGTTTTCAAAAATATTACCATTAAGGTGGTCAAAATAGTTCGATATTGGACCAAAACGTTTCTGTCAAAGGCTGATTTTTGAGTTTAAGTTATCCATGTTTGTACACAACACTTGTTTTTGCTATTTTAAGTGTATAAATCCCAGATCTACAAGTTTACATGTATTATATGTGATAACAAATATTTTTATCAAGGTTTTTATGAAGATACAAGTGATAAACGTCATATTCTTAACATATATTTAGATTTATGAAGTAAACAACACATAATCACCAAATAATTAATGAAAACACACATAGTCATGCATATGTACATAGATCTACACAATACAACTTGTATTCTATCCCAAAACACTATAAAAATCGAAAATAGGGGGTATGAACTCACATGTTTTTGGTGTTTTTGGTTCTTGGTGATAACTTGAGTAGATCTTGGCCCTAGGAAGCTTCTTGAGGAGGATTTTCGGACTTGGATGGTTCTAAGAAGCATGATTCATGAATACATGGATGTAAGAGGAGTGAATGAGTTAGAGATGAAGTAATACACTTAGGTTTGTAAGATCTTACCACAAGGTATGAGTTCTTGATGAAGTCTTCTTGAAACACCCGCAAACTCATGAAAGTTTTGAGGAGAAAGGATGAGTTCTAGTGAGAGCTTTGAGAGAATTTTAAAAGAAAATGGAGATGGTGAGGGTGTGCGTTTCGGTCGAGAATAGAGAGAGAGGAAGAGAAGAGATTTAAGGAAGTTTGCATGAAGGATAATAAATGTCTAGAAGTATGTGATTATCAATATATATGATGGATAATTATGAGTTGTCATGTTTTAAATCAAACCTTCTTCCATTTTTTTGTGGGCCGAGAATAGGCTAAAAGAATGCGAAGGAAATGGTTTTGGGCCCATTCTTGGCTTGTTCGAATTTATGAAGCCCATTTAAAAGGTCTTACGGCCCATTAGGGCAAATGGAATCATTTATGGCCCAACAAGGCCTATTAGAGATAAAATGGAGTATTTAAGGCCCACATGGCCCAAAATGTTAAAGTTTTATGGATGTTGTCCATTTAGATCGCAATTCGGGTTCCTAAGCCCAAAGTAGTCAGCTTGAATGTTTTTGGTCCATTAGGCCCAATAAGAGAATCCTAGTTCAAAATGAACTTGAACCGGGATTTCTAGGGTTTTCAACCCATAGTTGAACATATAAGGTGTATTGGATTAGGTCTTGAACCTCTTGAGTGAGTTTTGATTTCAAATGGATGATTTTGATTGAGCATAGGATATGATATACACTTAGAGTACAAGTTGTACAATAGATGATGCTTACATGAGAGTAGAATTTCCTAGAAAAAATGCTAGTTGTGACACGTGCCAAGTCGGATCGTGAAGATATGGATTTCGATCGCATTATTCGTTGATCGGATTTTTGAACTGCTGCTTAGTGTTATGATAGATTGCTTAGGAATATGTAATAGCACAGTTTTCATTTGAATTGCATTGTAAGGACAAGTTTTCCCGCACCTTTTATAAATAAAATAAATTTTGAGTTTTGTCTTATTAATATATCCTTGCAATGTTATTTATGAAAATTGATGTTTGTGTGCTTCTATTGTAAGCAAGATTAAGTGTATGTGATTCTTATTTATGTTATTTATGGTAGCGTCATAATTTTTCTAAGTAAGGAAAGATTCCCATCGCCTAAGTCTCAATTGGACAGAAGCTTGGAATCATATGATTTGAATCATGTGATGTATGGAAATCTTGGTACTTAGGAAATTAAGACTAATTCCCTGATCACATAACTATGTGAGTCAAGTGAAGGACTAATGGACTACAACACAATGTTGTGCACTGGTCAAGTCCACCACAAATAACAATAAGACTATTCGTCATGATTTACTAAAAGTCTAGCAAATATGGTTATGCTTACAGGATTAAGTATAATTCTGGATTATTGAAAATTTTCAATAACAGCAGAACGAATAAGAAGAATCAATTAGGCAGAAAGATAAAAGTTTCTCCAATCTGAAAAGGTGGGAGAGTAATTTTGTATCATGTTTTATGATTGTCTTATTGATTTTGAAACCATATAACAATTGATCCTCTAGGTAATCCATAGTGCACTCGTATAGCTAAGAAGAGGAATTGAAAATTGTTGAAATGGTTAAATCAATAGGTGAATCATACTTCGTTCCAAAATAAAGTCTTAGAGTCATACTCCAGGATTGTGACTTGAGTGACACATCTTAAGAAGTTCTAACACACACATCAAATGTGAAACAGAAAATTCTTTTCTTACTCTTGCACGTTCGAAATTGGTAAGTTGTGATGTCTTGGATAAGACAAAGACCAACTAAGACCAATTGTGTGTGGTGGTTTGTCTTGATAACAATCCGCACTGACTCTTCAAGATTTGTTTGTCAAGAAATGTTTCTTGACAAGAGAATCTTATATGTCAAGAGGTCAGTGGTAGTCTAAATGATCTTGAAAAAGGTTCAAGAACTAATCAAGAGTAAACCTATTAGACACTAGTGCACGACATGAGGTTTGTAACCTATCATGTTGACACAATTTTATTTCTATGCCATTCCAGTAAAGTTACTTATACATATGAGTTCTACGAGTTCTCAATTGATTGCATAAGGGCAAGCACCTTATTCAATGAAAGTACGTTGACTAGTATAGGTAAGCTTCTAAATAACTTGGAAGCAATGGTGGGACCCTTGATGGCAAGAAATTAAGAATGAACAAGTTCTGTCCATAAGAGTTTGGATTTATCGCAAACATTATCTTATGACTATGGTTATGAGAAATTCACATGGATAGGAACACATACACCATAAAATCTAAGTGTCATAAAGTTTCTCTCCTTCATGAAAATGATTGTGAGGAAACGCTTTCACCATTAAGATTTTAAGGAGTTAGCTGTTGTGTAAATTGCATTCTCAAATTTGATTGTGATTACGACATCCCTCTACATAGTTCGAATTGTGAGATTTGACAATTAATTTGAACATTTAAGACTTATTGCTATAAGTGTTGAATTTTTTTAGACACACATATAAGTTATCTAAGGAAAGGTGTATGAGGGTGAGAAGCTTACATAAAGGCTTATCGAAGCATATCATATTAGAAATATGAAATTTGGAAGTCAACAAGTATTGCTTTCTATAAGTCCAAATGTTTTTTGAATACGTGTCAAAGCTAGTGTAAGAATAAAATGTTATGTTGGTATGGATATAATTATCATGTTATTGGGAGCATGATTATTATTTTAAGTGTTGCAAGTTAGAAATATTAATTATAGAAAACAAAGTTTCAATTTGCAAAGGTTGAATAGTTATTTTACTATAATTAAGGGAGAGAATAGTATACTTCGTTTTGAAATCTAAAAGCTTGGATCGAGAAATTTTAATCAAATTTAGTCAAAGGACATATATGGACGTTATGTTGAAAAGATTCAACTTAAAAGGATTATATATATGGCAATATTATAGCAAGGAACTGGTAAAGTATCACGTTTTTCATTATGAATCGTGTCCCATATGCTTCGGGTATAGGATCGGTTGCATATGTTGTAATATTCAACCGTTCTAAAATTTTCCAAATGCCTAGGGCATTAATAGGAAAAAGGGACAAGAGCCGGTTTGACTAAAATAATTGAACAACTGTTTATGAAAATCTAAGGTTCACTAAGGATTGGTCGCTTGTGAGCAGTTGGAGGTATAGTAATGAATGGACCATATCGACATTATTATGAATAGATAAGACTCTATTCACAATAAATTGTTATATGGCAAATATGGAAATGTTTCCATATTAGGAGTTGGACGTTAAGCATTTATGTCTAGATTAGAAACTTTAATACAAGAAGGATGTTCAAAGGAATGTACTTTGAATGTGAGAGTTCACATCTATGGAATTGTCTTCTAACAATCTCCAATATAGCACTTTGTAATTTCGTTGACAAATTCTTGGTGACTTTTGTGCAATAAGATTACAAAAGGATAATTTCATAAAATGTCAGAATCTAACATATTCTAGTAGTTACGAGAATTTTATGTTCTTACACTAACGATAAGGATTAGAGATTATGAAATGAGCATCATTGGAAATGTTTTCAATTGATCTATTTCACAAATTATGAACCATAGGTAAACAGAGTATGCATGCTTGGTGCATGGGACAACTGTTGTTATGATTAAGGTCATAAGTTAAAAATGGTTTTATTTATACTCAAAAGTTTGGTACCATATTGGATTCGATTATTCTTGTGTTTCACTTTGCATGTTTTGACTTCCTGAATAATAATATTATTCGAACGTTCCACAGTCGCTCATACTTTGGGAGTAGGTATGAAAGAAGATTGTCATGAATTTGTTTGTAAATTTGTCTAAAGTGTATTAGACATAGCAAAAGTTTGATGCAACATTCATGAGTGCTTATGAATAAGATTTGAGCATTGGATTAAACCCACGCTCACTTGGATCACTTCATGGATTTATCACGAGTGATTGGTGAGACGATAATATCTTATATTCTTGAAACTGAGACGTGTCAGTTGTATTCTACAAGTCCGTTGCTTTAATCCAAAGTGGGATAAAAGCGAGCATTGAGTCAAAGTTTATCCGTTCCTTTTACCCAAAGTGGGATAAAAGCGATATATGTGGGCCCCTCAATGATTTAGTGATAACAAAATATGAATAGAGAGTATGATTGAAATCCATGTCTCAGTTAATATGATATCTAGAATGGAGGAATATATGATCCCCTATCTAAAGGACGTGTCACTAATAAGATCAGAGTTGACAGCGACTTTTTAAAGCTACAATTGTTGATCAGGTTCTGAAGTCATATGCAAATAGTTATTAGAATTATTCAAGTTGGAGACTGTTGGATTAGGTGTGTAAGCCCAAAACTATTTTGATATGTACCTAACCCGATTGTGAGCATGGTCCTTCTGGGTTGCCTTCACCATAGCAACTGATAGGATGAACTAAGGAGAAAGAGGATTAATTTTTATTTATTAATATATTATGTGAATAATATATTAAAAGAGAAATAATATTATTTAATTAATATTAGTCAAGAATTAATAAGAATTTATTTGGTGGCTAAAAGAGAATAATTAAATAAAGGGTATTGATATTGTGATTAAAATAGTTCCATAAATGGGCTAATGGACTCCATAGAGGTTGGAGTGGACAAAATCTATGGGGAAACCCATAAGAATTTGTCCAAGACCTCTAAGGAGGGAGTCCATGGGCTGCTTAGGGCCTAAACAGTCAGATTAGGGTTTCTTTGTTTGATAACCCTAATAGACTAACTATATAAGGAATCCCTAAGGCCCCAAAAAACGTGTGGAAGTAATCACTAAGGGTTCTTAGACGTTTTTGGTGCTCCTCGTCCTTCTCCTAAGTCATCTTGTTGTTCATGGTGTTTGTGACTCCATTAGAGGTGCAACATTTGAGGCACTAAGCATTCAAAAGTCAAGATCAAGACGAATAGAGATTGTTATTGCTACATTACAATCAAGGTAAGATCTAAACCCTTTTTTTATAATAATATCAATTTCTATATGCTAGATCTACGGTTTATAAGCTATGGATGATTATCGCATGTTCATTAGACAAACTAGATCCAAAGCTTTAGGGTTACCATTAACTCACCACTTTTTGATTTGATCAGTGAGGTTCAGGACGAGGGAATCATGATGGAGAATTTGAAGAAAGAGAAAATCATAGGTATGATTGATAGGTTTGCCACCGATACTAGCGGCCTTTTGACTCAATGGTCGGGTATGGGTCCTAATATCTCGCGGGGTCCGTTAGAGAATGATGGGGGAGGCGCACAAGTCCAGGTGTTCGATCTAGCCTGGAGCCACAAAGATGTATCGAGACTTGATACTCAGTTATAGGAGGCCATGCTTGAAGCGGGATATAGCATGGTTTGTAGAGAGATTCTTGACCTGTCAGATGGTCAAGGCAGAGTACTACAGGATGCATGGTAAGATGCATCCCTTGGAGATTCCCATGTGGAAATGGGAGCAGATAACTCCTTGGATTTCATCACCAAGCCGCCAAGGACAGCCACATGATTCGATGTTATTTAGATCATTATCAATCATTTGTCCAAGAGTGCCCACTTTCTTGCTATTCGGGAGAGTTCCTCGGCCGAGAAATTGGCCGATGTGTATGTGTGTGAGATTTTTGTTCATCATGGAGTACTGGTTTTTATAGTATCTGATCATGATGTATGATTTACTTCTCGGTTTTAACAGAGATTTCATGAGGAGTGGGGTATGAGACTACATTTTAGTACTGATGATTAGCCACATACTGATGGTCAGAGTGGGAGGACCATTCATATGCTCAAGGATATGTTGAGGGTTTGGGTTATCAATATTGGTGGGAGTTGGGACTCCTACTGTGACATCCCCATTTTCACGGCCAAAAAAGACCGATGTTGTTTATGCTTTATAAAAATCAGAGTACTTCATTTTATAAAAATGTTGCGGAATTTGTTCCCAGAAAAACATGGTAAATACGTTATTAAAACATTTTCGAAGAAACGTATTTATTTCATTTTAAAACGTTTGGGATGTCATCGTTAATACAGAAACATAAGCATAAACAGAACTTACATTTATTTACACTAGTGATCTACATCTCTTTAAATCTCTCAGTGTAATGTCACTTCATATCAACACCTGTGATATAAATAAACTGAGTGGGTCAGGTTGGGAAACCTGGTGAGTACATATGTAACAGCCCAAAATCTCAAGTATCGTTAAATTGCATTTTGGGGTGTTTTAAAGGGGAGACTCGGCGAGTTGGAGCCAGACTCGCCGAGTAGGGTCGCAGATTTGGTCGCGGGTTCGCGACTGGACTCGACGAGTCCAGGTATGGACTCGGCGAGTCGACGCTGTTCAGCAGAAACCCTAGCCGTTTCGTATTGGGTCGTATTTAAGGGTTGTATGGCGTCATTTCACGTCTTTTGGCCGATTGTGGAGAACCCTAGACGACTGTGGCATTTGGAGCAAAACTTGAAGGCCATTATTGACTTTGAGGGAATTGTGGTGCAAGAAGAGGAAGGATTTTGGCCAAAGGAAGAGCAAGGGGGTCGAGTTCTGAGGTTTGGGGACACAGAGAGTATGTTTTCAGGTAAGGTTTCGGATCATTCCTGTTATTTTGATGTGTACGCGAATTTAGGGTTTATGAAACCCATTTGGAGATTTGATGGAGTATTATGTTGTTATACAAAGGTTTCTACCCTAGTAATAGGATGATTAGAGGTCCAGAAGTCCCATGAGTGTGTATCTCGGGAAAAACGTATCTCAGGAAGCAGTTGGATCGACTGCATGGCGTGGACTCGCCGAGTCGGATGATCAGACTCGGCGAGTAGCTTGAAGATTCACTGGGACTCGCCGAGTTGTTCTTCAGACTCGGCGAGTGGAGTCGGGGTGGCCCCGCGATTCTTCCAGGAGTGACTCGTCGAGTCAAAGAGGATACTCGACGAGTAGAAGGGGAATCTTAGAGGATTGAAGGACGACCAGACTCGCCGAGTCGCCAGGGAACTCGCCGAGTCCAGTCGAGCTGACAATGGACTGTTGACCAGAGTTGACTGGTGTGATTTCTTAGGGTCAGTTAACGTGGAAGATAGAAGTATTAAATAAGGGATATATGATGTTACAGGGAGCTTGTAGCTCGGAGGATCAAGTGCAAGGGATTTTAGGAGTTGCTATCTTCTAGTGACCGCGAGGTGAGTCTTCTCACTATACCTCACCCGGAAGGGTTTGATTGTGTGACCGGAAGGTCAAGTATGTTGTGTGTTATGTTTATATGCTATGAATGGAAAGTTAGTTGCTACGCGTGATATACATGCTTATATATGGGCCGGAAGGCAATGTATTATGTGACAGAAAGGTCAGGTATGATATATGATATATGTGCTTTATGTGTTAGAGTATTTGTATTATGTGTTATATATGTGTATGGGCCGGAAGGCAAATATATTGTGGACCGAAAGGTCCGGGCCGGAAGGCAATGTTATGTGGATCGAAAGATCCGGGCCGGAAGGCAATGTTATGTGGATCGAAAGATCCGGGCCGGAAGGCGAAGTTATGTGGACCAAAAGGTCCGGGCCGGAAGGCGTATGTGCGTAAGGTATATTGGGGAACTCACTAAGCTTCGTGCTTACGTTGGTTATGTTATGTTGTTTCAGGTTCTTACAGTAACGCGGGATGGCAACGGTTCGATTGTACACACCGAAGAAAGAGTTGTGCTTCGGAGGATCCTGGTTGTCTATTCAAATGAAAATGAAACTATATTTTGTAATTCGAATGTGAATAAGATTTTAAAGAAGTGTTTTAATATTAAATTGATTATTTAAATGAAAAATTTTGTTTTTGGAAATCTTGGTGTTACAAATTGGTATCAGAGCCTTGGTTTGAGGGATTCGGACGCGCCTACGGGTAAATCTGGACTCAAACTGAGGAAGTAAGAAAAAGTTTTCCAAATAAATGGTTTTCTAAAAGTGAATAAGAGTTCAAAGAGAAAGCAAGAAGGAGCAGTGTGTACAATCAGCCAGAGCCAAACGGTGATTTCCCAAAATACTCTTACTTTTGTATTATGAAGTATCTATTATGCACTTTATGAGATATTATTGCATGCTAGAGACAGGCTAGGTATTTCATATCTTAGGACTAGAGTGGCCTGATTTGTGATGCCTTAGCCTAGGGTTTGCTGTTATATGTGCGTTATGCTTTTGTGTATATGTGATGAGTGAGAGTATCTAGTTGGAACGCACAAGGGGTAAAGCCACGGGGTACAGAGGTACTTCCGAGGATGAGCCGAGAAGGTGGAGCTACCACAGATGGGGAGTCCTATGTATGCTTCAATGCTCGAATGCTGCTTGCTTTGTGCTTTGTGGAGTTGTCGATGATGGGAGTCAGCTACTAAGTGAGTATGACGATACTCAGGAGGTAGAGGGCTGGCATCATTAGGAACTCTTCAGCAGCTGATAGCAAAGAAGTGGGAGGACGGCGGAAGGAACTAGGGAGTAAACCTAGCCAAATGAGTGCGCTGGTAGAGTAGAGGATTTCGCTGGAAAGCGAGCACGCGTGATGAGATGGGTGAAAGAGCAGGTTTATCAACTACTTAGGAACTCTGGGATGGTCCGTGTGGAAAGTATGGGTAGATGTGGCAGGTAGTATGGGCCCGTACTACTGAAAGCAGAGGACCCATACTTGATACAGGGGGCATTCTAAAGGTCCTAAGGAACAGATTGAGGGGTGATGTTATGGTTCGGATACCATACATCGGAACGGATACAGAATGATGTTATGGTCAGGGCACCATACATCGGAACAGTTGAGATAGATGTTGTGATTCGAGTGCTATACATTGGGGCAGATTGAGGAGTGGTGCTATGGTTCAGATATCATACACCGAAGCATGTTGAGGAGGGATGTCATGGGATGAGTACCATGGGTTGTAGTGGATGATGCTTGTGGCTATCTTGTTATCCGGTTATCGATCGGACGAGCACGACCGAGCGGGATGCGAGGATTCGCGAGATCCGGCGTGATGAGGTTGCTGCATTGTTGCGGGCTGAGTCGCCAGAATTGTTTGGGTCGATCAGGACCATTATGATTGAAGTAGTTTGACGAGCGATATGCGGCTTTCGCAGAGACGGCTGCCGCGGCGGTTACAGCGGCCGTAGCAACGGCAAAGAAAGGGGCTAGTCGGGGTTTTCAGTATCGGGACTTCTATTATGCGAAGCCTCCCACATTCGATGGAGTTCAGGACTCGATTGTTGCTACGAGATGGTTATCAGACATGGAGGGGTGTTTCCCCACGAGTTTATGCCCTGCTGATCAGAGGGTGGGGGTGTGCTCTGAACCTGTTGAGGCTCGGGGCGAAGGATTGGTGGAGATTGACCACGAGGTCATTTTCCGATGCGCAGAGGGCTGCGGTTTCATGGGAGCAATTCAGAGGGATGTTCAGTACTCGCTATGTTCCGCGGGATGAAAAGGAGAAATTGGCTAGGAAGTTCTTTAAGCTGAGGCAGGATTGGAGTCGGTGACTGGGAGCACCGGGATGTTTATTGAGAGGGCGATGTTTTGCCCTGAGTTCGCTTCGGAGCAAGCTCAGATGTCCCGATATCCGAGTATGCTCACGGGAGGTTCGTGCCTGCGCAGGGGCGCGAGACCGTGTTGGTATCGCAGGAGGCCGCCATGTGGCGTGAGTTAGAGGTTGAGTTGCAGTCACAGTCGGCGCCGAAACGGTCCATGACCGTAGACGTTAGAATGGGGGATCGGAGCGGTCACACTTGTGGGAAGTGTGAGAGAGATGGCACCGGAGCTTGTTGGCCCAGTGGTGCATGCCGCAAGTGCGGAAAGGAGGGGCATGGTGCACGGGATTGTCGGCAGTCAGTGCCAATTCGGGATTTTAGGATTTGTTATCAGTGTCGGTAAGTTGGACATTTGAGGGTCAACCGTCCTCAGTTTCCTGCAGGACCGGTGCAGGCTCTAGCATCGGCCACCTTGAGGAGTTCAGGAGGAGGACAGGATGGAGCAGAGCCCAAGGGCTCAGGATTGTGTTTATCTGCGTGCGACAGAGGGAGACGGAGCAGTGCCGGAGGCAGCTGCGGGTATGATGCTCTCTTGATGTCTTGAGTAGCTTGCGTTGATTGTGGCGTATTGTTTGTGCGGGTGTCTTGTATGGATTTCAATGCGGTATTCGTTGTTTCGCGGGTCTGGCATGGTTATGGATTGGTGCTTCAGGTTTTCGCGTTGGCATTCGTTATTCCCTGATGGTTGGGTATGGTTATAATTGGTGTTTTTAGTGTCAGTAGTCTTGTGCGGCTTTCGATGTGGTGTTCATCCTTTGGGCAGATTGTGAGTTTGGTTATGAGTTATTGCTTGGGAATTCCGTTGGTCATCGTTCGTGAGGGTTGATAGTGGAGATGCGGCACTGGGTTGATTGTCGGGTAGCATCTACAGTCGGGGAGTGGATGATTGAAGGGCTAGATTCTTGTGAGTGGGTTGATCAGGGAGGAGGTGTGTTTTGCGGAGGGTTGCTTACGCTTGAGGGAAGCAGTCAGTGGGTAAATGTTCTCCTTGTGCAGGATGGTTCTGAAAGGTCGTTAATGACGATCGGTGGCAGTTAGTCAGTGCTTTAGTGGGGGAGAATTAGAAAATTCTCCGGGAGATCGATGAGTATGTAAGGGTGCTTAGCTGCCGGAATTCAGCAGTGTTTGTCAGCGCAAAGTATAGGCCGACGAGAGCGAGTGTTGAGTATGCGGGGCGAGATACAGACCTAGGGCATTTGATTGTGGAGGCCTGAGAGGAGGTCGGGATCAAGCTTGAGTAAGTAATCGGAATTTCGCGATCAGAGTATTGGTACATTTGAGGTACGTGATGGTTGTACTGCATTAATCCCACGGGATTATGTTGTGCATGTTACTAGAGCTGGAACCGGAAGGTTCCCAGAGTTAGAACCTGAGGGTTCGCAGAGTTGGGTGTACGGACCCACAGAGATATAGTCTCGAGTGGCTAGTATGTGTTATGAGAGTCGGTCCAGTCATACTGGAGACTCTGTTGGTATTGCTGGATTAGTTTGAGACTTGCGGATCGCGTATGTTGCAGTGTGATTGCATTGGAAGGTCTGGCCCCGGGTTATTGATCTTGTTAGCGGAGGCAGTGATTTTGACGAGTGGAGAGAGTGCATGGGATTGAGAGCCCCTGCGATGAGAACCAGGGTATGTGGATAGCGGTTACGCGAAAAGGGTGGTGTCGCTTGGGGCGAGCACCGTGGCACCGGTTGGAGTGGCATTATGTTCAAGAGGGTTCCGTGGAAAAGGAAAAGAGGAGGGTATGTAACTCCGAAGGGGGTGCAAGTTCACGAAAGTGAAGGCTGCAGAGCAGAGTTATGGTTAGAGTATTTCGAGTATGGTTTTGAGCATCGTGTTCGCGGCAGTGGAGTAGAAACCCATCCGGTCGGGATGTCTGTTGAGGCTCGGAAAGGATGCATGGAGAGAGAAAATTTTAAATTCTCAGTGTGGATCTGATCAGAGTGTAGGGTGGATGTGATGGTTCATCTTGGGAGATGTTCGAGGACATCATCAGTGTATCGGGTCTTTCCACCTGCGGGTGTTGGGACTAGTTCAGTGTGTGTATGTGATGGCAAGAGGGAACTTGTGAGAGTTGATCTGAGAGGGAGAACGGACCTCTCAGTCGGTCCGGAATGGGCAAAGTGGGCTTTGGATCGGGGATCCGGTGGTTCAGGGTTTCCTAACCCTTATGGGTTGGGTGATCGAGATTTGGAGCAGAGGGCATCTTGGGTAATTTCCGATTTCAGAAAGTGATGAGCAGTTCAGAGTTCGTACTTTAGTTGGCAAAGCAGACTCAGCAGGTTAAAAAGAGTTAGTGATTGTCTAGAGTTAACAGGAAAGTTATGCAGGCAGACGTCGTTACGAGTATGTGATTCAGGTCAGCGACTTCGTATTTCTGACGGGGTGCTTCGATATAGGAAGAGGGGTAAATGGGGGGCCCGGTATGTTGGGTCTTTTCGTGAAGGTGCGAAGGTAGGAAGGGTGGCCTATCGTTTGGAGCTGTCAACGGAACTGGGACGGATCCATGACACTGGTATGTGTCGCAGTTGAGTAGGTGTATAGCGGATGAGTCAGCAGTGGTTCTACTAGAGAACGATTAGGTGGATGCGAGCCTGTGTTACGTCGGGAGGCCAGTGGCCGTCGGAGATTGGAAGATCAAGGTTCTGAGGAGCAAGGAGGTACCTCTGGTATTGGTTCAGTAGCGACCTCGGAAGATATCGGAAGTGTTTAGGGAAGCCGAAACGTGTGATGCGGGAGCAGCATCCAGAACTATTTTCAGAGTGAGACTTCGAGGGCGAAGTCTAATTCTAGTGGGGGAGAATTGTAACAGCCCAAAATCTCAAGTATCGTTAAATTGCATTTTGGGGTGTTTTAAAGGGGAGACTCGGCGAGTTGGAGCCAGACTCGCCGAGTAGGGTCGCAGATTTGGTCGCGGGTTCGCGACTGGACTCGACGAGTCCAGGTATGGACTCGGCGAGTCGACGCTGTTCAGCAGAAACCCTAGCCGTTTCGTATTGGGTCGTATTTAAGGGTTGTATGGCGTCATTTCACGTCTTTTGGCCGATTGTGGAGAACCCTAGACGACTGTGGCATTTGGAGCAAAACTTGAAGGCCATTATTGACTTTGAGGGAATTGTGGTGCAAGAAGAGGAAGGATTTTGGCCAAAGGAAGAGCAAGGGGGTCGAGTTCTGAGGTTTGGGGACACAGAGAGTATGTTTTCAGGTAAGGTTTCGGATCATTCCTGTTATTTTGATGTGTACGCGAATTTAGGGTTTATGAAACCCATTTGGAGATTTGATGGAGTATTATGTTGTTATACAAAGGTTTCTACCCTAGTAATAGGATGATTAGAGGTCCAGAAGTCCCATGAGTGTGTATCTCGGGAAAAACGTATCTCAGGAAGCAGTTGGATCGACTGCATGGCGTGGACTCGCCGAGTCGGATGATCAGACTCGGCGAGTAGCTTGAAGATTCACTGGGACTCGCCGAGTTGTTCTTCAGACTCGGCGAGTGGAGTCGGGGTGGCCCCGCGATTCTTCCAGGAGTGACTCGTCGAGTCAAAGAGGATACTCGACGAGTAGAAGGGGAATCTTAGAGGATTGAAGGACGACCAGACTCGCCGAGTCGCCAGGGAACTCGCCGAGTCCAGTCGAGCTGACAATGGACTGTTGACCAGAGTTGACTGGTGTGATTTCTTAGGGTCAGTTAACGTGGAAGATAGAAGTATTAAATAAGGGATATATGATGTTACAGGGAGCTTGTAGCTCGGAGGATCAAGTGCAAGGGATTTTAGGAGTTGCTATCTTCTAGTGACCGCGAGGTGAGTCTTCTCACTATACCTCACCCGGAAGGGTTTGATTGTGTGACCGGAAGGTCAAGTATGTTGTGTGTTATGTTTATATGCTATGAATGGAAAGTTAGTTGCTACGCGTGATATACATGCTTATATATGGGCCGGAAGGCAATGTATTATGTGACAGAAAGGTCAGGTATGATATATGATATATGTGCTTTATGTGTTAGAGTATTTGTATTATGTGTTATATATGTGTATGGGCCGGAAGGCAAATATATTGTGGACCGAAAGGTCTGGGCCGGAAGGCAATGTTATGTGGATCGAAAGATCCGGGCCGGAAGGCAATGTTATGTGGATCGAAAGATCCGGGCCGGAAGGCGAAGTTATGTGGACCAAAAGGTCCGGGCCGGAAGGCGTATGTGCGTAAGGTATATTGGGGAACTCACTAAGCTTCGTGCTTACGTTGGTTATGTTATGTTGTTTCAGGTTCTTACAGTAATGCGGGATGGCAACGGTTCGATTGTACACACCGAAGAAAGAGTTGTGCTTCGGAGGATCCTGGTTGTCTATTCAAATGAAAATGAAACTATATTTTGTAATTCGAATGTGAATAAGATTTTAAAGAAGTGTTTTAATATTAAATTGATTATTTAAATGAAAAATTTTGTTTTTGGAAATCTTGGTGTTACAACATAGGGTTTTCAACCCACAATAATATAATTATTATGTTTAAACAATCAAACAATCAACCCAATTACCCATCCCCATTATCTTCTTTATTCTTAAGGATCTACCCTAAGAATCAGCTATTTCTCATTCATTCATTCCTAAGGATCATCCTAAGGAAACAACATGAAGTCCATTGTTGCCAATGACACATTGGTCAAGCGCAGCTGCTAATATTGTCACTTAGGCTCAGCTGCCAGAATTAGGACATTTTCTATGAGGCGCTTCTGCCGGTATTGACCTTTAAACACTACTGTCATGGTCATAAGGCTCCCTATTAGGCGCAACTGCCGATACTATCCTTAGAGCGCAGCTGCTAGGATGTTTACCGTAGATCTAAATCATCTACAGGTTGTGGCGCAGCTGCCAGTGCTCATCTATAGGGTACTAGGTCCACTGCTGTCAATGTATACCTATAGGGCACTAGGTCCGTACTACTAATGTTCCTCTATTTCAGCTTTTATCCATCATCATTCATCTACCCATGTTTTACCCAACATATTTTGTAGATATAAAATACTTTATACAGTTTACATCATTTAAAACATGTATAAAAATCTTTCACCAGCATAGACAACAAGTATTCAGACAATATGCACACATAACACGTAATTTATATTAAAATACTTCATATCTATGTGTAAGATGAAAGAGACCATGCACTCACCTGATTAGGTGGTGATTCCGAACTCAGATAGCACTTCGTTATCTCAAAACAATTTTCCTTGACAAAACCTAGTATCAATACCACTAGGGTTTAGTTTTTAACGTTAACCACGACTAATTAATAGTCTAGCTATTATTACTATTATATAAGCGTTAAATAACACTCAATATAACTCATAATAATAGCCCAAATAATTATTTTAAGGTCCTAATAATGTTACTATAATTAAATAAAATCTATATTAAATATAGTATAGGCGTAGCTCACTTACAGCGAGTTTTTATTAAAAATCGGGCTTCGCTGGAGTAGCGTTTCCAAGCCGAAAGCTTTTCTTCTCGGAGCCGTCGGGCGCTCTGGGGCTTTCTTCTCGTGCTAGGGAGGTTCCGTAGACTTGGGAGGGGTTTAGGGAGGCTAGAGAGAAGTTAGAGAGAGAAAGAGAGGCTTATGGTGTGAAGAAAATATGAGGAGTTCACCCTTGTATTTATAGGAGTTTTATAGTAAAGTAGTCTCTAAGCTTCGTCCGTAACTTTTGCATACGAGCTCCGTTTTTGTCTGTCTTTTTACCGTTGAGTTCCTATTAATGAGATCTTCAACTTTCATTTAGACCTCGTTGGCTAATTCTCATTCTATCTCGGATTTACAAAACTGTATCGAATTCGCCGCGCTCGAAAAGTAGGGACTAAGCTTCGTCCATAACTTTCGCATACGAGCTCCATTTTTGTCTGTCTTTTTACCGTTGAGTTCCTATTAATGAGATCTTCAACTCTCATTTAGACCTCGTTGGCTAATTCTCATTCTATCTCGTATTTACAAAACTGTATCGAATTCGTCGCGCTCGAAAAGTAGGGACTAAGCTTCGTCCATAACTTTTGCATACGAGCTCTATTATCGACGTTCTTTATATCCACGCGTTGGTATTTACGAGTACTACAACTTTCATTTAGATCCCGTCGGCTAAAAATCGACCGATCTAAAATTCAGATTTCGGGCTGTGCACTGCTATGCTAAATCTTAGAAAAATCATAACTTCCTCATACGAAGTCAGATTTGGGCATTCTATTTATCGATGTTCTTAGTTTAACATATTCTACGACTTTCGTTTAGATCGCTAAGGCTAAATCTCGCTCTATCGTAAATTCACTATTTACGCTTCCCGGTATCGTGCCGGTTCTATCGCGAAACTTCAACGGGTCATAACTTTTTCGTTATAACTCGGTTTTCGGCGTTCTTTATATGTACGAAAACCTTGTAACATACTCTACAACTTGGTTAAGATTATTTATTCTAAATAATCTTTTGTTGAAAAGTCGTTTTCGACCCCTATTGCCTCTAATTTGACTAGCCCAGATTTGCGGGCGTTACAATTATCTCCCCCTTAGGATGATTACGTCCCGGAATCATCAACAAAACAGGGTCGTATAATGACTCCATATGTCATCTCTTCATCCTAGGTAATAATTATAACTTCTACATTCCTTCAATTCTATCTCTTAAACTCATTGACTGTAAGTGTACTCGATCGTGCACCTGCTCTCTACCTCAGGTTAGACTCCAAATTATGACCTTCAAGTCACAATCTCGATCCCTGCTGGATAGGGACTTGAGATAAGTTCTTTTATTACTAATATAGATCGATGTATCATATTCTAATGACCTATCATCGTATGTTGCAACACTTAGACTTAGGTCTCTTAGAGTTAAATTCTAAAACAGACTATGCCTTCCTTCATGTTCTAATGTGATATAATCACACTTTAACATTAGGCATTTCTAGCCACCAACTTCTTTAACAACGAGTGCGATACTTCTATTGATCGCTTTGATTTCAACCGTTTGGTTTAAGTCGGACGCTACATCAAACTTGGTTCTCTGAACCACACAACATACTCATCGTAGTCGGACTTGATTCGATATGACCACTAGGGTCGGAATATCAACAATCTTCTTAGTCATTACCGAAACGATGGTAACAACACACTTGAATAAAACAAAATCAATTACTAGCTTCTTGGTAACCTTGTGACTTTCCCTGATCCAAGTGTGAGTCCTATGCTTCCGGTAGTATAGGCCTCTACTACCATTCACACCTACTCATACTCGTCTCAGGTATTGTCCCACAGTTTTCCAAGTCACCACACAAGAAAATCATATAACAGCTTAACACATCAGATATCAAAACGAAGGTTTTTTTATTATTCCTTGAAACTATTACATAGGTGTTCAAGTTCACCCTAGACTATGCCTCTAACAGGCTACATCATACGATTCTATGGCTACTTCATAACTCGATCTTTGGATGTCAAGTTGTCACTCCTGAATCCTCGCATTGTCATCTGCTTCGTCAAGGATCATTTGAAATGCTCTCGCCTTTGGCTTTGGCGGCACATTTGGCTTTGTAGCCCCCTCTCTCTCTTTGGGCAATCTTGCTTGAAGTGTCCTTCCTCATTACATTCGTAACACACCCTTTTATTGAATTTACACTCGTTGGCATAATGCCCATGCTTCCCACACTTGAAACAAGTTACTTCCTCACTGCATTTTCCAGAGTGTTTCTTTTTGCACTTCTCGCACCATCTTTCTTCACTCCCTCCTCCTCTAAACTTCCTGGTACTTGATTTGCTTCTCTCATCGGGCTTCACAGACCCCTCAAACTTCCTCTTTTCACCAACCTCGGTCTTGTTGGCGGCTCTTCCCTTGATCATCTCCTCAACCGACTTGGCAGCCCAGATAGCTGCCTCCAAAGTAGGTGCCTAACGCACTGGCACTGCATATTCCCATGGAAGTCCTTTTACGTACTTGTCAATTTTTGTCAGCTCATCCGGAACAAGACGTAAGGCGAACTCCATCTTCTCTGTGAAGTTGTTGGTGTATTCATCAATAGACATGCTTCCTTTCTTTAAGGTAAGGAATTGGTTTTCTAGCTCGAGCAGATTTTGGGCTGAGCAGTACCTACGTTTGAAATGCACCAGAAATTCTACCCATGTTAGTTGTAGGGGCTCATTGGGGCTCAACGTCTTTCCCAAGGTATTCCACCATCGTACAACACCTCCTCGAAACTGACGCACTGCAAACGTGGTCTGTTGTTTTCCCTTGCAACCGCACGTCATGAAAGCTAATTCCATCTCCGAGATCCAATCCATGACCCCGATCGGATCCTCCTTTCCAGTGAAAGTCGATGGCTTGCAAGTCAGAAAATCCTTGTACTTGCATCCATTCCTCTCGACTTCGTCATCTTGGTTGTTTTGTCGAACTATTGGTGGGTTGACTTGACCAACAGTCCCACTGTAGTTTCCTTCCTCAGTCTGCCCTTCGTTCAACTTGGGCTGTTCGATCTGAATAGTCGCTTCCTCTCGATTTTGCTGGAGCAAACGTCTGGTTTCCTCCATTTGACGATCCAACATCGCTTGGATCATCGCTTGCACTCCGGCCATCGCTATTGGCTCAGCAGCGGCTACCACAACCGGTATTTGCTCAATCGCTGGGGGTTGACCTCGGTTCCCATTTGCATTCACGTTTCCGCTACGGGTTCTTGCCATCTTGATCTATACACCGAATAAGGTGAATCTAGACCTTTACTTATGATTGACGTTTAAATCATTATTATCACTCCGAAACGTTTATATGCTAGTTCTAATATCGTAGTTAAACGCTTAGAATCCTAAACACATAAGCTTTCCAGATCCGGTCGGCAACAGACCATAGATCCGAACAAATAATAGCATATCAGGCACAAGCATTTAGCACATAAAAGCATTTTAGGCACAATTCCTAAAATAATCTAGTGCTCATACCTCACAATCATCGCTTAACATTCTAAGTTTAAGTCTAGAAATAAATCCATATTCCTAGTTCGCTTAAACTAATGCTCTGATACCAACTGTGACATCCCCATTTTCACGGCCAAAAAAGACCGATGTTGTTTATGCTTTATAAAAATCAGAGTACTTCATTTTATAAAAATGTTGCGGAATTTGTTCCCAGAAAAACATGGTAAATACGTTATTAAAACATTTTCGAAGAAACGTATTTATTTCATTTTAAAACGTTTGGGATGTCATCGTTAATACAGAAACATAAGCATAAACAGAACTTACATTTATTTACACTAGTGATCTACATCTCTTTAAATCTCTCAGTGTAATGTCACTTCATATCAACACCTGTGATATAAATAAACTGAGTGGGTCAGGTTGGGAAACCTGGTGAGTACATAGGGTTTTCAACCCACAATAATATAATTATTATGTTTAAACAATCAAACAATCAACCCAATTACCCATCCCCATTATCTTCTTTATTCTTAAGGATCTACCCTAAGAATCAGCTATTTCTCATTCATTCATTCCTAAGGATCATCCTAAGGAAACAACATGAAGTCCATTGTTGCCAATGACACATTGGTCAAGCGCAGCTGCTAATATTGTCACTTAGGCTCAGCTGCCAGAATTAGGACATTTTCTATGAGGCGCTTCTGCCGGTATTGACCTTTAAACACTACTGTCATGGTCATAAGGCTCCCTATTAGGCGCAACTGCCGATACTATCCTTAGAGCGCAGCTGCTAGGATGTTTACCGTAGATCTAAATCATCTACAGGTTGTGGCGCAGCTGCCAGTGCTCATCTATAGGGTACTAGGTCCACTGCTGCCAATGTATACCTATAGGGCACTAGGTCCGTACTACTAATGTTCCTCTATTTCAGCTTTTATCCATCATCATTCATCTACCCATGTTTTACCCAACATATTTTGTAGATATAAAATACTTTATACAGTTTACATCATTTAAAACATGTATAAAAATCTTTCACCAGCATAGACAACAAGTATTCAGACAATATGCACACATAACACGTAATTTATATTAAAATACTTCATATCTATGTGTAAGATGAAAGAGACCATGCACTCACCTGATTAGGTGGTGATTCCGAACTCAGACAGCACTTCGTTATCTCAAAACAATTTTCCTTGACAAAACCTAGTATCAATACCACTAGGGTTTAGTTTTTAACGTTAACCACGACTAATTAATAGTCTAGCTATTATTACTATTATATAAGCGTTAAATAACACTCAATATAACTCATAATAATAGCCCAAATAATTATTTTAAGGTCCTAATAATGTTACTATAATTAAATAAAATCTATATTAAATATAGTATAGGCGTAGCTCACTTACAGCGAGTTTTTATTAAAAATCGGGCTTCGCTGGAGTAGCGTTTCCAAGCCGAAAGCTTTTCTTCTCGGAGCCGTTGGGCGCTCCGGGGCTTTCTTCTCGTGCTAGGGAGGTTCCGTAGACTTGGGAGGGGTTTAGGGAGGCTAGAGAGAAGTTAGAGAGAGAAAGAGAGGCTTATGGTGTGAAGAAAATATGAGGAGTTCACCCTTGTATTTATAGGAGTTTTATAGTAAAGTAGTCTCTAAGCTTCATCCGTAACTTTTGCATACGAGCTCCGTTTTTGTCTGTCTTTTTACCGTTGAGTTCCTATTAATGAGATCTTCAACTTTCATTTAGACCTCGTTGGCTAATTCTCATTCTATCTCGGATTTACAAAACTGTATCGAATTCGCCGCGCTCGAAAAGTAGGGACTAAGCTTCGTCCATAACTTTCGCATACGAGCTCCATTTTTGTCTGTCTTTTTACCGTTGAGTTCCTATTAATGAGATCTTCAACTCTCATTTAGACCTCGTTGGCTAATTCTCATTCTATCTCGTATTTACAAAACTGTATCGAATTCGCCGCGCTCGAAAAGTAGGGACTAAGCTTCGTCCATAACTTTTGCATACGAGCTCTATTATCGACGTTCTTTATATCCACGCGTTGGTATTTACGAGTACTACAACTTTCATTTAGATCCCGTCGGCTAAAAATCGACCGATCTAAAATTCAGATTTCGGGCTGTGCACTGCTATGCTAAATCTTAGAAAAATCATAACTTCCTCATACGAAGTCAGATTTGGGCATTCTATTTATCGATGTTCTTAGTTTAACATATTCTACGACTTTCGTTTAGATCGCTAAGGCTAAATCTCGCTCTATCGTAAATTCACTATTTACGCTTCCCGGTATCGTGCTGGTTCTATCGCGAAACTTCAACGGGTCATAACTTTTTCGTTATAACTCGGTTTTCAGCATTCTTTATATGTACGAAAACCTTGTAACATACTCTACAACTTGGTTAAGATTATTTATTCTAAATAATCTTTTGTCGAAATGTCGTTTTCGACCCCTATTGCCTCTAATTTGACTAGCCCAGATTTGCGGGCGTTACACCTACCTTCTCCTAGCTGGGTTTTCTTCTAACAACAACTATCATTATAATATTAATGCACCGTTGTACGAGCTTATGTATGGTAGAAAGTGTCATAATTCAGTGTTTTGGTGAGAGGTCGACCACAGTGTCATGGGTTGGATTGAAGTTGCCCTCCAGATAACAGAGTTGATCCAACAGATAAGTCATAGGTTGCACACGACTCAGAGCTCACATAAGATTTATGTTGATGGACGATGATCCGAGCTACAGTTCTAGGTTAAGGACATGGTTTCCTGAAGGTATTCCCTTGGAAGGGTGTTATTGTTGGGTTTTGGTATAATACAACATCCTATGGTGCCCATACAAACCTAAATACCTTGGATCCATGTTTTCACTAATTAACATGCAAATGGTTTCCAAGGCATTAAACCTATAACTAGCATGCATTTGACATAAACATATTAAATACTAGTTAGGGAAACATACCTTTTATGTGGCTTGAAGTCTTGATGTAATTGGCCTTAAGAGCTTAGCACCAATAGTATGAAATGCCTCAAAAGGAATCACAACACACCTAGGACAAAGGTGGCTCTTGAGAGAGAATTCCATGCACCAAAACACCTCCATATTTCTCTAAGAAAAGAAGTTGTGATTTTGTCTATGGAGTAACCTATTTATATGTAGGATTCCAATGGTCATCGGTATAACTCATAATCCATACCCATGGGTTTTAGTATCAATGGTTCGTGTGGCCCAACTCTTTATGTATCCATACATGAACTTGGTCCAACATGGATCATAAGCCCAACACATATAAATATAACTAATTATCATAATTAGTCCCCATAGATTTAATTAGTCTCTTTTGATTACTAAATTAATTACAAATTAATTCTTGATCGATACTAATTAAAACATATGATTTCATATTAATATACTATAACTTATAATATATTAATAAACCATAAATAACCTTCTCTCAAAAGTCCATCCTAACAAATTGTCCTGATGATATGCAACCCAAATGGACCATGCTACTCTCGGGTCAAGTACATATCAATAATAGTTATGGGCTTAGACATCTAATCCAACAGTCTCCCACTTGGATAAGTCTAAAACTATGATTGCAAGTACGACTTCATAACCCGACTAGCAATCGTAGCTCTTAAAGCCGCTGTCGAAATCTGAACAAATCAATGACGTGTCCATTAGATAAGGGATCATATATTCCTCCATTCTAGATATCATATGGACTGAGACATGGATTATAATCATTCTCTCTGTCCATTTGTTGTTTCCCGATTTCCGATTTATGATGACTGACTAATTGAACAAATCAAATCAGTCCTGGCCCGGCCGAGCACTTCCATTTGTCATCATCAAATCATCGAGGGGCCCACAGATATCGCTTTTATCCCGAAGGTAAAAGGAATGGATAAAATTCGACTCATATGGCTTGTTCTACTACTTGTTAAATCATACATTAAGGCACGTTCTATAACATCGAGTTACCAATGTGTTTTCATGCAATCAATGTATAACCAACTCATAGTAACAACTCGTATCTCTAGGTTTGAAGAATATAAGATATTATCGTCTCATGATCACTCGTGATAAAATCCATGAAGTGATTCCAATGAGCGTGGGTTGAATCCAGTACTCAGAACTTATGAGCACTCATGAGTGTTGTAGCACCACCTTGTCCAACATCTTAGACCTCTACAAACCCAACTCATGATAGTCTTGATTCATATCTACTTCCAACATATGACCGACTGTGGATGGTTTGAATAACTTAGTCAATAAGAACAATGACCTAGTTATTCTAGAAGTTAAAACATGCAAAGTGAAACACAATAATAATCGAATCCAATATGGTCTCAGAACTTATGAATATAAATAAAACACCTTTTATTTATCACTATATGATTACACATTATTCATTGTATACTGTTTCAACTATCAACTTTATTCTTGAATTAAAACAACAGTTGTCCCATGCTCCAAGCATGTACACTATGTTTTTCTAAACACTAGTCATCCCACAACATAACTCCAATGATTCTCATTTCACAGTCCCAAATCTTACTGCAGATGCAAGAATTCCAAATTCATGCCATTTACTGAAATCTGTTAGATTCTAAACTTATATGCTTTGATCCTCTTGTAATGATTATGCACAAATTCACAAAGACTTGGCAACAATCATTACAGAGTATTCCAAAGGCGATCAACTCCTTGGAAACATCCTTCTTACATTAAGTTTCCTAATCATACATATTGAATACTTTCTAACTTTGAAGCATTTCTATATTCCATTTTGACTATCACTTTTGAACAAGAGTTGCCTCCTTACAGATTATGTCAATATGGTCCTTCCAGAATTAATACTATACTTCCAACTGTCCTTGAGCAACCAATCTTTGGTAAACCTTAGATTGTCCTTAACAATTGCTTAATCATTTTAGTCATATCAATTTCTAGACCTTTTTCCATTCTTCATGCCCCAGGCATTTGGAAAAACTTAGAAAGAGCGAATATAGCACATGTAATCGATCCTATATCCGAAGCATATGGGACACAATTCATGATGTCTCACATAAAGACTAAACTAGTCTTTTGCTATAATATTTCCATTTCTATTTGCCAAGTTCTCATAATTCAGATTATGAAAAGGGATGACGTAATCATAATCGAATTTTAGAACGCAAATAATGAACCCATATATAGAATTTCCTTATGTTGAGCCATCCCAACATGAAATTCATATATATTCTTGACTAAATACGATTAAGACCTCAATCTAAGCTTTTAGATTTGAGATGAAGTATAATTTCCTCTCCCTTAATTATAGCAAAACAACTTTTTCAACCCCTGCAACCTCACGAGTTGAAACTTTTGTTTTCTATAATTAACATTGATAACTTGCAATACTTATCATAATTATCATGCTCCCACTAACATGATGATTATTAGCATAACACTTATGCTCCCAGTAGCTATGACATGTACCCAGAAATCAACTGAACTTCTAGAAATCAATACTTTATTGACTTTCTTACCAAAGTTCAGATTTCTAATACTAGATTTCCTTGATAAGACTTTATCAATATCATACACCTCTCTTAGATAGATCACATGTGTGTCTAAACAATTATGAAGAGGGATGCCGTAATCATAATGTTTAGACCTTTTGTCATTCCCACAATTGCTATCTACTCAAAATCTACTTAGTGAAAGAGTTTCCTTACCATCATTTTCATGAATCGAAGAGAAACCTTATGACACTTAGATTTAATGGTGTATGTGTTCTTATCCATGTGAATTGTCAAAACCATAGTCACAAGACAAGGATAATGACAAATCCAAACTCATATGGATTGAACTTGTGCAATCTTAACTTCTTGCCACCTGGCAGCTCAAGAGCCTGCCATTGCTTCCAAGTAGTTATGAAAACAATTGAGAACATGTAGAACTCAAATGTAGAGCCAACTTAACTGGAATGGGCACAGAAATGTCAACGCGATAGGTTATAAACCTCTACTTGTGTGCTAGTGATGAAATACAGGTTTTATTCTTGATTACTTCTTGAAACCTTTTTCAGGATCTTTTAGACTCCCACAGTCTCCTTGACCTATACGACTTTCTTACCAAATATTCAAGAGATAGTGTGGATTCTAATCAAGACAGACAGTTAACACAATTAGGCTTAGTTGGTCTTTGTTTTATACAAAACATCACAACTTACCAATTTCAAATGTACAACAGTAGAAAACTTTTACTTTTACATTTGACAAGTGTTTTAAACCTTCTTTAAGACATGTCACTCAAGTTACAATCTTAGAGTATAACTCTATGAATTGTTTTGGAATGAAGTATGAATCATCTTCTTGATTTAACCACTTCAATAATTCATAACTCCTCTTCTTAACTATCAGAATGTACTTAGAGGATGAATTGTGATAAGGTCCCAAAATCATTAAGATAACCTTAAAACATGATACTAAAGTACTCTCCCATCTTTTCAGATTTGAGAAACTTTTATCCTTCTGCCTAATTTGATTCTTCTTATTCGTTCTGTCATACATTGAAAATTTTCCAATGTTTCAGAATTATAGTTAAGCTTTTAAGTATAATCATATTTACTAAACCTTAGTAAATCATGACGAATAGTCTTATCCATCATTTTTGGTGGACTTTGACAAGTGCACATGAAAGTGTACTTGATCCCTTAGTCCTTCTCTTGACTCACACATCCATGTGAACAAGTAGTTAGTCTTAATTCTTCCAATGCTCGAAAGTTCTCATTCATCATACTATACAACTTGCATGATTCCAAGTTTTGGTCGAATTGAAACTTGGGTGATGAGAATCTTTCCTTATTAAATAAATTTAGACACTACCACAAATGAACGAATCAAATTCATATTTCCAATATTGCTATAAACATACAAACATCAAGTTTTCATGAATGCCATTGTAAGGAGACAAAAATAAAGTAAAACAAACTTTTATTTATTTTAAAATGCAGAAAAAACTTTTTCCTTACAATGTAACTTGAAATGAAAACTATGTTATTACTTGTTTCCTAGCAATCTATCATAACTCCTAAGAGTAGCTCAAGAATCCAATCTTCAATCAAGCGATAGAAATCCATCTTCGCGATCAGATTCAACATACTTTTTTCTTTAAGTTTCCTTCACTTTTCCTTTGATTCTTAAACATCAACATGTGACCCAGTCACATCTTGTAATAAGAATCTCAGAATAGAAACTTAACCGAGTTACATAGTGGACCTTACCTGAAATAGAGTCAAACTTATTGACTTTACTAGCCTTATGATCTTTCAGGTAAAATTCACAGCTTCGCAACCAATGCCCTTTCCTTTTGGCAATAGTACCATATGGACCCTTAGGTAATAGTACATGGGACTATCTCAGACTTAGCTTTTCTCTTTACCATTTGGTCAACCGATTTGACTATGGCCGATCCCTTTCCATTAGGAAGAGAATGCTTTTTCTGGATTTCCTATGTCACTATTGTCCCTGTCCATAAAGTTTTGGGAAGTTGATCTCCTAATCAAATTTGCATTACTAGTACACTAAATCATTTCTGATTTAGCAGCACCAAGCAAATAGATAAGATCATTAAGGGTCTTGTCATAGTCTGTTTCATAGGAGTCCCAAGGAACTCACTATGTGACTTAGAAACTGATTGAACCACTAACTTTCTTAAGACTTTGACACCCAACTCTCCCGGCTTGTCAGTATGTGACTTCATCTCCAAGATGTGATCACACCTAGACCTTGCCTTGCGAATAGGGCTTGAGTGACCTTGAACTTGTGGGTTAGGGAGAATAATTGGAGGAGGTGGAGGAAGTGAAGTTCCAATATAATTGGGAAGATCATAAATGTATGAACTAGACATCTTTTGGGAGATATTCAAGATAGTTGATTTAAAGTCCTTAATATAACACCCAATATGAAATATTAAGGCTAGGACCCAACAAACTATTTTATAACTTGGAAGAGGGATGCCGTAATCCAAGCTATAGAATACTTGAAGGTAGGTGAATGACGATTCACCAATTTCCACCATGAAAAACGAAATAATTTATTAGGTTTTAATTGGATTTGAAACTCCTAGATCTTTTGAGATTCATTGAACTTTTCAATGTCATGTTTCAATCTCGAGTGTGCCCTTCAGGTTTTGTGACTGGGATGCCGAGGATCACAAAACAAGGTGTGAAGTAACCATGCAAATTACTTGGCACCCTTAAGTGTTTACCCCTCAATCGATGTGCCGGTTAACCACACACGCTCCATCGATACAATGATAAACATTAAGTTACCCTTTGCCTACCTTGTTAAATACAAATTAGTGTGCCGGTTAACCACACACGCTCCACTAACCGACTTAAAGAAAATGCAAATTGTAATTTCATGGATTAGCACCTTATTCACATTTTCCTAAGTAACTAAGATTGGGTATTTATAAAAGGTTTAGTTATTTAGTGTTTATCATTAATACTTTTAATGAAGGGAGAATTATAGTCCTTGTCCTACCCGTTCGACTAACGACCCTCCACCGGTCAAGGAAGCGGTGGGTGAGAGTGGACACCCATTAAACTGCCATTTTATAGGCAGTAACCTTATACCCCCCTTATAGACTGACTTCGTGAATGAGGCCTACTAACGGTAAGACTGACTTTACTCTTATACATATATATAAATATTATTAACTTATAATATTATAAAGTATAAGGGTTGAATTTTAAGTTTTAAAATTCTAAGGTCTAGTTTCGAATTAAAGTATACATGGGGTATAACTTTACAAATTCCAAAACTTGAGGACAAGTTTTGAAACCTTTCAAAACTCTTGGCTTTTTCATAACTTATGAGTTTAATTAAGGTTTAATGAAAAAAAATTCAAGTTCCATAACTTGAGGACAAGTTATGGAAGACAATAAATCATTTAATGATGACATTAAAAATAGAGACTCTTCTATTTTCATAACCTATGAAACTTAATGAAACTTTAAAAAGAAAAACTTTTCACTTTCCATAACTTGAGGACAAGTTATGGAGTTCTCAAAAACCATTAAGATCAAATATTCCAATTAACACAATAATCAAATAATTTTTCTATGATCTAGATTAAACTCATAAGTAAAGATAATTCACATCAACAATTTTCAAGAAATTAGATAATCATATAAACTAATACAAATCTTGAAACTTTGACAATTATCCTTTGAAGACTCTTGGACTTCATAACCTAAAGAGTTAATAAATGAGACATTTCACATCCATAACTTATGGAAGTTTCAAAACTCTTAAGATCATAACTTTAAAAAAAAAAGCTTTTGAGTTCCAAAATTTTATGACAAAATTTGTAACTCCTTAAAACCACTTAGATCAAACTTTTTCAAACAAATAAAATAATCATATCATTCTATCTTTTAATAAATTGACCTGGTGGTGGTTCCGTTAGATGATATTCAGGTCGGTGAACTCCTGAACTATGTAGAGAGGCTAGTTTCTATTTTGGATAGGAAGAATAAGGCGTTGTGTAAAAAGTTGGTACCTTTGGTGAAGGTTCAGTGGCAGCATAGGAAGGGTTCCGAGTGGATCTGGGAGCCCGAGATGGAGATGATTGAGCACTATCTAGACTTATTTTTAGCCGAGGATTTTGAGGAACAAATCTAGTTGAAGTGGGGGACAACTGTAACACCCGATCTTTCAGGTATGTTTTTACTTATTTTAAAAACATAGTTTCAAGAAATTCTACCCTATGCTAAGTGTAGGATCGTCTCCTATGTTGGGTGTAGGAGGATATTTGGACAAGGGATTTAAATGATCTATGCAAGACGTAGATCAGGGTACGCATGGCATAGGATCCTAGAACCAAAACCCTAATCTTTGGGTTTGGGCCATATTTCAAGGCTTTAACCCTATTAGGCCCTTTCCATTCTTACCCTGCATCCTCCCCAATGACCGCTTAGAAACCCTAATCCATTTTTGTGATTTTTGAGCCTTTGGAGTGTTTTGTGTTCACCTTTGAAGAACTATGAGCATTGTGGAATCACTTGGGTGCTCAATTCAGTGTAGATCCATAAGTTTTATCCACTTATCCATCTCCAGACGGTATAAAGTTTCCACCTTGATGTTGTATTGTGTTAGATCTAGTTATGCTTAATAATTCCATGCTTTTGTGCCCAAAACCTTGGTTCTTATGAGTATGAGTTACTCCAGTCCATGCGTGTATCTTTCCTAGACATTCTTAGGGTTGTTAAGTCATAAATATGAGAGCTCGTTCACTCTCATCCATCCTTGCATGAGCTATTGAGCAATAATAGAAGGCTTTTTGGACCTAGGGTTTGAACGAGTGCTCTTGGTATGAATGCAAATGGCTAAAGTCAGAGACTTTATACATTAAGACATCCATTTGGTATAGATCTTGAAGTATGGAGTGTTAATCTTCAGTTTTGATGACTTGATAATGAAGTTAGGTCATCAGGTGTCTATGCAAGGCGTAAAATTCCTGTCACTGGGTGTTGCCCTGATTTTCCCCATCTTTGCCACCTTAGGCTCTACACCTTATGTCGAGCGTAGGCCAGCTGGAAGTTGATCGTTAATTTTTTATCGTTGACCGTTGACTTTGGCTAAGTTTGACATTAGGTCAAATGGGGCATTTTGAGATGTGGAATGAAACTTGGTCCCATTTTTTTGTATATGTGACCTATAGAGTGGGTATTTGGATCATTGATAAGTTTAACTATCTTCTAGACTTTGAGGTGAGTTTATCTCACTGTACTCATGGGTCGAAGGACCAATGTCGACCCACTAGATTTTGTTATGTATCCTTGTGTATAGGATGTTTCTATGTCGTAGTATTCTATTAGATTGGTAGATTTCTATGATTACATGTACTTGCTGGTTATTGTTTATCTGTTGCATATGTTGACATAGTGAGGTTGGGTTGAGGCAGTACTATTTTTTGTTGTAAACCAAACAAATCCGGGAGAATTTGTTGGATTATGGAGTATACACTCATAACTAAATTGGTATAAACTTTCAAATAGAAGCATATTTCATTTTAGGTTTCCCTCATAACCAGAAATATCTATAAATGATATTATGAGAGAGAGAGAGAGAGAGAGAGAAATGATTTGTTAATATATTATGTGATTAATATATTAATTGGAAATAGATAATTAATCAATTAATTTGTTATGTCATTAATAAATTAGCATGAGATCAATAGTTAAATAATTTTTTGTTAATTTATATGGTTATTAAATTAATAGAAGATCAACTGGAATTAATCAAATAGTAATTAGGATTAATTTAGGATTAATTAGAATTAATTAAAGGTGAAAGGGATGAATTGTAATTATTCAATAGTTGAACAGAAGATGACAATTCCAGAACCATCCAACGGTGGATGGTTTTGGAGGCTCTTTTAGGGTTTCTGGCAGCCTCCTGCATGCAGATGAGGAAAGGATTTGAATTGGGATTAAATCTATTATTTAATTAATTCAAATCTAGTTTTTCTACACGTTACCTAAACTATAATAGGACGTCTTGGCTCATTATTTCCGTTAATGACATTCCTAATAAGCATAGGAATGAAATTTCTACCTCTCTGCTTTTTCTCCTTAACTCTAGGGTTTCTATGGTTTTGGGTACAAACCATTAGAGGCACTAAAGTTTTGGTGCTTGCTTTCCAAGGTTTTCAAGAGGGAATTTTGTTTAGTTATTTAATATAATAATCAAAAGGTATGTGACCCTAATCCTATGTATATTTTGATTATAGTTACCATTAGGGTTCTAGATGTCATAGTTTATTGTTGTCAACATAGAAAACATAGATCGAAATAGGTTGCATCTGAACTTAAGAATTAAGTAATTTTCCACCTCATGCATAGATTTATAACCAATAAAACCCAGCAGTGGTATCATAGACTAGATATTTCTATATTGATTGTTCATAATACTGAACGGGTCAAATATACGGTTTATAGAAATTAAACCCTTTAGCCTTGAAATTTTGAGTTGGTTAGGGTTTCTTGAATCCCAAGCCCCCACACCTTATTTTCGAAAATACTAGGGTTCCTTAGGGTTTCAAGTTTCCTTAATTATTGTTTTAAAAGCCTTAAAATTTTAATAATTAAAATTAGTTAAACCCAAACCCTAATTTTAAAAATTAAAATGGTTTTGCATTAGGATTGAATTTGAATTATTTTATTAATTCTTTAATAAAAAATAATTATTTAATCCCTTAATGATTTAAATTAATTTAATTAAAATTTACCTAAAGGATAAATATTAAATTATAATTAGTTTAAATTTAATTAAATTAAAAGTGTAATTTAGATAGTTAAAAGTTTAAACCTAAAACACGAGAAGGAACTTTACAACATTGGCATAGGCAAGTCAACAATTATTGACTATTGTAACTATTGGATTAGGTGTCTAAGCCCATAACTATTTTGGTAGATTATGAGCATGGTCTTTTTGGATTGCCATCACCATAGCAACTGATAGGATGAATTAAGCAAAAAATGATTAATTATGATTTAATAATATATTATGTGAATAATATATTAAAAAAGAAATCATATTGTTTAATTAATATTGATCAAGAATTAATTTAGAATTAATTTTATGGTCAAAAGAGATTAATTAAATAAAGGGACTGATACTGTAATTATAAGAAAGTTACAAAGTTAGGCATAGGATCCATAAGGAAGCAATGGACGAATTATATATAAGAGTCCATATAGAAATCGTCCAAAGTGCTTTCTGGAAGGATCCTTTGGGCTGCTTAAGGACTAAGCAACTGGATTAGGGTTTCCAAGTTGATAACCCTAGAAGACTCAACTACATAAGGACCCTTAAGACTCCAAAAAATGTGGCTAAGCATTCTTAGAATATTTTGGACGTTTTTGTGTCTCTTCTCTCTCTCTCTTGTTCATCATTATTGCTAGTGGTGTTTGTGACTCCATTAGAGGTACAACACTTAGGGCACTAGCCTTTTAGAAGTCAAGATCAAGGAGTTTTGTGATTGTGATTGCTACATAACAATCAAGGTAATATTCCTTACCCTATTCATATGTTAATTTTGATTATAGTATGCTAGATCTAGGGTTTATGATTTTTGGATGATTATTGCATGTACAACTAGATAAACGAGATCCAAAGAATTAGGTTTGCATGTGCACCATAGGATTGATGTAATGCTCAAAACTCATCAGTTGTATCAGAGCCTAAGCTGTTTATCTAATGTATTTGATGCTATATTTGATCATTAAAAAGTTGAAAAAAATTGGTTTTTGGGTTCTAACTAGGATCACGGCGTGAACTCAGTTCTGACACCAAATCTATAAATTTTTGCCCTATTTTGATTTGGGTAATTACCATAAATTGTTTTTTCAAATTAAAATCAGATTTTTCAACTACGGTAATTGATATGTTAATCAAGTCAATGTATAATTGTGAGTTTAATATAATTACTTGTGTTATAAGATAAATATTAATTATTTGTATTTTGATTTGAATTATATTGTAAGAGAATTTTTTTTGATTAGGTCAAATTATGTGATAATTATTAACTATATGATATTTAATTATTTTTCAAATTTGATCTAAAAGATACTTTGAAAAGTGTTAAAATTTTCCCTTAAGGTTTAGAATTTATAATTTAATTAAAAGGTATTAATTTAGAAATATTAAATTCTAGAACCCTAGTGTTTTGAAAAGTTCAAATTACACCCTTATGGTTTTATTAAATTAATTAATGGTTCAATTAAAAGAGATAATTAACAAATCCATAATAATATGGTTTAAGATTAATCAAATTAAAAGTTTAATTTATTAATAGATTAAACCACCTAGTATTTTAAAAGTGTAAAATACACCGTTATACTTTATAAAATTAAAAGTCTAATATTATATATGTATGAGTAAAGAGTCAGTCTTAACATTAGTAGGCCTCATTCACGAAGCTGGTCTATAAGGGGTGTTTAAGGAAGCGGCCTGTAAAATGACTGTCGTTGGGTATCTACTCTTACCCACCACACTCTTAACAAGTGCAGGGTCGTTAGCCGAGCGGGTAGGATAGGACACAACCTTCCATTATAAGTATAATGAAATACAAAGTAACTAAACACTTTTACAAATTCCCAAATCTTAGTTACTTTAGGAAAAATGTGGGGCTGGTGCTAATCCATGAAATTTCATATTGCACCTTGTTGGTCATTAGTGGAGCATGTGTGGTTAACCGACGCACTAATATGGGACTAATGAAGGATGGAAATGGGTAGCTTGTAGATTATCATAGATCAATGGAGCATGTGTGGTTAACCAGTACATTCATTTGGTTATAGACATCTTCGAGAGTACCAAGCTAATTTGCATGGTTATCCACACCTTGTTTGTGATCCTCGACATCCCAGTCACAAACTTGAAGGTCATAATCGCGATTAAACATGCCATTGAAAAGTTCAATGAATATCAAAAGATCTAGGAGTTTCAATTCATTTAAAACTTAAATTGCCTTTTCGTTTTTCATGGTGGAAATTGATAAATCGTCATTCACCTACCTTCAAATTTATGCAACTGGATTATGCCATCCCACTTCCGAGTTGTAGAATATTGTGTTGGGTCCTAGATTTAATATCTCATTTGGTTTTTGTATTAATGACTCAATCAACTAACTTGAATTTTCTCTCGTTTTTGTAGATGGCTGATTCTAGCTGTGGTCTTCCCAAATCCCTTGGAAAAAGCTTTCCACATGAAGATGATATTCCATGATTCGATAGAGGAACTCGAGATCATTATTCACTTCCTCCACCTCCTCCTATTATTCTCCCTGACCCACATATTCGAAGTCTTGAAAAGTTTAAGATCACTCAAGCCCAATTGGCGAAAAAGACATGAAGATGGGAAGTCTTTGTGTGCACACGTCTTGGAGATGAAGTCACACATTGAGAAGTTGGAAATGATGGGTGTTGTTTTCCCAAGGAAGTTGGCTATTGACTGGGTTCTTCAGTTACTTCCCGACTCATATAGTGAATTCATTAGAGAGTACTATATGATGGATCACGACGTGACCCCGATTGATTTGACTTATTTGCTTATTGTTGCTGAATCAACAACGATTTGGCGCACTAGTCTAGAAAATGTGTCTTGTAAGTCAACCTCCCAAACTTCCATGGACATTGGTGATGGAAACATTGGATGTCCAGGAAAGTTTTCTCTACACAAGAGAAAGGCTGAGTCTGAGATAGTCATGTATGTTATTCTAAAGAAGTCCACTTGTTTCTACTGCCAAGAGAAGGGGCATTGGTTGCAAAGCTGTCGTACCTACCTAAAGGATCAAGAGGAAGGGAGAGTAAAGATGTATGACTCTGCTGCAAGTAAATCCACTATCTAACTCTATTAAGTTCCTATTTGGAGATTCTTAATACATAAGGTGGTAAGATTACATTTTGATGTTTTGTAGGATCGAAGAAAAGAAAGGAAGCATAAAGGAAAACTAGGCTAAGTCTAATTGCGAAGAAATGGATTTCGAATGCATGGCTTGATGATCGGATTTTTGAGGTGCTACTTAGAGAGTTATGATAGATTGCTTAGAAATATGTAATAACATAGTTTTCATTTGAATTGCGTTGAAAGGACAAGCTTTTTCCTCATTTTATAAATAAAATAAATTTGGTTGTTGTCTTATTATTAATTCCTTACAATGGCATTTGAGAAAATTGATGTTTATTTGTTTCTATTGTTAGCAATGTTGAAATGGATGTGATTCTTGGTTATGTTATTTGTGGTAATGTCAGAAATTTACCAAAATGAATAAGAAGAATGAATTATGTAGAAAGATAAACTTGGAATCATACAACTTGTATTGTGTGGTGAATGAGAACCTTCGTATTTGGGAAATTAAGACTTATTCCTTATTCACGCAAGTATATGAGTCAAGTGAAGGACTAAATAACTAGAACACAATGTTGTGCACTTGTCAAGTCCACCACAAAAACGATAAGACTATTCCTCATGATTTACTAAGAGTTTAGTAAATATGGTTATGCTTACAAGATTAAGTGTGATTCTAAATCATTGGAAAAGTTCCAATGAATAGCAAAATGAATAAGAAGAATGAATTATGTAGAAAGATAAAAGTTTCTCCACTTTGAAAAGTAGGGAGAGTACTTAAGTATCATGTTTTATGATCGTCCTAGTGATTTGGAAACAATATCACAATTGATCCTCCAAGAAGAGGAATCAAAAATTATTGAAATGGTTATGTCAAAAGGTGAATCATACTTCGTTCCAAAATCAAGTCTTAGAGTAATACTCCAAGATTGTGACTTGAGTGGCATAATCTTAAGAAAAGGTTGAAGAACACGCACCATATATGGAGTAGAAAAGTTTATTACTCTTGTACATTTGAAATCGGTAAGTTGTGATGTCTTGGATAAGACAAAGACCAACTACGACCAATTGTTTGAGGTGCTTATCTTGCTAAGAGACCACACTAACTCTTGAATATTTGTTTGACAAGAAATGTTTCTTGACAAAAGAATCTTATATGTCAAGAGATCAGTGGGAGTCTTAAATATCTTGAAAAGTTTCAAGAACTAATCTAGAGTAAACTTGTTGATAATCACTAGTTGACACAATTTTGTTTTTATGTCATTCCAGTAAAGTTACTTAGGCATATGGGTTCTACGAGTTCTCAATTGACTGCATAAAGGCAAGCACCTTGTTCAATGAAAGTGCATTGACTAGTATAGGTGAGCTTCTAAATAACTTGGAAGCAATGGTGGGACCCTGGATGGCAAGATTTTAAAATGAACAAGTTTTGTCCATAAGAGTTTGGATTTGTCAGAAACATTATCTTATGATTATGGTTATGACAAATTCACATAGATAGGAGCACATACACCAAAAAATCTAAGTGTCATATGGTTTCTGTCCGTTTCATGAAAATGATTGTGAGGAAATTCTTTCACTAAGAGAGATTTTAAGAAGATAGCAATTTTGACATTTGTGTTCTCAAATTTGATTATGATTACGACATCCCTCTTCATAGTTCAAATTGGGAGATTTGGCAATTAGTCTAAACATTTAGGACTTTTGCAATAAGTTATGAATTAGTTTAGACATACATATGAGCTATCTAAGGAAAGGTGTATGATTTTGAGAAGCTTAGATAAAGGTTTATCAAAGCATATCGTATTAGAAATATGAAATTTGGAAGTCAATAAGTATTGATTTCCAGAAGTCCAGCTGCTTTCTGAATACGTGTCAAAACTAGTGGGAGCATAAATGTTATGTTGGTATGGATATAACTATCATGTTAGTGGGATGATTATTATTTTAAGTGTTGCAAGTTAGCGATATTAATTATAGAAAACAAAAGTTTCACTTTGCAAAGTTGTAGGGGTTGAAAAGTTGTTTTGCTATAATTAAGGGATAGAATATTATACTTCATTTCAAAATCTAAAAGCTTGGAGCGAGAAATTTTAATTAAATTTAGTCAAATGACATATATGGATGTTATTTTGAAAAGGTTCAACTTAAAAGAATTCTATATATGGCAATATTATAGCAAGAAACTGGTAAAGTATCACGTTTTTCATGAATCGTGTCACATACGCTTCTTGTATAGGATCGACTGCATATGCTGTAATCTTCGACCGTTCTAAATTTTCAAAATGACTAGGGCATTAAGGGGGGAAAAGGACGAGAATTGGATATGACTAAAATAATTAAGCAACTGTCAAGGACAATCTAAGGTTCGCCAAGGATTGGTCACTTGTGGGCAGTTGGAAGAATAGTAATGAATGGAGCATATTGACATTATTATGAATAGATAGGACTCTATTTTGAATGAGTTGTCATATGGAAAATATGGAAATGTTTCCATATTGGCAGTTGGACATTAAGAATCTATGTCTAGATTAGAAACTTTTCTGTAAAAAGAATGTTCAAAGGAATGTACTTTGAATGTTAGACTTCATATCTATGGAATTGCCTTGTAACAATCTCCAATACAACACTTTCTGATTTCATTGGCAAAGTCCTGGTGACTTTGAAGTTATGACATTACAAAAGGATCATAGCATAAAATATTAGAATCTAACATCTTCTAATAATGGGAAGAATTTGGTATTCTTATACTAATGATAACGACCATAGGTAAACATAGTGTGCATGCTTAGAGCATGGGACAACTGTTGTTATAATTCAAGTAATAAGGTGATTATCTAAAACATTATACAATGAATAATGTGTGATCAATATGGTGACTAAATAAAAGGTGTTTTATTTATACTCAACAGTTTGGGGCCATTTGGATTCGATTATTCTTGTGTTTCACTTTGCATGTTTTGACTTCCAGAATAATAAGATTATTCAAACCATCCACAATCGATAAATATTTTGGAAGTAGGTATTGAAGTTAGGCTTTCATGAATCCGACTGTAACTTGTCTAAAGCGTTTAGACATAGCAAAAGTCTACTGCAGTGTTCATGAATACTTCTGAATTGTTGTGTGTGATTTGATGAGTAGCTACAAGAGAGGATTTGAGTCGAAGTTTATCCATTCCTTTTACCCTAAGAGGGATAAAAGCGATATCTGTGGGCCCCTCGATGATTTAGTGATGACACCCTAAGCGCTTCGCCAAGCCTGGACTACGTTGATGTGTTCAATTATAGTTTATTGACAGTCGTCATAAATCGGAAAATCGGGAAAAAACACATAGATAGTGAGAATGCTTATAATCCATGTCTCATGTCTATACGATATCTAGAATGGAGGAATGTATGATCCCTTATTTAAAGAACGTGTTACTGATAAGGTCAGATTTTAACTATGGCTTTGAAAGCTACGATTGCTAATCAGGTTATAAAGCCGTACTTGCAAAATAGTTATTAGACTTATCCAAGTGGGGGACTGTTGGATTAGGTGTCTAAGCACATAACTATTTTGGTATGTACTTGACTTGATTATGAGCATGGTCCTTTTGTGTTGCCTTCACCATAGCAACTGATAGGATGAATTAAGGACAAACACGATTAATTATTTTTTATTAATATATTATGCGAATAATATAATAAAAGAGATATCATATTGTTTAATTAATATTGATCAAGAATTAATTTAGAATTAATTTTGTGGTTAAAAGAGATTAATTAAATAAACGGGACTGATATTGTAATTATAAGATAGTTATAAAGTTGGGCTTAGGATCCATAAGGACTCAATGGACGAATTCTATATGAGAGTCCATATAGAAATCGTCCAAAGGGCCTTCTGAAAGGATCCTTTGGGCTGCTTAAGGACTAAGCAACAAGATTAGGGTTTCCAAGTTGATAACCCTAGAATCCTCAACTATATAAGGACCCTTAAGGCTCCCAAAAACGTGGCTAAGCATTCTTACAAAATCTTGGATGTTTTTGTGTCTCTCTTCTCTCTCTCTTGTTCATCCTTATTGCTAGTGGTGTTTGTGACTCCATTAGAGGTGCAACGCTTGGGGCACTAGGCTTTCAGAAGTCAAGATTAAGGAGTTTTGTGATTGTTATTGCTACATAACAATCAACGTAATACTCCTTACCCTATTCATATGTTAATTTTGATTATAGTACGCTAGATCTAGGGTTTATGAGTTTTGGATGATTATTACTTGTATAACTAGATAAACTAGATCCAAAGTTTTAGGGTTTTCATGTGCACCATAAGATTGATGTAATGCTCAAAACCCATCAGTAACCGCATAAAATCTATCTCGGATTTTCTTGCAAACATTGGAGCGTTCGTCCTAGAAAAATATCTTTTAATATATGCTATAATTGGATTGACCCCGAAATACACTGTCATTTCCAATACTATCTATCATAAAAGTCATTTTCTTATGTTTTAGGATATGAGTTATGATGTATGTTTATATATATATATATATATATATATATATATATATATATATATATATATATATATATATATATATATATTAATTTCTCAAGTTTTAAATTTATAAAATTGAATTTATCGCAATTGGACTAATACACATACTAGGAAATGTACCTAATTGTACAATAATACAGTTGTGGAAAGACCAAGTGTCAAACGCAAGGAGAACGATGGTGAATTAATTTGGGATTTTTGATTATATGCTACACTAAACACACAAAAACATCTAAGTGGGATTTTGGATTAAATCTGAATCAAATAAATAGCTAAACAATAAATCACGATAACCTGGCTGAAGACAAATCTCTTTAGGTACTTTGGGTTAGTCAAAATTTACATCTCAAAATCATAGATATTTAATATTAGTTATTTATTATTTATTCACCGATTCGTTATATGACTAGTTTTTTGTTCTAGATAACTAACCCTTTGATCTTTAAGACTTCCATTAGAAGTGATCAAGTGCACCAATTATCCTAAAAATTAGTATTCAGTTCGTATTATTAGAGACTTGAACTATTAACATCAAAGATTATGAAGCTAGTTACATATGAATGGTCCTTACATGCATACTTACACATTTAAATCACAAACTTACTGTTTAAACCTTGGTTTTGATCAAACATTAGTCATACAAATTTATAACTCATAAACTCATATGATTTAAGCACATCAAACTAGATTAGTCATCTAACCTAACAATGCTCAAGAATAAACAAATACGAATGTAACTTCAACACATAAGGATATTTATCAAGCAAAAATAATAAATTGAATAAGAAAGAATAACCCAAAAAGCAAAGAATCCACAAATTCAAAGATTCATCTAATCTAACACTAAGCAAAAGGGTTTTGAATCCCTAAATCAGAAAGTAAAAAAATATAGAATCACATTGGAATGCTAAACGTTGTCGGAACAACAAACCAAATGACTTGCGACATGAATCTGCCCTCTAATCCTTCAGATCTTCACTCATGTTATCTTAACGGCCTTTTGGCTGCTCTCTAGACTCTCAAAACAGCATAATATGCGTTACTTGTCGACCAAGGGTGGTTAGAAGTCATCCACTCGTCTTAGGTTAATGATAAAAGGCTATAAAAATGATTTTATGTTGACTTAGTATGCAGAGTATACTTAGAATTATGCATGGATTAATGTATTCGTAACGCGTTTTCATCAGCCCAAGTACGCAAGCCATACATCTTGAGGACGCATGGTGTAATGGGGAAATTCAGCATATCTGAGGCGTAACTGTTGAGTATGTAGGGCGTAATGGCAAAAGTCAACATTGTTTCTCGTTTTTGCATTCCAGATCTGTTTTCTAGTCTTTTTACTTCCTTTTTGCTCTAGCAACATGCTATATCAGCCAATTAGTAGTAAGATTACATGGCTGGTCAATACAATACTTGGTAGTGGTATAATTTGCTAGCCCAAACCAATCGTAACACCTCACTTCCGCAAGCTTTTAGCATCATGAACCTCCAAGACCCGAGAAATCCAGACTGGTAAATGGATATTGGGGCGACAACAGACCTTCGTGTCGACTTAGTTATTCTCAAGTATTTTAGCGATAAATGTAATTATTTTCCAATTTTAATTGGTGGTGGATCTCATATTCCTGTCACATACACGAGTAACACCACTCTTAGTCACAACTGATTTCACACCTTGTCCTTTTAAAAAAATGTTTTCATTACACCTCAAGTTATTTAAAATTTCATCTACATGCTTCAAGTTACTCGTGATAATAAGTATATTATTTGTAACACCATGATTTTCACCTCAATTTTGTTTTATCTAAAACACTTTTTTAAAAAGAGTATGTTAGCAGAAGACTTATTTCAATTATTATGAAAACATCACCAATGTTACTTTATAATAAAAAATCAACCACCATCAAAATCATAGTTTACCAAACCAACAAAAAAAACTCAACGACCTGTCCAAAATGGTATCATCACTAAAGTATCAACTAGAAATACAAGTACCCAAAGTCCCCATCCTCACAAACCTAGATGTAAACCCGTTCAATACTAAGTGGCCGAATCGACCCCCTCCCCTACTAGGTTCATCACCAACCCAAGTGGTAATAATCCCATTCACTACTAACATGACTGAATCGACCTAATGCACTAAGTGAGGTACGACTCTCACTCGTAACATTATCCCCAATGTGTTGCGTTCTCTACTCTGACGATACACATACAACTACATGTATTGTTGTTTGAGAGTGCTACTTAATTGTTGTTCTGCATTACTTGGGTTTCCCACCCAAACATGATATTTGATCTAGCAACATCACTACGCTGATATCACTCCAGTCCTTGGAACCACATACCATGTCCCAAATGGTTATCTACAAAAACTTATTAGTCCATCACAATATCCAAATAGGATACACACCTAAGTCTAGGTTGCTACCATTTTACCATACTATTCTATTCCCCCATTTTAATTAATATTTCATTAATTCGCAATACAAGGTTTACACAACATTCCTCACTAGTCTCTCGAACTAATCATGCTAATTTATTGTTAATATTAAAGGTATATTACTTCAAAACTCCTCACTATGTAAACATGCAAATATATCATATTAAGATGAAGCATTTTACATCATTATATAATCATGTGCATATTATATTTTCATCATTAAGTTTTATTGTATCACTAGCATGCATTGTCCTAATCACCATAGACAAGTATTTCTAGAAAATGACAACATGCATACATCACACATAATCCACACATATCCTTCTTTCTAACATGAATCAATCACCCACTTCACACCAAAGTATCATATCAAGAGTCTAGCATGCGATACCTGATAACTTTCCACCACATAAATAAAATCAACATTCCCAACATACATACCACTCATAATCAGGGCACATGTATCCTACAACATTCTAGGTTGAATCCACTCATTCTAGGATATGTAATTTCCTAAAAAACTACTTGAATTGAATCAAAGATTGACTCATGTCTAGTCCAAGATTTGAGGAGTTATGAACATATGAGAAACACATTCCAGTGAAAAATTAAGCACCCTAAAGGTTCGCACAAAGGTTCCATCAATAAATAGCCTACAAAAAAAACCAGACTATCTTCCAAAAAAGCTTGTCATGACTATGGGAGTGTCACGTGGCGGTCTATCCAATAATCATGATCATGAAACACGAATTCCCTCGTCACGCCGCCATGGTCAGCAGCACATCGTGCTGCAAGAATCCCGACAGTCACATGTATATTTTTTATCATTTGTTGTCCTATGTCCTCACTAGGGTTGGTTAGCATCTCTTTTTGGATGATTCAAACCCTACAAGACCATATGTAAGAGTTCATAATGGCTAAAAGACTATTGGGACCACCAACACTCTTAAACCATAGATTTTTGCATCATCGAAGGCTTCCTCATGAGTGTGACTAAAACTTACAAATAAAATGAAGGAGAATGTTTTATACCTTCTAGAAATTCGAGTAGCACTTCAAGAACAAGATGAGAATGAAGCTACTCAATCACAAGCCCAAAGATGATATAAAGCCTCTAAGAACATTACCGCCTTCACTTGAATGATCTCCAACCCATAGAGATATACACACACTCATACACACTCTCTTTAATTTGGTAGCTGTAAGCGGAATAATTTCCCCAGATTTAGGGTGCATCATTATATACATCATAAGTTAGAAACTACACCATTTCCATAAGGGGAATGTACTTTAGGAAGTCGTGACACATAACAGTTGAACTCGACGCGATGGAAAGTATGTTACAAACGGGAGTGAAGTTATTAGTTGTTCACAATGAGCCTTCACCAATAGCTAAAAAAATTTAATCTATGAAACTAAGTCTTTTATTCATTTCACCTTTCTACACAGTGTAGTTATATCCAAAGACAAATTCTAAGCTCTCATGCATCAGTTTCCAAGCTATATAACGAGAAATCCAAGGATTAATCACTATAAGGGAGTAAAGTATCACATATCTCCTTTATTTAGTCTTTAAGAATTAGTCATGGTGGAATTTAGGAGAATTCCTAGAATACTCTTCATCTAATTCAAATGGTTTGAAACGTTATTAGAATATGATTTTCGATATCAAACTAATGATTTCCAAGTTGATTATGGTTAGTTTATGGATAAATTGGTGAAATAGAATTTCATGAATCCAAACCTGATATGGCCTTAATTATACATATGTTTTAGGCCGTTATCTTAATATCTATGAGCTTAATTGATATATTTAAAGATAAAAGATATTGATAATGTTTGGTATTTGAAAAATATATGAAAAATCATAGATGAGCAAAATGAAAAGATGGGGAAAAGAATGTCGTTGATAAGGATCAAAATAATAATTGCTAACAATTTTACATTCACGTCGCTAACATTTTAGATTCACAATGTTAGTCGGTTGGATTATACGATACAAAAATGCATATTATAAGAATAGTGTCCAATGTCATAACTAAAATGGCAAGACAATCCATTAATAGTAGGGTTTTTTGGTTTCCCTCAATGATTGAAGTAGTCTTAGAATGTTATGAGAAAGAGAGAGAGAGAGAGAGAGAGAGAGATAGAGAGAGAGAGAGAGAGATACAAATAGTTTATTAATTCTTTGTGTGATCATAATTAATTAGAAACTTGTTAGAAAATTAATTGAAATTATTTAGATCTAATCTAGAATTAATTTTTGCTAATTATAAGGTGCATGGAGTGAATGTTAACTTTTCAATAATTGGAACATTCTTGATCCCCTAGAGAAGTGAACGAAATTTCTAAGGGTACGTTTGGTTGGCCGGAAAGGAATGGAATTCAAGGGAAAAGGATTCCAATTCCCTCGAATTCATGTGTTTGGTTGGACTTAAAGGAGGGAAAGGATTCCTAAATGAAATAAACTTTCCACCATATGGAGGAAAGTGAATTCCATCCAAAGTTGGATGGAAAACATTCTTTCTCATCAAGGAAAGTGACAGATTACAAAAATACCCCTTGTACTTATCAGAAAACCCACCACCCACCACCATCGCCGCCGACCACCACTACTGCTGCCGCCACAACCATTATCACGGCCACCGTTGCCACTTCTGCTGTCACTGCCACCGCCATGACCACCACCCTCTATCACCGTTGCCGCCACTACCTCCGACACCACCACCACTACAGTCGTCGTCGTTACCACCATCGCCACCGCCTCCGACCACCACCTCCCACCACCACCACTACAAACAATTTCATCACCCACCACCACTACCACCACCGCCACTACCGCCACTAGCACCACCACCATCATCGATGTCACCACTAGCTGCCACTACCACCATCACCACCACTCCCGCTACCATAATCAAGGCCACCGCCAGCATCACCACCACGATCGCAGCTACCATCACCACCACCCACCACTATCGCTGCCACTTCCCCCATCACCACCGTTGATATTTTACCGTTTTTATAATTTTTATAATGTATCTTTACGTATAAGTTAAAAAACAATGTAAATTTAAGCAAAAAAAGACTAAAAGGGTAATTATGTCATTTTACATGAATTCCAATTCCATTTCCTGCGAACCAAGCAAAATCTAGAATTAATTCCAATTCCATTTCCTGCCAACCAAACTGCATATGGAATTGGATTCAAATTCCTGACACATTCCTTTTCAAATTCCAATTCAAATTCATTCAGCAACATTCTACGAACCAAACAACACCTAAGGGATAAGCCTAGAAATTTTGCCCATGGCTTCAGATAAAGAATGGATTTGAATTTCAAAGAAAAATCTGATTATTTAACTATTCAAATCTGATTTCTATGCAAGCAACTAGAAAGTATGAATACCCTTTCCAGGCACTAATTATTTTTGACACAATCTAATTGTTCTTATAGTTTGTCTTCTCTTTGTAACTCCTTGGTCAATCTCTATCATTCCATGGGTTATTTTCTAACATCAAATAGTTTGGTATTGGTGGATGTGAACCAATACAGGTAACCTACTTTGGTTACTCTTACTTGGCTTGTTGAATTCGATCTACATCAAATGTCAACAAGCAAATCGGTTTTGCTAAAGGATTGTAAACTTTTATCCCTCTTGTAGTTATTAATATCAGTTAAGTTAAGATCCTTGTAGCTTTTAGAATTTGCATGCCTTAGATTAAAATTACTTGTTTTTTTGCTGTCATCTTATTAATCTAGGAAGTATATGTTGGTTTTTTATTCAAAAATAGTCTAGTTTAATTGTCAAACTTGATGTGATTATCAACAAAAGCAATGTTATACTTGAATAACCTAAAGCCATTTTACCCACCAAGGATCATTTTGCAAGGCTAGTAGATATCAAATTACAACCAAAGAAAGATAAAGTGTTACAACCTTTGAAGACTTTGAATCCTATCAGGAGGTTGGATGTTGATGTAAATGTAGAGAAAAGCTTCTTCTTGTCTAGGAAACAAACAATAAATCAACTTCATAGGCCAAAAACTTGTATTAATGTAAAAATCTGAAGCTCTAAGTTAATATCAAGTACTAACTCAAAAAGAGCATGAAAGCATCTTCTTCATGTTCATATGACTTAAACTGTTATGTATTTGAGTGGAAGAAAGGAATAATGAGAGTAAGAGCATCATACATTTTTCACAGGGGAAAAACTTGAACTAAAAGTAGCTCTAATGCTCCTTTATATACATGACGTAAAGCAAGGAAGTCTTATACCTTCATACTATCACATGGGACAAGGGGAGGGATTGTACTTATAGAAGTAATGTGAAGCAATCTCCAACTCTATATATCTCTCTCTATCCTTATCCTAGGTGATAAAAGAAGGGGGGGGGGGGGGGGGGGGAGAAAAGTCAAACACTTCTTCCATCTATTCCTATCGACTCATTTATAAAAACTTAAGTCTCTTTTAATATATATAAAAAATATTACTTTTATAAATCATTTTATATGATACTTTTATGACAAATTATTATTCTCAGAAAATAATTATTTTCATCTAATTGCAAGAAATATAAATATCTATTAAGAATCAAATCATTAAAAATAATATATATATATATATATATATATATATATATATATATATATTAATTTAATTATTTATCAAGATTCAACTTCTTAAAAATGATATAATATCATCAATTTGTTACTGTGACCCTTTTAAGATTATATATTATCTAGCATTATCATTATATAATGTCTCTTGGACATAAAGATTTTTCAATATATATAAAATCTTTCAGTGGTATCAGCGGCTTGCTTAATGATATTTACACTACTTACAGATTGAGTTTATATTTTGTTTGCTAGTTCTTATGAGAAAATTAAAAATAAGGTTACGATTATGTTAGAATCGAAATTTTGGAGTGTAACGAGTTTAAAATTGATTTTAATATTTTTGTGAATTATCTTCAAAATGATTTGTTTTAACATATTGCATTATCTATATTTTAATGAATAACCAATATCTAAGATAATTAGAAGGCTTAGGAACTTTCAAAATTCCCTATGGTTTTTCTAAAATCCTAGAAGCTCCAAGATTATCTTGGATAATGTTGGTTAGGTTATTTGAAATCTTTTCCTTGTTTAGCAAACTTGAAATTTCAAATAGTCACGCCTTTCAGGGGATTAACTATTTTAGTAGTTAATCATTGTAATGATTTACTATTTAATTGATTAATTTCTTAAACATGGATAATTAAGATTAATTAGTTAATTCAAATTTGATTTATGTATATATATATAAATTTCAAAATTTTAAATATATAGTTAATTGTTTAATATTAATTATTAACATGCGTCCTCAAATGATTAGAAATATAAATTGTGATTTAGTATTATGATTTAACACATGGTTAACTAGAATTAGTATGAGTAAATAATTGAAATTTTAAAATGTTTAAAACATACCTTATACTTTATAAAAATTTATATAGTATGTATAACTACATTACATGTGTCCTCACATCTTAAAGATATAGATAGTTGGATAAAGAATATGCCACATCGATTCTAAGCACTCTAAGATGGTGTAAGGAAATAGACTATCAAATTATCGTTAAATGAGTGTCGTTTTCACCCACCGCTATTTGTGTGGACCAATAGAGTTATCTCGATGGTTCCAGTAGGTTGGTGTCAAGTTCAAAGTATTGACCTAACGGCATCCAAACAAAATTCCCATTTACATATTAGCAAAAATATGAATTGTATGCTAATCCATGAAAAGACACATCATTCTTTATAAGTCTATTAACATAGTGTGTGTGGTTAACCGACCCATTAATTTGAGACTATAAGAGGCAAGGTGATGAGTAAACTCGTGTTTATGGTTTGTTGATGGAGCGTGTTTGGATTACCAACACATCTATTTGGGTCTATAAATAGAGCGAGTATGCCATGCAGGTTTGCATGGTTATTCACAATCTTTTTTATGATCCTTAGTATCCCAGTCACAAAGATAAGAGCATCATTCGAGATTAACATGCCATTATTAAGATCAACAAATGCTAAAAGATCTAGCAGTTTCGTGGATATTGAAATTGGCAAAGAGCTTTCCTTACTTAAATAACTTTGTGGCGTGTTTACGACATCCCTTTACACATCCACCTAAATCTACTGTTATAAAACCTAAAAATGGATTTGATGTTAGGATGATCAATCTTGTCCAAACTCGTAGTTTGTGAATCGTTCTCATAAACGAAACGAAATATCATGCCTTTGATGAAGCTCTTCCTAACGTTCCTCCACTCATTAAAAACTAATCTTTTAGAAAACGCAGTTATCAAGTGTACATTGTATAGAAACATTTTGAAGGAAAATGAATTTTCATTGTGTTAAGAGCTAACTAGGGTTAGTCAACTTGCTGACATATGATCAATTCGATCTGATTTTGATATGAACATTTTTGGAATGTCCATGGAGGATTTAAAGTGCATGTTGAGGCTTCCTTTTTGGAACTTCCATGACAAATCATTGAAACTTCAACTTCAATATGCCCATATATTTACTATCTTAGAAACGTAAAGAAAGAAATTCAGTAGCCTGTGGGTTAAAAGGCGATTAGTATCATTATACCTAATCTAAACCCAAATGCCAAGGATAATAGGATGCCTTATTCTGATATATGTTCTGATAGACTATTCGTTTCCAAAAAAAGAGAAGGATCAATAAAGCATATATGTCAGATATATCTAAAGGAAAGTAAAAGACTGAAACACATGGTGAAGATGATTTGATAATGGATTATGATCCCACGATATTATCTATAGGATCAAAAGGCAACCAGTTCTTCCAATGTTTAGTCTTAATCAGATATATGAATTCATAATACCATTATAATATTACTTTTAATCCTTTGAGTATTTTACTAAGGAGTAAGTACTAACATTTTCAAGAATGTGAAATGAACAAAATTAAGTAAGAAGACTAAAACATTGAAATGACAATTTGATCATGAATACCAAGGAATTTCTACTATTCATAGGATTAAAAGACAACCCGTTCTCTTCAAATTTTTGTTCTAGAGTATTATGATTCAGATTGTGTATACTAAATTTTTGTGAGATTGCTTTGACTTATTTGAATGTATGACATTCTAACATCTTAAAAGAAAGTCATGCAATCTTTGAAAATAGTATTGTAACAAGATTTCAAAGTTTATTCAAATATTTAAATAAGATGTATTATTGTAGAATCGTAGTCTTGGACATATAGATGAGAACTACATTACCAAACATCCAGTTAGATAGTATTCGAATTTATTTGATCATAAGTGTTGTGATAAATGTGAATCTCATTGGTCAAGAAGGATGATAAAAGCAGTATATGATAGAGTGAATATTTGTTGGAATGCGTTTTAACTAATGGTCCATTCAGATTATCTACGATACGTAATAATTCAAAGACGTCTAAAAGTTTGTATAAAATTTGTTTTTGGAGTCATTGTCTTGAACTTGTGAACATAAAATTCATTACAAGGTATCCAGTTGGATTGGATTTTGGATATCATTTGATCGCAAGTTTTTTGATAATTTCAAATCATGTTTATCAAGACAGATGATGAATAAATTATTTGCTAATATGAATATCTGTTGGAATAAGTTCACACTAAAGGACCGTTCGTGTAAACCATAATACATAGTAGACCAACTTCATGTGAACATGTTTATCTAAATAAACATTGAGCCTGGAACCTTTCAATTGGTCAGAGCTCTCACAAAATAAATGCTAAGAATCAACTAGAAAAAAGGCTAAGATAATCAGATCCAATGGGGATAGTAATCATCTTAATCAAAAGAAAGTCGATCATCTAAGGAATTATGAAAAAGGTTTCATAAGTTCTTTACGCCCATAACACTGTCGTAAGGAGTGTAGTTGGAAAAAACAAATTTGTAATACCTGTTTTCCGAAGATGGTTGGCCAAGATTAAAAGAATCAAAATAAGGTTTTCGGATCAAACCCTCAACCATGACGTGGGGCATGGATGCCCATGACATGGTGTGTCAATGGATCGCCACAACGTGGTAGCGTTAGCAGAACAAGCCAATGTAATTTAGGGTTTCTCTCATATTTAATCCCTTTAACTCTCATTCTAGGTCGGTTCCTTCAGCCTCCGGCTCCCTTTACAAAACCTTGGCCCCTTTTTTCCTTAATTTGAGCTTGATGACTCTATATTGAGGCTGTTTTCATCATTTGGTGAAACATGGAGAAGAAAGTGGTTCATTTTGGTACAAGGAATCAAGGAGCAAGCTTGGATCAAATATCTTCTTCATGTTTCTGAGTTATTGGAGGTAAAAAGTTCATAACACAACATTTTTTCTTCTTGATTCGATTATGAGCACATTTTGGATGTTTTGATCCCATTCTTGACTGCTCTTGGAGTTTGAGGAGCTCCAGAACTTGATGTGGTTCTCTTTTGGTCTTGAACTGTGAAATAGTGAGAAAATGGTCTTAGCTTAAGTGCTCTAAGCCCCATGTTTGAGTTTTTTTCATATTAAGGACTTGGTGTTCTTAGGGCTTGAGATCTTGTCATATGGTGAGGTACTAATAGACAAAGTTGTAAGCTTTATCCATTAAATTGTTGTGCAGAAGTAGTTATGGAAGTACGAGCTTAGATCCGAAAGGATTAAGTTCTGAATGAGAGATGGTGATTTTTCCCGTGGCCATGACATGGAAAAGGTAGCCACAATGTGGCCAAGTCGAAAATCATGACTGCGTTATTCTGGCATTGTCACAACATGGCCAAGGAGGACCACGACATGTCAATGTCCTACATGTTGACTATTTGACTTTGTGACCCCCCACGATGTGGTCAAGGAGGGCCATGACATGGAATTGACCTATACCAAGTTTTGATGTTAGATTTCTTGCATGTTCGTTGTTTGGTTGTAACTCTAAAGTAGGATCATCTGTTCAGGTGTCTATCTCACCTCTAGATACATATGCTTATGGTTTATTTGTAGACTGGTTATGTATCCTTGTGTATAGGATGTTGCTATGCTACAGTAATCTACTAGATTTATATATATACCCTGATGTGGTAGGATGCAACAGTGGTAGTTTGTTGGTTTGAGTAGCAGTAGGTTGGTTATCGTCTAGTTGAGTGCCCTAGAGGTTGTATGTAGTCATGTAGGATAGCTTAAGAACTCTTGATCTAGGATTTCATGCATGTTCCTTATTTGGTTGTGGCTCTAGAGTAGGATTTGGTGACTATCTCACCTCTGGTTACTTATGGTTACACCTTCCCAGGAGGTTAGTTGGTAGCGAAGTATTGTGCTATGAGAGGACTAGTAAGCGATAGTGAGTTGTATGATTAAACATTACATATATTATGTGCCTAATTGATCCTTGATTATTTATATGTCCACATATGGTGGTGGGTTAGGTTAAGGGCCTATTTTGCATGCTATTATGTTTGTTGTATGGGGTATTTAAGGGGAGACTCATTAAGCTTTGTGCTTATCCAATTGTTTATGTTTTTAGGTCCTATCAGTGATCGTGGGAAGGCGAAGGCAGGACTATATGTCACACCCCCGAACCGGGATGGCAGAAACGTCCTGGGGCGGGTGACTTCATCTTATAATATCATAATAATTGAATATGAATGAAACATAGCAACCCTCATCATCATCATACATTAACGATATCAACAAGCATTGTTTACATTATTGTGTTTGTTCATGAAAATACATCCAAAATAACATAATATATGATAATCCAAAAATACATCAAATGTCCAATGTCCACGGATGAAAAACTTGCTCACTGTGTTCCTAAGAATACAAGTCATTTTGAAAATAGTCAACATATAAAATGTTGGTGAGTTCATAAGCATGTTTGAAATAAAAACTTTGTAATGAATTGTAAACTTCAGAAAATCCAATATTTTTTGTAAAAATATTTTGAGAGTCTTGTTCCAGATCATGTGTATAGTTTGTTTACCTTGTTTGAAAATTTTATCGAGAGTGTTTCCAGAAAATCCTATATTTTCTGTTATACAAAATATTGTATCCTTAAAACCCTAAGACCGGAGTGGTGAGATTAGTGCAAAATAGTCGGCATGTAGTAGTTCTGTACTTTGTAAAACATGTAGAGTGTTTGTTTTGTGTAAATTTCATAATAATATTGTTATTCTCTTTGTGAGTCGTTACAACCATACTAATATGAAGAGAGCGCCTGCCTTGATGTTCTTCAGGCATCAGTTTCTAAAGATAATTGTCACCTTAGACTAAAGATAATTGTCACCCTAGATTGGCCTGTCTAGCTGTAGCGAACAGCTCAGGTATGGGGTGTCAACCCCATATAGATCTATACACAATATCCCGCTCTCCCTATAAGAGACTCTGTTTATAATTACAAGACTTACGATGTACACTAGGTAGGTACGAGTGAAGGAGTGTCTCACAAGAGCATTAACGGAATTTACATGAATATTGAATTCCATTATTTAACGTCATAAATAATGTTACTAGTGTAAACACGTTTAATTCACGAATTTGGTAGATTTATTTATAAAATTCTTTTTATAAATGTTTAAATTGGGAGCTAGTATAATTTAGGACAATTTACCACAATGGACAAAATCGTCCATTTTAGCATAAGTGTCGAAAATAGCTAATTTTTACCATATGTGTCCGAAATAGTCCACTTTTACAATAAGGGTAAAAAAATAGTCCATTTTTACTATAAGTGTCAAAAATAGTCCATTTTTCCCATAAGTGTCAAAAATAGTCCATTTTTACCATAAGGGTAAAAAATAGTACATTTTTACCATAAGTGTTAAAAATAATTCATTTTTACCATAAGTGTCAAAAATAGTCCATTTTTACCATAAGTGTCAAAAATGGCCCATTTTTACTAAAGTTGTCATAAATGCCTTGTTTTTACCAAAGTTTCATAAATGGCCCGTTTTACAAGTTTTAGTAAAAATTTTATCTATCCAAAATGTTACCATTTTTAGTGTAACTTTCCATATTTTTCCATTTTTCAAGTTTTCATGACAAAAATTTGTGTTACCATTTTTTTTGACTTTATGGTGATTTTATCACATATCAAAGATAACCATATAAGCTACACAAGATAACTTTGTTTTCCAACAACTTGAGACTTGTATAAAATCTCGAGTTTATGGACCTTTAGCATGAGATCACAACATTTCACACACATAACATATAACACATACAAATGCAAACAAAATATCTAAGGATTTACACAAGACTTTGACTTGTATCTCCCCCCCCCCCAAAGAAGGAAACATTCAAAAACTAGGGGTATGAAGCTCACGTTGGGTTTTTTTTCGAAAAGTAGAGGAAGAGGAAGGAGGTTTTCGGCCCTAGCTTGCTTCCTTGAGGAGATTTTTGGACTTATGGTGTTCTAAGGGCATAATCACGAAAATGGAGTGATATGAGGAAGGATTTTTAGTGTAAACTTCGAATAAAAAAAATAGAGTTTACCAAGAACTTACCAAGAGTACATTGCTTGAAGAAAACATCATGAGAAAACACACACAACCCCATGATTTTTGGAGAAGAAAATGGGAGAGTTTCTTGAGTTTTGAGAGAGAATAGGATAAGAGTGTAAGTTAGAAGTGAAGAGTGGAGAGAGGATTAGGGGGGAGGTTGGCCGATAAAGGGGAAGGGGAGGGGTGATAGGGTTTAACTTTAGTTATGTTTGATGTGAGGGTGCCTAGTTACATGGATGGTAAATCCCTTGTTATTTGTTGTGTATAAATGAGGTGTCACTTGTATTTTTCATCTCATTGTCTTTTTTTAATTATTAACACCAATCGGACCAAGGAGAGGGGACAAAAAGGTTTTTGGGCCTGAAGGACAACCGATAACACCATAGGCTCATTAGCATTTTCGGTTTGCACGAGTTTTTGGGCTTGGATCGGGCCCAAAAAAGGTTTCAGTCCAATAATAGGCCTAAAAGAAATGGATTTAACGCAATTAGGATTTTCGATTTAGTGAGAAAGCCTAATAGATATTTTTGACCCATTAGGGCCCACGGAATACCCTTCGGCCCAAAGAAATTTGATGTGGAAACTTAAGGCCCAAAAGAGGGCCCAATAATGGTTTTCGGTCCTACAAGGCCCATTAGAGGGTTTTCGGCCCAAAATAATACCTAATAGAGGTCGTTGGCCCACTATGGTCTAGGAAAGATGTTCACAATCCAATAAGGCCCAATAAGGAGGTCTTGGTCCATTAAGAGGTTTTGACCGAGAAAGTTTGGGTTAAGGCCCAAAGTTGAGTGGACATCGCTTATTGGGTTAGGTTTTGAGCTTACACGAGGAAGTTTCGACTTGAATCGTAATTTTTGGATGTATAAAATTGTATAGCATTGAAGTTTGACTTATACCAAAAGTAGGGTTACAAGATTACACAAAGAAATTTTCTAATACAAGGATAGAAAATATAACCCTAATTTGCTAGTTGTGACATCATCCCCCCGTTAGAGGGAATTTCATCCCGAAATTCTTTCAAAGGTGATCCTAAAGAACTAGAGAAGAGATGAAGGTATCTTAGTGTCATTTAATCCTCGTGTTCCAATGTGAATTCAAGACAGCGCTTGGCGTGCCATCGAACCTTTACAATAGGAATGCGACTTTCTTTCATACGTTTCACTTCTCTGTCCATGATTTCAACCGGTTACTCAACAAAACATGATATTTTCATTCACATCAATCTCGTCAAGTGGAACAATGAGGGTTTCATCCTATACGCATTTCTTCAGGTTTGACACGTGAAAGACAGGATGTACGTTTCTAAGCTTCAATGGTAATTGCAGCTTGTAGGCCACCGGACCGATCCTGGAAATGATCTCGAACGGTCCAATGTATCATGGATTTAACTTTCCTTGTCTTCTGAACCGTATCATCCCTTTCCAGGAACAGACTTTTAGCAGCACGTGGTCACCTACTTGAAATTCTAGAGGCTTTCGCCTTTGGTCCGCGTAGCTCTTCTGTCGGTCTCGGGATGCCTGGATCCGTGCTTTGATCTGGACAATTTTCTCAATTGTTTACCTAATGATCTCGGGTCCTGTAAGGGTGCTATTTGGTACATGAATCTTTGCCAGTTGGGTTTCCCCTTCTTCAGCCCAACAGAGGGGTGATCTGCATTTCCGACCGTATAAGGCCTCAAAGGGAGAGACTTTAATGCTCTTGTGGTGGTGTTTGTTGTACGAGAACTCGATTAGTGGAAAATGGGTATCCAATTCCTTGCCGAAATCTATCACACAAGCTCGAAGCATATCTTCTAGTATATGAATGGTTCGCTCACTTTGGTCGTCAATCTGGGGGTGGTAGGCAGTACTCATGTCAAGCTGAGTTCCCAATGCTTTCTAGAGCGACTGCCAAAATCATGAGGTGAACCTAATATCTCGATTAGAGATAATAGATATTGGTACTCCATGTAGTCTCACCACATCCTTTATGTAGATCCATGTTAGTCTCTCCATTTTATACGTTTCTTTTATTGGTAGGAAATAGGTAGATTTAGGCAATCGGTCGACAATCACCCAAATGGCATCCAGTCCGTCTATCGACTTAGGCAATTTGGTTATAAAATCCATTGTTATTTGCTCCCATTTCCACTTGGGTATTACTGGCTGTTGTAATAATCATGAGGGCTTCTGATATTCTACCTTAAATTTTGCGCAAGTCAGGCACTTGCTCACATAGGTAGCAATTGCAGCTTTCATATTCGGCCACAAATAATGTTGCTTGATATCCAGGTACATTTTATCAGAACCCGAATGGACAGAGTATCGTGTCTTGTGTGCTTCATTCATGACTACGTCTCTGATCCAAATTTTGGGGTCCAGATTCGGTCCATGAGGTAGTATGCTCCATCCTCTTTAATTATGAGATTCGTATCCATTCCGCACAAGGCTTCATTTGCGGCATTCCCTGGCTTCAAGGCTTCTAGCTGAGCCTCCCTGATTTGCGAAGACAAGTGGGAATGAATGGTCATCATTAGCGTTCTTACCCGGTGGCCTGAGTATTCTTTTCAGCTTAGGTCATCGGCCACAACCTTAGCTTTACCCGGATGGTACCTGATCTCGCACTCATAATCATTCGGCAGCTCAACCCATCGTCGTCGTCTCATGTTTAGTTTTTTTTTATTTAGGATATGTTGATGTTGGAGCATGAAAATTCTCTACAATGTTGAGTGTTTATTAGGTTAAAATATTCGCTTGTATGTAAAGTATATTCCCACCACTAGTATATAAAGTGGAGGTGATGGTCATTTTATGGTATTAGTCTTCACTATGTAGACTTTTTAGTTTAGAGAGAGTGTGGTGGGATCTCTCGCACCATGGGAGAGTTATCTATCCCAACAATGAGTGTTCTTGGAATATTTTATATATCTCTCTATTTATCTACTACAATTTTATTCACACATTATGTTCTTCATGTTCATAAACGATTATCTTCTTGGTAATATCTTCAATACCTCACCAAGTCTAGCCATGACCAAGAATAATATCCTCGTTTTTATGGGTGTATGCTTACATCAAGGGGGAGCGTGCGATGCTCCATCATATCCGAAATATTTTCTTTACCGGTTTTATGATTATTTTTAATCTTTATTGCATGGTCGATCAAAAATAGGAGGGGGGGGGGGAGTCATGAGCATCCATTATGGTTTATTATTGGAGTTTTGATGTTAGAGACATTTGAAGACGAAGATTCATTTAGTAGTGTGATGTGGCACTGATTTTTGATCTTCACAGATCAAATTTTTGGTGCTATTAGATGTTCTTTGGATTATGATTATTTATCTTCAGAATCTACACTTTGGAATGTCTTATTTGTGTTTGCATCCGGTTCAGATCTTATCATTGCTTGAGTTTGGATTTGCGATCTTTTGAAGACGATGATTATTTTAGCGATACGGCGTGGCACTTATTTTTGATTTTCCGATCAAATTTTTAGCATTGCTAGACCATGTCTTTGGATTCACATTATTTATCATTCGGACTTTATTTTTGGATGCTTCACATTTTTATTAGGTTATTCTTCAGAGATTATTTGGTGCATTATCATTAGATTTTAGAATATTGAAGACGTTGTGTGATTCCAGAATGTGCTCTTCGGTTCTATAGTCGAGGGGCGGACTGTGAACATGATTGGTTTTTGGGGACTGATCAAATTTGAAGATTAGGATTTCATACTTTTATTCAGAGATTGGGGTTTCTTTTTTTGTTCTTTGATGATAGAGATTCCATTGCTAGATTTTGAGATCACGACAACTTTAGCACTTCCGAGACGCTTCAGCACCAGACCTACCAGACCTGCCTATCGGATGTTCTGCCTTTTATCACTGCTTTACCCTCACCATTTCCGAGCATTTAGGGGGAGATTATTAGAGCATGAAAATGCTCTACAATGTTGAGTGTTTATCAGGTTAGAATATTCCCTTGTATGTAAATCATATTCCCTCCACTAGTATATAAAGTGGAGGTGATAGTCATTTTATGGTATTAGTGTTCACTGTGTAGACTTTGTAGTTTAGAGAGAGTATGGTGGGATCTCTCCCACCATGGGAGAGTTATCTCTCCTAACCATGAGTGCTCTTGTAATATGTTATATCTCTCTACTTGTCTACTATAGTTTTACTCACATATTATGGTCTTCATGTTCATACACGATTATCTTCTTGGTAATATCTTCGGCACCGATCCAATCGATAAAATGGGAGCCTACACCATACTACTAGAAGTAGAGGATCCATACTTGAGTCAAGGAAAGTTGTGATGATACCAGGAAGCATGTAGAGAATGAGAGTCCTCGATGTTTATATGTGTTTTGATGGCTTGAATGGTCTATTTTCAGTATGGTGATATCTCGAGGAAGACCTGGTAGTGGTTCTGGTGCTGGAGAGATTACCCGTAGCATACTCAAGCAGAATCCTGTGGGAGTTGGATGATCAGATGTGGGAGTTCATTTCATCAGAGATTACCCGTAGCATACTCAAGCAGAATCCTGTAATATTTGGTACGGTCAAGGAGGGTATCATGGAGGTTTTGGAGGAGCGATTGGGCTCATTCCGTTCTGGGATGGTAGCAATGATGGGAGCTCGCACTTTGACTTTCCTTGAGTTCCGGGCATTGTAGGGCCTCGAAGTTCTTCGAGAAGAAGGACTCGATCGCGAGCAGACGTTGGTTAGTGGATTTTGCTAATGCATTGCGCACTAGCAGTTATCTCGTTGTGGCAAAGGTCAGACTTGCTTCCTGTCTTCTGAAAGACAGAGACTGAGACTGGTGGGAGGAGGTAGGACATGCCTTGGGAGGCAAGGCGTTTGAGTTCATGACTTGGGAGGATTTTGTGACAAGATTTTAGGCCGAGTTCGCACCTGTGATTGAGGTCCAGCAGTTGGTGCGACAGTTTTAGGATCTCCGCCAGACTACGGAGACGGTGGCTGAGATCACCATTATGTTCTGTGAGAGGACGTTTCTAGTTCCGCAGTGTGTGGCGATGAGGAGATGAAGAAGGCGACATACCATGATATGTTGAGGTATGATATCCGATAATTTGTGACCTGATCCAATTGTAGGACACTTGATGACATGATTGTGATAACCAGGGAGAGATTAATTTAGAGATGAAGAGGAAGAGGTATCTATTGGATTAGTGTCTAAGCCCGTAACTATATTTTGTATGTACTTGACCCGATTGTGCATGGTCCTTTTGGGTTGTCTTCACCAAAGCAACAAGATAGGATGATTTATGAATATAGAGGTTATTATGGTTTATTAATATCTTATATGAACAATATATTAAAGGAGAAATCGTATAGGTTAATTAATATTAGAAAAAAATTAATTAAGAATTATTTATGTGGCTAAAAGACATTAATTAAATAACGGTGACTTAAACTGTGAAATGTGTGATAGTTGAATATTGGACTGAGAAGGCTTATGGACTGGGTATAGACGAAGTTAGGGATGTGTCCATCCTAATTTCGGCCATATGGGCCTATTCCAGAAGCTTCCTTGGACTGCTTAAGGCCTAAGCTGTCCATTAGGGTTTTGACTGAAACCCTAGCATCGAAAGTATAAATAGACCCCTAGGGCATCAGATTTCGGCGACTGGAATCACTAAGAGTCTTCATAGCTGAAATTGTGCCTCTCCCCTCTCTTTCAGTTAGCATCCTCTTGCTTTTGGTGTTTGTAAGCCATTAGAGGAATGACATTTGTGACTCTAAGCTCCACAACAAGAAGATTCAAGCCATTGTTGAAGAGGTAATCATCTAGATCTGTTTTCATATGTTAGTTTCGAAATATGTATACTAGATCTAGGGTTTGTAATTCTTGGATGAATTGCATGTATAATAGATAAACCTAGATGCAAACATTAGGGTTTGCATGAGCACATAGGATGTTCTTTTGGCTCAAACCCATTAGTGGTATCAGAGCCTTTTTTGGTTTCTATTGTATTGATGCCTTGTGTGTTCTTCCTTTTCTGAAAAAAGTTTTTTTGCCCTCTGCCCGACTGGACTCGGCGAGTAACTAGCTGAACTCGGCGAGTCAGCCCAACTTCGCGAGTCGAGTTAGTGACTCGGCGAGTCGGGGAGTCAGACAGACGAAAAACCGGGATTTCTTGCTGTTTTGCAGAAGGATAATTGCCAAAATCGTTTTTGACAAATTAAATCCGAATTTTATTGTTATTATATGATTATCCTTACCAAAACAAAAGATAATTACCAATTAATTGAATAATAAATTCCTTATATGATAAAATTTGATTACTTGATTTATTTGATGAATCATCTTGTAAATAAAATAGAATATATCAAATTTAGATAATCATTAAATTAAATTTTTAATTTTAAATTATTTGCTATTTGATCATATGTGTTTTGAAAAGTTCAAAACTTGTCCTCATGTTTTGAAATTTAAATTTCAAAGCCTAGAATTTTACAAGTTTAAAATTCAACCTTATACTTTATTTATTATAAGATTAATATATATATATATATATATATATATATATATATATATATATATATGTGTGTGTGTGTGTGTATGTATAACTTAAATGCTAGTCTTACCGTTAGTAGGCCTCATTCACGAAGCCGATCTATAAGGGGGGTGTAAGGTTATGGCTTATAAGATGACCGTTTAATGGGTGTCCACTCTCACCCACCGCTTCCGTGATTGCTGGAGGGTCGTTAGTCGAACGGGTAGGATAGAGCAAACCTTTCCTCATTAAAAGTATAATGAATTTATAAAAGTAACTAAATGTTTTACAAAATTCCCAATCTTAGTTACTTTAGGCAAAAGTGAATTGATGCAATTACATGAAATTAAACTTTGTACCCTTGTTAAGAAGTTAATACAGAGTGTGTGGTTAACCGGCACACTAATTGAGCTCTAAGCAAAGGTGGAAAAGGGTGACTCAATTTTTGTTATAGTTTGATGGAGTATGTGTCGTTAACTGACACATAGAATAGGTGATTGTAACAATGAGGGCATCGTGTACATTTGCATGGTTATTCACACCCGCTTTGAGATCCTCGGCATCCCAGTCACAAACTTGAAGGGCATATCTAGATTTAAACATGCCATTGAAAAGTTCAATGAATCTCAAAAGATCTAGGAGTTTTCAATACATTAAAAACTTAGCTTTAATTTGTTTTTCATGGTGGAAAATAAGTGAATCGTCATTCACTTACTTTCAAATTATTTACTTGTTAGATTACGGCATCCCTCTTCTACTTTGTAAATAATGTTCTTGGATCCTAGCCCTAATTTCTCATTTGGTTGTTTAATTGGGGATTCATTTCTTATCAAACTCTGTCTCTTTTCTATTTCAGATGTTGAATGTCAACAACAACGCTTCCGGCTCAAATTTCTTCGGCTTGTTCTCAGTCATGAACTTGTGTGGGAGAGTGATCTTTGACGGGTCCAATTTTAATGATTGGATCCGCAACATCCGAATGGTCACTCGTTACGAGGACAAAGAGTATGTCCTCGATGAGAAGCTAAAGGAAATCAACATCAACACTGTCTTTGCTGAAGAGATCGCGACCTTTGAGGCCCATGAGCGGGATGCTACGAAAGTCCATTGCATCATGTTGGCGACTACAACTGCAGAACTCCAGAAGTCCTATGAGAACATGTATCCCTATGAGATGCATCAAGATCTGGTGGACCGGTACCACCAAAGCGCTAGGCAAGAAAGGTACGAGGTCATCACTTCGATGATCACTGCCAAAATGGGTAATGGAGAGTCCCTTACCACTCATCTGCAAAAGATGCAGAGGTATGTGGATCGCCTGCTAAAGTTGAATGTGAACTTTGATGAAGAGCTAGCAATTGACATCATCCTCCATTCCTTGCCTCCCTACTACAACCAGTTCCGCATGACCTACCACATGAACAAGGAAGAGGTCACTTTGAGCAAGCTTCAAGGCTTATTGAGGACTACCAAGAGCAACCTCAAAGATAAATTTTTTGCATTATTTCCAACTCCTACTGCTGCCCCAGTCCTGGCAATTGGGCAAGGTAAGGGTAAGAAGAGGAAGGCTCCCTCGAAGAGCCACCATAAGGGAAAGTCCCAAAATGGCTCCTCTTCTAGTGGAACCAAGGTTGGTTCTGCTAAACCCAACTCCAACCCCAAGGAGGCAGAATGCCACCACTGCCACAAAATAGGGCATTGGAAATGAAGTTGCCCGAAATATCAGCAAGATATTAAGGATGGAAAGATCAAGCCGTCCTATGCAGGTATTTACACTATTAAATCTAATGATTCATCACATGCTATTTCTTGGGGACTTGATACAGGATGTGGTTTTCACATTTGTTGTAACATCCATATTCTCAGGTAGATTATTTGATTCATTTATTTTGGAGTTGTGGAGGGACTCGGCGAGTTGGTGCTTAGACTCGCCGAGTAGGGTCGCGAAGTCTCATTCGGATTAATGACCGGACTCGGCGAGTTCAAGAGTGGACTCGGCGAGTCCGCACTGTTTTATGAAACCCTAATTGTCCGGGTTTGGGACCTATTTAAAGAGCCTTAGGGTCTTCAGTTGCGGCTATCCTTACCCTGGAGAAACCCTAAATCATCCTTGGGAGCTTAGAGAGTAAAGAAGATCCATCTTGAGCATTTTGTGTGTCATTTCTAAAGAGAACATGAGATTCTAGCAAGAGGGACCAGAGGGGGTTGATGTACTGAGGTTATGAAGCCTGGAGCTTCACTTTGAGGTAACAAATCATACCATTTCTCCTGTTTGATGTTGATTTCATGAATCTAGGGTTTCTTAACCATTCTCTTTAGAGGTTTATGGAATGTTTGAAGTCCCAATGTGGAATAAGCCTTAGATCTGGACCATGGGAGGTCCAAAGAGTCCCTTATGTTAAGCTTTATGCAGTCACATAAAGAGTTTGAGCCTAGGTTTCCATTTAGGTGGCTATTTCTTCATTTATGGCTCTAATAATGATGCAAGAACGTAAAGTTTGGACCTTTATGTGATTTGTGGGTGCTAGAAGGATAGATTTGCAAGTTGGTGAAGCAGATCTACCCTATGAAGGTCAGATGAGTTTGTTCATGGAGGAGACTCGCCGAGTCCATGGGAGGACTCGACGAGTCGGATCGATTTTACCCGAGTTTCATGATCAATGGAGACCCAACGAGTTGGGTGGGTGACTCAGCGAGTCGAGTGAGACCTCGTAAGGAATCTGATTTCACATGTGGACTCGTCGAGTCGTTGCCTGACTCGACGAGTCTGGTCAAAGTTGGACCGTTGACTTTTAGGGTTTAGTCAACCAGTGAACTATTAGGCCATGGGAGGGGTAGAATGGTCTTTTACCCTTCTGGGAAGCATTTTACGAGACTTGTCTAGCCTTTGAGTGCCACTGCTGATTTAGAGTTATTTATGTGATTAGGCGGCGGCTAGATCGGTATTTCGAGTTCGAGACTTTTCGAGAATTACCGGAGGTAAGTCTTCTCACTATACGTTACCTTGAGTGGTAGTTACGCGTAACCGGAGGGTCTTATGTGCTTACATTGATTATTATGATATATGTGATATGCTATGCATCATGTCTTTGTGATTTATGCTATGCGGAGCTTATAGACCGGACCGGAGGGTCCAACGATATAGACCGGACCAGAGGGTCCAACGATAATTGACCGGACCGGAGGGTCCAACGATACGGAACTGGAGGGTTCCGCTGAGACACACCGACCGGAGGGTCATATTGTAGCCTTGAGTGGCGTATGTGTTGTATGTGGTATTTTAGGGAACTCACTCAGCTTCGTGCTTACAGTGTTTTGTGTTATGTGTTTCAAGTTTTCTCAGGATCACGGGACGGCACCGGCTCGATTGTACACACCAGGGGAAAAGTTTGTTTTGAGGATCCTGGTTTATTAAGTGATTGAACAAAAGAGTCATGTATTGTAATTAAAACAAAAACGAGATTTTTATAAAAGTGTTAAAGAGAAACTATTTTAAATGAAAATTTTGTTTGAAAATTTCAGTGTTACAAGTTGGTATCAGAGCCTTGGTTTGAGGGATTCGGGTACACCTTTGGGTATGTCCGATCTCAAACTGAGGATTGAGAAAAAGGTTTTCAAAAGAAATGGGTTTTCTAAAAATGAGTAAGAGAATTTATAAGAGAAAGAGACAACGAGCAGTGTGTACAATCAGCCAGCGCCCGAACGGTGATTTCCCAAAAATACCCTTACATTGTGTGTTATGAGTAATATATGAAATGTTATATATGCTAGAGAGTAGGCTAGGTATTTCATATTTTAGCGCTAGAGTGGCCTGAGTTGTGATGCCTTAGCCTAGGAGTTACTGTTATTTGTGAATTGCTTTTGTGTATGTGCGGATTATGAGTATCCATCATGAATCCTATTTAGAGAAGGATTTGAGCAGAGGAGTAATGTAGGAGAGATACCTAGATGAGCATTTGAGGAGCCTTCTGAGAAGGTAGTCGGATACCCGCGAGGGGTGGAGTTGCTTGAGCTCGGTGACGTCTTTGATTACGAGTGTAGCAAGCGGAGTTGTAACCTAGAGTGGTGATATGTGTTGATAAGGGACTACTCGATGCCCGAATGCTGCTTATTTTGTGCTTTACGGAATTCTCGGTGATGGGAGTTGGCTACTAAGTGAATATGATGATATTCAGGAGGTAGACGGCTGGCATCACTAGGAGTTCTTCAGTAGCTAATTGCAGGAGGGTGTGGGAACCTAGGAAGAGCTTGGGAAGTGATCTTTGTTAGATGAGTAGGCGGATAATGGAGAGTATTCGCAGGAAGAGCAGCCAGCAGGGCGAAATTTGTAAGTGAGGAAGTTGAGCAACTACTTAGGAGATCTGGAATGATTTATGTGGAAAGTATGGGTAGACGTGGCAGGTAGTATGGGCCCGTACTATTGAAAGCAGAGGACCCGTACTCGATACATGGAAAGTTCCTGGGATTCTAAGTAGCAGATGAGAGGGATCGTATAGTTTCAGTACCATGATCAGTAGCAGATGAGAGAGATCGTATGGTTTGAGTACCATGATCAGTGGCAGATGAGAGGGGATTTTATGGTTTGAGTACCATGCTTGGAAGAAGGTTGGGAAGTGATGTCATGGTTCGAGTACCATTGTTTGTAGCAGATTGAGAGAATATAACATGGTTCGATAACCATGAGTTATAGCAGGCAGAGAGATAGCAACATGGTTCGAGTACCATGACTACGATGATTAGTGTTACTGGTCCTACCAGTTATGCCATTATGTTGATTATACCGAGATCATGTATGAGAGAGTATGCGGCTTGAGGGCCAATTCGAATGAGTTAGAGGGAGTATGCTTGAGAGAGAAATGGGATTCGTTTTAAGAGGTTATATTTGTGAGGTGGCAGTGGAAACTGCATGGCTTAAGGATAAGTGGGATGATGTTGTTGAAGAAGCGGGGTTCGAGTCAAGCCATCACCTTCTATGGCGAGAGTTACGTGGTTTTCGTTCTTGAGAAGGAGAATGAGCTATCGAGTTTCTGGTTCTAGAAATTGGAGGCCGTGGAGTAGTACTGGTGGTGATCTTTTCAGGATGTTTGAGCGGTTTGTCCGTGGTGAAGTATTTCTTGTACCATAGAGCCAATGGTGGAAACGGAGAGTCTTGGGTGAATTGGGGCAGTTGGGATGTCAAGTTATGGGGCAGTGTGAGGTCTTGAATGATTAAAGGAAGTCATGAGGGGAAGTTATGAGGGCTTCTTCTGTGATTCGGAGTATTTGGTATTGCTAGGTCATCAAGCGTTGCGTAGCTCAATCAGAGAATATATGTGATGTTATTAATGGAAGCAGTTTGTGGATGGATTGAAAGTGCGCCAATTGGCGATGGTTCGAACCCTCAGTGGGGGAGAACCAGGTAGTTGATGATGGTATTTGAGAGTTGTGCAGAGGCAGTTAGAGGACTGGATATAGTGATTATGTGGCAGATTCATGGGTTTAGGGCCAAATTAGTGGATAGGGCGAGGTGCAAGTGAGATGATGCATGTGGTGCATGATTAGGAAGGAATGAGTGACTCTATGGCAGGTGGCCGTTGGTCAGAGAGGTTGTTCAGGTCAAAATTTCAGTGTGTAAAACAAGACGAGACAGTTGAGTCCTTGAGTTCAGAGAGCAGCGACAGAGGTTGACAGGTATATGTCTAGAATGTGATCTCCTCACCAGGAAAAGCAACAATTGGTCTATTAATTAATTTTGAAGACGGTATGAGTAAGATGGTATGAGTAGCGATCAACGATGGGTGAATTTCCGGGTCCTTGTAGTCGAGTTACGGGTTAATGGAGATGTCATGTGTTCAATTTGGAAAGGGAATACTTCGAGGTTGCAAGTGTTGCAAGATGAGGATCGATTTTGAGATTCTAATGAATGGAGGCAGTATCCGTGTATGATGTTGTGAGTGCGAGATCAGTGATTGAGATAAGGCATCGTGGGATGTTGTGATGGTGTCCTGAAGTATCGGAATATGCTGTTATTAAGTTCGGATTATTTTGGAATTGTGAGGCGGAGGCAGATAGTGGGTATCAAGTGAATACGGTTCCGGTGAGAACCCTATGGCCGAATGACATCAGGTGAGATTATTTGGGAAGGTGATTTGCAGCAGGGAAAGGTGTGTTCAGATGCTGTCAGAAATAATAGTGCATAGCTTGAGTAGGTGTGTACACCTACGCATGGCCGGTCCCCAGGTCATGAGTTCATGATCGCAGTCTGGCGTCTACGTGAGAATGAGATTATGAAGAGGTAAGGGATGGTGCGGTAAGACTGTGGGGAGGCGCAGTTTAGTGGCTTAGAGCAGAGGTTGTGGTGATGCTACGGGGAGCCGTAGTACTCACAGATCAGAGAGAGGTTTTGGTGATACTACGGGGAGCCGTAGTACTCACGGATCAGAGAGAGGCTGTGGTGATACTACAAGGAACCGTAGTACTCAAGGATCATAAAGAGGTTGTAGTACTCACGGATCAGAGAGAGGTTGTGGTGATACTACGGGGAACCATAGTACTCAAGGATCATAAAGAGGTTGTAGTGATGCTACAGGGAGCCGTAGTACTCACGAATCAGAGATAGGTTGTACTGATGCTACGGGGAGCCGTAGTATTCACGGATCAGAGAGGTTGGGGTGATACTATAGGGAGCTGTAGTACTCACAGATCAGAGAGAGATTGTAGTGATGCCACGAGGAGTCGTAGCAAGCACTAATCAGGGACAAGATTGTGGTTATCTCAATTTTCCGGAGTGGTTATATTAGATGGAATCGTGGTTGTTGTAGATGGGTGAGTTAAGTGTGGGTTGCGAGTCATCAGTCTCGAAATGAGTGGTTCTTGGGGCTAGTGGTCCAACTCGGGGATTAATCAAACTCTTGAGATGAGTTTGATTTTAGTAGTGCGCCGGGAAGGCGATATGAGGTTTCAGATTCAGAGAATGAGTACTCTTCTGAAAAGTTAGTTGTCATCTGGAATCGAGACCAGAGGTTCAGTGTTTGGATGGGATAGTGTAGTGAGTTGCACGAAATTCTTGAGCCTTAGATGTCAAGTGTCAGGAGTGAGTCGATCTTCGGTCGGATGGTAGTTTTCATATGAGGTAAAGCAAATTTTGTGACTTGTGTGTCAGTGGGCCGAGATAGTTGACACGAGAAGGAAGTTAGTGAGACATTTTGAATCATGTCATGGGTAACCATGGAATTTCAACTATGGGGTTGAGGTTCTATGATTTTTCCTATAGCAACAGCCATCATTCGAGCATCGGTATGCCACCCTTTGAGTTGTTGTATGGGAGGAGGTGTCGGACCCCCAATTGTTGGGGAGAGGTAGGGAAACGTGTGATGGGTAGTACATAGATTGCGCTTCAGACGACTGAGCAGATTCAGTAGGTCAGACAGAGGTTGTTGACCGCTCAGAGTCGCCAGAAGAGTTATGCGGACAGGCGTCGGTCCCAGCTCGAATTTCAGGTCAGCGATTTCGTGCTCCTGAAGGTCTCTCCTTGGAAAGCAGTGATCTGATTCAGGAAGAGGGGCATGCTGGGGCCCCGATATATTGGACCTTTCGGGGTGATCGCAAGAGTAGGCAGGGTAGCCTACCGTTTGGAGCTACCTGCAGAGTTGGGTCAGATTCATGACACCTTCCACATGTCACAGCTGAGAAAGTGTATAGCCGACGAGTCAGCAGTGGTACCATTAGAGGATATTCTGGTGGATGCAAGCCTGAACTATGTTGAGAGACCGGTGGCGAATAGGGATCGGAAGATCAAGGTCCCGAGGAACAAGGAAGTGTCTTTGGTGCAGGTCCAGTGGCAGCATCAGAAAGGGCCAGAGTTAACTTGGGAGCCGAAGCGGGAGATGCGTGAGCAGCATCCAGAGTTGTTTGCAGAGTGAGACTTCGAGGACGAAGTCTGATTCTAGTGGGGGAGAATTGTAACATCCGGATTCTCAGGTATATTATTTGATTCATTTATTTTGGAGTTGTGGAGGAACTCGGCAAGTTGGTGCTTAGACTCGCCGACTAGGGTCGCGAATTCTCATCCGGATTAATGACCGAACTCGGCGATTCCGCGCTGTTTTATGAAACCCTAATTGTCCGCGTTTGTGACCTATTTAAAGAGCCTTAGGGTCTTCAGTTGCGGCTATCCTTACCCTGGAGAAACCCTAAATCATCCTTGGGAGCTTAGAGAGTAAAGAAGAGCCATCTTGAGCATTTTGGTGTGTCATTTCTAAAGAGAAGATGAGATTCTAGCAAGAGGGACCAAAGGGGGTTGATGTACTGAGGTTATGAAGCATGGAGCTTCACTTTGAGGTAACAAATCGGACCATTTCTCCTATTTGATGTTGATTTCATGAATCTAGGGTTTCTTAACCATTCTCTTTAGAGGTTTATGGAATGTTTGAAGTCCCAATGTGGAATAAGCCTTAGATCTGGACCATGGGAGGTCCAGAGAGTCCCTTATGTTCAGCTTTATGCAGTCACATAGAGAGTTTGAGCCTAGATTTCCATTTAGATGGCGATTTCTTCATTTATGGCTCTAATCATGATGCATGGACGTAAACTTTGGACCTTTATGTGATTTGTGGGTGCTAGAAGGATAAATTTGCAAGTTGGTGAAGCAGATCTGCCCTCAGAAGGTCAGATGAGTTTGTTCATGGAGGAGACTCGCCGAGTCCTTGGGAGGACTCGACGAGTCGGATCGAGTTTACCCGAGTTTCATAATCAGTTGAGACCCGACGAGTTGGGTGGGTGACTCAGTGAGTCGAGTGAGACCTTGTGAGGAATCTAATTTCACGTGTGGACTCGTCGAGTCATTGCCTGACTCGATGAGTCTGGTCAAAGTTGGACCGTTGACTTTTAGGGTTTAATCAACCAATGGACTATTGGGCCAGGGGAAGGGTAAAATGATCTTTTACCCTTCTGGGATGCATTGTGCGAGACTTGTCTAGCCTTTGAGAGCCACTGCTGATTTACAGTAATTTATGTGATTAGGTGGCGGCTAGATCGGTATTTTGAGTTCGAGACTTTTTGAGAATTACCCAAGGTGAGTCTTCTTAGTATACGTTACTTTGAGTGGTAGTTACGCGTGACCAGAGGGTGTTATGTGCTTACATTGAGTATTATGATATATGTGATATGCTATGCATCATGTCTTTGTGATTTATGCTATGCGGAGTTTATGGACCGGACCGGAGGGTCCAACGATATAGACCGGACCGGAGGGTCCAACGATATAGACTGGACCGGAGGGTCCAACCATACGGAACTGGAGGGTTCCGCTGAGACACACCCACCGGAGGTTCATATTGTAGCCTTGAGTGGTGTATATGTTGTATGTAGTATTTTGGGGAACTCACTAAGCTTCGTGCTTACAGTGTTTTGTGTTATGTTTTTCAGGTTTTCTTAGGATCACGGGACAGCACCGGCTCGATTGTACACACCAGGGGAAAAGTTTGTTTTGAGGATCCTGGTTTATTAAGTGATTGAACGAAAGACTCATGTATTGTAATTAAAACAAAAAGAAGATTTTTATGAAAAGTGTTAAAGAGATAAACTATTTTAAATGAAAATTTTGTTTGAAAATTTCTGTGTTACATTTGTTCTAATTTGCAGCGCCTACGAAAAGATAAGGATGTGGAGCATGGGAAGATAAATTTGATCATGGGGAACAGAAGATCGTCACCTGTCACCAAGATCGGAATTTACCCTTTAGTGCTTAGCAGTGGATTAGGATTAGATTTAAATAATTGTTGCTATTCGCAAGAAATGGCAAGAAACATCATTTCTTTTCATTGTTTATATAGACAAAGATTTTAGATATTCATTTGATAATGAAAAGGGTTCTATTAATGCTTATCTTAGTGGCTTTTTTTATTTTGAAGCAATGCCTTGTAATGGAATATATGAAACTGTGATGGTTGTAGACAATTTAGGAAATGATGTGTTGTGTATTAATTCTTCCAATGGTTTGGATAAAGCATGCTTGTGGCATTGTCATCTTGGTCATGTCAACAAGAAACGCATAGCCCAACTCCAAAAGGATGGAGTATTGGAGTCATTCGACCTTAGGGACGATGACGTGTGCGAGTCTTATTTACTTGGGAAGATGACCAAGTCACCCTTCACAGGCACTTTTGCGAGGGGTGAAGGTTTATTGGATCTCATACACACCGATGTGTGTGGGTGCTTTTGATCCACCACAAGGGATGCAAGTCGTTTCTATGTGACTTTTAACGATGATCATAGCAGATATGGGTATATCTACTTAATCAGGCACAAGTCAGGAACCTTCGAAAAGTTCAAGGAGTTTAAACAAGAAGTGGAGAAGCAGTTTGGCTGGAAAATCAAAATGCTTCGATCCAATCGAGGTGGAGAGTACCTAAGTCTTGAATTCCACGACTACCTCAAGGAATGCGGAATCGTTTCACAATTGATGCCACCTAGTAAACCGCAGTTGAATGGAGTGGCTGAAAGGCGTAATCGAACCTTGCTAGACATGGTTCGTTCCATGCTGAGTCGTGCTTCGCTACCTATCTCATTCTGGGGGTATGCCTTAGAGAATGCCGCCCATATCCTTAACATGGTCCCTACGAAGAAGGTTGTTAAAACACCTCACGAGATGTGAACAGGGAAAGCTCCTTCGTTGGCACATATCAAGGTTTAGGGTAGTGAGGCTTTCGTAAAGCGAGAGACTCACAACAAGCTCGAGCCTCGTAGTGAGCGAGTGTATTTTCATCGGCTACCTGCAGAGGTCCTTTTGATATCTCTTCTATAGACCAAGTGAAAATGTTTTCTTCGTTGCGAGGATATGGGTTTTCAGAGAGTGAGAACTCATAAGCCAAGGGGATAGTAGGAGACAGATCGATCTTGAAGAGCTTCAAGATTTGAGCGATGAAGGAAACTTTAGCGTTGGCACTCAACCCGAGGAGGAAACTACGGTTGAACCGATTGGCGAATCCTTACCTCTTACACGTTCCAGTAGAGTTAGAGTTTCACCTATGTTATATGGTTTTCATATAACAAGTGAGGGTGATACATTTATTAGTGATAGTACACTAATAAATTTGGCTGAACGTAATAGCTACAAGGAAGCCATGGCGGGCCCGGAGTCTGCAAAATGGAAAGAGGCTATGGAAAGCGAGATTCAGTCTATGTATGACAACCAATTTTGGAATTTGGTTCACAATGTACCAGGTCGTAAGACGGTCAGGTGCAAGTGGATCTTCAAGAAGAAGACCGACATGGATAGGAATGTACACAACTATAAGGCACAATTGGTTGCAAAGGAATTCACTCAAACTCTCAGAGTTGACTATGATGAAACATTCTCACCGGTTGCGAAGATAAAGTCTATTAGGGTGATGTTAGCCATTGTTGCATTTCATGAATATGAGATATGGAAAATGCATGTCAAAACTGCTTTCCTTAATGGGAAGTTGGCTGAGGATGTTTACATGGATCAGCCAAAGGGTTTTGTCGATGCAAAGCACCTTAATAGAGTGTGTGAGCTTGAGATGTCCATTTATGGACTGAAACAAGCATCTCGCAGATGAAATCTTTGTTTCGATGAGAAAGTCAAAGAATTTGGTTTTCTACGAAGCGAGGATGAATCATGTGTATATGTCAAAGGCAGTGAGAGTATAGTTAGCTTCCTCGTATTGTATGTCGATGACATACTACTCATATAACATGAAATCCCGACACTGAAGGAAGTCAAGTCTTGGCTTCGGAAGTGTTTCGTTGTGAAGGACCTCAGAGAGGCTGCCTATATTTTAGGAATAAGGATAGTGAGAAACAGAAGTAAAAGACTATTAGGACTTAGCTAGAATACTTACTTGGACAAGGTACAAGATCGTTTTAGTATGGAGAATTCCAAGAAGGGGGAGTTACCAATCCACGGTAATGCCAAGTTGAGTAAGACTCAAAGCTCGAGTACTGAAGCCGAGATAGTAGAGATGATCCAGAGTACCATACGCTTCCACAGTTGGCTCAATTATGTATGCCATAACTTGTACTCGTCCTGATGTGGCCTTCGCTTTGAGCATGGTTAGCAAATATCAAGGGAACACTGGCAAAGCACATTGGACCGCAGTCATGAATATACTTAAGTACCTTCGGAGGACCAAAGAATGGTTTCTAGTCCTCAACGAGAGTGATTACTTAAGGGTGCGAGGGTATAGTGACACCAGTTTTCAGATAGACAGGGACAACTACCATTCGTAGTCAGGCTGGGTCATTACCCAAAATGGAGGAGCGGTGACTTGAAAAAGTTCCAAGCAGGAGACCGTGGTTGATTCAACGTGCGAATCAGAGTATATAGTGGCGAGTGGAGCGTCAAAGGAGGCGATATGGTTGAAGAACTTCATTGGAGACCTTGGAGTTGTGCCAGCCAAAAAGGAGCCCATGGAAATTTTCTGTGATAATGAAGGAGCGGTTGCCTTGACCAAGGAACCAAGAGATCATGGAAGATCTCGACATATCGACATGAAATATCAGTTTATTCGACATCGGGTGGAAGGAATCCTCGTAGTGAAGCAGGTATCGTCGGAGGATAACCTAGCAGATTCACTTACGAAAGGACTAAGTAGGGTAAAACACTTGAAGCACACTAGGAGCATCGGGCTGAAGGATGATATTAGTTTAGATTAGATAGCTTCGAAACGTGTAATAGACAAATGTAATTAACATTTGATGATTAAATAAAATAGCATTATTTATAAGTAAAGATACTGTCTTCTGTTGATTATTTACCTATTGTTTCACTTTGCATGTTTTGACTTCCTGAATAATAAGATTATGCGAACGTTCCACAGTTGCTCATACTTTGGGAGTATGTATGAAAGTAGATTTTCATGAATTGGTTTGTAGAGTGTCTAAAGTGTATTAGACATAACAAAGGTTTGTTGCAACGTTCATGCGTGATAGTTGAATATTGGGCTGAGAAGACTTATGGACTAGGCATGGACGAAATTAGGGATGTGTCCATGCTATTTCGGCCAAAAGGGACCTATTCCAGAAGTTTCCTTAGATTGCTTAAGGCCTAAGCTATCCATTAGGGTTTTGACTAAAACCCTAGCAGCACAAGTATAAATAGGCCCCTAGGGCATCAGATTTTGGCGATTGGAAACCCTAAGAGTCTTCATAGTCGAAATTGTGAATGTCCCCTATCTTTCAATTAACATCCTCTTGCTTGCGCTGTTTGTAATCCATTAGAGGAGTGACATTTGTGACTCTAACCTCCACAGCAAGAAGATTCAAGCCATTGTTGAAGAGGTAATCATCTAGATCTTTTTTCATATGTTAATTTCGAAATATGTATACTAGATCTAGGGTTAGTTTTGGATGAATTGCATGTACAATAAAGAGCCCTGGATCCAAGCATTAGGGTTTTCATGAGCACATAGGATGTTCTTTTGGCTTAAACCCATAAGAATCCAGATTAGGTTCAGGGTTCAGAGGGTTCGGGCAAGAGGCCTAAGGTTTTTACTCGAGATTAAGAGGCCATCAGGGTTGGGGCCATTGTGGCAAGTATGACAAGTCTCATGATGGGATTTGCAAGTTGGGTGGTTTTGGCTGCTTCAAGTGCGGAAGGACGAGTCATATTAGCAGGGATTGCACAGCTACCACCACCACCACACAGACATCAGACATGATTTGTTTCTAGTGCAATCAGAGTGGCCATAAGAAGGCCAATTGCCTGAGCTTAGTAGTGGGAGGACTAGTTTCAGCACCCGCTCTAGCGATTCTACAGATTACTGATGGCCACCCGGGCAAGCCGGATGCACCTATGGTGAGGAGAAGGGCTTTCCAGCTAACACCCGAGGAGGCACGTGCAATGCCTGATGTGGTCACAGGTATGTATCATCTATTTATCTATTTATTTATGTTGATTTTTTTTCTTCTTATATTTGTGTGTTTTGTTTTAGGACCATTCCTCATGAATAGTATCTCTGCCTTGGTATTGTTTTATTTGGGGGCTACCCAATCCTTTGTATCTCTTGCGCTCAACAAGAGGTTTGTTGGTGCTTTGGGGGAGCTAGATTGTCCGTTAGAGGTTTATATTGCAGATGATCGATGCAGGGTTGTTCCGAATATGTTGCCTATGTCATCGATGCATGGGAGAAGGGTAAGGCGACTTTATATGATGTGTCGGTTGTTCGGGAATAACCAGATGTGTTCCCAGAGGACTTGCCTAGAGTGCCACCAGAGAGGCAGGTGGAATTTAGGATTAACTTGGTTCCTGGTGCAGCTCCGATAGCCAAATCACCATATCAGTTAGCTCCTCCATAGGTACAGGAGTTGTCTACGCAACTGCATGAGCTTTTAGACAAGGGGTTCATTCGACCGAATAGTTCACTATGGGGAGTTCCGATCATGTTTGTGAAGAAGGAGGATGGGTCACATTGATTGTCTATTGACTACCAAGAGCGGAGTAAGCTAACAGTGAAGAACTGTTATCCACTTTTGAGGATTGATGATTTGTTTGACCATCATTAGGGTGCATCTCGGTTTTCCTAGATTGTACATTCGTGTTATTCTCAAATGAGGGTCAAAAAGGATGATTTGCATAAGACAGCCTTCCGGACACGTTATGGCCATTACGAGTTCGTCGTGATGCCCTTTGGGCTCACCAATGTTGCATCCGTGTTCATGGACCTCATGAACCACGTATGCATGCCAATATTGGATCGGTATGTGATTGTGTTTATCGATGATATCCTGTTCTATTCTAAGACCCAGGAGCTACATGAGGAGCATCTGAGGAAGATGTTGGAGACCTTGAGGATGGAGAGACTGTATGCGAAGTTCTCCAAGTGTCAGTTTTGATTGTGCGAGGTGCAGTGATAAGTTTGGAGATTCTGAGGTCTCCATCTGAGATTCGGAGTTTCCTTGCGTTAGCAAGTTACTACCGGAGGTCCATTCAGGATTTCTCCAAGATAGCGGTTCCTCTGACTCGGTTGACGAAGAAGATTGTCACTTTTTTTCTAGGGGCCTGATCAGCAGGTAGCTTTTGAGACACTGAGACATAGATTATGTGAGGCGCCGATTCTGACCCTATCAGAGGGTGTTAAGGATTTTGTAGTTTATTGTCATGTGTCGATCACGGGTTTGGGTGTAGTTCTGATGCAGAAGGATCGTGTTACTACTTACACTTCGAGGAAACTAAATCTTCATGAGGCAAACTATCCTACGCATGATTTAGAGGTGGGTGTTGTAGTGTTCACCCTCAAGATTTGGCGGCATTACCTCTATGGGGTCCGCTATAATACTTACACATTGTTAGGGCTAGGATCTCAGAACTACGATTAGGATCCTCAAACCTTAGGATCCCAAACATACTTCCGGATCCTGACTATTATTTTCTAAATATGTATAACGGTAATATACTATGTTATCTCTCTCACATGTGCAGAAATAATCAGTAAAAGACTTATTGTCAATGAATAGTCATCACAACCACACAAAAGACCCGGAAGACCAAGTCAAGTAACGTCCATAAGTTGATCTCGGAGGATCCCAAAATTATTGGAGCTCTTCTTATTAGCTTTAGACTATAAAAATCACTTATATTCATCACACTACACACAAGACTTAGCAGAACAACGATACTTGTACTTAAACTCTTTACATTTTATATGTAATCGACAGTTTCAATCAATAAAATCATAAAGGCAGCTGATCATTATCACCTTCCAAGGTTTTATGTTAGATATCCTAGCAAGAATCAAAGGCTTTCCTTGTAAACAACTTCTGTCACTTTGATCAACATTTTATACTTGCATTATTCTCAATATTACAGCCTCTCATACACTTTGGTCAATCCTTATTTGTTCATTTTTTGACCAAAACAATTTGGCGCCCATCGTGAGGTCATGGTGTTCAAAATCCTTCAAAAAAAAACCATGGATACTCAATCGACTCTATCCTTTTCCCTGATTCCTCCCATTTCCTCCAAAAACCTTCCACCACCACTGGCTGGAGCTCCCAAGAAAGTCTTAGAAACACCGAAGAAAAACACCTCTCTAGCTGTTACCCCAGGACTCCACGATCCTTCTGCGTTGATTTCTAACAATGAAATTTTTGCTATAATAAAGAGACAAGAACAAGAAGTCGCCCAACAATAGGAGGTTAACAAGACAAATCTTAAAGAAGCGGAAAGAATGAGGACATAAATTTACAAGCCTCCAGAGGCAGCACCCTCGATCTTGTAGCCCAAGATCATGAACTTTGATAACCCAGTGTAAGTCCCAAATTTGCTTGTGTGTCAATCAGATCCATTTGATGGTGCGGAATCGCAATCAAACGGATGATGCCAGATCAAAATAGAAGAGAAGGAGAAGAAGAATAAGTGAATCTATGATGTATTCAATGAATAGAATGATGAACAATACACAAGATTCACACACACTTACACCTTCTCTCATTTCTCTCTCTAGAACACCTTAGAATAGACATACTTAAGCTCCTCTAGTCGTGCACTCCTCACCCACCTAACATCTACATATATTACACATGGGCCGTGAATAGGTTCACGGCCATAAACACCACCTAGGCCATGAACAAAAATGCAAACACATATTATATTACAGAAAATACATTTTCCTACAAAAGTAAACTAGAAACCATAATTTAGACCCAACAATCTCCCCCTTGGTTTATAACTTTCTTTTCTAATTGACCCAACAAGCTCCCCCTAAAAATGTAGGTAGCTTTTCTTGTCAATCTTCATAGGGAGCTAGGCTTCAACGTTTATCTTCGATTTCTTCACAGCTTCAAGATGAACTTGATGAATCTTCAATAAATGACTTCATCTTGAGAAGTTGGGCTTTTCTTAAAAATTTGACATTGAACGCACATTGAGTGAGGAAGCTTCTTGTACTGATTCTTGCAACATAACGCATTCAGCTTGAGAATCTCAGAGAAAATTTTAGAGAGAAATAATCTTCTGGATCACTTCAGCAGGTTCATAGATAGCAACAAATTGATTGAGGAGGATTCAATGCAATCTGTCACATAATCTTCAAGTGCAACTTCACCTTGCTTCTGGAATTTAAAAATTGAATATTGAAAGAATAATCTTTATTTCTTGTTCCTTCAAATGAGAATTCTTTGATGATCACGGATGAGACCTTGGCTCATAAAATTTCGACACGGTCTACATGAGTCTCATCTACATCTGAATTCATTTTTCAAGACAAAACAAAATTTTGAGATCAAAACAAAACTAAAAACAAAGTTAGCACACAATATTTTTGGATTTTTCATATTTTCTGAAAAAAAAAGTAAAACATAAACAAAAATCTTTTTGGATTTTAGATTTTTCTGAACAAGAAATAAAACAAAAATAACACTATTTTTGGATTTTTAATTTTTCTGATTTTCGTTTGATTTTTGAAATTTTTAATTCTCCCCCTAAAATTTGTGCATAGAGGAAGGAAAACTATGAACAAATTTAACAAAAACAAAAAATATTTGGGATCAAAGTTGTCAAGCAATCCAATATTGTTTATCAGAACACGTTTGTATATCTAGATTTGGTTAATCACCGGTATTGTGGTCCAGTTAAACAGAAAGGATGTTGACAATTTGGACATATTATAAGTGACAAGTCATTGTGATATATATTCCTAAATGAGCATTTAGTTGACGACAACCAAGGATATTGTTGTCCACTTAAATTAAGCAGCGAGATCTACCGGCAACCTCTTAAATGGTTCAATTTTAGATGCACAAGAACGTGTTTCCCAGTTCCCGATATACCCTGATAATCAAGAACTTCCAAAGAACTCCTTACTTTAGGTGAGTATTCAATCATTAAGAAAGAATTCATATATAGAAGTGCATATGTTGTATCCCAGGTCGGATGTCTTCCAATCACACAGAGGGAACAACATTTGTACTAGGTCGTATTGATAATCACACAAATGAGACAGCATATAGCTAACAGGTAGAAAGAATTGCATAGAAGGAGATGCAGAGAGATAGAATTGCATATGTTGCATTCCAAGTCGGATATGTTCCAATCGCGCAAAGGAAGCAACATATGACTGACAGATAGAAAGCACGAAAATAATTTCCTACATACCTACTTTATAAGAACCCCCAGTTGCCCTATCAATACCGGAATTAAAGACATGATTCCATACATCAAGGAAATGTTGAGCCAGTTCTAGATAATTAACTTTTAGTGTATCTCGTAGGCTCCCATGTTTATCTCACTGCTCAATCTACTCGAGCGTCATATGGTCAGTCCAAACGATCCTATCTAAATCCACACTGTCAAATCCTTCGTGCCTACCAGCACATTGAACACAGAGTCTAGACAACTCAGATTCAGTCCCTTACCCATGTTTTAATCTTCCCATTATCACTTTCCTGATATCACTTCCCAAACAATACCTACTACAGAAAAACTATAAGAAATAAAATAATTGTCTTCAAAACGAATCAGTGTAAGATAAAATCAGGAGTATCAGGAAGAAAAATCAAACCGTAAGTCACCGATTAAATTTGCATCTAAAAGGTCTGAGAACAGCACGCATAATCTCAAAACATATCCGAAAATTCTTCATGTCATTAAGCACTAACCCCATGTGTGATCCCTTCCTTTCTTCCTTTCCCGCAAAGGACATATACTCTCAAACAATGTTCTGAATGTTGTATAGTTGAGAGATGTCCCGTGTCATGTGCCTGGCACAACCACTTTCAACAAACCGAAGTCTGATGATATGCCTCCATAGCTACTCCGACACATAATGGCATCAATTGTTCTTAGGAACCCAGTCGATTTTGAAACAATGTCGACCTTTGTCATCTTTGCAAGGTACTCTCTTCCATGACATGTGCTGCTTATCACAAAAAAAAAGATGTAGAAACGTTAGAAGCATTAGGAGATTTTGGAGAATAAACCTACAGAACCCATCTGTAGTAGGGTTTAACCGATTTCTTGTTGGATCGGATGGGTGCCTCGACACTTGATTTTGAACTTGTAGTTGGCTGCGGAGATGACTTTGACCTAACCGATCTTGGCTTCACAGGAGCATCTCTTGAACTTGACTTCTGGGCCGGCATTCCCTTCTTGTTCTTGGAAGTTGGATTATTGGCCTTGTGGTTTTGATTCTTTGCCTTCTGCGCGTTCTAGTCACCATTGTTCGATTGTGACCTCGAATGATTTATTTTGGAGAATCTCCCTCTTGGCGCATTTTACTAGCCTTGTGTGTAGTAAGGAACGTATGCACGATTAGGAAAATTTCTGGAAATGTGTCCAGGTGTTCCACAGTGAAAACATGTCTTTTTCTTCACTGGGAAGTTGTTTCTTCCTGCCCCTTGTGGCGTACCCTTGCCTTGTTTCTAGTTGTTCTAACATGCACACTTCCAATAGGCACTCTATTTAGCTTGAATTAGTGGCCTGTATTTACCAACAACAGGTTGATTAGTACCAACTGAGTTCGAAGCAACAGATTCAGAGTTCAAGGAGACGTTGGTTTGTTCAATAGTGTTCTCCTTGTTCTCATTTTCAGCTACTTTACCTGCACAGGAAGTAGAAACATCAGTATTCTTCACCTCAACACCCTCAGTTAGCCCTGATTGTTTAGTCTTAACTGAAGCTGGAGCTAGTTCAGGGAGTGGGCCAAACTGAGAAGGTGTCTCTTCCTCGTTGGTCTCAAGGGGTGGGTTATAGTTGTCATTAAAGGGAGGTGGAACACTGTGGTACCCTAACCCATTAGATTGATCATCTTTGAGTGTTAATTGTTTTTCAATCATCGTTGCCACCTTTTCACTTGACACGTAAAAATTTTTAAAGTTAAATTCAACATCTTTATATTTGGCCTTTAATGCATCAAGTTCGGCAGTCACAGCATCAAAATCTTTCTTAAGATATCTATAATGGACACACTTGTCACTGTACTCTGCTTGTAATTCCCCAAAGTCCTTAGTCTTGGCTTCTAATTGTTTTGTTAATTGTTTCAGGATCCTCAACGGTTCGTCGCGGGATAGGATCCTCAATACTGCCCTCTATTCCCGCTTAGGTTGCGACTCTGAGAAACCAAACCCATATGACCCAGGATCCCAACGAAACCTTTGTTACTCCCATTAACAAGGATCCTAGTAACCCCGTCAATAATTATTTCCTTACTAATAACTCAATAGATCTTGATATAGTTTTAAGCCCCAACATGGCTAAGGAACTACATCAACAAAGACAAATGATATCAAGCATACCAAGAGTAGTTCAGCCTGTCTCGGAAGTATCCCCATGAGCCACATGATCTCGATATTCGTTCGAGCAATAGTTGATACCGAAGTCCCAAAGCGCTTTCAGCCCCCAACATGAAGCCTTACAACAAAACTATGGATCCTGAGAAGCACATTGCACAATATAAAGAGAGGATGTAGATCATTCCCATCCCCACTCATTTGAAAGAAGCTTCCTTGTGCAAGGGTTTTGGTTCCACCCTCATAGGAACAACTCTAAAATGGCTTCTTAACGTTCCTACTTATTCGATTACATCATTTGCTCATTTGATTAATTTATTTAACAATCAATTTTCTTGTAGCCGAACATTCAAAAAGATCACTAGTGATCTCTGTCGAGTTGTTCAGGATCCTAAGGAATCCCTTAGGACTTCTGTGAACAGGTTTGGCAGGGAAGCTCTAAGTATCCCCAACATCAACATGGCAACTATGGTTGAAGCCTTTAAAATGGGATTAAAGAAGGATTCTCCCTTCTATGAAGACCTTGTAATGACTCCATGAGGGAAAATGGACGAAGTCAGAAGCATAACACTAAGGTTCATCAGGCTCAAAGAAGACAAGGAGATACAAAAGAGTAGCAACCCACCAAGCTCTTACGATCACCCCAATAGGAAGGCCGATTCCTTGGCCCAAAGATCCTATAAATCAAAACCTTATTCCAAACTATTGTCTATCTATGGATATTTTAGGTGTAATATTTGTTATGCATGATCTTGGAGACAAAGAAAGATGGCCAAGAGAAGGAGAAAAATCTATCGCTTGGAAAGAGAAGCCCAAATGGTGTGCATATCAAGAAGGCTTTGTCACATCACAGAAGCTTGCATAGCTCTCAGGAAGGAGATCAGCTATCTCCTAGGTAAAGGATACCTCAAAGAAATCCTTGGAATAAGAAAGGAGAGATCTAAAGAGATAAACCAGGATCCTCAGAAGATCCTTGACAGACTAGGATCCCCCTGCCAACGCTAAGGTAATCAATCTGATCTCTGGAAGATCTGACATTTGCGGTACCTCTTAATCTGTAGCAAAAAGGCATGCCAAGGTATCCACAATGGAGAAAGAAAATGGATCAAAGAAGAACAAATTGATCACAAACAAAAAGGAGACCACCTTTGATGAAGAGGATAGACAAGATATCCAGGATCCTCACCATGACAGATTAGTGATTACTCTCTACATCGCCAACCATTTCGACAGAAGTATCCTCGTCAATGGAAGATCGTCGGTTAACATCATATTGTTGGAAGCATTAAAAAGAATGAACATCTTGGAGTCTGAGATAGTTGCAAAATCCTCAGTGCTGATTGGATTCAGCTTTGAAACCAAGCACACCATCAGCAAGATAAAGCTACCAATCTACATAGAGGGGGTAAAATATTTACAATGTTTTTTTGTAATTGATACATTATCCTATTATAATGTCATACTAGGTAGACCATGGATCCACAAAATAAAGGTTGTTCCATCAACGTATCATCAATACGTAAAAATGCCCACCACTAGGGGGACAGTGGATATCATATGAGACCAAAAAGAATCCAAGGAATGCTACAAGACTTAGATGAAATCTTTAACAGTACCACAACAAGCATAGTAGTTAAGGCAGGGCACGAGACGTGCTAGAAGCAAGATAGCAATAGATAAAAGAAGTGCCCATGAACCTTGAGGATCCTAAAGCCTAAGTTCTCATAGGATCCTCAATGCCTAAACAAATCGAACATGACCTCATAAAGTTCCTCAAGGATAAAAGCAAGACATTTGCATTGAAGCATGAGGACATGACAGGTACTGATAAAAGCATAATAACCCATAAACGTAACATTGATCCATCTTTCAGGCCGATACACCAAAAGAGAAGGAAATCTGCACTAGAAAGAGACCAAGCTTGTAGCACCTGGTTCCTGGTACGTAAATCTTATTTGAGTATTTTCCATTTTTAGCCTTGGACTCGGCGAGTCATAGGTCCGACTCGCCGAGTAGAGACGGGACCTGGGACATGTTTAAGTTGGTGACTCAGCGAGTCCATATTCCGGACTCGGCAAGTCACCGATGTTGGATGAAACCCTAAGTTTTAGGGGTTTGCACCCTATTTAAGCCTCATGTCCGCCCCAAGCCAGCCCCCATTCACCCTCAGAGCCCCCAACCCTCGTTCAAAGCTTATTTCCTTGAGAGTTTGAAGCATTATTGTGTGTTCTTGAAGGTTTTGAGAAGGAAGTGGAATAGATCAAGAGGAAGGGAAGGAAGCCAAGCATCTTAGTGTTCTCTCAGTGATTCCTTTGAGGTATAACCCGTTTTCCCTCTGTTTCTATGCTTATTACTCCATTAAGTCTTTCTTGAACCCTTCCCCAAGCTTGTATGTGAAATATAATTCGTAAAAAGTTGATTGGCCTTTAGATCTAGGCATGGTTGGGCTCCAGGAGCTCAGATCTGTTGCCTTTATGGACCCACATTGCATGAAGACCCTAGATCTACCCTTTTGGATACATTTTGAACCCTAAAACCCTTATTGGTGAATATCTACACGTAAAGTTGGAAACTTTACGTCTGATTCATGCTCTAGGAACCCAGATCTGTGAATGGAATGGACTGGAATCGAGCAAAACCGCATAGTTAGTGGTTGCATGGCAACGACTCGGCGAGTCGTTCATCTGACTCGGCAAGTCTGCTCGCGAGTCTCCGAGTTTGTCCCCTTTTCGTAGTGTCGAGTGTGAGTAGTGAGTCACGGGGTGTGACTCAGTGAGTTGGAAGCCGAACTCATCCATAGAAGAACTCGGCGAGTCATTTCCTGACTCGGCGAGTTCAAGGCAATCTCCTTAGATCAAGAATAGACTCGGCGAGTTGTTCATACAACTCGGCGAGTCACAACATAAGTGTTCTTCGGATGAAGATGAACTCGGGGAGTAGGATGAAGGGCTTGAACCTTAGTTTGGAAGGAGAACTCGTCGAGTCAACGCCTAACTCGACGAGTAGAGACGGGATCCAGGTCAATCGATTGGACAGGGACTCGGCGAGTTGGCGAGCCAACTCGGCGAGTCGGGTCAACTGAAAGTTGACTCTGACTTTGACTTAGGGCATGATTAGGGGTAAAATTGTCATTTTACCCAAAGGGCAGTTAGCAGTGTTTGATTGACTATGTTGTGGGAATTACAGCCGGAGGATTTCCGGAGCAGCAGCACCAGCGGTAGACAGTCAGTTCCCGATCAGATCAGCAGCTACTTCGAGGTGAGTTACCTTCCAGTAGCGGTGGGTCTACGGCCACAATGCCGGCCCACCAGTAGGAGTTGTATGTAGATGATTGTCTCTATGATATTCATCTAGGGATTACTACTACCTGTGTTATGTTTATGTGCTAGTATGATATGATGCTATGTGCTAGTGACAGTAGGGGGAGATAGTCCCCAAGATATCCGATTGGTAGGGCCGAAGGGGTAGTCATACCCAGCCATGATAGATAGATTATGATATTGTGATACATGTGATGTGGTAGTAGTAGAGGGAAGAAATAGTTCCCTAGTATCCGGTCGAGAGGACCGAAGGGGAGGCAAGCACCCAGATATGCTAGGTAGTATGCGGTCGAGAGGACCGAAGGGGAGGCCAGCACCCAGATATGCTAGGTAGTATCCGGTCGAGAGGACCGAAGGGGTGGCTAGCACCCAGATATGCTAGGCAGTATCCGGTCGAGAGGACTGAAGGGGAGGTCAGCACCCATATATGCTAGGCAGTATCCGGTCGAGAGGACCGAAGGGGTAGATCGGGCACCCAGATATGCCTGACAATATATGTATGTTATGTGAGTATATGGTATGTGGTACAGTGGGGGAACTCACTAAGCTTCGTGCTTATGGTTTTCAGTTTGGTTTTCAGGTACCTCTGCTTCAAAGGGGAAGGAGTTGGCGCGGTAGCGGCCTATCACACACACTCTTGTTTCCGTAGTTATGGGTTTATTCTGGGATTGATACTCTAATGTTTTGGTTGTTCAAATGTTTTGGATTTCAAATTTGGTTTTCGATGTGAAATGGTTTAATTATACAATGTTTTTAATTATTAATGTTTTCTAAGTAATGTTTTAAAAATGAAATTTTTGGCCTGTATTTTTTGGATGTTACAAGTTGGTATCAAAGCCCTGGTGTGAGGGATTCGGACACACCTTCGGGGGTTTCTGAACTCAAATCGAGGGATTAAAAGATTTTCTAAAAGAAAATGTTTTCTAACAAATTGAGAAAAGAGTTTTGAGAAAGAACGAAGTGTGTGATGTGCGCGACCAGACGAGCTCAAGTATTCCCCAAAGTACCCATACAAGTTTATGATATGTTTATCAGCTTTTGTAGAACAGCATGCCAGAATAGGACTAAGGATCTAGGAGCGATGCCTTATGTGCCTGCTTTATGTGTTTCGGTTGTATGAGAATTGCATGCTAGTATTGAGTAGACAGCAAGTAGGATAGCCTGATTAGGTTATGCCTGACAGTATGAACTTAGCATTGTATGCTAGTACAAGTTCCTGTAAGCAGATAGAGTTGATTGAGATTGTTGCCCTTGTCTGAATGCTGCTTGCTTCGTGCTTTGTGGGACTCTGAATAATGGGAGTTAGCCATTAGGTGAATACGTCATGTCACATGTGATCAGGGTTGAATAATCTTAGAGTGTTGGATTTGATCCTATTGCGCAGCTCTTGTTTGAGTCCAACCGTTGTAGGGACGAGTCTGCTACTCAAGGGATTATCTGAGCCTCATCACATATGATGGTATTCGGGTAATGGCTAATTGGAATTACAAGGAGGCCTGCAGCAGCTGAGGACTGGGTAGAGTAGAGCCTAAGATTTCCCTAGGGCAAGCCTAGGATGAGTATAGCAGTGATCAGTCGTAGTGGAAGGGATCTGGTGGAGTCGAGGCAGTCCTTGAAGAAGGTACGGATAGATGTGGAAGGTAGTATGGGCCCGTACTACTGAAAGCAGAGGATCCGTCCCCGAACCAAGGAAGGCCGAGATGAGACCCAGGAACTTGTAGTAGATGTGATCCCTCAAGAAGTATTAGTATCACTAATAATTGTTACTTATGTATTGTAGAATGGTGGTACTTCGATCGAGGCCGATTGATGGTGGTTCAGGAGAGGGGTCAGGTCCGGGATCAGGTTCCGAGCTGGTAGATGAGGGACTACGCGAGTTTATCGCATCAGAGATTACTAGAGGCATCCTTGAGTCGACCCCCATCATCTTTGGGTCGATCAAGGAAGGGATCATCGAGTTGATGGATGATCACCTTCGAGCATTCGGGAGTGATATGGCATCTAGCTAGTCGGGATCTCGAACACTGTCCTTCAAGGACTTCAGGGGAAGTGGTGCGCCGGATTTCCACGGGGTGAAATACCCCATTGTTGCCAGGCGATGGATTGCAGACATCGAGTCTGCACAGTTGACTAGCTTCTGCCCCGAGGGTCGAAGGTGAGGTTTGCAGCAGGGTTTTTACGAGACCGAGCTCGAGATTGGTGGGAGTTAGTGGGTGACTCGTTGGGAGCCTCAGCTATCGAGGCTATGACCTGGTCGGACTTTGTGACCAGGTTCAGGGCAGAGTTTGTGCCGGCTGTCGAGCTTCAGCAGCTGGCCAGGGAGTTTTTGGACATGAGATAGACGACGGAGACTGTGGCGGAGATCACCGCCAAGTTCCGGGAGAGGGCAGTGTTGGTGCCCCAGTATGCGGGCGATGAGGACATAAGGAGGACCCGCTATCATGACATGCTCCGGGCTGATATCCAGGAGCACGTTAGTTTTTCAGCTTGCCCCACCTTGGACTCCATGATTGCCAGGGCGAGGGAGAGGGAAATAGATTTGGAGCACATCCAGAAACGGAAGGCAAAAAAGGATCAGTCAGGAGGGCTTCGGGGAAGAAGCCCAAGGGATCAGATGCGGGGCCGAAAGGACAACAAGGACGGGGATGCTACAAGAAATGCGGCAAGACACACGAGGGGGCGTGCAGGTTGGGATCATCAGGATGCTACAAGTGCGGCAAGTCAGGGCACTATAGCAGGGATTGCACTGCTCCGGCAGCAGTTATTCAGACGACTGAGTTGCTGTGTTTCCACTGCAACCAGAGGGGCCACAAGAAGGCCAATGCCCCCAGTTGACAGTTTCAGCGCCAGTGAAGGCGCCAGCTCCAGCGACCCTGCGGATCACAGATGGCCGACAGGGCAAGGCAGAGGCTCCAGTGGTGATGAGTCGGGCATTTCAGCTGACCGCCGAGGAGGCACACGCCGCACCCGATGTGGTGACGGGTATGATTCTTTCCCTCTATTTTATTTTATGATGTTATGATATTGATATGTGCTTCGTATGTGTATGTATGCATTAGGATCGTTCCATGTGAACGGCATCCCAGTTCAGGTGTTGTTCGACTCGGGTGCATCCCGATCATTTGTTTCCCTTGTGCTTAGTAAGAAGTTTCATGAGTCTGCGGGCGAGTTAGATTGCCCTTTAGAGGTAGAGATTGCCGATGATTGATCGGTGCGAGTATCGATGGTGTTTCGAGGTTGCGTATTGCGTTTGTTTGAGGAGCGCTACTTGGTAGACTTGGTTCCCATTCCGTTTCATGGGAAGAAGGTAATTATAGGCATGGATTGGTTGAGCCCCAATGGGGCGGTGATAGATTGCGCGCAGCAGCTAGTGCGAGTCAGGACCCCAGGTGGGGGAGGGTTAGTGATTCATGGCGAGAGGCCACATTGTGGACCCACTGTATGTTCAACAGCGCGGGCTAGGTGTTATCTTCAGCAGGGATGCGCATGATATGTCGCGTATGTAATAGATACCCGGGAGGCGGGTAAGGCGAGAGTGAGCGAGGTTCCGGTGGTTCGGGATTTCGTAGATGTTTTCCCAGAGGAGCTTCCTGGGATACCTCCGGAGCGACAGGTGGAGTTCAGGATGGACCTCATTCCTGGTGCGGCTCCGATAGCCAAGGCACCGTATCGGTTGGCTCCTCCTGAGATGCAGGAGTTGTCTACACAGCTGCATGAGCAGTTAGACAAGGGATTCATTCGACCGAACAGTTCACCCTGGGGAGCCCCGATTCTGTTCGTGAAAAAGAAGGACGGGTCGCATCGGATGTGTATAGATTACCGGGAGCTGAACAAGGTAATGGTGAAGAACCGTTACCTACTTCCGAGGATTGACGATCTCTTTGACCAGCTTCAGGGGGCATCTTGGTTCTCCAAGATTGATTTGCGTTCGGGTTATCATCAGATGAGGGTCAGGGAGGAGGATACGCAGAAGACCATGTTTCGGACGCGCTATGGCCATTATGAGTTCGTGGTGATGCCGTTTGGGCTCACCAATGCTCCTGCCGCATTCATGGACCTCATGAACCGCGTATGTAGACCGATGCTAGATCGATCTGTGATAGTCTTTATCGATGACATCTTGGTTTATTCCAAGACACAAGAAGAGCATGAGGAGCATCTGAGAGAGGTATTGGAGACCCTGAGGAGGGAGAGCTTGTATGCCAAGTTCTCCAAGTGTGAGTTTTGGTTGCGCGAGATGCAATTTCTCGGACACCTTGTCAACTAGAACGGGATTCTGGTCGATCTGGCCATGGTCGAGGTCGTGATGAGATGGGAGGTTCCGAAGTCTCCATCTGAGATTTAGAGTTTCCTAGGATTGGCAGGCTATTATCGGAGGTTCATTCAGGACTTCTCCAAGATAGTCGTACCCCTGACGCGGCTGACAAAGAAAGTCGTAGTCTTTCGGTGGGGACCCGAGCAGCAGGCTGCGTTTGAGACACTGATACAGAGATTGTGCGAGGCGCCAATCTTAGCCCTGCCAGAGGGCATAGAGGATTTTGTGGTATACTGTGACGCGTCCATTTCAAGGCTGGGCGCGGTACTGATGCAGAGGGGGCATGTCATTGCTTACGCTTCGAGGCAGCTCAAGCCTCACGAGGCGAACTACCCGACGCATGATTTGGAGTTGGGGGCGGTGGTTTTTGCCCTCAAGATTTGGCGACATTACCTCTCCGGGTTCGATGTACCATCTACACGGACCACAAGAGTTTGAGGTACCTCATGGATCAGCCGAATCTGAACATGAGGCAGCGTCGGTGGTTCGACGTGGTGAAGGATTATGATTGCGAGATCCTTTACCACCCGGGGAAGGCCAACGTGGTGGCCGATGCGCTTAGCTGCAAAGCGGCGCCGATCAGGGATGGTTGCATGAAGATGACCATAGTGACTCCCCTGTTGGAGCAAATTCAAGAGGCTCAATAGGAGGCTATCAAGGAGGAACATCGGAAGAGCGAGCGTGTGGTGGGCCAGGTTTCCTCCTTGGATTATGATAGACAAGGACTATTGACACTACACCGTAGGGTGTGGGTGCTGTATCACGGAGGCGTGCGCCAGATCTTGTTGGAGGAGGCGTACAAGTCCCAATTCTCTATTCATCCCAGGGCGACGAAGATGTATAGGGATCTTCATCCATATTATTGGTGGCCCTGCATGAAGCGGGATGTGGCATGGTACGTCGAGCGGTGCTTGACCTGAAGGAAGGTCAAGGCCGAACATCAGAGACCGCATGGCAAGATGCAGCCGTTGGATATTCCACTGTTGAAATGGGAAGATATCACGATGGATTTTATCACGAAGCTTCCCAGGACTGCGCATGGAGTAGATTCGATTTGTGTCATCATGGATCGATTGACCAAGAGTGCTCACTTTATCCCGATTCAGGAGAGCATATCGGCCGAGAAATTGGCCGACATCTATATCAGGGAGATCGTGGCGCGGCACGGGGTGCCAGTATCGGTTATCTCGGATAGGGATGTGCGTTTTACTTCCAGGTTTTGGAAGAGATTTCATGACAAGTTGGGCACTCATTTGGATTTTAGCACCGCCTTTCACCCACAGACGGATGGTCAGAGCGAACGGACCATCCAGACTTTGGAGGATATGTTGCGGGCATGCGTGTTAGATTTCGGTGGTAGCTGGGATACCTACATTCCCTTGGCCGACTTCTCATACAACAACAGCTACCACGTGAGTATTGATCGTCCCCCATTTGAGATGTTGTACGGTCGGAGGTGCAGGACCCCGATATGCTGGGGTGAAGTTGGCCAGAGAGTCATGGGGAGCACCGAGGTGGTGCTCAAGACGACCGAGAGGATCCAGCAGGTTCGGAGCAGGCTTCAGACTGCTCAGAGTCGGCAGAAAAGTTACGCCGACAAGCGTCGATCCGACTTGGAATTCCAAGTCGGTGATATGGTTCTCCTAAAGGTGTCACCTTGGAAAGGCGTCATTCGATTCAGGAAGCGAGGCAAGTTGGGCCCGAGATTCATCGGACCGTTCTGAGTTGTGGCCCGGGTGGGCAAGGTGGCGTATAGGCTGGATCTGCCAGTCGAGCTCAGCCAGATCCAAAACACTTTCCATGTTTCTCAGCTGCGGAAGTGCCTAGTGGACGGTTCAGTAGTAGTGTCGTTAGAGGATATTCAGGTTGATGACATCCTGAATTACATTGAGCGTCCAGTCGCAATCCTCGACAGGAAGTCGAAGGATTTGAGGAACAAGAGAATGGAGCTCGTAAATGTAACGCCTGTGTTTCGGGCTTGCCGTTTGTAGCAATGTAATGGTCTAGGTTAACCTTTGTAACCCGTTTTGAAATAATAAGATTTTATTATTTGAGTATTATGTGTTTTGTGCTTAATTGCTTAATTATGTGGTTTGATTAATTAAGAATAAAAATAAGCGTCAAAATTTAAGTGTAAAATAAACTTAATATCTTTGGTTAATGTTGTAGTAATTGAAACGAGGTTTCCGAATATATATAGAACGCCCAAATCTGACTTCGTATGCGGAAGTTATGATTTATCGAAGTTCCGGCTTAGCGGTATACAGCCTGTTTTACTCGATTTGAGATCGAGCGGTTGTTAGCCGAAGAAATCTATCGAAGCGATAAAAAGTTAGGCGAGAACGGACGTCAAACGAAGAAGTTATGAATTTATAACGAAAGTTTCTGTCGCGGCCTATTAAAAATAATTAATAAAAATAAGGTCAAAATTAGCCGACGGAGTCTAAACGAAAGTCGTAGAGCATGGTCTCACCTTTCCGTGGATATAAAAACGTCGAAAACGGAGTTCGTATGAAGAAGTTATGAATATCCAAAGTTTATTAATCATTTTGTATTTAAATTTAAATCAAAATTCGGAAGCATTATCCGAAGGAGTCACCGATCTGATCCGAGGTACGCCCCGCGTAACGCAGTACGCCCCGCGTACTCCGAGGCTCCAGCCTCTATATAAGAGATCCGAAAACAGCCATATTTCTTGTTCATTTCTTCTCTTCTCTCTAGTCTTTTGCATCGTTTTTCGTGCTGAAGATACCCCGAAGCCCCGGTATCATACTCTAGCCCCGACGCAAGTCCCGAGACCCCGAAGATCCCGAGAAGTGCAGTTCCCGAGTCGAAGCTCTGCCCACGAGAAGTTCGATTTTTGAAGAGATCTTCCAGATCTGCTGAGGATTTATACTTCTATAAGCCATAGTGTTGTCCGATCATCTTCTGATCAAGTGAGTGTATACTACCTTTCATAAACACAATAATAATACGAGTTTGGTTCGAGTGTATTAAGAGTATTGTTGTTTATAAGTGTGAGTGTGTAGTTATTTTCTTCCAAATACAATAATACGAAGTATTTTATATAAAAATACGTGCTATGTGTATATATTTGGTTGTGTTATGTGTGAATGAGTATTCCCTCTCTTCTATCTTATAGATCTGCTTATTTCTTTATGAGATATGTGTTATGTGTGTGTGTGCCTCATCTGTTATGTGATATATGTGTTGATTAAAGCATGCTATACAGGTTTTCTTTAAACTATGTATACAAATGTATATTTTTATCTACTAATATGTTGGGTAGAACATGGGTAGACAGTTGGTGTGTAATAAACAGATGAGAGGCCTCGTTGTTGTTTGATTGAGTCATCTAGCGGAGTTTAGATGACGACCACTGGCTATTCTAGACAGTCTTGTGGAAACATTAGCAGGTTCGCCACCTGTAGGTGTTAATGAACTTGGGTGTTCATTCGCTGTACTCCATCCCCCTCATGGTTGCCTTATTTGACTTATATTGCTGAGGTACCCCTAAAGCATGTGTTGTCGCCCCGATGAAATATTCTTAGACTAGGTCCCTTATGTTAGTTGTTTTAGGGACATTAAAGTGAGAATAACGGGAATGGGTAATTGGGTTATTGTTGGTTGGTGAAAATTAAATATGATATTTATTGTGGGTTGAAAACCCTATATGCTCACCAGGCTCCCAAGCCTGACCCACTCAGTTTTAAATTGTATTACAGGAAGTGGCGGAAGGGCATGAGATGGATGATCCATCAAGTTGTTTTGTTTACAAGTCTGCATATGTTTATATTTGTTATATGACTTGTAATGTATTCGTTTATGCTTATTGGTCTGTATCGGAACATGACACCCCGAGTTTTGATTATAATGAAAATACATTTCTTTTATGAAATGCTTTGGTAAACATTGTTTTATCATGTTTTATTTTTAGGAACAAATTCCGCAACTCTTTCAAATCAAAAGGATTTACTCTGAAAATATTTAAAAGCATAAATGAAAAATCGGTCTTTTCTGGCCGAGATTTTGGGGATGTCACAGTTGGTATCAGAGCATTAGTTTAAGCGAACTAGGAATTTGTAGGATTTCTAGACTTAAACTTAGAATGCTAAGTGAAGTTTTGAGATGTGTGTCTGTTATGTTTTAGACACGAGCACTAGTTTATTTTAGGAAAGTTGCCTAAAATGCTTTATGTGCTAAATGTTATATGTTGCCATATATAATATTATTTGTTCGGATCTATGATCTGTTGCCGACCGGATCTAGAAACCTTATGTGTGTAGGATTCTAAGCGTACGTCTACGATATTAGAACTAGCATGTAAACATTTCGGAGTGATAAGGATGATTTGAATATCCATCATGATTGAGGATCTAATTTCACCTTATTCGGTGTGTAGATCAAAATGGTGAGAACAAGAAGTGGAGTTGGAAATGCTGACGAAAACAGGAATCAACCACCAGTGATTGAGCCAATACCTGTCGTAGCAGCAGCACCTGAGCCAATAACCATGGCTGGTGTGCAATTGATGATTCAGACGATGTTGGATCGTCATATGGATGAAACTAGACGGTTGCTTCAACAAAATCGTGAAGAACTGTCGATTCGTGTGGAAGAGCCTGAACTGAATGAAGGGCACTCAGAAGGTGGAAACTTCAGTGGGTCTGTTGGTCCAGCCAACCCACCGATAGTTAGGCAAGATAACCATGATGGAAGGAATGCTGGAATGGGATGCAAGTACAAGGACTTTTTGACTTGCAAACCATCAACCTTCAATGGAAAGGAGGATCCGATTGGGGTTATGGATTGGATCTCCGAAATGGAGCTAGCCTTCATGACGTGTGGCTGCAGAGGTAAGTTGCAAACTATCTATGCCGTGCGACAATTCCAAGGTGGAGTTGTTCGTTGGTGGAACACTCTAGGGAAGACTTTGAGCCCTAACGAGCCACTGCAATTGTCATGGGCAGAGTTCTTGGTGCAGTTTAAGCGTGAGTTCTGCTCGGCTCAAAATCTTTTGGAGTTGGAGAATAAGTTTTTGACATTGACGAAGGGTAGCATGTCAGTGGATGAGTACACCAATAACTTCACCGATAAGATGGAGTTTGCCTTGCGTATCGTTCCAGACGAGTTGACAAAGGTGGACCGGTATGCGAAGGGACTTCCATGGGAGTACGAGGTGCCAGTACGTCAGGCACTTACTCTAGAGGCAGCTATCTGGGTTGCCAAGTCTGTGGAGAACATGATCAAGGGGAGAACCACCATCAAGTTTGAGGTTGGTGAGAAAAGGAAGTTTGAGGGAACATCTGGTTCAGTAAGAAGAGCAAATTTTCGAAATCTGATTCGAAAAAGTTTGGAGGAAAAGGAGGCGAAGCAAAGTGGTGTGATAAGTGTAAGAAAAAGCACTTTGGGAAATGTAGCGAGGATGTGACCTGCTACAAGTGTGGAAAGGTTGGACATTTTGCCAATGAATGTCCGAACAACAAAAGGATGTGTTTTGGTTGTAATGAAGAGGGGCACATTTTAAAAGACTGTCCGAGGAAGAAGGAGGCAGCAAAGCCCAACATTCCACCAAAGCCGAAGGCGAGAGCCTTCCAGATGACACTTGAGGCTGCGAAAGATGAAGCTGATGTCGCTTCAGGTACCTTTCTCGTAAACGAATTACCTACTCATATATTGTTTGATTCTGGAGCCAACTACTCCTTTATTTCGCATGAGTTTGGTAGAAAGCTAGCTTTGCCTATTGATAAACTAGATGATGCTTTATTAGTCGAAGTAGCTAGTGGCAAGTTTGTACCTGTTAATCATCGTATGAAAAGCATCTTAATTGATCTGAATGGGAATAAGTTTCACGAGGAATTATTGCCTATTGAACTTAATGGTTTCGACATCGTGTTGGGAATGGATTGGCTTAGCGCCAATGATGCCGAAATTTTGTGCAAGAAAAAGATAGTTAAAGTAAACCCGCCTGGAAAAGATTCGTTCATGGTGTATGGGGACAAACGGCGAGTGAATTCTGGGATCATTTCTATAATGAAAGCCAGAAAGTGTTTGACCAAGGGATGTACATCATATTTAGCATTTGTGATTGATGCTAAGAAAGAAAAGAAGGTGATGCAGAGCATTCCAGTGGTGTGTGATTATCCGGAAGTATTTCCTGAAGATCTTCCTGGATTACCACCTGATAGACAAGTGGAGTTCAGAATAGACTTATTACCAGGAACCACGCCAATAGCAAAAGCACCTTATCGATTAGCACCGACGGAGATGAAGGAGCTGATGATGCAACTTCAGGAGTTATTGGACAAAGGTTTCATTAGACCTAGTTCATCGCCCTGGGGAGCTCCGGTGTTATTTGTAAAGAAGAAAGATGGAAGTATGAGAATGTGCATCGATTACAGAGAGCTGAACAAGGCAACAATAAATAATAGATATCAGTTGCCGAGGATTGATGACCTGTTTGATCAATTGCAAGGTTCGAGCTATTTCTCGAAGATCGATCTTAGGTCAGGATATCATCAGCTGAAAGTAAGAGAGCAATATATCGAGAAGACTGCATTCAGAACTAGATATGGACACTACGAGTTCTTGGTTATGTCGTTTGGACTAACCAATGCTCCAGCAGCGTTCATGGATTTGATGAATAGGGTTTGTAATCCTTTCCTTGATAAATCCGTGATAGTGTTCATAGACGACATTCTGATCTACTCGAAAAGCCATGAGGAGCATGGCAGACACTTGCGAGAAGTGTTAGAAGTTTTGAAGGAGGAGAAGCTTTATGCAAAGTTCTCCAAATGTGATTTTTGGATTCATGAGGTCCAATTCTTGGGTCACGTGGTCAACCAAGAAAGGATAATGGTTGATCCAGCGAAGATCGAAGCTGTGACGAAGTGGGAACAACCGAAAAGTCCCACGGAGATTCGAAGCTTTTTAGGATTAGCCAGATATTACCGAAGGTTTATCCAAGGTTTTTCTACGATTGCTACTCCATTGACAGCTTTGACCCACAAAGGAGCTACTTATGCTTGGAGTGATAAGCATAAAGAAGCATTCGAGGAGTTAAAGAAGAAGCTATGCGAGGCACCGATACTTTCTCTACCCAATGGAGTTGAAGACTTCGCTGTTTATAGCGATGCGTCTGGTGTTGGATTGGGTTGTGTTTTGACCCAAAGAGAAAAGGTGATAGCATATGCGTCTCGACAGCTGAAAGAGCATGAAAAGAATTACCCGACTCATGATTTGGAGTTGGCAGCGGTAGTTTTCGCTCTGAAAATATGGAGGCATTACCTCTATGGCACGAAGTGCAAACTTTTCACTGATCATAAGAGTCTCCAATACCTCTTTAATCAGAAAGAATTGAATATGAGGCAACGACGCTGGCTAGAATTACTTAAAGACTACGACTACGAGATACTTTACCACCCCGGTAAAGCTAATGTTGTTGCTGATGCTCTCAGTCGGAAGGTCAATCTTGAAAAGAAGAGGCCAAGAGCGTTGAGAATTGAAGTTGTCTCGACCATTGTGGAAAGTATAAAGAAAGCTCAAGAGGAAGCTTCTGAGAAAAATGACCGAAAGGAAGAACGTTTGGGCAAAACGTTGGTGTTCGGTGTAAACAGTCATGGACTGAAGGTGTTCCAAGATCGGATTTGGATACCTAAGACAGGAGGAGTCAGAGATCTTCTGATGGAAGAAGCTCACAAGACCATGTACTCGATTCATCCGGGTAGCACTAAAATGTATAGGGACCTGAAACCCTACTACTGGTGGCCGACGATGAAGCTTGATGTTGCAAAGTATGTGGCCGAGTGTGTGACTTGTGTGAGAGTCAAGACACAACATCAGAAACCTTACGGGAGTTTAGAACCATTGCCTGTGCCTATGGGTAAGTGGGAAGACATTGCTATGGATTTTGTCACTAAACTGCCCAGAATAAAGAATGGTCACGACATGATTTGGGTGGTCGTTGATCGATTCACTAAGAGTGCGCATTTCATAGCGGCCAGGGAGAAATGGTCTATGGAAAAGCTTGCGAATTCTTACGTGAAGGAAATTGTGAGGCTTCACGGTGTTCCGTTAACGATTGTATCGGATCGTGATAGCCGTTTCACCTCAAGGTTTTGGAAAAGTCTACAAGAGGAAATGGGTACCAAGTTATGTTTAAGCACAACTTACCATCCGCAGACTGATGGACAGAGTGAAAGAACAATACAAACACTTGAAGATATGCTGAGAGCATGTACCTTGGAATTCCTAGGTAATTGGGATGAACATTTACCGTTGGTAGAATTTTCCTATAATAATAGTTTTCACTCGAGCATTAAGATGGCACCTTATCAAGCTTTGTATGGACAGAAGTGTCGTACGCCGTCTTGTTGGCTTGAGGCTGGGGAAAAGCAGTTTATGGGACCGGAGATGGTTCATCAAACTGCTGAAAAGTTGAAAATAATTAGGGAAAGAATGTTAGCAACTCAAGATCGTCAAAAGAGCTCTGCTGACAAGAAGCGAAGACCGATGACTTTTGAGGTTGGAGATTCGGTTTTGCTTAAAGTCTCGCCGTGGAAGGGACTTATAAGATTTGGTAAAAGGGGAAAGTTGAGTCCAAGGTTTATTGGACCGTTTAAAGTCCTTCAGAGGATTGGGAACCAAGCTTACAAGCTCGAATTACCCGAAGAACTGAATGGAATTCACAACACCTTTCATGTGTGTTATTTGAGGAAGTTCACGGGAGAAGTTCCCGATATAATTCCAATTTCTGAATTGAGAATTGATGAGAACAAAAGGTTGATTGAAGAACCAGAGGCAATTGTTGACCGAAAGACTAAGAAGTTGCGACGCAAAATGGTTGGGTTAGTGCTTGTCCGATGGAAACACGCGAATGGGCCGAATCTCACCTGGGAGACGGAGAGTGACATGTTGAGTCGCTATCCGCATTTGTTTGTTGATGTGTGATTCCGGAGACGGAATCATTCTAAGGTGGAGAGAATTGTAACGCCTGTGTTTCGGGCTTGCCATTTGTAGCAATGTAATGGTCTAGGTTAACCTTTGTAACCCGTTTTGAAATAATAAGATTTTATTATTTGAGTATTATGTGTTTTGTGCTTAATTGCTTAATTATGTGGTTTGATTAATTAAGAATAAAAATAAGCGTCAAAATTTAAGTGTAAAATAAACTTAATATCTTTGGTTAATGTTGTAGTAATTGAAACGAGGTTTCCGAATATATATAGAACGCCCAAATCTGACTTCGTATGACGAAGTTATGATTTATCGAAGTTCCGGCTTAGCGGTATACAGCCTGTTTTACTCGATTTGAGATCGAGTGGTTGTTAGCCGAAGCAATCTAAATGAGAATCGAAGATCTCATTGTTGGTATCGAAGCGATAAAAAGTTAGGCGAGAACGGACGTCAAACGAAGAAGTTATGAATTTATAACGAAAGTTTATGTCGCGGCCTATTAAAAATAATTAATAAAAATAAAGTCAAAATTAGCCGACGAAGTCTAAACGAAAGTCGTAGAGCATGGTCTCACCTTTCCGTGGATATAAAGATCGTCGAAAACGGAGTTCGTATGAAGAAGTTATGAATTTCCGAAGTTTATTAATCATTTTGTATTTAAATTTAAATCAAAATTCGGAAGCATTATCCGAAGGAGTCACCGATCTGATCCGAGGTACGCCCCGCGTACTCCGAGGGATGTCGACACTCGCACTCGAGCACTTCGGATACGTAAGCAATGACGTTTTGGGCAGTATGCCCCGCGTACTCCGAGGCTCCAGCCTCTATATAAGAGATCCGAAGACAGCCATATTTCTTGTTCATTTCTTCTCTTCTCTCTAGTCTTTTGCATCGTTTTTTGTGCCGAAGATACCCCGAAGCCCCGGTATCATACTCTAGCCCCGAGGCAAGTCCCGAGACCCCAAAGATCCCGAGAAGTGCGGTTCCCGAGTCGAAGCTCTGCCCGCGAGAAGTTCGATTTTTGAAGAGATCTTCCAGATCTGCTGAGGATTTATACTTCTATAAGCCATAGTGTTGTCCGATCATCTTCTGATCAAGTGAGTGTATACTACCTTTCATAAACACAATAATAATACGAGTTTGGTTCGAGTGTATTAAGAGTATTGTTGTTTATAAGTGTGAGTGTGTAGTTATTTTCTTCCAAATACAATAATACGAAGTATTTTATATAAAAATACGTGCTATGTGTATATATTTGGTTGTGTTATGTGTGAATGAGTATTCCCTCTCTTCTATCTTATAGATCTGCTTATTTCTTTATGAGATATGTGTTATGTGTGTGTGTGCCTCATCTGTTATGTGATATATGTGTTGATTAAAGCATGTTATACAGGTTTTCTTTAAACTATGTATACAAATGTATATTTTTATCTACTAATATGTTGGGTAGAACATGGGTAGACAGTTGGTGTGTAATAAACAGATGAGAGGCCTCGTTGTTGTTTGATTGAGTCATCTAGCGGAGTTTAGATGACGACCACTGGCTATTCTAGACAGTCTTGTGGAAACATTAGCAGGTTCGCCACCTGTAGGTGTTAATGAACTTGGGTGTTCATTCGCTGTACTCCATCCCCCTCATGGTTGCCTTATTTGACTTATATTGCTGAGGTACCCCTGAAGCATGTGTTGTCGCCCCGATGAAATATTCTTAGACTAGGTCCCTTATGTTAGTTGTTTTAGGGACATTAAAGTGAGAATAACGGGAATGGGTAATTGGGTTATTGTTGGTTGGTGAAAATTAAATATGATATTTATTGTGGGTTGAAAACCCTATATGCTCACCAGGCTCCCAAGCCTGACCCACTCAGTTTTAAATTGTATTACAGGAAGTGGCGGAAGGGCATGAGATGGATGATCCATCAAGTTGTTTTGTTTACAAGTCTGCATATGTTTATATTTGTTATATGACTTGTAATGTATTCGTTTATGCTTATTGGTCTGTATCGGAACATGACACCCCGAGTTTTGATTATAATGAAAATACATTTCTTTTATGAAATGCTTCGGTAAACATTGTTTTATCATGTTTTGGTTTTGGGAACAAATTCCGCAACTCTTTCAAATCAAAAGGATTTACTCTGAAAATATTTAAAAGCATAAATGAAAAATCGGTCTTTTCTGGCCGAGATTTTGGGGATGTCACAGTAAAGGTGCAATGGCAGCACCTCAAGGGTTCGGAATGGACATGGGAGCCGGTGGACGAGATGATGGAGCATTATCCCGAGCTGTTTCAGGATCGAGCAGCAGACTTCGAGGACGAAGTCTAAAATAAGTGGGGGAGATTTGTAGCACCTGGTTCCTGGTACGTAAATCTTATTTGAGTATTTTCCATTTTTAGCCTTGGACTCGGCGAGTCATAGGTTCGACTCGCCGAGTAGAGACGGGACCCGAGACATGTTTAAGTTGGTGACTCAGCGAGTCCATATTCCGGACTCGGCGAGTCACCGCTGTTGGATGAAACCCTAAGTTTCAGGGGTTAGCACCCTATTTAAGCCTCATGTCCGCCCCAAGCCAGCCCCCATTCACCCTCAGAGCCCCCAACCCTCGTTCAAAGCTTATTCCTTGAGATTTTGATGCATTATTGTGTGTTATTGAAGGTTTTGAGAAGGAAGTGGAGTAGATCAAGAGGAAGGGAAGCAAACCAAGCATCTTAGTGTTCTCTCAGTGATTCCTTTGAGGTATAACCCGTTTTCCCTCTGTTTCTATGCTTATTACTCCATTAAGTCTTTCTTGAGCCCTTCCCCAAGCTTGTATGTGCAATACAATTCGTAATAAGTTGATTGGCCTTTAGATATAGGCATGGTTGAGCTCCAAGAGCTCAGATCTGTTGCCTTTATGGACCCACATTGCATGAAGACCCTAGATCTACCCTTTTGGGTACATTTTGAACCCTAAAACCCTTATTGGTGAATATCTACACGTAAAGTTTGAAACTTTACGTCTGATTCATGCTCTAGGAACCCAGATCTGTGAATGGCATAAACTGGAATCGAGCAAAACCGCATAGTTAGTGGTTGCATGGCAACGACTCGGCGAGTCATTCATCTGACTAGGCGAGTCTGCTCGGAAGTCTCCGAGTTTGTCCCCTTTTCGTAGTGTCGAGTGTGAGCAGTGAGTCACGGGGTGTGACTCAGTGAGTTGGAAGCCGAACTCATCCATAGAGGAACTCGGTGAGTCATTGCCTGACTCGGCGAGTTCAAGGCAATCTCCTTAGATCAAGAACAGACTCGGCGAGTCGCAGCATAAGTGTTCTTCGGATGAAGATGAACTCGGGTAGTTGTTCATACAACTCGGCGAGTAGGATGAAGGGCTTGAACCTCAGTTTGGAAGGAGAACTCATCGAGTCAACGCCTAACTCGACGAGTAGAGACAGGATCCAGGCCAGTCGATTGGACAGGGACTCGGCGAGTTGGCGAGCCAACTCGGCGAGTCGGGTCAAATGAAAGTTGACTCTGACTTTGACTTAGGGCATGATTAGGGGTAAAATGGTCATTTTACCCAAAGGACAGTTAGCAGTGTTTGATTGAGTATGTTGTGGGAATTACAGCCGGAGGATTTCCGGAGAGCAGCAGCAGCGGTAGACAGTCAGTTCCCATCAAATCAGCAGCTACTTCGAGGTGAGTTACCTTCCAGTAGCGGTAGGTCTACAGCCACAATGCCGGCCCACCAGTAGGAGTTGTATGTAGATGATTCTCTCTGTGATATTCATCTAGGGATTACTACTACTTGTGTTATGTTTATGTGCTAGTATGATATGATGCTATGTGCTAGTGACAGTAGGGGGAGATAGTCCCCGAGATATCCGGTTGGTAGGGCCAAAGGGGTAGTCATACCCAGCCATGATAGATAGATTCTGATATTGTGATACATGTTATGTGGTAGTAGTAGAGGGGAGAAATAGTTCCCCAGTATCCGGTCGAGAGGACTGAAGGGGAGGCCAGCACCCAGATATGCTAGGTAGTATCCGTTCGAGAGGACCGAAGGGGAGGCCAGCACCCAGATATGCTAGGTAGTATCCAGTCGAGAGGACCGAAGGGGAGGCCAGCACCCATATATGCTAGGCAGTATCCGGTCGAGAGGATCGAAGGGGAGGTCAGCACCCAGATATGCTAGGCAGTATCTGGTCGAGAGGACCGAAGGGGTAGGTCGGGCACCCAGATATGCCTGACAATATTTGTATGTTATGTGAGTATATGGTATGTGGTACAGTGGGGGAACTCACTAAGCTTCGTGCTTACGGTTTTTAGTTTGGTTTTCAGGTACCTCTGCTTCAAAAGGGAAGGAGCCAGCGCCGTAGCGGCCTATCACACACACTCTTGTTTCCGCAGTTATGAGTTTATTCTGGGATTGATACTCTGATGTTTTGGTTGTTCAAATGTTTTGGATTTCAAATTTGGTTTTCGATATGAAATGGTTTAATTATACAATGTTTTTAATTATTAATGTTTTCTAAGTAATGTTTTAAAAATGAAATTTTTGGCCTGTATTTTTGGGATGTTACAAAGCTATACAAGAAGAAGTAGACAAATTTCTCAAAACTAGCATGATTAAGGAGGTAAAATTCCCAATATCGCTAGCTAATGTGGTTATGTTACAAAAGAAGAAGGGTAAATGGAGGGTGTGTGTAGATTACATGGATCTTAACAAGGCTTGTCCCAAGGATCCTTTCGCTCTACCACACATAGACTCCATGATAGACGCAACAGCGGGTCATGAATTGCTAACATTTGTAGACGCATCAGCATGATTCAAATAGATCTAGATGGAACTCTCTGACCAAGAAGACACGACATTTATAACTCTAACAGGTACCTACTGTTACACTACCATGCCATTTGGTCTTAAAAACATAGGTGCAACGTACCATAGATTGGTTAACAAGACGTTCAAAGAGAAACTGGTGGACACCATGGAAGTATATATCGATGACCTGGTGGTCAAGTCCAAAAAATCTAAGGATCACCCCAAGGATCTCGAAGAAGCCTTTGAAATCCTGGACCAGTATAACATGAAACCGAATCCCTCTAAATGCCACTTTGGGATGAGATCAGGTAAGTTCCTAGGATACATGGTAACCAAAAGAGGAATTGAAGCAAGCCCAAAGAAAATCAAGGCCATCCTTAATCTAAGGTAACCATCCTCGACAAAAGATATTCAGAGACTAACAGGAAGAGTGACAGCCCTAAACAGGTTCATCTCAAGATCCTCATAAAGATGCAAGCCTTTTTATGAAATCTTGAAGAAGAACAAAAGATTCGAATGGACCTAAGAACATCAAGATGCTTTTCAAGAACTTAAAATATATTTGAGTTCACCACCTCTATTGGTAAAACTGTTAGACGAGGAACCACTCCTTCTTTACCTCTCAGTATCTTCGAACGCGGTAAGTGAAGTATTAGCTAAGAATCGCAATGGGGACCAACATCTCATCTACTATGTAAGTAAAAGTTTCCTAGATCCTGAGACCAGGTATTCCTACCTTGAAAAAATTTTACTTGGATTAGTAATAGCTTCTACTAAATTAGTACATTATTTTTAAACACATCCTATAACCGTAAGAACTAACTATCCCATTAAGAATGTTTTTAGAAAACCAGATATGTTAGGAAGGATGGAAAAGTGGTCCGTGAAGTTAAGCATATATGACATAAAATACGAACCAAGATGCGCTATAAATTCCCAAGCATTGGCAGATTTTATGGATGACTTTAGTTATGATCTAAGAATCGAAGTCGAAATAGAAGCCAAACAACTTCTAGAATAAGAGAACATGGGAAGATGGATGTTATTCATTGATGGAGCATCAAACCAAAGAGGAACTAGATTGGGGATCATACTAAAATCGACACAGGGGGACATCCTACCTCAAGCAATCAATTATGAGTTCAATACAACCAACAACGAAGCAGAATACAAGGCACTAATCATGGGACTACAACTATCCAAAGATCTTCAAATCAAAGATCTTCAGGTATTCGTTGATTCTTTATTGTTAACTAACCATTTTAATGGATCTTATGCGGTAAAAAGAGAGAAGCTAGCACTATATCTCCAGATCCTCAAAAACTTGGCCTCAGAATTTGAAACGTTTAGCCTAAACAGGTTCCAAGAGAATACAATGCTAAAGTAGACGCTTTAGCCAATCTAGGATATTCCTTAAGGATCCCGCCAGAAACTAGGATTCCTATGACCCACGTATTGATACCGACAATTAAGGATGATGCCATGAGACTGAAGGATCCCAACAATCACATGGGAACTACTGATGTCACCATAATCGAAGATCCTGATTCGATGATTCAATATTAAGATCCAAACATCAAGGATCCCTCTCACACCTTAGGATCCTATATCTAACCCATTATGGAATACCTCCAGAATGGCACGGTCCCTAAAGAAGAGAAAAGCGAAAGGGCATTTAGAGCAAGGATCTCAAGGTTCTTTATAATCAAAGGTAAGTTATACAGAAACTCTATAGTAGGTTCATACCTTATGTGCCTGATAGATCATGAAGCTGTAGAGGTCCTAAAGGATATACATGAAGGCGACTGCGGCAACCACACTGGGGACAGATCCTTATGCTCCAAAGTGTTGAGGACAGGATACTACTGGCCAACCATGAAGAAAGATTCCTTTCTCCATGCCAAGAAATGTGATGTTTGTCAAAGATATAGCAACATCCTGCAGAAAAGGAATAATAAAAAAGTCATTTTAGGGTTACCTTCAAGAGCTAAAATATCTAGAAAAGGATTTTAGAAAGTAAGGGAGATAGTTTATTAATTTATCATAGCTTGATGAATTACTTAGGAACTTGATAGAATTAGTTTTGAGTTGATTGAAATTAAGTAGAATTAATTAGGAATCTATTTAAAGGTACGAGGACTGAATAGTAAATGTTTAATAGTTGAGCAATTGGAATATTCTTGAATCCTTAATAGGATGGATGGTTTTGGAGAGAATAAGAATCCTTCTAGAAGTTGTCAATAGTTGCTGATCAGGCATGTGTTTGAACTAGGATTAAATTCGATTATTTAATTAATTCAAATCTTCTTTCTCTTTAAGTTTTCTCAACTATAAGTTGACCCTTTATGCCTTCATTATTTCCAATCCTTATATCCTATTCACTTAGAGAATCCAAGTTTTGCAAGTTCTATCTTTTGTCTCCTTGTTTTATAGTGTTTAGACTTTTGGGTGCGATTCTTTACATGCATTATACTTTGTGTGCTAGTTCTTCCAATAACAACAAGGAACTCAATATTTACATGTGTTTAAGAGGCAAAATTCAATTTTTCTTAAAGTTTAGTAATCATATATTTATTTATAGCGATAATTAGTAGTTAAAAAAAGTAGGTTGCTATAATAGTAAAACCTAGATCCTAGGGTACACATAGACTTATGGTTAATTTTAATTGCTTATGTTGCCTAAAACTAGTGTATAGATACATATAAAAACCCATTCATTACCATCTACCAATATTAACCACAACACACCTTTTAAGAAATGTTTTCATGTTTTCAACAACCTTTCTTATCTGCATCATAAAAACTCTCACGAACTTCAACCCCGCTCAACTTCATGAACCTTAGAAAAGTATTTTTGAACTTTCTATTGTTACTCAATGTATAGAAATTCATTTTTCATCTATTAAACTCCTCATTCTTATAGAATGGTTAACTAATGGATCAAGTATATTTTATATGTTTTAAACTATTTTTTGTAAGATCTTATGATCCAATTCAATCTTGAAATCATGATCTTACAAAATTGAAATTATATATATATATATATATATATATATATATATATATATATATATATATATATGAGTGTGTGTGTGTGTGCATGTTATATATATATATATATATATATATATATGTATAAATATAGTATATACATACATACATACATACATACATATATATATATATATATATATGACCCCGATATTAACAACCTTGATCCGAATTCTTAAAAAACATAAGTAAATGCAGGAGTAGAATAACTAAGAATATTATTCATTTAAGAAAGAGAAAACCCTAGAAAAATCCAACATATTATCCCCCAATGCTCGAAAAAAACTATTATGATATTTTTGTGTGCAATAAACTCATTTTATTTTTTAATCATGCGTAAAATAATGTTGCATAACCAGCAATCCCTTTAAATTCGGTTACATATCATTTGTGACATTAGAAGAACTCAAAATATTATCCTCTGATGCGTGGAAAAACGGTTATGTTGTTTTCTTAGTACAAAATACCATTTTTTTCTGTTTTTGTACAATAAAACATTTTTATGTTATGATTTTGTACAATAAACCATTTATTTTCACTTTATGTTCTATATTTTTTCTCTAGAGAAATGATAATTGATAAAAATCTCATTTATTGTTTTCAGATGCCTACTGTGCAATAAGAGAAGTTTCATAGAAGGTAAATACAGTTTGATTCATTGATTCTTAGTTTTGGTATACATTATGCTCATCTTGTACCTTGTTTCCACTAGTGATGTAAAATTCTTACTAATAATTTCACATTCCATTGTAGTGTTATATTATTTATAACTTATCACTCATATATGGAATGAGTGACAAATATACCAATTATCATGGTATCAATGGTTTCCCAAGTGTCCCCTTTCCCAAAATATCTCTCTTCACGCCTTGATCATTTTCTCTCTTTTTCGGAGTATTTTTATCATTGTCACCCTCTTCCACCACTATGATTTTTTTTAGAATTGACTCGTATGAGGTACACTTTCATTCCATGATATGCATCTTGCGTTACATACAAGAGAAAATTACACGGTTGGTCCCTATGGTTTGCTCTTACTTGCACGCTTCGTCCCTGGAAAGAATTTTTAACTCGGACAATCCCTATAACTTTATTTCGTTACCCGCCTAGTCCTTCATTTAACTTTCCGTCTTATTTGGGGTTAGGAACTACTCACGTGAGTGGCACGCTGGGGGCATTTTTGTCCTTTCAACCCTACAACGGACTTAAAACTACTTCTCCTTCCTTCTTTTCTCAATCGGTGCTTCCATTTCTCCTCTTCTACTCCATTTCTTTTGCTCGTGAAGATTGAAGATCCATAAAATTGATTATGGTGAAATGCAAGTGTGGAGCTGTAGGGATCATACGAACTTCAGGAACAAAGAGAAATCCTGGTAGGCCTTTTTATGCATGCCCTTTACAGGTATTGAGTTATCAATTTTTTTGGTAATTTCTAGGATGAACCCTAGTTTGTGCTAATCGAGGGTATTGAAAACTTCAGGGACCAAGAAGTGGATTTATTTCGTGGGTAGATGAAGAAAAGCATACGTATGAGGCTGAAAGCCAAAATCTTGAGCTTGAAATCCATAATGAAGAACTTCAAATCCAAAATCGTGACCTTGAAATCCAGAATGAAGAACTTGAAATCCAAAATCGGAAACTTAAAATGTTGTTAATTGTCAGTTGGATTTTGTTTTTTGGGATAATTGTTTACAAGTTGTAGTATTAGGTATTTCAGTAATGGTTTTTGGTTGAAGATAATCTAATGAAAGGGTAATATTAGCATGTTTGTATTGTTGCATTTTAATGAAATGGTATATTTAGGTACAATTAATAGTTGCACTTTGTTGTCTTATAAAAGATTACAATGGATTATTACCATCTTGTATTGCTGGAATTGGGAGAGAAAGGGTATCTATTGGTACAATTAATAGATGCAATGCAACTGTAATCTTTTGGTATTTTTCATTTAACATATGACCAAAAACATGCCAAATGAAATGACCCAAAAACATGCCAAATGAAATGACCAAAAAACATGCCAAATGATCCATTATATAACATTAAATGAAATGACCAAACACATGCCAAATGAAATGTCAAAAAACATGCCAAATGAAATGACCAAAAACATACCAATAATTGATCCATTAGATAACATTAAAACAAAAGCATTACATAAGAGTTTAACCAAAAACAAATGTCTAAGTACCAACTGCAATTGTTTTGGTGATACTAAACACAATACAGTTTAATCAAAATACAAACATCACATGACATAATAGTTTAACCACAATACAAACATCACATTACATAATAGCTTAACCAAAATAAGAGCATCACATGATAAAAGAGTTTACAATGGATCCTTCTCTTTTCCTTTCTTCTTCTGTTTTCCTTTCTCATTCTCTTTTCCTTTATCCTTCTCTTTTCCTTTCTCATTCTTCTTTTTTCCCTTCTTCCCAACAGTTGGTAACTGCCCTTTGCAAGTCCTGGCATTGTGTCCTTTGTTGTTACATTTGGTACATGTAACAGTTTTTTGTGCTCTAGAAACTGTATTCCCTTTGATCATATCCTCTTTTTCTGTAGTTGACTTCCTTTTTTTGGTCTTCCTATTGGGACACGGTGTTTTGGAGGCAACAAAGTAGTTGGACAAGGTGACTTAATCCACAATCTTCTACCATTTATCAGATCCACTTTGAAAGAGTACATGTTCCTCCAGGTTGATAGCCAATAACATTCATGAACAAAGGTTTCTGGAATACCAATTGCACCATTATTTCTCCTCATGTCCTAGATTGCAGATACAGCATGTTTGCATGGCATTCCAGTTATTTCCCACTTCTTGCATGAACACGTTCGTTGATTCACATTCACTACACACTGATCTTGCCAAGGTCCACTCACTTGGTACTTCCCATTTCCACAAAATGATGCTGTATACTCCTCTGCCTGATCTTTGATCTTTTGCAATAGCTTGGTAGCTGTTGGAGTCAAAGGGCCTGTTGCTTTGTCAATTTCTTTTTCAACCTTCACAATCCTCTTCATGATGTACTCCCGGATGAACTCTAAGCAATTGATAATTGGTGTGTCACGTCCGTCTATTATTTTGCTATTAAAGCACTCGCATATGTTGTTTATCACAATATCAGAATGTGCTCTCCCTATTAATTAATAGAATACATGTATAATTGGTTAGCAAACATTAGAGTATTGTTATGAACTCACTTAATTTAATGAGTAACCACAACAAGAACAACACAATGTAAAGAACAGAATGCAAAAGAAAATAATTCCAGGTTAACAGAAAAGATCGATATCTCAATTCCTATCCCACTACCCTCTTATACTATCAGTCATAACAACTAAATAATATAAAATACCCATAATGCCCCTGTACCAACAAGATGCTCTTTATTTGATGATTACCCCAAACTACCCTTTCTCTAAAATAAGGTGACCAGAGTGGGTGCATAACAAGTATACAACAATAGTTATCATATATTATAATATATAACATGGTCAAACCTGTAAAATGAGAACGTGCCCAATGTTGAGGTGGTATTTGTTTAAGCCACTCATAACATTCTTGGTTTAATTTTCTAACTTCTTCCATTTCTTTTTCAAACTCTTGCACAGTATATGTTGTTGAACAATTCCAAAGCAGTTCTTTAAACTTATCCCCTCTCCAATGTGACCTCATATTTTCGTGTATGTGGCGAACACAATAACGGTGCTCTGCACAAGGAAACAAATCTGCGATGGCAGAACTTAAACCCTACAAGAAAGATACATTATGTCAATGATTTCTTTTCCTTTAGATATTAGTATTCAAAACACAAGAAAATAACCTTTTGCCTGTCTGATATAAATGTAAAATTTGAATTTGAAGCCAACCCTAGGTCATCACCCAAGTGAGTTAAAAACCATGTCCAAGAGTTCAGTGTCTCAGCTTCAACCATAGCATATGCTAAAGGATATATTCCATTGTTCCCATCTAAAGCCTGTGCAATACAATCCAATAAATAAAAGTAAAAAATAAATCAAAATATATGGTTCAACCACAACATAAGAGAAAATGTACCACAGCAGATAAAATTTGACCATGGAAAGGTCCTTTCATGAAAGCCCCGTCTACCCCAAGAAAATCCCTCTTCCCTGCTGCAAATCCTTGCTTCAAAGCACCAAGGCACACATACACGCGTCTGAAGGTTCTTGTCTCAACATCAGGATTTGGTTCACTTTCAACATCAAGCTTGATAGTGGTGTCTGGGTTTTGAGTCTGCACTTCTAACAAATAATCTTGTAAGATCTTGTACTGAGTGGCATAATCACCCCTGATAATTTTTAAGGCTGCTTCTCTTGCCCTAAAGGCTTTCATCTTAGAAATATCTACTTTGTAGATACGTTGAAGTTGTTCCCTTAAAGCCTTGACTGGAATTTTTGGGTTTGCTTCCACCAGTTGTAGAATTTGCTTTGAAAGAAACTTGTAATCACAAGCCCTAACCTTTCTTGTTTGAAGACATTTATGTTCACTAACATATGTTTTAACTGTCCAATCCTTGTCGCGTTTCCACTTACTGGCTAAAAGAACCCAAGGACACTTACCTTCTTCATTGACTACTTCTTGACCGGTCCCACCACCTAGGCTTGTTATGGTTCCCTTGCATACAACCCTTACTCTGTTTTTATCATTCTTCTCAAAATCCAACTCCCTTCTTGTATGTATTGCATGTTGGTTAACCATATCTTTAAACTCCTTTGACGAATTAAATTTCTGATATAAATAGAAAGGCTCACTGACTTGAGCATTTTCGTTCTCATGCGCCCTTCTAATAGCTTTAATCTTTTTGTTTCTTTCTCCTTCGATCCCATCATCCGATGAAGAGTCGGACAAGAAAAGTTCCATATCTATAACTTCAAGGTCTGCTTCATTCCCATCTTCTATAACTACATGATTCTTTCTTTTAGAAGCACCTCCAATCCACTCAACATCTGGGTCAACATTCAAGTGGAATTCTCTCATGTCAACTTCAACATCATCAATGATATTGTCTTCGTCTAGAAGAAAGTCACCATCTTGACTCTCACTATCATCACCACTGTTGATCTCATCACCACTGCTATTATCATCACTACCATGTTCAATTTCAGTTTCCATTATGTTTGCATTATCACTTACCATGTCCACCTTGTCAATTGAAGGCTCATTTCTAGTAGGTGAAACAGGAGGGTTGTTTCTATTAGGCTCAAATGTCAACACATCATTAGGCTCAACTTGTGTATCATGCCATTCCAAAAACAATCTTTTTGGGGTACAATCAATCTCAACTATACGTACCTTAGATGGGTTTGGTGACATCGAGTATGTGTGTAATTTTGTTTGCCCGTGCTCTGTATACACCTCTATTAGCTTATGCTGGCCAACATATTTTGCTAAATGCCTTACATCATCATCTGAAGCTAAAGCAAACAAGCCAAAATCCAAATCGCATAGTGGCCTTCGAAAATGATAGTACATCTCCACATGTAGATTTTCATCGATATACCCAAGTTTCACCATCATGTCATCAATATCGTGAACACAGAAAGTCTCGATGTCTATTAACTCAACGTAATGTCTCTATCCGTTTACATACTTCCTTCCAGGAAAATCAGTAAACTTTCCACCATGGTTTAATAGCATGCAAAACATGGTCGGATGATCACCTATTAAGGAAATGCCCCAAAAATTTTGATTAACGTTTGATTAGGGTTGTAGGATTTCACGAAGCAAATGCAAATAAAAACGAGATTAGGGACTAGGCGGACTTACCATATTGAAGACGAACTTCTGCTTCACTGATCATCCGTCCTCGTGCTTCACTTAAATTCCAAACCGACATTGTTGATTATTTGGAAAAGCATACAAAGTTTTAGCTAGCGACTAGGGTTTTCGTTTGAGAGAAGAAAGGGAATTCGTCTGACAAGTGTGTGTTTGTGTGTGTTTTGGTTTGACGATGATCGGAATCGTAAAACCATCCGTCTGTATTCTAAATGGCGCTAATATATTGTAGGGTTGAAAGGACAAAAATGCCCCCAGCGTGCCACTCACGTGAGTAGTTCCTAACCCCAAATAAGACGGAAAGTTAACTGAAGGACTAGGCGGGTAACGAAATAAAGTTATAGGGATTGTCCGAGTTAAAAATTCTTTCCAGGGACGAAGCGTGCAAGTAAGAGCAAACCATAGGGACCAACCGTGTAATTTTCTCTACATACAAGGTAGTCTTGATCATGGTCTCTAACTTCATATATCAAATTCTACAAATTTCACTACTTATTTTCATGCCAACTGAGGGGTTATCATATGACTTGTCGTTCCACATTTGGGAACTTTATGTTTATGGTGACAACCACAACTCTTGTTCATCTAAATGTAGTGTGTTATTTCTATATCTAGTGTCAAAGTTGAATACCATAGGGTGGTAAATGTAGTGATCAAAAGAACTTGATTTGTAATCTTGTCTACTAACTCGATTTCCCTAACACCAATGTCACCATTTTCTGTTGTGACTACTTCAATTTCGTATACCTGAACTCGATTCTTATGCAATATCAATGCAAAAAACACATAAATATTAGCATTCCCTTTATTCGGGATCAAATAGCCTTAGGTTTAGATTGTATTATTTATAACATGTAATTTATTTCTAGAATCACTGAAAAGTTTATTAAGTATCTTTTCTCAAGAGAAAAATATGTGGCATAAAAGGGGAAGATAACTAATGAGTATACAAAATCAATACATAAAAAAGTTTTAGAATACCATATCAGAAAATAAAATGGTTTTATTGTATAAAATAATAACACAATGATATTTTCGTTCGTAAAACTTTTATACATTTAGTTTTTTCTAAAACCATAAATGCTAGGTAACCGTATTTAAAAAGTTACATGTTATGAAACACTATTTTAAACATGATCAACAAAAAAATGATATTATTCTAAATAAAAATAAAAAAGAAAATCTTAGAAAAACTCAACACATTTTCATCAAATCTTTCAAAACCCATTATATTATTTTTTTTGTACGTTAAAACCATTATATTTATTAAAATGTCTAATTTAAAGTTTTGAGTTCAGTAAACCCTACATAGCAAAAAATGTGAGGCAATCGATTTTCAACGCTTTGATGGTTACAATCTATTAGATTTTTTTTTCAACAATTATAAGGGTTTTGATGTATTAAAAAAATAATATAAATATTTTTTAATGTTTAGATGAAAATGGAAAGTTTTTTATTTTTAAATTCAAAAAGACTTAAATAAGACCTTTATAAAATATAAAGATTCTGATGTTTTAAAAAATAATATAATTGTTTTTGTAAGAATTAAATAAAAATATGTTAGATTTTATAAATTTGTAAAAATTAAAATAATAATTTTTTCAATATTTAAGGGTGTCAAGGGATAATATGTAAGTTTCCCTTAAAAAACATAAAATTGTACAGAAAAAGTGAGATAAGACACACGTCATGGTGACGTGAAGATGGCGACAAAAACCGAATAATAAAAGCTCAAAGCCAAACAGACAGATAAGAAAGCGACCCTAGACACGTCATCGCTGACAGCCGTAGACTTTGAAGCATCTTGGTCAACAACTTCCCCCACTACCTCTCCCTAGCAATCTAGATCTTCTCCACGTCACGGTCCTTGTCCCCACACATACATATATATTTAGTCAATCATAAAACAATAATCTATGCCGTGCTTATTTAATGTTTTTATTTGATTTGATTTATAGGTTTTTCAACCATATTTACGTAATTAAAAAATAATAAGATTTATAGAAATACACAGTTAAAGAGAATGAGTTTGTAACAAGGAATAGGTTCTTCATTATTTGGTTAAAACCAATCACACAATTAAGATTAGATTATTTACTTTGGATATTCAAAATTTTAGATTGATTTTAAGTTAAATCGAATTATTATTTTTGATTTCGGATTGATTTTAAATTATAAAATAAAAACCAAATATAAAAAAACTGAATAACAACTTACTATTTATCTTTAATATATATATATATATATATATATATATATATATATATATATATATATATATATATATATATATATATATATAATCATTTATAAATTTACTAAATTATTTTTTTATTATACAAAACATTCATCCAATACAATAATTTAATATGTATTTCTTATCAAAAGTTGGTTTCAATGAAATATTAAACCATAATCAATTTTTCTTAATAGTTGTATATAAATTATAATTCATAATTAAAATGTTTTTTAGATACTTTTATAGTGTTGACTAATATTTAAGTTATACATTTTTTAAATTGTCTCGCCTCTTAAAAACCTAATTGTAAAACCAATCAATCGAATTGTAATTTCGTTGGATCGGATCGGATCAGATTCGGATTTGATATGTACTATTTTGATCAATATTTTGAAAACCGAAATCTGTTTGGATTTACTTTATCGGATCGGATCAAACCGATCTATCTAAACAAACACCCCTAATACAAATCTAAATTAGATATTTTCACCTTAAACCTATATATATATATATATATATATATATATATATATATATATATATATATATATATATATATATATATATATATATATATATATATATATATATATATATATATATATATATATATATATATATACAGAGAGAGAGAGAGAGAGGACCGAACTCGTGACCTTTAACCTCCCTCAAATAAATTAACACCTTAACCAATCAAGTCGAAGGTTTACTTGGTTTATTCCTTCCTAAAACCACTTTATATAATAACAAAATCCGTAAAACATAAACAATAAATAAATTACAAAAACATTTTTTTACATGATTTTTTTTAATTAAAAAAAATATATTTTATCGTATTATAAAAAAATTTACAAACAATTTATGTGTTTTATGTCTTTAAAAAATCTACTTTCGTCTTTAAAAAATCCGTTTTCATCTATAAAAAAACATTTATATGTATTTTATGTCCTTACAAAAATCCGTTTTTAACTCCCTTATATATTATTACGTTGTATTGGAAGGCAAAATCAACCGAATATTTTTTGTTTTGGCCCAATCAGTTTTCAAAAAACCGTTTTTCGGTTATATGTATTTAAAATAACACAAAAACCTATTCCATTGTATATCTTATATAAAATATGTATTTCAACTTAATCCCTAGTTTTAAATCATTGGTTAAAATGAAGATGAAAAAAAAATAATGATATATCTTTTGAAATAACAATAAATAACACTACTCCTAATATAAAATAAAAATATAAAAAACCCTGCATAAATTATTTAAATACAAAACAAAATCGTTGTTAAGTTTTTTTTGTTATGCATTTAAACAAAGTTATATGTTTGTTATTTTATTTTATGTCAAGAATAGTGTTAATTATTGTTATTTCAAAAAGATATATATCATTATTTCTTTCCATCTCCATTTTAACTATACGATTTAAAACTAGCGATTAAGTTGAAATACGTATTTTAAATAAGATATACAACCAAATATGTTTTTTATGTTATTTTGGAATACATATAACCAAAAAACGGTTTTTTAGAAAACCGATTAGGCCAAAACAAAAACATATTCGACCGATTTTCCTTCCAATACAATGTAATAACATATTATACGAAAACGAATTTTGTAAATACATAAAAATACCATATTTTAAGTAAAATAAATACATAAAAACACATATAAATTGTTTGTAAATTTTTTTATCATACGATAAAATACGTTTTGTTTTATTTATTATGTAAAAATGTACTTTGTAATGAATTTTTTGTTTATGTTTTACCGATTGTTATGATATAAAATACTTTTAGGATGGAATAAACCAAATGAACATTTGGCTCAATTGGTTAAGGTGTTTGTCCATTCAAGGGAGGTGGAGGTCTCGAGTTTGATCCTTCCCCATTTTCTTCAGATTATTTATTTGTCTTTTTAAAACAAACTACAAAAATGGTACATATATTTGTCTTTTTAAAACAAACTACAAAAATGGTCACTGTAGTTTGCCAAATGTGAATTCCCTACCACACTTAAAAAGACCAAAATACCCCCACATGAGAGACATGTGATATGCCTAACGGCTGATTATTGACGTAGTTAGTAAAAAGGGTCATCCGTGCAACTTTTACAAACCATAGAGAGCATTTGCATCAAAAAAAGTTAGTAGAGACTGAGTTCGTGTAACATCCCAACTTCCAGGTATATGATTTATTTCTTGAAAGGCAAAATACCCTTGGAACTCGACGTGTTGAAAGCTTTTGCGTTGCAAATTTTTTTGGACCAACTCGATGAGTTGGTAAGGAGAAACTCAACGAGTTGGTGGCTAGATGGGGAACCATAAATTTTAGGGTTTGCACCCTATATAATCTCCTTAAGTTTTGAGGATGATCTCTTATCAGCCTCCAAACCCTAATATCGACCTTGTGAGCCCTAACATTTATTTCCTCTTATATTGTGAGTTAGTGTGGCAATTTTTGGAGAAAAGAAGGTGAAGATTGTGTGAAGGGAGCAAGGATCTATCAAGCAAAGCATTTAGCCTCCAACTTGGCACTCTTGGGGACTATTGTGAGTATTCAAGATCCGATTTTTATCTATATATGTAGCTAGATCTTGCTTATATGCCCTTTTTCCCCCTTATTCCTGGTTATTGCATGCATGGACTTCATAAACTTTTCAACCTTATGAATCTCCAGAGCAAGGTGGCCTCATAGTGGGTTAGATCTGACTTTTTGTCAAGCTTTGATGCCATGCATGGATTTTAGGGAATATTTTCCCCTTTTGGCCCATTTTGGCTTTAAGACATGCATTGGACATGCATGCCTATAAAGCATCAATCTTTAGCATATTTTTGAGGTTAGAAACTCTTATAGAAGATGATGGGTTCCAGATTTCTAGGGTTTTAGGCTTAATGGTTAAGCCTTTGTGTAACATACATGTTCAGTTATCGTGTTTCGTTAGTTTAAAAATGAATATTATTAAATATTATATGGTTTGAGCAATGAGTTCTAACAAGATAGTTTTATGAGATTTTAAGTAAAAATATGTTTAGAATCATTCGGGAAATATTGGAAGTCTTATGAGATTCCGATCAAAAAGTCAATTATCGAAATTAACGAAAATATAACATTTAAGTTGGAAAGAAGTAAAACTAATGTTATTGAAAGTTGTAAATTATCTCGTTAGAAACGTTTAGGCGAAAACCTCATCGAAATTTGAGTTATAACGAAGAAGTTATGACTTATCAAAGTTTCGTGACAAAACCGGCATGACGATGTATGATGTAAAAAGTGAGTTTACGATAAACTACATTTTAGCTTTAGTGATCTAAATGAAAGTCGTAGTATTAATTAAACCGAAAACTTTCATAAAAAGAACATCCAAATTTGACTTCGTATGAGGAAGTTATGATTTTTCTAAGATTAAGCATAGCAGTACATAGCCCGAAACTCGAAATAAAGATCGAGTGATTTTTAGCTGACACAACTTAAATGAGAATCGAATGTCTCATCAATATTGGTACAACGGTAAAAAGACAGACGAAAACGAACGTCAGATGAAGAAGTTATGAATTTTTAACGGACTTTTACTGTCCTGGCCTGTTAAAAATATAATATTAAAAATGAATTCAAAATTAGCCGATGGAGTTTAAATGAAAGTTGTAGAGCAAGGTCATACCTACACGTACATATAAAGAACGTCAAAAACGGAGCCCGTATGCGAAAGATATGAATTTTTGAAGTTTTAGACACAAACTTCGAGGTTGGTCCTAAGGATTACGCCCAACGTACAAGAGTATGCCCAGCATACTCGTGTTCACGGTCCGAGATTGGCCACGTCGACTACTCCCTCGCATGTTGCACACGTGTTCATAGCCTTGACGCGTCCGAAGTAATCTACTCCTATGCTTAGCGTACAAAAGTGTATGCCCAGTGAAGAGCCTTGCGAGGTAGTACGCCTCGCGTACGAGGAATTATGCCCCGCGTAATGTGAGGCTTCGGTCACTATAAAAGGGTTGCGAGACCTCCTATATTTTTTAAGAAAATTTTACACTTTTACACCCTCTCATTTCTTCTAAGCTATCTTAACATCCTCGAAGCCTATGGAACTACCCCAACACCCGAAGCAAGCCCCGAAGCACCGAAGACCCAGAGAAAATAATATTTTCTGTCGAAACTCTGCCCGCACAAAGCCCGGTTTTCAGCAAAAACTCATAGTTTAGTCAAAGAAAGTCATTTTTAGAAACGAAGTGCTGCCCAAATATATATGGATTAGGTGTCTAAGCCCATAACTATAATTGGTATGTACTTGAATTGATAGTAGCAATGTCTTTTGGGTTGCCTTCAAACCTTGCAATGGAATAGGATAATTGTTGGAGAGAGAAGAATGATTTATGAATTTATTACTAGGTTAATAAATTAATTTGAAGTCAAGATAAATGATTTATTAATGTATTATGGATATAATATATTGATTAGAAATCATATTGTTTAATTAATATTTAATTAGAAATTAGTTTGGAATTAATTTTAGGATTAAAGGAATTAATTGAAACTGCAGGGACTAAAGGTGACAATGTTCAAAAGTTGAGCATTAAAACATTCTAGAACCTCCCTTAGAGGTGGGGAACGAAATCTAGAGTGTCCTAGGGTTTCCTTGGGCTCTAAGTGTTCCTTGGAAGCCTTAGGGAGGAAGTTAAGGGATTAGGGTTATCTAAGATACACCTGCCTTATCCTAAACCTTCCTTATCACCTATAAAAACCCCTATATGGTTGGATTTCGTCCAAGGCACTCCAAGAGAGGCTTAGAGCCGAATTTTCCACTTCCCTTCTTTCTCCATAGTAATCCTTGGTTGCTAGGTTTGTTTGTGAGCCATTAGAGGCGCGACACTTGTGGCACTTGCTACCAAAGCTCAAGATCTTCAAGGATTTGATTGTTATTACAATATAACAATCAAGGTATGTATCATAACCCTAATTATATGTTAATTTCGAAAATTACATGTGCCTCCTAGGGTTTTCTAGTTTTTGTGTTCAATGTTTGTATGTCTAATAGTGAAAAACATGGATCCTCAAATTAGGGTTGCATGCACACATAGGCTTGTTTGTTATGTATAAAACCCATTAGTGGTATCAGAGCCTTAGGTTTTTGTTTTCAATTAGATTTGATACATATGTATGAATATTACAATTAGGGTTTATGGCTAATAAATCCTGGAGGCTTGATTTTCGAAATTAAGGTTTCTAAACCCTAGATTTCAAAATTTTGGTAGGGTTTCCTAAACCCTTTCCTTTGGCCCTAAGATTTCGATTTTAGGGTTGTCTAACCCTAGAATTTCGAAATTTGCCTTGTCCTATAGATAGGATTCCCAAATTTTAGGAATTTGGATAATGTCGTAGCTTGTAATTATCTTTGATTCCTTAAATAGATAATTAAAGATTTTATGAATGATCCCATTCCATAAAGTTTTCAAATCTTAGGAGATATGAGATTAGATTAAATTAGTTTTTTAATTTAATATTCAATCCCGCAAGATTTTATAATTTTAAATTAATTGTTTAATTTTGGATAATTATTAAATCAATATTTTAATATTTAAGAGTTTAAAATTAAAAAGTTTTAATTTTCGAAAAAGTTAAATATGATTAAAACCCTAGTATTTTAAAAGTATAAAATACACCCTTATATTATATGTAACATTAAAAGTCTAATATTATATATATGTGTGAGTAAAGAGTCAGTCTTACCGTTAGTAGGCCTCATTCACGAAGCTGGTCTATAAGGGGTGTTTAAGGAAATTGCCTATAAAATGGCGATTGAATGGGTATCCACTCTTACCCACCGCACTCTTGACTAGTGGAGGGTCGTTAGCCGAACGGGTAGGATAGAACACAACCTTCCATTATAAGTATAATGAAGAACAAAGTAACTAAATGCTTTTACAAATTCCCAAATCATAGTTACTTTAGGCAAAATGTGAAATTGTATGCTAATCCATGGAATTACACTTCGTACCCTTGTCAAACGTTAGTGGAGCGTGTGTAGTTAACCGACACACTAATTTGATATTGACATTGGTAGCGAAGGGTGGCTCGATGTTTATCATAGATCAATGGAGCGTGTGTGGCTAACCGGCACATTGATTAGCTGCTAGTAGCATTGAGTGCACCATGTTGATTCGCATGGTTATTCATACCTTGTTTGTGATCCTCAGCATCCCAGTCGCAAACTTGAAGGGCATAATCTAGATTAAACATGCCATTGAAAAGTTCAATGAATCTCAAAGGATCTAGGAGTTTTCAATACATTTATAACTTAAATTTCTTTTTCATTTTTCATGGTGGAAATTGGTAAATCATCATTTACCTACCTTCAAATATTTTGCAACTAGTTTACGACATCCCTCTTCTAGGTTGTAGAGTATTGTGTTGGATCCTAGCCTTGATGTTTCATTTGGGTGTTACATCAAGGATTCTTATCAACTGACTTGAATTTTCTCCTGTTTTGTAGATGTCTAAATCTAACAATGGTCTTCCCAAATCCCTTGGAACAAGTTTTCCAAATGAAGATGACGTTCCACGATACGATCAAGGAAATGAGAGTCATGATTCACTTCCTCCACCTCCTCCTATTGTTCTCCTTAACCCACATGAACGAAGGCCTGAAAAGTTCAAGCTCACTCAAGCCCTTTTGGCAAGTAAACATGAAGATGGGAAACCTGTGTGTGCACACATCTTAGAGATGAAGTCACACATTGATAGGTTAAGGATGTTGGGTGTCGATATCTTAGAGATGTTGGCTGTTGACTGGGTTCTTCAGTCACTTCCTGATTCGTATAGTGAGTTCGTAAGAGAGTACTATACGATGGTTCACGACGTGACTCTCATTAATTTGACCTATTTCCTTATTGCTGCTGAATCAGCGATGATTTGGCGCAGTGGTCAAGCAAACTTGATTTGTCGATCAAACTCCCATACTTCATTGGACACTGGCAACATTGAAAGTCTATAAAGGAATGAGCATGAGATTGTCCCATGTAACTTGCCAAAGGAATCCATTTGCTTTTATTGCCAAGAGAAGGGGCATTGGAGATGAAGCTGCCCATTTTACCTGAGAGATCTAAGAGATGGGAGAGTCAAGACGTATGGCTCTACTTCAGGTAACATCCATTAACTAACTCTATGAGTTCCTATTTTTTGATTCTTAATACATGATGTGATAATATTACATTTTGATGTTTTGCAGGATCGAAGAAAAGAAAGGAAGCTTAAGGAAGAAACGTGTTGAATCTGATCACGAAGAAATGGATTTTGATCGCATGGATTCAAAGATCGGATTTTTGAGCTGCTACTTTAGAGTTAGGGTAGATTGCTATGAAATATGTAATAACATAGTTTTTCAGTTGAATTACATTTAAGGACAAGTTTTTTCACAATAAAATAAATTTTGAGTTTTATCTTACTTATTTATCCTTACAATGGCGTGTATGAAAAATTGATGTTTGTGTACTTCTATATTAGCACACTGGATTTGATTCTTAATTAGGTTAGATGAAGAACTTCCACTATAGAGGCGGGCTAGGGTTTACAAAACTCAATGAGAAAAATAATAAATGCGATAGCTACAAAGACTGGATGCATGCAACTTATATACTAAACCCTAAAACAAAACATACACGGTTGGACAGGCCCAATACCGGCAATCAAAACTGGGCTAAGGACCAAGCCTATGACACAACATAATAATCCCAACAATCTCCCCCTTTGTGTCAAATGAGGCGAGAGATTATTTCTTCTGTGTTGGCTTCACAGTCTTTATCACTTTGAACAGCTGAGGGATTATCGCAAGAAGTGTCTGCCTAAACTGGATATACCACCTCAGCATATCAGTGAACAACTTCTTGTCAGCTGTAGTGTTCTGATCACACCTCTGAATAATCTCCAAAATATGCTCCAAGCAAGCAGTTGAGAAGAGGTGTTTGTCAACAAGAGCGAATAGGCATTTCTAACCTTCGCCCCTGACGAACATTACAGTGTGGTACTTCGAATCAATCTTGCCCTTGACCATTGTATTAACATTTCCAGCTCTGCCCATAGTTTTGATCGTGGTTCGCTTGTAAATGGCAGAAGCAATCTCTTGGTCCATCTTCGCTACCTCGTGAATGTAGCACATAAGCATTCGCTTGACATGGTCAATGATCAGCTGATACTCCTGTGGATTTGACAATAAAATATTGTTGAGAAGTATCCAGTCGTGGGGATTGAGATTCGGTAGATCAGCAAGGGTGAAGTTATGAACTGAGCCTTTGGTGCCTTGAGTCACTTTGAATTTAACATTAATAAACTTCCCCGCTGAGTAGGGCTTCAAAACCTTGACAGTTGTAATTTTCTTCGAACTCCAGGTCAAGTACTGGGGTTGAGCGAACTCTAAGTAGAACTCCAACAGATCCCTATCTACCTTCGGGCCTGGAGAAGGAATGGCAATAGTTGAATTAAAGCAATGAAAAACGAATGTCTTTTGCGTGATCGGCATATCAAATTGTGCATCCTTGGAGTTATCAAGCCCAAATGACATCACAGGCTCACGCCAAAGTATGCTTGGCTCATCAATAGTGCATCTTTGAAGCGAATCTAGAATCCAGGCAGGAAAAATGGACTTCTTCTTTTCTAGGAGCTCCGTCTCCTTTCGCTTTTGCTCAAGTTCAACCTGTTGCATCTTGAACTTTTCTGCTAGCTCTTTATCAGAGGATTTTGTCTTCTGAAAAGGCTTTTCAGAATTCTCAACATAGACATCATCTTCATTATCAGTGTCATCCTCCCTAATCTTCTTCTTGTCTTTATTAATGACCGAAGCTTCATTACCCTTCGGTTCAGTGGATGGTTTCGGTGCAGGAGGAGGTTGAGTTGTCTTTTCTCCCCCTTGTTTTGGCTGAACACTAGTCACCGGAACACCCTCAATACGACTAAGGATGTCCAATGCTGGCCTGATCTTGTCAGCCAGGTGTTGCTTGATAGTGATGGTGATGAAGGGATCATGGGCTTCAAGGAGATGAAGGAGGATGGAGTGAACGTCAGCAACAGAGCTTCGAATAACCTCCCTTTCAGACTTCAAGTCATTGAGCTCAACAGTGGAAGTACGAAGCTTGAGATTCTACATCTTCAGCTGAGAGGTTCTCCTGTCAAGCTCATCCATGATACGATTCTCTACAGCTAACTCAGCCTCCAGTTGGGTCAATCGATCATTAACATTAGCATGCAAAGTTTCGTTGGCAGCTTTGATCGCTTGGCGTGCAGCTTCAAGGTTGGATCGTTCTGATTGAAGAGAACGTTGAAGGTTATCCACTGAAGCATTGACAGTTTGAGCATTCTTCTTAGTAGCTGTCTGCAAAGAATCTAGAAACAAGTGAGCCTCAGAAACTAGTTTATCGACTTTTGCGGTCGCCTCCTTGCACTCCTTAATGGATGCCTCAACAGCGAGGGAGGCTTGCTGACATTGAGAAGTGGAGGCTTCAATAGCCTTAACTGCAGCAGAGAGTGAGACATTGTGTTCTTGAACTACAGATGAGAACAAAGCCTTTAATGTAGCTTCAGAGTAAGCCCAAGAGGAAAAGGAGGAGAGAAGTTGATCGAGTTTTTCGTTTACTGCTTTGAGATGACACTTGGTAACAGGCTCATCGTCATCTTCATCACTCTATACACGGTAAGGACTAAAATACATGGAATCAAATTCCATGTCCTCACCGCCTAGAACTGGGGTGGTTTCTGTAGATGGAGTAGGAGATAAGGGTTTGGTAGTAGTAGGTGGTTTAGTTGTGATTGGTGGTTCGGTTGTAACAGGTGGAGTAGGAGCTGTAGAATGAGACCCTGTGGTAGTGGTGGTGGTAGTAGTGTCTGTGAATATAGGAGTAGGGATGGGAATAGTGGTGAAGGGTTGAGTAGTGGGGATGGGGAAAACTGGAGGGATGGATACTAGGATTGTAACAGGTGGAGGAGAAGGAGGTGGAGAGGGAACTGAAACTTCTGGGGTAGGGGAACGAGGCGGAGTATCACCTCATCCCGAAGCCTCATCATCAGAGCTTTCGCTCTCGGATTCTGAAGGAGGAGCAAACTTATGTTTTGGAGGAACATACTCGGAGTTAGAATCACTGGAAGATTGGAGTATAATCTTCCTACCAGGCTTCTTCTGCTTCTTTGTTTGAGGTTGTGATGGACCAGCCTTGTCAGACTTTCGCTTCTTAGGGGTTTGCCCCATGGTTGGTTTGGAAACATGTGCCTCCTTCTAGGTTTCAGTTTTCTTGCCCCTTTTTGCTGGCTTGTTAGCCTCTTCAATGGAGCGAACCATGGATGGCATAAGCTCCCTTGGACCTGAAGACGAAATCTTCCTGTATTGTTGCAAAACATTACTCGTGGTTTCAGGAACAGATCCATTGAAAGAGTACTTGGTGGGATCTGTGACGATTATATTGGTTGTGTGAAAAGTAGCGATGGAGGAGAGAAGATAATCCGCCATGATTGGAACGTGAAGACGATCCATTGCCCAGTTAGTGATTATTGACCAATATCGCCCACAGGAGATCTCTGAGTGCCTAGATGAAGAGACAAGTGAAAGGCAAGACATGGAAACAACCTCAACTTTGGATAGAGCATCGACCAAAGGTGAGTATTTGAGACACTCAACTACATACAACATGTAGGGTTCATAGACAAAAGGGGTGAGATCGATGATCAGGTTTTGTTGAGGTTTGATAGTGAGGAGTGTTTGGAAAACAGAAGTGTCATGAACTGAGGAAGAGTCTGCCATTGTTGAAGCTTGGAGAAGATGATGAACAGTGAGAGAGATCACCTTTTTTCTTTGAGAGAGTTTTGTAAGTGATAAAAGGGTAAAAATTACCGTTCCAAATCCTTTTATACATACAAGGAGGAGAGAGAAAAATCCGGCTGAGATCTTGGATTATTTCAAAAATAGCGCCTGAGTTGACGGATGAACAGTTGGCATACCGATGATGACGCAGGAAAGAGAAAGGATGTTTCCTTTTTGCATGCCACTCCATAAAATTCTCTTTTTCAAATCGCCAAAATGATTAGATAACCGCTGAGTTAGCTTTCACTTTATCCCAATCGTCACCCCAAAATCCATTTGAATCGTCGTTGCCGGTTGTGCTGAATCAAACAACAATAAAAGAGCTAGATTGTGGAAAATTAAAAATTTTCGTGCATAGGGTGTAAAACATAAATAAATAAATCAAACTTTTTGTGATAATTTGTGATGTCTTAAAGAGACATAAAACGACTGATTCTGGGCACGAATCGCTTCCTTCATAGTCAAGAGAGACATTATAGTGCTTGTTTGGTTTCTCATTAAACTTTTTAAGAAGTATTGGGCATCTTTTTAAAGGTTATAATGCGTGGCTTTTGCTTTAATTCATAATTTCGATACTTGACATAAGACCGAAACTGAATGAAGTCCTTGTAAGATCAATGTGATCTGTTGAACAAGTAGGTAGGATATATTTTACAGTGACAAAAGAAATTATAGAAATCTCAAAAAAAAAATTGGATCTTTAGGGGAAGAAAAGCCTTGGTTTTAGACAAATTCATAAAAGATCACTCAAAAATAAAAAGAGATTTCAGTAGGTGACAAGTAAGATCTTGAATATGATAATTCACCGTCAATTCATTATTGGTGTTGGACTGTGTGTTTCACTTAGTTCATAGTGGCACGAAACTAAGATCGTTAACACAGATTTTGTATAACCATAAACCTCAGTGGTATATTGTGAGAGTCTCAAGGGTTATATTGGTGAAACGAAGTATAATGAAGAAAAATGAAGGAGATGGTAAAAGAAGCGAATGTACCTCTGCTATAAAAAAGAAGGACCAAGCAGAAAACTCTAAACTCAATATGAGTAGAGTAAGGTAGCTCATGATTAGAGTGAATATTGCAACCTAGTTTGGGAAAACATGATTTGTATATATCATGTTATTAAGGCTTCACTCAAAATCTTTTGAGGCTTTAGTCAACATACAGCAGCATGCTTCTAGGGATGTGTGAATAGGTGTTGAAAAGACATTATACCTTATGGATCTTCATCATTGAGAATAACACTTTAAAAAAACTTGATTAAAACGAAAAATAATTTTTTTTTATATTTTGTGAAAAAGAGTTAATCGAACAAAAAGGAAAATATTTTTGAATTTTATAAATATAAAAAGAAGTATTTAAAAGAATCTGCATAGTAATACCATCAAAATGCCCTGAGAAGAAAAAGAAGCAAACGAGTTTAGAAGGACCGAACCCGAAATAGACCGAACATTTGGTTCATTTTGGTTCTTGGTCGAACTTCACCCGAAATAGACCGAACCCGAAAGAGACCGAACGTTCGGTTCATTTCGGTTCGCACTATTTCGCTTCTTACCTTTATTGAAGTGAAGGCGATTTTGGTACGGATTCTGCTTCCATCATTCCTAGGCCTTGTAGAATCTTGTTGAAGCTTGCTTTAGGTAAAGCCTTAGTGAATATATCTGCCAGTTGATCGGTCGTTCTTACGAAGTGAATTTCTACGTTGCCATCATCGACGTGATCCTTGATAAAGTGATACCTCAGTGCTATATGTTTAGACTTTAAGTGTTGCACTGGGTTGTGACAAATCCTAATTGCACTTTCAGAGTTGCAATATAGTGGGATTTTCTTCATGTTTAGCCTGTAATCCATAAGCCGACTTTGTATCCATACGACTTGAGATGTGAATGATGTTGCAGCAATGTATTCAGCTTCTACAGTGGAGAGAGAGACACAAGTTTGTTTCTTCGATTGCCAGCTAACCAATTTACCATCTAGAAATTGGCATCCTCCAGTGGTGCTTTTACGATCTAAACCACAGCCACCTAAGTAAGAGTCTGAGAATGCTTGAATAAAGAATCCTGAGTTGGCTGGATACCACAGACCAAGAGAAGAGATTTGGTTCAGATAGCAAAAGATGTTTTTCACGACTTGCAGATGAGGTTCGCGTGGGTTAGCTTGGAATCTGGCATAGTAACAGACTGAAAACATGATGTCAGGTCTACTGGCTGTGAGATACATCAGAGACCCAATCATTTGACGATAGAGCGTCATATCAGCAGCTGGCTTTTCCAATGAGGGTGTAACCTTTGTCCCAAAGGCCATTGGCACTTTAACTTTGGAGTCTCCCATCATATCAAACTTAGCCAATAGAGTCTTGGTGTATGCCTCCTGATTAATAAAAATGCCTTCGGGTCCCTGTCTAATGTTTAAGCCAGGGAAAAAGTTAATTGGACCCATTGAGCTCATCTCAAATTTAGTTTCCACCAACTTCCTGAATTCAACTGTTAAGCTGGGATTCGTGGAGCGAAAGATGATGTCATCAACATAAATTTGGACTATCATAAGGTGGTGACCTTCTCTCTTGCAAAGAAGGTTGGGTCAACCGAACCTTTTTTGAATTTAAACATTTTTAAGAATCGAGTTAGAGTTTCATACCATGCTTTGGGAGCCTGTTTTAGGCCATATATCGCTTTGTCAAGGACGTAACAATGATCTGGATACTTCTCGTTCATGAACCCTGGCAGTTGCTCAACATATACAGTCTCTTCAAGTTCCCCATTGAGAAAGGCACATTTGACGTCCATATGATAGACTTCAAAGTTCTTGTGAGCTGCATAGGCAAGAAAGATACGAACATACTCTAATCTTGTAATGGGAGCAAAGGTCTCTTCATAATCGATGGCTTCTTCCTGACAGTAGCCTTTGACAACCAGCCGAGCTTTGTTACGAATGACATTCCCCTCCTTATCCATCTTGTTTCTGAATACCCATTTGAGACCTACAACCGAAGCATCCTTTGGAGTTGGAATAAGTCGCCATACTTTGTTTCTTTCAAACTCATTTAACTCATCTTGCATGGCTTGAACCCAGTCTGAATGATCAAGTGCAGAATTAACGGTGTTCGGTTCAACTTTGTAAAAAAAGGAGTTGAACATGCAAAACTCTACTTATGAAAAGAGTGCAACTTGTTTCGCTTTGATTTGAGATCGACTTAACACCTTTTCTGAAGATTCCCCAATAATTTGACTTTGAGTGTGATCTTTGGTCTATTTGACAAGCAGTGGGTAATTTGGATCACAAGAGGGATCCAATTTTGCATTGATTTCTTCTTCCAATTCTGACAGAATGTCATCATCATTGACGTTAGTGTTCTGCCCCTCGAAGGATGACGCCTGTTCAGAATCTGGATTGGTATCACCTCCTTCGATTGGACTCTCAAAACAACTTGAAGAATGTGGTGATAGACTCTCCCCCTGGAGCGATGAACCTTGATCATGATGAAGAGATGGACCCTCCCACTGGACATTAGGACGGTCATTCGAAGGTTCACTTGCTTCTGGCCTTTCGGTTTCTTTGGGTTGATCATCAGCCATCTTTTGAGCAGTATCGTCGATGATTTGTTTTAGATTATCATTTTTTTTTTTGCCGTTGATTCAGAATCAATCGCCTTTTGAGGTTCATCAAATAGAAGCAAATATTGCTCAAAAAGATTTGAAATAGAGGTAGTAACTTCATCTTCTTAACATAGCTATCGTCAAAAGTGACATAATATGTTTCTTCAATCTTCTTAGAGCGCTTATTTAGAACTCTATACGCCTTAGAGTTTAGGGAATAACCTAAGAATATTCCTTCATCAGCCTTAGCAACAAACTTGTTTCGATTCTCTCTAGAGTTGAAGGCGTAGCATCTTGAACCGAACAAATGAAAGAATTTCACATTCGGTTTATGATTGTTCAAGATCTCGTAAGGAGTGATGGAGAATCGTTTGTTTAGATAAGATCTATTCTGAGTATAACAAGCAGCAGCAATTGCATCAGCCCTGAAATATAAAGGCAAGGATGCGAAGCATAGCATTGTGCGAGCTGCTTCACACATAGATCGGTTTCGTCTTTCAACCATACCATTCTGCTGTGGAGTGTATGGGGCTGAGAAATTATGATTTGTTCCCTTCTCAGCAAGAAAGTCTTCAAAATCTTCGTTCTTGAATTCCAAGCCATTGTCGCTTCTTATGTTACGAACAACTTTCCTTAGTTTAGTTTCTACCTGTTTTATGAAGAGCTTAAGCTTTGGAGCAGCTTCAGATTTTTGCTTCAAGAAGAACACCCACATGAATCAAGAGAAATCGTCCACTATAACCAGAATATACTTGTTTCCACCAATGCTTTCAATGGACGAGGGACCACAAAGGTCAATATGTAACAACTCCAATGGTTCTATCACCTTTGTATTGATAACAGAAGGATGACTTTGCCTACTTTGCTTTCCTATTTAACAGGCAGCACAGAGATGTTCATTGTCAAATTTTAGAACTGGAAGACCCGAACATGATCACCTAAAACCAGCTTGTTGATATCCTTGAAATTCAGATGAGAAAGTCTTCGATGCCATAACAAACTTTCATCTGAGTGAGCCTTTGTGAGTAAGCAAATTGCTGGTTTACCACGAATTGGGTTGAGTTTCAAAGGATACATTTCCCCCTTTCGCTTTGACTTCAGCAGAACATTATTAGATTTCTTCTCAACAATCTCTGAGCCTTCATCATCAAATGATACCTTCAATCCAATGCCAACTACCAGCTGTGATATGCTGATAAGGTTGTGTTGGAGCCCTTCCACATACTCCACTTTTCTTATAGAGAAATCACCATTAGTGATCATTCCATAGCCTTTGATAGTACCAAATGAGTTGTTGCCGTACTTTACAATACCACCGTCCTTGAGAGACCGAAACTCTCTTAGTTCTTCCATCCTCCCTGTCATGTGACGCGAGCAGCCACTATTAATATACCATTCTTCGTCAAACTGTTCGTCACGAATAACCTGCAAAATATTAAGCAGATTTAGGAACTCAAAGTTTCTTGGGTCCTTGTGAGCCTTTTACAGGACATAGAATAGTAAGAGAAATATCAACCAAGTAAGTACGTTTAATTAAAATTGTTTCACCTTTTCTTTTTATAGTGAAAACTTTAATTTTGGTTGGTTTAGATTTAGTAGGATTGGGATTTGTGGTGTTGACGTCAACATTCTTTTGGATCTCTTTTGGACGTTTGTTATCTTTTGGAAAAAGATTTCCTTTTCCCTTTAAATCTTTTGAAGAAAGAGAATTAGAATGAGAAGTGTTGGGTTTAGAAGTGGCATTGGATCTTCTGTGTGTCTAATTGAACTTGTAGGGATGAGGACCGAAACTGCTCTTTCGGTTGTTATTGGGTGGAGAACCGAGACCGCTCTTTCGGTTGATATTGCTCTGAGGACCAAAACTCTCCTTTCAGTTCCTTTCGGTCAAGGGACCGAAACCACCCTTTCGGTTGATGTTGTTTTGAGGATCGAAACTCTCCCTTCGGTTCCTTTCGGTCAAGGGAACGAAACTACCCTTTCGGTTCCTTTCTGTTGAGGGACCAAAACTACCCTTTCGGTTCCTTGATTCCTCTTGAGATTTATGCTTCCTTTCAATCCTTACAAAGTGATGATTTTGTGATCTCCAAAACTGTTTTCTTTCTGAGAGATTCTTCTTGTATCTTAGATTTCGTTGGTGTTTTCGATCAGCCACCTCTTTTGGATTTCTGTGGGTGTTAGCCTTTTTCTTTGAAGCATGAGCATAGTTGTCACTCTTTATTGAGGATGTTTCACTAGTGGTTTGCGCAAGTTCGCCCAACGAAGTTTTGGTTCCACTTGTGCTTGGCACATCATATCTTGCAGGCTCATTTAGTGGTTCGGGTATATATCTACCTTTCACTCACCATGAGGTCTTCTGAGATAGGCCCTTCGTTTCATCAGCATTGCCTATTGGTGCTGACCAGAAGAACTCATCACATCGGGCAACATTATCTTCTTCCACCATAGTTGTCAATTCTGCAGTTTGTTGTGGAGTGACACCAGGAATCGTGTAGACTTGATTTGGAGTGGTTTGTACCTTTTGATATACAAAAGCTTTTGCTTTAAGAGTTTTGGTCTTGTCTGTTGACGAGCGAGCGAACTCAACAAAATTTTCAGAAATCAAATTTTTACGTGTTTCGGGTTCGCTCTTGACAAATTTTGAACAATCCACCAAATCTTCTACAGAGATTTCACTCATATCATCATCCTCATTAAGTTCAGATGCATTTTCAACATCAATTTTATTTTCTGAACTTAATTTGGCATTCAAAGAGTCAAATTTCTGTACAGTTTCGATTCTTCAATCTATCATTCTCATCTAACAGATTTTTAAGCATGTCCTTGTGGTCTTTGGACTTTATGTAGGATTCAATTTTGTCAAGACCAATTTTATATGCAGGGGAGACCTCGTCAAAAGATACAACGCTTTCATAGTTGTAGGCTTCAACATCAATTTCATCCTCTTTTAACTCAAGGAAGGGTAAAATCATGCAATGTATCTTCTCTCCTATTTCACAATCAAGATGCAACTGAGTGATATTAAAATAAAGTCTTTTAGCAATCAAACAAAACACATTTCGTTGTTTTAAAAGTTTAAGATTATCTCTTTGCAAATAAATCGAATCATCCTTAGACCTAATCAACTCTTTCTCCTTCCGCTCAATCCACATCCTCCATTCCTCACTCTTCGACGATATCCTGCCAATTTGATCAGTTAGGTTAGAATTTGTGACACGGGTTTGGGTGAGACTACTACTTATGCTTGAAAATTTGGATTTTTAGTTATTTAATTCCTTTTCATAGTTAGTAACATGTACCTTCTTGATCAACTCATCACATTCGTTGATCTATGTACTGACAGGTTTAGTAGCAAAACACCTGTCCTCTCGCTCCTTCTCGCCTTCTATCCCACCATTGGTTGTATATCCTCTCATTTGAGACACACCTTCGTTCACCATAAAACACCTTCCTGTAACAGTTTCTTCTTTCACCAGCATCGCCTTCCCATGTGTGGGCTTTCTAACTTCTTCATCCTCTGAATTTATGGACCATACTTCCACACCATCAATTTCATCACGATTGTATGTATCCTGCACAATTAAAGCATTCATAGTAGTATTGTTAGCAACATACTTTCTTTTTTTGAGTTCCTCCAGTCTTCTCAGGAGGCTCGCTTCTTCATCGTCATCGTCTATCTTTTCTGGTTTCTTTTTCAACATACAATCTTTTGTGAAATGGTTCTTGCCTCCACAGTAATGACAATCAAATCCTGAGTCTCCACCAACTTTCACTTCTTTCTTAAACTCTTCAGACTTTGACCCCATCTTCGGTTCCTCCTTGATCTTTTCAGCGCTGTAACTTCCCTTCCAGTTTCGGTTCTTGTTGGCTGGGAATTTCCTCTTAATGAATTTTCTAGGAATGGATACCGTCATGGCAAATTCTTTACCGGTTAGATCATAATTGGCAAGATCCAATTCCTCTTCTTCTTCAACTGAGCTTTTTCCTTTAGAGACAAGGGCTAAAGAACCCAAACTAGAAATCACACTCGTTTCCTTAGACAGTGCACTTTCATGGGATTTCAAAATACCCACTAGTTTCGCCAGGGAATACGACTTGAACTGTTCATGTGCTTTAACAGTAGATACAACCGCCATCCATTCTGTTGGGGTGTAAAGTTATTCATTCATGACTTTGTAAATGTTTGACTTTTGTAAAACCCACTTGCATGTGGTGCTTTAGCCTTTAGACCCATTTGTTAGAGAGTGAGAGAGAGACATGTAAACACCTCTATAAATAGTGCGTTCATACCACTTGTAGAGGTGTGCTTGAGAGATGTAAAAAATGAGTGTGTAAGTGTGTGTTAATTATGTAGTCTAGATCTAGATCCTTTTTGTGTAACACTATATACATTCAATATATCTCTTAAACACCCAAATCACCATGTTCAATTGTGCAAGCTTTAATTCCGCATGCCAAACCATGTTCTTTGTCACTACAATTGGTATCAGAGCTTGGTTTTCACGATCAACGTGAGTTTTGAAGAACGATTATCGGTTTGCCAACTTTTGTCGCAATTTGAGCAATTTTGGTGAGTCTCTCTCTATGATCTCTTAATTTCATTGAATTCGTGTGTTGCGTTCTTGATTCATGATCGTTTGACTCGTTGGATCAAATTTTTCTTGAAAAACCCATTTGTTGAGATCCAATAATTCTTTTGTTGATCAAGGTTCGTTCCAGTCACTTAATTGTTCGTTTGATTCAAGATCTAACCCAAAATCAAATTAAATCAGGATTATTCATGTTTGTGATATCCAAAATTTTTTTGGTTAAGATCTGATGACACTAATGCGATACTATTCATCCATTGGCAAGCCCACAGGTTATCGTAATCCAATTTATGATTCTTTTACTGTTCACAATAATCATTTAAGCCCAATTCATTGTTTCATTATGATCTAGAAGAATGGATCTGGTACTGTTCACTTAATCGAGCCCATTGATTCATCAAAATCAGTCAATGTGTATGTGCTCGTTGTCATATGTTCTAAACTCTGAAGTCGCATTCAACATTTCTTTAAATCTTAGTTCTTGAGTCTCGTTTTTTCTTATCACTCTTATTTATCAATAGTTTTGTTTGTAGAGATGTACTTGTGAATCGATTCTTTGTATGTGTCGAGTTTAATAACAAAGATCGATTGTGATCAAGTTAGAACTAAGAATTCGAAAATTGGATTTTTGATTTTGATAAAATTGATCAAAAATCTTGAAATTCTTATGAAGATCATGTGTTCAGAGTTGATATTTGATGATTGATTCGAAAAATCTCAGAAAAGTATTGATTTGTGCTTATCGATTGATGAAATCGACATGTCAAACTAAAAAGTCAAAATCAATTTTGGAGATTCTTAAAATTGGAATCGATGATTGACGATTAAAGATTTGGAGATCGAAATCGGTTTTTGTTTTGGATTGTTAACTGAAATCAAAAGCTTGATTTTGATTTCAATGATCGTATTTGGGCTGATGTTGACGAACTGGACAGTGACGTAGATTTTGGTTGTAATCTTAGGAAAGATTGATGAACAGATGAGTTTTTGATTTTGGATTCGCATTTGGGTTGTTGGTTTGAAATAAATCAAAATCGATTCACACATAAAGTCGTAATTTGGTTTTTCACTGGAAATCGAATGTGATATCGATTTGTATTTGTCGACTGATGAATTGATAAAGGATCTGTTATTCGATTTTGGGTTTGGTGATTGAAAAACGAATGTTTGATTTTGGTGTCGACGACTTGGAATCATTAACGAAGGAATAACGATCAATTTGGTTTAAGATTCAAAGATTTGAAATCGATGTTAGTCTAATTTCACAAATTTTGGAGTCGATTGCTGGGTTCATTCGTGTATACAGGGAAGAATATTGTCAAAGGGTATAAGACGGATGTGAAGGTGATTCAGTTTGGTATTTACTTCGCATTTGGTGGATCATTTTAAAGATTGGATTTTTGGTTCGCATATAAAATCAACTGATTTCGCATCTAAGAATGTGATACTCGCATTTGGTTTTCAAAATTAATTTCACATTTGGTTAATTGGATTAAAAGTGCGAAGGTGATTCACAGTTCGCATTTGTTTAGATGGATACAAGATGCAAAACATTTGTAAGAAAGATGCAAAGAATATGGAACATGCGAAGTCTTTTATAGTAGAATGCGAATTGGGGAAGAAAGCTAAGAGTTTCGCATTTGGTCCCTGATCTTTTCACGAAATAACACAAATGGTACAACTTCGCAAATGGGGTCATAAAATGATGAAATTGCAGAATTTTCAAATCTGGTCCCTGCAGTTTGTGCGAATTTACACATTCTACCCAGTTTCGCAAATGAGAGTGTGTTTCGCATATTTGGCTGTTTTGGGCGCACCGGGTCACTGCAGAATTTTGAAATTGACAATTTCTACCCATTTTTGAGAATTTTGTCAAAGGCGATCCGTAAACGAAGCTAAAAATTCAATATTTTTTGGATTTTTCGGATTGAAGCACAAAGTTTATGCCACATGTTAAGGGAGAGTTTTAACATGAAAAATTCCGAATAAAGCACGTTCTTTTTCCTTGGAGTTTTATAATCAAATTTCGATTATAAAAAGGGGGAGAAGTTTTATATGGAAATTCGAACTTGAATTTTTCTTATTACGCGGATTTGAAGACCGAAGTGATCTTGAAGTTTTGAAGCCACGAGATGATGCAATTGGAAGTTCGGAAGTGATGTATTCGAAATGGGTTTGGTTTATTGAAGATTTTTGGGGTGTGTTTTTATGCGCAACTTTTGGGTGATTATTTGGAGTTTGGAATACTCTTGATCATTCGTTGCTGCTCGGTTTGTATGGTCTCACATCCTAGAGCCCAAATTGAAGAGTCATGGAAGAATTGAAGATTGAAGTTCGTTTCGACATGTGTCACCTTTGAGGCTTAAACCGCGTAGTGCTTGATTTTGGAAGATTTGAAGTGGGTCATTCATTCCTAAATTTGAGGGGGAGAATGTTGGGGTGCAAAGTTATTCATTCATGACTTTGTAAATGTTTGACTTTTGTAAAACCCACTTGCATGTGGTGCTTTAGCCTTTAGACCCATTTGTTAGAGAGTGAGAGAGAGACATGTAAACACCTCTATAAATAGTGGGTTCATACCACTTGTAGAGGTGTGCTTGAGAGATGTAAAAAATGAGTGTGTAAGTGTGTGTTAGTTATGTACTCTAGATCTAGATCCTTTTTGTGTAACACCATATACATTCAATATATCTCTTAAACACCCAAATCACCATGTTCAATTGTGCAAACTTTAATTCCGCATGGCAAACCATGTTCTTTGTCACTACACATTTGGGTCTAAGACCGTTCATGAAAATAACCTTTTGTTCAATAACTTTCCTTTCAATCCCATGCTTTATAATCTTACTTAAAAGATGATTAAAGCGATCAAAGGCTTGAACCAGTTTCTCTTCGGGCTACTGCTTGAAATCACCAAATTCAGAAAGTAGGAGAGTTTCAATTGAATGTTCCAGATCTTCATCAGTGGAATACAACTCTTTTAATCTATCCCAAATCTCTTTAGCAGTAGCACAAGAACTTACCAAACGAAATGTATCTGACTGCAAAGCAAACCTAATCATCCTCAAGGCCTTGATGTTGCATTGAAAGTTTTCCTTCTCGTCCTGAGGAATATCTTTGACATCGTTAACAAGCTGATTGTACTCCTTCTGAGTTTTGACAATCTTTGAGGTGCTTGAGTCAGCAAATGGGCCAATAGTGATCGCTTCCCAGATCAAGTACCCATTATCCTCCGATCCAATCACATAATCTTCAAAGTGATGTGTCCAAACTTCATAATCTTGAGTATACAAGATTGGAATCCTTGTCGCAGAACCAATGCTGTTGGAGATGTTGATTGGATTGGTTTGAGAATCATCCATGGACATTGTAATGACTTTAGATCGATTACCTGTTTAAGATTAGACTTGTAATATATTGTTAGGGTTAGATCAACGATTAATGAGATACGTTAATATTGAATGACGGCTCAATTAATATCAATCAATGCGGAATTAAAAAACCCTAATAACTTCTTCGACAGAAGAGATGTGTATGAATTACACAGTCTCCTACTCTGATACCAATTGACGAGAATAAATCTTAGATCGATTAGATCTTTCACAGGTAAGAATATGAAAATCAAACAAGACAAACACAATAATGATATGAACACAGAATGGAATCAAAATCTGCTTATGATTCAAATAAAGTCATGCCTCAGCAGAGCTCGATGAAGAACTTCCACTGTAGAGGCGAGCTAGGGTTTACAAAACTCAATGAGAAAAATAATAAAAGCGATAAATACAAAGACTGCATGCATGCAACTTATATACTAAACCCTAGAACAAAACATGCACGGTTGGACATGCCCAATACCGGCAATCAAAACTAGGCTAAGGACCGAGCCCATGACGCAAAATAATAATCCCAACATGTGGAAGTGTCAAGATTTTACCAAATAGGGAGAGTTTCTCATCGCCCAAGTTTCAAGTGGATAGATACTTGGAATCATGAAACGTGTATTGTATGATGAATGAAAAACCTTCACATTTGGGAAATTTAGACTAATTCTTTGACAAAGTGTCCATTGAAGGAGTAGAAGATCGAGTACACTAGGTCGTACGTTGATCAAGTCTACCACAAGAGTGACAAAGATATTCATCATGATTTACTAAAGTTTAGTAAATATATGGTTATACTTATAAGATTGAGTATAATTCTGAGTTGATTGAAAGAGTTTCAATCAATAGCAGAACGAATAAGAAGAATCTAGTAGGCAGAAAGATAAAAGTTTCTCTATTCTAAGAAGAAGGGAGAGTAACTTTTATTGTGTTTTATGATAGGTCTTAATGATTAAGAACCATGTCTCAATTGATCCTCTAAGTGAGTCTTAGTGCAATTACATGTCTAAGAAGAGGAATCGAGAATTGTAGAAATGGTTAAATCAAGAGTCAATTATACATCATTCCAATATCAAGTCTTAGAGTCATGATTGTGACTTGAGTGAAAAGTCTTAAGTAGGTTTGTAACACTTATCAAATGTAGAATAAGAAAGTTTCTTATTCTTGAACATTTGAAATTGGTAAGTTGTGATGTCTTGGGTAAGACATAGACCAACTAGGACCAATTGATTGAAGTGTTTAACTTGATAAGAAGCTACACTAACTCTTGAATATGTGTTTTCTCAAGAAATGTTTCTTTACAAGAGAACCTTATATGTCAAGGAGTCAGTGGGAGTCTTAAATATCTTGAAAAGTTTCAAGAACAAATTCAAGAATAAACCTAGTTGATCATCACTAGTGCACGACTTGAGGTTTGTAACCTATCGTGACTGACATACTCTAGTTTCTGTGCCATTCCATTTGAGTTAACTATATATGTAATTTCTATGAGTTCTCATTTGAATGCATAAAGGCAAACACCTTGATCAATGGAAAGTACATTGATAGGTAAGGGTGAGCTGGTTAACAACCTGGAAGCAATGGTGGGCACTCTTGCTACCATGAGGCAAGAAATTAAGATTGAACAAGTTTAGTCCATATGAGTTGGATTTGTCACAAACATTGTCTTATGATTGTTGTTATGACAAATTTACATGGATAGGAACACATACGCTATAAATCTAAGTGTCATAAGATTCCCTCCTTCATGAAAATGATTCTGAGGGAATGCTTTCACTAAGGGAGTTTTTAAGGAGATAGCAGTTGTGTAAATTGTATTCTCAAATTTGATTATGATTACGGCTCCCTCTTCATAGTTCGAATTGTGAGATTTGACAATTAGTCTGAACATTTTGAGACTTAGTAACATAAGTTCTAAATTTGTTTAGACACATATGTGAGCTATCTAAGAAAAAGTGTATGAGTTTAAGAAGCTTAGATAAAAGATTATCAAAGCATCTAGTATTAGAAATACGAACTTAAGAAATTCAATATGTATTGTTTTCTGGAAGTTCAGCTGTTTTCTAAATACATGTCAAAGCTAGTGGGAGCATAAGTGTTATGCTAATAAGGAAATAATCATCATGTTAGTGGGAGCATCATTATTATGGTAATTATTGCAAGTTAGCAGTATTAATTATAGAAAACAAGAGTTACACTTTGTAAAGTCGCAAGGGTTGAAAAGTTGTTTTGCTATAATTAAGGGAGAGAATATTATACTTCATTTCAAATCTAAAGGTTTAGATTGTGGAATTTTAATCAAATTGAGTCAAATATATATATATATATATATATATATATATATATATATATATATATATATATATATATATATATATATATATATATGAATGTTGTGCTGGAATGGTTCAACATGAGGAAATTCTATATATAGAAAGGATAATTGCATTCTCAAAATTTGGTTATGATTACGACATCCCTTTTCATAATAAAAATTCTGAGAACATGACAATTAGAAACATTATAGCAAAAGACTGGTAAAGTATCACGTCTTTATGTAAGACATATGAATCGTGTTCTATATGCTTAGGGTATAGGATCGATTGCATATGCTATAATATTTAACCGTTCTAAAATTTTCCAAATGCCTAGGGCATTAAGAGGGAAAAGGGACTAGAGCCGGTTTTGACTGAAACAATTAAACAACTATCAAAGGATGACCCAAAGTTCGCTGAGGATTGGTCGCTTGTGAGTAGTTGGAAGTATAGTATTGGATGAACCATATTGACATTATAGACAAGATTCTATTTAGAATGAGTTGTTATATGGCAAATATGGAAAATTTTACATAATTGGGAGTTGGAAATTAAGAATTTATGTCTAGATTAGAAGCTTTTATGCAATAAGGATGTTCAAAGGAATGTACTTTGAGTGAGAGACATCACATCTAAAGAATTGTTTTGTAACAATTTCTGATAGAATACTTTGTATTTTCATTGGCCAAGTCTTGGTGACTTTGTGCTGTGACATTACGAAAGGATCATTACATAAAATGTTAGAATTTGACATATTCTAAAAGTGGCATGAATTTGGTATTCTTACACTAATGATGAGGATTGGGGATTGTGAAAAGAGTTTCATTGGAAAAGTTTTTCAATTAATCTATTTCATAAAGTATGAACCATAGGAAACCAAAGTGTGCACGCTTGGAGCATGGGACAATTGTGGTTATAATTCAAGTATAAAGTTTCTTATCTGAAATTAAACAATGAATAATGAGTAATCAATATGGTGATTAAATAAAGGTGTTTTATTTATACTCACAAGTTTGGGGTCATATAGGATTAAGTATTATCATTGTGTTTCTCTTTGCATGTTTTGACTTCCAGAATAACTGTGTTATTCGAACCTCCACATTCGGTCATACGTTGGAAGTAGGTATAAAGGAAGACTGTCATGAATCTGTCTATAGATTGTCTAAAGTGTTTAGGCATAGCGCAAGTTTGCTGTAGAGTTCATGACTGCTTTAATAAGATTAGAGTATTGGATGAAACCCATGCTCACTTGGATCACTTCATGTATTTATCACGAGTGATAAGTGAGACGATAATATTGTATGTTCTTGAAACCGAGACATATGAGTTGTTATTTGTTGACCGGTTGCACATTGATGATAAGTAAACACACTAGTAACTTGGTGTTATAAAACTTATTATTGTGTGTGATTCGATGAATGAGTACAAGCGAGCATTTGAGTCGAAGTTTATCCATTCCTTTTACCCAATATGGGATAAAAGCAATATCTGTGGGCCCCTCGATGATTTAGTGATGACACCCTAAAGTGATTGGCCAAGCCAGGACTGATTTGATTTGTTCAATTAGTCATGGTCATTATAAATCAAAAATCGGGAAACAGAACATAGACTGAGAGAATGATCAAAATCCATGTCTCATGTCTATACGATATATAGAATGGAGGAATATATGATACCTTATCAAAAGGACACGTCACTGATAAGATCAGAGTTCGACAACGACTTTTGGTAGCTAAAATTTGCTAGTCAATTTTTGAAGTTATACTTGCAACTATAGTTATTAGACTTATCCAAGTGGGAGACTATTGGATTAGGTGTCTATGCCCATAACTATAATTGGTATGTACTTGAACTGATAGTAGCAATGTCCTTTTGGGTTGCCTTCAAACCTGGCAATGGAATAGGATAATTGTTAGAGAGAGAAGAATGATTTATTAATTTATTACTTGGTTAATAAATTAATTTGAAGTCAAGATAAATGATTTATTAATGTATTATGGATATAATATATTGATTAGAAATCATATTGTTTAATTAATATTTAATTAGAAATTAATTTGGAATTAATTTTAGGATTAAAGGAATTAATTGAAACTGTAGGGACTAAAGGTGACAATGTTCAAAAGTTGAGCATTGAAACATTCTAGAACCTCCCTTAGAGGTGGGGAACGAATTCTAGAGTGTCCTAGGGTTTCCTTGGGCTCTAAGGGTGCCTTGGAAGCCTTAGGGAGGAAGTTAAGGGATTAGGGTTATCTAAGATACACCTGCCTTATCCTAAACCTTCCTTATCACCTATATAAACCCCTATATGGTTGGATTTCATCCAAGGAACTCCAAGAGAGGCTTAGAGCCGAATTTTCCACTTCCCTTCTCTCTCCAGAGTAATCCTTGGTTGCTAGGTTTGTTTGTGAGCCATTAGAGGCACGACACTTGTGACGCTTGCTACCAAAGTTCAAGATCATCAAGGATTTGATTGTTATTACAATATAACAATCAAGGTATGTATCATAACCCTAATTATATGTTAATTTAGAAAATTACATGTGCCTGCTAGGGCTTTCTAGTTTTTGTGTTCAATGCTTGTATGTCTAATAGTGAAAAACATAGATCCTCAAATTAGGGTTGCGTGCACACATACGATTGTTTGTTATGTATAAAACCCATCAAAATTATCATTTTATCATTTAGTTATTTCACGGTGAGTTCAATATAGGGACAATTGTATGTTATGAGTTATATGTGCAATGTGCTTTCCTGTGTTATTTTGGTTTTATGTCGTTGATCGTGAAGAGCATGTCTTGTATCACTTATGGTATTCGCTTTGACCCTTTGGACATGTAGAGCATGTCTCTTATTATTCTGAAATCAGATTTATGTCTTTGGCCATGTAGAGCATGTCTCGTATCACTTCTGGTATTGGCTTTGTGCCTTTGGCCATGTAAAGCATGACTCATATCACTTTTGGTATTGGCATAGGGCTATGTAGGGCTGAAAGCCTATATATTCTAGCAAATTGATAATCTGATATTGTATTTTCTATGCCACCTGGGATGAAGTCTTAGTGATGTATATCATGTTGAAATTGTTGTATCTCATTCATCCTAAATCTTTGAATCAGATCATTGGTTGATATGGAAAGCCTGTCATATGATACTCTTATGCCTTTGTTGTTCTTTATCCCTCTTTGCTTCTGTCATATTGATATATATATATATATATATATATATATATATATATATATATATATATATATGGCATAATGTTATATCGTATCTATTGTTGAACTTACTAAACGTCACCCACTTATCCCTCTTAGTGTTTAACTATTACACGTGATAAGTATCCAGAATAGACATGTTATGTTGGAAGAATTAGAATAGTTGTTATTACTACAATTATACTTGATATACATATATGTTTATGTGTTATAAATTCCTAGGTGGTTATTTAATATATATATATATATATATATATATATATATATATGTGTGTGTGTGTGTGTATATGTATATATATATATATGTATATATGTATATATATATATATATATATATATATATATATATATATATATATATATATATATATATATATATATATGATATGTGTAAAATGCACTAGTTTTAATCCTACTTTAAATTATAAAATTAACACACAAAGGCAGTGAACCTTTCAATTGTGGTGTGGTTCGATAAGTAGGGTATCGAACTCGGGGAACGGAAAAATTAAACTAATAACTAATTTTATCTAAAAGAAATAATAAAAGAAAAGGTTTTCTCTAGTTTTGCAAGACTAGAAAAGTTAACTAAACTAACTAACACGCAATTTAACTAAATTAACAGCTAAGACAAGTTATTACCACTAAATTCAATAATTAAGAGGACTTCTGTTTAGGTTAGACTCAATTGATCCTATGGTTGATTTAATGGTAATAGTGCAATGGATTAACCTTTCATTGGCTACCGATTCAGGTGATTAGGGTCACATTCGCTATCTCTAATCCTTAGAAAATAAACTAATTCAAGCAGTGGCCAGTTGTCTAAATTAATTAATTATCTAGGTTATTTATTTGGGTTAAATAAGACTTGTAATGGTTAATCAAATTAATAATTCAATTAGCCTCTTGTTGTTGGTTTATCAAATAAGTTCACACATTAACTTACTCATTCTGTAATTAATCCTAGTTTCACATTCACTAATCCTAGGCACATAATAAAGTGTTCACATAAATCACATGAGGTAAACAATTAAGAGATGTTCATGCAGCCTAATTGCCTTCCTATTAACAGAAAATAGTTATGGTGAATGCATAAGGATCTTTAACAAGCTTAATTTAACAAAATCACAAATTTAAAGTTTGTCCTACCATTAATCAAACCATAGTCTCAAATTTGTCTTACCCAAACAGAAGAATAAGGGTTTAGTTCATAATTGCAGTAAATTTAAGCTCAAAAACGAATTTAATGAGTTTAAACATGATCAAATCAAAAGATTACAAAGAATAAACTAAAATTGCCTAAATTCTCTTCAAAATTGAACGTAGGGTTGATTCCTCTGCTTCTCACAACCTAACAGCATGTAACACCGTGAATTTCAAAATATGTTTTCACAAACTATAAAAACATTTCTCATTTAATTTTCATAAAAAAATTAAGTTTAAATCCTAATTCACATCATACAAAATCCCAAGATCATATACATATCAAAAATCCCATGCGTGTGTACAGATCAAGCCGACGCCTTCCTACGGTCATCGCTAGTACCTGAAACAACAACACTAACACTGTAAGCACAAAGCTTAGTGAGTTCCCCAAATACCACACACATAACACATATTAGCCACTCGAGGCTATAACTCTTTGGGTCCGTGCACCCAAACTCTGTGAACACTCAGGTTTTGACTCTATGAACCTTCCGGTTCCAACTCTAAAACATGCACAGCATAAATCACATAGAAATCATGCAGTACAACACATCACATACATATAGCATACAAATACTCTGATCACATAACTCTGGTTACCTACTCAAGGAAAAGTATAGTGAGAAGACTCACCTCGTGTATCTCTATAACTCGCGAATCCTGGAAATCACTCGTGCTCGATCCTCCGAGCTATAATCCCCCTATAACATCATACATCTCTAATTAACACTTTTACCACTAAGGTTGACTACCCCTATCAAGTCAACTCTGGTCAACTCTGGTCAACGGTCAACGGTCAACTTTGACCAGACTCGGCAAGTGCACTAGGGCGACTCGGCGAGTCTATACGTATTCACCAACTCTCTAGGATTCTCTTTTGACACGTCGAGTACTCCCCTGACTCAACGGGTTCCACTTGGCATGAATCGCGGGGCCACCATGACTCAACTCGCCGAGTCTCAAGAACAACTCGGCGAGTCCCAGCTCGACTCAGTCCAACTGTCAACCCTCTCTAACTCTCCCCGACTCACTGAGTCGACCCTTAACTCGGCAAGACCACTCGCTGAGTGGTTAAGGACAATCTTCATGCTACTCGCCGAGTCTGTTCTTCAGACTCGGCGAGTCGATGCCATGCATCAACTCAAACTAGCTTCTGAGGTCAGATCCGCACCATCCACTCATAGATCTGGCCCTCCTAAGCTTATTCATCACGTAAAGTTCATATCTTGGTTACCATACAACACCTACAAGGTTCTTTTTGGAGAATGACCTCTAGAATGGCAACCCTAGCCACCAACCCAAAAGGGAGGACATAAAGCATGACATTAGGGACTCTCTGGACCTACTAAGGTCCAGATCTAAGCACCATATCCCCAATGGGACTTCTCACACTTCCAATACATAGCAAATAAGGCATGAAGAAACCCTAGATTTGACCATATCAACAAAAATACAGAAATAAGCTCTAGATGATACCTCAAGAAGCCTCCTCTGATGAAATGAAAGAAGATCCAAGCTCCCCAACTCTTCTAGCTTGACTTTCCTCTTCCTTTCTTGCAAAAACACACAAATTTGGTGAACAATAGCCTCTTTTCTCACTCACACGAATCCCTCAGCTGCTTTGGTGCTCTCAAGATCCAGGTAGCCGCAATGAAGGGCCATAAGGTCCTTTAAATAGGGCTTAGGACTGGGAAATTAGGGTTTCATTAAACAGCGAGGACTCGCCGAGTCCATACCTTGGACTCGCCGAGTCCAGGCGCGAACCCGCGTGCAGAACCGTGATCTTACTCGGCGAGTCTGAGCTCCAACTCGCCGAGTCACCTCATAAAACATCAAAAACATAAGCATAAAAAGATACCTGGAAATCCGGGCTGTTACAACTCTCCCCCACTAAAAATAGACTTCGCCCTCGAAGTCTCGCTCTGAAAATAGCTCCGGATGCTGCTCACGCATCTCACGCTCCGGCTCCTTGGTCATCTCTGATCCCTTCTGGTGTTGCCACTGAACCAACACCAGGGGTACCTCCTTGTTCCTCAGAACCTTGATTTTCCGATCTCTGATGGCCACTGGTCTCTCGGCATAATTCAGGCTCACATCCACCTGAATATCCTCTAATGGAACCACTGCCGACTCGTCGGCTATACACTTCCTCAGCTGCGACACATGAAAAGTGCCGTGAATCTGCCCCAACTCTGCTGGCAAATCCAAACGATAGGCTACTCGGCCTACCCTCGCGATCACACGGAATGGACCAATATACCGGGGCCCCAACTTGCCCCTCTTCCTGAATCGAATCACTCCTTTCCAAGGAGAGACCTTCAGGAGGACAAAGTCGCCGACCTGAAACTCAAGCTCGGACCGGCGCCTGTCTGCGTAACTCTTCTGTCAGCTCTGAGCGGTCAACAACCTCTGTCTGACCTGCTGAATCTGCTTTGTCGTCTGTAGCACGATCTCTGTACTGCCCATCACCCGCTGACCAACCTCTCCCCAACAAATAGGGGTCTGACACCTCCTCCCATACAACAGCTCAAAGGGTGGCATACCAATGCTCGAATGATGGCTGTTGTTGTAGGAAAACTCTGCCAAGGGTAAATACGTATCCCAGTTGCCCCTGAAATCCAACACACATGCCCGGAGCATGTCCTCAAGCGTCTGAATCGTCCGCTCACTCTGACCGTCTGTCTGGGGATGGTATGCGGTACTAAAATGTAGTCTAGTACCCAACTCCTCATGAAAATTCTTCCAGAATCTGGAAGTGAAACGCACATCACGGTCCGAAACAATCGAGATCGGCACCCCATGCCGAGATACCACTTCCCTCACATACACCTCCGCCAATTTCTCTGCTGAGAACTCTCACTGATGGCAAGGAAGTGAGCGCTCTTCGTCAACCTATCCACAATCACCCAAATTGCATCAACCCCTCTGGAAGTCCTCGGCAATTTGGTGATGAAATCCATAGTGATCTGTTCCAACTTCCACTCGGGAACTTCCAATGGCTGCAACTTACCATGCGGCCTCTGGTGCTCAGCCTTAACCCTACGGCAGGTCAAGCACCTCTCAACGAACCACGCGACACCCCTCTTCATACAGGGCCACCAATACTCCTTTCTCAAATCAAAATACATCTTAGTGGCCCCCGGATGGATCGAAAATTTCGACCGATGCGCTTCCTCCATCAAAATAGTACGCGTTCCTCCCACAAACGGTACCCAGATACGCCCCTGAAATGTCATAAGCCCCTGACCATCGGTAACGAACTCTGAAACCAAACCAACAACCCGTTCCCTCTTCTGCATCTCAGGTTGCACAGCCTCGGCCTGTGCCACACGAATAGCGTCCAATACCGGGGCTATCACTGTCAATCTCAAACATACCTCCCGCAGCGGGGTGCTCTCCGCCCTGCGGCTCAATGCATCGGCTACCACATTAGCCTTGCCTGGGTGGTACAGGATTTCACAATCATAATCCTTGACCACATCCAACCACCTTCTCTGACGCATATTTAGGTTGGGCTGGTCCATCAAATACTTCAAACTCTTATGGTCCGTGTATATCGTACACCGAACCCCCATACAAGTAGTGACGCCAAATTTTGAGGGCGAACACCACTGCCCCCAACTCTAGATCATGGGTGGGATATCTCGTCTCATGAGGCTTCAGCTGCCTCGATGCATACGCTATCACATGCCCCCTCTGCATCAGCACCGCTCCCAATCCCAAAATCGATGCATCATAGTATACCACAAAGTCCTCCATCCCTTCCGGAAGAGCTAACACCGGGGCTTCGCACAACCTCTGGCGAAGTGTCTCAAAGGAGGCCTGCTGCTCGGGGCCCCATGAAAAAGCAACACCCTTCCGGGTCAATCTGGTGAGTGGCACTGCGATCTTGGAGAAATCCTTAATAAACCTCCGATAATACCCTGCCAACCTTAGGAAACTCCTGATCTCGGAGGGTGACTTCGGCACCTCCCAACTAATCACCGCCTCAACCTTGGCCGGATCGACCAATATCCCTTCCTGATTGACGAGATGTACTAAGAACTGGACCTCCCGCAACCAGAAATCACACTTGGAGAATTTGGCATAAAGCCTCTCCGACCTCAGAACTCCGAGAACCTCTCTCAAATGCTCCTCATGCTTCTCTCTAGATCTCGAATATACCAGAATATCATCAATAAATACAATCACCGACCGATCCAGCATCGGCCTACATACTCGGTTCATGAGATCCATGAACACTGCCGGGGCATTGGTGAGCCCAAAAGGCATCACCACAAACTCGTAATGCCCATATCGCGTCCTAAACGCTGTCTTCAAAACGTCCTCATCCCGCACTCTCACCTGATGATATCCAGACCTCAAATCGATCTTGGAAAACCAAGATGCTCCCTGCAACTGATTGAACAAATCGTCGATCCTCAGCAACGGGTAACGGTTCTTGACCGTCAGCTTGTTCAACTCCCGGTAATCAATATACATCCGTTGTGAACCATCCTTATTTTTGACGAACAGGATAGGTGCTCCCCATGGCGAGCTGCTTGGCCGAATAAACCCCTTCCCCAGCAGCTCCTGAAGCTGTGAGGATAACTCTTGCATCTCTGGAGGTGCAAGGCGATAAGGCACCTTGGCGATAGGTGCAGCCCCCCGGAACCAAATCGATACTGAACTCCACTTGCCTCACAGGAGGCACACCCGGCAACTCCTCGGGAAACACATCCGGGAACTCACGCACCACTGAAACCTCCTCAACTGAACTCGGCCTCTCGGAATCCACTCGCGTATCTGTAACGACCCAAAAATCACGACTAAAAATTTCTTTTAAAACATTACTAAAAATAGATTTATAAACAACGTATCATAATCAAACATAACTTTTGAGTATTAAATTCAAAACATAATAGCATTATCAGAGTCAAACATTCCCAGGCTAATTGACTATGGTGTGTGCTTTGCAATCTTCCCGAGCTCCTCTTTTGAAAACCGAGTACCTGAAACCAAAACTGAAAACCGTAAGCACGAAGCTTAGTGAGCTCCCCCAATCAACCACATACTACACAAAAACATATAAATCACATATTGGGCCTTGCCCACTGCATCGGACCGAAGTCCGGACTAACTGGGACCTTGTCCCCTGCATCGGACCGAAGTCCGGGCTAACTGGGGCCTTGCCCCCTGCATCGGACCGAAGTCCGGACTAACTGGGACCTTGTCCCCTGCATCGGACCGAAGTCCGGGCTAACTGGGGCCTTGCCCCCTGCATCGGACCGAAGTCCGGACTAACTGGGACCTTGTCCCCTGCATCAGACCGAAGTCCGGGCTAACTGGGGCCTTGCCCCCTGCATCGAACCGAAGTCCGGACTAACTGAACAAAACATAACATAAACATATCAACTAGCATGAACACACGTATACTGCATACTACTTCGGGCCGTAGCCCGGAACACATAACACATAAATCCTGTCTGAGCCACGAAGGCATCAAACATACTAACTACTATATCATCCGAAAACTACTGCTAGCTAAACGGGCCGGCATTGTGACCTTAGACCCGTTCCTACTGGAAGGAAACTCATCTGAACTGCTGAGCCCTGCTGATAGACTTCAGGCTGCTACTCGACAATCCCCTGAACCGCTGCTCCTCTAGCTCTCCGAGCTATCAATATACATATAACACTTAATCTGACAGTCAACTAAGTCGACTCTGGTCAAAGTCAACCTTCCAGGTCAACCCTACTCGCCGAGTCACCCTGCTGACTCGCCGAGTCTATAAATCCAGAGTCCTTCCACTCGCGACTCTACTCGCCGAGTCAGCCCCTGACTCGCCGAGTTTACTGATTCTCGATTCCTGTCCTGACCAACTCACTGAGTCCTGGCTCGACTCGCTGACTCGAGTCTTAACTCGAAGGGTTTGGGACCACTCGACCTGACTCGCCGAGTCTAAGAACAGACTCGCCGAGCACACGACAAACTTCATCCAACTCGACGAGTTGTTCATCCAACTCGCCGAGTTCATGCCCATCTTCATCCGACTCGACGAGCTGTTCATCCCACTCGTCGAGTTCCTCCTCATCTTCAAGCTACTCGCCGAGTCCACTCGAAGGACTCGTCGAGTCCACTGAGATCCACTTACATGCAGAGGACTTCCGAGTCATGCATGAGCTCCAAACTATAGATCTACCCTCCCCAAGCCTATTTCCCACGTAAAGTTGCAACCTTTACGTGTAGAGAGTGAGATCTAGGCAAAATACACCCATAGCTAGGGTTTAGGACCAAGAGACTCCAATTTCCACCCAATGGCTGATACTTTATGGGATTACATACCAAAATAAACATGGATCTGAGGTAGCAACCTCAGATCTGGACCCCAAGCTCAAGATTGGTCTTAAACATGGCTTAAAAGCCCCAAAACTCATAACCAAGGAAAAATATGGAGGAGAGAAACGAATTGATACCTTCCAATGCTCTGAAATGCTTCCCAAACTTCAGATCCAAAGCCACTCCCTGATGCTTCAAGGATTCCCACTCCTTCTTCTTCCTTAAACCCACTCAAAAATGGCTAGAAGCTTGAATGAACACAATGGGGGCTTAAGGTGCGGCGTTCTGGGTGCAAGAGGCTGTAAAGGAGCCCTAGGAAGAAGATTAAGATGCTTAAATAGGCTCCAAGCCCCGGATTTAGGGTTTCCTTTACTTTCTTGGCTTTCAAAATCCTGGGTGTTACAACTCTCCCCCACTTAAACTGAACTTCGTCCTCGAAGTTTACCATGGTCAACTGCCTGCGAACTGCCTCCAACTCTTTGTCTGGAAAATCCCTCACCCTTTTGCCCATCACTCCGGCCACTCACAGTGCCGATCACTACCGATAGAACATACTAAATCCTTCTCTTTCCCATAATCTCCTCAACGTTACTTCCTCCGACTGAAAATCCTGCTGCCTCCCATCCGCCTACTGGATGTACTGAGACTACTCTGGTCTAACCAATCTCCCTATATCTGAGTTACCGGACTCCCACCGGTCACTACACTCCATCGCAAACTCCTAGTCTCTTTCAGCGACTCCTAAAGATACTTCGATTATCTATAACTGTTCTATCCATCCTGCCGCTCATACCGAAACGATGCTGCTGGAACCAGCTTGCTTTTATCCCACCTGATTACTCATCTCCTACTTACTTGAGCCTTTCCTCCTGAATGAAAAGCTACCTGCCTAGCCATCCCTACAAATCACTTATACTCGGCAAAAGGCTCAACTGATCCTGTTGAGAGGGACTTGCCAACTCCAAATCAACCAACTATACCGTCAGCACTTGCATTCCAACGCAAAAACAATACTGACCCAGAACCCTGAAACCTTCCAAACACTGAACTGCCTGCAATACCGAACATGCCTGAAACACTAAACTACCCGAAATGCTGAACCGACTGAGACGCGGAACGGCCTGAAACACTGAACTGACTGAAACACTGAGCTGCCTGAAACACTGAACTCCAACCCAACTGTGGAGTCAAGGGACTCCTCGCTTAGTCTCTTCCACGACTTCTGAACGAAATCTTCCTCTAGGACTAGTTTCCACTAGCTATTCTGTCACTGTGGCTCTCGCAACCTTCCGATCCAACCGATCGGATCCATACGTCACATCCTGACATCATCAATTCCACAACTAACAACATATTGGCTCCCAGACTGACGGTAGCCCACAACATACCCGAACCCCAATGGTCCACTGCGACTCTGATCTCATAACGGATGTGACGATCCAAGTCCAAATTGCTAACCTAGCCGTAACTGATCCCTTTGGGAAATCCGAAAGCTAACCCGTGGATTCCCATATCCTCACTGCTGCACCCGAACTGGTGGGTACAACTGCTTCCCGCGTCTAACACACGCTCATGCTACCTACCAATCTGATAAAAGGCTGCGACTACGCTTGCGGACTTACAACTCTCTAATACTATCTGGCTGCTAGTGGATGCTACGGCTGCCCCCGCAGACTTACAACACTACTACTGCTATCTGACTGCTAGTGAATGCTACGGCTACCCCCGCAGACTTACAACACTACTACTGCTATCTGAATGCTAGTGAATGCTACGGCTACCCCCGCAGACTTACAACACTACTACTGCTATCTGACTGCTAGTGAATGCTACGGCTACCCCCGCAGACTTACAACACTACTACTGCTATCTCGAGAACATCCTGACTGTCCCTAGTCCCGCTAGTCATTCCTCATCCCGATTTCAAAAAAACACAGTCCTTAGACTTTGAATTCTGCATCATCCTCGACATCTTATATCCTTGATATACTTAGCGCTTCGTCGAGGAATCCTTCGGCTTGGTTCCCAAACCAACCGTCTACTAATCCGGATACAAGAAGCTATTGTTGGGAAGTTTCCAACCTCCCAAGTCCTGAATCTACGCAACCTGCATGCCGCCTCAGACACTGGCTACTAATACGAAAACATCTCTTGTTACCCGTTCTCAGGATCTTCATTCCGACTCTCATGCGTCCGACAGGTGGTCCTCCAATCTTGGATTCCCAACCAGCTTCTAACCATCTCGATTACATGAACTAACTGCTGGGAAAAGTTCTCGAACTCCTAATTCTGAACTTCTCAATCCATCCATCACTGTGCTACTACCATTTCTTCTTAGAGGTCGCGCACTCATTCTGAGTCTACGAGAATCTTATCCATATATACCCGGAGGGTTCTCCCCCACTTCGATCCTGCTTACCCCTTGCCGCTTCACACTCAAAAGAGATCCCGATCTTTGCTGCCATTCCATAATCATTCTGCTAAGGAACCCAAGCCTGCCATAGCTAGGGATCTAACCAATCCATCCCAACACTAACCACTCCGAACTAGCGAAACGAACTAAATCTCTCCCAACCTTGCTACGGTTACTGCATCCTCCGAAACCTTCTTCATAAGAGCACATCCCCTAACTACCAACCAATTATCCAAGGTATGCAAATGGCATATAACATAATCACAAACAAGCCACACTAACACCACACATAAGCTTATTGACATCAATGCAGCAACATAGCAATAATGTTGTGAATAATAAAATAGAGGGAAAAGAATCATACCTGCAACCTGCTCTGAAGGATCCTCAAATCCCTCTGATTTTCGAACTCTACTATGACAATGAGGCTGTCCCAACCGCTGAACGGGGCAGTTCACCCTAACATGGCCAGGCTGATGACAACGATGGCATAACTCTACTTCTACTGTGCATTCCTGACGTTTGTGACCCTTCCATCCGCATCTGCCACACTTAGACTTGCTGCGCACGCCAGCTCGTGCTCCCTTCTTCCTCGTGCAACTATCTCGACCTTGCGGGCCTCTGACACCCACTATCACAGTGTCCGACTGCCCATCTTGCCAACCTAGACCGGAAGACCGCTTCCTCTTCCTAAGTTGACTATCCGAGCCAATCTCCCGCTCATGGGTCATAGTGACCATTTCACCCATTGCCTGGACAGCTGAGGTCCGCCTTTCAATCCCGTCGACCACACTATCGGTGATACGCCCAATGGTGTTTGGTAACTCTTCCTGGAGAGCCCGCGAAACCTCTGCAGCAATCCAATCCTGCAGGGAACCCTCTTGGGGGTAAGGTGGACCACTCACTCCCGACCCCGGATGACAAGTGCTAAAAATGGGACTCCCCTTCCTGATGGATCCCTGGGATCCATGAGAATCGGGCTCTAGATGAGCCCCAAACTGTCCTGAAACTGCCCCGGCCCCTAAGGCCTTAAGATGACTACCCATGAGCTCCACAATGGCCTCTCTAACTGAACCGAAAATCACTGGAGTCTGATCAATGATGTTGCGCATAATCTCTGCGGAAATGAAATCCCTCATCTGATCATCAAGCTGCCCGGCTCCAAAACCCGAGCTAGATCCCTCCTCGACGCCTGAATTGCTAACTGGTAGCTCGCGCAATGTCACCATGCTGAAAATATAACAAAATCCTGATCAATTAACACACTATTGCTGAGGGATTTCTCACTCACTACACCATTCCTGGTTTCGTCTTGGCCCCTCTTGAATCGAGTACGGATCCTCTGCTTTCAGTAGTATGGGCCCCTACTACCTTCCACATCTATCCGTACTTTCCCCAAGAGTTACCTCAACTCCACCAAGTCCCCTTTACTCTTCTACTGATCTCTGCTACTCTCATCCTAGGCTTGCCCTAGGGAACCTCTGACTCTACCCACACAGTCCTCAGCTGCTGAAGGCCTCCTAGTAATGCCAATTAGTCACCACCCGAATACCATCACATGTGACGAGGCTCAGATAATCCTTTAAGTAAAAGACTCGTCCCTACAACGGTTGGACTCAAACGAGAGCTGCGCAGTAGGGCCAAATCCAACACTCTGAGATTATTCAACCCTGATCACATGTGATGAAACGTATTCACCTAATGGCTAACTCTCATCACTCAGAGTCCCACAAAGCACAAAGCAAGCAGCATTCAGATAAGGGAAACATACTCAGGCAAAACAATTCTCATAACAAGAAACTGCACTAACATATAATGCTAAGCTCATACTATCAGGCATAACCTACACAGGCTATCCTATTACTGTCTACTCATTACTAGCATGCAATTCTCATCAAGCTGGAACACATAAAGCAGGCACATAAGGCATCATCCTAGATCCTTAGTCCTATTCTAGCATGCTGTTCTACTGAAGCTGGAACTGAAACTGAAACTGAAACTGATACTGAAACTGATACTGATAATCATAATATAACTTGTATGGGTAAATTGGGAATACTTACTTGAGCTCGGCTGATTGCATGCACCACACCCTTTTCTCTTTTCAAAACTTTTTTTTTTTTTTTTTTTTCTGTTTTTTTTTTTTTTTTTTTTTTTTTTTTTTTTTGCTTTTTCTAAAATTGTTTTATTTTCTCAAAATTCTTTTGTAATTACGATTTTTCTTTTGAAACTATATACCACTTCCTTAGTTTGAGTTCAGACACACTCAGGAGTGCGCCCGAATCCCTCAAACCAAGGCTCTGATACCAACTTGTAACGACCCAAAAATCACGACTAAAAATTTCTTTTAAAACATTACTAAAAATAGATTTATAAACAACGTATCATAATCAAACATAACTTTTGAGTATTAAATTCAAAACATAATAGCATTATCAGAGTCAAACATTCCCAGGCTAACTGACTATGGTGTGTGCTTTGCAATCTTCCCGAGCTCCTCTTTTGAAAACCGAGTACCTGAAACCAAAACTGAAAACCGTAAGCACGAAGCTTAGTGAGCTCCCCCAATCAACCACATACTACACAAAAACATATAAAGCACATATTGGGCCTTGCCCACTGCATCGGACCGAAGTCCGGACTAACTGGGACCTTGTCCCCTGCATCGGACCGAAGTCCGGGCTAACTGGGGCCTTGCCCCCTGCATCGGACCGAAGTCCGGACTAACTGGGACCTTGTCCCCTGCATCGGACCGAAGTCCGGGCTAACTGGGGCCTTGCCCCCTGCATCGGACCGAAGTCCGGACTAACTGGGACCTTGTCCCCTGCATCGGACCGAAGTCCGGGCTAACTGGGGCCTTGCCCCCTGCATCGAACCGAAGTCCGGACTAACTGAACAGAACATAACATAAACATATCAACTAGCATGAACACACGTATACTGCATACTACTTCGGGCCGTAGCCCGGAACACATAACACATAAATCCTGTCTGAGCCACGAAGGCATCAAACATACTAACTACTATATCATTCGAAAACTACTGCTAGCTAAACGGGCCGACATTGTGACCTTAGACCCGTTCCTACTGGAAGGAAACTCACCTGAACTGCTGAGCCCTGCTGATAGACTTCAGGCTGCTACTCGACAATCCCCTGAACCGCTGCTCCTCTAGCTCTCCGAGCTATCAATATACATATAACACTTAATCTGACAGTCAACTAAGTCGACTCTGGTCAAAGTCAACCTTCCAGGTCAACCCTACTCGCCGAGTCACCCTGCTGACTCGCCGAGTCTATAAATCCAGAGTCCTTCCACTCGCGACTCTACTCGCCGAGTCAGCCCCTGACTCGCCGAGTTTACTGATTCTCGATTCCTGTCCTGACCAACTCACTGAGTCCTGGCTCGACTCGCTGACTCGAGTCTTAACTCGAAGGGTTTGGGACCACTCGACCTGACTCGCCGAGTCTAAGAACAGACTCGCCGAGCACACGACAAACTTCATCCAACTCGACGAGTTGTTCATCCAACTCGCCGAGTTCATGCCCATCTTCATCCGACTCGACGAGCTGTTCATCCCACTCGTCGAGTTCCTCCTCATCTTCAAGCTACTCGCCGAGTCCACTCGAAGGACTCGTCGAGTCCACTGAGATCCACTTACATGCAGAGGACTTCCGAGTCATGCATGAGCTCCAAACTATAGATCTACCCTCCCCAAGCCTATTTCCCACGTAAAGTTGCAACCTTTACGTGTAGAGAGTGAGATCTAGGCAAAATACACCCATAGCTAGGGTTTAGGACCAAGAGACTCCAATTTCCACCCAATGGCTGATACTTTATGGGATTACATACCAAAATAAACATGGATCTGAGGTAGCAACCTCAGATCTGGACCCCAAGCTCAAGATTGGTCTTAAACATGGCTTAAAAGCCCCAAAACTCATAACCAAGGAAAAATATGGAGGAGAGAAACGAATTGATACCTTCCAATGCTCTGAAATGCTTCCCAAACTTCAGATCCAAAGCCACTCCCTGATGCTTCAAGGATTCCCACTCCTTCTTCTTCCTTAAACCCACTCAAAAATGGCTAGAAGCTTGAATGAACACAATGGGGGCTTAAGGTGCGGCGTTCTGGGTGCAAGAGGCTGTAAAGGAGCCCTAGGAAGAAGATTAAGATGCTTAAATAGGCTCCAAGCCCCGGATTTAGGGTTTCCTTTACTTTCTTGGCTTTCAAAATCCTGGGTGTTACAGTATCCATCACATACGCCACAAAACCCTTACAGCCCTGCTGTAAACACTGCCTCGCTCTAGTAGCCGAACAAAACGTTGATCCTGAACGTGTACCCTCGCCGTATACCGAAAGAACTCCCCCACTAGGGTCTCGTATGGTCACCAGCTGTCGCTCATAGTCGATAACCGCACCGAATCTGCTCAACCAATCCATGCCCACAATGACACAGACATCACCCATAGCAATAGGAACCAGATCAATCGGGAACTCAACACCGAAAATCTCAACTACGCAACCTCGGAGAACCTCCGTGGCATATATCACCCTCTCATCAGCTACGTAAACTCTCAGAGGCCGACTCAACGCCTCACGACTAGTACTGATATGCTGACTAAAAGCCAAAGATACAAAAGACCGACTCGCACCCGAGTCAAATAACACCAAGGCAGGTACAAAATTTACAAGAAAAGTACCTACGCATAACATAACATAAGCATAATATCACAACATCAAAATAAATACATGAAAGAATACATACCAGCCACGACATCGGGCGCTGCGCGGACCTCCTCCGCGGTCAGCTGAAAGGCTCTCCCTCGTGCCCTCGGCGCCTCGGCCTTCACTGGTCGACTGTCTGTAGCTCTGATGGCGGCAGGGGCAGATCCCTGAGATACTCCCTGAGATGACCCTCGCAACTGCAGACACTCTGCCTTCCGGTGTCCGGTCTGATTGCAGTGGAAGCACACTGCAAACCCCTAGGGGCAATCCTTGGCCATATACCCCTCTTTGCCACATTTGTAGCAAGATCCCGCTCTGCAGACTCCATCGTGACCCTTGGCACACTTCCCACAAGTGCAGCCCTTCTGACTCCCTGGTTTGGGATCAGCGGGCTTGGCCCGCTTGGCTACCGGCTGAGACTGTGCCGGTCGCCGATCCCTCCCCTGAGACTCCGCCTCCTCCCTGGCCTGAGTCTCTAGCTCAATCTCCCTCTTCTGAGCATTTGCCTGAAGCTCAGAAAATGTCCGGTACGAGGAGTTCTCCGCGAACTCCCGAATATCCCGCCTCAAAATGCTCAAATAACGGCTCATACGTGCCTGCTCAGTGGACACGTGCTCAGGGCAGAACATCGCCCTCTCATGGAACATCCTAGTAATCGCTGTAACTGACTCAGTACCCTGCTTGAGGGTCAGAAACTCCTATGCCAAACGCTCCCTCTCCACCTGGGGAACGTACTCATCTCGGAACATGACAGTGAACCTCTCCCAGGTCACTGCCGCAAGCTCAGCAGGCGTATAATGCGCCGTCAAAAACTTCCACCAGTCCTTCGCTCCCAAGCGAAGCTGGTTCAACGCGAACCGAACCTTCAAATGCTCAGGAGATGAGCAAGTGAAGAAACACCCCTCTATATCAGATATCCACCTCATAGCTACCACTAGATCCTGGTTCCCATCAAACTCTGGTGGTTTTGTGTTGCTGAACTCCCGGAACAGCAACGCATCACCACCCTGCGGCCTCGCGGCAGCAATCGCTGCGGTGGCCGCTGCAACAGCAGTCTCAGAAAGAGCGGCATAACGCTCGTCAAAGGTCTCAATCAGCGTGGTCTTTATAGACCCAAACATCTCCGGTATCTCTGCCCTGATGGCCACAGCCACCTCCTCATGGATGATCCGGCGGATCTCCTCATCACTGGTACCATTGCTCTCAGGCATCAAGCGTGTCCTCACCATGATCTACCTCTGAAATACAACATACGATAAATTAGAACCCATACGAGCATACTCACACTCGTCGACTCTTTCCTCCTTGATCCTTGGTATTCCAAAGATTCTTACTTGGGTTGTACACCGCTCCGGTGCTTTTAGTACGGGCCCAATACTACTGTCCGCACCGTATCAGAATACACCCCAAGTCCTCCTCTTCGGATCCCAAATTCCAAGTACACTAACATGCATAGACCTTCTCTCTAAAAAATCTCTCACAAGCCCCTCGCTGCTACCCACTCACTCTCAAGCATCTCATAGCAGCTCACCTCTTCCTAGGCTAAGGCGTCACAAATTAGGCCACTCTAGTCCTAATAGGAATACCTAGCCTACTCTACCATGCGGATACATCATATCAATATCAATAGCACATAACATGAAGGTATTTTGGGAAACCACCGTTCGGGCACGGACTGATCGTACACACAACTCTGCTCTGCGTTTCTTTTCAAAATCTTTTACTCTTTTTGAAAATACTTCTCAAATCCTCAGTTTGAGTTCAAATACGCCCGAAGGTGTACTCGAATCCCTCAAACCAAGGCTCTGATACCAACTTGTAACACCGTGAATTTCAAAATATTTTTTCACAAACTATAAAAACATTTCTCATTTAATTTTCATAAAAAACATTAAGTTTAAATCCCAATTCACATCATACAAAATCCCAAGATCATATACATATCAAAAATCCCATGCGTGTGTACAGATCAAGTCGGCGCCTTCCCACGGTCATCGCTAGTACCTGAAACAACAACACTAACACTGTAAGCACAAAGCTTAGTGACTTCCCTAAATACCACACACATAACACATATTAGCCACTCGAGGCTATAACTCTATGGGTCCGTGCACCCAAACTCTGTGAACACTCAGGTTCTGACTCTGTGAACCTTCCGGTTCCAACTCTAAAACATGCACAACATAAATCACATAGAAATCATGCAGTACAACACATCACATACATATAGCATACAAATACTCTGATCACATAACTCCGGTTACCTACTCAAGGCAAAGTATAGTGAAAAGACTCACCTCGTGTATCTCGATAAGTCGCGAATCCTGGAAATCACTCGTGCTCGATCCTCCGAGCTATAATCCCCCTATAACATCATACATCTCTAATTAACACTTTTACCACTAAGGTTGACTACCCCTATCAAGTCAACTCTTGTCAACTCTGGTCAACGGTCAACGGTCAACGGTCAACTTTGACCGGCCTCGGCGAGTGCACTAGGGCGACTCGGCGAGTCTATACATATTCACCAACTCTCTAGGATTCTCTTTTGACACGTCGAGTACTCCCCTGACACAACGGGTTCCACCTGGCATGAATCGCGGGGCCACCACGACTCAACTCGCCGAGTCTCAAGAACAACTCGGCGAGTCCCAGCTCAACTCAGTCCAACTATCAAACCTCTATAACTCTCCCTGACTCACTGAGTCGACCCTTAACTCGGCAAGACCACTTGCTGAGTGGTTATGGACAATCTTCATGCTACTCGCCGAGTCTGTTCTTCAGACTCGGCGAGTCCATGCCATGCATAAACTCAAACTAGCTTCTGATGTCAGATTTGCACCATCCACTCATAGATCTGGCCCTCCTAAGCTTATTCATCACGTAAAGTTCATATCTTGGTTACCATACAACACCTACAAGGCTCTTTTTGGAGAATGACCTCTAGAATGGCAACCCTAGCCTCCAACCCAAAAGGGATGACATAAAGCATGACATTAGGGACTCTATGGACCTACTAAGGTCCAGATCTAAGCACCATATCCCCATGGGACCTCTCACACTTCCAATACAAAGCAAATAAGGCATGAAGAAACCCTAGATTTGACCATATCAACAAAAATACGGAAATAACCTTTGGATGATACCTCAAGAAGCCTCCTCTGATGAAATGAAAGAAGATCCAAGCTCCCCAACTCTTCTAGCTTGACTTTCCTCTTCCTTTCTTGCAAAAACACACAAATTTGGTGAACAATAGCCTCTTTTCTCACTCACACAAATCCCTCAGCTGCTTTGGTGCTCTCAAGATCCAGGTAGCCGCAATGAAGGGCCATAAGGTCCTTTAAATAGGGCTTAGGACCGGGAAATTAGGGTTTCATTAAACAGCGAGGACTCGCCGAGTCCAGGCGCGAACCCGCGTACAAAACCGCGATCCTACTCGACGAGTCTGAGCTCCAACTCGCCGAGTCCCCTCACAAAACATCAAAAACATAAGCATAAAAAGATACCTGGAAATCCGGGCTGTTACACAACACCTTTCAATCGTAATTCTGCCTCCTAGGGTTCCAGAGAAATCCCTAATCTCGATCTTCAAGTCCCTATTTATATTATTCTGGAAACAGAGGTGACTCGTCGAGTCTAATGACTGACTCAACGATTCCGTCACTTAAAATCCGTGTACGGAAAGGACTTCTAGAGGGTCTCGAATCTTCGATATGACTCGTTGAGTAGTCGTCCCTACTCGCCGAGTCCTTCTTGTTTTTGGCATTTTTCTTCTTTGTTTCATTTCCAAACTTTCGATCGTTACTCCTGCTTCCTTCTGCTTCCGAGCTTCCTTTTTAGACTGAAAATATAATTGAAAAATATTAAGTATCTTTTGTCCATAAAATGTAAATAATTAGCCAAATAATGATAAGAATCTATACTAAATATATAGGTTCGAACTCGTGACCTTCAACCTCCCTTAAGTAGATAACACCTTAACCAATCAAGCCGAATGCTTACTTGGTTTATTCATTCCTAAAACCACTTTATATAATAACAAAATCCATAAAACATAAACAATAAATAAATTACAAAAAGAGTTTTTTACATCATTTTTTATAAATAAAACAAAATATATTTTATCGTATTATAAAAAATGGTTTTTTACAAACAATTTATATGTATTTTATGTCTTTAAAAAATTAGTTTTCGTCTTTAAAAAATCTGTTTTCATCTATAAAAAAAACATTTATATGTATTTTATGTCAATCCATTTTCAACTCCCTTATATATTTTATTTTATATAAAATATGCTTTTTTGTCTTTAAGTAATCCGTTTTCATATAATATGTTATTACGATGTATTGGAAGACAAAATTGACCGAATATTTTTTGTTTTGGCCCAATCAGTTTTCTAAAAACCGTTTTTCGGTTATATGTATTTAAAAATAACACAAAAACCTATTCAGTTGTATATCTTATTTAAAATATGTATTTCAACATAATCCTTAGTTTTAAATCGTTGGTTAAAATGAAAATGGAAAAAAATAATGATATATCTTTTGAAATAACAATAAATAACACTATTCCTGATATAAAATAAAAAAAAAAACCCTATATAAATTATTTAAATACATAACAAAATCGTTATTAAGTTTCTTTTTTTATGCATTTAAACAAAGTTATATGTTTTTTTATTTTATTTCATGTCACGAATAATGTTAATTATTGTTATTTCAAAAAGATATATCATTATTTTGTTTCCATCTTGATTTTAACCATACGAGTTAAAACTAGCGATTAAGTTCAAATACGTATTTTAAATAAGATGTACAACCAAATATATTTTTTATGTTATTTTGGAATACATGTAACCGAAAAACAGTTTTTTAGAAAACCGATTAGACCACAACAAAAAACATATTCAACCGATTTTCCTTCAAATACAATGTAATAACATATTATATGAAATCGAGTTTTTTAAAAACATAAAAAACCATATTTTAAGTAAATAAATACATAAAAACACATATAAATTGTTTGTAAATTTTTTTTATATTACAATAAAATATGTTTTGTTTTATTTAAAAAAAAATTCTGTAAAAATGTACTTTGTAATTCATTTATTGTTTATGTTTTACAGATTGTTATGATATAAAATAGTTTTACGATGGAATAAACCAAATGAGCATTTGGCTCAATTGGTTGAGGTGCTTGTCCTTTCAAGGGAGGTAGGGGTCTCGAATTTGATCCTTTCCCCTTTTCTTCAGACTATTTATTTGTCTTTTTAAAACAGACTACAAAAATGGTACATATATTTGTCTTTTTAAAACAAACTACAAAAATGGTTACCGTGGTTTGCAAATGTGAATTCCTTTCCACACTTAAAAAGACCAAAATACCCCACATGGGAGGCACGTGATATGCATAACGGGTGATCATTGACGTAGTTAGTAAAAAGGGCCATTCGTGCAACTTTTACAAACCATAGGGACCATTTGCATCAAAAAAAGTTAGTAGAGACTGAGTTCGTGTAACATCCCGACTTCCAGATATATGATTTATTTCTTAAAAGGCAAAATACCCTTAGAACTCGTCGAGTTGATGGCCTCAACTCGACGTGTTGAAAGCTTTTGCGCTGCAGATTTTCTTGGACCAACTCGACGAGTTGGTAAGGGAGAACTCAACGAGTTGGCGGCTAGATGGGAAACCCTAAATTTTAGGGTGTGCACCGTATATAATCTCCTTAAGTCTTTGAGGCTAATCTCTTATCAGCTTCCAAACCCTAATATCGACCTTGTGAGCCCTAACCTTTATTTCCTCTTATATTGTGAGTTAGTGTGGCACTTTTTGGAGCAAAGAAGGAGAAGAATGTGTGAAGGGAGCAAGGATCTAGCAAGCAAAGCATTTAGCCTCCAACCTGGCACACTTGGGGATTGTTGTGAGAATTCAAGATCCGATTTTTATCTATATATGGTGCTAGATCTTGCTTATATGCCCTTTTCTCCCTTATTCTTGGTTGTTGCATGAATGGACTTCATAAAATTTGCAACTCTATGAATATCCAGAGCAAGGTGGCCTCATAGTGAGTTAGATCTGACTTTTTGTCAAGCTTTGATGCCATGCATGGATTTTAGGGCATATTTCCCACTTTTTGGCCCATTTTGGCTTTAAGACATGCATTGGACATGCATGTGTATAAAGCATCAATCTTTGGTACCTTTTTGAGATTAGAAACTCTTAGAGAAGAGTATGGGGTCCAGATCTCTAGAGTATAAAGCATGCATGTGTATAAAGACTTTGTGTAACATACACGTTAAGTTATTTTGTTTTGTTAGTTTAAATATTATGTGGTTTTGAGCAATGAGTTCGAACAAGATAGTTTTATGAGATTTGAAGTAAAACTATGTTTAGAATCATTCGGGAAATATTGGAAGTCTTATGAGATTCCGATGCAATACATGTCAATGGGTTTTTAAAGTACAACTGATGAACATATAGTTCACACACTTATAGGTTGCAAGCCTGCTAGTGTCCCACAGACCGTCTAGAATAGTCCATGGTTGTCATCCAAACTCTGTTGAATGACGGGGCCATCACTTGGGTCATCGCTTGGGTCATCGCTGCTCACCATATTTTATCACTCATCTTTCATCGCTTATCATTTATCTCATCTTTAATGTACCCGTCTTTTACGCATCATAATTATAGGTATAAAATACATATATAGTTTAAATCATTTAAAACTTATATAAATCATTCATTCAACATCCATCTCAAATAAACAAATAATATATATTCACATAGCACGTATTTTATATAAAATACTTCATATCTATGTGTAAGATGAAAGTGACTACACACTCACATGATAAGACGACGATTGGACAACACTTCGTCCCTTAAAACAATATTCTTCAATGAAACCAGGATGTTTTCACAAAAACCGGGTTTCTTGTGGGAAGATTTTCGGCTCGAAAACTCATTTTCTCGGGATCTTTGGGGCGTCGGGACTTACTTCGGGTGTCGGGGATGATACCGGGACTTCAGGGGTGGGGGGTTAAAAGTAGGCTAAAAAAGGGTTTTAGAGTGAGAGGAAGTAGAGTTAGTAAACAAAATACGACAACCTTGCTTTCTGTTTATAGGGGCTGAAACTCATCATTCATGTCGTGAACCATAAGTGTTCAGGTCGTGACTTTGATCCTGGTCATCCCCGAGGCTTTCCATGTGTCTTCTAGGCTCGAAACATGTCGTTCATCAAGTTCACGTTGTGAATTTCTATGTTCTCGTTGTGAGTTCAGTCAAACCTTGAAGTTTTTGTTTCGAACTTCAGAAATTCATATCTTTCCCATACGAACTCCATTTTTGACGTTCTTTATATCCACGCGTAGGTGATATTATGCTCTACAACTTTCGTTTAGACTTCATCGGCTAATTTTGAACTAATTTTTAATATTATATTATTTACGGGCCGGGACAGGAAAATTCCTTTAAAAATTCATAACTTCTTCATCTGATGTCCATTTTCATCTGTGTTTTTATCGTTTCGCTACTATTAACGAGATCTTCAATTCTCGTTTAGATTGTTTCGGCTAAAAATCACTCGATCTGAATTTCGACTTTTGGGCTGCATACTGCTAAGTCGAAACATAGAAAAATGATAACTTCCTCATACATCGTCATTAACGCTTAGCCCAGAAACACGAGCGTTACAATTCTCTCTTCCTTAGAATGATTCTGTCCTCGGAATCACGGATCAACAAAAAACTGCGGATAGCGACTCATGCTGTCACTCTCCGTTTCCCAGGTGTGATTTGGCATATTCGAAAGTTTCCATCACACTAGCACTAAATCGACCATCTTGCGTCGCAACTACTTAGTCTTACAGTCAACAATTTCCTCGGGTTCTTCAATTAACCTCTTGTTTTAATCCAACCTTAAATCATAAATTAGAATTATGCCGGGAACTTCTGACGTGAACTTCCTCAAATATCACACGTGGAAAGTGTTATGAATCCCATTTAGTTCTTTTGATAGTTCTAGCTTGTAAGCTTGATTCCCAATCCTCTGAACAACTTTAAACGGTCTAATAAACCTTGGAATCAACTTTCCCTGAACCACGTAACATACTCATCTTAGTCAGACTCGATTCGATATGACCTCTAGGGTCAGAATATCAATCATCTTCTTAGTCATTACCGAAACGATGGTAACGACATACTTGAATAAAAACGAAATCAATTACTAGCTTCTTGGTAACCTTGTGACTTTTGCCTGATCCAAGTGTGAGTCCTGTGCTTCCAGTAGTATAGATCTCTACTACTATTCACACATACTGATACTCGTCCCAAGTATTGTCTCCCAGTCCCCAAGTTCTTATTTCCTAAAATCACAAAATGATTTAACACATATGAATGTGTCCAAATAATCATAAAAATCTAGACTCTACTTGGACTTCTTCTATGCATATCTTCAATCATCAATTCTGCTTCAACTCGTTTGGTGATGGAAACGCTAGACGATAAAACACCTTCAGAAATTACACCAACCGTTCTATCATCCCCCAATCAAATGTGTATATTCGGATGTACCGTACTCCTCTATACATACTGTTATTTTATTATTCTAGAGGAAAGATACCATTTTTACGATAACTTCCGATAGGTATCATTTACTATCGTAAACCTTCTCATTTCCTCAATTTACTCAGTTCACTATGACTTTTCACCATGCCGTTATTTTCACAAAAGCAGGCGTTCAACATATTGGAACGAAAATATAGATAGAGGAAGGTTTTGACGTGTATTCCTCCTTATTACTTTGAAAAGTTACATGTCAGTTCTAATATTGTAATTAAACGCTTAGAATCCTGAGCACATAAATTTTCCAGATTCGGTCGGCAACAAGCCATAGATCCAAACAAATAATCATATATGGCAAAAATATAGCATTTAGCACATAAAATCATTTTAGGCATCTTTGCTAAAATATACTAGTGCTCGTGTCTAAAATATGGTAGACACTCATCTCACGATCATCACTTGGCATTCTAAGTTTAAGGCTAGAAATCCTACAAATTCCTAGTTCGCTTAAACTGATGCTCTGATACCAACTGTGACATCCCCAAATTTCTCAGCCAGAAAAGACCGATTCCGTTTATGCTTTTAAAATAAAATCAGAGTAGTCTTTCAAAAGGTGTTGCGGAATTTGTCCCCAAAACAAAATATGATAAAAAAAATTATCAAAGCATTTCTTAAAGAAATGGATTTTCATTGTATTATAAAACCTCGAGATGTCATGCTCCGATACTCACCAAAAGCATAAACAATACCATATAGGCCTTACAACATTTACTTATATCTACTGGCATATAATCCAAAATCCCTCGTCATCGTCTAACTATGCTCTGGGTCCACTACTTGTAATAAAGAAAGTTGAGTGGGTCAAACTTGGGAGCCTGGTGAGCATATAGGGTTTTCAACGCACAATAAATAAATTTATTATGCTTAAACATCAAACAATCAACCTAATTACCCTAAGAATCATCTATCGCTCATTCCTAAGGATTCATCCTAAGGAATAGGCACGAAGTCACATCGTCACCAGTGTTTATAAAATATACACTAAGTCCATAGCTGCCAAGGTAACCAAAGAAATAGGCACGAAGTCACATCGTCGCCTGAGTTTATATAACAGGAACTAAGTCCATAGCTGCCAAGGTAACTAAAGGAATAGGCACGAAGTCACATCGTCATCCGGGTTGATACAACAAGCACTAAGCTATAGCTGCCAGGGTTTATACAACATGTGCTAAGTCCATAGCTCTCATTTATCGACAATATTATTCACGGGAATCCACCTGCAATACATGTCAATGGGTTTTTAGAGTACAACTAATGAACATATAATTCACACACTTACAGGTTGTGAGCCTGCTAGTGTTCCATGGACCGTCTAGAATAGTCCATGGTTGTCATCCATACTCTGCTGAATGATAGGGCCATCGCTGGGCTCATCGCTTCTCACCATATTTTATCACTCATATATCATTGCTCATCATTTATCTCATCTTTAATCTACCCATCTTTTACCCATCATAATTATAGGTATAAAATACATATATAGTTTAAATGATTCAAAAACTATATAAATCATTCATTCAACATCCATCTCAAATAAACAAATAATATATATTTACATAACACGTATTTTATATAAAATACTTCATATCTATGTGTAATATGAAAGTGACTACACACTCACATGATAAGACGACGATTGGACAACACTTCGTCCCTTAAAACAATATTCTTCGATGAAACCAGGACGTTTTCTCAAAAACCAGATTTCTCAAGGGTAGAGTTTCGGCTCGAAAACTGTTTTTCTTGGGATCTTCGGGGCGTCGGGACTTGCTTCGGGCGTCGGGGATGACACCGGGACTTTGGGGGGTTAAAAGTAGGCTAAAGAAGGATTTTAGAGTGAGAGGAAGTAGAGTTTGTAAAAAAAAATACGGCAGCCTTGCTTTCTATTTATAGCGGCTGGAACTCGACATTCACGTCGTGACTTTGATCCTGGTCATCCCCTAGGCTTGTCGTGTGTCTTCTAGGCTCGAAACGTGTCGTTCATCAACTTCACGTTGTGAATTTCTATGTTCACGTCGTGATTTCAGTCAGACCTCGAAGTTTGTGTTCCGAACTTCAAAAATTCATATCTTTCGCATACGAACTCCGTTTTTGACGTTCTTTATATCCACACATAGGTGAAATTATGCTCTCCAACTTTCGTTTAGACTTAGTCCGCTAATTTTGACTTCATTTTTAATATTATATTTTTAACGGGCCGGGAAATGAAAAGTCCGTTAAATGTCATAATTTCTTCATCCGACGTCCGTTTCCGTCTGTCTTTTTATCGTTCCGCTACTATTAACGAGATCTTCGATTATCGTTTAGATTGTTTTGGATAAAAATCACTCGATTTAAATTTCGAGTTTTGGGTTGTATATTGCTAAGTCGAAACTTAGAAAAATCATAACTTCCTCATACGAAGTCAGATTTGGGCGTTGTTTTTATGACCGCTCTCGGTTTAACGAACTCTACGACTTTTGTTTAGATCACTAAGGCTAAAAATCGTTCTATTGTAAATTCACTATTTACGTCACGCAGTGTCGTACCAGTTCTGTCGCGAAACTTCGACATGTCATAACTTCTTCGTTATAACTCGGATTTCAGCATTCTTTATATATCCGGAATCCTTGCCATGACCACTACAACTTCCTTCATAGATATCGGCTCTATCTGATATTAGTTTTTGACGCTTATTTTTATTCTTAATCATAATAATTAAGTTTAAAGCACATAATTCATTCTTATTACATCCAAACGAGTTCCAATGGTTGACCTAAATTATTATATCATCATTAATGCTTAGCCTAGAAACACAGGCGTTACAAAAAGCTCCCCCACAATCACTAATCCAAGAAGTTTGGGATCCTCAGGGCTCCAGGATCCGACTGCCTCAGTCACCACTGTAGAAATTTTCTCTATGATGAGGAATATGACACAACAGGTGACCCAACAGCAGGAGGAGAATAGAGCACTACTTAAAGAAGTGGAGAGGATGAAGGAAGAATTTTAGAAATCACAGGAAACTATGCCCACAGTTGTGCAACCAAGGATCCTAGACTTCAATAATGCAGGATCCTCAGAAAATCGACAAAAGGACACAAATCGCGCCACTATGGCGACACCCTAAGGGCAAGAATGGACAACCTAGCGTCCATGATCAATGAGCCTTTCAACATTCCTAGAAAACTTGACTCTAATAACTTCTTAAATATTAATACTATTAATACTAACTACACTAATGTTGATGCAGGAATCAACCCGAATATGGCTAGGGAACTTTAAGAACTAAGACAAATGATCTTCAGTGTACCCGTAGTGGTCCAACTAATACCAGAAGCATCCCTAAAACCACATGATCTCGAGATTTACTCCTACGATAGCTGATAACGAAGTTCCTAAACGCTTCCAAACTCCTAGCATGAAGCTATACGACGGGGCTACAAATCCCGAAGAGCATATAGCCCAACATAGAGAAATGATGGAGATCATTCCCATCCTAGGGAACTTGAAGGAAACTTGCCTATGCAAAGGCTTTGGTTTGATTCTCACAGGATCAACCCTCAAATGGCTACTAAACATTCCCTCATACTCTATTACTTCATTTGCACACTTAGTTAATATCTTTAATAACCAATTTTCTTACAACAGAACCTTCGAGAAGATCACTAGTGATCTTTACCGGGTGATTCAAGATCCTAAGGAAAAACTTAGGGACCTTGTTAACAGGTTTGGCAGGGAAGCTTTGAGTATCCCTAACATTGACATGGCCACCATTGTGGAAGGTTTCAAAATGGGATTAAGAAAGGATTCTCCCTTCTATGATGACCTTGTGATGACCCCATGCAAGAGATTGGATGATGCTAGGTGCCAGGCATTAAGGTTTATAAGGCTCGAAGAGGATAGAGAGATCTAGAAGAGAAGCAACGTTTCAGATCAGTATGAAAACACAAACAGAAAGGCCAAATCCTCAACTCAAAGATCCTACAAAACGAAGCCCTATTCCAAACCGGATCATCACACGGTTAATGCCTTTGAAGATGGAGGAGAAGAGGAAGAACTTCCTAAAATCACTGAATATTATTTTTTTGTGGATGTTTCAGGGGTAATTCATGCTATGTAGGATCTCGAAGATAAAGCAAGATGGCCAAAGAGAGATAACAAGTCAACCGCTTGGAAAGACAAGTCCAAATGGTGTGCTTACCATGAAGACTTTGGTTACAGACGGAGGACTGCAAAGCTCTACGAATCAACTACATCCGTAGGAAAGGACACTTCAAAGAGATCCTCGGGAGAAAAAGAGAAAAATCCAAGGAAAATAGCCATAATGATCGTAGGATCCTGAGAAACCAGGATCTCCACCCGCTGACGCTAAGATCCCTGGTACCTCTTATTCTCAGGCTAAAAGGCACGCCAAGGTCTCCAAAACAGGAAAGGATGATAGGCCACGAAGGAATACCGTGGTTAGCAACCAAAAAGAAATTACATTTGACGAGACGGAAAATGAAGGAATTCAGGATCCTCATCATGATAGACTCGTGATAACGCTATATATGGCCAACCATTTCGTCAAAAGGATCCTCGTTGACGGAGGATCCCCGGTCAATATCATACTCCTAGACGCACTAAAAAGAATGAACAACCCATAATCGAAGATAGTCAGAAAATCCTCAGTCCTCATAGGATTTAGCGGGGAAACAAAACACATAGTTCAAGAAATAAAGCTACCAATATACATAGAATGGGTAAACTTCATACAAAATTTATGTGTTATTGACAACATGTCTTCTTATAATGTGATACTCGGATAGACCATGGATCCAAGAGATGAAAGCGGTTCCATCAACATACCATAAGTGTGTGAAGATGCCCATTCCATGGCGGACGGTAAAGATCATGGGAGATCAATAAGAATCGAAAGAATGCTACAAAACCTCTATGAAATCTATGACAAAACCCCAACAAACATAGCAATTAAGGCAGGGGGCATGTTATGTTCTAGAGATAAAGGAACAAGACGTAAAGGAAGTGCCCCTGGGCATCGAGGATCCTGAAGCTAAAATCCTCTTAGGATCCTCAATGCCAGAGCAGATCGAGCAGGATCTACTGAATTTCTTAAGAACCAGAAGCAAGACATTCTCATGGAAACATGAGGATATGATAGGTATAGACAAGAGTACTATTATTCATAAACTTAATATTGATCATTCTTTCAGGCCAATACACAAATAAAGAAGGGAAATTTCACCCGAAAGGAATCAAATCATCGAAGAGGAAGTACAGAAGCTCCTCAAAATAGGAATGATCAAGGAAGTGAAATTCCCAATATGGCTAGGTAACGTGGTTGTCATACAAAAGAAAAATGGCAAATGGAGAGTGTGTGTATATTACACGGATCTCAACAAGGCTTGTCCTAAGGATCCTTTCCCTCTACAGCATATTGACTCTATGATAGATGCGACGACTGGCCATGAACTCCTGACCTTCATGGATACTTCAATAGGATTCCAACAAATCGAAATGGAGCCATCAGACCAAGAAGATATTGTGTTTATAACACCAACATGTATATATTGTTACATCACAATATCAAAGATTGGTAAATCAAATGTTCAAAGACAAACTGGGGGATACCATGGAAGTTTATATCTACGACATGGTAGTGAAGTCGAAGAAAGCCAAAGATCACCTTAGAGACCTCAAGGAACAATTTGATATCCTAGACGAGTACAATATGAAGCTGAACCCACTTAAATGTCATTTTGGAACGAAATCAGGCAAGTTCCTAAGATACATGGTAACCAAAAGAGCGATAGAAGCAAGCCCAGAACAAATAAAAGCAATCATGGAACAAAGATCCCTGTGTTCAACAAAGGACATCCAGAGGCTAACCAGACGAGTAGAAGCACTCAACAGGTTCATTTCAAGATCCTCAGAAAGGTGCAAGCACTTTTACGATAGCCTGAAAAAGAACAAGAAATTTTGGTGGAAAGAGGAACACGAGAAAGCCTTCTAGGAACTCAAAAAATACCTAAGCTCTACTCCACTACTGGTGAAACCTATAGATGGAGAACTACTTATTCTATCTCTCAGTATCCCCAAACGTGGTAAGTGTCGTTCTAGTCAAGGATCTTAATGGGGAGTAACATCCTATCTACTATGTAATTGAAAGTCTCCTGGATCCGAAAACAGGTACTCTCATCCCGAAAAATTAATTCTTGCCTTAGTGACTGCTTCTACCAAATTAAGACACTACTTTGAAACACACACTATACATGTAAAAACTATCCTATAAAGAATGTCATGAGAAAACTACAAATGTCAGGAAGGATGGAAAAATGTTTGGTAAAATTAAGCACATTTAACATCAGATACGAACCAAGATCCGCCATAAAATCACAAGCATTAACGAAATTTGTGGTTCACTTTAGTGAGGATCTACAAAACGAAGTAGACATGGATGCCAAGCGAATCCTAGAAGATGAACACATGGGAAAATGGACGCTGTTCATAGATGGAGCTTCCAATCAGAAAGGAACAAGCCTTGGGATCATACTAAACTCGCCACAGGGGGACTTCATGCCCCAGGCAGTTAGTTGTGAATTCAACACTACTAACAACGATTTAGAATACGAAGCACTCATCATGGGACTACAATTAGCTAAGGATCTTTAAATCAAGGATCTTTAAGTATTTATTGATTATGTATTACTAACGAACCACTACAATGGATCTTATGCAGTGAAAGGTGAAACATTAGCATTATACCTAGAGATCCTCGAAACATTAGCTTCTGATTTCGAAAACTTTTTCCTAACCCAAGTTCCCAGAAAGGAAAACACAGAAGCAGTAATCCCTACTGAAGTAGTAATCCCGACGGCAAGATACTTGATGCAAGACCAAGAGAATAATAAGAGGATCCTAGCAGAGGATCTTGATACTATTGACGAGCTTAGGGATCTTGCCAAAATACACATAGCTGCTCACCAACAAAGAATCACCAAGGCTTACAATAGGAATATAAGAGTTAAAAGGTTTTAAATAGGAGACTTGGTATTAAGGAAAATATTCCAAAACACCACGGATCCTAGTGCAGGAAAATTAGCTACCAAATGGGAAGGACCATATCTTATATATGTTGAAGCAGGAGAAGGAGCATACTGGTTAGTGACACTTGAAGGAGATGTTCTGCCAAGATCTCGGATTAAAGCATACTACATGTAAGTAGGATCAAATGATCCACAACAAAACCAAGCTACACATGTCCTTTACCTTAAAAACTTTTATTATTACTGATTTTCTCCTCGGATACATTAATAACTTGCACATCAGCGGGGCGTTAGCTAGACTAACCCCCACCCTTAGCTAACGTTTGCTATGCAGAACAACACACGGTTGAGGATCGTCAAGAGTGGAGATCCTGGAACGTCGGGATCGTCACAAGAGAAGATCCTAGAAAGACTGGATCCTCAAATTTGAACACCCCAAAGCACAAGGATATTTACACACAAAGATACCAATACTTGGTAAACCCCATTATATTTAACAACATAATCTCTAAAATATCATGTATACAAGCTAGAGACTGATCATCTCCCCTACGCCGAAGGGTAGTTAATCCCCTCTAAGGTTTAAAGAGCTAATTACCTCTTTCACACGAACTAAGATTTATATACCTCTCTTGGACGCATGTTATCTAACTGTGGGATACGGATAAGGGGATCATCTCACGATTCAGTGGCTTGGCAACCCTCTAATCTTTGAACACAAGTTGAGATCCTTATGGTTTATAACATTTTCATGTTATCCAGAAATCGGGATCCTACCCTAGTGATTACATAAGGCTTATAACATTTTCATGTTATCGAAATTATACCCCAGTAACTACTTAAAGCTTATAAAAATTTCGTGTTATCAAATATTGGGATTTTGCCCCAAAAATTACACAAGACCAATACCAGCTTCATGTTGTCACATGTTGGGAATGTTCCCCAGAAAATCTGGTCAGACTGTAACGTTTTCATGTTACCTACCCAATGAATTATATCTCAAGTGGGGATCCTCCCTAGAATATAACATTAACATGTTATCTATTTTGTCTAACTTTATAATCCAAACAAATTATCCTAAGGAGAAATTTCCCTTACAAGATCCAAAATCTTTAGGATCTCTGAAGGTAAGGACCTTACCCTTAAGGATCCTCATCAACCTTTGTTGGTAAGGGACCTCGTTCCTAACGTTGAACCAAAATTCTATCCTAAGTTGGAATTTACCCTTAGTAAACTTTCAAAGACTCAAGGAGAAACCCGAAGACAATCTGGTTCTATCTTTCCTTAATTTTGATGTTTTAAAATCAGGAATCCTGAACATTCTAGGATCCTGAATTAATCGCTGACATGTGAACATTCAGAGTCATTTTCTATTTTCACACAAGTTCCAAAACCGTATTAGAAAATTTTATGAGTTGCAAGTTAATCAATAAACTTATAAAAGAAACTGTTAGATTGTTTAACAAAGTCGGTTATTATTTGACTAATCATTATTGATCCATTTTGTTTTTTTAGGATCTTAAACATAAAAAGACCTTCGTATTGTGTTACGTAGGAAATAGAAAAAGACGAAAAGAAAATCAACCATTATATTAAAAGACAAAGAGGCCTACAACCTTACAAAAGCCATGCATTAACATCAAAATATTATACTTCCCTAATCACCTAAAAGGCCTAGACCATAACCTGGTCATCATCGGCCGTCTCCTTCTTCTTCTCATCTTCCTCCCCTCCTGGCCGCACTACAAGATCCTCAGCGACGGCGGAAGGCTTGCCGATTAGCTTGGCTAATGCATCACATCATCCTATCACATCCCAAGATCCTGAATGCTCAAGATCCTCAACCAGCTTGATCTAGGCTTCCACGATAACCACGACAGTTCTTTCCTTCGCATCCGCTATCACTTCCTCGAGGTCTTCAAGGTAATCCTCCTCTCTCTCGTCCTTCTACTAGCTCAACAGCTCTACCCTCTGGAGAATATCTTCGTTGGTGGCCTTCCAGATTTTCTCTTGCTCTTTTAGATCGCACTCGACTTTCTTAGCCCATATCCTAAGATTGCTCATGCATTAAGAAATATGAGTGGAGACCTGGAAGAAACACAGAGATCAGCAACGGAAGAAAACATGTATGTAAAACAAATTCTTTCATGCAGGAAATTTACAGCCTAGGAAAAAGAGGACAACATCCCAAGAGCATCCTCGATATTGAGGCCTTGTAGACTTAAATATGTGTGTAACATATGGACTTTCAGGTATATTATTACTTGTTTTAATTTTTTAGATTTATGGAGTTACTCGAAGAGGTTTGAGCCCAACTCGTCGAGTTGTCCGCGTAGGATTAATGAATGGACTCGACGAGTCAGAGAGCCGACTCGCCGAGTAGGTGCTAGGCAGAGAAACCCTAATTTCTTGGGGTTAGGACCTATATAAGGGAACTTATGGCCCTATTTCTGCCTCACCAGCTGCCTAACCCTTCTGTGTGAAACCCTAAACAAATGTAGTGAGCTAAGAGAGTCTCCAAGCTAGCCTTGAAGGATTTTTGTAATGTCCCAAAATTCAAGTCCAAAAATTTCATTTATAATTAAGTTTCTCATAAAACATTCACTAGAAAATATTGATTCAACACGTCATCTCATAAAATCAAGTATCATGTTTCAAACCCACGACATAAGCAAATAACATATCAGAGTACAATCCCAGAAAACACTGTGCGGAAAATCAAATGTGTGTGTGATGCCATGCTACGCCGCCGACTCCTTCCTCTTAGATGAAGAGGTGTAATAGCCCGGAATTTCAGGTATTTCTTTAAATTATTTTGGGGAATATTTAGGGGGGGACTCGGCGAGTTGATGCCTGACTCGCCGAGTAGGACCGCGGTCTTGGTCACAGATTCGCGACTGGACTCGACGAGTCCATTAGGGACTCGGCGAGTCGACGCTGTTCAGCTGAAACCCTAGCCGTTTTGATTCTGGATCGTATATAATGTCTTTAGGGCTGTCATGTCTCGTCTTTTGGCCGATTGAAGATAACCTAAACGGCTGTGGGCATCTGGAGCAAGGGTGAAGGCTAGTGGAAGCTTAAAGAGGTTGTTAGGCAAGGAGAGGCAAGGTGGTGATCAAAGGAGGATCAAGGGGTTGAGCTCTGAAGGTTGGGGACGCAGGGATCACGTTTTCCAGGTAATCCTCGGATCATTTCTGTAGTTTTGGTGTTGTACACGAATCTAGGGTTTAGGAAACCCATTTAAGGATTTGATAGATTATAGAGTTGTTACAAGTGTTTAAATCCCAGTAATAGTATGTGTAAAGGTCCAGGAAGTCCCATATCTATATATTGCGGAATCATGCGAATTACAGGAGGCAGTTGATTGACTGCATGGCGAGGACTCGCCGAGTCCAATGATCAGACTCGGCGAGTAGCTTGAAGATTCACTAGGACTCGCCGAGTTGTTCTTCAGACTCGGCGAGTAGCTTGAAGACTTGCTGGAACTCGTCGAGTCGTTCTTCAGACTCGGCGAGTGGTGTCAGGATGTCTATACTCGTCGAGTTACCCTTTGTACTCGACGAGTCCGGTCAAGATTGACCGTTGACCTGTATATATCTTAGAGGGGTCAGTTGTCTTGTTTGATGAGATCATTAACTAGGGCTGTGGTATTATAGGGAACCTGCGGACTAGCGGATTGTGTGCGAGTAGCTCGAAGAGGTTATAGCCTGCGTACTACGAGGTGAGTCTTCTCACTATACTTCACCCGGAAGGGTTTGACTGTTAGACCGGAAGGTCGTGTGTGTTATATTCATACTATGTCTAGAGAGGTAGATGCTTTATATGTGATGTGTGCTTATATGCGATAAATGTTATGTGGATCGAAAGATCCGGGCCGGAAGGCAATGTTATGTGGATCGAAAGATCCGGGCCGGAAGGCAATGTTATGTGGATCGAAAGATCCGGGCCGGAAGGCAATGTTATGTGGATCGAAAGATCCGGGCCGGAAGGCAATGTTATGTGGATCGAAAGATCCGGGCCGGAAGGCAATGTTATGTGGATCGAAAGGTCCGGGCCGGAAGGCGTATGTGGGTAAGTCGTATACTGGGGAACTCACTAAGCATTTATGCTTACTAGTTGTTTATGTTTTTCAGGTACTAGTGATGACCGTGGAAAGGCGCCGGCGTGACACGTACACACTGCCACTGTTGAAGATCCTGGAGATTTATTATTTATATTTTGAAACAAACTTGGAATAAACCCTTTTGTCGAATAATGATGTTTTGTTTTAATGAAAAATTTATTTGAAAATTTGAGATGTTACAATTGGTATCAGAGCCTTGGTTTGAGGGATTCGGGGGTACTTTTGGGTGCAACTGAACTCAGACCGGGGATTTGAGGAAAAACTTTTTCCTAAAAATGATAAGGACGTAACATTTTATAAAGGGCAAGGCGGTAAAAACAAGGGTGGAACAGTGTGTACGAGCAGCCAGCGTCCGAACGGTAAAGATCCCCAGAATACCTTACGATGTTATGTTATGCACTGAATTATGAATTGTTATGCATGCTAGAAGACTAGGTATACATGATAGGAATGGAATTGCCTGTTTTGTGATGCCTTAGTCTAGGGAGATTGCTTATATGAGATATTTGGTAGCGTGCAAGTAAATAGTGCATACTAGAAGTAGAGTACTCGTTATTCGGGATTTGGGGAGGAAGATTTGGGACGAATACTGATACGGTGTGGTCGGTAGTATTGGGCCCGTACTATCGAAGGCACCGGATCAGTGGAAGACTCAAATAAGAATCCCTGGAAATCGGAGACTGGGTAGGGCGCGTATCGAGTACAATTGTACTGGGTGGAGTCTCTGATGATTTTATGTTGTATTTCAGAGACATCATGGTTATCACACGCAATGGGGCGAGTTCGAGCGGTGCGAGTGACGAGGAGATTCGTCAGATTATTCAGGAAGAGGTAGCTGCGGCGGTCCGGGCCGAGATCCCGGAGATGTTTGGGTCTATTAAGACCACGTTGATGGAGGAGTTTGAGGAGCGGTGCGCCGCAATTTCTGAAGCTGCAGTTGCTGCCGCTACCGCAGCGGTGGCTGCTGCCAGGCCGCAAGGGGGTGATTCATTACTATTTAGGGAATTCAGCAACACGAAACCCCCTGAATTTGATGGGACGCAGGATCCGATTGCAGCTATGAGGTGGATCGCCGACATCGAGGGGTGTTTCTATACTTGCTCATGCCCGGAGCACTTGAGGGTACGGTTCGCCGTGAACCAGCTCCGTCTGGGAGCGAAGGATTGGTGGAAGTTCGTGACAGCGAACTTCACTCAGGCAGAGATTTCGGCGGTGACATGGGAGAGGTTTACAGAGATGTTCAGGGATGAGTACGTTCCCCCGGTAGAGAGGGAGCGATTGATTCAGGAGTTCTTGACCCTTAAGCAGGGTACTGATTCCGTGGCAGTGATCACACGGAAGTTTCATGAGAGGGCAATGTTCTGCCCCGAGCTGGTATCTACGGAGCAGTCGCGAATGAGCCGCTATTTGGGTGTTTTGAAGAGGGAGATTCGGGAGTTTGTGTCAAACTCCACCTATCGTACTTTCACTGAGCTTCAGGCGAACGCCAGGAAGCGCGAGATTGAGTTGGAGACTCAAGCGAGGGAGGAGGCTGAGTCTCGGCAGGTGGATCGACGGCCGGCCCAGTCTCAGCCGGCAGCCAAGCGGACTAAGTTCGCTGATTCGAGGATGGGAGGTTCGAAGGGTCGCACTTGCGCGAAGTGCGGCAAGAGTCACGAGGGGGCGTGTCGAGCTAGTGGTTGCTACAAGTGTGGCAAGGACGGACATATTGCCAGGGATTGCCCTAAGGGGTTTATGGTTTGCTTTCACTGCAACCAGACAGGCCATCGGAAGGCCGAGTGCCCGCAACTTCGTCAGGGAGCTACACCTACTACCCGGACTACTGAGACCCGACCGGCGAAGGTCGAGGCCCCGAGGGCTCGCGGGAGAGCCTTTCAGCTGACTGCGGAGGAGGTCCGCGCTGCGCCCGATGTTGTGGCAGGTATGTTATCTTTCATGTATTTAATTAAAGGTCGAAATGTTATGCTTATGTTAATATATGTGTAGGTACTTTCCTTGTGAACTCTATGCCTGCTCTAGTATTATTTGATTCGGGTGCGAGTAGATCGTTTGTATCGTTAGCTTTTAGTCAGCACATCGGCATTAGTCGTGAGCCGTTAAGTCGGCCTTTGAGCGTTTCCATTGCGGCCGAGAGGGTGATTTGTGCTACGGAGGTTTTTCGGGGATGTGTGCTAGAGATCTTCGGGGTCGCATTTCCGATTGACCTAATTCCTATTGCGATGGGTGATGTCTGTGTCATTGTAGGCATGGACTGGTTGAGCCGATTCAGCGCTGTCATCGACTGCGAGCGTCAGTTGGTGACTATACGAGACCCTAGTGGGGGAGTTCTTATGGTGTACGGCGAGGGTACCCGTTCGAGATTAGCTTTTTGTTCGGCTGCTAGGGCGAGGCAATGCCTACAGCGGGGACGTAACGGTTTTGTGGCGTATGTGATGGATACGCGGGAGAGCTCCGAGAGACCGAAGACATTGAAAGAGGTTCCAGTGGTGTACGAGTTTCCAGATGTTTTCCCTGAGGATTTGCCGGGAATACCTCCTGCGAGGCAAGTGGAGTTTGGTATCGACCTAGTTCCAGGGGCGGCGCCTATTGCGAAGGTGCCTTATCGTCTTGCACCTCCAGAGATACAAGAATTGTCCTCGCAACTTCAAGAGTTGTTGGGGAAGGGATTTATTCGGCCGAGTAGCTCGCCGTGGGGAGCACCGATTCTGTTCGTCAAGAAGAAGGATGGTTCACACCGGATGTGTATCGATTACCGGGAACTGAACAAGGTGACAGTTAAGAACCGCTATCCGTTACCAAGAATCGATGATCTATTCGATCAGTTGCAAGGGGCATCTTGGTTTTCCAAGATTGATTTGAGATCAGGGTACCATCAGGTAAGGGTGCGGGATGAGGACGTCCAGAAGACAGCCTTTAGGACGCGGTATGGGCATTACGAGTTCGTGGTGATGCCTTTTGGGCTCACCAATGCCCCAGCAGTGTTCATGGATCTCATGAACAGGGTATGCAGGCCGATGCTGGATCGGTCTGTGATTGTATTCATCGATGACATTCTGGTGTATTCGCGGTCTAGGGAGCAGCATGAGGGACATTTGAGGGAGGTCCTTGAGGTACTGAGGTCGGAGAAGCTATATGCAAAATTCTCCAAATGTGACTTCTGGTTACGGGAGGTTCAATTTCTGGGGCACGTTGTAAATCAGGCAGGGATATTGGTCGATCCGGCCAAGGTGGAGGCGGTGATGAGATGGGAGGCACCAAAGTCACCTTCGGAGATCAGGAGTTTCCTTGGGTTGGCAGGGTACTATCGAAGGTTCATTAGGGACTTCTCCAAGATCGCAGTGCCACTTACCAAATTGACCCGAAAGGGTGTTGCATTCTCATGGGGACCCGAGCAGCAGACTTCCTTCGAGACACTTCGTCAGAGACTGTGCGAAGCACCAGTATTAGCCCTTCCTGAAGGGATGGAGGACTTCGTCGTATATTGCGACGCATCGATTTCAGGACTGGGTGCAGTGTTGATGCAGAGGGGCCATGTGATAGCCTATGCATCGAGGCAGCTGAAGCCTCACGAAGCGAGATATCCCACGCATGACTTAGAGTTGGGGGCAGTAGTGTTCGCCCTCAAAATTTGGCGTCACTACCTGTACGGGGTTCGTTGTACCATATACACGGACCATAAGAGTTTGAAGTATTTGATGGATCAACCCAACCTAAACATGCGCCAGAGGAGATGGTTAGACGTGGTTAAGGATTATGATTGTGAGATCCTATATCACCCAGGCAAGGCTAATGTGGTAGCCGATGCATTGAGTCGAAGGGCGGAGGGTACTCCACTGCGGGACGTATGTTTGAGATTGACGGTGGTGACTCCGGTATTAGATACTATTCGTGGGGCACAGGCCGAGGTTGTGAAGTCTGGGATGCAGAAACAGGAGCGGGTCGTCGGGTTAATTTCAGAGTTCGTTATGGATGGGCGGGGACTTCTGACATTTCAGGGTCGGATCTGGGTGCCATTCGTGGGCGGTACGCGTGTCATTTTGATGGAGGAGGCACATAGATCGAAATTCTCGATCCATCCCGGTGCTACGAAAATGTATCTGGATTTGAAAAAGGAGTACTGGTGGCCTTGCATGAAGAGAGACGTGGCTTGGTTCGTGGAGAGGTGTTTGACCTGCCGTAAAGTTAAGGCCGAGCACCAGAGACCGCACGGTAAGTTGCAACCCTTGGAGATCCCTGAGTGGAAGTGGGATCAGATCACGATGGATTTCATCACCAAATTGCCGAAAACTGCCAGGGGAGTCGATGCGATTTGGGTGATTGTGGATAGACTAACAAAGAGTGCACATTTCCTTGCCATTAGTGAAAGTTCATCAGCAGAGAAGTTGGCGGAGTTGTACGTGAGAGAGATAGTATCTCGGCATGGAGTACCGACCTCGATTGTTTCGGACCGCGATGTGCGTTTCACTTCCAGGTTCTGGAAGAAATTCCATGAGGAGTTGGGTACTAAACTGCATTTTAGTACCGCATACCATCCCCAGACCGACGGTCAAAGCGAGCGGACGATCCAGACATTGGAAGATATGCTTAGAGCGTGTGTGTTAGACTTCGGGGGTAGCTGGGATGCGCATCTGCCGCTGACTGAATTTTCCTACAACAACAGCCATCATTCGAGCATTGGTATGCCACCTTTTGAGTTGTTGTATGGTAGGAGGTGTCGGACTCCCATTTGCTGGGGAGAAGTGGGACAGAGAGTGATGGGCAGTACAGAGATCGTACTTCAAACGACTGAGCAGATCCAACGGGTGAGGCAGAGGTTATTGACCGCCCAGAGCCGACAGAAGAGTTATGCGGACAGACGCCGGTCCGAGCTCGAATTCCAGGTCGGCGACTTCGTTCTCCTAAAGGTTTCTCCTTGGAAAGGGGTGATTCGGTTCAGGAAGAGGGGCAAATTGGGGCCCCGGTTCATAGGTCCATTTCTGGTAATTGCAAGGGTAGGTCGGGTAGCTTATCGGTTGGGGTTGCTAGCGGAGCTGAATCAGATTCACAATACCTTCCACGTATCACAGTTGAGGAAGTGTATAGCCGATGAATCGGCAGTGGTTCCGTTAGAAGATATTCAGGTGGATGTGAGCCTGAATTACGCCGAGAGACCAGTAGCTATCAGGGATCGAAAGATCAAGGTTCTACGGAACAAGGAGATACCTCTGGTGTTGGTTCAGTGGCAACATCGGAAGGGATCGGAGATGACTTGGGAGCCGGAGAGTGAAATGTGGGAGCAACATCCGGAGTTATTCGCAGAAGGAGACTTCGAGGGCGAAGTCTAGTTCTAGTGGGGGAGAGTTGTAACAGCCCGGAATTTCAGGTATTTCTTTAAATTATTTTGGGGAATATTTAGGGGGGGACTCGGCGAGTTGATGCCTGACTCGCCGAGTAGGACCGCGGTCTTGGTCACAGATTCGCGACTGGACTCGACGAGTCCATTAGGGACTCGGCGAGTCGACGCTGTTCAGCTGAAACCCTAGCCGTTTTGATTCTGGATCGTATATAATGTCTTTAGGGCTGTCATGTCTCGTCTTTTGGCCGATTGAAGATAACCTAAACGGCTGTGGGCATCTGGAGCAAGGGTGAAGGCTAGTGGAAGCTTAAAGAGGTTGTTAGGCAAGGAGAGGCAAGGTGGTGATCAAAGGAGGATCAAGGGGTTGAGCTCTGAAGGTTGGGGACGCAGGGATCACGTTTTCCAGGTAATCCTCGGATCATTTCTGTAGTTTTGGTGTTGTACACGAATCTAGGGTTTAGGAAACCCATTTAAGGATTTGATAGATTATAGAGTTGTTACAAGTGTTTAAATCCCAGTAATAGTATGTGTAAAGGTCCAGGAAGTCCCATATCTATATATTGCGGAATCATGCGAATTACAGGAGGCAGTTGATTGACTGCATGGCGAGGACTCGCCGAGTCCAATGATCAGACTCGGCGAGTAGCTTGAAGATTCACTAGGACTCGCCGAGTTGTTCTTCAGACTCGGCGAGTAGCTTGAAGACTTGCTGGAACTCGTCGAGTCGTTCTTCAGACTCGGCGAGTGGTGTCAGGATGTCTATACTCGTCGAGTTACCCTTTGTACTCGACGAGTCCGGTCAAGATTGACCGTTGACCTGTATATATCTTAGAGGGGTCAGTTGTCTTGTTTGATGAGATCATTAACTAGGGCTGTGGTATTATAGGGAACCTGCGGACTAGCGGATTGTGTGCGAGTAGCTCGAAGAGGTTATAGCCTGCGTACTACGAGGTGAGTCTTCTCACTATACTTCACCCGGAAGGGTTTGACTGTTAGACCGGAAGGTCGTGTGTGTTATATTCATACTATGTCTAGAGAGGTAGATGCTTTATATGTGATGTGTGCTTATATGCGATAAATGTTATGTGGATCGAAAGATCCGGGCCGGAAGGCAATGTTATGTGGATCGAAAGATCCGGGCCGGAAGGCAATGTTATGTGGATCGAAAGATCCGGGCCGGAAGGCAATGTTATGTGGATCGAAAGATCCGGGCCGGAAGGCAATGTTATGTGGATCGAAAGATCCGGGCCGGAAGGCAATGTTATGTGGATCGAAAGGTCCGGGCCGGAAGGCGTATGTGGGTAAGTCGTATACTGGGGAACTCACTAAGCATTTATGCTTACTAGTTGTTTATGTTTTTCAGGTACTAGTGATGACCGTGGAAAGGCGCCGGCGTGACACGTACACACTGCCACTGTTGAAGATCCTGGAGATTTATTATTTATATTTTGAAACAAACTTGGAATAAACCCTTTTGTCGAATAATGATGTTTTGTTTTAATGAAAAATTTATTTGAAAATTTGAGATGTTACAAGAGGTACCTGAAACCAAAAACTAAAATCGTAAGCACAAAGCTTAGTGAGTTCCCCCATCGTACCACATACCATACAATACCATCGGTATCTTTCAACTGGTAATCATCATCGGTATCTTTCAACCGGTAATCGTCATCGGTATCTTTCAACCGGTAATCGCCATCGATATCTTTCAACCGGTAATCGTCATCGGTATCTTTCAACCGATAATCATCATCGGTATCTTTCAACCGGTAACTGGGGACTATTCCACCCCCTACCACTAGCATACAATAGCAAGATATAAGCACACAACCAGACATATCCGGGTACTGACCTACCCCTTGGTCCTAAGGACCACTATCAGGAAAACTATCCCTATCATGTAACATATCATACATATATATCTCATAACCAACACATACCAGACCAAGATAAATTATCACAAAGACAATTATCTTCTAAATACTCCTCAATGGTGGGCCGAAATTGTGGCCTTAGATCCACCCCTACTGGAAGGTAACTCACCTCGTAGCAGCTGTTGAACGGTGCGGAAATCATCTGACTGCTGCCGCTGCTGTTTTGCAAATCCTCCGGCTATAATTCCCAAAAAAACACTAAGTCAGAAACTGACATCTACTCTTTGGGCAAAATGACCATTTTACCCCTTGACCAAGTAAAAGTCAAAGTCAACTTCTAGTTGACCTGACTCGTCGAGTCCCCATCCTTCCATTAGACCTCATACCCATCTCTACTCATCGAGTTAGGCAATGACCAGACGAGTTTTCCTTCTAAATGAACACCGACTGAATCCTCATCCGATTTGCCGAGTTGAATGAACAACTCGTCGGGTTCCTCATCAACTGATACTCATGTCCTGCCTTGACTCGCCGAGTTGTATGAACAACTCGTCGAGTTACTCGTCATCCTATGAACATGTCGTGTCCTCGACTCGCCGAGTTGATGAACCACTCGCCGAGTTCTATGAAGATTGTCTTGGACTTGCCGAGTCCGTTCATGCATTCGCCGAGTGCCATGAATTTGCAGAACAATTTGCTTAGTCCAGAACGTTGGGTCACTCCCTAAGACTCCCTAACACCCTTCCACACTCATCTGGTCCTGATGACCCTCACTAATACGGGACCAAAACCCTTAGACTCGCCGAGTCGGTCACATCCCTTCCTAAAACTTTGATTTCTGATGTACAACACTTAACCAAAGGATAGATCCAAGCCCCTAAACTCGACCTAGAACGTAAAGTTACAAACTTTACGTGCATGCATGGGACTTTTGAGCTTAAAAGGCTCTAAAATGGTTCTTTTGTTCCATGGGGCCTTCCTTTCGTGCAAAAGCATCCCAAATCTTACTTGTGACTCCAATAATGACATGACCCAGAAGCTCAAACCCCCAACCATGTTTGCAAACATGGTTGGCCACCAAAAATGGCTTATAAAAGCCCTAAATCACCCCAAAGAGGGATCTAACAAATGAATAAGCAAGGTTCAGACTTTATACCTTCTGAAGACTGCAAATGGTGAACCAAACTCGAATCCTTCAGTCTCCTCTTGATCCTCCTATGCTCTTCCTTCTTCCTTGAGGTCAAAACTCACAAGAATCACTCAAAGGTCTTGGATTTCCTCAAAAACGGCTAGGGATTGCTATGAGAAGTGTTTGGGAGCATAAAGGAGCAAAGGAGGCGGCATAAGGTCGTTTAAATAGGGAGAACACCCCTGGATTGGGGTTTTTGTCCAAACAGCGACTACTCGCCGAGTCCAGGACCCCACTCGCCGAGTCCGCAGCTTAAATTTCGTGCCTCATCCCGCTTCTACTTGGCGAGTCAGTCCTTCGACTCGCCGAGTCCTAGGCTAATAATGCAAAAATAAATGAAGATTTAATAACAGAATACGTACCAAGAGCCAGGTGCTACAAATCTCCCCACTTATTTTAGACTTCGTCCTCGAAGTCTGCCGCCCGATCCTGAAACAGCTCGGGGTAGTGCTCCCAAGTCCACTCCGACCCCTTCCGGTGCTGCCATTGCACCTTCACGAGTTCTACTCTTTTGTTCCTCAGATCCTTCGACTTCTAGTCAAGGATGGCTACTGGTCGCTCGATGTAATTCAGACTACCATCAACCTGAATGTCCTCGAAGGGTACCACCGCCGTATCGTCCACAAGGCACTTCCGCAACTGAGAGACGTGGAAAGTGCTGTGGATCTGACTGAGTTTGGCTGGTAGATCCAGCCGGTACGCCACCTTGCCCACCCGGGCTACAACCCTGAAGGGTCCAATGTACCTGGGGCCCAACTTGCCCCGCTTCCTGAATCGGATGACGCCCTTCCATGGCGACACCTTCAGGAGAACTATATCCCTGACCTGGAATTCCAGGCCTGATCGGCGTTTGTCGGCATAACATTTCTGTCGACTCTGAGTAGTGTGAAGCCTGCTTCGGACTTGCTGAATCTTTTCTGTCGTGAGCACTACTTCGGTGCTCCCCATTACCCTCTGGCCAACCTCGCCCCAGCATATCGGGGTCCTGCACCTCCTCCCATACAACATATCGAAGGGAGGACAGTCGATACTCACATGATAGCTGTTATTATACGAGAACTCCGCCAACGGGAGGTAGGTATCCCAGCTACCTCCGAAATCTAAAACACATACCCGCAACATATCCTCTAGAGTCTGGATGGTCTGCTCGCTTTGGCCATCCGTCTGCGGGTGAAAAGCGGTGCTAAAATGCAGACGAGTACCCAACTCGTCATGAAACTTCTTCCAAGACCTGGAAGTAAACCGCACATCTCTGTTTGAAGTCAATGAAACTGGCACTCCATGCCGCACCAGCACCTCCCTGATATAAATATCGGCCAATTTCTCGGCCAAAATGCTTTCCTGAATCGGGATAAAGTGGGCGCTCTTGGTCAATCGATCGAGAATGACCCAGATCGAATCCACTCCCCGCGCGGTCCTAGGAAGCTTGGTGATAAAATCCACCATGATGTCTTTCCATTTCCACAACGGAATATCCAACGGTTGCATCTTGCCGTGTGGGCGCTCTCGGCCTTGACCTTCCTGCAGGTCAAGCACCGCTCCACGTACCATGCCATATCCCGCTTCATGCAGGGCCACCAATAGTCCAGATGAAGATCCCTATACATCTTCGTCGCCCCAGGATGGATGGAGAATCGGGATTTGTGCGCCTCATCCATCAGGACCAGGCGCACGCCTCCATGATAAGGGACCCACACCCCATGGTGAAAATGTTGGATATAGTGTCTATGTCCATAACTATATTTGGTATGTACTTTACGCGACCCGACATGATCCATTTGGGTTGCACTTCACCCAAACAATTTATGGATAATCTTTGGAGAATAGTATAAGTTATGATTTATTAATATATTATAAGTTCTAATATATTAATATAAGATCATATTATTTAATTAGTATTGATCTATAATTAATCTAGGATTAATTTAGAGATCAAAAGTATTAAGAATTAAATATGGGCTCCTATATTTATATAGTGTGGGCTAATGCTCATTTGGAATGGGCTAGGCTTGCATGGAAAGTCCATGGATACTCCATGGAGCTTTAACCCATGGATCTCATGGAAATGAAGAGACATGGGTATTACGGTTTACGTGGATGTAACCCTAATCCACCACACTATATAAAGGAGGCTTTGGTTCTTGAAATCACACTAGTTTTGGTGAGTAAAGTAGAGGGCCAATTTCAAGATAGTTGTGACTATTCTCTCAAGGTTCCAAGTTTGTGGTGATTTGTGATTTCCATTTAAGGTATCCACACTATTGGTGATAGGCTCTAAAACTCCTAGCAATCAACTACAACTACAAGGTAAGTAATTCTACTAGCTTTATTTGATTCAAATTCCCCATGCCATGCTAGATAGGATAAGAACCTTGGAAAATAATTATTTGCATGTATCTTAGAAAAAAATAGATCCAAGGATTATTAGGGTTGCATGTACACTTAGGAAGTGTTAGAATGCTCAAAACCCATCAGTCGTATCAGAGCCAAGGCTTGTTTGTTTGATACTTGATGCAAAATATTGGAAAAAGTCGAAATCTTGCTGTCTGCCTAATGAACTCGCCGAGTCCATGGGGGGACTCGCCGAGTTGATGTGTATCTTCATCCTACTTGCCGAGTAGGTTTGTGCACTCGACGAGTAGGAGCCTCAGAATGCAGATTTTCGACTTTTGCTGCTGGAAATGGACTAGAAACATTACCCTAAACTGTTTTGGTGTTATTAAACTTGTTTTAGATGGTGTAATGTTTATGCTAATCCATTTACAATGGCTAGAATAAAAAATTAAAAGATTTATGAGTAATTTGTGATTCTTGAAATGTTCATATTCATGTTCTCGAACTTATGAAGATTAGATGATCATAGGAATTGTTTGTAACCTACTTGGTAGTTTAATTCTTGATTATAATGTGTTTTAATGGAGTCCATAACTTGTCCTCAAGTTATGGCAAACTTTAGTTCCAACGTTTAGAATTTTAAAAGTTAAAATTCAACCCTTATACTTATAATATTATAAGTTAATAATAATATATATATGTATCAGATCAAGGTGTCTTACCGCTAGTACACCTCATTCACGAAGCCGGTCTATAAGGGGGTATAAGGTTGTTGCCTATAAAATGACAACTTAATGGGTGTCCACTCTCACCCACCGCTTCCTTGATCGGTGGAGGGTCGTTAGCCGAACGGGTAGGACAAGGACTTATAAATTCTCATTAAAAGTATAATGATAATAATACTAAAGTAACTAAACTTTATTGAATTCCCAATCTTAGTTATTTTAGGAAAATGTGAATAAGGTGCTAATCCATGAAATTACACTTTACACTTTGTTTAAGTCGTTAGTGGAGCGTTTGTGGTGAACCGACACACTAACTTGAACTTAACAAGGTAGGTAAAGGGTGACTTAATGTTTATCATAGTATCGATGGAGCGTGTGTGGTTAACCGGCACATCGATTGAGGGGTAATACATTAAGGGTACCAAGTAATTTGCATGGTTACTTCACACCTTGTTTTTTGATCCTCGACATCCGAGTCACAAAACTTGAATGGCACACTCGAGATTGAAACATGCCATTGAAGAAAGCTCAATGAATCTCAAAGAATCTAGGAGTTTCTAAACCAATTAAAAACCTCGTTTTTCATGGTGGAAATTCGTCAATCGTCATTCACCTACCTTCAAATATCTTATAGCTTAGATTACGACATCCCTCTTCTAAGTTATAAAATATTGTGTTGGGTCCTAGCCTTAATACTACATTTGGGTGTTTTACTAAGGACTATCTCTAAATCTAATCTAATCTATTCCCTCTTCTTTTCAGATGTCTTCCAATAACAATGCTTCTGGCTCTAACCCTACTAGCTCTTTCTCTCTCATGAATCTTTGTGGTAGAGTCATCTTCGATGGATCCAACTTTACTGATTTGATCAGGAACATCAGCATGGTCACTCGGTATGAGAACAAAGAATATGTTCTCAACAAGGAGCTAAAGGTACCCAAGCCAACTGCTACTCCTGAAGACCTTGCTGAATATGAGGTATATGAAAGGGATGCTACAAAAGTAGCACGAATCATGATGGCCACCATGATAGCCGAGCTCCAAAAGTCCTATGAGGACTATTATCCTTTTTAGATGCACCAGGACTTGATGGATCGTTACCATCAAAGTGCTCGTCAAGAGCGATATGAAATAATCTCCTCCATGATAACAATCCGAATGAGGGATGGTGAACCCATCACGGGCCACATGTAGAAAATGTAAAGGTATGTGGACCGTTTACTGAAGCTGAATGTGAACTTCCCCGAGGAGTTAGCAATAGACATAAGTTTGCACTCCTTACCATTGTGTTATGATCAATTCCGCATGACATATCACATGAACAACGAAGAAGTCACCCTCAGCAAACTTCAGGGACTCTTGAAGACCGCGGAAAGTGGTCTAAAGGGTAAGTCAGTTGTTACTACTCCTACTCCTACTCCAACTACGGCCAATGTCTTGGCAATCGGGCATGGAAAAGGGAAGAAGAGAAAGTACCCTTCTAAGGGTACAAGGGTAAGACCCTTGAAGACTCCTCTTCAAGCAAAACCAAGAAAGGTTTTGTCACTCCTTCTACTAACCCTAATGAGGCTGAATGCTTCTATTGTCATGAAAAGTCTCACTAGAAGCGAAACTGCCCAAAGTACCAGCAAGATGTGAAGGATGGGAAAGTAATATCCAACCATGCAGGTATATACACTATATTGTCTAATAACTCACCTCATTCTAAGTCTTGGGTCCTTGACACAGGTTGTGGTATTCACATATGTTGTGATTTGCAGGGACTAAGAAGAAATGAGAATGTGGAGCAGGGAAAGATAAACTTGATCATGGGAAACAGGAAAGCTTCACCTGTCACCAAGATAGGAGTTTATTCCTTAGTGCTAAATAGTGGGTTTACATTAGATTTGAATAAGTGTTATTATTCGCCAGAAATGGCAAGAAATGTAATTTCCTTTCATGCGTTGTATAAACAAGGTTTTACCTTTTATTTTGATAATAATAATGGTAGTATTGATGCTTTCTTTAATAATGTTCATTATTTTAAAGCATTACCTTGTGATGGCGTGTATGAAACTGTATCTGTTGTAGATAATCTAGGAAATAACGTATTATATATTGACTCTTCCACTAGATTAGATAAAGCATCTTTATGGCATTGTCGTCTTGGACAGGTAAGCAAGAAATGCATTGGCCAACTTCGAAAGGATGGAGTGTTGGAGTCATTTGACCTAAAGTCAGATGATAGTTGTGAATCTTGTTTGCTTGGTAAAATGACAAAGTCACCTTTTACTGGCACTTGTGCTAGGTGTGAAGGTTTGTTGGACCTCATACACACGGATGTGTGTGGACCCTTTAGAACCGCCACAAGAGATGCTAATCGGTTCTATGTGACTTTCACTAAGGATTTTAGTAGATATGGATATGTCTACTTAATCAAGCATAAGTCAGAAACCTTTGAGAAATTCAAAGACTTTAAGCAAGAAGTGGAGAATCAGTTAGGCAGGAACATTAAGATGCTTCGATCCGATCGTGGTGGTGAGTATCTTAGTACTGAGATTCTTAACTATCTTAAGGAATGTGGGATTGTCTCACAATTGACACCTCCTAGGACACTACAGTTGAATGGTGTAGCTGAGAGGCGCAATTGGACCTCGTTGGACATGGTTCGTTCCATGATGAGTAGAGCTTCGCTACCAATCTCATTTTGGGGGTATGCCTTAGAGACTGCCGCCCATATCCTTAATCTAGTCCCTACAAAGAAGGTTGCCAAAACACCTCACGAGATATGGACTGGAAAAGTTCCCAACCTAGACCACATAAAGATTTGGGGTTGTGACGCTTTCGTGAGACGCGAGACTCACGATAAGCTCGAACCCCAAAACGAAAGGTGTATTTTGATCGGCTATCCACAAAAATCCTTTGGCTACATCTTCTACAGACCCAGTGATAATGTGGTCTTTGTAGTAGGAAGAGGATTCTTTCGAGAGAGAGAGAATTCATGAGTCAAGGAGAGAGTGGGAGGAAAAATTACCTTGAGGAACTTCAAGAGTCAAGTGATGAAGGAACCTCAAACCCTAGCCCTCAACCTGAGGAGAAAACTCCTGTTGAGCCGACTGAAGAATCTATACCTCTGAGGCGTTCCACTAGAGTTAGGAATGCACCTAAGCATTATTATAGTTTCCATATTACTGTAGAAGGTGAGACACTTATCAGTGATTACACATTGGTAAATCTAGAAGAGCCTAACAGCTACACGGAAGCCATGGCAGGCCTTAAGGCTACCAGATGGAAAGAGGCTATGGATAGCGAGATACAGTCCATGTATGACAATCAAGTTTGGAACTTGGCTTACAATGTACATGATAGTAAGATAGTTGGGTGAAAATGGATCTTCAAGAAGAAGACCGACATGGATGGTAATACACACTTATAAGGCACGACTGGTTGCAAAGGTTTATTCTCAAACTCTGAGAGTTGATTATGATGAGACCTTTTCACCAGTGGCCAAGATTAAGTCTATTAGGGTTCTGTTAGCCATTGCTGCATTTCATGACTATGAAATATGGCAAATGGATGTCAAAACCGCTTTCCTTAATGGAAAGTTGGTTGAAGATGTTTACATGGTTCAGCCAGAGGGTTTTTTCAGTACAGAGTATCCTAATAGAGTGTGTAAACTCGAGAAATCCATTTATGGATTAAAACAGGCGCATCGCATATGGAATCTTTGCTTTGATGAGAAAGTCAAAGAATTTGGCTTTTCAAGGAGTGAAGATGAATCTTGTGTCTATATCAAGGCTATTGGGAGTATAGTCAGCTTTTTGGTACTGTATGTGGATGACATACTACTCATAGGAAATGACATCCCAACCCTGCAGGAAATTAAGTCCTGGCTTGGGAAGTGTTTCGCTATGAAGGACCATGGTGAAGCTGCCTATATCCTAGGGGTAAGGATTTCGAGAAACAGGAGTAAAAGACTAACTGGACTTAGTCAAAACACCTATGTGGACAAAGTGTTTAAAAGATTCAACATGCATAACTCCAAGAAAGGTGAGTTACCGATTCAAAGTAATGCCAGATTGAGTAAGACACAAAGCCCTAGTACAAAGGCTATGATAGCAGAAATAAGTCGAATACCTTATGCTTCAGTTGTAGGATCGATCATGTATGCTATGACGTGTACTCGACCAGATGTAGCCTTTGCTTTGAGCATGGTTTGCACGTATCAGGGGAACCCTGGCAAGGCACACTGGACTGCGGTAAAGAATATCCTCAAGTACCTGCGAAGGACTAAGGACTGGGTCCTTACCCTTGGTGGGAGTGATGACTTGAGAGTTGTAGGGTACAGTGATGCTAGCTTCCAGACTGACAGGGATAATTTCCGCTCTTAGTCGGGCTGGGTCTTTACCCTAAACGGAGGGGCAACTACTTGGAAAAGTTCCAAACAGGAGACACTGGCTGGTTCCACTTGTGAATCAGATTATATAGCAGCAAGCGAGGCAACAAAGGAGGCTATATGGCTACATAACTTCATCGGAGACCTTGGTGTTGTACCAGCTATAAAGGAGCCAATGAAGATTTTATGTGACAGCAATAGTGCGGTTGCCTTAGCCAAGGAACCAAGAGATCTTGGGAGATCCAGATACATTGACAGAAAATATCACTTCATTACACATCAAATAGAAGAAGGAATCCTCGTGGCAAAGTGGGTATCATCGGATGAGAACCCAGCAGATCCCCTCATGAAGGGACTGACTCGGGCTATGCATCTCCATTATGCTCGGAGCATAGGGCTGAAGGATGATATTAGTTTTAGTAGTTAGATAATCTCGAAATTTGTAAAATGTAATTGACATTTGATGATAAATAAATGTTGTTATTTATGAGTAAAGTGTTGCTATCACTTGTCAATCGTTTACTATATTTCTTTTGCATGTTTTGACTTCCAAAATAATTATATTTGGTATATCATATTATTCAAAACTTCGCAGTCGGTCATATGTCGGAAGTAGGTATGAATCAAGACTGTCATGATTGATTGCAGAGGTCTAAGATGTTGGACATGGATAAAACAATCATGAGTGCTCATAAGTTCTGAGCATTGGACTCAACCCACGCTCACTGGAATCACTTCATAGAATTTATCTCGAGTGATCGTGAGACCGTAATATCATATAAGTCTTCAAACCTAGAGATATGATTTGTTACCTATGAGTTGGTTATGCATTGATTGTTCGAAAACATACCTTTGTGTGTAATTCAACAAGTAGTAGAGCAAACATATGAGTCGAAGGTTATCTGTTCCTTCTAGGATTAGAAGTTATATCTGGGCCCCTCGATGATTTTGTTTTGACCTATGTACCGGGCCCAGTCAGAACTAACTTGATGTGTTCAGTTAAGTTCTATGTCAAACAAATCGGAAATCGGGAAACAAATGCTGGACAATAACTAAGATCATGTTCCATGTATTTGTCCAGCTGATATCTAGAACAGAGGATTATATGATCACTTATCTAAAATGGCGCGTTCTAGTTCAACAGAGTTTAAAGAGCTACGATTGTTGATCAGTTCCTGAAGTCATACTTGCAACTATAGTTATTAGACTTATCCAAGTGGGAGACTGTGGGATATAGTGTCTAAGTCCATAACTATATTTGGTATGTACTTGACCCGACCCGGCATGGTCCATTTGGGTTGCACTTCACCCGAACAATTTAGGGATAATCTTTGGAGAATAGTATAAATTATGATTTATTAATATATTATAAGTTCTAATATATTAATATAAGATCATATTATTTAATTAGTATTGATCTATAATTAATCTAGGATTAATTTAGAGATCAAAAGTATTACTAATTAAATATGGGCTCCTATATTTATATAGTGTGGGCTAATGCTCATTTGGAATGGGCTAGGCTTGCATGGAAAGTCCATGGATACTCCATGGAGATTTAACCCATGGATCTCATGGAAATGATGAGACATGGTTATTAGGGTTTACATGGATGTAACCCTAAGCCACCACATTATATAGAGGAAGCTTTGGTTCTTGAAATCACACTAGTTGTGGTGAGTAAAGTAGAGGGCCGATTTCAAGATAGTTGTAACTATTCTCTCAAGGTTCCAAGTTTGTGGTGATTTGTGATTTCCATTTGAGGCATCCACGCTATTGGTGATAGGCTCTAAAACTCCAAGCAATCAACTACAATTACAAGGTAAGTAATTCTACTAGCTTTATTTGATTCAAGTTCCCCATGCCATGCTAGATAGGATAAGAACCTTGGAAAATAATTATTTGCATGTATCTTAGAAAAACATAGATCCAAGGTTTATTAGGGTTGCATGTACGCTTAGGAAGTGTTAAAATGCTCAAAACCCATCAGAAGAGTCAATAACCCTCGTCTAACATAGTCGAAAGAGGAAACCTGCCTCACAATCTGCTCACTCTTCCGATGTTCCTCCTTTATAGCCTCCCGCTGAGCCTCCCGGATCTGCTCCAGAAGCGGAGTCACCACTGTATCCTCAAACAGATATCCCTGATCGGTGTTGCCTTGCGGCTAAGCGCATCGACCATGACATTGGCCTTCCCCGGATGGTAAAGGATCTCATAATCATAATCCTTTAGCACATCAAGCCACCGTCGCTGTCTCATATTCAGATTTGGCTTCTCTATGAGATGCCTCAAACTTTTGTGGTCCGTGTAAATCGTACAACGAACCCCATAGAGGTAATGAAGCCAAACCTTGAGGGTGAAAACAACAGCCCCCAACTCCAAATCATGCGTCGGGTAGTTCGCCTCATGAGGCTTCAGCTGTCTCGACGCATAGGCGATAACATGCCCCCTCTGCATCAATACTGCGCCCAAACCTGCGATGGATGTGTCACAGTACACAACAAAATCCTCCATGCCCTCTGGCAGGGCTAAAATTGGCACCTCGCACAATCTCTGTCTCAATGCCTCGAACGCGGCCTGCTGCTCAGGCCCCCAGCGATAGAGTACTGACTTCTTAGTCAGTCGGGTGAGCGGAACTGCTATCTTGGAGAAGTCTTGAATGAATCTCCGATAGTAGCCTGCCAATCCTAGAAAGCTCCGAATCTCAGATGGGGACCTCGGAACCTCCCAACTCATCACGGCCTCCACTTTGGCCGGATCTACCGAAATCCCATTCTGGTTGACAAGGTGCCCAAGAAAATGCACCTCGCGCAACCAGAACTCACACTTGGAGAACTTAGCATACAAGTTCTCTCTCCTCAAAGTCTCCAGAACCTCCTGCAGATGCTCCTCATGCTGCTCTCGCGTCTTGGAGTAAACCAAGATATCGTCGATAAAAACTATCACAGACCGGTCTAACATTGGTCTACATACGTGGTTCATGAGGTCCATGAACGCGGCAGGAGCATTGGTGAGCTCGAAGGGCACCACCACAAACTCATAGTGGCCATAACACGTCCGAAACGCAGTCTTCTGCACATCCTCATCTCTGACCCTCATCTGATGATACCCTGAACGCAAGTCAATCTTGGAGAACCAAGATGCTCCCTGTAGCTGGTCAAAGAGGTCATCAATCCTCGGGAGTGGGTAGCGGTTCTTCACTGTTACTTTGTTCAGCTCCCGATAATCTATACACATCCGATCCAACCCGTCCTTCTTCCTCACAAATAGAATCGGGGCTCCCCAGGGTTAACTGCTTAATCTAATGAAACGCTTGTGTAACAGCTCCTGCAGCTGTGTAGACAACTCCTGCATCTCTGGAGGAGCCAACCGGTACGGTGCCTTGGCTATCGGAGCCGCACCAGGGACTAGGTCGATCCTGAATTCCACCTGTCGTTCCGGAGGTATCCCAGGCAACTCCTCGGGGAATACATCCGCAAACTCTCGTACCACATGTACATTGTCCACCGTCGCCCGACCCGTCTCTTGGGTAACCATAACGTATGCGACATAACTTACACAACCCTGCTGGAGGTAACGCGTAGCTCTCGCTACTGAACATAAAGTTGGTCCTCGCCGTAGCCTCTCGCCCTGAATCACCAGCTCTCCTCCACTTGGGGTCCTGACCCGCATCAACTGCTGCGCGCAGTCGATCACTGCCGCATTAGGGCTGAGCCAATCCATGCCTATAATCACCTTGTTCCCATGCAATGGAATGGGAACTAAGTCTACCAAGTAGTGCTCCTCAAATAACCTCAGCACACAATCTCAAAATACCGTCGATGCCCGCACCGAACGGTCATCTGCAATCTCTACCTCTAGAGGGAAATCCAACATGCCCGAAGACTCGGAAAATCTCTTGCTAAGCGCAAGAGACACAACTGATCGGGTAGGCCTGAGTCAAACAACACCAAAATTGGGATTCCTTTCGCATGGAACGATCCCAAACAGTGCACATATCAATAACACAATCACAACAAAAAAATCAGAGAGAAAGAATCATAGCCGTCACCACATCAGGTACAACGCGTGCCTCCTCGACTGTTAGCTGTAATGCTCGGCTCCGCACCACGGGAGCCTCTGTCTTGACCTTTCGGCCATCTGTAACCCGCGCCATCGCTGAGACCGGCGCTGCTGCTGGGATTGCTGCTGATGTTGATGACAATCTCTGGTAATTGGCCATTTTGTGGCCCCTCTGATTGCAATGCAAGCAAATCAGGTCTGTCATCTGTACTGCAGGAGCGGGGGCAGTACAATCCCTGCCAAAGTGCCCAACCTTGCCACAGTTATAGTAGCCCGAACCCGGCCCAGTGCGACAAGGTACCTCGTGTGAGCGACCGCATTTCCCACAGCGATCCTATCCTGCCTGGCCTTTCGGCCCACCATCAGATCCCTTGGGCTTCTTCCCCGAAGCCCCGGTTGTCAGCCCCTCCATTGCCTTCCTCTTCTGGACGTGCTCCAGATCAATCTCCCTCTCCCTGGCCCTGGCAATCATGGAATCCAAGGTAGGGCAAGCTGAAACACTAACATGCTCCCGAATGTCAGCTCGTAGCATGTCATGGTAGCGGGTCCTCCTCATATCCTCATCACCCACATACTGGGGCACCAGAAATGCCCTGCTCCCGGAACTTGGCGGTGATCTCCGCCACAGTCTCCGTAGTCTGCCTCATATCCAAAAACTCCCTGGCCAGCCGCTGAAGCTCCACAGCTGGCGCAAACTCCGCCCTGAATGTGGTCACAAAGTCCGACCAAGTCATAGCCTCAATAGCCGAAGTTCCCAATTAGTCACGAACAGACTCCCACCAATCTCTAGCCCTGTCTCGCAAGCATCCTGTTGCATATCTCACCTTCGAACCCTCTGGGCAGAAGCTCGTCAGCTACGCAGACTCAATGTCTGCGATCCATCTCCTAGCAGCAATGGGGTCTTTCACCCCATGGAAATCCGGCGCACCACTTCCACAAAAGTTCTTAAAGGACAGTGTGTGCGTACCCACCTGGCTAGACGCCATATCACTCCTGAATGATCAGAGACGATCCTCCATCAGCTCAGCAATCCCCTCCTTGATCGACCGGAATATGATAGGGGTTGACTCAAGGATACCTCTCGTGATCTCAAACGCGATGAACTCGCGTAGCCCGTCATCAACCTGCTCGGATCCCGAACCCGAGCCTGATCCTGATCCTGATCCGGAACTTCCCGCTCCAAGTCATGTGGTCACCATACTAAAAACACACGCATAAAATTCAGGATCATACATATACTCAAGAGATCTAACGCACTCTCCAAAGTTCCCGGTTTCATCCACGCCCTCCTTGGTTCGAGTACGGGTCCTCTGCTTTCAGTAGTACGGGCCCATACTACCTTCCACATCTACCCGTGCTTTCCTCAAGGATTGCTTCAACTTCACCGAGTCCCTTTACCGATACCCTTTCCACTAACCTCATCCTAGGCTTCCCTAGGGCACTCTCCGACCTACCCTCCGCCATCAGCTGCACCAGGAGCCTCTACCATTTCCACCTAACTAACTTGCAGGTACTGTTACATATCCGCTCCTTAGTTAGTCGGAAATAGCCAGAATCCCCATAGCACATAGCAAGTAGCATTCGTGCATCGAGTAATCAAATCAGGCATAACCTATACAGGCCATCCTACTGCTGACTAAACAGTCCTAGCATAAAGCTCATACAATAGGCATAGAAGGCATCCTCCTAGATCCTTAGCCCTAAGTAGCATGCAATTATCAGAATCATATATCAGGCACACAAGGCATCTTCTTAGATCCTTAGTCCTATTCTAGCATGTAATTCTGAATCAAAGCCATATAGCATAACATAACATGTATAGGTATCTTGGGGAAAACTTACTTGAGCCCGACCGGTCACATGCATCACACACGTTGTCTTTCGTAAAATCCTTCCGTTTAGATTTTTAGAAATCCATTTTATTGTAAAAATCTTTTAGCCCCTTAGTTTGAGTCTAGACACCCTCGAGGGCGTGTCCGAATCCCTCAAACCAGGGCTCTGATACCACCTTGTAACGTCCCAAAATTCAAGTCCAAAAATTTCATTTTTAATTAAGTTGCTCAAAAAATATTCACTAGAAAATATTGAATCAACACATCATCTCATAAAATCAAGTAGCATGTTTCAAACCCATGACATAAGCAAATAACATAACAGAGTACAATCCCAGAAAACGCCATGCGGAAAATCAAATGTGTGTGTGATGCCATGCTACGCCGCCAGCTCCTTCCCCTTATATGAAGAGGTACTTGAAACCGTAAGCACAAAGCTTAGTGTGTTCCCCCATCATACCACATACCATACAATACCATCGGTATCTTTCAGCCGATAATCATCATCGGTATCTTTCAACCGGTAATCATCATCATTATCTTTCAACCGGTAATCATCATCGATATCTTTCAACCGGTAATCGCCATTGGTATCTTTCAACCGGTAATCGCCATCGGTATCTTTCAACCGGTAATCTTCATTGGTATCTTTCAACCGGTAACTAGGGACTATTCCACCCCCTACCACTAGCATACAATAGCAAGATATAAGCACTCAACCAGACATATCCATGTACTGACCTACCACTTGGTCCTATGGACCACTATCAGGAAAACTATCCCTACCATGTAACATATCATACATATATATCTCATAACCAACGCATACCAGACCAAGATAAATTATCACAAAGACAATTATCTTCTAAATACTCCTTAATGGTGGGCCGACATTAGGGATAGAATCACACCTCGAAAAGAAATATTTTTCTTTCCAGGTACAATCATTTTTTTTTATTTCAGGATAAGATGTGACTTGTTGGTTTTCACTTTAAGAAGTAAATGAGAAATTTTGAAGGTTGAAAGATTATAGACACGGGCTAACTTAGATAGACCGATGTCAACATCCATAAAATGGTTCATACGATCGATCTAGAAGAGGATCCTTTAAATCACCAGCATAGCCTGGATATAGGAGATTTGGTTGACGTCAAAGAACTTTGAGATGATACCAGAAAAAGGGTAAGTTAAACCTATAGAAAAAGGGTACTCCAGAAAGAAAATCTAAGTGGGGGAGACAAATTCTGGCTAATCCAGAGCATCGAAAGACTTAAAAATAACATCAGAAAGAAAAGCCCCATTTAATTTTAGGGATTCGGTGTCTTCATTATCAAAAAAGCAAATCTCTTCATGAGACAAGGTCATTTGATAGATGAGATCATATTTGGGGATGGTGATGATGCTAGCATAATAACGAACGCTTTCTTGCCCATGATCAGCAGAAAATAAGTTTTAGAAAAAAGGAGCAAGAGCTTTTACCTTTAGGATAACTGATATTGTCTGAAAAAGAGCGCAAAGAAGTAAAGAAGAATTAGGAATCCAAGTGCCCTATTTATGCGAAGATCACAGAAGAAAGAGAAATGATTTCACAGATAATTATGCCTACATTAACAACTAGAATTCTATCTGTTAGAATTTAAATTTTTTTACCCATTAGTATTTTGGAATCCTTATTTATATATTTGTTTTAATTATATGACAAAATTATACTCTTTCAAATATTAGGAATTAATCAAAAATATTTTGCAGGTATAATTTGGGGGCAAGAACCTCAATCCTATCCAGGATCCCGAAACATACGTCAGGATCCTCATTATTATTATTATTATTATTATTATTTCCTAACAAGATTAACAACTATATTTCTTGTTTATTCATCGCTTATTCATAAACGGTCAACTAAAGACTCCTTAAGTCTGAAAAATCATTTAATTCAGGCTTAAGACCTGGAAATACCAAGTCAAAACAACGTGCAAATACTTATTTAAGAGGATCCCGAAATATCATACTTTTAGTTAGTTAGAATAGACAATAAATACACGTGTGTTCTACACACTACACACACAACCAGATCTACTAAAACATTCGTACTTGTATTGTTTTCATCATTTCTATAATTTTTGTTCTAATCAATAAAATCAAACAAGGTAGGTGATCTTTATAACCTCCCAAGGTCTTATGTTGTAGATCCTATCAAGGATCAAGGGATTTCCTTGTAAACCAATCTCGTCATTTTGATCTCACTTTGATCCCATAATAGCTACAACACCACAACCTCTCATACAACTTGGTTGATTCTCATTTGATTGATTTTTGACAACACACCTAGAGGTTAGATTCCTCAATATTTCCAATGAATACTTAGAGTTCTATCAAATGAGGATCAGCAGGCAGAAAAGTTGGGAGGCAAGACCATTTTGGTGTATAGCTTTTCTGAACTCCAAAAACCAAACCAAGATGACCATTCTAGAAACTTCTCTTGTAAGTAGATCAATAAGTATAACAACTTGGAATCACTGATAAATCTTATTTATTGGTTCATAATAATGACTTGTGACTATAAATATAAGTTACACTGAAATAATAGAGTTTAGCTTAACTTACAGAGGTTCTTCCTGAAAAAAATTAGGAAATTGCACTAGCAGAGCTTATACTAGCTAGCTACTACTACTTCACGGATCGTAGAGCTTCGCCGAAGACTAAAACTAAGGGAAAATGGGATAAAATTCGAAGAATACCAAGAAAGAAAGCTTTTACGGGTAAGGGATTTGGACTGGAGATGGAATGTTATTTATATGAAGGAAATTTGGCCTGCACGCCGCGCACCTGACCTGGTCGGCCTCTATTAGCCTAACATTCGAATATGGCTAGGGTTGCTTGGCGGCTTCTAGAATGCTATGCACGCCGTGCGCGTGCTGTGTTTCAAATTTTCAAAATTTTGTATCTTCTTTATACGATCTGCGTTTTTGATGTTCTTTTTATCCATACATAGCTATCAACAGGATCTACAACTTTCATTCAGACTCAGTCAACTAATTTTGACATTTTTTTTTCACACAAGCTTAGTCTGTTAAAGCCTGTATAAAATGCATAATTTTCTAATATGGAGTCTATTTTCGACTATCCTTATATCAATGGGATCCTATTAACGAGATCTACAATTCTTCTTTAGATAAATTTGACTAATCTAAAATTTCGATTTCTATGACCGCACTACTACACTGAAACTTCGAAAAATCATAACTTCCTCTTATGATGTCAAATTTGGATGTTTTTTATATGCATGCTCTCGGTTTAGTTAATACTATGAGTTTTTCTTAAATCACATAGGCTAGAAAATAATTTATCAAAAATTTACATTTTACGATATGTAGAGTTGTGCCGGTTTAATCACGAAACTTCGAAGAAGCATAACTTCTTCGTTCTAAGTTGGATTTGAACGTTCCTTACATCTCCGAAATCCTTATTACGTATACTATAACTAGGTTAATATTATTTGACCTAAATAATCTTTTATTTTTGATGCATAGTTTAATCTTATTTATTATTTTACTTAATACTAATACCATTTTTATAAAATATCGAACAAAACACATAAGCACATAAATATATGAATAATCATTTCTTATTCAATCATATAAAGATTAAAATAGTTGACCAAGGTGATTATAGACTATGACTAATCTAGTAGGAAATGCAGGCATTATAGAAGTCAATAAAGCCTTGGAGATGAACGTCTTGGAGATAAAATTAAGTTTTTTCCATCAAAACCCTTTCGGTTGAAACCTAGAAATCCATGGTACGTCGATATTTAATATTTTTATACAGTCACGAAGCTGTAGAATTCCTAAAAGACACAGATGGAAGAGATTGTGGTAACCATACTGGCCAACAATGAAAAAAGATGCCTTCTTACATGCAGAAATGTGATGCTTTTTGGAGACATAGCAACATCTTTCATCAACCAGCAGAACTTCTACACCCTATCATCTCCTTCTGACGATTAATGAAATAGGGATTGGATATAGTTGGAAAATTACCAAACACTCCTGGTGGAAAGGTCTTCATGCTAGTGATGATAGGCTATTTCTTAAAATGGATAGAGGCATAAGCCTTTGTTCAAGTGGGAGAAAAGGAGGTAGTTTCATTCACTAAACGTAATATCCTGACCAAGTTCGGAAACCTGGCCGAAATCATATGCGATAACAGGTCCCAATTTATAAGCAAAAGGACTAGAGACATTTACACCAGTTGGGTAATTAAAATGAGAACATCCACTATGGTTCATCCTCAAGCCAATGGTCAAGCGAAATCTAGCAACAAGATCATAGTCAACAATTTGAAGAAAATGTTAGATGAAAAGAAAGGAAGATGGGCTAAGGAGCTTCCTTTTGTTCTATGGGAATATATGACTACCTCAAAGGTAGATACATGTCAAAATCTCTAATCCTTGGTATTTGGGTCAGAGGCCATTATCTCAACTTAAGTGGTAATCCCTACGACAATATACCAACTCCAAAATCAGGAGAACAACAATGAGATCCTTGCTCATGATCTCGACACCATTAATGAACTCAGGGATCTTGCTAGGATCCGTATGGCTACTTGTGAACAAAGAATTGCTAAAGCACACAACAAATACATCAAAGTTAGAAGATTCCAAGTAAGTTACTTGGTTATGAAGAAATCATTCAAAAATAACAAGGATCCTAATGCAGGCAAGTTGGCACCGAAATAGGAAGGGCCTTATATTTAGGGGTGAGCATGGTGTGGTTCAGTGTGGTTTTTGGCCAAAACCGAACCGAAAATCGCAACTTCGGTTTTTTGAAATTCAGAAACTGCACCGTTCGGTTTTTATACGGTTCGTTTTTGCAGCTTTTTATTGCGGCTTTTTGCGGTTCGTGTTTTTTTGCGGTTTTTTGTTAGTTTTTTTTTTGGTTTTCATTTTTCCTTTTTACTAAAACTCAAGTAACTCGGCGAGTTACTTTGACTTAGATGATAAGTGCTAATTATTTTTTGGAGATGAATGGATACCACCAGCTCTTTGTTTAAAATCAAATTACATAACCATTCACCCAACATGTCTGTAATGCTTGAACATAATGTAAATTTAATATAATATTTATTTCACGTGTACATGCAATAATATCAATTAATGTATTCATAAAAATGATATTATCATCACGAGTACTCTTCACATTTAAATGTTAAAAAATGTGATAAACATTATTTGTTATTGTAAATACCACTGAATGTATGCTTAAAAATATACAATCATCATCCGATAGATAAAATAGATATTTATATTTATAGAAATTTTAATTTTCATAAGTTCTTGATTCTTAAAAATATCAACACTTTATATATATATATATATATATATATATATATATATATATATATATATATATATATATATATATATATATATATATATATATATATATATGCGGTGCGGTTCAGTTTTTTGCGGTTTTTGTGAGACTAGAAACCGCACCGCACCGAGTATTTTTGGTTTTTGAAAAACTAAAAACCGCACCATCAGTTTTCATTTCCGTTTCGGTTTATGTGGTTTTTTTGGTTTGTGGTTTGGTTTTTGCTCACCCCTACTTATATTTTTGATTCAAAAGCAAGAAAGGGGGCATATTGGTTGGCTACCCTAAAACGAGACATCTTGCCAAGATCCTATAATGCCATACACCTAAAAGCATATTCCATGTAAGTGAAAATTTTCGTTTTCCAACAAGATCCAAGGCACACATTCTTTTCCATTTACTTTTATCTAAAAAAAATTAACTTTTCAAAACCATTATTTACTTAAGCATCAGAGGGGAGTTAGCTAGGATAATCCCATCCCAAGCTAACATTTGCAATTCACATAATTTCAAGGATCCTAGCCGCTACGAATAGAGACTGGTCATCTCTCCTCCAGATAAGGGTACTTAATCCCCTCTAAGGTTTAAAGAGTTAATAACCTCTTTCTCACGAGTTTAGTTTTCTACACCTTGCTTGGACGTATGTTATCTTACTACGGGATGAGAGTGAGGGGATCATTTCAAACGTAGTGGCTTTGCAACCCTCTTATTTCTGAATATATGTTAAGATCCTAACATTTAATCAAAGGTTTATACCATTGACATGTTATCTATGTTGGGATTTTCCTAGTGAATTTCTTACGTTGGGATCTTCCCAAGTAAGTTGGCATTTTCCCCAGTGAATTGTTTAAGTTGGGATCTTCCCTAGTTGTTTTCTAAGTTGGGATTTTCCCCAGTGAATTTCTTAAGTTGGGATCTTCCCTAGTTTTTTTCTAAGTTGTGATCCTTCCAAGTTACTTTTCTAAGTTTGTATTTTATGATACGAAATTTCTCCTACATCAGAAGACTTTAAAAGTATCAAAATTAAACCTAAGGATCATCAGTTGATTGATCGTTGAAGATTATTAAGATCCCAAGAGTTCTTATAAAACCTGAACTCTTTAGGATCCTAATCATCCATGGATCCTCTGAAAACCTACTGCTACAACCACATCAACCATGCAAGAAGATATAAAAAACCATGGCTTAAAATAAAAATGCTTGCACACCAACCCTACCAAAAAGACAAAGTTAGTTGTCTTACACCCAAAATACTAACATTGATTTCAACGAATCAAACCAAAACCACGGTTTGACCATGACCACCAGGAACATTCCATACTTTTTCCTCTTCTCATCCCATCTTCAACTCCCCTGTAGGCTCCTAACTGATGTTAACATGATCGCAAGTTAATTTAGCTAGGGCTTCATGCCAACCAGCAACATTCCAGGATCACGAGTTGGCCACATCCTCTACAATTTTGATCATAGCTTCCCAAACAACTACAACAACGTTACCCTTCACCTCAGTTATCACCTCCGTAATCCCTGAAACATGCTCCTCATTTTTCTCAACCTTCTCTTTTCTCAACATCTCCACCCTCATTATGAGATATTTGTTGGTAGTTTTCCACTCTTTCTCTTGCTCCTTTAAGGCTAGCTCATCCTTCTCAACTCTGGCCTTCAAGTTAGCAGTGAACCAAGAAATATGGTCAAAACTTGAAACAATAATGAGATTAGTAGACATGAAACCAGAAAAACACAGATCAGAGTTCGTGAAATACTTACTGCTTGAGAAAAAGATGCCAGCTTCCTAAGCGTTTCCTTGGATCCGAGGTTTTCCAGGCTCAAATTCATGGCCTTATTGTTTTTCGTCTTTTGGGAGCCTAGAGCCTTAACAGTGAGATTAATGTGAGCCCTCTTCGGAGGAAGAGATGAGGCAACTTTTTCCTTCTTGACCACGATCAAACCATTGGACATGTCATCTTCTAGATCCGAGAGTCCAAATCGAGCATTGGAGCGAGTAGCTTTGTATCCTATATCAAGGATCCCCGTCAGTTTAGAATCCCGAAAATAAAGTATATAATAAGAAGAAAGTAGGATCCTTATCGGTAGCGATTGAAGTAGTAATGAAAGAGCCGTCTTAGAGACTAGATTGCTCAAACTTGAAAGACCTATCAGCTGCAGATAGAGTGAGGAAGCTTGCAACCTTGTCTTCAATATCCTCAACGGTAGGAACGATCTCTTAAAATTCAAACCCTACATCACAATAAAAAAACAAAGAAAGTGAATTTCAGGATCCTTGCAACTAATTAGTAAATCCTACCCATTTTGAACCAGGTCTTTGGCAGGAGATCCTCGTTGGGAATAGTATCACACCTGACAAAAATGTACATCTCTTTTACAGGTTCCGTCATTGTCTTTTGATTTCAAAATGAGTGGAGAGTTGTTGGTTTTGATATTGATCATAAAAATGAGAATTCCTAAAGGTGGAGAGATAAAAAATGTCAGTCAATTCAGTGATGCCTATGCCTAGATCATTGGATTTGTTAGTTGATTGATCCATGATGAGATTAAAACTTAATCTTGAAGATCGATTAGATCTTAAACAGATAAATAAGTATAAACAGCAAGAACACGAAAATAAAGAACAAGTCAGGAATGAATCAAACAAGTCGAATGATTAAAACAAAACCCTCAGAAGAGCTCGATAAAGAACATCAACTGGAGAGGGTTGGTAGGTTTACAAGAACGATAAAGAAATCTGTAAATGCTATCGTAATCGTCTAAAATCGTTAACCTAATATGCATGCAAGCATATACTATATATAATAAACAAGTAAGCTCACGGTATGGACATGCCCAAAACCAGAGTACAAAATTAAATGGACTAACAGCCGAGCCCATTGACGCAATCTTCAAAACGAATCTTCAACCCAACAATCTCTCCCCTTTGCGTCAATTGGAGCGAGATCTTCACTTGTTACTTGGGCCAGCAGCTGAAGCAGGTACCTTCTTCTTCACGGTGTTAAACAGACGCGATTGTCTGTCTAAACCTGATGTACCACTAGATCATGTCGTTGAAGTACTTGACATCATCCGCTGCATTCTCTTTACATCTTCGGATGATCGATAAAGCAAAGAGACATTTCTGTCCTTCTGCTCTAGTGAACATAACCGAATTGCGTCTCGGGTCGATCTTGCCCATTTGCCTTTGATTGAGATCACTGGCCGATCCCACAGGAGCTATCTTCGGTTTCTTCTTGAAGACTGTGGCAACCTCCTGATCCATAAGGGCAACCTCCATGATGTAGCAGACTAACATCCTTTTGAGATGGTCTATGATTGGACCATATTCGGCTTCATCAGTCAAAAGGATATTATGCAAGACAATCCAATCATGAGGATTTAGATTCGGTAAGTCTGCCAAAGATATAAGGTGTTCAGTTCTTGCAGACCCTCGAATCACCTAGAACCGAACGTTGATGAATCTTCCTTCGGTGTAAGGCTTTAAGACCCGAACGTTCACTATCTTCTGGGCGCTCCATGTTTGATACTGAGGACGAGCAGCCTTCAGATAGAATTCGATCAACTCCCTATCCACCTCAGGGTTCAGATGAGGGACTTCAAAAATATTTGAGAAGGCGTGGAAGATAAACGCCTTTCGAGTCAACGGCATGTCGAACTGCGAATCGACAAAATTATAGCAGTCGAAAGAAATCACCGGCTCGAGCCATAAGATGCTGGGAGTATCTATGGCCTCCTTAATCATTCGCTCCCGAGTCCAGGCAGGGAAGAGAGTCTTCCTGCTCTCGAGGAGATCGTGGGCTTCCTTCTGCTTGCGTTCGGCTTCTTCAGCCTCTCGCGCCACACGATTGACATCATCATCCATATTGCGACTGTTTTTGCGTTTCAACAAGTCCGCAATGGTTTCATCATCTTCATCTTCATCTTCATCTTCATCTTCATCTTCAGCTATGTTTTTCCCTTTATTCTTCACACCCGAACCCGAAGCTTGACCAGTCGGAGGTGGTTCGGTTGTGTGAGTAGCTTTGGAGGAAGGAGGTGGTTTCGATCTGGACTTTACTTCTCCCCCTTGTTTCGGATCGGACACGAAACTAGGTAAGCCTTCGATTTTGCTGAGAAGGTCCATGGCAGGAGCAAGTTTTTCAGCAAGGGTTCGCCTCACCGAATGATTTAGAATCGGATCGTGTGCTTCTAGGATGTTAGATAGGGCAGCGTGTACATCCGAAACACAAGTTTTTATGACCTCCCGTTCGGATCGAAGAGCTTCAAGCTGTTGTTGTGAGTTTGAAAGTTGAGTGCTCTTGACCTTAAGGGCGGTGGTTTTGCTTGCCAGAACGTCCATTAAAGAGTTTTCAGCTGCAAGATCCTCTTGTAGCTTAGCGAGGCGTTCATCAATGGAGGCACGAAGGGCCGAGTTGTCGTCGCTTTTGGTTTGGCGAAGAGTAGCGAACGATGTCAACTCCATTGAGACAAACTTTGCCAATTGCTGAACAATCGGTTCCAAAGTTGTCTTGGTGGCTTCAGCGCTCTCCTGTAAGGACTTCAACAGGGAAGAGGCGTCTGAGAATAGTTTATCGACTTTTGCGGTCGCAGCCTCACATGCTCCAAGGTCTGCATCTGAATAGGCTTGAACGAAAAAGCCTGAGTTGGAAGGATACCATAGACCTAAGGAGGCAGTTCGCTTCAGATAGCGTAGAATGTTCTTCACTGCAAGCATGTGAGGTTCACGTGCGTTTGCCTGAAATCTAGCACAGTAACATACAGAGAACATGATGTCAGGCCTGCTAGCAGTAAGATACATTAGTGAGCCTATCATTTGACGATAGAGCGTGATATCAACAGCTGATTTGTCTAGGGATCGAGTTAGCTTGGTGCCGAATGCCATTGGGACTTTGACTTTGGAGTCTCCCATCATACCAAACTTTGCTAGGAGTGTCTTTGTGTAAGCTTCCTGATTGATAAAGATGCCTTCGGGTCCCTGTCTAATATTTAATCCAAGGAAAAAGTTAATAGGACCCATTGAGCTCATTTCAAATTTAGTCTCCATCAGCTTTCTGAATTCAGCTGTTAGGCTGGGATTCGTTGAGCCAAAGATGATGTCATCGACATAAATTTGAACTATCATAAGGTGGTTACCTTCCTTTTTGCGAAAGAAGGTTGGGTCAACCGAACCTTGTTTGAATTTAGACATCTTTAAGAATTTAGTTAGCGTTTCATACCAGGCTCTCGGAGCTTGTTTGAGGCCATACACAGCTTTATCCAGAATGTAGCAATGATTTGGATATTTTTCGTTCACAAACCCAGGAGGTTGCTCCACATACACGGTTTCTTCGAGTTCTCCATTAAGAAATGCACACTTGACGTCCATTTGGAAAACTTCAAAGTTTTTGTGGGCAGCGTAAGCAAGAAATATTCTTACAGATTCCAGCCTAGCTACAGGAGCGAAAATCTCTTCATAATCAATTCCTTCCTCCTGACAATATCCCTTTACCACCAGACGAGCTTTGTTCCTTATAACATTCCCTTCCTTGTCTATTTTATTTCTGAAGACCCATTTGAGACCAACAACCGAGGCATCTGGAGGAGTTGGAATGAGGCGCCAGACTTTGTTACTTTCAAATTCGTTCAGTTCGTCTTGCATTGCTTGAACCCAATCGGAGTGATCGAGAGCAGTGTTAACTGTCTTCGGTTCAACTTTTGATACGAATGAGTTAAACATACAAAACTCAACTTTGGAAAATAAGGATGTTTGTTTTGCCTTGAGTTGTGATCGGATTAGGACCTTTTCAGAGACATCACCAACCACTTGAGAGATAGGATGATCTCTGGTCCATTTGAAAAGAGGAGGGTAGTTTGGATCAAAGGTGGGGTCTAGTTCAGCGTTGATCATTTCTTCTGGCTCGGATTGGCTTTCGTAGTCGAGCATCATATCAGCTTGCTCCCCCTCGATAGATGAGCTTTCCGGAATGTTTGGAGAAACTTGAGGTCCAGAGGTTTCTTGTGGTGCTTGGTATTCAGGCGTTGACGCACCTTCGGTTGGAGAAGCACTTTCGGTTGGAGAAGTGCTTTCGGTTGTAGTTGTAGAGCTTGGCTCCCCCTCAACATGTGAGCTTGGCTCCTTCTCGACATGTGAGCTTGGCTCCCCCTCGACTGAAGCATTGTTGGATGGAGGTTCATCAGAATTCGATCCTCCTTCGTTCATTCTCCTGGCAGCTTCTTCGACAATTTGCTTCATATGGTCTACCTTGTTGTCTGCTGCGCCTGCTTCTGAGAGAGTAGCTTTCTCTGGTTCGTCAAATAGCTCCATAAACTTCTCGAATAGATTAGCGATCGAGACTGTGACCTGGCCAGTTTGAGGAAAGATTTCCCCAGCGGTGTCTTCTTTGGCCTGTAGCTTTTTGACATAGCTATCGTCAAAAGTCACGTAATAGGTCTCTTCGATTTTTCTCGAACGCTTGTTTAGGACCCTGTATGCTTTGGATGTGAGAGAGTAACCCAGAAAGATTCCCTCGTCGGCTTTGACATCGAACTTGTTGCGGTGTTCTTTAGAGTTAAAGATGAAACACCGTGAGCCGAACACGTGGAAAAATTTCATATTGGGCTTCCTGTTGTTGAGAATCTCATAAGGTGTGAGCGTGAATCGCTTGTTGAGATAGGACCTGTTCTGTGTAAAACAAGCAGCAGAAATAGCATCAGCCCAAAAATAAAGAGGTAAGGAAGCGAAACTTAGCATAGTTCGGGCAGCTTCACACAAAGATCGGTTTCGTCTTTCGACAATTCCGTTCTATTGAGGTGTGTAGGGAGCTGAGAAGTTGTGACTTATTCCCTTTTCTGCTAGAAATTCTTCAAACTCCCTGTTCTTGAATTCCAGACCATTGTCGCTCCTGATGTTGCGAACGACCTTCTTGAGCTATACTTCAATCTGCTTGACGAACACTTTCAGCTTATGAGTCGCTTCAGATTTGAGCTTTAGAAAGAACACCCATGTAAATCGTGAAAAGTCATCAACAATAACAAGAATATACTTGCTACCACCGATGCTTTCGATAGATGATGGACCACAGAAATCAATATGAAGTAATTCGAGTGGTTCAACAACTTTTGTGTTAATTATAGATGGATGACTTTGACGACTCTGCTTCCCCATTTCGCATGTAGCACACAAATGATCTCTGTCGAACTTGAGCAGTGGAAGGCCTTGAACATGACCTCCAGTGACAAGTTTGTTGATGTCTTTAAAGTTGAGATGAGAGAGTCTTCGGTGCCACAACCAGCTTTCGTCAGATTGAGCTTTTGATAACAAGCAAATAGTTGGGTTTCCTTTGATGGGTTTAAGCTTTAGAGGAAACATTTCACCCTTACGCTCCGATTTGAGGATTACTTTCTTTGTCTTCTTCTCAATGATTTCAGAACCTTCATCGTCGAATGAGACTTTGAGACCTGTACCTCCAACAAGCTGAGATACACTGATGAGGTTGTGTTGTAATCCTTCCACATATGCCACCTTCCTTATAGTAAAGTCACCATTAGTTATCATTCCGTATCCCTTTATGGTGCCGAAAGAATTGTTTCCAAACTTGACGTTGCCACCATTTGAAAGAGACTTGTATTCCCTGAGCTCTTCTTTCCTCCCTATCATATGACGTGAGAAGCCACTATCGATGTACCATTCTTCGTCGAACTGCTCGTCACTTATAACCTGAAAAAGTTAGGCAGATTTAGGAACCCAAAGTTTCTTGGGTCCTCGTGAGCTTTTCATAGGAACAGGAATAGTAAGAGAGATGTCAACAAGTTATGTTCATTTTATAAGTGTTGTTTCATCTTTCTTTTTAATGGTAAAGACTTTTATTTTATTAGGATTAGGTGCGTTCGGTTTAGACTCTGGTTTGGATGCATTAACCTTCTGTTTGCCTTTTTGTTCAGCTGACGAATGAGGTTTTTGAGAACGAACAGAATGAGCTTTAGAGCAAGATGGAGATGAATTGGAAGAATTAGAAGAATTAAATGAATGAGAAGGAGTGAGCTTAGATTGAGATGACTTCTTGGCTGGAGACTCTAGGTGACCCTTTTGCTTTTGATCATTGGTAGGACTGACCTTAGAGTTTTGATCTCTTTTGACTTCAGAACCGAACCTTTGCTTTCGGTTGAAGTCGTTCTGTGAACCGAACCTATGCTTTCGGTTGGAGTCATTCTTAGAACCGAACCTTTGCTTTCGGTTGGTATTCTCTTCTGAACCGAACCTTGGCTTTCGGTTGTTATGGCTCTCATGCTTTTTGACAGGATTGTTCTCAAACTTCATATTTTTGTCTTGATGTGAGAAACATGCATTCTAGGATTGCCAGAATTGTTTCCCTTCAGAGAGATTCTTCCTGTATCTCTGGTTCCTTTCACGTTTCAGATTCCTCATCTGCTTCGGTTGATGATGGATATTGGCTTTCGTTTTCGGTTTCTCCTTAGCTGGTTCACTTTGAACTGTGGGAGTCTCACTATGAACTGAGGAACTAGAAGGAATGTCTTCTTTTGCCGAACTTCCATTCTCTTGAGGAATGTCTTTCGTACCACTAGTACTTGGCACATCGAAATTGTCCGGCTTGTTCAGAGGTTCTGGTATGTATCTACCTTTACTCATCCATGAGGTTATTTCTGACAAGCCTACCGTTTCATCTACATTATCGATTGGAGCTGACCAGAAGAACTCATCGCAGCCATCAGCATTGTCTTCATTTACTATAGCTGTGAGTTCAGCGGTCTGATGTTCGGTTACTCCAGTGACCTTGTACACTTGATTTGGAGTGGTCTGGACTTTTCGATAAACAACCGCTTTCTCTACTAAGATCGGGGACTTTTGTTGGGACAATCGAGCAAACTCCACTGAATGTTCAGCAATTAGATTCTTGTGGTTTTCAGGTTCGCTTTTTACAAATTCTGAGCAGTCAACCGTGTCCTCTACAGAAATTTCACTCATGTTGTCGTCCTCATTAAGCTCAGATGCATTTTCAACATCAATTTTGTTTTCTGAGCTCAAGTTGGCGTTTAAAGAGTCAAATTTTTGTATGGTTTCGGTTCTCAGTTTAAGTCTATCATTTTCATCCAAAAGGTTTTTAAGCATGTTCTTGTGGTCCTTGGAGTTAATGAAAGATTCTATTTTGTCCAGTCCATACATGTAGGTCGAATTGACGTCATCGGATGATATCACACTCTCACAATTATAAGCTTCGGCATCGATTTCATCCTCCTTAAACTCAAGGAAGGGCAAAATCATGCGATGGATCTATTGGCTTATTTCACAGTCCATGTGAAGCTGAGTAATATTAGAATAAAGACGTTTTGCAATTAAACAAAAAACATTCCGCTGTTTTAACAACTTTAAATTGTCTCTCTGTAAATAAATGTTTTCGTCTTTTATTTTAACTAATTCAGACTCCGTCAACTCGATCCACATGCGCCGCTCCTCACTCTTTAACGACACCCTGCTCAATTGATCAGTTAGGTTAGAATTGGTGACTCGAGTTTGAGTTAAACTACTATCTAGATGAGAAATTCTTGTATTAACATTTTTTAGTTCTTTCTCATATGAGGATTGTGGTACTTTAAATGAAACGAAAACCGATTGTACCTTCTTGATCAGTTCATCGAGCTCGTTGAACTGCACACTGAGCGGTTTGGCCGTAAAGCACATGTCATGCTGCTCCTTCGGTTCATCGCTTCCACCATCAGTGTTGTATCCCCTCATCTGAGATACATTGGACACCATGAAGCACCTTCCTCCACTGCTCTCCTCCTTTGCCACACAAGCCTTTCCATGAGTAGGCTTCCTCACTTCATCGTCTTCTGCGTCGGTTGACCATACATCCACGCTACCGAACTCGTCATCAGCAACTGAACCCTGCACAATAAGAGCATTCATGGAAGGGTTAGCGGTGGATTTCTTCTTCCTTATCTCATCAAGCTTTTTCTGTAGCAAAACTTCCTCATCCTTTTCCTCATCTTTTTCAGCCATCTTTTTGAGGACACAATCCTTAGCATAGTGATTTTTCCCTCCACAGTAGTAACAGCTTACTCCTGAATCACCATCTGCTTTCGGTTCCTTCTTGGGCTCTTCAACCTTCGGTTAATTGTTAACCTTTTCTGAACTTTAGCTCCCCTGCCAGTTTCGGTTTTTGATGCTGGGGAATCTCTTCTTAATGAACCTCTTGGGGTTAGACACCATCATAGCATAATCCTCAGACGTGAGGTCATACTCCTCCAAGTTGAGGTCTTCATCCTCCATCACAACTTTACTTTTTGACAGGAGGGCCAGTGAACCAAGGCTTGAAACAACATTCTTTTCCTGCAGTACAATCTTCTCCTGGGACTTGAGAATACCCACCAGTTTCGCCAAAGAGTATGATTTAAACTGCTCATGGGCTTTAACTGTTGACACCACAGCTCTCCATTCTGACCTTAGACCATTCAAGAACGTAACATTCTGCTCGATAAGCTTCCTTTCGATGTCATGCTTGATCATTCTGCTGAGAAGATGATTGAAGCGATCGAACGTCTGGGTCACAATTTCCTCGGCTCCTTGCCTGAATTCTCCAAACTCAGATAAGAGCAAGGTTTGGATAGAATGTTCAAGATCCTCGTCTGTAGAGTACAGTTCGCGAAGTCTATCCCAAACTTCCTTTGCCGTCGTACATGAGCTGACCAACCTGAAAGTGTCGGACTGAAGGGCGAATCTTATCAATCTTAACGCCTTGATATTACACTGGAATTTATCCTTTTCATCTTACGCAATATCTTTGACATCCTTCAGCAGATCATTATACTCCTTTTGAGTTTTGATGATCCTCGACGTCGCAGAATGAGAAAACGGTGCATTAATGATTGCTTCCCATATGAGGTATCCATTATCGTCAGATCCTATAACATAGTCTTCAAAGTGATGCGCCCAGACTTCATAATCATGGGTATGTAGGATTGGAATCTTCGTGGTTGAACCGATGCTGTTGGAAATATTAATGGGGTTTGATTGCGACTCGTCCATTATGATCGAAAAACCTGTTCAAAGATCAGACTTGTAATAAATCAGATTAGGGCAAAACAATAAATATCAAGATACGTCAATAATGAGATGATGGCTCAATAAATATCAGTAATTGCGGAAAAACCCTAATTGAAACCTTTTCACAGAAAAGAAGTGTATCGATTACACAGCCTCCTGCTCTTATACCAATTGATGAGATTAAAACTTAATCTTGAAGATCGATTAGATCTTAAACAGGTAAATAAGTATAAACAACAAGAACACGAAAATAAAGAACAAGTTAGGAATGAATCAAACAAGTCGAATGATTAAAACAAAACCCTCAGAAGAGCTCGATAAAGAACATCAACTGTAGAGGGTTGGTAGGTTTACAAGAACGATAAAGAAATCTGTAAATGCTATCGTAATCGTCTAAAATCGTTAACCTAATATGCATGCAAGCATATACTATATATAATAAACAAGTAAGCTCACGGTATGGACAGGCCTAAAACCGGAGTACAAAATTAAATGGACTAACAGCCGAGCCCATTGACGCAATCTTCAAAACGAATCTTCCAAAATAGGATCCTCCATGTGAAAGGTATGGCTTGGATATATGAGATTTTTATGGTTTAAAGAAACTTAGAAATGATTCCAGAAAAGGGGTACTTCAAACCCAAGGAAAAGGGGTATTCAGGAAAGTATACCTAATAGGAAGAAACAAAATATGGCTAATCTGAAGCGTCAAAGGACCTAAAAATCATATCTATGGGAATAGCCCCAAATGAACAAGTTTGACTCTAAGTGAGGAGATTTTGATCAATGAAGTCATCGTCAGAAGGGGCAATGATGCTATTGCGAGAGCGGACAATCTTTTTACCCATGGTTAAGAGATTTCAAAAACTAAAGAGAAGGAGGAAGAAAGATACCTTTGGAATAGTCGGTGATGATCAAAGAACGAGTGAAAGAATTTCTCACTATTTACCCCTATTTATCTGGGAAATAAGAGAGAGAGGATTGATTTGATCACGTCATCATCAAGGCTAAACATATAAAATTCTACCCATTAGGGTTTGAAATTTAAAAACCTTATCTCCGTTTAAATGAAATTATACCTTTAAATAGTTAGAAATTAACTTAAAAAGTTTAGAGGTATAATTTGGGGGCAAATGTTAGGGCCAAAATCCTCAACCCTATTCAGGATCCCGAATCTTCAAGAATTTTCAGGATCCTGAACATATCTCAAGATTTTGACCATTATCATTACTATTATTTCCTAACATTTCTAACATATATATTTCTAGTCTTTTTCTCACATGTGCAAAATTAGTCAACATAAGACTCATTCTCAATAGAGAAACATTTTAATCAAGCAAGACCCGGGAATACCAAGTCAAACCAACATGTTCATCTTTATTCAAGAAGATCTAAAAAATATCAAACTTATTTTTACTTATACTAGACTATAAATACACATGTACTTCACACACATCACACACATAGACTCACTGCAACACTTTTACTCATCTACTTAGTTGCATCTCTACAATTCATATTTCAATCAGTACAATTAAACAAGGCAGGTGATCATTATCACCTCCCAAGGTTTTGTATCAAAGATCCTAGCAAGGATCAAGGGATTTCCTTTTAAATCACTTAGAAAATCTTATTCTAATTTTGATAATCACTTTACTAAAAACGCCATAGCCTCTCATTCAATTTGGTTAATATTCACTCAGTTGATTTTTTACTAAAACACTTCTCGTGTCAGTTCCTCTTTAATTAGTAAGAATTTGTTAAATTCACTGTTAATTGCTTTCTATTTGACATTCTTGATCATATTGCTTTCTACTCTTAATTCGAAAGCTCATGTGTGATTAATTTTCAACCACTTTAGGTATCTTTTTGATAATTAATGGCTGTCAAAAAATTTGTTATGAACACTCTCAAATGTGCAGTTAATCATGTTCAAGAATTGGTCAAAGTTTTGGAATCAATGCTTTCTTTTGTTGCTAGAATTCTTGCCTTTTGTTATCTCAATTCTAGTGCTTTCATGTGTGATGTTTTTCTACATAAAGACGATGTATTGAACCATCTAAAATTTTTCTCAAAATAGCCCTAAGTGTTTTGATATGTGGTTGAATGGTGGAGAAAACCCAAACCCAAATTGTGTTTTCACTTATTAAGATCATACTTTCGTTTTTCCCTTTAAAGCAATGTACTTTGGGTCATGATTTGAAGTTGGAATTATATTTTGAGTCAATGAAGTGTTGTTACTATTATGTGCTAAATTTCTAACTTGGAGATCATTTTTGTAATGATTGATTGGGTTAAGATGCCAATTAACACTTACAATTTAAAGATGGGAAATAATACGAAATTACCTATTATGCCCTTGTTTTGAAAAAATATAGAAAAATCACATAAGGTTGGATTTAGGATCCGTAAGTCCCTCATGTTGAACTTTTGAGTCTAATATGTCCCTGATTTTTTCCTTGACATGATGTTTGTCCTAACTAGGGTAAAAATTGTCACATAGTGGTCAAAAATTAAGTGCACTGATATCCCATTTTGTAAAATCTACAGAAAATTATAGAAAAATCGTATGGACTTGTACAAGTATTAACTAGAAAGCTAAAAGTATAAAATACTAGGATATGAAAAAATATTGTAAATTTTATGAAGATTTGGTTGTGCTAAAATGGCTATGAACATGCTATTATTTTGGGTCAACATCTGGAAATTTCGTCTGGTAATTCATTTATAAGTTTGGGGTATAGAATAGCCATTTTTATTCTTGAAAGCAACTAGTAATCTACATGTTTGTGTTACATTAGGGGAGTTCATGATATCTCAAGTACTTATGATATTTGAACTTGGGAAAGGGCACTTCTTGACAAAGGTAAGTTAGTCTGATTAGAATTCAAGTACTTTGTTAGGGAATTCCATCTCTTAGATGGATTGGAATGAACCTAGGTTGTATAGGTTGCATGTACCCCTACTATGTATGATATGCTATTGGTAATGATGGTTCTTTTCTGGGCATGAGAATTTAGGATGCATTATACGATAAATTCTTATTTTTGATGTGAGATGTGTGTTAGGTCCATGATAGAAAGAGGGTTTTTGTACGTATGTTATAATTCCTTGGAAATATGTGTTTATGATGATTAGCACAAAACATTTTGGTGATGTGATATGCCAGAATAATGTTATAATGATATGCGCATGATATTGTATATTGATGTAAAATGGTTAACTTGTAACAACCAATTCACATGTCTACATAATGAACAACTTGAGAAGTAATATGCTCTTAAAAGATAAGAATAATTGTGCATGATTCATTAGGTTGGTTAAATGTGTCATTTCCTTATATGATGAATTAATAACTTATTAACTAAAAAGGGGAATACACTTGGCTGGTTGAAGGTTAGACATAACTGTTTACCCTATCTGGATTATATGGTGGTCTAGTTGGTTGAAAGATACCTATATGAAAATAGCTTAAGCCAACATTGACATGGAGTGGTTTTTCTAGATAACCACTCGGGGCTTGGTCTATGCTTTCTAGAACTAGATTGGTGTTGACGATTGATGGAACGTCTATACAAACACCACGTGGGATTTCGGAGGTGTAACCTGATGCAATTGGCATTGTTTGTACTAAACCTTAACGAGAATGTGTGTACTAGTATACATAATGTTGTAGTAGCAAATGCAAGAACAACCAGGGACAATGTCATAGGTGTGAGTCGCATGTCACTTATTGTGTTGGGTCGTGTCAGTCACGTTTGTAGTGAATGAGATACTTACATTGGGGTTAATGATGAATATATATATATATATATATATATATATATATATATATATATATATATATATGTTGGGTTTTGAGCATTCTAACACTTCCTAAGTGTACATGCAACCCTAAATACCTTGGATCTATGTTTTCTCTATTATACATGCAAATAAGAACTTCCAAGGTATTATCCTAATCTAGCATACAAAACAATAACTATAGCAAGATAGAATACATACCTCTTTGGTGTAGAATGTCTTCATGAAGCTTGAGTGCCTAGTGCCCCAAGTGTGACACCTCAAATGGAATCACAATCATCAAAACACTTAGAATAACTTGAGAGAATTCTACACTCTTCAAAATCGGCTAGCCCTTTCTTCACACACACTAGTGGCCGATTTTTCCTCAATAATAAGATGCTTATATAGTTACAAAATTAGGGTAAACTCTTAATTGTCATGGCTTTCCATTTCCTTGGATCCATGGGTACAAATACACCATGGAGCATCCATGGACCATCCTATGGGTTTTAACCCAACTTGATTATCCATGGAGCATTAGCCCACTATACAAGTATGGATGATTTACACAATCAACCCATATATTTAATTAGTCTTCTTTTGATCACTTAATTAATCCTAGATTAATTCTTGATCAATACTAATTAAATAATCTTATTATTCTTATTATTAATATACTAGAACTTATAATATATTAATAACCATAAGTGTCTTATTTCTCTCATTCAAGTGCATGATGGTATGCAACCCAAATGGACCATGCCGGGTCGGGTCAAGTCTTACCAAATATAGTTATGGACTTAGACATTAATCCAACAATATAACCATAAATAAGAGGTATTTGAAAATAATTACAAAATTGATTAGAGGAGAGTAATTATTATCAATGTAAATGAAGATTAATATTATCTTATAATATTATAGTGACGAATGAAGTAATAGTTAGATATAAAGTAGAATAATGAAGTGTAACTAAATGTAAAATATCTAAAGAAGAATAATAGTATTTGAGCATTATTGTGTTGATTATGTGATGTATATGATGCCATGCTATGTGAGTGTTTGCATGAATGCTTATATGATCCTTTTGTCTGACCCATTTGAGATATGTGAATTCCATAACATCGTACTTATGATGGCTCACTTAGTGTATGCTAACACTTGATCTTTGCTTGTTGTTTGCCTTGCATTGGTACATGTCACATAGTTTCATGGATCGGTGAGGATGGGGAGTCTGGGATAGCTTGATTTAGCATATTTTTAGTGATGATACCACTTTGGACTTGTCGATGAGATTTCATCTACTTTTGGTTTTGAAAACTTGTTTGGTGAACTTAATCTTTTGAAAGAGGTTGTTTTTCATATTTACGTAACAATGGTGGTGTTTTCAAATAAACTTTTAAATAGGAATTTTGTTGCATTATTCTGTTAAAAAGTGTTTAAAATAAAAAGAAAATTTTGGGTGAAAATTCATGATATTACACTTTTAAAGTTGCATCTAATCTATATACAGGCATAAAAAAATATTTGGCAATCTTTTTCTTAAATGTCAATATCTAGGACGCTAATAATGAGACTCTAATAACCAAGTTCAAGAGAAATGCAACTTGAAAATGTAAAAAAAACACAAAAAATATAAATGTGCATGTATGCACATTAAAATGTGCATATGTTCACATTTCAGAAAAAAAAAGTTTGTAATTTTTTTAGGAATTCTTGAGTTCTTGCAGATCTTTAATTCACAAAACTCTCTCTCTGTCTCTCTCTCTCTCTCTCTCTCTCTCTCTCTCTCTCTTTATATATATATATATATATATATATATATATATATATATATATATATATATATATATATATATATATATATATAGGATGATTCCATTGTGATTCTAAAAAAAAAAAATTTGAGAGTAAACCTCAACAACATATTTCTCTTTTGCCCGTCGAACGCTTTAGAGTACCGGCACTACAAGATATGCCTAATCATAGTTATTATATGATGGAGTGGTATAATCATATATGATTAGGAGAATTTCATATATTCCTTTATTAAACATCAAAATATCATATTTGTCTAGCTTAGTTTTTAAATATCATATTTAACCTTCATAAATGTTCAAAATATCATATTTGCCCAAAACCTTATTTTTAACATTTTATAATCATTTTGAATTCTTATGCATATTATTTGACTATTATACCCTCTTATAAATCTATTTTAAAATATCATTTATACCTTTCTTAAATTTCAAAACATCATATTTACACAAATCTATGTTTAGTTTTTTCACCCAAAACAAAAAACTGTAACAAGGGATAACATTTAATTCGAAAAAATCATAGTGTATTTTTCAGCTATAAAGTTAGGTTTTAGCATATGAAATAACACAAGAACATGCCATGAAAGCACACCCAAATATACAAAGAATACTTGGAAGAGTAGCACCATGGACCAACTAATAAACATTCGGTTTTCATCAGATATATGAACCAAGTTTAGTAAGCACTAGGACAACATGTAGCACATCATGGAAGGGGAAACAGAGCTCAGTGATCAAAAGTTGACAACCACAATTTGAATGATGAATGAGCTTGGGAAAGATTTTATCACCAATAATTTGGGTAACATGCTAGACGTTGACAAGCCACAAATAACCAAGTAACCATGAACTCTAGGATCATCAAGAAACCATAGGTTTGAACATGAATTTCACATGTCCAAACATCAAATATTATTCTTAATAAATACTAGTAATTTTGAATAACCCCAAAATAGAAATTAGTTAAGCCCAAGCCAACCATATATCTTTGAACTTCCGTTTTCCATATTATCCACACAAAATACATATAATTAAGATAGCAAAGCATCACTTCTCACTAGACAAGAATGACCTCGAGAAAGAATGAAATTGCATAAGAGCATATTAGAATGTCCCAATGAAAAAACAAAGAACCAACTTCATGAAAGAAGTTTGGACGTCGTAAGAGATGATCACATATAACTTCACCTCCGATAATATTTAATACCCACAAAAACTCCACTCCTGCGGTAGAGGTTGGGCGCACGCAAACACACACTTTTTATCATTAAACCCCCACCTCTAGATAGAATCACATTATGTGTTAGAATTTTGACTCCATAATATTAGCTTTATTAGCCCATCCCAGAAACGAAAGAAATCCCCACTTTAAATACTCAAAGAACAACGCACGTGAACAATGCCTTATGCCTAATGAACTCACATTTTTCCTCGAACAACAAACCATGGGAATCATGATTTAACATCATAAAATATTTATGTCCATTGGCGCGGCCTTACGGCCAAAGGAATAGAAAATTAAAGATATGTGACTACCATGAGTATTTGATCGTGGGTAGGGAATATCGATGTAATAGTAACTTGGCCACATGGGTGCATAGACCACAACATGCTTTGTGTTATAAGCATGGGCAGCAAGAACTCCCGAATATGTGGATAGGGCTAAGATGATGGTGAAATCACCAGAGGTCGCAAACAAAGACTGTGGGACAAGATGTAACACCCCAATTCAAGTAAATTTCCATTTTTAGGCCTAACTGAATAAATTATTGAAAGATAAGTCCTTATGCCATGCATCTTTGGTGCATACACATGGCGTAGTCCATTTAATGAGATTGTGCATGCATGTGAGTATCTCCGGCGTACTCACAAGTATGCAAGGCGTATGTAGCAAGTGAGCAAGCCCTAAATTTTAGGGTTTAAGCACTATTTAGACATCCTTAACTCTCCAAAACCCTTTGCCTCACCAGTCTCCATCTCCCAAATCAGCCCTTGCAAACCCTAATCCATTGTGTGTACATCATTGAGCTTTAAAGTGTATTTTTGGTGTCCTTGAAGGAGGAAGAAGGAGTGAAATCATCTTGGGAGCTCAAAGCATCTTGGATCCAAAAGTGTCTCACCATCAAGCATACTTTGGAGGAATAAAGTTTGAAACTTGATGAATTATTTGCTTAGATCTTGTTAGCCAAGGGTTTGTATTCATTTTGGTCCCATAAGCTTCGTGTTCATGAGTATGGCTTACTCCAACTAGCAGAGTTGTCCTTTCAGACGTTTTTAGGTGCTAGAAACCTTAAAAATGTGATCTTGGTCCTTCTATCCCTTCCATGCAAGAGTCATCGTGTCTTAATGGAATACTAAGTTGTGGGTTTAGCTTTTGGACCTTTTTTGGACAAGGAAATTCATAAAGGTGTAAACTTTATGACTTAGAACGGTGTTTTGGGTCTAGATCTGAATTTGGATGATAAGTCTTTTAAGAATAAGCACTTAATGAGACGAAAAGGATCCAGACAAAGTACATAGGGTGTACCAAGTGGTACGTTGCACATGCTGGGCTGAAGCTTTGATATCTGCATATGTCACGACTACGCCCAACATAGTAACTGCGTACACGGGGCAAGCACTTGTTGTTGGGGGCATTTTGGGTATTTTTGGTATTTTGAGATATAGATTGAGATTAGGTCACTCTTTGTTGTATAGGTGACTTGTACAGTTGGCATTTGGAGCAACATTCATTTTTTCTATCTTTCAGGATATAAGGTGAGTTTTCCTCACTATACTTGTGGGTCGAAGTAACCAATGCCAACCCACCGGATTATGTATTATGGCATATTGAATTGATGTTATGTTGTTTCTATATTATACTGGTAGATATGTATGATTACCTGTGTTCATTGAGTATGCATTAGATTGGTACATTTTTATTATTACATGTACTTGCTGGATATTGATTGTTATTGTATATGTCGTCATGTTATTGATTGTTTGGTGGTGGTGGTCTGGCTTTGTGTTGAAGACCAAGAAACTCAAGGTGCTCCGGAAAGACAGAAGGCCCGATAGGTGGTCAGTTAGGCCGAAGGCTTAGAGATCAATACAGATAGGTTGTAGGCCTTATGAGGTGGTGCAGTCAGGCTAAAGGATCAAAGTATGCATATTATTATCGATTTGGTTGAGTGTAGTACTTTGGCAGAAATTCACTAAGCTTTGACTTATAGTTTGTTGGTTATGGTTTCAGGTACTTTAAAGGATAAGGGCAAGACGAAGGCTTGATCGTGAACATCCTTTGGATTTTTTATGACATTGGAGTTTGGTAAACTCTGATTTGTGACTTTGACTAATGGAAACTATGTTTTGTAAACAATTACGGTTTTGGGGTTGGTTTTGAAAAACATAAAAGTTTTACCTTGATTTTTGGGTTGTTACAAGTTGGTATCAAAGCCTTGGTTTGAAAGAATTAGATGAGAATTTATTTGAATCCAGAATCAAAATAAGGATCTATAAAACTTTTCAAAATGGTTTTCAAAATAGTTTTCAAATGTAACGAAGGAAGGATGAGATGTGTACTGTCAGTCGACGCAAGAAAGTGTACCCCAAGTTAACCACACTGTTATTTGATTATTATGTTTATGATAAAACTTCATGCTAGTGATAGGCTAGGTATCTTCAGGAATCACATGATGGAATTTCCTGATGTATGATGTCTTATATCCTAGGAGAACTTGTTGTATGATAGATAAAAGTTACATCATTACTGTTGTTGCTTAGTTTGTGCGTCATAGTTGTATAGAGCTAACATTTTATAGCCTAAGAATGTTTGATTTAGCATTATTTCATGTTCCTTGTCTAGTTGTGGGATTAGGGTAGAAACAAGTATTCAGCTGTCCATGGAATCCAACATTATGTATGATTAGAATGCACAAGTGGCTGCAGGGTTGGTGGAAGTTTCATGAGTGAGTATGTGTATAGCTGGCCAGCTGAGGGATGATTAGCCACTCTCACGAGAGTAAGAATAAGATGTATGGATATCCTATTTTATTGGGTTTGTTCTCGGGAAGTTTGTGATGATCAAATGAGACAAATACAGGTAGGTATGGAACGTACTCTGGGCCAGTACTACCGAAAGCATATGACCCATTCACGTAATGAGGAAGTTAAAAACCCTGAGGGTTTAGTCTATTTTTGATGATCACTATATTATGAATTTTAGCATTTTTTATATATTTTGGTTCACTTTTAGTATTGTGTTCACGAAAGCATCTAGATTTGGAGCTGGTGGCCACAATTTTCGGATGATAACATTCGCGACTTGATCGCCACCAAAGGCTGCTGTTGTCCGAGGAGCCATCCCCGAGGTTTTTGTTAGAATAAATAATGTTGTGTCAATTGTTTTTGTCACACCCCCAAACCAGAACGACGGAAACATTTGGGGGCAGAGGACTTCATGTGAGTATCACAACACATGCAATATAGTAATCCAAGTACAAACAGCCATTGCATTAGTAAGTATAAGTTTTACATAAGTGTTTAAACATAACATATTCAAACACAAAAGTAGGTAGTCCTCTCAAGAACTTCGGGAGTGTACCTGTCTACTGGATTCCTGAGAATACAAGTTATTTGGAAAGAGTATATCCACTTTTAAGCTGGTGAGTTCATAAGTATTTTAGTTCTGTTAAGTATGATGGGTTTTGAGCATTCTAACACTTCCTAAGTGTACATGCAACCCTAATAAACCTTGGATCTATGTTTGTCTAAGATGTTGGATTAATGTCTAAGTCCATAACTATAATTGGTAAGACTTGACCCGACCCGGCATGGTCCATTTGGGTTGCATGGCATCATGCATTTGGATAGACTATAATGAGAGAAATAAGACACTTATGGTTATTAATATATTATAAGTTCTAGTTTATTAATAATAAGAATAATAAGATTATTTAATTAGTATTGATCAAGAATTAATCTAGGATTAATTAAGTGATCAAAAGAAGACTAATTAAATATATGGGTTGATTGTGTAAATCATCCATACTTGTATAGTGGGCTAATGCTCCATGGATAATCAAGTTGGGCTAAAACCCATAGGATGGTCCATGGATGCTCCATGGTGTATTTGAACCCATGGATTCAAGGAAATGGAAAGTCATGACAATTAGGGTTTACCCTAATTGTAACACTATATAAAGATCTTATTCTTGACAAAAATCAGCCACTAGAGAGAGTAAGAAAGGGCTAGCCAATTTCATGAAGTGTAGATTTCTCTCAAGTCATTCCATGTGTATTTGGTGTTGTGTGAACCATTTGAGGTGTCACACTTGGGGCACTAGGCACTCAAGCTTCATGAAGACATTCTACATCAAAGAGGTATGTATTCTATCTTGTTATATTCAATGATTTGTATGCTAGATTAGGATAATACCTTGGATGTTCATATTTGTATGTATAATAGAGAAAACATAGATCCAAGGTATTTAGGGTTGCATGTACACTTAGGAGTGTTAGAATTCTTAAAACCCAACAGTGGTATCAGAGCCTAGGCTTGTTTTCTTGTTATACTTGCAAAGAAGCTGGAAAATCGAGTTTTGATGCTGTCTGCCCAGCAGACTCGCCGAGTCCATGAATGGACTCGCCGAGTCCAAGGCAAAAAGCATCCAACTCGCCGAGTTGGTTCGTGCACTCGACGAGTTGGACCCCCAGACAACATAAATTCGATATTTTTGGCTCGAATTGGACTAGGAACATTACCCTAAGATGTTTTTGAACTTATAAACTTGTTTTTGATGTGGTAATGTTCATGCTAATCCAATTTCAAAGATAATTGTCAATAGATTCATGTTTTGTATTAGATTAAGGTTTAGACTAATTACATGAAAAAGTTTGATTTGAATTATCTTATTCTTATGAGTTGCTTAGATTAATAGAAAAGTTGAGTGCAATTGTTGTTTTCAATCCCAATTAATCTAAGAGTTGATTCTAAAATGTATTTTTGTAACTTGTCCTCAAGTTATATGAAAAGTCACATTTAAGTTTCATAAAACTCATAAAAGTTGGCAATGGTTACAAAAGATGAAGAGTCTTGTCCTTAAGTTATGGAGGTTCAAGAGTCACTTCATTAATAAATAAATAAATAAAGTGTAACCTTAATTAATTCCATAAGTTATAAAATAAAGGAAGAAGTTAATTCTTTTATTAGTTTAAAGTCTTCCATAACTTGTCCTCAAGTTATGGAACTTGAAGAGTTTTTGGATTAAAACTACTTTAAACACATAAGTTATGAAATTAATTAGTTTTGAATAGTTTCAAAACTTGCCCTCAAGTTTTGGAATTTGTAAAGTTTTCTCTTATATATATATATATATATATATATATATATATATATATATATATATATATATATATATATATATATATATATATATATATATATATATATATATATATATATATATATATATATATATAAGAGTAATGTCAGTCTTACCGCTAGTATGCCTCATTCACGAAGCCGGTCTATAAGGTGGGTATAAGGTTGTTGCCTATAAAATGGCAACTTAATGGGTGTCCACTCTCACCCACCGCTTGCTTGACTGGTGGAGGGTCGTTAGCCGAACGGGTTTGACAGGAATATAATTCTCCCTTCATTAAAAATATTAATGATAAATACTAAGTAACTAAACTCTTAATAATACCCAATCTTAGTTACCTAGGAAAATGTCAATAATGTGCTAATCCATGAAATTACACTTTGAACTTTGTTTTAAGTCGGTTAGTGGAGCGTGTGTGGTTAACCGGCACACTAACTCGTATTTAACAAGGTAGGCAAAGGGTAACTTAATGTTTATCATAGTATCGATGGAGCGTGTGTGGTTAACCAGCACATCGATTGAGGGGTAAACACTTAAGGGTACCAAGTAATTTGCATGGTTACTTCACACCTTGTTTTGTGATCCTCGACATCCCAGTCACAAAACCTGAAGGGCACACTCGAGATTGAAACATGCCATTGAACAGTTCATTGAATCTCAAAGATCTAGGAGTTTCATAACCAATTAAAACCTAATAATACATTTCGTTTATCTTGGTGGAAATTTGTGAATCGTCATTCACCTACCTTCAAATATTTTATAGCTTGGATTATGGCATCCCTCTTATAAGTTATAAAATAGTTTGTTGGGTCCTAGCCTTAATATTTCATATTGGGTGTCATATTAAGGACTTTAAAATCAACTATCTTGAATATCTCCCAAAAGATGTCTGGTTTAGACATTTATGATCTTCCCAAATCTCTTGAAACAAACTTTCCTAAATGAAGATGATGTCCCTTGGAAATCATACTTCATTCACCTCCTCCAATTCTTCTCCCCAACCCACAAGTTCTTGAAAAGTTTAAGGTCACTTAAGCCCAATTGGCAAGGCAAGGTCTAGGTGTGGTTACGTCTTGGAGATGTAGTCACATATTGACAAGCCGGGAGAGTTGGGTGTCAAAGTCTTGAGAAAGTTGGTGGTTCAATCACTTTCTAAGTTACATAGTGAGTTCCTTTGGGACACCTATGAAACAGACTATGACAAGACCCTTAATGATCTTATCTATTTGTTAAGATCAACTTCCTTAAAACTTGATGGACATTGAAAATAGTGACACAGGAAATCCTGAAAAGCATTCTCTTCCCAATGGAAAGGGATCGGCCATAGTCAACTCGGTTGACCAAATGGTAAAGAGAAAAGCTAAGTCTGTGATAGTCCTGTGTACCATTATCAAAGGGTCCATATGTTTATATTGCCAAAGGAAGGGACGTTGGTTACGAATCTGCCAAATTTACCTAAGGATGTTGGAGTCAATAAGTTTGACTCTACTTCAGGTAAAGTCCACTATCTAACTCTGTTAAGTTTCTATTATGAGATTCTTGATACATGATGTGACTGGGTCACATGGTGATGTTTTAAGAATCAAACAAAAGTGAAGAAACTTAAAAAAAAAGAATATGTTGAATCTGATCGCGTAGATGGATTTCTATCGCATAGTTTGAAGATCGGATTCTTGAGCTACTTCTTAGGAGTTATGAGATATTGCTTAGGAATAGATAACAACAAGTTTTCATATGGATTGTAAGGACAAGTTCTTCCGCAAAGTTTTTTAAAATAAAAGGAAAATTTTTATTTTATTTAATTTAAAATATCCTTACAATGGAATTTGAGGAAAAATTGTTGCTTATATGATTCCATTAATAGCAAGAGTGGAAATATGAAATTGATTCTTTCATTTGTGGTAATGTGTAAATTTACCAAATAAGGAAAGATTCTTATCACCCAAGTTTCAGTTGGATAGAAACTTGGAATCATACGAGTTGTATAGCATGATGAATGAGAACTTTCAAGTATTGGAAAAATTAAGACTAATTACTCGGTCACATGGATGTGTGAGTCAAGTAAAGGACTAAGGAATTGAGTACACATTCTTGTGCGCTGATTAAGTCCACCACAAAAGATTGATAAGACTATTCGTCATAGTTTACTAAGTCTCAGTAAATATGATTATACTTACAAGCTTAAGTGTAACTCTGAGACATTGGAAAAGGTTCCAATGTATAGCAGAGCGATAGAAGAATCAAATTAGGCGGAAGGATAAAAGTTTCTCAAATCTGAAAAGATGGGAGAGTACTTTAGTATCTGTTTTGTGATCATCTTAATGATTAAGAAACCATATCAAAGTTAGTTCTCTAAGGAAATCTTAGTGCATTCTTATGACTAAGAAGAGGAACTTGAATTGTTGAAATGGTTAAGTCAAGAAGATGAGTCATACTTCATTCCAATACAAGTCTTAGAGTCATACTCCAAGATTGTAACTTGAGTGAAATGTCTCAAAGAAGGTTTAAAACACTTGTCAAATGTAAGAGTAAAAGTTTTCTACTCTTGTACATTTGAAATTGGTAAGATGTGATGTTTTGGATAAAACAAAGACCAACTTAGGCCAATTGTGTGAAGTGTTTGTCTTGGTTAGAATCCACACTATCTTTTGGATGTTTGACAAGGGAGTCTTATAGGTCAAGAGGACAGTGGGAGTCTTAAAGGTCTTGAAAGTCTCAAGAACTAATCAAGAATAAAACCTGAAGTTCTTCACTAGCACACGACTTGAGGTTTATAACCTATCATGTTGACATATTCTGTGCCCATTCCAATTATAGTCGGCTTTGCATATGAGTTCTTAGAGTTCTCAATTAGTTGCACAACAGCTTGGAAGCAATGGCAGGCCCTTGAGCTGCCAGGTGGCAAGAAATTAATATTGAGTTCAATCCATATGAGTGTGGATTTGTCATTATCCTTGTCTTGTGTCTATCGTTTTGACAATTCACATGGATAAGAACACATACACCATTAAATCTAAGTGTCATAATGTTTCTCTCCGATTCATGAAAATGATGGTGAGGAAACACTTTCACTAAGTAGATTTTAGCTAGATAGCAATTGTGCTATTTGCATTCTCAAAGTCGTTAGTGGAGCATGTGTGGTTTACCGGCACACTAACCTGGACTTGTGAGAAGTGGAAAAAAGGTTTAACCATTATGATTACGGCATCCCTCTTCATAATTGTTTAGACACACAAGTGTGCTATCTAAGGGAAGGTGTATGATTTTGATAAAGTCTTATCAAAACAATCTAGTATCAGAAATCTGAACTTTGGTAAGAAAGTCAATGAAGTATTGATTTCTAGAAGTCCAACTGATTTATGAGTACATGTCAAAGATAGTGGGAGCATAAGTGTTATGCTAATAATCATCATGTTAGTGGGAGCATGATAATTATGATAAATATTGCAAGCTAGCAATGTTAATTATAGAAAACAAAAGGTTTCAATTGGGAAAAGTTGTTTTGCTATAATTAAGGGAGAGGAAATTATACTTCATCTCAAATCTATATGCTTAGATCGTGAGGTTTTAATCATTTAGTCAAGGATATATATGAATTTCATATTGGAATGGCTCAACATAAGGAAATTATGTATATGGGTCCATTATTTGCGTTCTAGAATTCGATTATGATTACGACATCCCTTTTCATAATCTGAATTATGAGAACTTGGCAAATTGAAATGGAAATGTTATAGCAAAAGACTGGTTTAGTCTTTATGTGAGACATCATGAATCGATTCCCATATGCTTCGGATATAGGATCGATTACATGTGCTATATTCATCATTTCTAAAATTTTCCAAATGCCTGGGGCATTAAGAAGGGAAAAGGTTTAGAACTGGATATGAATAAAAGGATTAAAAACAATTGTCGAGGACAATCTAAGGTTTACCGAAGATTGGGTGCTCAAGGACAGTTGGAAGTATAGTGATGATTCTGGAAGGACCATATTGACATAGTCTGTAAGGAGGCAACTCTTGTTCAGAAGTGATAGTCAAAATGGAATCTGGAAATGTTTCAAAGTTAGAATTTTCAATCTGTTTAAGATTAGGAAACTTAATGCAAGAAGGATGTTTCTAAGGAGTTGATCTCCTTTGGAAGGCTCTGTAATTTTTGTTGTCAAGTCTTTATGACTTTGTGCATAATCATTACAAGAGGATCAATGCATATAAGTTTAGAATCTAACAGATTTCAGTAAATGGCATGAATTTGGAATTCTTGCATTTGCAGTAAGGATTTGGGAGTGTGAAAAGAGAATCATTGAAGTTATGTTCAATGGATCTAGTTCACAAAGTAAAGATCATAGACAAACATAGTATGCATACTTGGTGTATGGCATGACTAGTGTTTAGAAAACATAGTGTACATGCTTGGAGCATGGGACAACTATTGTTTTTAAATTCAAGAATAAAGTTGATAGCCGAAACAATATACAATGAATAATGTGTAATCATATGGTGATAAATAAAAAGTGTTTTATTTATGTTCATAGGTTTTGATACCATATTGGATTCAATTATTATTGTGTTTCACTTTGCATGTTTTGACTTCCCGAATAAACTGGGTTATTCTTCCGGAATGAATAAGTTATTCAAACCATCCACAGTCGGTCATATGTTGGAAGAAGATATGAATTAAGACTGTCATGGGTTGGCTTGTAGAGGTCTAAGGTGTTGGACAAAGGGCTACAACACTCATGAGTGCTCATAAGTTCTGAGTATTGGATTCAACCCGCGTTTATTGGAATCACTTCATGGATTTTATCACGAGTGATCATGAGACGATAATATCTTATATTCTTCAAACCTAGAGATATGAGTTGTTAGAGTTGGTTGTACATTGATTGCACGAAAACGCATTTGGTAACTCGGTGCTATAAAACGTGCCTTTGTGTATGATTCAACAAGTAGTAGAACAAGCCATATGAGTCGAATTTTATCCATTCCTTTTACCTTCGGGATAAAAGTGATATCTGTGGGCCCCTCGATGATTTAATGATGACAAATGGAAGTGCTCGGTCGGGCCAGGACTGATTTGATTTGTTCAATTAGTCAGTCGTCATAAATCGAAAATCGAGAATCAACAAATGGACAGAGAGAATGATTACAATCCATGTCTCAGTCCATATGATATCTAGAATGGAGGAATATATGATCCCTTATCTAATGGACAAGTCATTGACAAAGGTCAGAGTTCATCTACAAGGTTAGAGTTCGACAGAAGCTTTTGAGAGCTACGATTGCCAGTTGGTTCCTGAAGTCATACGCAATAATAGTTTTAGACTTATCCAAGTGGGAGACTGTTGGATTAATGTCTATGTCCATAACTATAATTGGTAAGACTTGACCCGACCCAGCATGGTCCATTTGGGTTGCATGGCATCATGCACTTGGATAGACTATAATGAGAGAAATAAGACACTTATGGTTATTAATCAAGAATTAATCTAGGATTAATTAAGTGATCAAAAGAAGACTAATTAAATATATGGGTTGATTGTGTAAATCATCCATACTTGTATAGTGGGCTAATGCTCCATGGATAATCAAGTTGGGCTAAAACCCATAGGATGGTCCATGGATGCTCCATGGTGTATTTGAACCCATGGATCCAAGGAAATGGAAAGTCATTACAATTAAGGTTTACCTTAATTGTAACACTATATAAAGAACTTATTCTTGACAAAAATCGGCCACTAGAGAGAGTAAGAAAGGGCTAGCCGATTTCATGAAGTGTAGATTTCTCTCAAGTCATTCCATGTGTATTTGGTGTTGTGGGAACCATTTGAGGTGTCACACTTGGGGCACTAGGCACTCAAGCTTCATGAAGACATTCTACATCAAAGAGGTATGTATTCTATCTTGTTATATTCAATGATTTGTATGCTAGATTAGGATAATACCTTGGATGTTCATATTTGTATGTATAATAGAGAAAACATAGATCCAAGGTATTTAGGGTTGCATGTACGCTTAGGAGTATTAGAATGCTCAAAATCCAACATAAGATATATGAAAATAATTATTTTCCAAGGTTCTTATCCTATCTAGCATGGCATGGGGAACTTGAATCAAATAAAGCTAGTAAAATTACTTACCTTGTAGTTGTAGGTGATTACTTGGAGTTTTAAAGCCTAGCACCAATAGTGTGGATGCCTCAAATGGAAATCACAAATCACCATAAACTTGGAACTTTGAGAGAATAATCACAACTATCTTGAAATCGGCCCTCTTGCTTTACTCACCTCAACTAGTGTGATTTCAAGAACCAAGGCCATCTATATATAGTGTGGTGGACTAGGGTTACATCTAATACCCATGTCTCTTCATTTCCATGATATCCATGGGATAAAGCTCGATGGAGTATCCATGGACTTTCCGTGCAAGCCTAGCCCATTCCAAATAAGCATTAGCCCACACAATATATAAATATAGGAGCCCATATTTAATTAGTAATACTTTTGATCTCTAAATTAATCCTAGATTAATTATAGATCAATACTAATTAAATAATATGATCTTATATTAATATATTAGAACTTATAATATATTAATAAATCATAACATATACTATTCTCCAAAGATTATCCATAAATTGTTCGGGTGAAGTGCAACCCAAATGGACCACTCCGAGTCGGGTCAAGTACATACCAAATATAGTTATGCTCTTAGACACTATATCCAATAGTCTCCCACTTGGATAAGTCTAATAACTATAGCTGCAAGTATGACTTCAGGAACCGATCAGCAATCGTAGCTCTTTAAACTCTGTTGAACTAGAACGCGCCATTTTAGATAAGTGATCATATAATCCTCTGTTCTAGATATCAGCCGGACAAATACATGGAACATGGTGTTACTTATTGTCCAACATTTGTTTCCAGATTTCCGATTTGTTTGACATAGAACCTAACTGAACACATCAATTTAGTTCTGACTGGGCCTGGTACATAGGTCAAAAACAAAATCATCGAGGGGCCCAAATATCACTTCTAATCCTAGAAGGAACAGATAAACTTCGACTCATAGTTTGGTCTACTACTTGTTGAATTACACACAAATGTACGTTTTATAACATCTTACCAATGCGTTTTCCTACAATCAATGCATAACCAACTCAAAGGTAACAAATCATATCTCTAGGTTTGAAGACTTATATGATATTACGGTCTCACGATCACTCGAGATAAATTCCGTGATGTGATTCCATTGAGCGTGGGTTGAGTCCAATGCTCAGATCTTATGAGCACTCATGATTGTTGTAGCCATGTCTAACATCTTAGACCTCTACAACCAATCATGACAGTCTTGATTCATACCTACTTCCTACATATGACCGACTGCGGAGGTTCGAATAATATGATATACCAAACATAATTATTCTGGAAGTCAAAACATGCAAAAGAAATATAGTAAATGATTGACAAGTGATAGCAACACATTACTCATAAATAATAGCTTTTATTTATTATCAAATGTCAATTACATTTTACAAATTTCAAAGATTATCTAACTACTAAAACTAGTATCATTCTTCAGCCCTATGCTCCGAGCATGCTGGAGATGCTTAGCCCGAGTCAATCCCTTCGTGAGGGGATCTGTTGGGTTCTCATCCGATGATACCCTATTTGCCACGAGGATTCCTTCTTCTATTCCATGTCTGATGACGTGATATTTTATGTCAATGTGTCTGGATCTCCCATGATCTCTTGGTTCCTTGGCTAAGGCAACCGCACTATTGCTGTCACAAAAAATCTCCATTGGCTCCTTTATTGCTGGTACAACTCCAAGGTCTCCGATGAAGTTCTTTAGCCATATAGCCTCCTTTGCTACCTCGTTTGCTGCTATATACTCTGATTCACAAGTGGAATCAGCCACTGTCTCCTGCTTAGAACTTTTCCAAGTAATTGCCCCTCCGTTTAGGGTAAAGACCCAGCCCAACTGAGAGCGGAAATTATTGTGACAACTCGGAATTTTCATTCGGTCAAACCCTAAAAGTCAATCACTTCATATTATAAGTCAAGTTCACTTTTACTTATTTTTAGCAAATTAATGTTTGTTTGATTATTTTAATAATTAATCTTTAAACGAACGGGTGAACGGATGGGCCGTCTTGGGTCTTGAAATTTCTAAACCGCGAATACCACGTAACTTAGAAGTTCACGTCCAAACTTTTATGTTTGGGCCGTAAACTCCCTCAAAAACCGTGAACTCATGCCTTAAGCATGAGTTTACTCCCCAAAGTAGATCACTTTTCATTTACACCCAAAAAGAGTAAACTCCAAAAACCCCCTCAAGTATCATCCAAGATATAATTCAAGATCTTCAAACTTGTAAGTGTTCTAGCCATTTCAAGTTGGTATAACACTTAATCTAGTGATTGTGCATCTTTTCATCCATCCATTTTTATGTTTTGATTAGATTTCCTAAAACACCATGAACACACACTAAGTGTTCTTGGAGTTTTAGCTCATTTCAAGCTTCCTTATAGTAAGTACTTCCATCCTTGAGTCTTATTAAGCTTGTATTACATGTTAACATCAAGAAAATGTCCCAAGAACACAAAGAAAAAGGTGTTCACGGTTTTGGGAGGCTCCCAAAACCGTAAACACGAAATAAGGTGCAAAGTGGTGCTTTAGGTTGTCTAGATGCTTCACAATGCCTAAGGGACTTGTCTAGATCCTTCCTTGATGAGTTTAAGCCATGAAAAACACCAAAGTCCATTTTTTTGTGTTTACGGTTTGGGGATCTCCCAAAACCGTAAACACCCCAATGTGGGTATAAATGGACCATATTCCTTCCTTAGGCATAAAATCTAACCTAGACTTTTACCTTGTTGAGCTAAGGACTTGAAAACAAAAAAATACCACTTTCCATATGGGTTTACGGTAGTAAACAAAAAAGGAAATGGCCTTGGGGCCGTAAGCTCCTCCAAGGAGTGTAGTAATGCCCTAATCCCTTCCAAAGGCCTAACCACCAAGTAGAAATGCTTCAAAGGACTTGTAAAACCTCAAAACAACTTATGGTCATAAAGTGTAGAGTTTACGACCGTAAACCCTTAAGTTTACTGCCGTAAACTCCTTGGGTAATGGTCATGAAAACCGTAAACTCCAAAGGAGTTTACCTGTGGACCCCAAACACTTTAGCTTTGACGTACAACAACTTAGATGCCATACTTAGGGCTAATAACACCTATGTAAGGTGTTTAGCATGTTCTAGGAGGTCTTATCATGATCGATTAGTAGTTTAAAACTAATTAGGTACATATATGTGTGATTATATGTTAACTAGGATCATAGAGTGTGTTCAAGACTTCACTTGACACCTAGCAATCCTACATCTTCAGTTCATCCGTACCACTCAGTACAGGTGAGTTCACACCCCTTAATCAATGTTTAAATGATTTTAAACGCTTTAATGGGGGGGGGGGATACACGTAGAAAACAGCATGTTATTAAATCTCTCATATGTATTTATAACTGTGTTTTCATCCAGCAGATTTCACATACTTCAAAATGTGATGCATGAAATGGTTTTCTATCTTAAAAATACCTTGGTAGCAAAAGTATTACGTTTGAAATGTTAATTAAAATGATATCAAGTCATTGTTAATTATTGTTCAAAACTCTTAGATGTCTTACAAAACCATACTTTTACCTTCTTGAACAAAACTATATCTATACACTTGTGTTCTTATATATGTGTTGATGTTATAGTGTTCATCCTTCATTCAGTTTCCCACACTCTTGTGTAACAAGGGTGTATAAACCTACTTGGACAATCAATTACCTTCTAGCTAACTATTATAGGGATAGTTAGGAGATACAAAACATTATTCCTATTACAAGGAATTACACCAGAGTCAGTTCATTCATGAGACTATACTATACATTACATGTTACATGAATACGTCTACATCGATACACTTACATGAATACATTTACATATATACATTTATTTGTATACATTTACATGGATACTTGTACCTAGATTCACTAGGATGATTTACTAGTACATTATGTGTAAATTGTTCTGCCTATCCTAGTTCAAAAGGATAACTTGACGGGACTAACCATTCCGAAACCCACCTATTAGCAATAGAGGTAATGAACATCTACGGATGCCTACGGTTAATAATTATATTAGGAGTACCTTTACGGGACTAACCATTCCTTAAACCTACTGCCAGCTACAGAGGAAAATGAACAATCTACGGATGTTCAAGGTTATACATTTCGGCAGTCGTGATGTCGTGTTTATCCTAATGCAAAAGGATAATACCTTTATGGTTATATTTTTCCTATTACTTTTATTTTGTGTTACATTCACATAAACTTGGAGGTAGACTATATATTATTAATAGTAGTCATAAAGAGGAAAATCATCTTTGTTACAGCAAAACATTCGGGTCTTGGTAGAAGACTACATATTATACTAGTGGGAAATATGGGATTTTCTAGGGTTTTCATACTTATATCAATTGTTTCATTCAAAGATTTTCATAGCATTCATAACGTCTTTCCAAAAAAAGGCAATGACACTTAAATACTTATGAATTCACTAGCTTTACGCTGATACTCGCTTTCAAAATAACTTGTATTCTCAGGTCACTAGTAGACAAGTACGATGGCAAGGTTTTGAGAAGACGGAACACAGACAAGACTCGTCTTTTATTTTGATTACATATTTTGGTGTCTTATTACAATGAAAGAACACACATGTATTTAAACTTTACTCTTAATGCAATGGATGATGTTGTTGCTTGTTTACTACTTTACATTGTTATGATACTTCACATGATGTCCTCCACCCCGGAACATTTCCGCCGTTCTCAGTTTTGGGGTGTGACAATTATCCCTGTCAGTCTGGAAGCTAACATCACTGTACCCTACAACTCTTAAGTCATCACTCCCACCAAAGGGTAAGGACCCAGTCCTTAGTCCTTCGCAGGTACTTGAGGATATTCTTTACCGTAGTCCGGTGTACCTTGCCTGGGTTTCCCTGATACCTACAAACCATGCTCAAAGCAAAGGCTACATCAGGTCGAGTACACGTCATAAGATATATGATCGATCCTACAGCTGAAGCATAAGGTATTCTACTCATTTCTGCTATCTCAGCCTCAGTACTAGGGCTTTGTGTCTTACTCAATCTGGCGTTACTCTGAATGGGTAACTCACTTTTCTTGGAGTTATGCATGTTGAATCTTTTCAACACTTTGTCCACATAGGTGCTTTGACTAAGTCCAATTATTCTTTTACTCATGTTTCTCAAAATCCTTATCCTTAGGATATAGGTAGCTTCACCAAGGTCCTTCATAGCGAAACACTTCCCAAGCTCGGACTTTACTTCCTGTAGGGTTGGGATGTCATTTCCTATGAGTAGTATGTCATCCACATACAGTACCAAAAAACTGACTATGCTCCCACTAGCCTTGATATAGACACAAGATTCATCTTCACTCCTTGAAAAGCCAAATTCTTTGACTTTCTCATCAAAACAAAGATTCCATCTAGAAGGTGCCTGTTTGAATACATAAATGGATTTCTCGATTTTACACACTCCATTGGGGTACTCAGTATTGACAAAACCCTCTGGCTGAACCATGTAAACATCTTCATCCAACTTTCCATTAAGGAAAGTGGTTTTGACATCCATTTGCCGTATTTCATAGTCATGAAATGCAGCAATGGCTAACAGAACCCTAATAGACTTAATCTTCGCCATTGGTGAAAAGGTCTCATCATAATAAACTCCCAGAGTTTGAGAATAACCCTTTGCAACCAGTCGTGCCTTATAAGTGTGTACATTACTATCCATGTCGGTCTTCTTCTTGAAGATCCATTTAACCCAACTACCTTACGATCAGGTACATTGTCAACCAAGTTCCAAACTTGATTGTCACACATGGACTATATCTCGCTATCCATAGCCTCTTTCCATTTAGCAGCCTCAGGGTCTGCCATGGCTTCCATGTAGTTGTTAGGCTCATCTAGATTTACCAGTGTGTTATCACTGATAAGTGTCTCACCTTATGCAGTAATATGGAAACCATAATAATCCTCAGGTGCATTCCTAACTATGGTGGAACGCCTTAGAGGTATATATTCTTCAGTCGGCTCAACAGGAGTTTCCTCCTCAGGTTGAGGGCTAGGGTTTGAGGTTCCTTCATCACTTGACTCTTTAAGTTCCGCATGGTCAATTTGCCTCCCACTATCTCCTTGACTCATGAATTATCTCTCTCGAAAGAATCCTCTTCTTGCTACAAAGACCACATTATCATTGGGTCTGTAGAAGATGTAGCCAAAGGATTTCTGTGGATAGATGATGAAAATACACCTTTCGCTTCGAGGTTCGAGCTTATCGTGAGTCTCGCGTCTCACGAAAGCCTCACAACCCCAAATATTGATGTGGGCCAGATTGGAAATTTTCCAGTCCACATCTCGTGAGGTGTTTTGGCAACCTTCTTTGTAGGGACTGGATTAAGGATATGGGTGGCAGTCTCTAAGGCATACCCCCAAAATGAGATTGGTAGCGAAGCTCGACTCATGAACGAACCATGTCCAACAAGGTCCGATTGCGCCTCTCAGCTACACCATTCAATTGTGGTGTCCTAGGAGGTGTCAATTGTGAGATAATCCCACATTCCTTAAGATAGTCAAGGAACTCAGTACTAAGATACTCACCACCACGATCGGATCGAAGCATCTTAATGTTCCTGCCCAACTGATTCTCCACTTCTTGCTTAAACACTTTGAATTTCTCAAAGGTTCTAATTGCGCCTCTCAGCTACACCATTCAATTGTGGTGTCCTAGGAGGTGTCAATTGTGAGATAATCCCACATTCCTTAAGATAGTCAAGGAACTCAGTACTAAGATACTCACCACCACGATCGGATCGAAGCATCTTAATGTTCCTGCCCAACTGATTCTCCACTTCTTTCTTAAACTCTTTGAATCTCTTGTGGCGATTCTGAAGGATCCACACACATCCGTGTGTATGAGGTCCAACAAACCTTCACCCCTAGCACAAGTGCGAGTAAAACGTGACTTTGTCATTTTACCAAGCAAACAAGATTCACAACTATCATCTGACTTTAGGTCAAAAGACTCCAAGACTCCATCTTTTGGGAGTTGGCCTATGCGTTTCTTGCATACATGTCCAAGATGACAATGCCATAAAGATGCTTTATCTAAGCTAGTGGAAGAGTCAATATACAATACATTATTTCCTAGATTATCTACAACAGATACAGTTTCATACACGCCATCACAAGGTAATGCTTTAAAATAATGAACATTATTAAAGAAAGCATCAATACTACCATTATTATTATCAAAATAAAAGGTAAAACCTTGTTTATACAATGCATGAAAGGAAATAACATTTCTTGCCATTTCTGGCAAATAATAACACTTATTCGAATCTAATGTAAACCCACTATTTAGCACTAAGGAATAAACTCCTATCTTGGTGATAGGTGAAGCTTTCATGTTTCCCATGATCAAGTTTATCTTTCCCTGCTCCACATTCTCACTTCTTCTTAGTCCTTGCAAATCACAACATATGTGAATACCACAACCTGTGTCAAGGACCCAAGACTTAGAATGAGGTGAGTTATTAGACAATATAGTGTATATACCTTCATGGTTGGGTTTTACTTTCCCATCCTTCACATCTAGCTGGTACTTTGGATAGTTTCGCTTCTAGTGCAACTTTTCATGACAATAGAAGCATTCAGCCTCATTAGGGTTAGCATAAGGAGTGAAAAAATCTTTCTTGGTTTTGCTTGAAGAGGAGCCTTCAAGGGTCTTACCGTTGGTACCCTTAGAAGGGTTCTTTCTATTCTTCCCTTTGCCATGCCCGATTGCCAAGACATTGGCCGCAATTGGAGTAGGAGTAGGAGTGGTAACAACCGACTTACCCTTTAGACCACTTTCCTCGGTCTTTAAGAGTCCCTGAAGTTTGCTGAGAGCGACTTCTTCCTTGTTCATGTGATATGTCATGCGGAATTGATCATAACACGATGGTAAGGAGTGCAAAATGATGTTTATTGCTAACTCCTCGGGGAAGTTCACATTCAGCTTCAATAAACGGTCCACATACCTTTGCATTTTCTGGATGTGGCCCGTGATGGGTTCACCATCCTTCATTCAGGTTGTTATCATGGAGGAGATTATTTCATATCGCTCTTGACGTGCACTTTGATGGTAACGGTCCATCAAGTCCTAGTGCATCTCAAAAGGATAATAGTATTCATAGGAATTTTGGAGCTCGGCTGTCATGGTGGCCATCATGATGCATGCTACTTTTGTAGCATCTCTTTCATGTACCTCATATTCAGCAAGCTCTTCAGGAGTAGCAGTTGGCTCGGGTACTTTTAGCTCCTTGTCGAGAACATATTCTTTTTTCTCATAACGAGTGACCATCCTGATGTTCCTGATCCAATCAGTAAAGTTGGATCCATCGAAGATGACTCTCCCACAAAGATTCATGAGAGAGAAAGAGCTTGTAAGGTTAAAGCTAGAAGCATTGTTATTGCAAGACATCTGAAAACAAGAGGGAATAGATTAGATTAGATTTAGAGATAGTCCTTAATAAAACACCCAAATGTAGTATCAAGGCTAGGACCCAACACAATATTTTATAACTTTGTAAGAGGGATGTCGTAATCTAAGTTATAAGATATTTGAAGGTAGGTGAATGACGATTCACCAATTTCCACCTTGAAAAACGAAATTTTTAATTAGGTTTTTAATTGGTTTAGAAACTCCTAGATTTTTTTGAGATTCATTGAACTTCCTTCAATTGCATGTTTCAATCTCGAGTGTGCCCTTCAAGTTTTGTGACTGGGATGCCGACGATCACAAAACAAGGTGTGAAGTAACCATGCAAATTACTTCGTACTCTTAATGTATTACCCCTCAATTGATGTGCCGGTTAACCACACACGCTCCATAGATACTATGATAAACATTAAGTCACCCTTTACCTAACTTGTTAAGTTCAAGTTAGTGTGCCGGTTAACCACACACGCTCCACTAACGACTTAAACAAAGTGTAAAGTGTAATTTCATGGATTAGCACCTTATTCACATTTTCCTAAAATAACTAAGATTGGGAATTCAATAAAGTTTAGTTACTTTAGTATTGTCATTATACTTTTAATGAGAATTTATAAGTCCTTGTCCTATCTATTCGGCTAACGACCCTCCACCGATCAAGGAAGCGGTGGGTGAGAGTGGACACCCATTAAGTTGCCTTTTATAGGCAACAACCTTATACCCCCCTTATAGACCGGCTTCGTGAATGAGGCGTACTAGCAGTAAGACGACTTTGATCTTATACGTATATATATTATTATTAACTTATAATATTATAAGTATACGGGTTGAATTTTAACTTTTAAAATTCTAAGGGTTGGAATTAAAGTTTTTAATCATGACTATACTTGTTCCAAAACTTGAGGGCAAGTTTTGTAAACATTCAAAACTTTTTATTTTTTATAACTTATGAAACTAATTGAGTATTAAAATGAAGACTTTTCATTTTTCTAACTCTTGTGTTCTTTTAATGGTTTTAATTCAAGTGTGACACTTGGTTTTCCATAACTTGAGGAGAAGTTATGGACTCCATTAAAACACATTATGATCAAGAATTAAACTACCAAGTAGGTTACAAACAATTCCTATGATCATCTAATCTTCATAAGTTCAAGAACATGAATATGAACATTTCAAGAATCATAAATTACTCATAAATCTTGTAATTTTTTATTATAGCCATTGTAAATGGATTAGCATAAACATTACACCATCTAAATCAAGTTTTATGACACCAAAACAGTTTAGGGTAATGTTTCTAGTCCATTTCCAGCAGCAAAAGTCGAAAATCTGCATTCTGAGGCTCCTACTCGTCGAGTGCACGAACCTACTCGGCGAGTAGGATGAAGATTTTAATCATGACTTTACTTGTTCCAAAACATGAGGGCAACTTTTGTAAACATTCAAAACTTTTCATTTCTTATAACTTATGAAGTTAATTGAGTATTAAAATGAAGACTTTTCATTTTTTCTAACTCTTGTGTTCTTTTAATGATTTTAATTCAAGTGTGACTCTTTGTTTTCCATAACTTGAGGACAAGTTATGGACTCCATTAAAACACATTATGATCAAGAGTTAACTACGAAGTAGGTTAAAAACAATTCCTATGATCATCTAATATTCATAAGTTCAAGAACATGAATATGAATATTTCAAGAATCATGAATTACTCATAAATATTGTAATTTTTTATTATAGCCATTGTAAATGGATTAGCATAAACATTACACCATTTAAAACAAGTTTTATGACACCAAAACAGTTTAGGGTAATGTTTCTAGTCCATTTCCAGCAGCAAAAGTCGAAAATCTGCATTCTGAGGCTCCTACTCGTCGAGTGCACGAACCTACTCGACGAGTAGGATGAAGATACACATGAACTCGGCGAGTCCCCCCATGGACTCGGCGAGTTCATCAGGCAGACAGCAAGATTTCGACTTTTTCCAATGTTTTTCATCAAGTATCAAACAAACAAGCCTAAGCTCTGATACCACTGATGGGTTTTGAGCATTCTAACACTTCCTAAGTGAACATGCAACCCTAATAAACCTTGGATCTATGTTTGTCTAAGATACATGCAAATAATTATTTTAGAAGGTTCTTATCCTATCTAGCATGGCATGGGGAACTTGAATCAAATAAAGCTAGTAGAACTACTTACCTTGTAGATGTAGTTGATTACTTGGAGTTTTAGAGCCTAGCACCAATAGTGTGGATGCCTCAAATGGAAATCAAAAATCACCACAAACTTGGAACTTTGAGAGAATAGTCACAACTATCTTGAAATCGGCCCTCTTGCTTTACTCACCTCAACTAGTGTGATTTCAAGAACCAAGGTCTTCTTTATATAGTGTGGTGGATTAGGGTTACTTCCATGTAAACCCTAATACCCATTTCTCTTCATTTCCATGAGATCCATGGGTTACAGCTCCATGGAGTATCCATGGACTTTCCATGCAAGCCTAGCCCATTCCAAATAAGCATTAGCCCTCACTATATATAAATATAGGAGCCCATATTTAATTAGTAATACTTTTGATCTCTAAATTAATCCTAGATTAATTATAGATCAATACTAATTAAATAATATGACCTTATATTAATATATTAGAACTTATAATATATAAATAAATCATAACTTATACTATTCTCCAAAGATTATCCATAAATTGTTCGGGTGAAGTACAACCCAAATGGACCATGCTGGGTCGGGTAATGTACATACCAAATATAGTTATGGACTTAGACATTATATCCAATAAAGTATACTCTAGGTTCTTTGGAAAACTTCACTGGTTCCTCCAGAAAATCCTATATTTCCTGAGGTGATAAACTGATAACCTCAATAGTTTCCCTCTATAATTACTTAGTTTATACTAATTACATATAACCTAATATCGAGCTAACAGTTAAATGGTTGTTCTTCCCTAAGCCCACAACTAAACAAGGAACAGGATGTAAGGCGGAAGTCACACATTTCACTGTTAATCAGATATTACTTATATATAACTCTGATGTAATAACTAAGGAATTATAGAATTAACCACTAAAGATCCTTTATGTTATACTAGTTGACTAAGTTCCAATTGAAAAAGTAGTTTAATCCCATAAATCGTTTCATTTGTAAAAGTGGCTTAATTCCATAAACCGTTTCATTAGTAAAAGTGGTTTAATTCCATAAACCGTTTCCTTTGTAAAAGTGGTTTAATCCCATAAACCGTTTCATTTGTAAAAGTATTCTTAGTTTCATCCGTTCTATAGTAAACCATTAATATTAATCTTGGGAAATATTATCTTATCCGTAATACTGCCTTGTGGGTTTAAATGTTCCAAAACCAGAAGTACAAGTATATTTTCCATACTTGATTTCAAGATACGTAGTTTTTACTATAAGTAAAATCTAATAGAAGGTATAGTGGGTCTGGATGTAATTATCTCTTCTTACTGTTTTAAGAGAAGTATATTACTTAGTAATTTACTTATTGTTTTATCCATGTGAATTCTATTAACCATACTAATATGACCGATGTGCCTGATGCAACATTCTTCAGGCGTCGGAAACGATATGACATTTGTCACCCTAGGCCTCCTGGCCAAACTATAGTGAACAGTGAAGGTGCGGGATTGTCAATCCCATATTGTGACAACCGTCAATTTCCGGCCAAGTCAAAGTCAGCTGAAGTAAACAAGTCAAACCGTTCGACTCAATTTTCCCGTAGGTACTAGAGTTTACGTTATGTAATTTCTAAACAACTCGCTATTCTAATGAGAGATCATAAATCAAAAAGTGTGTACATCTAGATCTCCTTAACCTAAAACTGTGGTACGTGGCGAGCCAAACCGATAAAACAATTTTGCATACTTATCGGGAGTGTGTAAGATCCTTAAACAAGGCTTAAGAAGGTTTACAGACCTTGCTTTGCGAAGCCGGACACTCACAAATGTCACACACGTAACCTCTCTAAATCGTTTTCATTCTATCTCTCTTTATCGAGAATCTCTCCCCAAATCTCCCCACGTATGTCAAATCTCTCCCAAATCTCCCCACGTATGTCAAATCTCTCCCAAATCTCTCTAAGAATATGAAATCTCTCCCAAAACTCTCTTTGTATGAGAAATCTCTCCCAAATCTCTCTCAAAAGTTCCCGTAACTTTTTGAGGTCATTCGGGTCATTCTGACCCTTAACCGGGTCAAAAACGGCTTGAAACGGGGTAAAAACGAGTAAAGTAGGCTTAAGGACCCGAAACCCCTCTTAAGGACCCGAAACCCCTCTTAGGGCCGAAGGTCCTCTTAGGGACCGAACCCTCTTGGACCGAACCCGAAGGCTGCCCTCGGGCCCGAACCTCGCACAAGCCCGAACCTGAAGCTACTGTTCATTTCGGTCTATTTCGCTCCTGATGTTTCGGACTGAGCCTCCTTCTCGCTTCTTGTTGTTTCGCCTCGTCTTGCTTCGGACCCAGCACCAGAAGGGACCGAACCTTCGGACCCTTACAAGAAGCCTCGCAGGAAGAGCCTTTCTTCCCGGTTTTCGACTACGACTTCATTTTAGCTTCATTTTTAATTGTTTTAACGCGGGATTTTCACCCAAAAGTTGATTTTAACATATAAAGCCCCAAATTTATTAATTATCCATGTTTTTGGGGATAAACCTTATCCAAGAAGAGTGGGTGAAGTACAAGAGGTGGAGTGTTGAGTTTCCTTTATCCTATGACACAAGCAACCACTCCCATACACACTCCATGTCACTATTCACCATCAGCCCATACCTAGTCATTTCATGGTACTTTTCCCACCATTTTCAGCCACACACTTGGTCAAGGGTTAGAAAACCCTCCTCTCTCCTCACATTTCTTTCATTTCCTCTCATTCCTCCATCAAGAACAAACTTCACTTTCTCTCATCTTCTCTCTCTAAAATTCGATATTCAAGGCTATACTCCATCTTTTCTTCTACTTTTGGTAAGTATTAACATCCTCCATGTGATTATTTCACTTGCTTCTACTCAAATCATAGATAGCTTGCACAAATATCGTCATATTTGTTGTTAGCTCCTCAAATCTTCAAGCATCTCTCAAGTGTTCTTGAGATTGAACACTTCTTTTCTCCATCATCCATCTACTGAAATCACTCAAGGTGAGTTCATACCCCTACATTTTCATGTTTTCTCATGTTTTTAGGAGGGAAATACAAGTTAAAACACCAAGAACATAACTAAACTTTTCTAACAGCCTTCATTAGAAAAGTTGGACTGCATTCACGGACTGTTTTGGACAACTTAAACATTTTCTTTCAAAACGGTTTTAGGTTCATGTAGTTCCAGTTCTTAGCCTTAAAATGACTACTTGCACATCTCCATACGATTTTTCTTCAATTTATGGTGATTTTTACAAAACTGCCTATCATTTCAAACATCAATCCGGACCAGTCTCTGATTATGGACTTGTTCACACAAGTTAGAGTTCAGTAAAACTCAAAATAAAAATTATGAATAAACTAGACTCATTTTCCAAACTCTCAGAATTTACGAATTCTGATTTGGACCTTTGATAATTTTTTTATAAATTTTCTAAGAACAGTAAATGAAAATATTAATAACAGAAAAATGTTATCAATTTAATTTCACCTTCTAACATGTTGAGCAAGGTGTATATCTTTATGTGATTATATGTTTTTGCAAATAAATGAAATTTTGACTTAGTATATAGTCATACATCAGTTAGCAAATGGTGTTTGCTCGATAGAGCATAGAAATAACGATTTGTTATAATCATAGCACATCTATTACATACAAACATTTGAATAAACTATGTTAAGTATAGTTTATGTACATTACCACTTTTGCCCTTGTTTTGATAAACTATAATAGGTATAGTTTATGATTCATTACATAACACACTCATAGAAAAAGGGTACATTCATACAAAAAGGTTTTACATTTACGCACACCACATGTAAACTTCTTAACTTAAATTGTGAGCGATTCTCTTTCCGTATGTCCGAGTGCGGGACTTAAATTCCTGGTAGCTATATCCAGAGTCTCTTGTAAGGAGAACATGATAGTTGTGTATAGATCTATATTGGGTTAGACACCTCACACCCGAGCTGCATGCAACAGCTTGACCGGCTGGTCTGTGGTGATAAATGTCATTTCAGTTTCGCGACGCCTGAGAAACGTCGTGGCAGGTTCATTCAGTCATTAGTATGGTTATAGCGGCTCACATAGGAAGTTAACAACTCATAAAGTTTATGGGGAAATTTTCATAAATCATAAGGGGTTATATGTCGATTTAAAATCACTTTTTATATTAATAATTACAGATATTATTGTATATTTTCAGTCTTGGTATTTAAGACTACACACCATTCATTACGGGAGTTTTCTCAAATCAGAAAGGGTTTTTACGCCAATTTGAAACCACCTTTATATCTTTAAGTATGACAAATACTTATTCATTTTCGGTCCTGGTATTAGGACCACATAACTTTTATAAGGAAAATATTGGATTTTTCTTGGTAACATACATCTCTTTACAAAGATCGATTTTCAAACTCTTACTGTCAAAAGCTTATGAACTCACCAACCTTTGTGTTGACACTTTTCAAAACTACTTGTATTCTCAGGAATTCAGTGTAACAGGAAATTCAACAGCGTTTTGAGGATGGGACGAGAAATCGTTAAACAGTTCATTTTGTATCATAATGTAATTGATTTGAATCATGTAAACATATACTTTGGTTTAACTTTTTCAATTATATTTATGACGGTTGTATTTACTTTGAGCGCTATTATACACGTTGTTGCGATACTCTACATGAAGTCCTCCACCCCCGGACGTTTCCGCCATCCTTGGTTTGGGGGTGTGACAGATTGGTAGCAGAGTATTGTTTATAGTGAACTAAGTATATCGAAACACATATGATATACAAACTATAAATGCGTTGGGACTAAAGTCTCTAATTTAAAGTTTTCAAAAAAATTATACTTTTAGAAATAAATAATTTCCTATTAAAAGTATACATGTATGCATACATACTAAGGTCAGCATCATTCTAGAACAAAACAAAAGTAACAATTGTTGAATACCACAGGCAAGCTCGGGGATGTATGGTCAGTCTTGGGAGTGGCATAGCCTGATCAACTATGCTGGTCTGAGGAGTGATTAGCACATGCCCAAGAATGGTTGTGATATGGAAACAAGTCTAAAAACTTACCAACACTACCACAACGAGAACATTAGAGCCAAACATAAAATTTAAAATACTATAGGAGTATTTTGTAATATCATAACTTATATGAAAACTAAATAGATCCTTAATAATAGGTCTATAGTCCCTGAGTGAATATTCTAAGGTTATATAACTTAGAAATCATAGACTTAGAATTTGTGGTCATTGCCTTACTTCCTTTTCCTTATTTGGATGTGGACCTAGGGTAGGATCACTTATTCGAAGGTCTATCATATCTTGTTATATGTAATTAGTATGCACTATGTCATTATAGAAGTAACTAATAAGGATCACCCCTATAAGTAATTAATTATAGAGTAGACGCCTAGTAATCATCTCTTCCACTCCTATTCTCGCAAGTACAATGTAGGAAGATCCTACTTACCGGACGACCCCTACTTTCCCAATCCGAACCCGACAAATGGTGAATGGTTATGAGAAGAATCAGAAGCGGAACTGGAGGTAATTAATCCTCCATGCATAGCAAGGGTTTCCGTGAACCTTTTCGACTACATCGAACCTGTGCCCCGTTGGGCAATCGTGATCGAGGGTTGAATGTCGACAGCAATGACAACAACCACCATGTGGAGACCAACGAGGGTGCTATGACCTCAACCACGGGGGACCGACTGACAGAGCCCTCCCAGCGAAGACCCGGAAGATCGCGAACATCGGGGATTAAAGCAGATAGACTACAACCCGAGTGCGGAAACTACGCGCTACTACGGACCCTACCATCTCACGAACCCGAGACTCAGAATTAGACTACTATTTTCGAGACCAACATTCTTTTTTTGAACCTTATCGCCGCTCGTGAAGAGGAAAGAGAGTAACGGGGTAGACACACGGCATCTAAAGAAAGGAGGATCGCAACCAAGCATCGATTGGCAGGGCTGCAAGGTGCATTGACCTTGCCTCAGGCATCATAAGAGATGGATCGTCGTAAGTGAGTTCATACCGCTCACAAGACCTGGTAAATTAGGTTCATGAGTATGCGTTGGTGCTACTCTATTATAGGTAAAAGTACAACATTGCAAATGAAGTGGTCATACTAATCGAGAGATATAGTTGTTACCAAAACTTTTCCTTGCATAGATATGATGAAGACCTGCATGGAAGTCAAAAATTTTCGCTGAAACTATAGTTACTAGAGTCATATTTACAAGATGGGCTTAGGACATACCTAACAGACTCCAAGGTCTATTTAGTCTTTATTATATAACTAAGCATACATCAATTGGTCATAATAACGACCTAGCTTGGGTCAAGTATAAGGCTTCACTTGGATACAGAACTACTGAAATACATCAGTTTACCATATAAAGAATCTCGTTATAATTTGTTTTCAGAACACCCTTAACGACCGAATTATGTTACAAATCGATATAAGATAAACTTAGTTAGAAACTCGCGACGTATAGCCATTCTAAAAACTCATTATCGTCTCACCTTTAAACAATTTGTTGAGAAGTTCCTTCTTTATAGACCTATGGGGTGAGATCATTCAGGAACTAATACACCGGGTCCCATCAAAACTCCTCAGCCAAGTGTGTTCGGACAAAAATGATTCTAAGATGAGTAAAGCTTAACGCCCATATGAAACCTACTCCTACCCACTGCCATAACTCCATCTCAGGAACGTTAGCGGAAACACTAGGAATAGTACAGTAATGTGCAAAAATTTATATGCATAAATATAAATCGTAAGGATGCACTTAAGATAATCATTCCCACTAACGAAGTCGTTTTTCATCGTGGAAAAGAGCCATGCCTTCACCAAGAGGCAACCAACAAACTAGCAAGGCGCCAACCCTGCAGATAGACTCTGCTACTTTTCAGGCTGTAGTCACGGCAGCCGTGACAGCCGTCATGGCGCAATTCAATGCTAACAACGCCAGCGAGTACTGACAATGCAAATTGTGGTAACAATCAGGAACACCAACGGGTGTCTGCCAGTGAAAATACCTCAGGCCACAAACCTACGAACAACAAGCGAAAGTTTTGGAACAAAAAGGAGCACAACCAATCTCAAAGATCCGCTAAAAGACAACAACCCATGGCCACCCCTACAATTACGACAGCAGTCACAACACATGCCTCAACATCAGCCACAACATCTACCGCTCAAGCATCAGGCAAGAAATATATGGGAGCACTCCCAAAGTGTAACAAGTGTAACTACCATCACACAGGGGCTTGCCGAATTTTACACTGTAAAAACTGCAACAGGAAAGGGCATACCGTCCGTTTCTGTAAGGCCCCGACTCAGTACATCGCTTCAACCCCCAATACCAAAGTAATTCCAGTGTGCTTCCTATGTGGCGAAACAGGACACTTCAAGAGAAACTGTCCAACTGAGAGGAATGACGGGGGAGCCAGAGGAGTGTGACAAACGAACCAGCAAGGGTAGCAGGGAACCATATTAGGACTTTTGTAATGTTTCCAACAACAAAAACATTTAAGTACCATATGTTTGTAATGAATTTCGTATGCTTGCTAAAGTCACCGCCTTTCTAAGAATAGTTAAAATAATCTCTCGTTCAAATCAAACCAAAGACATTCATATATGACCTTAGGATCATTACCTGTAAGATGTGGTAACTTTGTACATACATCGGGGTTAATTATAATCAAAATACTGAAGTCTTGAAACAAATAATTCCATCCTGACTCCTATTCCATGGTTAGTAGTAGGGATTGAGTGGGGCCACCCACTCGACGATTTCACCAACATCAACTTACATATGGCGTTCATATACCGCTCGATCATAGGGAGACCTGTCAGGGATCATGATATCAAGTATCATTACTGGCTATCGAAACACACCCGCTACCAGTGCTAGACACTGTGGTATGAATCATCTACAGTAATAATAACATCAAACAAAACGGAACACTGTGAAAAGAAACAGAAGATAATCTATCACTCTAGTGATCTCTTCTTATGAATACAGCTTAACTCATGTTATCTAAAAAGATTTGGTTGTCACCATTCAGTTTCGATTAGTATAGTCCTCATCTTCCCGATTTAACGTCTACAAAAGGACCCTTCACCTAACCCTCCGAATATCGAAACCTTTGTCTCCCATAAACGCATCCAGCTCGGATCTACGGGTCATCTCTCGCTGCGAAACGCCAAAACACGCACCAGAGGGGTGTTATACTTCCCGAAACCTTATCACATGTATTTACAGGAGACCTTTGGGAATGTCACACATACAACAAACAAGGTTCAAGCACAGAAGCTTGGGACGGAAATAGTTAGTCTACCACTACTACGTGTATACGTGAGGATAATGTATAATTAAGATTCTACGGACATTGGATGTGTGCTTCTGCCCTATTTCCTATTCCATGTATGGTTGTGGACTTGGGGCAGAGTCACCCATCCAACTGTCTTGCCAATCTTAAGCACATACGACCTATATGCACAAGTTAATGATAGATGGACCAGGTACAAATCCTGACATGAACTTCAGGCCAAGGTTGCCCAGGAGGACGAGTGAATGTCCTACCATCCGAAAAGGCCTAGTCGCGTAAACCAAACCCACATGCTTCCTACCGAGCTACAGTAACTGTCAGGACAAACCTGTCGAACTACTCAACAATGAAATTGAAGAACCAAGCTTCTCACCCTAGAGAACTCCGGTCTTATTCTTCAAATAGAAAGACAAATTGCTCGTAGGCCCATCGACCTCAGAGGCCCCAACAATATCTCCAGTAGAAATCTTTACTATCCGCCTTGCATAGATGAATAGGCCGACCAACCGCAAGGAACGAGGTACCCTTCAGGAATTAGACCTGAGATCTGAATATCACCAATCGTGAGTATTCAAGAAGGATGTCCAAGGACAATCCTACAAGTTTGATGCGGACGCTACAAGTTCATAGTGATACCCCTCAGATAGGACCAACCCACTCGCAGTCTTCATGAACTTAATGAATAGGATATGCCATTCTTACTAAGATCAGTTCATCATTGTCATTGTAAATGACTTTCTTATCTACCCTCGTAGTAAGAAGGAAACCAAGGAGAGCAGCAATACGATTAAAGAAACCTTACCTGAAGTTCTTTAGATACGAGTTTTGGAATTGAAGAGTCAAATTCCTAAGACACACTACTATTGATGTGGAAACTCTTGAGGACCCTTTCAATTAATCAAAACCATTGAGAGATTGTCAGCACCAAAGGCGTCGACGGGAACACACTGAAATTCTGGGTCTCGCTGACCTACCGTCTTAGTCCCTAGAGAACTTCTCGCAAATTACGGAACCCCATTACGACTTTGACCCTGAAGGGAGCAATCCTCGTCTGGGAAGAGAAACAAGAGGGAGAAACCTTTAGAACTCCAGAATAAGAGACCAAATTCCTCTGGAAGCCTCACTCTGGGAAGGCTTAGTATGCCTCGGAAAGCGTGGAAAGCCAAAACCCCAGATAATTATGCCTTTCGAGATTCTTGTCAGAATCAACCTTGTAACTCGCTACTTCAATCTACTCCCGTGAGCTTGGTAAAGTACATTCTACCCGACACGCCCCGAACTTGAAGTAGTATCTATCCGACGAGACTCTTGTAATCCCCCTCGACGAGATCGAGTTCCACAAGAGCCTCACCTTCGTGGAAGAACCGTAGTGACCATGGACCGAGAGTTCAAGCGAACGCAACAACGCCGCTTCCCATTAGTGAAAGTTCGCTGGAATACTAACCAAGGACCTGGAATCAATTGGGAGTGCGAGAATCAGTCGATTAGGAAGTATCCCCACTTCTTGGCTCGATTACTCATGCCTACTCCTTGCCTAAATTCAAATTTCAGGACGAAATTCCCTCTAACGGGGGGATGATGTGACAACCGTCAATTTCTGGTCAAGTCAAAGTCAACTGAAGTCACCAAGTCAAACCATTCAACTCAATTTTCCCGTGGGTAATAGAGTTTACGTTATGTAATTTCTAAACAACTCGCTATTCTAATGAGAGATCATAAATCGAAAAGTGTGTACATCTAGATCTCCTTAACCTAAAATTGTGGTACGTGGCGAGCGAAACCGATAAAACAATGTTCCATACTCATCGGGAGTGTGTAAGATCCATAAACAAGGCTTTACAAGGTTTACGGACCTTGCTTTGCGAAGCCAGACACTCAGAAATGTCATACACGAAACCTCTCATAATCGTTTTCACTCAATCTCTTTTTACCGAGAATCTCTCCCCAAATCTCCCCATGTATGTCAAATCTCTCCCAAATCTACCCACGTATGTCAAATCTCTCCCAAATCTCTCTAAGAATATGAAATCTCTCCCAAAACTCTCTTTGTATGAGAAATCTCTCCAAGAATATGAAATCTCTCCAAAATCTCTCTCAAAAGTTCCCGTAACTTTTTGAAGTCGTTCGGGTCATTCCGACCCTTAACCGGGTCAAAAACGGCTTGAAACCGGGTAAAAACAAGTAAAATAGGCTTAAGGACCCAAAACCCCTCTTAAGGACCCGAAACCCCTCTTAGGGCCAAAAGTCCTCTTAGGACCGAACCCTCTTGGACCGAACCCGAAGGCTGCTCTCGGGCCCGAACCTCGCACAAGCCCGAACCCGAAGATACTGTTCATTTCGGTCTATTTCGCTCCTGATGCTTCAGACCGAGCCTCCTTCTCGCTTTTTGTTGTTTCACCTCGTCTCTCTTCGGACCCAGCACCAGAAGGGACCGAACCTTCGGCCCCCTTACGAGAAGCCTCGCAGGAAGAGCCTTTCTTCCTGGTTTTCGACTACGACTTCATTTTAGTTTCGTTTCTAATTGTTTTAACGCGGGATTTTCAACCAAAACTTTATTTTAACATATAAGGCCCCATATTTATTAATTATCCACGTTTTTGGGGATAAACCTTATCCAAGAAGAGTGGATGAAGTACAAGAGGTGGAGTGTTGAGTTTCCTTTATTCTATGACACAAGCAACCACTCCCATACCCACACCATGTTACTATTCACCATCAGCCCATACCTAGTCATTTCATGGTACTTTTCCCACCATTTTTCAGCCACACACTTGGTCAAGGGTTAGAAAACCGTCCTCTCTCCTCACATTTCTTTCATTTCCTCTCATTCCTCCATCAAGAACAAACTTCACTTTCTCTCATCTTCTCTCTCTAAAATTCGAGATTCAAGGCTATACTCCATCTTTTCTTCTACTTTTGGTAAGTATTAACATCCTCCATATGATTATTTCACTTCCTTCTACTCAAATCATAGATAGCTTGCACAAATATCGTCATATTTGTTCTTAGCTCCTCAAATCTTCAAGCATCTCCCAAGTGTTCTTGAGATTGAACACTTCTTTTCTCAATCATCCATCTACTGAAATCACTCAACGTGAGTTCATACCCCTACATTTTCATGTTTTCTCATGTTTTTAGGAGGGAAATACAAGTTAAAACACCAAGAACATAACTAAACTTTTCTAACAGCCTTCATTAGAAAAGTTGGACTGCATTCACGGACTATTTTGGACAACTTAAACATTTTCTTTCAAAACAGTTTTAGGTTCATGTAGTTCCATTTCTTAGCTTTAAAATGACTACTTGCACATCTCCATACGATTTTTCTAGAATTTATGGTGATTTTTACAAAACTGCCTATCATTTCAAACATCAATCCGGACCAGTCTCTGATTATGGACTTGTTCACACAAGTTAGATTTCATTATAACTCAAAATAAAAATTATGAATAAACTAGACTCATTTTCCAAACTCTTAGAATTTACGAATTCTGATTTGGACCTTTGATAATTTTTCTATAAATTTTCTAAGAACAGTAAATGAAAATATTTATAACAGAAAAATGTTATCAATTTAATTTCACCTTCTAACATGTTGAGCAAGGTCTATATCTTTATGTGATTATATGTTTTTGCAAATAAATGAAATTTTGACTTAGTATATAGTCATACATCAGTTAACAAATGGAGTTTGCTCGATAGAGCATAGAAATAACGATTTGTTATAATCATAGCACATCTGTTACATACAAACATTTGAATAAACTATATTAAGTATAGTTTATGTACATTACCACTTTTGCCCTTGTTTTGATAAACTATAATAGGTATAGTTTATGATTCATTACATAACACACTCATAGAAAAAGGGTACATTCATACAAAAAGGTTTTACATTCACGCACACCATACGTAAACTGGTTAACTTAAATTGTGAGAGATTCTCTTTCTGTACGTCCGAGTGCGGGACTTAAATTCCTGGTAGCTATATCCAGAGTCTCTTGTAGGGAGAACGTGATAGTTTTGTATAGATCTATATTGGGTTAGACACCCCAGACCTGAGCTGCGTGCAACAGCTAGACCGGAAGGCCAGTGGTGACAAATGTCATTTCAGTTTCACGACGCCGGAGAAACGTCGTGGCAGGTTCATTCAGTCATTAGTATGGTTATAGCGGCTCACATAGGAAGTTAAAAACTCATAAAGTTTACGGGGAAATTTTCATAAATCATAAGGGGTTTTATGTCGATTTAAAATCACTTTTTATATCAATAATTACGGATATTATTGTATATTTTCAGTCTTGGAATTTAAGACTACACACCATTCATTACGGGAGTTTTCTCAAATCAGAAAGGGTTTTTACGCCAATTTGAAACCACCTTTATATCTTTAAGTATGACAAATACTTATTCATTTTCGGTCCTGGTATTAGGAACACATAACATTTATAAGGAAAATATTGGATTTTTCTTGGTAACATACATGTCTTTACAAAGATCGATTTTCAAACTCTTACTGTCAAAAGCTTATGAACTCACCAACCTTTGTGTTGACACTTTTCAAAACTACTTGTATTCTCAGGAATTCAGTGTAACAGGAAATTCAACAGCGTTTTGAGGATAGGACGAGAAATCGTTAAACAGTTCATTTTGTATCATAATGTAATTGATTTGAATCATGTAAACATATACTTTGGTGTAACTTTTTCAATTATATTTATGATGGTTGTATTTACTTTGAGCACTTACGTTGTTGTGATACTCTACATGAAGTCCTCCACCCCCGGACGTTTCCGTCATCCTTGGTTTGGGTGTGTGACACATATAGATCTATACACAAATTCACGCTCTCCCTACAAGAGATTCTGGTTAATAGGTCAGGACTTAAAGTTGTACTTAGGTAAGTACACCGTGAAGGGTCTCACAAATTTATTGTTTCAACGAGATTTACGATGTATTATTACCCGTGATTTCTAACCCTGGTACTCTGTAGCGTACCTATGTTAATGCAAACCCGGTATGATGTATTATTACTCCGTGTTTGCTAACCGTGGTACTCTATATCGTACCTTTGTTAATGCAAACCCGTTATGATGTATCTTTAGTTCTTTAATATGTTCTTCGTATATTAAAGGCATTCGACTGGAGAAAGGTTAACTTCTCGAGAATTTCGGGGCTCCGAGGCTTCCTTCGGGCTTTATACACGATATTGGGGCCTTGGGGGTCGTGAGAAAGTCTAGGAGGTGAAAAAGTGAAAGATTATGAAATTTGGGGTGAAAAACCTCTCAAATCCGAGAAGTCTCACACCCTTTATATAGGGGGTACGTGGGTGCGGCTGAGGAAGACAGCTGGCGAGGGAGAGGGGTCAGCATCCATGCGTCGAACATGCGAAGTGAACACGAGGCGAGCCTTCAGACGTGGAGGCTTCTGAGTGGGCCGAACTTCGGTCCAATGGGGAGGTGCCACGAGGGTCCGTGGTGTGTCTCATGCGATGGTGTCCGAGGCTTAGTGGACCGCGGACTTGGTCCAATCAGAAGGTGACACAGTGAAGTTTGGTCCTATCAGGAGCTCACACGTGTAGGCCTCGCATGCGTGGATGACGTGTCAGAAGGTCATGCAAGCGATTTTTCCTAGTTTTCCACATTTTCTTGATTTTGTGCCCAAAACTTGGAAAATTCATAACTTTCACATACGAGCTCCATTTTTGGTGTTCTTTATATGCACGCGTAGGTTAAATCATTCTCTACGTCTTTCGTTTAGACTTCGTCGGCTAATTTCGAATTCGTTTTTAATATTATTATTTTTAACAGATTGGGACAGGAAAATCCGTTAAAAATTCATAACTTCTTCATCTGACGTCCGTTTTTGTATGTCTTTTTACCGTTGTTCTACTAATGACGAGACGTTCAATTCTCATTTAGGTTGTCTCGGCTAAAATCCACTCGATCTTTATTTGGAGTTTTTAGTTGTACACTGCTATATTGAAACTTAGAAAAATCATAACTTCCTAATACGAAGTTAGATTTTTGCGTTCTTTTTATGAAAGTTCTCGGTTTAACATAAAATACAATTTTCATTTAGATCGTTAAGGCTAAAAATCCTTTTATTGAGATTTCAATTTTTACACTAAACAATGTTTTGTCGGTTTTGTCGCGGATCTTCGATTGGTCATAACTTCTTCGTTATAACTCGGATTTCAGTGTTCTTTATATTTTTGGAAATCTTGTTACAATCTCTACCACTTGGTTCATCCCAATCATGATTATTGATCAATTTATTTTTGACCCAAATTTGACTGGTGTCACATTATCCCCCCATTAGATGGAATTTCGTCGCAAAATTAAGTCTAAAGTGATACTCATGGACTAGTTCTAATCTTCCCTTTCCCAAGTGAATTCAGGTCCTCGCTTTGTAATCCGACGAACCTTCACTAACAGGATATGACTTTGCTTGGTTCTTTAGATTTCCATATCCATGGTTTTCGTTGGTTCTTCTACAAAGTGTAGACTTTTATTTAACTTGATTTCATTGAGTGAAATAACAAGTGTTTCATCGGATAGACACCTCTTTAGATTAGATATGTGAATGATAAGATGAATGTTATTAAGTTTTTGTGGTAGTTTAAGTTTATATGTACAAGACCAATTCTGGTAAGAATCTCAAATTGTTCTTTGTACCTTGAATTTTTGTATTCCATGCTTTCTCAAGCATATCTTGTCCTTTCCAGGTGAGACCTTCATATGACAAGGTCATCAATCCTGGGATTCCAAGGGTTTTTGTTTATCGAAGCCGTAGCTTCTCTGATTAACTCTGGAAGCTTTATGGCGCTTCCCGATTCGTATTTTGTTTTTGGTAGTTTCTCGGATGAATTCCAGATCAACGAAGGTGCTGTGTGGAAATTGAATATCTAGCTAATTGCATATTACCTACTTTAGTCTAGTGTAGATAGGATCTGCACTTGTGACCACATAAGGTTTTGAATGGAGCAACTTAAATGCTAGCGTGATAAAGGAGTCGACTAATTGGTAAATAGGTATCCCATTCTTTACCATAGTCGATTACATAGAATCATGACAACTCTGGTTCCTATACATTTTTGAATGACTGCCTGAATTGGGAGATGATTCTATTATCTCAGTGGAGATAACAGATATTGGAATACCGTGCACTCACACGTTCTAGTCATCTTTTCTACTTGCCACATTTTCAGGTTTCAAGGCTTCCTGTTGAGCCTCCTTACTTTATGTGGACAGATTTGAATGGGTTATCATAGTCAATGATTGGATCTACGACCTAGATACTCTTTTCCGACTTAGGGTGTTAGCTACTATATTGGCTTTTTCGAGATGATAACAAATTTCAAATTTATAGTCATTTAGTAGCTTGACCCGTTGTCGTTGTCTTATGTTGAATTCCTCCTGGTAGCATATATGATGAAGTTTTTCGCTACGAAGTTCATGATACGCCTCATACTTGGGTCATCCACCATCACGTCGTGTATACAAGTCATATATAATTTAGATTTCACAAAACATTCAGATGGGTGACTCTGCCCCAGGTCCACAACTAAACAAGGAACATGAGATAGGGCAGATTACACATCCTTGATATAGTTAAGTCTAAATTATATACCACTCTCGTGTATACACTTAGCAGCGATAGAGTAACCTAATGAGTTCTTACTCTCTATTCTTGAACTTGACTTGCAGTAGAATGATTTTCCTATGAGATCTATTGGGGGTACTTTGGTGCTTTTCGTTTGAAGTTTTATGTCTACTGAGTAGGCTAGAAGGGCATGGTACCCTTCGCATTGGTACTTCTGAAGTTTTGAAATGAAAGACAACCTAAGAGTTTGCGTTATGGATTGGAAAATTTTCATCTGATTGCTGATTAAGGAAAAAGTTCTCTTACACATCATAAGAATTTTTCATATGGTTAGGGCTAGGCCAAACCATGTAAAATAAGGATGTCGGATTTTTCTCGACGAAATAGATATTAAATCGGTCTAGGAGGAATGATTACTAGGATGACGATCCTTCATATGGACCTAAGTTTTCAATGCTTCAAATTTTAATTTGTTACTATTGTTACGAATCCCTTTTTTGATTCGAAAATGGTGGGTACTACCAATACGAGGATTCTGATAATTTGAAATTATGAACTTTCATGAACGATCCTTACTAGGTCTCCCTATAATCGCTTGGTATATACAAGTCATATACAATTAAGATTGTTAAGACCTTTGACTGAGCAAACCTGCTTTAAATCCACAACCAAACAAGGAACAAGAAATGAGGCGGGATTACTCAGTCTAAGTCTACAAATCTTAGTTATAAATGACCCTTATTTATACACTAAGTCATCACAGCTTACCTCTTAGGGTTTCAAAATTTATATGAATGTTGTGATTTAATTTGAACGAGAGAGTAATCATAATTTTAGATAATTATCATCGTTTTGAAACGTACCAAAATATAGCAGGGTTCTTTGATTCTTTCCCATGCATTGGGGGTCAAACTCCTCCTGCTCCCCCTTCGTTCTTCTCTGTTGGACAGTCCCTCTTGTAATGTCCTATTTCACCACAAAGGTGACATATTGGAATTGTTTCAACAATTGTAGCTGAAGTGATGAACTCAACCAGGGTTCTACAGATGCGAGCAGTGTGCCCCTTTGTGTTGCATCTATTTCCATGCAGCTCATGGCAACCTCCATGATGATGGTAGTTGCACTTGCTGAAGTATGGGAGGTTTCCTAAGTACGACGTGGTTGGTGCTGGAATAACAGGGCTGATGGGGGTGTTGACTATCCCAGTTTGTTGCCCTCTATTAGGTTCTTGAGTTGAACAACTCCCTTTCATGTTCTCTAACTTTCGTTTCAGGATATTAGGCTTAAGGTTCAAGGTGTTCTTACAAGTAGGTGCTCGTTGCTGTACTTGGCCATCACCACGATTGGGGTTACCGATAACATTACTACTAACATTTACATTGTTAGCATTAAGGTGTGCCAAGACAGCTGCTACAGTTGTTGTGAACGCAGCTTGAAATGTAGCTGCATCTATTTGAAGGATTGGTGTTTCGCTGGTTGGTTGGTTACATTTCATTGGAGGCATGATTTTGTTACATGATAAGAAAATGAGCTTGAGAACGACTATCGTTGGCTCTATATGTATTCTAATCATTTGTATATACATATAAATCTTTCGTTTTGTTATATTGTTCTCAATGATTCGACCTGCATCCCTATGATGCAGTCCTGGTAAGGAGCAAAAATAAGTTTCTAGAATGAACCGAGAATCATCCGAACTAAGTTACCTTCTATTGGTGGATATCGTTTTCCAACTTTCGAAGGTATTTGAAAATAATTCATAACAGTGTCTACATAAAATAGACTTATGAATTTCAGAAGTAATCACTATCAATTGAGATTTCGTGATCCGATTTATTGTTATTAACTGTGATAAGAAGATAAGCTCAAAACCTAATGTGAGTAATGTAAACACTAACTCACTAGGTTGTATTATTAGTTATTACTTAGATGAAAAGGCGCTTAAACTCTTCATATGAATCATGCGTGGTCCATTCTTAATTCTATTCTGGGTGGTAATGATTTGTTCTCTCCTAGTATCTATAGGGTGTCCTTTTCCCCTGTACGTATATTGAATTACCGAGCTGTCTTACTTCCGATTCTGATACTGATCCCCATTATTTCGTAATGAAGATTTTGAATCTCGGAAGTTCATGTGAATCGCTCATTGGTCTCATTAATAGGGTAAGGGCACTAAATGATTTCTATCGTTTCGTTACTTCTCATCCATTTCTCTCTCAGAATTCTCCTAATGAAATTATGTTGGATCCTCCTTGACTCTTCTATTGATTACCGGAGTATCTATCTAAGGGGTTGATACGAGAATGGGAATGTCTAAAGAATCTATGAAAAAATTTAAATTTTTACAAAGGTGAGCCTTTCTGATCCTTCTATAATCACATGGTGGGTACCGATTATATATAATCCATATCAAATAGATCTTCGAATAAGTAATCCTACTCTAAAACCACATCCAAACTGTCACACCCCAAAACCAAGAACGGCGGAAACGTTCTGGGGCGGAGGACGTCATGTAAAGTATCACAACACAGTAAATGTAAATAAGCAAACAACATCATCCATTGCATTAAATATATAATTTTAATACAAGCGTGTTCTGTACAGTTTTAGACACCAAAAATATAAGGTATATCAAAATAATAATATGATGAGTCTTGAATGCGCTCCATCTCCTCAAAAGCTGGCATCGGTACCTGTCTACTGATGACCTGAGAATGCAAGTTTTTTTTGAAAGAGTTTATCAGCATTAAGCTGGTGAGTTCATAAGTATTTTAGTGTCGGTGTTTGTTATCAAAAACGTTTGAACGTGTCTCAAGTATAAGTTTGTGAAATGTATGTAAGTGTTTGTAAAAGTTTGAATCTCTCAGAAAAACCTATATTTTCTAATAAAGTAGCCTTCTACCAAGGCTTAACTGTTTTGTATGTTCGTTTGTTGTAAAAGTGTGTAATTTCCCAAGTGCAACTATCTTTTAACAAAATATAGTTTGTACATTTAAAGTTCAAGTGAGGTTATCACTAAAAATATGTAATGGGTAAATCATTGTAGTACTGTAGCTTAGTTTTATAGTAACTACTGGTGTACTAACTACCTTAAACCGGATTTATATTAAGGTAAAATGTGATAATTGCACCATGCTATAGACTGGTAACAACGACATACGAATGGTCGTAATAACGGAATGACGTTTGGCACCCGCAGACCTGCAGGTCCGGCTGTAGCTAGCAGCAAGGTGTAGGATAGTCAATCCAGTATAGATCTATACGCAAACTCATGCTCTCCCTCCAAGAGAATTTTGGCTACAACTCGGGCCATGACATTTAAGGCATGCTCCGATACAGTGGATCACAATTGTTAACGTATTAATGTAAGGGTAATGTTTCTCGTTCTAGTATAGTTGTATATGTTCTCTTCCTAGTATAGTTGTATATGGACTCATGAATGAACTGACTCATTGATCTAGCAGTTGTTATAGTATGATCCTGTGTTACCCCGATGGTAACTTACTAATGGTGTGTCTAGTACGTATGAATATGGAAGTACTTTTATGTCTATATATGTATATTTGATATATAATTAATATTGAAACGACCTTCGGATGGTCACCCGAAATCCCACCAGACCACATCCAAATCGAGAAAAAGGAAATAGGGCGGATGGCCTTCCTAAGCCCTTTAAACGTTATTTATACATCTATACATATATGGGCATGCAATTTATAATATAAAAGCATAAATAAGTTTTTATAAGACATTTGAAACATAAGTATTATTTTAAGAAAAGATCGACTTGATGTCAATCTATAAAACAATTTGAAGGCATAGGTTTGATAAAACAGTTTAAGTATAAGGAACATTTGTTTGAATCACAGTTGTAAATAAGTTTGAAAAGTAAAAGGGTTTGTAAAAACATTTTGAAGTAAAACAGTTTGATAGGCAGTTTGAACAGTGATAAAATCACTGGTTTCCCTAGTTATTAATCACATGTGATTAATGCAATCACATGTGATTGAAGCAATAACTATAACTATTTAACTTGTATTCCCCCCCCCCCCATAAGTATTTAAATCATTTAAAATAATTTCAAAGGTTGATTAAAGGTGTATGAACTCACTTGAAAGTTTGAAGATAGCGAGATGGAAAACCGGGCAGAGTTTCGTCTTGGGAAACGGATTTTTCTTGGGATTCTCGGGAATCTCGGGAGTAAAATCGACCCTCGGGACTTGAGCAAAAAGACCAAAGCTTCGGGTTTGAACGGGCACGGAAATCGAGGCAAGATCGTGAGAGAAAGGAGAGAAATGAGCAATTTTTCCAGAAACCCTCGCATTCTATTTATAGGGGGTCTGAGAAGCCTCGGTACGCGGGGCGTACGCTTGTACGCAGCGCGTACGCATACGTCATGCATGAGCGAGTCCTCGACTGCCTCGGCTTCGGATGGGACGGGTCGAACGGGGCGGGTCGGTAGCTTCGCATAGGGGCGACGTGGACGATCCGAGGCCCTTGATTCGAGTACGCGGGGCGTACGAGGGTACGCAGGGCGTACTCCGGTCCTATCTGCTGACTCCCCTTCGGATATTACCAATAATTTATATTTAAATTTATATTTATTTTAAATAAACTTCTAAAATTCATATCTCCTTCATACGAACTCCGTTTTCGACGTTCTTTATATCCACGCGTAGGTGAGACTAAGATCTATAACTTTCGTTTAGATTCCGTTGGAAAATTATGAAATTATTTTTATTATTTATTTATTAAAATGACGTGATTAAGGAATTTCTTCAAAAATTAATAACTTCTTTATCCGACGTCCGTTTTGGACGTTCTTTTTATGTACGCTCACGGTTTGAGGTTATCTATAACTTTCATTTAGATACTTAAGGCTAGAAACTATTGTATTGAAACTTCGCGTTTTTCGTTTAATCGTTGTTGCCGGTTTTGCCGAGAATCTTCGATTGGTCATAACTTCTTCGTTATAACTCGGATTTTAGGGTTCTTTATATGTACGAAAACCTTGATACGATTCCTACTACTTTATTTAACCCAAATAAGATTTTAGGAAAGTTATATTTTGACCTAGATTTGATTGGTTTTACATTACATTGTCTCGAAATATCGGGTTGTCACACAAACAAGGAAGAGGAAGTCGAGTGAAAATCACATATTCTAAGTCTATAAAATCTCAACTATATATAACCTTAACATATCCAATTAGTAGTTATAGACGTACCAGAGAAGATCTTTTTAACATTTCCCAAAAGTTTATTTAAAATACTTCCATGGTATTTGATTCTTGGACTTCTAGATATTAGAAGTTGATAAGTTTTCAGTTTTCTTGTTATAGCATCCTAAAATACTCCTATTGTATTTTAACCTTTATGTTTGGTTCTAGAATTCTTCTGGTGCCTAGGTAAGTTTTAGACTTGTTGCAACACTACAATCACTCCCAAACACCTGTTGGTCATATCTCAAATGAATATAGTTGATCAGGCTATATTGATCATAGATATGATTACATAACTGTCCAGGTTTAACTGTAATGTTGAACATCCAAACACTTTTGGTTTGTTCCTCTTGTGATACTCATTCTAGTATATATATTCTGCATGTACATATACTTTTATAAAATATTGTTATATTTTTAAAGTAAAACTCTTGGTCTGAGTGTTTTTATCACGATGGGTTTATAGTTGTATATCTGTTATGACTGATATACGGAGTTCAATATAAACAATGCTCTGATACCAATCTGTCACACCCCCAAACCAGAACGGCAGAAACGTTCGGGGGCGGAGGACTTCATGTAAGTATCACTAGTTCCTCCCGAAAAACCTATATTTCCTTAGGTGATAAACTGATAACCTCAATAGTTTCCGTCTGTAATTACTTAGTTTATACTAATTATGTATAACCTAATGTCAAACTGATAGTTAAATGGGTGTATCTGCCCTAAGCCCACAACCAAACAAGGAACAAGAAGTAAGGCAGAAGTCACACATTTCATGTCAATCGGATATTACTTATATATAACTCTTACGTAATAACTAAGGAATTCTAGAATTAACCAATAAAGGTCCTTTATGTTATATTCGTTGACTAAGGTCCAAGTGAAAAATTAGCTTAATCCCATAATCCGTTTCATTTGTAAAAGTGGCTTAATTCCATAAACCGTTTCGTTTGTAAAAGTGGTTTAATTCCATAAACCGTTTCCTTTATAAAAGTGGTTTAATCACATAAACCATTTCATTTGTAAAAGTATTCTTAGTTTCATCCGTTCTACAGTAAAACATTAGTATTAATCCTGGAAAATATTATATTATCCACAATACTACCTTGTGGTTTTAAATGTTCCAAAACCAGAAGTACAAGTATATTTTCCATACTTGATTTCATGATACGTAGTTTTTACTTTAAGTAAAAACTAACAAAAGGTATATTGGGTCTGGATGTAATTATCTTTTCTTATTGTTTTAAGAGAAGTATATTACTTAGTAATTTACTTGTTGTTTTATCCATGTGATTTCTATTAACCATACTAATATGACTGATGTGCCTAATGCGATGTTCTTCATGCGTCGAAAATGATATGACATTTGTCACCCTAGGCTTGCCGGCCAAACTGTAGCGAACAGTGAAGGCGCGGGATTGTCAGTCCCATATAGATCTATACACAAATTCACGCTCTCCTACAAGAGATTTTGGTTAATAGGTCAGGACTTAAAGTCGTACTTAGATAAGTACACCGTGAAGTGTCTCACAAATTTATTGTTTCAAAGAGATTTACGATGTATTATTACCCCATGATTGCTAACCCTGGTACTCTGTATCGTACCTTTGTTAATGCAAACCCGGTATGATGTATTACCACCCTGTGTTTGCTAACCCAGGTACTCTATATCGTACCTTTGTTAATGCAAACCCGATATGATGTATCTTTACTTCTTTAATATTTTCTTCGTATATTAAAGGCATTATACATATACTGTTATAGATAAATGAATTGTTGGTAATTTCCTTGGAAAGTATACAATCGTGAATCATACTTGTATATTTAGTTTTGAATCATAAATTATACCAATTATAATTTATATGCTCTAATATGATTAGCATGCTTTCTCATGGATGAACACCTTTGCTCAGCATGATACAAAGGTAATGATAACATCACCTTCATTCCACATCCAAACAAGGAAAAGGAATAAGATAATTCATTGCTCCTGAGCCCTTCAAATCTTATTTATATATTTATACATATATAAACTTGATTTTCGCAATCGTAATTTGAAATAGTTTATTAAAAACCTTTTTCAAAGAATTTATTGGAGTTTACATGACTTTAAAGATTTAACATCGTTTTAAGTCATTTTGGATGTATTTGGTAATTCTTAAAAGCATACGGAAACTCTTTTTGTGATTATTATCACATACAGTTATTAACACAATTTAATATTGTGTTAAACTTGTATTCCCCACCCCCCCTAAAAATCATTTAAAAACCATTAAAAAGGTAAATTATAGTGGTATGACCTCACTTTGATAAGTGGTGATTCGGGTAGCGTTTCGTTTCCTGGAAAGGAGTTTGTTTGACGAGAAACCGGCTCAAATCGGGCAGAGTTTCGACTAAAGAGAGGTTAATTTCTCAAGAATTTCGGGGTTCTGGGGCTTGCTTCTGGCTTTAGACACGATATCGGGGCCTTAGGGGTTCGTGAGAAAGTCTTGGGGGTGAAAAGGTGAAAGATGGTGAAATTTGGGGTGAAAAACCTCTCAAATCTGAGAAGTCTCGCACCCTTTATATAGGGGTGCGAGGGTGTGGCCGAGTAAGACAGCTGGCGAGGGCGAGGAGTCAGCAGCCACATGTCGGACATGCGAAGTCTCGCACCCTTTACCATTGTACTACTAATGACGAGAAGTCTTGCACCCTTTACCGTTGTACTACTAATGACGAGACCTTCAATTCTCGTTTAGCTTGTGTCGGCTAAAAACCACTCAATCTTTATTTCGAGTTTTTAGCTATACACTGCTATACTGAAACTTAGAAAAATCATAACTTCCTCATATGAAGTCAGATTTTGGCGTTTTTTTTATCCAACTTCTCGGTTTAACATAAACTACAATTTTCATTTAGATCATTAAGGCTAAAAAGCCTTTTATTGAAATTTCAGTTTTTATACTGAACAGTGTTTTGCCGGTTTTGTCGTGGATCTTTGATTGGTTATAACTTCTTCGTTATAACTCGGATTTCAGTGTTCTTTATATTTTTGGAAACCTTGTTGAAATATCTACTACTTGGTTCATACCAATCATGATTATTGATCAATTTATTTTTAACCTAAATTTGACTGCTGTCACAGTTTTTTACTAGAATAGTCCATATTATAACGGGCTTGTCCTGTCCACCCGAGTATTAATGTTATCAGGCTTAGACTATTTATAGTGCATGAAAGCACTGTTTTAGGATTAACAAGTTGTATTTCCCTATGTAGTCTTTAAAGAGAAGGTCTTGTTGAATACTTCTAAGGCTATCGAATCTAATCATTCCACACTATTTGATCTTCGTTGTTCTTATTTTTTGGTTGATTACACTTGTTAGAATATATCGATCTATTATTTATTGAATGAACAATTGGTATCATAGCGGGAGATTGTATAACTCACGCATATCTTATGTTGAGTATTATTAGGGTTTTACATTTTTAGTGGATCTGTTCTTGTTTTCTTCATCATTTTCATCTTTTATAGACGTTGGATCTGGGTCTTTATTTTACCCTAGACTCGATTATTGTTTTGCACATCGTATTCTAAACAGGTTTTTGTAAATCAGCATCATGCAACCAGAAGATCCTCATACTTTTTCCTTCAATCTGTCCAACAACATTGGATCTACTACTAGAATCGCAATCCTTTTTCCGTAGCATTATGAAGTCTAGGCACTGTACTTCGAAGATTACATTCATGGCCTTGAAGATCACGTCACATTAATATGGGAAGCCATGACTCACCAGATGTTCACTCAAATTGCCACAAGGAAGGTTATTAAGACTCAAGTTGAATATAATGCTCTTCTTGTAGATGTGAAACATGTTCCTCAAGATGAAAAGACAAGTTGATAAGTAATGTCAAGGCGATGAGGATAATCAGATTCGCTCTTCCTCCATACACGTTTCCTTTTATAAGTGCATGTGAAACAGCCAAGGCGATATAGGATCGACTCAAGGAACTCTACTTAACCGATGCAGATTGGAACATTATGTACACACTTTGCTTTTATCAGAGTTTGGTGCCTTTGTTTAATAGCCAAAAGAGGAACTTGATCAAAAATTTAATCATTGTAATCATCTCGTGAGCAGGATGTTAACACACAAGATCAATCATGAACCAATAGAGCAAAAGGTCACGTTTATGAATGGTTTGAGATCAGAACGGAAAGCTGTAGTGTCCACGGTTAAAGCTCTTGAACAGTTTAAAAGCTATTCTTTGGCAAATATTATGGGAATTTTGAGGTCAAATGAAGATGAAGTAATGAAAGATGTTAAGCTTGTCTCGATCATGGGATCATTGGCCCTTGTTTCGAAGGGGTAAAAAGGTTGCTGAAGAAGATTTAGAATTTGACATCTCGTATTCGGAATTTACCAAGGAAGAATATGCTATGATGGTTTCTAATCTGAAAAGATTCATCAAAAAGAACTTTCATCATTTGCAAAAGAAAAAACAGAGTAGGAAACTTCAACTGTGAAATGCCAAGAGATGAATGCTTCAAAAGCTCCCAAAAGGATGAAGATAAACAAGAGAAGAAGCTGCTAGGAGACTCTGAGTATGATTGTAACTACTGCCATGGCAACAACCATTTTGCAAAAGAGTGTATGCTGAGAAGGATAAGTGAAAAGAATGAAGAAGAGAAAGATGAAGCTTACAATATTCAAAAGATAGAAGAGCTTAGAAAGAAGAAGAGTGTTGATAATGCTAAACCTACTTTGATTATGCAGGAGGATGATGATGAGTTTAGTCTTGTTTAAGTCCGGTCAACTAATTCAGAAGACGAGGAAGTTTGGAAGCCAACGCACAGTAGATGTTTCCGAGTGAAGTCTTGAGTACCTAAAAACGAAGGAAGATGTTTGATGGTTCGCAGTGATGTCTTGGAGCAGAGAGGATATGCCACTTATAGCGACCAGGCCTCTAACAACTGTTTTGCTGCAAGACTTGTTTCTGAGCAGGTCAGTGAATGCCAGTTATCAATAAGGTACAATCCATGCCCCAATCTCATAATATTCTATCTCACGTTACGAATCTGAATTAGATGATTTAAATTATACTTACTCTAATTTTAGCAATAGTTTAAAAAGAACTCGTCTAAGCAATTCTAAGCTAAGTGATCAAATCAGTAGGATAACAAGTAGGAGTGAAGAGAGGAGAATATGGCTAGAGAAGCTGGAGTTAGAGCTTAGTAGGTCAAAAGATGATGTTATTTATATAAATGGAGACAATTTAGCACTTTTAAAACAACGAAATATTTTATGTTTGATTGCAAAGCGGTTATATTTTAACATTACTCAACTACATCTTGATTGCGAAATAGGTAAAAATATACACAAAATGATTTTACCCTTTCTTGAATTGAGATAGGATGAAATCGATGTAGAGTGCTATAAGTGCGAATCCATGGTGTCCTCAGATGATGTATCTGAATATTACAAAATTGGACTTGACAAAATTGAAGCATATATTCAGTCCCAAGAACATAAAAGCATGTTAAAGAAAATTTTGGATGAAAATGAAAAAGAACATATTAAATCTGATATTGTGCAAAATTTTGACTCTTTATGCACAAAATTGAGTTCGGAAAACACTTTCGATGCTGAAAATGTTTCTGAATTTGACGAAAGTGACATGAGTGAGATTTCTGTAGAGGATGAGATCGATTGTTCAGTATTTGTACGAAATGAGTCCGAACCAAAGAAAATGTTGATTTTTGAAAACTCAGTTGAATATGTTCGTGTTGTTGAAAATAAGGGTTCAGATGTTTTAAAAGCAAAAGCAGAATTTCGAAAAGTATAAACCGTCCCTAATCAAGTTTTTGTAAAAAGCGGACTGAACAATAATCAAACATCTGAACCAACGTACTTAGTAGACAATGATAATGTAGACAGTTGCGATGACTTCTTTTGGTTAGGACTAATTGATAACTCTGATGAATCCAAAGGTATTTCCGAAATGACCTCATGATAAACCAAAGGGAGATATGTTGCTGGAACCATTGAATTGTGTTAACACTTGTAATGATAAAGCTGGTCCGAGTGCCAAAAAAAATGTCCCAAGTGAAACATCCTATGAACATACTGACATTCATATTAGAAAAGACAGACCTAGGGCTAACATTCATAAGTCAGCTGATGAATTCATTGCTAAGAAACGTCAAGTAAATGCTAGATATCAGAAAAATGTAAAAGAAAGAAAGCGATTATGAAAATCTAAAAATTCCAATTTTGTTAACCAAGAAAGATCTGCGAATCAAAATGAGAATTCTTCTTCAAAAAAGAAACCTAAATCGTTTTCAAAGCCACAGTCTTTAACTCCACTAATTTCAAAACCAAAAACTTTTCCGAAACCATCAGTTGCAAAACAATCAAAATCATTGGAAAAGCGAAACCAAAATTTCCTCTAAGACCAACTGTTTCAAAATCAATATACACATCGAATGATGCTAAGGGTAAAGGAAAATTCGTTTCGGAACATGAAATTTCCTTCAGTAAATCCGAAAAATTGAAAAATGAGGAAAAGAAGTTTATGAAAAAGGTTGCTAGGCAACACACATAATTTAAACAAAGACAAAATCTTTTTAAAGAAAAGAATCTCAAAGACAAGAGGATTATGGTTTTCAAAATCACGACAGGAGAGAATTCCACATTGATAAAGAGATCTTACTTTTTTGATGAAGCTATAAGATTTCTTATTCCTATGTCATCCTCATGAGGACCCAAACAACTTTGAGTTCCTAAATCTCTCTGATTTTTGTAGGTAATTTGTGACGAAGAGTATGACTTGGAATGCTATATTGAGAGTGGATGTTTACATCACATGACTGGGAGGAGAGAAGACTTGAGGGAATTCCGATTGCTGAAGGACAAAGGGAAATTAAAGTATGGCAATAATGCTATGGGAGAGATCAAAGGATATGGCATGATCACGAATGGTTGTAGGTACAAGTCTGAAAGTATCATCCGATGATGAGGGATCCGATATAATAGAGAAAAAGTCCAAGACAGTGCTTCTAAAATCCAAAGGAAAAGGCAAGATGTTCCCATTGAATTTGAATCCTTTTAACGGAAAGCCAACCATTTACCTTCTTACAAAAGCATCTTTGGATGACAGTTGGTTATGGCATCGAAGACGCTCGCATCTCAACTTCAAGGACATCAGCAAACTCGTAGTTGGTGCTCTTTTGTGTGGAGTTCCTATTCATAAATTCGAGAAGGAACATATGTGTGCAGCATGCGAATTGGGAAAGCAAAGTCGAAAGAGTCATTCAACTATCATCAACACCAAAGTGATCAAGGCACTTGAACTATTACATATAGATTGTTGTGGTCCTTCTGCCATCGAGAGTATTAGTGGTAAAAAATACGTTCTAGTTATTGTTGATCGCTTTTCCAAATTTACCTTGGTTTATTTTCTTAAACAGAAATCAAATGCAACTTCCAAGCTGAAGGACTTCATCAAGCCGATTGAGCTTTAATTGTGAAAACTAGTTTGGAATGTTCGCAGTGATAACGGTTCAAAATTCAAAAACCAAGTGTTTGAAGAATTCCTGACTGAAAAAGGGGTTGCTCATAACTTCTCTGCTCCTTACACTCTACAACATAAAGAAGTCATTGAAAGACGAAATCGGTCTCTTTGAGAAGCTCCAAGGACTATGCTATCATTTGCGAACCTTCCACTTTACTTCTGGGTTGAAGCTATCAGAACCGCTTGATTCACTCAGAGTTGATCTCTCATCAATATAAGATTTTCAATGACTCCTTATGAGAATCTAAATAAACGAAAACCTAATGTCAAGTTCTTTCATGTCTTTAGTTCCAGGTGTTTTATCTTCAAATCTAAAGAGCAACGAAACAAGTTCGATGTGAAAGCTGATGAATGGATCTTTTTGGGGTACTCTCTTACTTCGAAGGCATATAGGATTCTGAAAAAAAATTCAAAAAAGATAGAAGAAACCTATTACGTCACATTTGATGATAATTATCTAAAGAAGTATTAGAAGGCCGATTGTCAATCTGAGGAGCTTTTTCCTATGACAAATTCGATGATGATTCATCTTTCAAATCTCTATGAGGAATTCATGAAACTGTTTGACGAACCTAAAAGGCTATCTCTTGGGAATCAAATTCCCCCATATAATAAGGAATATGAATTAAAGAAGATTATCAATGATGCTGCAAAAGATCTTGGAAATGTGCCACCTACATCGGAGGGTTTTGATATTCTGAAGAACTCTGAAATTCCACCTTCACCACAAGCTGCTAATTCACCTGTTCAGAGGAGGGTTATACTTCAACTTTCACATCCTATTCACCTGTTCAGGGGGATATTTCATATCTCAAAGTCAGCCAAGACATTCTAATCCACGGGGAGAACCCAATTCCAAATGTAGAGCCATATGCATCATTCCAGGGGAGAATGAGAGCAAAAATAATGACTCAGATGCTCAGCCAGAATTCAAAGATGTGAATGCAAAATTGGATCCATCCTATGACCCGAACTACCATCCTCTGGAAAAGTGGACCAAAGATCATCCTAAATCACAAGTGATTGGTTCAGCTTCTTCTAGTGTTCTCATTAGAACTCAACAAAAAGCGAATCAGACTGCATTATTTTCCAAAATCGAATTTTTCATGTTTAATTCGCTCATTTCCTAGATTGAGCCAAAAACAGTTAAGAGTGCTCTCGACCATTCCGATTGGGTGCAAGCAATGTAGGAAGAGTTCAAAGAGTTTGAGCGTAGCAAAGTTTGGAGGCTGATTCCAATTCTGAAGGATGCATCGGTTGTAGGTTTGAAATGGGTATTTTGCAAAAGTTTGACAAATACGGCAATGTAATCAGAAAAAAAAAGCATGGTTAGTTGTTAAGGGATACTGTTAAGAGGAAGGCATAAACTATGAAGAAACATTCGCACCGGTTGCAAGGCTAGAATCTGTTTGCATTCTCCTTTCATATACTGTTTATAGAAGTTTCAAAGTCTATCAAATGCATGTCAAATGTGTGTTTTTGAATGGTGAATTAGAAGAAACAGTTTATTTGGAACAGCCACCAAGTTTCGTATGTGAGAAATATCCAAATTATTGCTATATTTTGGATAAAGCGGTTTATGGCGTAAAAAAACCTCCTCGTGCATGGTATGAAACCCTAACTCGATTCTTAAAACAATCCAAATTTAAACAAGGTTTGTTCAACCCAACCTTCTTTCTTAAGAAAGATGGTGACCATCTAATGATTGTCGAAATTTATGTTGATGATATCATTTTCGGATCTACTAATCTTTAATTAACTGCCGAATTCCGAAAATTGATGGAAACTAATTTTGAGATAAGCTCAATGGGTCCAATTAACTTTTTCCTTCATTTAAATATTAGACAGATTCAAGAGGCTATATTCATTAACCAGGTGGCTTATACGAAAACCTTACTTGCAAAATTCTAAATGGTTTGAGATTCAAAGGTCAAGGTTCCGAAGGCATTCGGAACAAATCTTACACCGTCCTTCAACAAGCCTGCAACAGATATGACTTTGTATCGACAAAGGATCTTTAATGTATCTAACATTGAGTCGTCCAGGTATTGTGTTTCCTGTTTGCTATTATGCCATGTTTCAATCGAATCCTCGTGAACCACATATGACTGTAGTGAAGAACCTTCTTTGATATCTTAAGAGAACTACGTCACTCGGAATTTGCTACGCTACCAACTTAGGATTCTTTGTGTAAGAGTTCTCTTATGCTAATCTTAGAGGATGCAGTCTTGATGGTAAAAGTACAGCTGGAGGATGTCAATTTCTTGATGGCAAAGTCGTAAGTTGGCAATCTAAGAAACAAACATGTGTCTCCTTATCTACCGTTGAAACCGAATATATCGCAACTACCTTATGTACTTCTCAAGTAATGTGGATTCAAAGTCAAATTTGAGATTACAGGATAAATATGAAGAGAATTCCCTTATACTTTGATTCTGAAAGTGCTATTCGCATTTGCCATAACCCAGTGAAACATTCCAAGATAAAACATATAGCACTGAGGTATCATTCCATAAAGGATCACGTATAGGATGGAAATGTCGAAATTCACTTTGTGAGATCTGTTGATCAGCTAGCTGATAATTTTCCCAAAACCTTACCTGAACAGACCTTCAATCGAATTCTATAAGGCTTAGGAATGATAGAAGAAGATCCCGTTCCGAAAACAACATAATAAAGTAAAGCGGTTTTCTTTCTCTGAACCGCTCCAAGCCCTCAGAATGATTCAGAATCTATACTTCATGTTTCGAACGGTTGTGAACCCTTGGAACGACTCGGAGTCCACTATTCATCTGTTGTTTGGAAGTTTTGTATCCTTTTTGTATTAAGTCTCTTCCGACTAATTCGGAAGCTACTGTACATCTTTGTTTTTTAGTTTAATTTTCTGTTTTTTATTTCTTTTTCAGAAAAATCCAAAATCACAAAAAATAATTTTCTTTATTTTTAAGTGTTTATTTCTTTTTCAGAAAAACCCAAAACTTACCAAAAATATATATTTTTTATTTTTTATTTTGTGTGATATGTTCAACATTTATTTTAGATACAGGCATATATTCATCCTACTTTCATATCGGAATGATGGGGAAAGTTTTATAATTTTGAATCTATTCACTAGTTAAGTGTCCCTAGAAGCATGCTATTGCATATTGCCCAAAGGCTCTGATACTATGTTTGAAGCCTTACTGAATCGATAATACCAATCGTTTCTTCCCAAATAGACTATAAATTCACATAAGTCATTGAGCTACCTTACTCTTCTCACAATGAGATAAGAGTTCACTGGTTGTTCAGTTCTGTATAGTAGAGGTACATTTTATCTTCGGAACCACCGCCATATTTCTCTCGGAATTCACCACTGAGGTTTATGATTACACAACCTATGTGTTTATGATCTCAAAATTGTTATTACCACGATTTTAGTGAAACCCAAAATCCGAAACCAGTTTCTGAATTGATGGTGAACAATCAATATGTTCTAGATGTTTTCACCACCGAATTGATGAGTAAAACCTATATGGTTGGTACCTTTCACATTTGAAATATCATTTTTCTTTTTGTGTGATCTTTATGAAATGCTCTCGTCCCAAAACTTTTCTTCCCAAAAGATCCGGGTTTTTTTTCTTGAGATTTCGATATTATCCAGCTACTTAAACAAATCCAAAGCGTACTTGTTATTATGGCTATACTAGTCAGACAAGTACTTATTCCTTACTTTCAGACTTATGTTGAGTTTCGGAATTTGGTTGAAGATGAAGCCACCCTTAAGCCTATTTAAAAGAAGCCTTTCACTGTTTCTCAACATACATGGATCATTGCCCGGGATCCAATTGTCTTATGTTGATTTATAATTGACATCACAGATTCCAAGATATAATTTGTCTTATTTCTATTTGTTTGGCACACTCTAGCACAAAAATTCTTGTGATTTTTCAAAAATCTGGTTCTTCATACTTAATGGTTACTTTCAATTCCGATAGCAGGGTAGGACAATTTATGAATGTGCAGAACTGAAACGACGGATTTCTAGGGATTAAGATTTCAATAAGACGCATTCCTTTCAAAAACCCTATCGTCCCTCCTGTCAGTTATGCTGCTTGACATGTACAATTGTCAAGATTTTTAAGTCACCTTTATTGGGATATGGAAACATCAATCATGATTTTCTCTCTCCACTTATACCGTATAAATGGGAAATCAATGTTTGCTTTTCTCTCAGAGTTATCAAAGTATTCAAACTCTCCAGTGAAAATACCTCTTTTCTCTCTGTACTGTTCATCATCATCTCCAACAATTTTCATGGCTAACTCCACTGAAACTCAATTCCTTGCTGAACAAACCACTTCATCGGTCATGTTGAACATCTAACCTAACCAAAACCTCATCCTAGATCTCGATTCACCAAAATACACTGATTCTCTCAAGCCTATGATCGTGTGCCTTTTACTCTCCATTGGTTCAAGCCCTAACGATGGCTGAGAATGCCGCCACGGTCCATCTCTCCAAGGCATTCTCCATTGCAACCTACCAACAACGTGAGGCTATGATAACGGTTGAGGTTGGTTCCCACAAATCTTTGATATCCAAGGCCAGATTTAGCAGGATTCTAGGGTTTTCTTTTGCAGACGGTTTGGTTGATACGGAATCAATTTCTTCATCTTTGATTATGGAGATGTTATACTAAATGGGCTTTTCACTCTACTATTCAAGAGCTTCTTAGAGCGAGTTATGGGTTCAGACAGTGCTAGCAGGGTTTTCTGCACAATCATCTATGGTCTGTATTTAGGGATTAACCTTGATTATGGTTTAATCCTCTAGGATCAACTAGTTCAGAGCACACTTTCGACTACAAGGCACTCGGAAATATCTTGCACTCGATTCTAGTTAATCATCATCAAGCGTGCAATTATTCGCCTTCAGCTTCAGGTACCAGATGATTCAGTATTTGTTGCGATTCCGATCTTCCATACTTCCAAATTCATCGTGTCCGATCCCACCAAATTCGACTTTCTTGTATCTGTTCCAGAGGCTATGCTACTCAATGTTCTGACGGACAATTTGCTAATCAAGGAGTATCGGAAGAAGCCTGCCTCAGGTCCTCTTCCTATGCCCGAAGATTTACGAAGGGCACTTGAAGAGAGAAACAAGCCTAAAATGGGAGGAAAGCGAAAAGGGAGAGCTGGACCTTCCGATCCAGCTCAAAATCCGATGAAAAACATAGAGAAGGCTACTCGCAAACCATGATCTCCTTCTCTTATTACTCAAGAGGATTCAGATTCTCACATTTTTCCGGAGATTCGGAAGACTGAACAAGTTCAGAAGGAAATCGAAAAAACTACCACGACTTCGCAATGAATGGTCACGGAGCCCATTCCTACTTAGTCTATGGCAAAGGTATCATATCCTATTTCCACTTTAGCTCCATTAACAGATGAAACATTTCATGTTCCTTCTCTTCCACCTTCTCCTACTTCTACATCTACACTACTCTCTACACCCGTCACCATAGCTCCCTATCCAAATGTATATGTTGGAGTTTCGCAACCACATATCTCTGTTGCTCAAACAACCCCACTCTACACCAAATCCACCTTAACCACTACTATGAGTTCACCTCAAGTCACTGTCAACGTATTTGATATAGGGGCATGTGCTTTTTATGTTACAGTTGGTCCAAGTTTCACCCCAATTTGAACTTTAAGCAACGATGACCCAAATACAGTTTTTGGTGATGATCGAGATGAATTTCAACTTACATCACGGCCTATTCATTGTTCATCAGTTTAGTGATGATGATGAGGCCCCAATGACGAAAGGGTAGTTCAAGGCCCTCAATCAAAATTAGATACTCTGCTCCAGTCGTCCAAATCTTTGTCAACAGTGAGTATTCCTTTGAGGATCATAAAGCGTTAATTGAGACTCTCATGCAGGAGCATTCCAAAATTCTTGTTGCATCTACAAAAGTAGTTGAAAATTCCAAGAAAACTGTTAGGGATACGACTGAGAAAGTCGAAAAACTACTATTTGAGGTGATACAGTTTATGGCAGAATTCCGAAAATCTTTGGATCAAAATACTGTATCTGCTAATAAAGTTATCACCAGTCTTAGAGCCACTCTTCAAACGGAGAAAAAAAGCTTTATAAAGTTTCTTTTAGAGCTCATGGTGGATAATGCGAAGATGAGTGCCTTTATTGTTTCAAAGATTGAGAAGCTACATGAGGATCTGGCCATAGAAAATAAAATCAATGATAAGTTGGCGGTCAAAACGGAGAAAGCAAAAGTTATTTCTTTGAAGTAGTCTCATGCCACCAAACAGATCGACGGTCTTAACTCTGAGAAGGTTGTTTTTTTAAGATTTGTCGCAAATGTGAACCTCTACTTGTAGAATCAATTAGAGACTTTTGACTCGTTTCTTACGGTCTCTGTTCGACAACATCTTGTAGAAAAAATGAAACCAGTATTCTCTATGCTTAATCGTATAGAAGGGGTTTCGAAATCTGGTACTCTTCCGAAATAAGGGGGAGAAGCTAAGAAGACCTTTGGTGAAGAACCCAAGAATATAGTTGATGATTCTAGTGTGTTCAAACACAAACCACAACGGAAAACAAAATATCATAAGGGTAATGAAGCTTCTGGGTCTAAAGGCAAAGGAAAATGGTTGATGACAATGATGAAGAAGAAGAAGATCCATCAGAAGAGGCAAAGCTCAAAAGAAAGAAACGTGACAAAGAGCTTGATGAGATCGATCATATTATCAAAGAAGTTGAATCCCATGAAGAGGAGGCTCGTGTTACACAGGTCACAATTAAAACTCAGAAGGCCATCTTCCCTCCTTGGTCCATGGAGCGGATTCTGAACGAGGCTATTGACAATTCGAGTATTTACTTGTTGGAGCCAGTTGTCTCATTTGACTTGGATAACTGTTCGGAATCTTAGCTTAATTTTCAGATCACTCCGATGGCCTTTCTATCATTTTGACAAGATTGAGAATGCTTCTGATTCGGATAACGATGTCAATCACATGCTTTCACTTTTTATCTTAAGCACGGAAAGCCTCAATATCAGACATGGAGTTCGAATAAGATTGATACTGTGAAAGTTTTTGGACTTGTTGAAACAGAAAGCTCCATCAACGTTCGATTCAAGGATGAATGAGGAAGTAGGAAGTTTGGTCTTTGAATTCACCCTTGCTGACTTGCTGTCCCTAAATCCATAGAATTGGATTTATTTGTTCACTTTTTTTTTCAAAAGATGAACAGAAGTTCGAACCAATAGTGGCACACCTAAAAAGAACATTAGTCTCCTACATTCAAGATATCGACAAAATGGATGTGGAGATCACTACTGCGCTTAAAAAGAAACCAACTATGAAAACTAAAGACACTCTGAGTGATATCAGCAAGATGAGGCTGGGAAAAATCCAAAACGATAACTGGAGCATGGCATTTCAACTACGACAAGGCGAGAAAGTTTAGAAGTGCTTTTTTCCTTACCAGACAAGCATCTTTATTCTATAACCTTTGTGAACTATATTTTGGGGATTATAGAGCAGTTCAAAGCGAATGATAATGCGGCTAAGAAGTGCTTCACAAATATGACCAAATGGTATATCGTGGTTCACAACAGTTCGCTTGGATTAATGTTGTAGCATTTCAAAGTTCAGAAACGTCATCCGCACTGAAGAATCTGCCTTTTTTGTTGGCGCAAAGGGGAGATTGTTGGAATAAATAATATTGTGTGATTTTTTTTGTACTAGAATAGTCCATATTGTAACGGGCTGGGCTAGTCACCCCGAATATTAATGTTATTAGGGTAAGACTATTTATAGTGCACGCATGCACCATTTTAGGGTTAACAAGTTGTATTGCCCTACATAGTCTTTATAGAGAACTTCTGGTTGAACACTTCTAAAGCTATTCAATCCATTCATTCAGCACTATTTGATCTTCATTGTTCTTATTGTTTATTTGATTACACTTGTTAGAATCTATCGATCTGTTCTTTATTTAATCAACAGTGTTTAGGTCTATCAAGACCGCGATGATTTAGATATTTGATGAGTGGTTCAATGTTGTGGTTGAGACTGCTGCAGTTGTAGCCACTGCATTCGTCGTTGCTCTAGGAGGTCGAGGAGGAGGTTCATTCCAGTACTGTTACTTTAGCAACACAAAGCCACTGGAGTTTGATGGTGTCAAGGACCCTATCATTGCTGAGATAGTTATCAGATGTAGAGGGGTGTTTCTTCATCTGTTTCTATCCAGAGGACTGGAATTTCAAATGTACTGTAAACCTCCATCAACTGGGTGTGAAGAAATGGAGGAACATGGTGACTGGTTCTTATACTTCTAAGCAGAGGAGTATTTTTACTTGGGATCAGTTCTATAAGATGTTTCGCATCAGGTATCTTCCCCTGGTGGAAAGGGAGAGATTGACTCAAAAGTACCTGGATTTGCGGTAGCTGACAGAGTCGGTGAAAGAGATCGCCAAGATGCTTACTGAGACGACTCTTTTTTTTCCTGAGTTCACTACTAAGAAGTAGACACGAATGAAACGATACTTGATCATGCTCAAAATTGATATTCGGCAGTTTATGTCGACCCAACATTACAGTACCCTCTCTGAGCTTCAGGATTTCGCATGTAGATGGGAGATTAAGATTTAGGCCCAGAAGAAGGAGCAGGGGCGGGCTCTCGATCAGTCTCAACCTGCAACCAAACGGTTCAAGGCCCCTGATACAGGGTTTGGAGGACAGAGGGGCCATTCTTGTCGCAAGTGCGACAAGTCACACGGGGGTCTTTGTCGATTAGCTATTGGATGCGACAAATGTGACAAGGAGGGTAACTATGCGAGGGATTATCACTAGCAGGCACCAATACCAAGCACCATGATTTGTTACCATTGCGATCAGGTGGTCCATGGGAAGGCCCAATGTCTCTGGCTTGGTTCTAGACCCGTGCAAGCATCTGTCGTGACTAATTTGAGGATCAAAGATGGACGACATGGAAGAGCTGAGGCCTCGAAGGCCAATGGTCACGCTTTTCATCTTCACGTCGGAGGAGGCTAGGACGATGCCTAAATTCGTTTCACGTATGTTTTCATTTATTATTGTAACATCCCACGAATCATAGTACAAATTTTTCTTTTCAAAAACAACCCAAACACCATAAAATTTTACAAAACATTGTTTCAAAAGTATTAATCAAAAATCAGTGTATCCCAGAATCCAATAACATAAAGATCTAAAAGAATATGCACGATCATGCCATTGCTTTCCCCCGGTCCTCTGAAGTACCTGAAAAGAAACTGAAATTGTAAGCCATTTCTTAGTGAGTTCCCCCAAAGTACCACAACACAACATAATAAACAACATCATGCATACATGACCCTTCATCTTGGCTAGACCGCTTCGTAGGCCTACAGAATATCTGGACCGTTCTTAGGCTCTTCATCCCAACTGGACTACCTAGCCGGCCTTCAGTCTATCTGGGCTACCTTGGTTGTCTTGGCCTTCAGGACTAGCTGGTCCGCCTAAACCCAACAAACCATAACATGTCGATAATACAATATCAAACAAGAATCAGCAAATGCATGTCGTCCTATAAATCTACCGGTCTAATCACATAACCAGTGAATAAATATCTCAACATAATAGCATAAAATATAAAAGGATATCAAATGTAATAGGCAGACCTTGGTGCCTTTGACCGATAAGTTCAATGAGGAAAACTCACCTCTCAGTCCAAACAAATATTTAAATACGTATCTACTCCGAATATCAGTTCTACCCATCACCTATTCATCAAATAATGACCAACTTAACTTATAATCAAAATACCCAAAATTAGCTTATGTCAAACTTGGTCAAATCCTGGTCAAAGTCAAAAAGTCAAAACTGGTCAACACAACCGAGTACTCCTAGCGTACTCCGCTTGTACGCTTAGCGTACGCAAGCTTGACAAAAAAATGATTTGGTTAACCTATGTACGCCCAACATATACGATAGGTTATGTTTCTTTCTTATTAAGAGCTTAATTCTGAAGCTCTTTTTCCTAAATTCCAGATCTAGTCCTAAACTAACATCCATAACCATAAAGATTCCAACTTTATGGTCTTACATGTCTATTAAGTGCCTAATAACAAAAACCCTAGCTTCTTAACTCATTAAGACATTGAAACTCATGCATGGAAGGAAAATAAAAATCAAGATTGCATTTTTGTGACCTTAGACACACCAAAACATCTTGAAGGACAATCCATTTGGGTCTAGAGCATGCCATACATCAGAATATCATTGATTAGGGACAAAAGCACATAACAACATCATACAAACTAGATCTAACCAAATAAGCATCAAGGTATGAACTTTATACCATCTACATATCTAGGATGATGTAAAACTTCTAGATCCATGGTTGTTCCAAGCTTCTATGTTGTTCTCTCTTCCTTTCTTCTTCCTCTATGAACGCCAAAACATACACAAATGGCTCAAGAATTCATAAAAATGAATTATGGTTTGCAAAGGTCAAATTTGGAGTTGGAGGCTGATGAAAGAAAGAGGACTTGGGACTTAAGGATGCTTAAATAGGGTCCAAACCCTAAACATTAAGGTTTGGCATTTTAGCATGTACGCCTACCGTACCTGGGGTTATGCGCAATGTACGTGGTGACATCACAAAATTACAAAAATGCCATTTTGGTCCAATTTGCCACAATTCTCATACTTAGGGCTAAAAATAGAAATACCTCAATATCAAGATTTTATAATTCTACCCTAATTGAACAAGACTTCATCCTCAAAGTCCGCTGTTGTGACCAACTCAGGGTAGTGTTCTCACATCTTTGACTTGTGTTCCCACATCCATTCGAAACCCTTCTGATGATGCCATTGAACCTTTACCAAAGACACCACCTTTTTACGCAAGGCCTTTATCTTCCGATCCAAAATCACCACTGGTCTCTCAATATAATTCAACCACTCATCAACCTGAACATCATCCAATGGAACAACCGATGAGTCATCAACCACATACTTCTGAAGATGCGAAACATGGAAGGTGTTGTGGATCTGACTGAGCTCCTTAGGCAAATCTAGCCTGTAAGCTACCTTTCTAACCCTGACAATCACTTGAAATGGACCAATATACTGGGGCTGCAACTTTTCCCTCTTCTTGAAGCGTATTACTATTGGATATAGTGTCAAAGTCCATAATTATATTTGGCATGTACTTGACCCGACCCGACATGGTCCATTTGGGTTGCACTTCACCCGAACAATTTATGGATAATCTTTTGAGAATAGTATAAGTTATGATTTATTAATATATTATAAGTTCTAATATATTAATATAAAATCATATTATTTAATTAGTAATGATCTATAATTAATCTAGAATTAATTTAGAGATCAAAAGTATGACTAGTTAAATATGGGCTCTTGTATTTATATAGTGTGGGCTAATGCTTATTTGGAATGGGCTAGGCTTGCATGGAAAGTCCATGGATACTCCATGGAGCTTTAACCCATGGATCTCATGGAAATAAAAAGACATGGGTATTAGGGTTTACATGGATGTAACCCTAATCCACTACACTATATAAAGGAGGCTTTAGTTCTTGAAATCACACTAGTTGTGGTGAGAAAAGTAAGACGGCCGGTTTCAAGAAAGTGATTACTATTCTCTCAAAGTTCCAAAGTTTGTGGTGATTTGTGATTTCCATTTAAGACATCGACACTATTGGTGCTAGGCTCTAAAACTCCAAGCAATCAACTACAAATACAAGGTAAGTAATTCTACTAGCTTTATTTGATTCAAGTTCCCCATGCCATGCTAGATAGGATAAGAACCTTTGAAAAAATAATTATTTTGCATATATCTTAGTCAAACATAGATCTAAGGTTTCTAGGGTTGCATGTACACCATAGGAGTGTTAGAATGCTCAAAACCCATCACTGGTATCAAAGACAGGTTTGTTTACTTGATACTTGATGAAAATAGCTTAAAAGTCGAATTTTTTTCTTCACTGCCATATGAACTCATCGAGTCCACGGGAGGACTCGACGAGTCCATGAAGAAATGCATGATACTCGTCGAGTCTGTTCATGCACTCGACCAGTAGAGCCTGCAGTGTCCAATTTTTCAAATTTTGCTGCTGGAAATGGACTAGAAACATTACCCTAGACTGTTTTGGTGTTATAAAACTTGTTTTAGATGGTGTAATTTTTATGCTAATCCATTTACAATGGCTATTATCAAAAATTACAAGTTTTATGAGTAATTTATGATTCTTGGAATGTTCATATTCATGTTCTTGAACTCATGAAGATTAGATGATCATAGGAACTGTTTATAACCTACTTAGTAGTTTAATTCTTGATCATTATGTGTTTTGATAGAGTCCATAACTTTTCCTCAAGTTATGGAAATCCAAAGGTCACACTTTAATAAAATCCATTAAAAGAACACAAGAGTTAGGAAAAATCAAGAGTCTTCATTTTAATACTCAATCAAATTCATAAGTTATAAGAAATGAAAAGTTTTGAAAGTTTACAAAACTTTCCCTCAAGTTTTGGAACAAGTAAAGTCATGATTAAAACTTTAGTTCCAACCCTTAGAATTTTAAAAGTTAAAATTCAAGCCTTATACTTTATAATATTATAAGATAATATATATATATATATATATATATATATATATATATATATATATATATATATATATATATATATATATATATATCAAGTCATCTTACCGCTAGTACACCTCATTCACGAAGCCGGTCTATAAGAGAGGTATAAGGTTGTTGCCTATAAAATCGTTGCTTAGTGGGTGTCCACTCTCACCCACCGCTTCCTTGATCGGTGGAGGGTCGTTAGCCGAACGGGTAGGACAAGGACTTATAAATTCTCATTAAAAGTATAATGATAATACTAATGTAACTAAACCTTATTAAATTCCTAATCTTAGTTATTTTAGGAAAATGTGAATAAGGTTCTAATCCATGAAATTACACTTTATACTTTGTTTAAGTCGTTAGTGGAGCGTGTGTGGTTAACCGGCACACTAACTTGAACTTAACAAGGTAGGTAAAGGGTGACTTAATGTTTATCATAGTATCGATGGAGCATGTGTGGTTAACCGGCACATCGATTGAGAGGTAATACATTAAGGGTACCAAGTAATTTGCATGGTTACTTCACACCTTGTTTTGTGATCCTCGGCATCTCAGTCACAAAACTTGAAGGGCACACTTGAGATTGAAACATGCCATTGAAGAAATTTCAATGAATCTCAAAGAATCTAGGAGTTTCTAAACCAATTAAAACATAATTAATTTTTTCGTGTTTCAAGGTGGAAAATGGTGAATCGTCATTCACCTACCTTCAAATATCTTATAGCTTAGATTACGACATCCCTCTTCTAAGTTATAAAATATTGTTTTGGGTCCTAGCCTTAATATTACATTTGGGTGTTTTACTAAGGACTATCTCTAAATCTAATCTAATCTATTCCCTCTTCTTTTCTGATGTCTTCCAATAACAATGCTTCTGGCTCAAACCCTACAAGCTCCTTCTCTCTCATGAATCTTTGTGGGAGAGTCATCTTTGATGGGTACAACTTTACAGATTGGATTAGAAACATGAGGATGGTCACTCGGTATGAGAACAAAGAATATGTTCTCAACAAGGAGCTGAAGGTACCCGAGCCAACTGGTACTCCTAAAGAGCTTGCTGAATATGAGGTACATGAAAGAGATGCTACAAAAGTGGCATGCATCATGATGGCCTCCATGACAGCCGAGCTCCAAAAGTCATATGAGTACGATTATCCTTTTGAGATGCACCAAGACTTGATGGACCGCTACCATCAAAGTGCTTGTCAAGAGCGATATGAAATAATCTCCTCCATAATAACAACCCGAATGAAGGATGGTGAACCCATCACGGGCCACATGAAGAAAATGCTAAGGTATGCGGACCGTTTACTGAAGCTAAATCCGAACTTACCCGAGGAGTTAGAAATAGACATCATTTTGCACTCCTTGCCATCGTGTTATGATCAATTCCGCATAACATATCACATGAACAAGGAAGAAGTCACCCTCAGCAAACTTCAAGGACTCTTGAAGACCGCCGAAGGTGGTCTAAAGGGTAAGTCAGTTGTTACTACACCTTCTCCTACTCCAACTGCATCCAATGTCTTGGCAATCAAGCATGGAAAAGGGAAAAAGAGAAAGAACTCTTCTAACGGTACCAAGGGTAAGACCCTTGAAGGCTCCTCTTCAAGCAAAACCAAGAAAGGTTTTGTCACTCCTTCTTCTAACCCTAATGAGGCTGAATGCTTCTATTGCCATGAAAAGTCGCACTGGAAGCGAAACTGCCCAAAGTACCAACAAGATTTGAATGATGGGAAATTAAAACCCAACTATGCAGGTATATACACTATAATGTCTAATAAGTCGCCTCATTCTAAGTCTTGGGTCCTTGATACTGGTTGTGGTATTCACATATGTTTTGATTTGCAGGGACTAAGAAGAAGTGAGAATGTGGAGCAGGGAAAGATAAACTTGATCATGGGAAATAGGAAAGTGTCACCTGTCACCAAGATAGGAGTTTATTCCTTAGTGCTAAATAGTGGGTTTACATTAGATTTGAATAAATGTTATTATTCGCAAGAAATGGAAAGAAATGTTATTTCCTTTCATGCATTGTATAAACAAGGTTTTACCTTTTATTTTGATAATAATAATGGTAGTATTGATGCTTTCTGTAATAATGTTCTTTATTTTAAAGAATTACCTTGTGATGGAGTGTATGAAATTGTATCTGTTGTAGATAATCTAGGAAATAATGTATTATGTATTGAATCTTCTAATAGCTTAGATAAAGCATCTTTATGGCATTGTCGTCTTGGACACGTAAGAAAGAAACGCATAGGCCAACTCCAAAACGATGGAGTGTTGGAGTCATTTGAACTAAAGTCAGATGGTAGTTGTGAATCGTGTTTGCTTGGTAAAACGACAAAGTCTCCTTTTACTGGAACTTGTGCTAGGGGTGAAGGTTTGTTGGATCTCATACACACGGATGTGTGTGGGCCCTTTAGAACCGCCATAAGAGATGTTAATCGCTTCTATGTGACTTTTATTGATGATTTTAGTAGATATGGATATGTCTAATTAATCAAGCATAAGTCAGAAACCTTTGAGAAATTCAAAGAGTTTAAGAAAGAAGTGGAGAATCAGTTGGGTAGGAACATTAAGATGCTTCGATCCGATCGTGGTGGTGAGTATCTTAGTACTGAGTTCCTTGACTATGTTAGGGAATGTGGCATTGTCTTACAATTGACACCTCCTAGGACACCACAATTGAATGGTGTAGCTGAGAGGCGCAATTAGACCTTGTTGGACATGGTTCATTCCATGATGAGTCGAGCTTCGCTACCAAACTCATCTCGGGGGTATGCCTTAGAGACTGTTGCCTATATCCTTAATCTAGTCCCTACAAAGAAGGTTGCCAAAACACCTCACAAGGTGTGGAATGGAAAAGTTCCCAATGTACACCACATCAAGATTTGGGGTTGCGGGGCTTTCGTGAGACGCTAGACTCACGATAAGCTCGAACCCGGAAGCGAAAGGTGTATTTTCATCGGTTACCCATAGAAATCCTTTTGGTTACATCTATTGGAATAGTGTCTAAGGCTGCAACTATATTAGGCAAGTATTTGACCCGGTTGTGCATAGTCCTTTTGGGTTGCCTTCACCATAGCAACTTGATAGGATGATTTATTAAGAGAGAATAAATATTATTAATATATTATGAGAATAATATATTGTTATTTGATTAATATAAGTCATAGAATTAATTGGAATTAATTTGGTGACTTAAAGAGATTAATTAAATAAGAGGGTATAAACTGTCAGTTGTTTGATAGTTAAACTTTAGACTGTAAATCCATATAGATATGGATTGGATGGATTCTAGGAGCTAAAGGATAGCTCAAATCGTCCAAGAGTTATCTAAGGAATGGATTTGGATAGCCTTAAGAGAAGATTATCCAATTAGGGTTTAGGTTGTAACCCTTAAGGAGTCTACAAGTATAAATAGACCCTATGGCTAAGGGAAATCGGCACCTAACCTAAAGTAGAGAAGCCCTGGCCGATTTCCTCCCCTCTCCTCTCTCCCAAATCATCCTCCTTGCTATTTGGTGTTTGTAAGCCATTAGAGGAGTGACAATTGTGACTCTAGAAGCTCCAAGACAACAAGATCAACAAGGAATTCAAAGGTATGATTCTAGATCTGTTTTATCATTGTTCTTATTCCTAAATAGTCATTAGAAGTCTTGGATTCAAAGCATGTTTAATTAGAAAGCCTAGATCCAAGCATTAGGGTTTTGCATGTGTACATAGGAAAGTTCTTATGGCTAAAACCCATCAGTGGTATCAGAGACTAGCTTGGTTTTCATTAAATTGTTGCTTAATTGTCGGAAATTAAACTGCAAAATTCGAATTTTGTGTTTCTGAGTCATGGACTCGGCGAGTTCCAAAGTGGACTCGGCGAGTTGACCTAACTCCGCGAGTCCCTTTGTGCACTCGGCGAGTCCAAGCGTCAGGAATGGCCAGATTCGGGATTTCTTCATGATTATCTTATGGAAACTTACCTTAATCATATTAGATCAACCCTAATCCGATTTTTGATATATATGACTATAATCTTGATCTAATTAAAGATATTTATCAACTAATAAAATATTTAATTTCCTTATATGATAATTAATTAATTATTTTGATTATTTTGGTAATTATCTTGAATGAAATCTTGAATAAGTCAAATATAGATAATTAGGAAATTAATTGTTAATTGAAATTATTTGTTATTTGATCCTCCATGTTTTAAATGTTTAAAACTTGTCCTCAAGTTTTGAAATTTCTATTTTGTGATTAAAAGGTTTTAATTTAGATAACTTAAATTTCAAACCCTAGTTTTTAAAGGTTTAAATACAACCCTATACTAATATGATATTACTAGAATAATATATATATATATATATATATATATATATATATATATATATATATATATATATATATATATATATATATGTATAACTAAAATGCTAGTCATACCGTTAGTAGGCCTCATTCACGAAGCCGATCTATAAGGTGGGTATAAGGTTCCGGCCTATAAAATGGCGCTTAATGGGTGTACACTCACAACCACCGCTTGCTTGATTGGTGGAGGGTCGTTAGCCGAACGGGTAGGATAGGGAAACCTCATCCTCTCATTAAAAGTATAATAAGTAATACAAAGTAACTACACAGTTTTTTTTTTTAAATTTCCCAATCTTAGTTACTTTAGGAAAAGTGAATTGATGCAATCCCATGAAATTACACTTTGCACCATTGCTAAGAAGTTAGTGGAGCGTGAGTGGTTTACCGACACACTAATTGGTTCTAAGCAAAGGTGGCAAAGGGTGATTCATTGTTTATCATAGTTCGATGGAGCGTGTGTGGTTTACCGGCACATCGAATAGGTGATCGTTACAATGAAGGCACCATGTGAATTTGCATGGTAATTCACACCCGCTTTGTGATCCTCGGTATCTCAGTCACAAACAAGAGGGTCATATCAAGATCTAAACATGCCATTGAATAGTTTCAATGAATCTCATCCGAACCTAGGAATTCTTAATACATTTAGGACTAATAGTTAAGTTTTTATGGTGGAGAATTAGTGAATCGTCATTCACTTACCTTCAATTTATTTGCACGTTAGATTATGGCATCCCTTTTCTAGTATGTAAATGTTATTGTTGGATCCTAGCCCTAATTTTTCTTTTTGGGTGATAATTAGGGATTCTTATTCTAATCTATCTTTGTCCTTTCTATTTGTAGATGTCGAACGCTAACAACGCTGCTGCTAGTTCTTTCACGTTGATGAGCCTTTGCCAAAAGGTCACCTTCGATGGAACGAACTTTAGCAAATGGATAAGATACATTCGCACCATCGCTATGAGGATAAGGAGTATGTACTCGATGAGAAGCTCGAGAAGATCAACCCTGAAATTGCTACTCCGGCTGAAATTACCACTTTTGAAACTCATGAGCGAGATGCAACGAAGGTACATTGCATCATGATTGCCACCATGAACTCCGAATTCCAAAAGTACTACGAGGACATGTACCCGTACGAGATGCATCAAGACTTATTGGAGAGATACCACCAGAACGCGAGACAAGAGCGTTATGAGATTTTCACCAACATGATTTCCGCTAAGATGGGTCATGGAGAATCTCTTACCGTGCACCTGCAAAAGATGCAAAGGTATGTCGACCGACTTCGCAAGTTAAATGTTGACTTTGGGGAAGACTTGGCGATCGACATGGTGCTTCACTCTTTGCCTCCGATGTACAATCAATTTAGGGTGACCTACCACATGAACAAAGAGGAGGTTACCCTAAGCAAACACCAAGGTCTCTTGAGGGTCGCTGAGATCAACTTCAAACACAAGTCTGTTGCACCAACTCCCAATCCACCTACTGCTGCTGTCTTGGCTATTGGTCAAGGAAAGGGAAAGAAGAGGATGGCTTCGTCTAAGAACTATCGCAAGGTTACAGCCCGAGATGGTGCCTCTTCTAGTGGGCCCAAAGTTAATCCCGCTAAGCCATGCCCTAACCTGAAGGAGGCAGAGTGCCACCACTATCACAAGATAGGACATTGGAAGAGAAGCTGCCCAGAGTACCTGCAAGCCATCAAGGATGGAAAGATCAAGCCATCTTTCGCAAGTATATACACAATTAAATCTAATGATTCTAATCATGCTATTTCTTGGGTTCTTGATACCGGTTGTGGTTACCATATTTGTTCTAATGTGCAGGGACTAAGAAGAAGTAGGGATGTGGAGCAAGGAAGAATCAATCTAATCATGGGGAATAGAAGATCGTCGCCTGTGACCAAGATTGGAGTGTATTCTCTAGTGCTTAGGAATAATTTATGTTTAGATTTGAACAATTGTTGGTATTCGCCATAAATGGCTAGAAACATCATTTCATTTCATGTTTTATATAGACAAGGTTTTAGATTTTCTTTTAATAATGAGAATGGTTCTATTTTAGCTTATCTGAATGGTGTCTTTTACTTTGAAGCTATACCATGTAATGGAATTTATGAAACTGTTATGATTGTTGATAACTTAGGAAATGATATTTTGAACATAGATTTTTCCACTAGTATGGATAAAGCATCCTTGTGGCATTGTCGTCTTGGACATGTCAGCAAGAAACGCATAGCCCAACTCCAAAAGGATGGAGTGTTGGAGTCATTCGACCTTAGGGAAGATGACACATGCGAGTCTTGTTTATTTGGAAAGATTTCTAAATCACCCTTCACGAGTACATGTGAAAGGGGTGAAGGTCTATTGGACTTAATACATACCGATGTATGTGGACCATTTAGATCAGCCACAAAGGATGGGAACCACTTCTACGTGACTTTTACCGATGATTATACTAGATATGGGTATCTCTATTTAATCAAGCAAAAGTCAGAAACCTTTGAAAAGTTCAAAGAGTTCAAGAATGAAGTGGACAATCAATTGGGCAGGAAAATCAAGATGCTTCGATCCGATCGAGGAGGAGAGTACCTAAGTCTTGAATTCCACGATTATCTCAAGGAGTGTGGAATAGTTTCGCAATTGACGCCTCCTAGGACACCGCAGTTGAATGGTGTGGTAGAAATGTGTAATCGAACCTTATTGGATATGGTTCGCTGTATGATGAGTCGTGCTTCACTACCTATCTCTTTTTGGGGGTATGCCTTAGAGACTGCCGCCCATATCCTTAACCGAGTCCCTACTAAGAAGGTTTCCAAAACACCTCACGACATGTGGACAGGGAAAGCTCCCTCGTTGGCACATATCAAGGTTTTGGGTTGCGAGGCTTTCGTAAGACGAGATACTCACGACAAGCTCGAACCTCGAAGTGAGCGATGTATTTTCATCGGCTACCCGCAGACATCCTTTGGATATCTCTTCTATAGACTGAAGAACAACGTTGTCTTTGTTGCGAGGAGAGGAGTTTCCGAGAGCAAGAACTCATAGGCCAACGAGACAGTGGGAGAAAAATAGAGCTTGAAGAGATTCAAGATTCGATAGATGAAGGAACCTCTACCGCCGGCGCTCAACCCGATGCGGAAACTCCTATTGAACCTATTGACGAGTCCTTACCTCTTAGACGTTCCGATAGAGTTAGAGTTCATCCCCAGTTTTATGGTTTTCATATTACTACCGAAGGGGACACGTATATTAGTGATGGTACACTAATAAATCTTGATGAACCTAATAGCTACAAGGAAGCCATGGCAGGCCCGGAGTCTGCGAAATGGAAAGAAGCAATGGATAGCGAGATCCAATCCATGTATGATAACCAAGTTTGGAATTTGGTTGATTATGTACTCGGACGTAAGACCGTTGGGTGCAAATGGATCTTCAATAAGAAGACCGACGTGGATGGAAACGTACACACATATAAAGCGCGATTGGTTGCGAAGGGCTTTACTCAAACTCCCGGAGTTGACTATGATGAGACCTTCTCACCAGTTGCAAAGATTAAATCTATTAGAGTGATGCTAGCTATTGCCGCATTTCATGATTATGAGATTTCGCAAATGGATGTCAAGACCGCTTTCCTTAACAGAAAGTTGACTGAGGATGTTTACATGGCTCAGCCAGAGGGGTTTGTGGATCCGAAGCATCCGAATAGAGTGTGTAGGCTTGAAAAGTCCATTTATGGACATACGCAAGCGTCTCGCAGATGGAATCTTTGCTTCGATGAGAATGTCAAAGAGTTTGGATTTGTACGAAGCGAAGACGAATCATGTGTATATGTCAAAGCCAGTGGGAGTATAGTTAGCTTCCTCGTTCTATATGTCGATGACATATTAATCAAAGGAAACGATATCCCGACTCTACAGGAGGTTAAGTCCTGGCTAAGGAAGTGCTTCGGTATGAAGGACCTCGGAGAGGCTTCTTACATTTTGGGAATAAGGATTGTAAGAGAAAGAAGTAAGAGACTAATTGGACTTAGTCAAAATACTTACTTAGAGAAGGTACTAAAACATTTTAGTATGGAGAACTCGAAGAAGGGAGAATTACCGATACAAAGTAATGCCAAGTTGAGTAAGACTCAAAGTCCGAGTACCGAAGCTGAGATAGCAGAAATGAGCCGAGTACCATACGCTTCTGCAGTTGGCTCAATCATGTACGCTATGACTTGTACTCGCCCTGATGTAGCATTCGCTTTGAGCATCGTTAGCAGATATCAAGGGAATCCTGGCAGAGCACATTGGATTGCGGTGAAGAATATCCTTAAGTACCTTCGGAGGACGAAGGAATGGTTCTTAGTCCTCGGAGGGAGTGATGACTTGAAGGTGCGAGGGTATAGTGACGCCAGTTTTCAGACCAACAGGGACAACTACCGTTCGCAGTCGGGCTGGGTCTTTACCCTAAATGGAGGAGCAGTGACATGGAAGAGTTCCAAGCAGGAAACTGTAGCTGATTCAACGTGCGAATCAGAGTACATTGCAGCGAGCGAAGCGTCGAAGGAGGCAATATGGCTGAAGAACTTCATCGATGATCTTGGAGTTGTACCTCCCATAAAGGAGCCCATGGAGATTTTCTGTGATAACAAAGGAGCGGCTGCCTTGACCAAGGAACCGAGGGATCATGGTAGATCACGACATATCAACAGAAAATATCACTTCATTAGACATCGTGTAGAAGAAGGAAAACTCGTAGTGAAGAGGATATCATCAGAAGATAACCCAGCAGATCCGCTTACGAAGGAACTGAGTAGGGTTAAGCACTTGCAGCATGCTAGGAGTATTGGGCTGAAGCATGCTAGGAGTAATGTTACTGTCTTATGTTAATTGTTTAACTATTGTTTCACATTGCATGTTTTAACTTCCAGAATAATTGAGTTTATTAGGAATAATGAAATTATTCAAATTGTCCACAATCGTTCATATGGTGGAGGTAGATATGAATGAAGATTGTCATGAATTGGTGTGTAGATTGTCTAAATGGTGTTAGACATAGCAAAGGGTTGTTGTAACGTTCATGAGTGCTTATGAACTAGTTTTGAGCATTGGAACAAACCCACGCTTGCTGGAATCACCTTATGGAATATGATATAAAAGGGTGATCGCAAGACGATAATATCATATAGTCTTAAAACCTAGATATATGGTTTGTTATTTGTTAATTGATTGTACATTAATAATGCGAAAACGCATCAGTAACTCGGTGTTATAAAACGCATTGTTGTGTATAGTTGGTTAATGAATAAGTAAATGCATATAAGTCGAAGTTTATCTGTAACTTTTATCTAAGAAGGTAAAAGCGATATCTCGGCCGCTTGATGATTTGATTTCACTTATGTGTCGGGCCCAGTCAGACCTGAATTGATGTGTTCGATTAAGTTCTATGTCAAATAAATCAGAGATCGAGAAACCTAAATGCTTGACTAACCATTCCATAGGATTGTCAGCATGATATCTAACAGAGGACTGTACGATCCCTTATCTAAAGGAAAAGATTGATTAGATCAAAGTTGACAGCGTCTTTGAGAGCTACGATTGCAAACCGAATTGTACTTGTGCATATAGTTACTAGACTTATCCAAGTGGGAGACTGTTGGAATAGCGTCTAAGGCTGCAACTATATTAGGCAAGTATTTGACCCGGTTGTGCATAGTCCTTTTGGGTTGCCTTCACCATAGCAACTTGATAGGATGATTTATTAAGAGAGAATAAATATTATTAATATATTATGAGAATAATATAAAGAATAATATAAAGAATAATACATTTTTATTTGATTAATATAAGTCATAGAATTAATTGGAATTAATTTGGTGACTTAAAGAGATTAATTAAATAAGAAGGTATAAACTGTCAATTGTTTGATAGTTAAACTTTAGACTGTAAATCCATATAGATGTGGATTGGACGGATTCTAGGAGCTAAAGGATAGCTCAAATCGTCCAAGAGTTATCTAAGGAATGGATTTGGATAGCCTTAAGAGAAGATTATCCAATTAGGGTTTAGGTTGTAACCCTTAAGGAGTCTACAAGTATAAATTGACCCTATGGCTAAGGGAAATCGGCACCTAACCTAAAGTAGAGAAGCCCTGGCTGATTTCCTCCCATCTCCTCTCTCCCAAATCATCCTCCTTGCTATTTGGTGTTTGTAAGCCATTAGAGGAGTGACAATTGTGACTCTAGAAGCTCCAAGACAACAAGATCAACAAGGAATTCAAAGGTATGATTCTAGATCTATTTTATCATTGTGCTTATTCCTAAATAGTCATTAGAAGTCTTGGATTCAAAGCATGTTTAATCCAAGCATTAGGGTTTTGCATACGCACATAGGAAAGTTCTTATGGCTAAAACCCATCAACATCTTCTACAGACCCAGTGATAATGTGGTCTTTGTAGCAAGAAGAGGATTCTTTCGAGAGAGAGAGAATTCATAAACCAAGGAGACAGTGGGAGGCAAATTGACCTTGAGGAAATTCAAGAGTCAAGTGGTGAAGGAACCTCAAACCCTAGCCCTCAACCTGAGGAGGAAACTCCTGTTGAGCCGAATGAAGAATCTATACCTCTGAGGCGTTCCACCAGAGTTAGGAATGCACCTAAGCATTATTATGGTTTCCATATTACTGTAGAAGATGAAACACTTATCAGTGATAACACACTAGTAAATCTGGATGAGCCTAACAGCTACACGGAAGCCATGGCAGGCCTTGAGGCTGCTAAATGGAAAGAGGTTATGGATAGCGAGATACAGTCCATGTATGACAATCAAGTTTGGAACTTGGTTGACAATGTACCTGATCGTAAGATACTTGGGTGCAAGTGGATCTTCAAGAAGAAGACTGACATGGATGGTAATGTAGACACTTATAAGGCACGACTGGTTGCAAAAGGTTATTCTCAAATCCGGGAGTTGATTATGATGAGACCTTTTCACCAGTGGCCAAGATTAAGTCTATTAGGGTTCTGTTAGCCATTGCTGCATTTCATGACTATGAAATATGGCAAATGGATGTCAAAACCGCTTTCCTTAATGGAAAGTTTGCTGAAGATGTTTACATGGTTCAGCCAGAGGGTTTTGTCAGTACAGAGTACCCCAATAGAGTGTGTAAGCTCGAGAAATCCATTTATGGATTGAAACAGGCACCTCGCAGATGGAATCTTTGCTTCGATGAGAAAGTCAAAGAATTTGGGTTTTCAAGGAGTGAAGATGAATCTTGTGTCTATATCAAGGCTAGTGGGAGTATAGTCAGCTTTTTGGTACTTTATGTGGATGACATTCTACTAAAAGGAAATGACATCCCAACCCTGCAGGAAGTAAAACCCTGGCTTGGGAAGCGTTTCACTATGAAGGACCTTGGTGAAGCTGCATATATCCTAGGGTTAAGAATTTTGAGAAACAAGAGTAAAAGACTAATTGGACTTAGTCAAAGCACCTATGTGGAAAAGGTGTTGAAAAGGTTCAACATGCATAACTCTAATTTAAGGTGAGTTACCTATCTAATGTAAAATCCAGACTGAGTAAAACTCAGAGTCCGAGTACAGAGGCTGAGATAGCTTAAATGAGTCGAGTACCATAAGCTTTAGCTGTTGGCTCGATCACGTATGCTTTGACTTGTACTCGCCCTGATGTTCCCTTTGCTTTAAGCATGGTCAGCAGATATCAGGGAATTCCTGGCTAGGCTCACTGGACAGCAGTGAAGCATATTCTCAAGTACCTGCGAAGGACAAAGGACTGGGTCCTTAACCTTGGTGGGAGTGATGACTTGAGAGTTGTAGGGTATAGTGATGCTAGCATTCAGAATGACAGGGATAATTTTCGCTCTCAGTCAGGCTGGGTCTTTACCCTAAACGGAGGGGAAATTACTTGGAAAAGTTCCAAGCAGGACATAGTGGCTGATTTCATTTGTGAATCAGAGTATATAGTAGCAAGCGAGGCAACAAAGGAGGCTATATGGCTAAAGAACTTCATCGGAGACCTTTGAGTTGTACCAGCTATAAAGGAGCAAATAAAGACTTTCTGCAATAGCAATTGTGCGGTTGCCTTAGCCAAGGAACCAAGAGATCATCGGAGATCCAGACACATTGACAGAAAATATCACTTCATCAGACATCGAATATAATAAGGAATCCTCGTGGTAAAGATGGTATCATCGGATGAGAACCCAACAGATCCCCTCACGAAGGGACTAACTCGGGTTAAGCATCTCCAGCAAGCTCGAAGCTTAAGGATGAGAACCCAACAGATCCCCTCACGAAGGGACACTCATGAGTGCTCATAAGTTCTGAGTATTGGATTCAACCCACGCTCACTTGTATCACTTCATGGAATTTATCTCGAGTGATAGTGAGACGGTAATATCATATAAGTCTTCAAACCTAGAGATATGATTTGTTGTGTATGAGTTCATTATGCATTGATTGGACGAAAACGCATTGGTAAATCGATGTTATAAACCGTGCTTTTGTGTGTAATTTAACAAGTAGTAGAGCAAACATATGAGTCGAAGTTTATCTGTTCCTTCTACGATTAGAAGCGATATCTGGGCCACTCAATGATTTTGTTTTGACCTATGTATCGGGCCCGGTCAGAACTAAATTGATGTGTTCAGTTAGGTTCTATGTCAAACAAATCAGAAATTGGGAAACAAATGCTTGACAATAAGCAAGACCATGTTCCATGTATTTGTCCGGCTAATATCTAGAACAGAGAATTATATGATCACTTATCTAAAATGGCGCTTCATAGTTCAACAGAGAGTAGTGTCTAAGTTCATACTTGCAACTATAGTTATTAGACTTATCCAAGTGGGAGACTGTTGGATATAGTGTCTAAGTTCATAATTATATTTGGTATGTAGTTGACCTGACCCGACATGGTCCATTTGGGTTGCACTTCACCCAAACAATTTATGGATATTCCTTTGTGAATAGTATAAGTTATGATTTATTAATAAATTATAAGTTCTAATATATTAATAAAAAATCATATTATTTAATTAGTATTGATCTATAATTAATCTAGAATTAATTTAGAGAGTAAAAGTATGACTAATTAAATATAGGCTTTTGTATTTATATAGTGTGGGCTAATGCTTATTTGGAATGGGCTATGCTTGCATGGAAAGTCCATGGATACTCCATGGAGCTTTAACCCATGGATCTCATGGAAATGAAAAGACATGGGTATTAGGGTTTACATGGATGTAACCCTAATCCGCCACACTATATAAAAGAGGCTTTGGTTCTTGAAATCACACTAGTTGTGGTGAGAAAAGTAAGAGGGCCGATTTCAAGAAACTGATTACTATTCTCTCAAAGTTCCAAAGTTTGTGGTGATTTGTGATTTCCATTTGAGGCATCCACACTATTGGTGCTAGGCTCTAAAACTCCAAGCAATCAACTATAACTACAAGGTAAGTAATTCTACTAGCTTTATTTGATTCAAGTTCCCCATGCCATGCTAGATAGGATAAGAACCTTAGAAAAAATAATTATTTGCATGTATCTTAGTCAAACATAGATCCAAGGTTTCTAGGGTTGCATGTACACCATAGGAGTGTTAGAATGCTCAAAACCCATCAATTACACCCTTCCACGGTGATACCTTCAGCAAAACCAGATCGCCGACCTGGAACTCCAACTCAGATCGACGCTTGTCGGCATAAATCTTCTGCCAACTCTTGACTGACTGTAGTCTCTGTCTAGTCTGTTGGATAAGCTTTGTCATCTGTAGGCCTTTCTCAATCCTTCTTATGACTCTATTACCAACCTCTCCAAAACATACCGGGGTACGACAGTTCTTGCCATAGAGAAGCTTGAATGGCGGCGCATCGATACTAGAGTGATAATTGTTCTTGTAAGAATACTCAGCTGAGGGAAGGTAGGAGTCCCAACTCCCAATGAAATCTATGACACCAACTCTTAACATGTCCTCAAATGTCTGAATGGTCCGCTCGCTCTGACGGTCGGTCTATGTATAATAAGAGTGCTAAGATGCAAACTCGTACCCATTTCCTCGTGGAACTTCAGCCAGAAACAAAATGTTACCGAACATCTCGATCAGATACAACAGAGACTAGAATGCCTTGTCGAGCAACACTCTCATGCACAAATAAATCGGCCAATTTCTCGGCCGAAGAGCTCTCTAGAATGGCTAGAAAGTGGGTGATCTTGGTCTGTCGGTCTACTATAACCCATATCATGTTCAATTCCTTAGCCGTCTGAGATAACTTGGTGATGAAATCCATAGTAACATGTTCCCATTTCTACATGGGAACCTCCAATGGTTGCAACTTTCCATGTGGCCGCTGGTGCTCGGCCTTGACCATCTAACATGTCAAGCACCTACCGACATACCAGGCTATCTCTCTCTTCATGCACGACCACCAGTAACTAAACCTCAAATATCGATACATCTTGGTGGCTCCAGGGTGTATCGAAAATTTGGACATGTGTGCCTCCTCCAGCACAGTCTACATGATAAATTGACTTGCAAACCCGTCCATACTGGGTCAATAATCCACGACTGTTAGTAGTAAACTTGTCAATGTCACCCTTGAGTCTCTCCTGTTTCTAATTCTCCTTCTGGATTCCCTCATCTCGAGCTTCTTAATCAAATCCAATAATTGTGAATCAATCATAATCCTCATACATAAGCTCTCAATAGTAGAACTAGCCATCTTACGGCTCAAAGAATCGGCAACCACATTCACATTGCATGTGTAATACAGTATCTCGTAGTCATAATCCTTGACTACATCAAGCCACCTACATTGTATCATATTGAGATTTGGCTAATCCATTACATATCGAAAACTCTTGTGATCCATGTAAATTATACACCGGACCCCATACAAATAATGCCACCAAATCTTGAGGGAAAACTCCACCACCCCAACTCCAGATCATAAGTCGGATATCATGCAACTTCAGTTGTCTAGAAGTATACACAATGACTCTCCCTCGATGCATAAGCACTGCTCTTAAACCAGTGATGGATATATCACACAATGCCACAAAATCCTCAACACCCTTAGGGAGAGTCAACACTAGGGCCTCAAATAACTTCCACCTTAAAAGTCTCGAATATTGCCTACTGTTCAGGCCCCATCGGAAATCCATGCCCTTCCTCATTAGACGAGTGAGGGATACAACAATCTTGGAGAAGTTATGAATAAATCTCCGATAATACCCTACTAATCCCAATAAACTCCTAATCGCCGAGGGAGACTTCGAAACCTCCCACTGCACCACGACCTAAATCTTGGCTAGATCGACCAAGATTTCGTTCTTATTAATGAGGTTTCCTAAGAACTGGACCTCTCATAACCAAAACTCACACTTCGAGAACTTGGCATATAGCCGTTCTCATCTCAAAACTCCCTGAAGCTCTCGAAGGTGCTCCTAATGCTGCTCCTTGCTCTTGGAATATACCAAGATATCATCACTGAAAACAATGATTGGTCGATCAAGCATCGGCATGCATACTCGATTGATCATATCAATAAATGTTACAGGTGCATTGGTGAGCCTAAATGGCATCATCACGAACTCGTAATCACCATAACGAGTCCAAAACACAGTCTTTTCTACGACTTCCTCTCTAACCCTCATCTGATGCTACCCCAAGCTTAAATCAATCTGGGAGAACCAACAAGCAACCTGCAACCGATCAAAGAGGTCGTCAATCCGTAGAAGTGGGTAGCAGTTCTTCACCGTAAACTCGTTCTACTCCCGGTAATCAATGCACATCCAGTGTGAACCATCCTTGTTCTTTAAAAACAAGATTGGTGCTCCCTACAACGAGCTGCTCGGCCTAGTAAACTTCTTGCCCAACATCTCCTAAAGCTGAGAGGACAACTCCTGTATCTTAGGTGGTGCCAATCGGTATGACACATTGGCAATCATAGCTGAAACTAGAACCAAATCGATCCTAAACTGAACCTGTCTCTTAGGAGGCACACCGGGTAACTATTCCGGGAACACATCAGCGAACTCTCTAACAACAGTCACATCCAAAACCACAACCTATTTCTCGCTCGAGTATCCACCACAAATGCAAGATAACCCACACTGCCATGTTGAACATACTTTCGATCCCTGGCAGCAGAACAAAAGGCTGACCCAAACCTGGTTCCCTCTCCATAAATAACCACTTCTCCCCCACTTAGGGTTTGAACTACCACCCTCTGGCCCTCACAATCAATCATAGCCCCAAACTTGCTTAACCAATCCATCCCTAATATCATGCACACTTCCCCCATGTGAATATGAATCAGATCAATCGGATAAGGCACCCCAAAAATCACCAAGACACAACCCTGATAAACACTCGACATAGAAACCATGTGTTCTTTAGCAATAGAAACCCGCAACGGACACTCCAACTCGCCAAGAGTCATACCAAAACCCCTACTAAAAGACTGAGATACAAAGGAACAAATCACACCCAAGTAAAAAAGCACAAGAGCAGGCAATGTATTGGCCTATACCCATTTTCATGCAGCACGCCCAACGTACATGCCATCTATACCCCTTTCCTTCCTAACTTCTAATGGACATAACTTTTGCGTCCCAAATCCAACTTTGGTGTTCTTTATATGCTCAAAAAGGTGATGAAAAACCCTACCATCCCATCTATTCTCTTGTGATTTAAAACCTTCTGAAATAAAATCCTTAATTCAATAAAAAGACCGGAAGCATCACTTTTACCATTACACCCTTGGACTCTAAAGCACAAATCGACAACTTGGCTAAAAAAAACCTATATAATCCACACCCAATTTGATCTAAAACACAAACCCTTTGAAGTCCAGGGACCTTACTTGATCCATTAATGCCCATATTTTCAAAATTTGAAGCTTCTTGAAACCGGATATTATAGCCAATCTATTGGATTATGTATCCTATTATATTGAATCAATGTTGTGCTGGTTTTGTACTAGATTGGTAGATATGTATGATTACATGTGTTCACTGAGTATGCATTAGATTGGTAGATCTGTATGATTACCTGTACTTGTTCAATATTGATTGTTATTGTATACATCGACATGTTATGGTTCGTTGGGTTGAGTTGGTGTAACATCTTGATTTCCAGGTATTTTCAATATGTCCCTTGGTTTTTGAATGATTTGCAAAACTAATCCCTAATGTCAATTTCGTAGGCAGGCTTGCATATGCTGGACGTACGTGGCCAGGGTGCAAGCCCTAAATTTTAGGGTTTGGACCCTATTTAATCAACATTATAGCCACATACCCTTATTTAACTCTATCATCCATTCCTCCTTGACCTCATTTTGAAACACTAAAGTGTGTGAGCACATATTGAAGCTTTGAGTGTCTTTTTCATGTCATTTTTCTACTCTTGGTGGTGAAGGAAGAGCTTTGACGTTGTAGTGTTTCACTCAAGGCCTTGGATCCAGCATCTACACTCCTTTGTGTATAAAGCTTAAACTTTGATGAGTATTTCATTTAGATATAGTTTGACCTTAAAGTTGTCACCTTTTGTTCCAAATCTTGATTCGTGTTAGTATGGAGTACTCTAAGACGTATAAGTTGTCCTTTTAGATGTTATGGGGTGTGTTAATTCATAAAAATATGATCTTGGACATTATATTCTTCCCATGCATGATATAGGTTGTCTTAATAGGTCAAGAAGCTATAGTTTTTGATGTTAAGGTTTTATTAGCCATGCAAAACAATAAAGTTGGAAACTTTATGGTTAAGAACACGTTTAGGGTCTAGATCTAGATCTTGGACGAAAGTGCTTAAGGATTAAGCATTTAATGGGTTGAGATGGTGGCAGTCGCATACACTGGGCGCACCAAAGGGTATGTTGCGCGTACGTGATCAGCCCTTTGTGGTTTGGTCAAACACTCAGTACGCCAGGCGTATGTGTTAAGTACGCCCATTGTACTCACAGAGGTGACCCAGTTGACTCGGTTGACTTTGACCTAGATAAATCTTACTAAACTACGGATTTGAATCGAATCGTCTCCTTTAGATCTGTGTTCTTCACTTGAAAACCTCTAAAAATTGCATCTGAATTGCCAGGAACCGCCAATTAGGGTTACTCGAAAGGTATCAGGCAGTATTTATATGTCTAGCAGTCAAAACGCCGTACCTGCGATCGCAAAGGCACAACCTGCGATCGCATGTATCACCCAAAAGCGTGTCACGGGAATATTTAATGAAGTATGTTGCTATTTTGAGGCAATTTGACCAACCTGCGATCACAAAGGCACAACCTGCGATCGCAAGTTCTCTTTTTTCTCATCTAATGAATTTTATGACTCGTCGGAAACTCGATGGCAACCTGCGACCCAACCTGCGATCGCAAGGGCTATACCTGCGATCGCAAAAGCATAACTTGCGATCACAAAAGGGGACCTTTTGGCTATTTTTGTTTGTCATTCCCCTTCCAAGTAGTTCTCGATCGTTTCCCGGCATCCTTCCTTGGTCTAGACTCCAATTAAGCTCCTAAGCATCCACAAACGCATCCCAAACTTGCACAATCATCCATGTGCTCCAAATGGCCTTTAAAAGTCATAACAAATGTGAGCAGTACGGGCATTTATCAAAATAATCATAAAACACGAAAATACATAAGAATAACCGGGAATTAGTTAACTTTTTATAATGAAATACATAGGAAATTGAGCTAAAAGATGCATATAAAATGCATCTAACAAACCTCCCCAAGCTTAGACCTTACTTGCCCTCAAGTAAGGAAACGATAACTTTGGAAACAGAATTAGGGCTAAGGCAATAACTACACAACCTAGACACACGGTAACTAAAATTAAAAAAAAAAACGAAAAACTAAATAATAAGAATTACCAAAGCTAAACATAAAACATGCATGCAAAAATGAACAATGAACTAAGAAAAATATGCAAATGAGAAACAAATAACTAAATGAAACATGCCCTTTTTTTCTTTTCTTTTTACGATCAGACTTTACATCAATAATGGGCTCCAATCACTAACACCAAAGCAACCATCCTGCTATATTTCATGTATCACATATTCCCAAAGTAAGGAAGACCACAAAACGGTGTGACCCAATAATCCAACTCTAGTTTTATTTAAACTTTGTACCTTAATTAGCTTTATGGGTGAAAATAACACAGTCCAAATCTCATGTCCTTAAGACTAGATGGCCAAAAATCAGAATCGACGCATCCTTAAAAACCCGTATGAAAAAATCAGCTTTCGCCGAAGCAGCAAGGTCCAACCCCCGTAGGAGCCCAAACTCCATGCTTTCACTTTTTTCGAGAGCCTCAAGTATCATATCACAGAGTTCTTTATTTGCCAGATGTAACTTTGGAACGGCTTCTAATTTGATTGAACTTGATTTATACTTCGTTTTGAGCTTGATTTCTTCAATCTCTTTTTTTTCTTTTTTTTTTTGGAACTTCTTGAAGTTTCTTCAATTGAGTGCTTGAAATTCTTTGATTTGGGTACTAGATATAACGTTGTACCATTTCTTCATTTTGACTGTGTGGATCTGATACTTAAGCTCTCTGTTACCGCGAGGGTAACGCGTGTTGACAAATAGGGTCATGTTTTGTGGGTTCAGAGTTGCCGATAAAGACTATATTAAAACATTAATAAGCAAATCATCCTAGAGTTTTTATTACCGCCCAAAAAACGTTTCAGTACGCTATTTTTTATTATTATCCAAGGTCGGGGTCTCGAATCACGGTGTTTTGGGTCCCCTATTTATGACAGCTGATTCTACACTTCCAATAACAATGATGTCGCTTTGGATTTTATTCACTTTCAATTCTCAATATCCCACTTCATGGAGCTATCGTATGCAAAGGGTGTCATCATCTCATAAAATTTATTTATTTATTTATTATTTTTTTCTTTTTAAAATGCAAATGCAAAATGCAACAAAATGAAAATGTTTTAGAAAAAACTGGAAAGAAATAAAATGACAAATAAAAGAAAACATAAATGAAAAATCTTTTTGGATTTTTTTAAAAGTTTTTCATTTTTTTTAAGTTTTTTAATTTTTTTTAATTAAAAAAAATAGTAAATAAAACTTTTTACAAAAAGATAGGAAATCCCGTCCCAAGCTTAAAATTAAGCATTGTCCTCAATGCTTAAGGAGGAGTGGAACACGACTACTCAAACGGGGGAGCATAGTGACGAAAGAAATCGTCGCGGAAATCGTCGAAATCGTAGCGCAGACCTAAGAGCTCGTTACGATAGTCAGTGACCTGAGTTCTATATTGTTGATAGTCGAGGCGAAGACCAATCATCATCTGCTGAAGGGAAGCAATATCCTGATGGAGGTCAAGATAATGCTAGTAGGTGAAGGGAGAGTTGGGGTGGGGGCTGACCCTAAAAGTCAGTCTGCATAGGATCAGGCGGGCTAAAGGATATGGGTGTGGCGTCTGTGTAGCCTTGGTGCTGAGTGGATGAAGATGGTCGATCAGACTGTGGGCGCTAAGCCTGTTGTGCCCTACGTGGGCGTGGAGGTGGTGGGATGTTCGAAGGGAGCACCCACACAGTCTCGCTGATGGGCTCAGCGAGAGCGATGACATCAGGTCCAGTGACCTTGAAATACGTGGAGAGACCCTGCATCCAAACATACCCACTTGGGGCAGTACAAAGCATGTGCATAGCTTGAAAGTTTTGCATGGTCAGACGAAAAGAATCACCTATAAAGAAGGTGTACTCCTGAGGAGATTGTGGCACGAGGGAGCGGGCAATGATAGAAATCAAACCACCACAGCGAATTGCACCGCCAGTGCGAAGAGCTATAACTCTATGGAATCGTCTAATGATAATATCACCAAAATGTGGACGGTGTGACCCAGTGATCTTGCACCACAAAAGAAAAAGCTCGGCTTTGCCGGCTTTCGTAGTCTCAATCTATGCATAAATGATAATGCATATAATTTTATCTGCAATTTTTAGAACAGGGTGCACGATGCTAGTCTGTACGGATGAGGCAGAATCATAAGACTCCACACCGGTGATGGTGTACCAAAACTCGCGTGCGTCAAAAACGAGGGTGGGCTGGGATAAACTAGTGATGGGGGTATGGAAGATAGCACATAACCGGTCTACATGAAGAGTGTGAGGGGTGCTAAAAATACGAAAAGCTAAGTTTCCCTCATGATTTATCTCACTAAGCCTGACTAAAAACTCTCGGGTCAATATGGGACAAGTGCCAAAATCTGCAAATAATTGGCGCTCCCAGCCAATATTGGCAAAAAGAATGTGAACACCATCATAAATATGGAGTTCCTACTTTATGGTGCAGCTATGGGCCCAAACCTATGGCAAAAGCTCGCGGCCGAGTAGTCGCTGGTAGCAGTCGAGTGTGGCCTGCGAACCTAAATCTATAGTGACATTGTCCACCTGTACAGTGTATGACGAGTCTGAGGTGTCAACCTGTCTGCATGAACGGGGAGATCTTGGGGGCATTTTGTCAGGTCACAAAAAAATGGGACAAGGCAGGCACAATTTCCAGTTAAAAATCTAAATCAAGCAAAAGTAATTATGTCTAACTACTCCCAAGCGGATACGCAAGCCCGCACAAATATATGACAAAAACAAAAATTTCAGTTTCAGAACGAAAATACCTGACTGTGCGTTGAGCAGTAGTATATTTCTCGTCCGAAAAAAATTTTGATTTTTGAAATTCCGTTCGCATGGATCTCTTCTAAATTGCGTCGGGAACAAACGTATCAACTTTTCGTGGCCTACGGGTAAGTAACGAAGCGTAGATCTGAAAAAGAAACTCACAAAAATTCAAATGAATAAAATGAAATTTTTGGTGAATTTTAACCATTAAATCATGATTTCGATATCGTAAAGATGTTATAGGAGTAAAATAGAAGAGATTGATACCTTTTTTTCTTGATTTGGATGGAAAACGAGCGATATGGGTGTTTGTTATTGAAAGAACTCGAAAACTAGAGATTTTCAGAGAGTGTTTTTGAAATGTGGTAGTTGCAAATGAAGGTTGCGATCGCAATTTATAGCGAAAACACAACCTGCGACCGCTGTCACACCCCCGAACCAGACGGCGGAAACGTACGAGGGCTATCGTGACTTAATTGAATACCATAACATTGAATATATATGAAACGTAACAACATTCATCACCATGCATTAATATAGTACAACCAATAAAGTTTACATGAAGTACATTGTTTAAACGTTACATTCCCAAAAATAAATTGTTCGATTCGTTAATAAGTAAACTGCAAGCCATCACTGAGTACATTTTCCTTTGATTCACTGGTTTCCTGAGAATACAAGTGTTTTGAAAAACGTCAACATGCGAAATGTTGGTGACTTCATAAGCGGTATTTGAAAAGCAATGTTTTGTATCATTTTGAAAACCACCAGAAAATCCGATATTTTCTGAAAGAGTTCTTGAAAACATTTGTGAATATCCATAAGTATGCTTGTTTGTTTCTATAGTTGTAAAGAAAATGTTCATCATACTTGTGTATGTTTTGAAAACCGAATGTATTGAAAAACCCTAGGAAAACCCGATGTTTTCCTAATTCTTTGAATTCCATGAAGTTAAAATAAAACCATTGCAACGCGTGAAGTTATCAATTCCAGGCGACGTCGGATTATTTTTGAGCATGATTAATTGCTATAAACACGCGTTACACAAACGACCAGTTTATAACTATACTAACGACCCCGTAGGCATCGTCCGTACTAATCACGTTATCCGACCGCCCTGACTTCGAGTAATCCCACATCCGAAGAGAAAGAGGACACGAAGACCCCGATGACTCCATTAACCGGTTGGGGATAAAAAAAAAAGGTACGAGGGGTCCCGGACCCGCCTCGCATGCAATACCGACTTTACTAGCAATACCAAAGGACCCTTGGGGACCGATAGTATACAAGCCATTGAAAGTCCTTTTACGCTGTGTTAGATCGTGTAAGACCCAACAACTCGTAAGGTAGAAGTCTTCGGGCCTTAAGATCAGGTCATTGGGCTAGCTAGGCCCAACGAACAAGATTTTACACTTTTGGGGCCCAAAGATAGTGCGTAGACGTCTGTGCACTCTCACATGTATATTGAATTCCCAAATGTTACTTGTATGAATCGAGGTATCGTCACGTTAGTAGTTTCGGATTTTTATTGGTTCGAGACCGAACCAATTCGTTTAACAACGACTTTTGGTATTGTTGTGTATTGTATTTCGTCGGTAGTCGCGGTGCCATTATTTTATCAATTTGCGTGTATTGAATTAGCATTGAAAGTTTTATGTTTTCAGCCCCTCATTGTTTGTAAAATTTACTTTTTCAACCCTCTAATTAAATAACTTTCCGGTTTGGTCCTTAAATCATTTTTCTTGACATTTTAACACCAAAAATTATTGAAATTAATATTTTTCATTGAAAACAGATTAAGTCCCTGAAAATGCAGTTTTCTCGGTTACAACCCCTCTTTTTCGCAGTTTTGACAATTTTGGCCCAAATTGGAAAATTTTAGTAACTTTGGTCCTTTTTAAATTTAAAAAGCATTTTAAACCTTTGAAAAGTGCTTGGAACACTAGTAGTCCACTGTTTTACAGAAAAACACAGTTTTGGCCCTCCAAAACAGAAAATGTCGCATAATGGGCCTTATTGGGCCGAAAATGTCATTTTTAGCCCATTAAGCTTGAAATTTATGTTTTTAATCCTCCAACAAGTATATTTTCAAAAAATACATTATGGAAACTGTTTTGACTCATCTCACCCATCAGATTTCGAAATATTTCAATTTGGGCCCTTTAACTTTATATTTTTATCATTTTAGGTCCAAAAATTTAGTTTTTAGCCCAAAGAAAATGTTACTAAGCCATTTAGCTATTTTTCTTGTAACACTTTATATGTAGAAATATATTTGATGCTAGTATCATTTACATAAAGCATATCTGGATTTTTAGGGGTTTATGGCTAGATCCAACATTATAAACACACAAAAACACACATATAAGCATATAAATCATACAAGGCATACAAAACACATATAGATCTACACTTTCACTTGTATTCCCCCCCCCCCACAAAACTCATAAAAACAGAAAAATAGGGGGTATGAAGCTCACCTTAGTGTGTGATTTCGGTTTTTGAAGAAAAGATGGAAGGAAACTTGGTGATTTTTGGCCTTAGCACCCTTTTCTTGAAGATCTCGAGTTTGATGTGCTTCTAAGAGGTAAGATCACGGTTTTGGCATGGATTAGGAAAAGATTTTGATGACAAAAAGAATCTAAGTCATAGATCCAAACATAATCTTACCTTAGATGAAGAATTTGTGGAAATTTCCTCTTGAATGCTTCCTAAATTTCGAGATCTTTGAGTGGAGAGGGAGGAAGTTTTCTTGAGTGTTCTTGAGAGAGTTTGTGAGATGTGTGTGTGTTTGAGATGGCCGAGAGTGAGGGAGAGGAAGAAGAAGTGATCTTTGAGGTGATGTATGCATGGGTATATGAGATATAATGCATGGATAACCATGAGGTAATAGTGAGGTGTCACTTGAAAGTCAACTCTCTTCATCTCCTCTTGGGTTTGGGCCTTGGGCCGAGAGTTTTGAAGGGAAAAGGAAAAATTTGGGCTTTTTGCCCCTAAGCCCAATATTAGAGTTTGTTTGAGTGTGTTTCAACCTAAAAGAATGTGGTAGGATTTTTACATTTTTGTTGGACTAGTTTAGGTTATTCATGGATCAAAGCTTTTAATTCATTTCATTCTAGGTACAAAATGGCCCAAAATGTTGAAATAAATTAATGTGAGTCCAATTAGAGCCCAATTAGGGTTCTAAGCCCATGATAGTCAAATTGGAAGCTTATTGGTCCATTTGGGTCCAATAAGGAAGTCCTAGTCCAAAAATGGACCTAAACAAGAACTTCTAGGGTTTCCAATTGTTTGATGACTATTTGTAGAACTTGTATGATGTATTTGATTGAAGTTTTTGATGTCATAATAGTAGCTATCACACATGGTCTTAAGTTTTTGATTCACATTAACTTGAGTGTATAGATTACACGACACAAAATTTCCAATTGTGACATCATCCCCCTGTTAGAAGGAATTTCGTCCTGAAATTCTGTTTGAAAGCTAGATTTGAGAATATTAGAATAGGTGAGGGTACTTTTGCTTCATTTGGTCTTCGCGTTCCCACGTGAATTCTAGCCCACGCTTTGCGTTCCACCGTACCTTCACGATCGGGATGCGACTTTGCTTAGTACGCTTCACCTCCCTGTCCATGATTTCGATTGGTTCTTCAACGAACAGGAGATTCTCATTGATTTCGATTTCGTCAAGAGGAATGACAAGGGTTTCATCTGATAAGCACTTCTTCAGGTTAGAGACATGAAACACGGGGTGTACACCGTTTAGCTCTGCGGGTAGTTGTAGTCTGTAGGCTACCGGACCTATTCGGGCGACGATTTCGAAAGGTCCAATGTATCGCGGGTTCAGCTTTCCCCGTTTTCCGAAACGTATAACCCCTTTCCAGGGTGAGACTTTCAACAGTACTCGATCGCCGACCTGAAATTCTAAGGGCTTCCACCGTTTGTCGGCGTAGCTCTTTTGTCGGTCACGCGATGCTTGCAATCGAGCTCTGATCTGAGCGATCTTTTCCGTGGTTTCGCGAATGATCTCCGGTCCCGTTAGTGCCTTGTCCGACGTATGTGTTCTTGCTAGCTGGGTATCACCTACTTCAGCCCAACATAACGGTGATCTACATTTACGCCCATACAGTTCTTCGAAAGGAGCCACCTTGATGCTCGAATGATAACTGTTGTTATACGAGAACTCGATCAAAGGTAGGTGGGTATCCCAAGATTTCCCAAAGTCTATCACACATGCACGAAGCATGTCTTCAAGCGTTTGAATGGTTAGCTCACTTTGGCCGTCCGTTTGTGGGTGATATGTAGTGCTCATGTCGAGATGAGTTCTCATTGCCTTGTGGAGTGATTGCCAAAAGCGCGATGTGAACCTACTGTCCCTATCCGAGATAATAGACTTTGGCACTCCATGGAGTCTCACAATTTCTCGTAGGTACATACGCGTCAATCTCTCCATCTTGTAGGATTCTTTGATTGGCAGGAAATGGGCAGATTTCGTCAGTCGGTCTATTATTACCCATATGGTGTCCAGTCCGTCCGACGTCTTGGGTAGCTTGGTCACGAAATCCATAGAGATCACCTCCCATTTCCACTCAGGGATTGCTGGTTGCTGTAACAATCTTGAGGGTTTCTGGCATTCCACCTTTACTTTGGCGCACGTAAGGCACTTACTAACGTAGGTCGCGATATCCGCCTTCATGTTAGGCCACCAATAGTGTTGTTTGATATCCAAATACATATTGTCTGAACCAGGATGAATGGAGTATGGCGTTTTGTGGGCTTCCTTCATAACAACCTCCCTAAATCCTCCGAGTTTTGGGACCCAAATGCGGTTCATGAAGTAGTATACCCCATTCTCCTTTGCTTCTAGGTTCTTCTCCATCCCGCGTAATGCTTCGCTTGCCTTGTTTTCCGTCCTCATGGCCTCCGACTGGGCTGATGCAATTTGAGTGGCCAGATGAGATTGAATGGCTATCGAGAGAGTTTTTGTGCGGCGATTAGAGTACTCCTTCCGACTTAATGCATCAGCTACCACGGTGGCCTTGCCTGGATGGTACTTGATTTCGCACTCGTAATCGTTTAGCAATTCAACCCATCTTCGTTGTCTCATCTTCAGCTCTTTCTGGTTCAAGATGTGCTGGAGACTCTTGTGGTCCGTGAAGATGGTGCACTTCGTACCGTACAGGTAGTGCCTCCAAATTTTCAGAGCGAAGACCACGACTCCCAATTCTAGGTCATGGGTCGTGTAATTTACTTCGTGCGTCTTGAGTTGGCGGGACGCATATGCTATCACTCTTCCACGTTGCATGAGAACGCAACCTAAGCCCTGATTCGACGCGTCACAGTAGACCACGAAATCTTCTGTTCCTTCAGGTAGAGATAGTACGGGAGCGCTACAGAGAGCTTGCTTCAAGGTTCGAAACGCAATCTCTTGTTTGTCTGTCCATTTGAATGGTACGCCCTTTTGTGTAAGCGAGGTAAGTGGCTTGGAGATTTTAGAGAAGTTTTGAATGAATCTCCTATAGTAGCCCGCTAGACCTAAGAATTGACGAATTTCAGTGGGCGTGGTCGGAGTTGCCCATCCTTCCACAGCTTTGACCTTAGAGGGATCCACATGAATTCTGTCTTGGCTAACTACGTGGCCTAGGAAATTCACACTCCGGAGCCAGAACTCACACTTGGAGAGTTTGGCGTAAAGCTTTTCCGATCGCAGAGTGTCTAGGACTTGTCGGAGATGTTGGCCATGCTCCTCTTTGCTTCGAGAATAGACGAGAATGTCATCGATAAACACAATGACGAAGTTGTCAAGGAACGGTCGGCAAATTCGATTCATTAGGTCCATAAATGCGGCAGGTGCATTTGTTAGACCGAAGGGCATTACGACGAACTCATAATGTCCGTAGCGGGTTCGGAAAGCGATTTTAGGAATATCCTCTTCCCGGACATTGAGTTGGTGGTATCCGGACCGTAGGTCTATCTTAGAGAAATAACTAGCTCCTTGGAGCTGGTCGAATAGATCATCGATTCGTGGGAGTGGGCAGCGGTTTTTAACAGTGAGTTTATTTAACTCTCTGTAATCGATGCACATTCTGAAAGATCTGTCCTTCTTTTTAACAAAGAGCACCGGAGCTCCCCATGGCGAGTAGCTAGGTCGAATAAATCCCTTGTCCAGAAGCTCACTGAGTTGGCTGGACAATTCCTGCATTTCAGCAGGAGCCAACCGATAGGGTGATTTAGCGAGAGGAGTTGCTCCTAGAACGAGGTCGATTCGGAACTCAACCTGTCTCTCTGGGGGTACTCCCGGAAGATCTTCAGGAAACACGTCTGGAAATTCACACGCTACCGGAATATCTCGGATATTAGTTTCTTCCTTGGTCTTATCCACTATGTGAGCCAAGAACGCCAAATTGTTCTTTCACAGATGTTTTTGTGCCTTGATGCACGAGATGAGACGAAGATTCGTGCTGGGTTTGTCTCCGTAAACTACTAGGGTTTCGTGATTTGGGAGACGAAGGCGAACGACCTTCTCGTGGCACATAATCTCAGCATGGCGGGGGCTTAACCAATCCATGCCGATAATCACATCGAAACTCCTAATTGATACTGGCATTAGGTCTATTCGGAAGACGTGTTGGTTAAGGGTTAGGGTACATCCGATGTAGATTTCCCCAGTGGATTCGGTTTTCCCATTGGCCATTTCCACCGTATAGGTTTCATTTAGCTTCTGGGGTTGTTGATTTAATAATTGTTTAAACTTCTCGCTTACGAAACTTCGCTCCGCTCCGGTGTCAAATAAGATGCATGCATAAGTGTGGTTTAGGAGAAACGTACCGGTCACAACTGCGGGGTCCTGAACTGCCTCACCCTGACCCATAGCCAGCATCCTTCCTGCTCCTCCGTTTCCTGAATTGTTGTTGTTAGGCCAATCTCGGCGGAAATGCCCCGTCCTTCCACACCCGAAGCAGGTGTGGCTAGGCCCTGCATTGTTGTCGTCGGCATTGATGTTGTGGTTATTGCGGTGGTTGTTGTTGTTGTTGTTGTGGTTGTTTCCCTGACTTTGGTTCTGAGGAGGATAAGTCCTGCAGAACCTTGCAGTGTGTCCCCTTCGGTTGCAACTGGTGCAATGGAATTCCCTACATTCGCCGTGATGATGGAGACCGCACTTATTGCATTTGGGAAGATTACCGGAATAGGGTCTTGAAGCATTTGAAGCAGCTGAGGCTGGAGCATGTGGTGTGGCTGGAACCGGTGCGGTGACAGCGTTAACTGCCACTGTCTGCTGCTTTTTAGAGGTCTTGGGGCCCTGACGTCCCTTCCTCCTGTTGTTCTTCCCTTTCCTGCCACCACCCTCCTTTTTCTTCTCAGTCTCCACGGGATTCTCGCCCTTCTTGTTGTTATGATCATACAACCTCTTTGCCAATCTCTTCGCACCGTCAAACATTTCAGGGTTCGCAGCTATTACATTCCCTTGAATGGGCGATGTTAGTCCCCAGATGAAACGTTCAATCTTCTTCCCTTCTGATGTGATCATACCCGGGCACAGCAGAGATAGTTCGCTAAATCTCGATATGAAGGCATCGATGTTCGCGTTCTGCACAATGAGGTTCCATAGCTCTTGCTCCATCTTCTATATTTCGCCTCGGGGGCAGTACTCAGCCATTAACATTTCTTTCATTTCTGCCCATGGTATAGAGTTGGCTACAGGGAGCGTCATAGCTTCTACGTGTCCGTTCCACCAAGTAAGTGCTTGGTCCACAAAAGTGCAGGCCGCGAACTTCACCTTCATCTGCTCGGGGCAATCGCATATCTCGAATACCGACTCCACCTTTTCAATCCATCGCTTTAGAGTGATCACTCCTCCAATGCCGTTGAAAGTTCGTGGTTTAGCGTTCGTGAAGTCCTTGTAGGTACATGTTTTGGTAGAACCTTGGTTCATCCCGTTGTTCGAACTTCCTGCCCCTTGCCCGTTGCCTCCTCCATTATTCCCCTGATGGAGTTGTGCCATAGATGCGGTGACCGCAGCAGACACGGCTGCCTGGAACGCAGTGGAGTCAATCTCAGGTGGAGTTGGTCCTGGGTTTCCGCGAGTAGGTCGGAGAGGCATCTTTCTGTCACGAAACGGAAAGATGTTGAGTGGATGTGATTTCGGTGAGGTTCTGATCCTCCTAACTAGGGGTATGGTACGGACTTAAACATTACTACCATCGGACATACAATCATAACTTCTCAACACATAGCAATTTGTAATATCATAGTAAAGCACACAAAAGTTCATTAATATTATCCGCATTTAATACAAGAAAATTTTGCTCGTAAGGGCATACATAAGTGATGCTATTTCGACAGCATAACGGCTCTATGAGTAGTGTAGTCACTTAAACATAGAGTCGGAGTACATAGCATAGTTCCTAACAACCTACTATGACAAGTCTATCCCTAACCGTGACGAGCTGCATCCGGAGGTGGTGCCGAAGTCATATGCCGAAATGTTGCGCTAGTAACTGCGCCATCTCTGCCATGTCACCAATAACCTCGTCCCTCTCATGCTCTGCTCGCACTGCCCGAGCTTCCATAGCATACAGCTGTTGTCGCAGTGCGGCGATCTCAGCTTCGGGGGAACGGTTCCCCCTTGGGGGGTTCACTGGTGGAGTGGGGTGGTCTGGTTGTGCCTCGTTCTCATAGGGCGGGACGGGGTCCTGGTCCCCGACCTGGCCTTCCTCGTCGTCGTCGTCGATCTCTCCAAATTCGTAGTCGGTGTCTACGTATTCGTCGGGTCCGACGTCGTGAGCTTCCCCTGGATTCTCTCCCGGTTCATCCTCAAGCATGCCGTGAGCTACTAGGACCTGATGGAACTGGATACCCTGCTGCTCTTCTTCCATGACGACTGGGGAAAAGTATAAACTATCGTCACTCTTCTGACTATGACTTATGCTAACTAGACGCTCTCTTTTTTTGTGATAAAGGGTATAGTTTTAGATTCCCTAGCTATCCCGATCTCATCAAGGCGTGTGTTAGTTTTATTTTGGAGAGAATGTAGTTGATCAGGCTACATTCACTCCGTGGTATCACTAAGAACAGTCCCGAATTAACCGAGACACTAGCATTATTGCGTTTGGTTCGGCGTTATGTTCCTATTCCTAATGCAAGCAAGAGTGTTTTATTTACATTGTTTTGTTCAGAGTTATGTTAGTCCCTCTTTTTGGTTTATAGTTGCATATCAATGTGTGGCTCGACATGCTAGTTCACTATAAACAAAGCTCTGATACCAACCTGTCACACCCCCGAACCAGACGGCGGAAACGTCCGAGGGCTATCGTGACTTAATTGAATACCATAACATTGAATATATATGAAACGTAACAACATTCGTCACCATGCATTAATATAGTACAACCAATAAAGTTTACATGAAGTACATTGTTTAAATGTTACATTTCCAAAAATAAATTGTTCGATTCGTTAATAAGTAAACTGCAAGCCATCACTGAATACATTTTCCTTTGATTCACTGGTTTCCTGAGAATACAAGTATTTTGAAAAACGTCAACATGCGAAATGTTGGTGAGTTCATAAGCAGTATTTGAAAAGCAATGTTTTGTATCATTTTGAAAACCACTAGAAAATCCGATATTTTCTGAAAGAGTTCTTGAAAACATTTGTGAAGATCCATAAGTATGCTTGTTTGTTTCTATAGTTGTAAAGAAAATTTTCATCATACTTGTGTATGTTTTGAAAACCGAATGTATTGAAAAACCCTAGGAAAACCCGATGTTTTCCTAATTCTTTGAATTCCATGAAGTTAAAATAAAACCATTGCAACGCGTGAAGTTATCAATTCCAGGCGACGTCGGATTATTTTTGAGCATGATTAATTGCTATAAACACGCGTTACACAAACGACCAGTTTATAACTATACTAACGACCCCGTAGGCATCGTCCGTACTAATCACGTTATCCGATCGCCCTGACTTCGAGTAATCCCACATCCGAAGAGAAAGAGGACACGAAGACCCCGATGACTCCATTAACCGGTTGGGGATAAAAAAAAAGGTACGAGGGGTCCCGGACCCGCCTCGCATGAAATACCGACTTTACTAGCAATACCAAAGGACCCTTGGGGACCGATAGTATACAAGCCATTGAAAGTCCTTTTACGCTGTGTTAGATCGTGTAAGACCCAACAACTCGTAAGGTAGAAGTCTTCGGGCCTTAAGATCATGTCATTGGGCTAGCTAGGCCCAACGAACAAGATTTTACACTTTTGGGGCCCAAAGATAGTGCGTAGACGTCTGTGCACTCTCACGTGTATATTGAATTCCCAAATGTTACTTGTATGAATCGAGGTATCGTCGCGTTAGTAGTTTCGGATTTTTATTGGTTCGAGACCGAACCAATTCGTTTAACAACTTTTGGTATTGTTGTTTATTGTATTTCGTCGGTAGTCGCGGTGCCATTATTTGATCAATTTGCGTGTATTGAATTAGCATTGAAAGTTTTATGTTTTCAGCCCCTCATTGTTTGTAAAATTTACTTTTTCAACCCTCTAATTAAATAACTTTCCGGTTTGGTCCTTAAATCATTTTTCTTGACATTTTAACACCAAAAATTATTGAAATTAATATTTTTCAGCATATTTTTCATTGAAAACAGTTTAAGTCCCTGAAAATGCAGTTTTCTCGGTTACAACCCCTCTTTTTCGCAGTTTTGACAATTTTGGCCCAAATTGGAAAAATTTTGCAACTTTGGTCCTTTTTAAATTTAAAAAGCATTTTAAACCTTTGAAAAGTGCTTGGAACACTAGTAGTCCACTGTTTTACAGAAAAACACAGTTTTGGCCCTCCAAAACAGAAAATGTCGCATAATGGGCCTTATTGGGCCGAAAATGTCATTTTTAGCCCATTAAGCTTGAAATTTATGTTTTTAATCCTCCAACAAGTATATTTTCAAAAAATACATTATGGAAACTGTTTTGACTCATCTCACCCATCAGATTTCGAAATATTTCAATTTGGGCCCTTTAACTTTATATTTTTATCATTTTAGGTCCAAAAATTTAGTTTTTAGCCCAAAGAAAATGTTACTAAGCCATTTAGCTATTTTTCTTGTAACACTTTATATGTAGAAATATATTTGATGCTAGTATCATTTACATAAAGCATATCTCGATTTTTAGGGGTTTATGGCTAGATCCAACATTATAAACACACAAAAACACACATATAAGCATATAAATCATACAAGGCATACAAAACACATATAGATCTACACTTTCACTTGTATTCCCCCCCCCCCCCCCACAAAACTCATAAAAACAGAAAAATAGGGGGTATGAAGCTCACCTTAGTGTGTGATTTTGGTTTTTGAAGAAAAGATGGAAGGAAACTTGGTGATTTTTGGCCTTAGCACCCTTTTCTTGAAGATCTCGAGTTTGATGTGCTTCTAAGAGGTAAGATCACGGTTTTGGCATGGATTAGGAAAAGATTTTGATGACAAAAAGAATCTAAGTCATAGATCCAAACATAATCTTACCTTAGATGAAGAATTTGTGGAATTTTCCTCTTGAATGCTTCCTAAATTTCGAGATCTTTGAGTGGAGAGGGAGGAAGTTTTCTTGAGTGTTTTTGAGAGAGTTTGTGAGATGTGTGTGTGTTTGAGATGGCCGAGAGTGAGGGAGAGGAAGAAGAAGTGATCTTTGAGGTGATGTATGCATGGGTATATGAGATATAATGCATGGATAACCATGAGGTAATAGTGAGGTGTCACTTGAAAGTCAACTCTCTTCATCTCCTCTTGGGTTTGGGCCTTGGGCCGAGAGTTTTGAAGGGAAAAGGAAAAATTTGGGCTTTTTGCCCCTAAGCCCAATATTAGAGTTTGTTTGAGTGTGTTTCAACCTAAAAGAATGTGGTAGGATTTTTACATTTTTGTTGGACTAGTTTAGGTTATTCATGGATCAAAGCTTTTAATTCATTTCATTCTAGGTCCAAAATGGCCCAAAATGTTGAAATAAATTAATGTGAGTCCAATTAGAGCCCAATTAGGGTTCTAAGCCCATGATAGTCAAATTGGAAGCTTATTGGTCCATTTGGGTCCAATAAGGAAGTCCTAGTCCAAAAATGGACCTAAACAAGAACTTCTAGGGTTTCCAATTGTTTGATGACTATTTGTAGCACTTGTATGATGTATTTGATTGAAGTTTTTGATGTCATAATAGTAGGTATCACACATGCTCTTAAGTTTTTGATTCACATTAACTTGAGTGTATAGATTACACGACACAAAATTTCTAATTGTGACAGCAAGGAGGGAACCTACGATTGCAGGTTTGACTTTTTTGACCGTTGGGTGCATTTTTCAATGCAAGGTAACAGATAGAATAAACAGATACATGCGATTGCAAAGGGGGAACCTGCAATCGCAGGTTTGTAAAACGTCCTCAAATTGATATTTTTTCTTCCAAAAGTGAGTCGGGAAGAAAAACAAGATACATGCGATCGCAATGGGTCAACCTGCGATCGCAGGTTGAGGAAAATTATGTTCATCTCGCTTTAAAATTGTTCAAAAATGCACCAAACCTTAAAAACTGATACATGCGATCGCAAGGGCTATACCTGCGATCGCAGGTTTGCTTTTTTGCGAAAAACGACCCAAAAACTCCTCGACTTCGAGTTGTGACCCTAAACCGTATAACCTGCGATCATAAAGACTGGACTCGCGGTCGCAGGTTCCATCAAAACCTTATTTTTCAACTTTTTACAAAATATCTCTGTTCCTTTTTATTTTAAAAACACGAGTCAATTAAAAAGAACGACCTTAGCAGCTAAAAACACACAAAAATTAAAAAGAAATATAAGAAACGAAAACCAAAGCAAACGCCTGGGTTGCCTACCAGTAAGCTTCCCGTTTTTATTGTCGTTGGCTCGGCATTGTTGTTTGGTTTCCTTAATTGCGGTAAGTCAGGACCTCGACTACCTCCACTTCTTCATTTGTAACATGAAACCCTTTGTAAAATGGTTTGAGACGGTGACCATTTACCTTAAAAATCTTTCCTATTTGTTCACTCTTAATTTTATAGCACCATGATCAATCACGTTAGTAACAACGAAAGGTCCCACCCAACGAGACCTCAATTTATACATCTACCAGTCAAAACGACGTACCTGCGATCGCAAAGGCACAACCTGCGATCCCAGGTATCACCCAAAAGCGTGTCACGGGATTATTAAATGAAGTACGTTGCTATTTTGAGGCAATTTGACCAACCTGTGATCACAAAGGCACAACCTGCGATCACAAGTTCTCTTTTTTCTCATCTGATGAATTTTATGACTTGTTGGAACCTCGATGACAACCTGCGATTGCAAGGGCTATACCTGCGATCACAAAGGCATAATTTGCGATCACAAAGGGGGACTTTTTGGCTCTTTTTGTTTTTCGTTCCCCTTCCAAGTAGTTCTCGATCATTTCCCGGCATCCTTCCTTGGTCAAGACTCCAATTAAGCTCCTAAGCATCCACAAACACATCCCGAACTTGCACAAACATCGATGTGCTCCAAATGGCCGTGAAAATTCATAACAAAGGTGAGCAATACAGACATTCTTCAAAATAATCATAAAACACGAAATACATAAGAATAATCGGGAATTAGTTAACTTTTTATAATGAAATACGTAGGAAATTGTGCTAAAAGATGCATATAAGATGCATCTAACATCTACCGACAACGACCCGACTCAAGTGATCCCGTATCTTCCCTCCCTTTACACACATTAAAATAAATAAATCAAATTTTGGAACAAAAAAACAAGTCATTGAAAGAAAGTTATTTTACAGCATTATCTGGCAGTTGGATTAAGAGGGGGAAAATCAGAGGGAAGATTAGTTCCATGAACAGAATTGGTAGAACCAGGAGCTGAAGGAGCAGGACTGAGACCAGATCCAGGAAGCATAGGTGGTCCAGTACTGTGATTCAGAACCGGTAACCCACTCGGACCTTGAAAACCATCCAGTACAGTGATTCAGAACCAGTAACATATATATATATATATATATATATATATATATATATATATATATATATATATATATATCTTTTTTAGGAAATTTGTTTTAATGATCTAATAGTTATGTATGAGGCCCTAACATGTTATATTAATGTTTGATGCCAAAATAGATAAGGTGAACTGTTATAATTTTTTTATACAAAAATAACTTACCAGGATTTTCTCTTCATACAAAAAACATGATTAAAGTTGATAATTTAAAACTATTACTATTAAACATTAAAAGCTTTTCAAATAAATAATATCATTGCGATTTGATGTTGATTTGGTACTTTCCACAAAATTGAACATCTTTTAAAACATACGGTCAAACAGGTGACTCAATATGTATTGAAGTTCTACAAATAGGGCAACTGGAATGTGTGATTAACCACTTATCAACACACTTAGAGTGATAACAATGACAACAACTATGGAACAATTTCACCGTCTTTCCTTCTTCAAAAACTCCAAGACATATACTACATTCTAATGTCACATTTGTCTTTAAAAAATTCGAAACTCTTAGATTTTGATGGTAAATTATGATCGGAAGGTTGTTGATCGTAGCAACATTAAGGCCCTGTGTCTGAGCCGATGACGGGTTCTATGATAAGGAGGAGCAGTTGGTGGCGTTAAGGGCAGAGGACAAGTTTGAAGGGATGGAGCAGCAAGTGTATAGTAAAATTGTTAAGGCTAGCAAGATGATGACTATGTAGAAGAGTATGTTGTTGTCATATAGGTTGTCATCGTGCAAGTACTGGAGTATTTAAGACCCTTTCGAAGCCATTGCTTTATGGTGGACAACGGTATCTGGTAACGATGGTGCTCCACAGATATGGAGACGGAACTTACATGCTTTTGAAAGAATGTGATATGATAGATTATAAAGAGACAGAATGAAAGTATGAGGCTGCTACAACTGCTGCAATTGAACCTAGAACCCCACATCTCCAAGCAACTTGATGTGGTAGCTGTCCAGGAACAGGAGGTTGCAAAGATGTAGGAGAATCTGATACATTCTATGGCACTTCAGAGGAAACCACCTGATAAGAACCAAAAGAAGATATCACCAATTTGAAATATATCAATAATGGCACATCTTGATGACACATGTTTATTTCATTTGAGAACCAATAACAAAAGCATCAAACGAACACATGTAATGGTTCTAATCGCCCACTCTTTGTAATAAAATCACCATTTTTTTTATAAATTCATATTACATCCAACTAGATAAGAATATTGAAATTTAATTCAAATGTAAAAGGTGAGTTATGTGACTCTACAGTCTTCTTAAAATAATAATAAAAAAGAAACAAATTAAAATGATAAATTATATAAATAATAGAATAAGATATTTTAAGTATGAAACTAACTATCAAACCTCCATTGCAGTAAAAGTGATCCATCTTTCATCAAAATCAGAAATAGGACCTCCATTTGCTATATGAGCACCTGAGTTGGCAGTTGTGATTTCTCGAAAGACGATGCTGAAACAGATAGAAGAAAGATGGGTGATTGAATAAATAGATAAAGTGTATTAAAAAAATTAAAAATGTTGACCTAGATTTACAAGTATAATTACTAAATTAATTATTGGATTATGAGCAACAACTGCAAGAGCTAAAGATCCAACAAAGGAAACTCCAACCAGATAAATTAGCTTCTTTGTTGATGAAGCATGTTCAAGCCTCAAAGTTTCTTAAACAAATTGAATCAAGTCTTCATATAACAAAAAATAGTGAATAAACAACTTCTAGTAATGTGTGAGTATATAAAAGCATATTAAAAATAGTTTCCAAATAGGTGTAAGCAGCAAAACACGAGAACCTGCTTTTTGGTAACACCAATGGCTACTAAGTGACTGTATACTTCCTCACAATCAAGAATATATCATAAGAAGGAAAGATGCAAGTTGAAAGAGGATTGGATAGTGGTCCTTGTGTAGAGTGACTACAACATAAAGCCCAAGTTTTTCACCAAAAGCTTTGTTGCCCTAGCTCATGGTTTCTGTCAAATATTTTCCCTAGAACCATTTCGTGCATTTCTACCATTTGCCATAGTGTGTAGAGTGTAATCACCCAAGATACGACTAGTATTGTGATTCCAAAGCCCCTGAATCAAATAGATTGTATATTATGAAAGTGGATTTTGTGTGGGGATTTTCATCGAACATGTTGTGTGCATCGTTTAAACCAAAAAAGAATCTTACAGAGAAGACATGGATTGAAGGAAAAGTGATACCATCCGAGTTGAGATAGGGCGTTAGGAAGACTGGGGACACTGGCATCAACCATGGCAGTGACATTGTGAAAGGCTGAGTACCACCACTTTGCGTTTCTAGAGGATGTCACTGGAAGCCAATCATTGATGGCTTTTGTTGGTGCATCTAAATGCTCCACAAATAACGAGTGTTTATTAGGTTGTATTTTCCCTTTATTTTGTATTGTTGGTGTAAATACGCTCCCTCATATATAAAGGGAGAGTTGGTCATTTATTTCTTAAGCTAGCTTTTCTTTTCCTTAGTTAGAGTTACACTTCTCACAATGTAATCTCTAGAGAGATAGAAAGTTGGCGGGTTCTCCTACCCAGGGATTTTTTCGTGTTTCTGCAAGAAAAAAGTTTTCAGGTTTCTTACCGGAATTTTTTTATGAGTTCTTTCTTAGTTCTATTTTCTAGGTGATTCTTTCTCAATAAAATAAATTGTTGTTGCTACTGCTCGTCCTATTTATTGCTGGAAGAAGATGTTCTTAAAAAGTTATTCTTTTTTTGTTGTTGAAGAAATGAAGAAAAATGGGAGAAGAATTTAATTTTGTTGTCTCTTAAAAAGGTTAAAGATGTATTCCAGGGAGTTATTTTTTCCTTGGATGAGAAGACACAAGATTATGGGCTTATTTTCTTGAAGAAAGTGGAGAAAAGCATTTCTTTTTGAAGATTTTTCTTTCCAGCAAGTTTCATTAATATGAAGTATGAAGCTCTTAATTCTTATATTTTAGTTGCTGTAGATCCTATAATTGAATTGTTTAGACGTAAGTTGTTGTTTGCATAAAGCATCTTGTCCTTGTTACTTTTTTGGGTAAGGAGTGCTCCACTATTTGCTCCCTCAAAAAGACAAAAACCATGTGACATTGTCCTTTCCCATCACCTTTTGTCTCTCTGCATACTCTTCTTTTTGCCTTCCAAAGACCACATGTTGACTTAAAATGATTTAAAAAAAGATTCCCTTGTTAAAATATGAATAAATGGCCTTTGCGGTACCATTTTTCAAGAAAAAATAACATTTTTCGTCACCTATTCAGCCCTTCTCATCCCCCTGGACCGCAGCCAAAAACTGCCTATCGGAGTCCCCATAAAAGCCTACCCACAGCCCCTTCTTAGCCCTGATCTAAAGTCCCTATCCGCAGCCTTGGTCAGCAGCCCTAGAACCGCAATCAATGCTTTTTGCTGCCCTCGGTTCGGATCTCTGCTGTCTTGGACCGCAACCTCGGATCCGTAGGTACTGACCAGCAGTTCGGACCATAGGCTCTCTTCTCGGTTTGGACCGCAACCTGCCCTGACTGAAGGCTCGTATCCGAAGTCCCTTCCTTCGCACCGTAGTCAAACCATCAGCAGCCCAGCTACCTCATCCGCACCCGCCATCTCGTCCGTAGTCATCACCTTCCACCCGCAACACCTCCTGATCCGCAATCTACCCCACCGCAACCCACCTCATCAGCAACCACCCTCCTTAGACTTCGGATTTCCCTTCTTTCAGCCCCTCCGTCCCTCTTTTTCTTCCTTCTTTTTTCCTCCCCTCCCCTCCTTTCTTTTTCCTCACTTCTCATCACCCCCCCCCCCCCTTTTTTTTAGCCTTCTTATTTTTTAAGCCTCATTTTTATTATTTATTCATTTTTTTTCATTTTTTTTATTTTTTTTTCAGTTAATATTTTTTAACACCAATTATTTATAATTCAACTTTTTTTTCCAGCCAATTATTTTTTTATTTAGCCAATTTTTTTTAACACCAGTTTTTTTTTTAGCCATTTTTTTTATAACCAATTTTTTTATTAGTAAAACCAATTATTTTTTTTAACACCAATTTTTGCCACCACCTACCCATGGATTGTTACATTGGTTATTCATTTCATGCCGGTTATTATTATTGGAAGAATACTCCTACCGCAGTCAGACATCATATTATCTTTTTTTGTGATGCTTGCACCGCAACGGCGATTGATCAACAAAGTTTTTTCGCATTCTTCACATTATGGGATTTTTATGACTTGGTTGCTTATTTTAAGCAAGTGGACTTTATTTTCTTTGTAGCCACTTCAAGTGTTCCGGCACCGCAGTTTGGATATTTGGATATTATTTTTGGCACAACAGATTTTCTCAGCACAACTTCAGCAACTATGTCACCCTCCTCCTCATGACCGCAAGAGTATTTATTTTACTCTTTCTCGTTTCTTATCGAGACCCTTCATACATCTAGGGAGAGCTTCTCTTAGCTCTTGGTATCCGACACTCTCCATTCGATGATTTGATGATTTTTGATATCTGGTCATTGGTTATCAAAAATAAGGAGAGAATATCATCCGGATTTGGTTATTATTGGTTGAGTTTGGATTTTTGAAGACTTCTGAAGACGATTAGTTATTTAGTGATGCGATGTGACACTTATTTTTGGTCTTCGCATATCAAATTTTTGGGATTACTCGATGTTTTCCGATTCAAATTATTTATTATTCGGATTCTACCACAGGATGATTTTGTGTTTGCATCCGGTTCAGATTCTATGATTTCGCGAGTTTGGATTTGTGATATTTTGAAGACGGAGATTATTTTGGCGATGTGACGTGGCACTTATTTTTGATTCTTGGATCAAATTTTTGGCATTGTTGGACCATGTTTTTGGACTCATATTATCTTTATCCGGACTACATTTTATGGATGCTTCACATTTTTAGCAGGTTATTCTTTGAAGAATTCTTGGTGTATTATAATTCGAGAACTCGAGATGTTTTTCAGACTTTTTGAACCCGAAGTGTTTCTTTTATTGGATCTTCTACTTGCTCATGGTGACCTCCTTCTTCGGGTGATTATGATTGGTTTGAAGATTTGGATCTTATCTTTTCTACTCCATTGGTAGTGCTTTGTAGCCGAAGACCTTCATTGTTAGAGATTCATGGCCAGTTTCAGACTTCAGAGTTTCATAGACATTTCAGCACTTGATTTCATTTTATTACCACACTTGCTAGTTGGATTATTGTATTACATCCTTGTATCACTTATTGTATCTCTCATCATTTGTAAGCATTTAGGGAGAGAATGTTGGTGCATGTAAATGCTCCAAAAATAATGAGTGTTTATTAGGTTGTATTTTCCTTTTATTTTGTATTGTTGGTGTAAATACTATGCCTCCTATATAAAGGGAGTGTTGGTCATTTATTTCATAAGCTAGCTTATCTTTTCCTTAGTTAGAGTTACACTTCTTACAATGTAATCTCTAGAGAGAGAGAAAGTTGGTGGGTTCTCCCACCCAAGGAGAGTTTCTCTCCCACCATGTTCCTTATGCAATATATTTTATCTTTCTTTGTTCTTAGTTCTTTTTTTATGAACTCATAATATGTTCTTCGTGTTCATACTTCCAAAAACACGATTAATCTTGAGATATCTTACTTCCGCACTCACCGTTCGTTATAAATATGGGTTCCTACAGCTTTTTCCTAGACAGTTCTTCTATCATTCCTCGCATCAACACCAGACTTCGTGGAAGATTGATTTACATGATTCTCTACTCACTTGAATTTCTTTGATAAAGAAGAAGGAACCCACGTCAAGAATAAATAGAGGACCAAGATCCATGATTTGGGTTCTCTCCTTAACATGAACATATAATAACTGGATTCAAAAATGTTTCCTCCCGTTTACAAATGTCACAAACTTAGAATGCTCTTTGTAATTTAAACTTGATGGTGAAGAATCAATTTTCTTGAAAAAGACCTAAGTATGAATGAAGGGAGATACAGAGGAGAGATTGAAGAAGCGGGCACTTCAAAAATTTTTCCCTTTAAAAATGCGCGTTTGATAAAAAAAATATAAAGCGACATTTCTAGAGAACACGCATTTAAAACAAGTGCCCTCCGTGTTTGTATTTTTTTTGTTGGACATTAATTTTAAGGCACGCAAAAATGTATGTCCTCTATCCTTCAAATTTTGGAAGGATGACATTATATTTAAGGACACACAAAAATGCGTATCGTATATCAGCGAGTGTCATTGTTCTCGTGTCATTAAAGGGTATTTTTCTTGTAGTGGCTACCTAACATGCACAGGAAGTAGAAACATCAATATTCTTCACGTCAACACCCTCAGTTAGCGCTGATTGTTTAGTCTTGACTGGAGCTGGTTCAAGGAGTGGGCTAAACTGAGCAGGTGTCTCTTCCTCATTGGTATCAAGGGGTCGGTTATAGTTGTCATTAAAGGGAGGCGGTACACTGTGATACCGTAGATCCTTGTTTTGATTATCTTTAAAACTTAATTGTTTTTCAACTAAGGACTCGACTGTCTTACTTGACATAGTATAATTTTTGAAACTAACATCTGTTTTTTCACACTTAATTTTCAAAGTGTCAAGTTCTTCAGTTACAGCAGCAAGTTGTTTCTTAATGAAATTGTAATTTTCACACTTGTTGTTGTAATCTTATTGAAGTTTTCGGAAGTCCTTGATTTTGGCCTCTAATTTCTCTTTTAATGGTCTTTGATCTTTCATAAGTTCATACTTCTCATATTTTAGGTCCTCGTTCTCTCTCTTTATCAACTCGATTTGATCACGCAAAAATTCGACAGTGTTAATGCAAGTTTGAGAACAAGAAACTTCAATGATCGGAATGTTTGAGGATCTCATTGTTTTTTTTTTGTTTCTTTTCTTTTTCTTTTTCTTTTTTTTTAAATTTCCCTTTGACTTAAAAACTCAAAAGTCAAACTTAAAAGTCAAATTTAAAAAGTCAAACTTAAAAGTCAAACTTAAAAGTAAAATAGAAAAGCTAAATTTGAAAATTTTAAAGTTAAACGAGAAAGTTAAAGTTTAAAGTCAAAGGTCAAAGTCGAAATTTTAGGTCAAAATTCAATTTAGAAAATCAAAAATTAAAAGTCAACAATTTTGGTCGAAAATTGAATATTTCAAAATTAAGAACCGAGAAAGGAGTCCTTTTGAATTAAATTTGGGAGGAATGAAACATGTGCCTTGCTAGTCCAATTGGTAAGGCGCGTGGGATGTTGAAGCGGGGCACCCGGGTTCGATTCATAGCAACTCCCAAAATTTGTTTTTTAAATGAACGCAGTGCGAACCCTCGCAGAAGCTGGCCGAGAAAACGAAGCGAGGATCAACAGCAAACGAGGCTGACCATGAACATACGAAAACTGGCCGTGAACCTCGCACTGCAAACCCCTGACTGAACACGTGCGAGGCTGGATATAAACCTCGGACGAACCTCTAGTCGGAAACGCTTCTTTGGCCGAGAAAGCTTCAATGGGCGTGAACCCTTCAATGGTCGTGAACCCTTCGCAGATTACGTGAAAAATAGTGTTTTTCACCTTTTTTTGCTCCAAAACTCGATCAAAAACTCATTTTTATAAAAAACGCGAATAACAAACCCCCTATTTTGCCAAGATCTATCCAAAAACACAAAAATCCTTCAAAAATAAGATCATATACGCTCCAGATCTGCAAAAATTGATTGATACAATCCAAGCTCTGATACCAACTGTAAATCCCAAATTTGCTTGTGTATCAATCATATCCAATTGATGGTGCGGAATCTCAATCAATTGGATGATACTACATCAAAATAGAGAAGAAGGAAAAGAAGAAGAAGATGAATCTATGATGTATTCAATAAGATTGATGTTGCAACACATAAGATTCTCTCACACACACTCTTCTTCTCTCTAACTTTCTCTCTCTACTAAATTCTATCCACTCTCTCTTTCTCTCCTCTAGGCCCTCATTGTCTATGCATATACACTTAACACTATGACATCTATTTATATGGAGCATGGACCGTAAACACAACATCATGGTCGTAAACACAACTGCAAAAACATATTACATGACCAAAAACTATTAACGCCTAGATAAGTAAAATATAACATATATTTTTGACCCAACACAAAAAAATTCAAGTATACCATTCAACTTGCTAACAATAACAAATATGTCATCTTTGATTCTAGTTTGATCAAAAAATTTGATCAAACGTTCTACTATTAGTTCTTGGGTTCTTGGGAACTATAAATTCTCAAATGATTATTTCTCTTTCTCTCTTTTTATATATATATATATATATATATATATATATATATATATATATATATATATATATATATATATATATATATATATATATATATATATATATATATATATATATATATATATATATAGTTACAAAATCAAACTTTGACTTCTTTATTCCATTAAAGCATGAATGATCATAAAAGTTCGAGACCATATTCGGAGACAATCGCATGTGACTTACAACGACCACTCCCCTAAGACTTTTATGTGTTGATCTCTTTCACTACTTCATATATAAACTTATAATAATATATAATAATATCTTAAACCATAAAATGTATGATATTATACGGCAGTTAATAAATTGATCTTTTGGGAAGGACTTTCGAAATATCATATATTTCAACCCAGTTATGAAATTTACTCACAGTCTCAAAACTCCCATAAGCTCCCAATTCAGCACCAAATGACATGACATTTAATTTATCTGCTTAGTCACTCACTATTCATAGATTGTATATACTATATACCAAGAGTTAATCTTTCAATTTCTTATTCCTAGATGAGTTCTGAAACTTTCTCAATTGTCACATTACGAAACTAAAGGAACAAATTAAAAGTTACTTTTCATGATATTTTTTCTTTTATTATTGTATAAATGTTATATAATTCATTGGAACATGCTAAATTTAGTATAAAGTGAACTAAAATAGTGTATGTAGTTTATTAACTAGTTTTGGAACTCGACCAACAAGTTCACAACTTGATGCTAGTTCGAAACGTGATTTATTAGATTAATCTATAAACATCTCCCTATTAATAAAAGACTCTTTATACACATGACATTGCTCTACATTCAGTTTTCACTACTTGTGAGTAGACCATAATGCCCTTTGATTTCTTTTATAACCTTACTCTCATATTGAAATGGGAGCATGTGTTTTTTTACGTAAAACTATTATATTTCGTGTATAATGTGTATTGATGTGCCTGCTTAAGATATGTTTTATACGTAGTATGAGATTGAACTGGTTATTTTAAGGTATGTAATTTTTCAAGTCTGTATTAATATTCTTGATAGCAACTATATCTTCTCTGAATTTTATTTCAAAATTTGAAACTTTGGATTTAATATTTAGATTGAAAAAACTGAACGATAATATGAATAAGGGAAAAAAACTAATGATATGTTTTTAAAATGTGACAAGTTTGATTATACATGCTAAGTGCTTGATGAAATGCTTGAACAATATCTTATTTCTAATCCCTTTTAACCGCAATTAGATATGAAGAAGACAATTCAATCATTTATTTAGTATAATTTGTTGAATGGTTTTTACTCCAAATATAATAATTTTTTTTCATAATTTTTGTATTTCTGCCTTACTGGTCAATGTAGTGGCGGACCTTAGTGGAGCCCGGGGGGTCCCGTACCACTGCTCCGATTCCGGCACGTACTGTAAAAACAAATTTATGTTTTTTCTATTAGGTGCACCGACTTAAAATACGAGTGCCACTACTAATTTACTTTTTTGCGGAAAAAAAAATTAGTGTCACCCCTACTAAAACATTCTGTGTCCGCTGCTGTTTCAATGGCAGCATGTTTTTCTCATCTGAATTGATAAGTGTAGATGTTGGAGCAATCGAGCAACCAATTCACTTCAGAATCCAGAATTTTGGTAAGGACTTGCTTATTTGATTTTATAATATGATGATCCATAGGTAGATTTTCCAAATACTAAGAAATGTGAATCCATAGAGAAAGAAATGAAGAAACATCAACTATTGTCGAAGAAATATCCGAGTTAATTTGAAAGACACTAAAAAGTTATTTTTATGAAGGTCGTGTGTAAGAAACATTAATCTTGATACTGAAAAGGAAAGAATACTTTATGATTCTCTTTAGATTACATAACTACTATTTCTTTTTAAATTTGATGTGGTCTGATGGGGATATTATATTTAAATTAAATACTTTGATTTTTATTTTATTTTTATATTTTTTTTCATCTATTTAGATATTTTATATCATTATGAAACAAGAAAGTTTTATTTTTCGGTTTGTGCACAATCTGGTCTTAAAGGACAACAATAATTTTTAATTGAAAAGTTTTTATTTTAGTTGTGTGTTGTCTGGTATCAAAGTTAAGACCAATTTTTTTTTGTTTGTGGATGACTTGGTAGCAAATAAATAATGGGGAAAAACTGCAAAAAAAAGTTACTATTTTATGAGTTATGATTGATTTTTTTTTATGGTAATATGTCCAAGGAAATATTTAAATAAAAATTTATGAAAAGGAAAGGATACTATTGTAGAACTTGGTTCCTGGTACGTATTTAATTTCAAGTATTTTGGGTATTCTCTTCTGGGACTTGGCGAGTTGGAGGCCTAACTCGTCGAGTAGACTCGTAATTATGCGGGGGTTTTAGTGATCTACTCGACGAATCGGGCGACCGACTCGACGAGTAGGAGCTGTCTGGACAAAACCCTAATATATAGGGTTTGCACCCTATATAGACACTTTATCTTGTCCCAAACCAACCTCCATCACCCCTCCCAACTCAAAGAAGCCCTGGATTGAAACCCTAACCTTGTTTGAGTGATCTTAAGCCATTTTTGGTGTGTTTTGTGGTAGTTTGAAGTTGAAGAAGAGAAGGAAGCCTGGAAGATCAAGAGAAGACTAGTAGATCCAGAGATATTGATTTATTTCCATTCAATTCAAGGTAAAAAGATGGAACCTTGACCATTTATCTCTTAGATTTTGATTTGGGGCTATTTCTACCCTTTTTATGAGCATTGTGAAGCCATAATCGGATTTTGTATGTGTGCTTGGTGTTGCACTTCAGATCCAGAACTATTGGGGGTCCTTATGGCATAAAGGTGTCAACTTTGTTGCCATAAGCACCCCATGCATCTTGTAGAGTTCTTTTTATGGATTTTGGAGCCAAAAACCCCATGCATGGACATCAAGTTCATAGCTTTACGTATGAAATGGACCCTAGGAGGCTAGATCTATTTTTTTGATGCATTAAGACCCATTATAATCGAGTATATATTTTTGGACAAAGAGGGACTCAGCGCTTCGGGATGCATTTTCCATAAAATCCTTTCTATTGATGGACCAGATGCTAAGATTAAAGGTCCCTGGGTTGTTTAGGCTCATTAGGGACCTGGGAATCATAGAACTCGGCGAGTGTATGAGCTAACTCGACGAGTTCAAGGCAATGTCCCAACCACATGAAGATGGACTCAACGAGTTCAAGGAGAACTCGACGAGTCGTAGACTGGACACCTTCATACAGATGAAGATGGACACAAGGAGTTCAAGGACGAACTCGGCGAGTCGGTTGAAGATAGCCCTATGTGTTCTTGAAGGCGAACTCGTCGAGCTCTTGCTAGACTCGACTAGTAGGGAAGAAGTTTTAGCTGTTCATGGACGAGGCGACTCGACGAGTTGGTGAATCAACTTAGCGAGTCTGCTCAACCAGATGTTGACTTTGACCAAAAAGTTGACTTTGACCAGGGTTTTGACTTTGACTTTGAATTGGAATTTAGCGACTCTTGTAAGGGTTATGAGTAAGAATTAGTAATGTAGAAAGGATGTTGTGTAGGGATTGAGGAGTCGGGCAAAGTTAATTTTCACACTAAGGACAATGCAGACACTTCACGACGTTGATGTGAGTTACCTTCCAGTAGAAGTGGGTCTAAGGCACCAAGGCCGACCCACTAGTAGTCGATTATAATTGAGATGATTGTCTTTGTGATAATTTTCTGGGTTTGTTATTACTTGATGTGTTCTATGTGCCAATATGATATGTCCTATGTGATAAGTGGTATTAGGTTAGACACCCCACATATGTCTGATAGTATGTTTATGATATGATATAATGTGATAGTAATGGGTGTGAAATAGTCCCCGTGACCGGGTGAGATAGATCGGAGGGTAGACAGGCACGCAGAATGGCCTGACACGGCTAGGTCGGCATCCTAGAAGGGCTTGACATGGGTAGGTTAGCACCCCAAAATGGTTTGACATGGGTAGGTCGAGCACCCCATAATTGCCCGACAATATGTATGATTGTATAGTATGTGGTATGTTGGGGGAACTCACTAAGCTCCGTGCTTACCGTTTTCAGTTTTCGTTTCAGGTACCTCTTCAGCTAAGGGGAAGGAGTCGACAGGGTAGGAACGCATCACACACATACAATTTCCACTTTGAGAACCGTGGGATTGTACTCTGTTATTTTACTATTTGATGTTATGGTTTTTGAAACTTGTGATCTGTGATTGATGTTTCAAAATGATAACAATGACGTTTCCGTAAACAATTTTTATAAGTAATATAATCAAACAAAAAAAATTTAGGTCTTGTTTTTAGGATGTTACAAGTTGGTATCAGAGTCTTGCTTTGAGGGATTCGGCCACACCATCGGGGGTGTCTGGACTCAAACCGAGGGCTTGATGGATTTTTACAAGAAAAATAGTTTTCTAAAAATTAAAAATAAGGAGTTTGGGAAAGAACAAGGTGCGTGATGCGTGCGATCGGCCGAGCTCAAGTAAGTTTTCCCCAAGATACCCATACATGCTATGTTATATTATATGATATGATTATAAGAACTGCATGCTAGACTAGGGCTAAGGAATCTATGGAGGATGCCGTTTATGCCTGTTGTATGAGTTTATGAGCACTGAATGCTAGATTAGGGCTAAGGATGTAGGAAGGATGCCTTATATTCCTGTTGTATGAGTTTATTGAGCTATATGCTAGGGCTGGTTAGTCAGCAGTATGGTAGCCTGTATAGGTTATGCTTGGTAATGGTTACTCAATGCACAAATGTTGCTTTCTTTGTACTTAAAGGGGTTCCAACTGACTTTAACTAACTAGTAAGTGAATATGTAATAATATTCACGAGCAAGTTAGGGAAAGATGGTAGGGACTCCTTGTGCAGCTGATGGCAGAGAGTAGGTCGGAGAGTGCCCGGGGACAAGCCTAGGATGGAATTAGTTGGTAAGTTGTATTAGTAAAAAGGGACTTATTGAAGTCAAGGATATCCTTGAGGAAAGTACGGATAGATGTGGAAGGTAGTATGAGACCGTACTACTAAAAGTAGAGGACCCACACTTGAATCAAGGAGGGATGAGATAGTACCAGGAAACTAGGAGAGTGTGTGAGACCTCTCGAGAATATGTATGACCCTGACATTATTGTGTTTATTTTCAGTATGGCGATTACGCGACATGGAGCAGTGGGTTCGGGATCCGGGTCAAGATCAGGATTAGGCACGGATGTGGGATCCAAGCTGGTTGATGACGGGCTACACGATTTCATCGCGTCTGAGATCACAAGAGGTATCCTTGAGGCGACCCCGATTAGTTTCAGGTCGATCAAGGAGGGGATTATTAAGCGGATGGAGGATCGGCTCCGAACATTAAGGAGTGACATGGCGTCCAGCCAGTCGGGTATGCGCACACTGTCCTTCAAGGACTTCAGGGGGAGTGGTGCGCCAGACTTTCACGGGGTGACGAGTTACTGCCCGGAGGGGTCGAAGGCTTACTTTGTTGCAGGTTGTTTAAGGGATAGAGCGAGGGATTGGTGGGAGTCAGTTGGTGACTCGTTGGGAGCCCCAACCGTTGAGGCTAAACCAGGTTCAGGGTTGAGTTTGCACCAGTTGTGGAGCTTCAGCAGCTTGCCAGGTAGTTTCTGTTGGATTAGTATCTAAGTCCACAACTATTTTGGTATGTACTTGACCCGATGGTGCATGGTCCTTTTGGGTTACCTTCACCAAAGCGACTTGATAGGATGAATTATGGAGAGAGAGGATTAATTATGATTTATTAATATATTATGAGAATAATATATTAAAGGAGAAATCATATTGTTTAATTAATATTAGTCAATAATGAATTAAGAATTAACTTTGTGGCTAAAAGAGATTAATTAAACTTAAGGGACTAGAACTATCAATTGTGTGATAGTTGAATATTGGGCTAATGGACTCCATATTAGAGGAGTGGACGAATTCTATGGGGAAACCCATTGGAAATCGTCCAAGGCTTCTAAAGAGGAAGTCCATGGGTTGCATAGGGCGTAAGCAGTCAAATTAGGGTTTCCTTATTAGATAACCCTAATACCTTCACTATTTAAGGACCCCTAGGGCATTAAAAACGTGGCTAACTGATTTCTTAGGGATTCTAGACGTTTTTGAGTGCCTATCCTCTTCTCCTTGTTCATCTTGTTGCTCTTGGTGTTTGTGAGACATTAGAGGTGTGACATTCGTGACACTAAGCTTTCTGAAGCCAATTACAAGGAGGAATAGATTGATATTACTACATAACAATCAAAGGTAATTTCTAAACCCTTAGTTTAGTTCATAGTATGATAGACCTAGGGTTTATAGCTTTGGATTATTTTATTGCATGCTCATTTGACAAACTAGATCCAAAGCTTTAGGGTTTGTATATACACCATAGGAATGATGTAGTGCTCAAAACCCATCAGTGGTATCTGAGCCTAGGATTGTTTGTTAATGAATTTGATGCACATTTGATCATTTATTGTCTGAAAATCGATTTGTTTTGCTCTCTGCCTGACTAATTCGGCGAGTCAGTGGATGAACTCGGCGAGTCCCGGGGTCAGACAGAGGGAAAATTGGGATTTTGTGCTCTTTTTGCTATAGGATAATTACCAAAACAATTTTTATTGATAAGATTCAGATTTTTATGATATTGGGTGATTATCCTTGACAAAATAGTAGATAATTGCCAATTAATCAAATATTTGCTGCCTTATTAGATAATGGTTAATTATTTAAGTTATTTGGTGAATTATCTTGCAAGTAATTGGACTATGTCAAAATTAGATAACCAAAATTAATTGTTAATTGCCTTATTTGAATTGTTGATCTAGAATATTCTTGATAATGTTTTGAAAAGTTTCAAAAACTTGCCCTCAGGTTTTGGAATTTAATTTTTTGATTAAAAGTTTAATTTTGAAATATTTAAATTCTAAACCCCAATGTTTTGAAATATTTGAATACCTGCCCTAAAGTTTTGGAATTCAAAATTATTTGATTAAAAGTTAATTTTTTAATATTTTAAATTCTAAAACCCTAATTTTTGAAAAAGTTCAAATTGCACCCTTATAGTTTTAATAAATTAATTAAGTGTATAATTAAAAGAGAGTTAACAAATCCATAGTGATATGGTTTACATTTAACTAGTAGGTGATCCCATACTTTGTACGGGACAATATTTTTTTGTTTTTATTTTTGGTTTTGTTTTTTGTTTTTTGTTTTTTTTTTTACTTTGCTACTAAACTGTATTATTGGTACTAACCGGAGATAGAAAATCGACAACAATACATACACACAAAGAAAAGGAATTTTTTTTGGATCTATAATAAGTCATGCATTTTAGAATTTTAGTCAAACTTGTTGACAAAATTACATACTTTTGTTGAGAAAAAATTAAAAATTGTGTTAGATTGAGACTCTTAAAATATCCTTAGGCACCAAGAGGAATACCAGAAACCACCCGGCTCAACAGTTGCAAGTGTATTAAACTGAATTTTAACAAAGTAGTCCCTTTAACCCTGGTTTTAGGTCTCTCCTAGCAATGACTAAAAACCAGAAAAAAAGACTAAACCAAATTAAATATTATACCTTCAAACCAAAAAATAAACACTAAATTTATTTTAAATAAACCAATACTTGGGCATCATAAAGCAATACCAAAAAGTTACACCAGGACATATATGTAATTGTAATTTTGTAATTCTTCATTAAATCAACATTAGGACCTTAGTACCCTTGTGGAGATGGCAACCAAAATTACATCAAACCCGCATTTGTATTTGATTGAAGGTAAACAATAAACAATAAAAATCATACTTATATATGCTATTTTTCTCAAGCAGAAGAAAGAGTACCATCTCAATAGTGTAGATGATTAAGTTAGCTTCAAGTCAAATACAATCTGTTAAAACTTAAAACTAACAATTATCACCTGCTATTGTTTTTAAATTTTGGAGTGAAAGCCAAGCTGTAAAGATAAACAAATCGAAAAGCCAAAGGGCAAAATGGTCATCCTAATTCAGACTACCTCAGCTTTCTACTCTTCAAAAACAACAGACCTCCGAAATTTGCACAACTTATATACCTTAACCTATAGATCTTAGATTGGGATTTGAAGCGATTGGTTGAGAGAACAAATGAATTGGAGGATGACTGTCGTCTGTGACATGAAAACATCTGAAGAAATAGCCCACCGTCCTACGATTTAACTCTATGTAATTCAATTTCAGTTTGTCAACATAAGATGAAAAATATATGGATTTTTTTAGTATGAAAAAGTAGATATTTTTAGAATTTTACAACTAAGCATTAGATTCATCATGTACACTATTATATAACTGTATATATAAGGAATGCCTGACCTCAAATTAGACTTCCATTGATAATGTCATCGAAAAAAACCATTATAGGGAAAGTGCATAAATGTATAAAATAAAAAATAAGATAAAACAAAATAAGGAAGATATTGACCTGAATGATATTGTTGTTGTTGATGATAGATTTAGGGTATTCATTATTGAATCCAAAATTGAAATCAAAAAAGAAGTTGCGGCTTAAATTGAAAAACCATTACAGGGAAAGTGCATACATGTTTAAAGTAAAAAATAAGATAAGAACAGAAGATCGAAGATATTGACCTGAGTGATATTGTTGTTCTAACTTCTCGATATTTCATGAAGGTTGAGAAGGAAAAGAATGATAGCTTGGGGGTTTTGTTTGTGATTCAGAGGTGATTTTTTGGAGCAATCCAGAAAGACTTGGTACCATATATGACATGAACCAAAGAATCCTAAAGTTTCCAACACTTCTAACATACACGGACCATAAACGTGAACAATAAAGCATCCAAAAACAACAAAATGAAAAGTAAAAAAATGCTTCTGATATCTAATAGTAACATATATACAACAAAAGATTACAACAATTGTTTTACATATGTTTTTAGCAAATAAAATAGTCTTTAGTGAATATTTAGAGATTAAAATTTATATATATATATAATGTCTTGCAAGGAGGTAATCAAAAAAGATAAAACTATATGAAAATTTGATAGATAATGGTTAAAATTAACATCATAAAGATTTTAAAGTAGATTCTATTGCAAAGGTCAATTTCACATATTTGGAATGTAAGAAAAAGAGAAAAGTCGAAATCCAAAACTGGATAGAAAATGTCAATGTTGACAAAGTATTATGTTGAAAGTCTAAAACTGCTTATTGTTAGTGGTAAAAGTGTAAAACTGTTAATTATTAGTGTTAGAAGTCTAAAATTGTTAATTGTTACTGTGCATAAGCATGTTAGGTTTTAATATATGTATATCATTATATTAAAAGTGTAATTTATTAAATTAGACCACCTAGTATTTTAAAAGTGTAAAGTACACGCTTATACTATATATAACATTAAAAGTCTAATATTATATGTGTATAACTTAAACTGCTAGTCTTACCGTTAGTAGGCCTCATTCACGAAGCTGATCTATAAGGGGGGGGTATAAGGTTATGGCCTATAAAATGGCCGTTTAATGGGTGTCCACTCTCACCCACCGCTTCCTTGATTGGTGGAAGGTCGTTAGCCAAATGGGTAGGATAGGGCAAACCCTTTCCATTATAAGTATAATGAATTATAAAGTAACTAAATGTTTTCACAAAATTCCTAATCGTAGTTACTTTCGGTAAAAGTGAATTGATGCAATTCTATGAAATTACACTTTGTACCGTTGCGAAGACATTAGTGGAGCGTGTGTGGTTAACCGGTGTACTAAATGGTTTTAAGCAAAGGTAGCAAAGGGAGACTAAATGTTTTTCATAGTTCAGTGGAGCATGTGTGGCTAACCGGAACATCGAATAGGTGACATTAACATGGGGGGCACCATGTAAGTTTGCGTGGTTATTCACACCCTGTTTTGTGATCCTCGGCATCCCAGTCACAAATCGAGGGGCATATCGAGATTTAAATATGTCGTTGAAAGGTTCAATGAATCTCAAAGGATCTAGGAGTTTTTCAATACATTTAAAACCTAATATCTTTTTCGTTTTTCATGGTGGAAAATTAGTCAATCATCATTCACTTACCTTCAAATGTTCTGCAATTTGGGTTATGGCATCGCTCTCCCATGTTGTAGAATATTGTGTTGGGTCCTAGCCTTAATATCTCATTTGGGTGATTTATTAAGGACTCAATCAGTCAACTAACTTGATTTTTCTCCTGTTTTGTAGATGTTTTAATCGAACCATGGTCTTCCCGAATCCCATGGAAAAGGTTTTCCTGCTCAAACTGAAAGTCGGTTACACAATGAAGGTGAAAGATCAATCCCTGCATTGTGGACTAGCTTGGTTTCACTTCCTCCACCTCCTCCTGTTGTTCTCCCAAACCCACAAGATCGAAGAAATGAAAAGTTCAAAATCACTCAAGCCTTGTTGGCAATGAAACATGAAGATGGAAAATCCGTGTGTGCTCACGTCCTAGGGATGAAATCGCACATCGATAGGTTGACAATGTTGGGTGCATCTTTTCCAAAGAAGTTGGCTGTAGACTGGGTTCTTCAGTCACTCCCTAAATCATATGATAAGTTCGTAAGAGAGTATTATATGATGGATCTTGACGCGACCCTCATTGACCTAACTAACATGCTTATGGCTGCTGAATCAGAAATGATTTGGCAAAGTAATGGAGCATATTTATCTGGTAATTCAACAAACCATGCTTTCGTGGTCACTCCAGGAGAAGCCACATGTTTCTGTTGCCAAGAGAAAGGGGTGTTGGATACGAAGCTGCCCAGAGGACCTGAATAATCTAAGAGATGAGAGGGTCAAGAAGTATGGCTCTACTTCAGGTAATATCCACTATCTAACTCCATTAAGTTCCTATTCATTGATTCTTAATACATAATGTGATAAGATTACATTTGAATGATTTGCAGGATCAGGGAAAGGAGAGGAAGTTTGATGGAAGAGCAAGATGAATCTGATCATGAATAAATGGATCACGATCGCATGGATTCGAAGATCAGATTTTGATCTTAGAAAGTTATGATGGAGTTGTTTGGAATATTTGATTACATAGTTTTTCAGTTGATTTTGCATTGTAAGGACAAGTTTTCCGCTACTTTTATGAATAAAATAAATTTTAATATATATATATATATATATATATATATATATATATATATATATATATATATATATATATATATCCTTGCAATGAAATCGTTGTGAAAAAATGATGTTTGTGTATTTCTATAAATGGATGTGATTCTCAGTGATGCTATTTATAGAAGTGTCAAATTTCTCTAAGTAAGGAAAGATTCTCATCGCCCAAGTTTCAGTTGGATAGAAGCTTGAAATCTTATGATTTGAATCATGTGATGTATGCACATCTTGGTACTTAGGAAATTAAGATTAATTCCTTGATCACACAAGTATGTGAGTCAAGTGAAGGACTAAAGGACTAGAACACAATGTTGTGCACTAGTCAAGTCCACCACAAATAACAATGAGACTATTCGTCATAATTTACCAAAATTCTGGTAAATGTGGTTATACCTACAAGATCAAGTGTAATTCTGAATCATTGAAAAGTTTCAATGAATGACAGAACAAATAAGAAGAATCAATGAAGGCATAAAGATAAAAAGTTTCTCAAATCTAAGAAGAAGGGAGAGTACTATATGTCAGTTTTATGATCATCTTAATGATTAAGAAGCATATCACAATTGATCCTCTATGAACATCTTAGCACACTAGTATGGCTAAGAGAAGGAATCAGAAATTGTTGAAATAGTTAAATCAAAAGGACGAGTCATACTTCATTCCAAAATCAATTCATAGAATCGTACTCCAAGATTATGAATTGAGTGACACACACTCATCAAATGTGAAGTAGAAATTTTTTTTCTTAGTCCTGCACGTTTGAAATTGGTAAGTTGTGATGTCTTGGAGAAGACAATGACCAACTAAGACCAAATGTGTGTAATGTTTTGTCTTGATATAGACACACACTAACTCTTGGATATTTGTTTATCAAGAAAAGTTTCTTGATAAGAGAATCTAATTTTTCAAGAGGTCAGTGGGAGTCTGATGATTTTGAAAAGATTCAAGAACTAATCAAGAGTAAACCTATTAAACACTAGCACACGACTTGAGGTTTGTAACCTATCTTATTGAAATTTTTTTCTATTCCAATCCTATTGACTAATTATGCATATGAGTTCCACAAGTTCTCAATAGAATTCATAAGGGAAGCACCTAATTTAATGAAAGTACATTGAGTAGGATAGGTGAGCTGCTAGATAACTTTGAAGCAATGGTGGGACCCTTGATGGCAAGATATTAAGAATGAACAATTTATGTCCATAAGACTTTGAATTTGTCACAAACATTATCTTTCGATTATGGTTATGGCAAATTCACATGGATAGGAACACATACACCATAAAATCTAAGTGTCATAAGGTTTCTCTCCTTCATGAAAATGATTGTGAGGAAACGCTTTCACTAAAAGAGATTTTAAGAAGATAGCGATTATGTAAATTGCATTCTCAAATTCGATTATGATTACAGTATCCTGCTTCATAGTTCAAATTGGGAGATTTGACAATGAGTCTGAACATTTGGGACTTAGTAAAATAAGTTCTGAATTAGTTTAGACACACATGTGAGCTGTCTAAGGAAAGGTGTGTGATTTTGAGAAGCTTAGATAAAGGCTTAGCGAAGCATATCGTATTAAAAACAATGAACTTTGGAAATCAATAAGTATTGTTTTCTAGAAGTTTAGCTGGTTTCTAAATACGTGTCAAAGCTAGTGGGAGCATAAATGTTATGCTGGAATGGGTATAATCATCATGTTAGTGGGAGCATGATTATTATTTAAGTATTGCAAGTTGTCAACATTAATTATAGAAAAACAAAAATTTTACTTTGCAAAATTGCAGGGGTAGAAAAGTAGTTTTTATTATAATTAAGGGAGAGAATGTTATACTTCGTTTCCAATCTAAAAGCTTAGATCAAGAAATTTTAATTGAATTTAGTCAAGGGTATATTTATTATTTGCATTCTCAAAGTTCGATTATGATTACGACATCCTTCTTCCTATTTCGAATTTCGAGAACACGACAAATAGAAATATTATTACAATATTATAGTAAGAAACTGGTAAAGTATCACATTTTTCATTATGAATCGTGTCCCATACGCTTCTGGTATATGATCGATTGCATATGTTGTAATATTTGACCGTTCTAAAATTTTCCAAATGCTTAGGGCATTAAGAGGGATAAAGGACTAAAACCGGATTTGACTAAAATAATTAAACAACTGTCAAGGACAATCTAAGGTTCGCCAAAGATTGGTCGCTTGTGGACAGTTGGAAGTATACTAATGGATGGACCATATTGACTTTCTGATGAATAGATATGATTCTATTTATAATGTGTTTTCATATGGAAAATATGGAATTGTTTCCATATTGGGAGTTGGATATCGAGAATCAATGTCTTGATTAGAAACTTTTATGCAAGAACGATGTTCAAAGGAATGTACTTTGAATATGAGACTTCATGACTATGGAATTGTCTTGTAACAATCTCCAATAGAGTATTTTGTAATTTCATTGGCCGAGTCTTGGTGACTTTTGTACCGTGACATTACGAAAGGGCTGTTGCATAAAATGTTCGAATCCAACATATTCTAGTAGTGGCGAGAAATTTGTATTCTTACACTAATGGATTAGGAATTGTGAAATGAGTGGGATTGAAAATGTTATTCAATTACACTATTTCACAAAGTAAGGACCATAGGTAAACATAGTGTGCATGGTAAGAGCATGGAACATTTGTAGTTATAATTCAAGTAAGAAGTTGATTACCAGAAACAACAAATGATGAGTAATTAATACGGTGATTAAATAAAATCTTTTATTTATACTCAAAGATTTGAGGCCATATAGGATTAGTATTATTCTTGTGTTTCACTTTGCATGTTTTGACTTCCCGAATAATAAAATTATTCAAACCCTCCACAGTCGCTCACTCTTTGGAAGTAGGAATGAAAGAAGACTGTCATGAATCTGATTGTAGATTGTCTAAAGTGTTTTAGACATAGCAAAACTTTGCTGCAGGGTTCATGAGTGCTTCTATAAGATTAGAGTATTGGAATAAACCCATGCTCACTTGGATCACTTCATAGATTTTATCACGAGTGATTGGTGAGACAATAATATCTTATATCTTGAAACCGAGATGCGTAAGTTGTTTCTTGCGAGTTGGTTACACATTGATAATATGTAAACGCACCAGTAACTTGGTGTTATAAAACATATTATTATGTGTGATTCGGTGAGTGAGTGCAAGCGATCATTGAGTTGAAGTTTATCTGTTCCTTTTACCCAAAGTGGGATAAAAGCGATATATGTGGGCCCCTCGATGATTTAGTGATGACACCCTAAGCGCTTGGCTAAGCCGGAAGTAAGTTGATGTGTTCAGTTGTAGTCTATTGTCAGTCGTCATAAATCGGAAGTCGGGAAACAATATATAGACAAAGAGAATGATTTAAATCAATGTCTCAATCTATACGATATCAAGAATGGAGTAATATATGATCCCTTATCTAAAGGACATGCTTCTGAAAAGATCAAAGTTGACAACAGTTTTTGAAAGCTACGATTGCAGATCAGGATCTGAAGTCATATGCAAAATAGTTATTAGACTTCTACAAGTGGGAGAATGTTGGACTAGTGTCTAAGTCCATAACTATTTTGGTATGTACTTGACCCGATGGTCCATGGTCCTTTTGGGTTGCCTTCACCAAAGCAACTTGATAGGATGAATTATGGAGAGAGAGGATTAATTATGATTTATTAATATAATATGAGAATAATAAATTAAAGGAGAAATCATATTGTTTAATTAATATTAGTCAATAATTAATTAAGAATTAATTTTGTGGCTAAAAGAGATTAATTAAACTTAAGGGACTAGAACTATTAATTGTGTGATAGTTAAGTATTGGGCTAATGGACTCCATATTAGAGGAGTGGACGAATTCTTTGGGGAAACCCATTAGAAATCGTCCAAGGCTTCTAAAGAGGAAGTCCATGGGCTGCTTACAGCCTAAGCAGTCAAATTAGGGTTTCCTTGTTAGATAATCCTAATAGCCTCACTATTTAAGGACCCCTAGGGCACCAAAAATGTGGCTAACTGATTCCTTAGGGTTTTAAGACGTTTTGTAGTGCCTCTCCTCTTCTCCTTATTCATGTTGTTGTTCTTGGTGTTTGTGAGCCATTAGAGGTGTTACATTTGTGACACTAAGCTTTCTGAAGCCAACTACAAGAGGAATTGATTGTTATTACTACATAACAGTCAATGGTAATTTCTAAACCCTTAATTCAGTTCATAGTATCATAGATCTAGGGTTTATAGCTTTGTATTATTTTATTGCATGTTCATTTGACAAACTAGATCCAAAGCTTTAGGGTTTGCATGTACACCATAGGAATGATGTAGTGCTCAAAACCCATCAGTTTCTTGACATGAGACAGATTACGGAGTCAGTGGCGGAGATCACCGCCAAGTTCTGAGAGAGGCCCTTGTTGGTACCTCAGTATGCAGGAGGTGAGGAGATACGGCAGACCCATTATCATGATATGTTGAGGCCTGATATTCGGGGGCATGTCAGCTACTTAGCCTGCCTGACCCTGGATTCCATGATTGACAGGGCGAGGGAGAGAGATATTGACATAGAGCATCTCAGGAAGAGGAACGCAGAGATAGAGCAGGTTACTGGGGTTTCGGTGAAGAAACCCAAGGGATCCCACATGAGGCCGAAGGGCCAGCCGGGACAGGCCCACTGTAGGAAATGCGGCAGGCCGCATGAGGGAGCTTGTAGAGCAGAATCATCAGGCTGCTTCAAGTGCGGCAAGACGGAGCACTGTGGCAGGGATTGTACTCCCCCAGAACCCATTGTTCAGACATCAGATCTGATTTGCTTTCATTGCAATTAGAGGGGCCATAAAAAGGCTAACCGCCCTAGGTTGACAGCAGCAGCGGCACCACTGGTGGTGCCAACTCCAACGATTACATGGGTTACAGATGGCTAGAACATCAAGTCAGAGGCTACAGTGGTGAGGAGTCTAGCTTTCCAGTTGACAACTGAGGAGGCACGTGTTGCACCTGATGTGGTGACGGGTATGGTTTCTTCTCTCAAATTTTTATTGTATTTCGCTTGTGATATTGATATTCCATGTTATATGTTTGTTTAGAGTCGTTCCATGTGAACAGTATCCCAGTTCAGGTGTTGTTTGATTCGGGTGCCACCCGATCAATTTTCTCTCTTCCGCTTAGCAAGAGGTTCCCTGAGTCTTCGGGCATGTTAGATTGCCCTCTAGAGGTCAAGATTGCGGACGACTGGTTAGCACGAGCATCATAGGTTTTCAGGGATTTTGTTTTGAGGTTGTTCGAGGGGTGCTACCTGGTAGATTTGGTTCCTATACAATTATGGGGGAACTAGGTTATTATCGGTATGGATTAATTGAGACCCAATAGGTCGGTGATCGACTGTGCACAGCGGTTGATACGGTTTAGGACCCCAAGATGGGGAGAGCGAGTGATTTAGGGCCAGAGGCAACAACGCGGACCAACTTTATGCTAAGCAGTGAGAGCTAGACGCTATCTCCATCAGGGGTGCGTAGGGTATGTTGCATATGTCTTAGATACCGGGGAGACGGGCGAGATGACGGTGGATGGCGTGCTGGTGTTACGAGTGTATGCAGATGTATTTCTAGAGGAGCTGCCTGGAATACCTCCGGAGAGGCAAGTAGAGTTCAAGATCGACCTAGTCCCTGGTACGGATCTGATAGCCAAGGCACTATATCGGCTGGCTCCTCTTGAGATGCAGGAGTTGTCTACACAGCTGCAAATGCTGTTAGACAAGGGATTTTTTAGATCAAGCAGTTCACCCTGGGGAGCCCTGCACTATTCGTGAAAAAGAAAGACGGGTCGCATCAGATGTGTATATATTATTCGGAGCTGAATAAGGTGATAATGAAGAACCGTTACCCACTCCCGAGGATTGATGACCTCTTTGATCAGCTTCAGGGAGCATCTTGGTTCTCCAAGATCGTCCTGCATTCGAGTTATCATCCGATGAGGGTCAGAGAGGACACTGTATAGAAGACTACTTTTCGGACGTGATATGGTCATTATGAGTTCGTGGTGATGCCTTTTGGGCTCACTAATGGTCCTATCGCATTCATGGATCTCATGAACTGCGTGTGTAAACCGATGTTGGATCGGTTTGTGATAGTTTTCATTGATCACATATTGGTCTATTCCAAGAATCAAGAGCAGCATGAGGAGCACTTGTGGGAGGTATTGGATGCTCTTAGGAGGGAGAGCTTATATGCCAAGTTCTCCAATTATGAGTTCTGGTTGCACGAGGTGCAGTTTCTTGGGCACCTTGTCAACCAGGACGAAATTTTAGTCGATCAGGCCAACGTGGAGGTCGTGATGAGGTGGGAGGTCCCGAAGTCTCCATTTGAGATTCGGTGCTTCCTGGGATTGGCAGGTTACTATCGGAGATTCATTCAGGACTTCTCCAAGATAGTCGTGCCTTTGACCCGGTTGACAAGGAAAGTCGTGGTCTTTCGTTGGGGGTCAGAGCAGCAGGTTGCATTCGAGACTCTGATAGAAATTGTGCGAGGCTCCAACCTTAGCCATGCCAGAGGGCGTGGATGATTTTGTGGTATATTGTGATGCGTCCATCTCGGGTTTGGGCACAGTATTGATGCAGAGGGGGCGTGTATTCAAGGCAGTTGAAGCCTCATGAGGGGAACTATCCGACGCATGATTTGGAGTTGGGGGCAGTTGTTTTCGCCCTCAATATTTGGTGTCATTATCTTTATGGGGTCCGTCTTACCATTTACACATACCATAAGAGTTTGAGGTACCTTATGGATCGGATAAATATGAACATGAGACAACGTCGATGGCTAGATGTGGTGAAGGATTACGATTGCGAGATCCTCTACCACCCGGGGAAGGCCAATGTCGTGGTCGATGCGCTTAGGCGTAAGGCAGCGCCGATCAGAGATATTTTCTTGAGGATGACTATGGTGACAACGCTATTAGAGTGGATTAGAGAGGCCCAACAAGAGGCTATGAAGGAGGAACATCGTAAGAGTGAGCATATTGTGGCCCAAGTTTCCTCCTTCGATTATGACAGTCGTGGATTGTTGACATTACATTGTAGAGTGTGGGTCCCATATCATGGAGGTGTGTGCCAAGTATTGATGGAGGAGGTGCACAAATCTAGGTTTTCCATCCATCCCGGGGCGACAAAGATGTATATGGATCTTTGTCTTGATTATTGGTGGCCCTGTATGAAGCGGGATGTAGCTTGGTGTGTTGAGAGATGTCTGACTTGTAGCAAGGTCAAGACTGAGCACCAGAGGCCTCACGACAAGATGCAACTGTCGTACATCCCCATGTGGGAATGGGACTGGATTCGATATAGGTCATTGTGGATCGGTTGACCAAGAGTGCACATTTCATACCGATCCAGAAGAGCATTTCGGCCGAGAGGTTGGCCGACATCTATATTCGGGAGGTTGTGGCTTGAAACGGAGTGCCAGTCTCCATGATTTCTGACAGGGATGTACGGTTCACTTCCAGGTTCTAGAAGAAGTTTCATGATGAGTCGGGTACTCGTCTGCAGTTTAGCACCACTTTTCACCTGCAGACGAATGGTCAAAGTGAGCAGACCATCCAGACTCTGGAGGATATGCTGCGAGCGTGTGTCTTACACTTTGGAGGTAGTTGGGATACATACCTTCCATTCACTGATTTTTCCTATAATAACAACTATCATGCAAGTATTGACCGTCCTCCATTCTATATGTTGTATGGGAGGAAGTGCAGGACCCCGATATGCTGGGGTAAGGTTGGCCGGAGGGTCATGGGGAGTACCGAAGTGGTACTCCAGACTACGGAGAGGATCTAGCTGGTGCGGAGTAGGCTTTAGACTTCTCAGAGTCGGCAGAAAAGTTATGCCTACAGGCGTCGTTTGGACCTGGAGTTCCAGGTTAGGGATATGGTGCTCCTGAAGCTGTCGCCTTGGAAAGCCGTCATTCGGTTAAGGAAGCAGGGCAAGTTGGGCCCCAGGTACATTAGACCTTTCAAGATCGTCGCTTGGGTGGGCAATGTGGCGTATAGGCTGGACCTGCCAACCGAACTCAGTCAGATTTTTAGCATGGTTGACGATTCAGCAGTGGTGCCTTTACAGGACATTCAAGTGGATGACATGTAACGACTTGTCTCTGGTATGTTGTTTCCATGTTATTTTTTTAGAAGTTTTCAAGAGGGACTCGGCGAGTCTATAGCCCGACTCGTCGAGTAGAGACGGGATTTCGAGCACGTGTAAGTCGGCGACTCGACGAGTTCATATTCGGGACTTGGCGAGTCCGCCTGCGAGGAATAAACCCTAAATCCCCGTGTTTGCTCACTATTTAAACAATGTTATGTGCCCCAAACTCGCCTCCTTCACCCTCAGAGAGCTTGTGAGAAACCCTAAACCATTCCTTGTATGATTAAAGTTTTTTTGTGTGGATTCTTGAAGGATTGAAGAAGAAAAAGAAGAAAGGACCAAAAAGAGGAAGTGTAGAGCAAAGATCCAAGGCCAAAGTCAGAGTTCATTGAGGTATGTCTCAGAATTATTCTATTTTGTGCTTAAAACCTCCATTAGAACACCTCTAAGGCTAGTTTAATGTACTTTCCAAGCTTTATAGTTGTATGGATGCCTTGCTGGGTCGAGATATCCCTAGATCTGTTCATTTAGGAGTTTTAGAGCCCTGATCTATTGCCTTTTTCGAAGTTGCCTTGTGAGAACCCTAGATCTAGCCTTTATTATGCTTTTTGAGCCTTTTAATCTTCATGGATGCTTATGGGCACATAAATATAGAATCTTTACGTGTTAATCGAGCATAAGAAGCCCGGATCTACAAGTTATATGCGCTGGATTCAAGCATAATCGAGTTTTTAGTAACTGCATGCATGCGACTCGACGAGTCGTTCTTCGGACTCGGCGAGTCGAGCCGCTAGTCCCCGATTTTTCCCATTTTGAGTGATTCCGAGTGGGGACCAGTGAGTTGTAGAATGGACTCAGTGAGTCGGAGGTCAGACTCAGTATTGGAGGGACTCGACGAGTTGTTCATACAACTCGGCGAGTCCAAGGAAATCTTCGTAGATTCAAGAACAACTCGGCGAGTTGTTCATACAACTCGGCGAGTCGGATGCAGATAGCCTGAGTTCTAGAATCGAAAGGAAACTCGTCGAGTTGATGCCATACTCGATGAGTAGCAGCGAACAGGGTTGAGAAATGAGAGTAGGGACTCGGCGAGTTAACGGCCCAAATCGGCGAGTCGGGTCAACTGTAAGTTGACTTTGACCGGGAGAGTTGATTTTGGCCAGGGGTAAAAGAGTCATTTTACCCCAACGCAGTTATTAGTATTTGATTGAGTGTGTTTATGGAATTGTAACCGAGGAGATATCGGAGCAGCAGCAGATAGCTTCCAGAGCCATACACTCAGCAGCCAGTTCACGAGGTGAGTTTCCTACCAGTAGGAACGAGTCTACGGCCACAATGCCGGCCCGTTTAGCTAGCAGTTAGTTCCGGACTTCGGTCTGAAGCAGTAGTTCAGGGTGCTTGATGTCTTTGTGATTCAGGCATGTCTATGTGTTATGTGTTCCGGACTTCAGTCCGATGCAGTATATGTGTTATGTTAGCAGATACGCGTTTATGTTATGCTATGTTTAGACAGTTCCGGATTTCGGTCCGATGCAGCTAGTTCCGTACACCGGTCCGATGCAGGGGACAAGGTCCCAGTCAGTTCCGGACTTTGGTCCGATGCATTTAGTTTCGGACTTCGGTCCGATGTAGTCAGTTCCGGACTTCAGTCCGATCCAGTTAGTTCCTGACTTCGGTCTGATGCTGTCAGTTCCGGACTTCGGTCCGATGCAGTTAGTTCCGGACTTCGGTCCGATGCAGTGGGCAAGGCCCAGTATGTGCTTTATTTGTTATTGTTTGGTATGTGGTAGTTCGGGGAGCTCACTAAGCTTCGTGCTTACAATTTCAGTTTTGGTTTCAGGTACTTCTGCAAGTTAAGGGAAGAGCTCAGGATGATGGCATCGCACACACCACAGCTTCAGTTGTTGTCCTGGGAGTTGATTCAGTTTCTTAGATATGTTTTGATACATTTGTGACACAGTTTTTCTCAAAGTATTTTATTATGGTTTTGAGATACGCAACGTATGGTTTTATTATGTGATACTCAGTTTTATGATCTTTGTTATATTAAAAATGAAATTTTCGGGTTGTATTTTTGGGATGTTTTAAGTTGGTATCAGAGCCTTGGTTTGAGGGATTCGGATACACTTCCGGGTTTATCTGAACTCAAACTAAGGGAAAGATAAAAAGTTTTTCAAAAGGAAAAAAAATGTTTTCGGAAGAAATTTTGAAAAGCACTTAGAAAGAAAAGAATTTTTAAACGAGATAAGGGTGTGGTGCATGCGATCAGCCGAGCTCAAGTAAGTACTCCCAAATTACCCATACAAGTTATGTTATGATTGTCAGTTTCAGTTTCAGTAGAACAGTATGCTAGAATAGGACTAAGGATCTAGGAGGATGCCTTATGTGCCTGCTATATGTGTTTCAACTTTACAAGATTTGCATGCTAGTATTGAGTAGACAGTAGTAGGATAGCCTGTTTAGGTTATGCCTGATAGTATGAGCTTAGCATTGTATGCTAGTACAGTTTCTCGTTATGAGAATAGATTTGCTTGAGTAGTTTCCTGTGTCCGAATGCTGCTTGCTTTGTGCTTTGTAGGACTCTTGGTGATGGGAGTTAGCCATTAGGTGAATACGTCACGTCACATGTGATCAGGGTTAAATAATCTCAGAATGTTGGATTTGGCCCTATTGTGTAGCTCTTGTTTGAGTCTAACCGTTGTAGGGAAAAGTCTTTTACTCGAAGGATTATCTGAGCCTCATCACATGTGATGGTATTCAGGTGATGGCTAATTAGCATTACAAGGAGGCCTTCAGCAGCTGAGGACTGGTTTGAGTGGAGTCAGAGATTTCCCTAGGGCAAGCCTAGGATGAGAGTAGCAGAGATCAGTAGTAGTAGAAGTGACTTGGTTTAGTCAAGGCAGTTCTTGAGGAAAGTACAGATAGATGTGGAAGGTAGTATGGGCCCGTACTACTGAAGGCAGAGGATCGTACTCGAATCAAGGAAGGCTGAGACAAGAACAGGAAGCTAGTATTAGTATCAATGATCCCTTGAGATATTTCAGTTTTCTGATGTTGCTATGATGTGTTTCAGAATGGTGGTTTTGCGTTCGAGGTCAGCAGCCGGCAGTGGAGGTGCCGGGGAGGGATTAGGATCAGGCTCGGGGGACGAGCATATGGATGAGCAAACCAGAGAGTTTCTTTCTTCAGAGATTACTCGTATCATACTGGAGCAGACTCCTGTGATCTTCGGTTCGATCAAGGAGGGTATCCTAGAGCTGATGGATGAGAGGTTGGGCACCTTCCGTGCCGAGGTGGCGGCCATGATGGGGTCGCGCACACTTACGTTCAGGGAGTTCAGGGCACGGGATTGGTGGGAAGAGGTCGGACATACCATTGGAGATGATCCAGCGCTAGATGCCATGACCTGGGCTGATTTCTCTACCAGGTTCAGGGCAGAGTTTGCACCGGTTATTGAGGTGCAGCAGTTAGCCAGAGAGTTTCAGGACCTCACCCAGACTATAGAGACCGTGGCGGAGATCACCACCAAGTTCAGGGAGAGGGCTCTTCTCGTTCCTCAGTATGCAGCCGATGAGGAAATGAAGAAGGCCCGTTATCATGAGATGTTGCAGAGCGATATCCGCCAGTTTGTGAGTCGGTCCAGCTGTAAAACGCTGGATGACATGATTGCTAGGGCTCGGGAGAGGGAGATTGACCTTGAGATGGAGAAGAAGAGGAAACCGGAGGCGGTTTTGGGTACAGGTAGTTCGGGCAAAAAGTCCAAGGTTTCAGATCACAGATCCAGGAGTCAGTAGAGCCACGGTCGATGTGGCAAGTGTGGGAGATTGCACGATGGGGTGTGCAAGGCAGGGAGTTCCGGCTGCTACAAGTGCGGTCGGACTGGGCATTTGAGCAGGGATTGTACGGCCCCTACTACCGCCATTGCAGCATCAGATCTAATTTGCTTTCAGTGCAATCAGAGGGGACAAAAAAAGTCCCAGTGTCCGAGTTTAGCTGCAGCAGGGAAGGTGGCTGCACCTGCCCCTGCTACTTTGAGGATTACAGATGGCCGGTAGGGCCGAGCCGAGGCGCCGGTGGCGAAGAGTAGAGCTTTTCAGATGACAGCAGAGGAGGCACGAGCGACTCCTGATGTGGTGACGGGTATGTATCTTCCCTTCATCTCTATATTATTATTGATTATTGCTTATGGTTATATGTTTTGTATACGGTCGTTCTCTGTGAACGGCATTTCTGCTACAGTATTATTTGATTCGGGGGCTACCCGATCGTTTGTATCGCTAGCTCTTAGCAAGAGATTTAGTAGAGCTCTATGGGAGCTGGATTGTCAACTAGAGGTCGAGATAGCAGATGACAGGACCGTGAGGGTCGCCAGAATGCATAGAGGATGTTCTCTTCAGTTGTTCGACGAGCAGTTTCCGGTGGACTTGGTCCCTATTCCCCTGCGAGGGAATAAGGTTATAGTAGGCATGGATTGGTTGAGTCCCAATGGGGCGGTGATTGATTGCGAGCTGCAGCTAGTGAGGGTTCGCACTCCCAGTGGGGGAGAGTTAGTTATTCAGGGTGAGAGGGCACAACGCGGACCAACTCTTTGTTCAGCCGCGAGAGCGAGGCGCTATTTTCAGCAGGGTTGCGCCGGTTATGTAGCTTATGTCTTGGATACCCGGGAGAAGGGCAAGACGACAGTTGACGATGTTCCGGTGGTGCGAGACTTCCCGAATGTATTTCCAGAGGATTTACCGGGAATACCTCCTGAGAGGCAGGTCGAGTTTGGGATTGACCTAATTCCTGGTGCGACTCCGATAGCTAAGGCACCGTACCGGCTAGCTCCCCCTAAGATGCAGGAGTTGTCTACGCAGCTGCAGGAGCTGCTAGACAAGGGTTTTATTCGGCCGAGTAGTTCGCCTTGGGGAGTGCCGATCCTGTTTGTGAAGAAGAAGGATGGGTCGCACCGTATGTGTATAGACTACCGGGACTTGAATAAGGTAATGGTGAAGAACCATTACCCCCTCCCGAGGATAGACGATTTGTTTGATCAGCTTCAGGGGGGCATCTTGGTTCTCCAAGATCGATTTACGCTCCGTATATCACCAGATGCGGGTCAGAGGTGAGGATGTGCAGAAGACTGCTTTGAGGACCCGTTATGGTCATTTCGAGTTCGTGGTGATGCCTTTTGGGCTCACTAACGCTCCAGCCGCGTTCATGGACCTCATGAATCGTGTGTGCAGGCCGATGCTGGATCAGTCTGTGATAGTATTCATAGACGATATTTTGGTGTATTCCAAGACTCAGGAGCAACACGAGGAGCACCTGAGGGAGTTGCTAGAAGTTTTGAGGAGGGAGAGACTTTTCGGGAAGTTCTCCAAGTGCGAGTTCTGGTTGCGCGAGGTGCAGTTCCTTGGACACCTCGTCAACCAGAAGGGTATTTTGGTAGATCCGGCCAAGATAGTGTTGGGTTTTGAGCAATCTAACACTTCCTAAGTGTGCATGCAACCCTAATAAACCATGGATCTATGTTTTCTTCTAAAATACATGCAAATAATAACTTCCAAGGTTTCTTCCTAACTAGCATAGCATAAGGATTATGAATCATAAAAGTACTAGTAGAAATACATACTCTTTGATGATGGTTGATTGTTTGGAGTTTGAGAGCCAAGCACCAATAGTGTGAATGCCTCAAATGGAATCACAAATCACCACAAACACTTGGAAAACTTCGAGAGAGTGTATACACACATAGAAAATCGGCCACACACACAAAACCACACTAGTGGCTATTTCATGCAACATAAGCATGCTTATATAGTGTGCATGGTTAGGGTGAAACCCTAATAACCCATGACCTTTCCTTTTCCAAGGATCCATGGGTAAAAAGCTCCATGGATCATCCATGGACTTCCATATAAGCCTAGCCCATTAACAAATGAGTGTTAGCCCACACCATATAAAACAATAGCCCACAATTTAATTAGTCTTCCTTTTAATCTCTAAATTAATTCATAATTAATTTAAGACTAAGACTAATTAAATAACTTCATATTAATATATTATAACTTACAATATATTAATAAACATATGTGTATAACTCTCATAAAATTATCAATAAATAGTTCGGGTGAAGTGCAACCCAAATGGACCATGCCGGGTCGGGTCAAGTATGTACCAAATAAGTTATGGACTTAGACACCTTATCCAACAGACTCCCACTTGGATAAGTCTAATAACTATATTTGCGTATGTTACTTTAGGAACCAACCGGCAATCGTAGCTCTTGAAAACTCTATTGAACTATGAAGCGCCATTTTAGATAAGTGATCATATAATCCTCTGTTTTCATGATATCAGCCGGACAAATACATGGAACAACGTCGTACTTATTGTCTAGCAGTTTGTTTCCCGATTTTCGATTTGTTTGACAAAGAACTTAATCGAACACATCAATTTAGTTCTGACCGGCCGGTACATAGGTCACAACAAAATCATCGAGGGGCCCAGATATCGCTTCTATTTCTAGAAGGAACAGATAAAATTCGACTCATATGCTTGTTCAACTACTTGTTGAATTGTACACAAAGGCACATTTTATAACATCAAGTTACTGATGCGTTTACGTGCAATCAATGCACAACCAACTCATAGGTAACAACTCATATCTCTAGGTTTGAAGATTTATATGATATTACCGTCTCACGATCACACAAGATAAATTCCATGAAGTGATACAAGTGAGGGTGGGTTTATTCCAATACTCATAACTTATGAGCACTCATGAATGTTGTACCAACCATTGCTATGACTAAACCCATTTAGCCATCTACAAACTCGATTCATGACAGTCTTGATTCATACCTACTTCCAACATATGAACGACTGTGGAGTGTTTAAATAACTTAGTCATTCGGAAAGAATAACCTAGCTATTTAAGAAGTCAAAACATGCAAAGTGAAACACAATAATAATAGAATCCAATATGGTCTCAGAACCCTTTTGAATATAAATAGAACCACCTTTTATTTATCACCATATTGATTACACATTATTCGTTGTATAATGTTTCAAACAATCAACTTAAGACTTGAATAAAAACAATAGTCATCCCATGCTCCTAGCATGTACACTTTGTTTTCTAAACAATAGTTATGCCATACTCCAAGTATGCACACTATGTTTGTCTATGATCCTTACATTGTGATGTAGATCAATTGAACATGATTCCATTGATACTCATTTCACAATCCCAAATCCTTATTGTAAATGTGAGAATCCCCGATTCCTATCATTTAGCAAAAAAACTGTTAGATTTTAAACTTTTATGCAATGTTCCTCTTGTAATGATTATGCACAAAGTCACCAAAACCTTGTCACCAGTCATTACAGAGTATTCCAAAGAAGGTCAACTTCTATGGAACGAAAGTCTCATATTCAAAGTACATTGCTTTGAACATCCTTCTTGCATTAAGGTTTTTCTAATCTTACATAGATTAAATAACTTCCACCTATGGAGACATTTCCATAGTCCTATTTTGACTATCACTTCCGAACAAGAGTTACTTCTTTTCAGAATATGTCAATATGGTCCTTTCCGACATCATACTTCCAACTTTCCCTGAGCAACCAATCTTTGGCGAACCTCAGATTGTCCTCGACAATTGCTTAATCACTTTAGTCATATCCAGTTCTAGACTTTTCCCTTCTCAATGCCTTAAGCATTTGGAAAATTTAGAAAAGATGAATATTATAGCACATGCAATCGATCCTATATCCGAAGCATATGGGACACGATTCATGATGTTTGACATAAAGACATGATACTAGACCAGTCTTTTGCTACAATATTTTTTACTTGCCATGTTTTCAAAATTTAACTATGAAGAGGGATGTCGTAATCATAATCGAATTATGAAAACGCAATATATATAGAATTTCTTCAAGTTGAACCATTCCAACATAAAATTCATATATATATTCTTGACTAAAGATGATTAAAATCTCAATCTAAGCTTTAGAATTGAAATGAAGTATAATTTCCTCTCCCTTAATTATAGCAAAACAACTTTTCAACCCCTGCAACTTCACGAATTGAAACTTTTGTTTTCTATAATTAACATTGCTAACTTGCAACACTAAACGTAATAATCATGCTCCCACTAACATGATGATTATCATCATAACACTTATGCTCCCACTAGCTCTGACATATTTCCAGAAATTTGCTGGACTTCTGAAATTTAGATTCATACACCCTTTCTTAGATAGCTCACATGTGTGTCCAAACAATTTTTAGAACTATGAAAAGGGATGCCGTAATCATAGTCTCAATTGCTTAGGCATTTTCCATTTCTCACAAGTCCATGTTAGTGTGCCGGTTAACCATATGCGCTCCACTAACGACTTTTGAAAATGCAAATAACACAATTGATATCTACGTAAAATCTACTTAATGAAAGCGTTTCCTCACCATCATTTTCATGAATCGGAGAGAAACCTTATGACACTTAGATTTTATAGTGTATGAGTTCCTATCCATGTGAATTTGTCAAAACCATAATCACAAGATAAGGTTAGTGACAAATTCAGCCTTACATGGATTAAACTTGTTCAATCTTAGTTTCTTGTCACCTTGGTAGCACATGGCCCACCAATGTTTCCAAGTTGAACTCTGATAACTCACATGCAAATTCAACTTATTTGAAGTAGGTACAGAAACAAGAATTATGTCAACACGATAGGTTGCAAACCTTAAGTCGTGTGCTAGTGATAAATTACAGGTTTTACTCTTGATTAAATCTTGAAACTCTTTCAGGATCTTTAAGGCTCCCACTGTCCCCTTGACATATAAGTTTCCCCAGTCAAGAACCATTCCTTGACAAAACAAATATTCAAAGGATAGTACGGATTCTTATCAAGACTAACACTTTACACAATTGGTCTTAGTTGGTCTTTGTCTCATCCAAGACATCACAACTTACCAATCTCAAATGTACAAGAGTAGAAAACATTTTACTCTTACATTTGACTAGTGTTAATAAATCTTCCTTTATGTCACTCAAAGTTACAATCTTGGAGTATGACTCTAAGAATTGTTTTGGAACGAAGTATGACTCATCTTCTTGATTTTAACCAATCCAACAATTCATGACCTCTCTTCTTAGCCATAACAATGCACTAAGATGTCCTTAGAGCATGAATATGTGATATGGTTTCATAATCATTAAGATGATCATGAAATACGATACTAAAGTACTCTCCCATCCTTTCAGATTTGAGAAACTTTTATCTTTCTGCCTAATTTGATTCTTCTCATTTGTTTTGTCATACATTGTAACCTTTCCAATGTTACAGAATTATACTTAACCTTATAAGTATAATCATATTTACTAATCTTTAGTAAATCATGACAAATCAATCTTTGTGGTGGACCTTGATCAGCGCACACCCAGTGTACCTAATTCCTTAGTCCTTCAATTGACTCACATATACATGTGATCAAAGAATTAGTCTTAATTTTCAAAGATGAAAAATTCTCATTCATCATACAATACAACTTGTATGATTCCAAGTTTCTATCCAATTGAAACTTGGGTGATGAAAACTTTCTTCGTTCGGTAAATTCAGACACTACCACAAAAGAAAGAATCAAATCCACTTTCCAATATTGCTATTACTGGAAAAATATAAGCAACAATTTTCCACAGATGTCATTGTAAGGATATTTTTAAAATAAATAAAATTAAAACCCATTTTTCTTTTATTTTAAAACTTTGCGGAAAAACTTATCCTTACAATCCACATGAAAACCTTGTTGTTATCTATTCATAAGCAATATATTTAAGCAACAACTCAAAATTCTGATTACCGAACCATGCGATCGAAACCCACCTTCGCAATCATAATCAACATATACTTATTTTTAAGCTTCCTATCTTTTCTTTGATTCTTAAAACATCAACATGTGACCCATTCACATTATGTAATAAGAATCTCCAAATAGAAACTTAATAGAGTTAGACAGTGGACTTTACCCGAAGTAGAGTCAAACCTTTTGACTTGATCAACCTTATGATCTTTCAGGTAAATATGGCAGCTTCGCAATCAGTGTCCCTCCCTTTGGCAATAAAACATATAGACCCTTTGGTAATGGCACATGAGACTATCTCAGACTTAGCCTTTCTCTTTACCATTTGGTCAACCGAGTTGACTATGGCCGATCCCTTTCCATTGGGAAGAGAAATGCTTTTCTAGATATCCAATGCTACCATTGTCAATGTCCATTTAAGACTTGGGAAGTTGTTCTTTTAATCAAATTTGCTTTACTGGTGTTCCAAATCATTGTTGATTCCATAACACCAAGCAAATAGATAACATCATGGAGCGTCATGTCATAGTCTGTCTCATAGTAGTCCCAAAGAGACTCATTATGTTACTAAGAAAGTGATTGAACATCCAACTTTCATGGGACTTTGACACCCAACTCTCCCGTCTTGTCAATATGTGACTTTATCTCCAAGATGTGAGCACACATAGACTATGCTTGCCAATAGGGATTGAGTGACTTTAAACTTTTCAAGAACTTGTGGGTGAAGGAGAATAATTGGAGGAGGTGGAGGAAGTGAAGCATGATGTTGAGGGACACCATCTTCAAGAGATTTGGGAAGATCATAGTTGTCTGAATCAGACATCTATAATGGGAGAAAATCAAGTTAGTTGATTCAAAGTCCTTAATATAACACCCAATATGAAATATTAAGGCTAGGACCCAACACAATATTTTTATAATTTGGAAGAGGGATGCCGTAATCCAAGCTATAAAATATTTGAAGGTAGGCGAATGACGATTCACCAATTTCCACCATGAAAAACGAAATAATTTATTAGGTTTTAATTGGATTTGAAATTCCTAGATCTTTTGAGATTCATTGAACTTTTCAATGGCATGTTTCAATCTCGAGTGTGCCCTCTCAAATTTTGTGACTGGGATGCCGAGGATCACAAAACAAGGTGTGAATAACCATACCAATTCACTTGGTACCCTTAATATTATCACCTAATCAATGTGCCGGTTAACCACACACGCTCCATTGATCTATGACAAACATTAAGTCACCCTTTGTGATCCTTACTAGTCCAAGTTAGTGTGCCGGTTAACGACACACGCTCCACCAACGACTTGGTAAGGTAGTGTGATCCTTACAAAGTGTGAATTCCATGGGCTAGCACCAAATTCACATTTTTCCTAAAGTAACTAAGATTGGGAATTAAATAAAACATTTAGTTACTTTATAATAATCATTATACTTTTAATGAGAATTTAAAGTCATCGTCCTACCCATTCGGCTAACGACCCTCCACCAGTCAAGCAAGCGGTGGGTGAGAGTGGACACCCATTAAGTTGCCATTTTATAGGCAACAACCTTATACCCACCTTATAGACCGACTTCATGAATGAGGCCTACTAACGGTAAAACGACTTGTTCTTATACATATATATAATAATTAACCATTAATCTTATAATAGTATAAGGGTAGAATTTTAACTTTTAAAACTTCTAAGGGTTGGAATTAAAGTTTATTAAAGTGTGTGAAACTTTACAAATTCCAAAACTTGAGGGCAAGTTTTGAACAATTCATAAACTTTTGGATATTCATAACTTATGAGTTTTAATTAAGTGTTTAAAACTTTTAATGAAGAGTCTCTTGGAAATCCATAACTTGAGGTCAAGTTATGAAGTCCATAAAAGCATTTATGGGAAAAACTCTTCAAGAAAATGTAACCTACAACTTCTTAAAAGCATTTAAAAGAAAAAACTCATGGAATTCCATAACTTGAGGACAAATTAAGAATTCCATTAAAACACATTAAGATCAAGAATTAACTAACAAACAATTTGGAAATAATTCCTATGATCTAACAAAACTCATATGAACATGAACATCCACATCAACAATTTCAAGAATCATATGAACACATATAAACTTGAAATTTTGATTATAACTTTGAAATTGGTCCACCATCATCATTACCACATTAAAAATAGGTTTTATGAGATCAAAACAGTTTAAGGTAATGATTCTAGACCAATTCCAACACCAAAACTCGAAGATATGCTGTCTGGGGGTCCAACTCGTCGAGTGCATGAACCAACTCGCCGAGTTGGATGAGTTTTTCCTTGGACTCATCGAGTCCCTTCATTGACTCGGCGAGTCTGCTGTGCAGACAGCACATAAACTTCGATTTTCAGCAATCTACATCAAGTATTCAAGAAAACAAGCCTAAGCTCTGATACCACTGTTGGGTTTTGAGCAATCTAACACTTCCTAAGTGTGCATGCAACCCTAATAAACCATGGATCTATGTTTTCTTCTAAAATACATGCAAATAATAACTTCCAAGGTTTCTTCCTAACTAGCATAGCATAAGGATTATGAATCATAAAAGTACTAGTAGAAATACATACCTTTTGATGATGGTTGATTGTTTGGAGTTTGAGAGCCAAGCACTAATAGTGTGAATGCCTCAAATGGAATCACAAATCACCACAAACACTTGGAAAACTTCGAGAGAGTGTATACACACATAGAAAATCAGCCACACACAAAACCACACTAGTGGCTATTTCATGCAACATAAGCATGCTTATATAGTGTGCATGGTTAGGGTGAAACCCTAATAACCCATGACCTTTCCTTTTCCAAGGATCCATGGGTAAAAAGCTCCATGGATCATCCATGGACTTCCATATAAGCCTAGCCCATTAACAAATGAGTGTTAGCCCACACCATATAAAACAATAGCCCACAATTTAATTAGTCTTCCTTTTAATCTCTAAATTAATTCATAATTAATTTAAGACTAAGACTAATTAAATAACTTCATATTAATATATTATAACTTACAATATATTAATAAACATATGTGTATAACTCTCATAAAATTATCCATAAATAGTTCGGGTGAAGTGCAACCCAAATGGACCATGCCGGGTCGGGTCAAGTATGTACCAAATAAGTTATGGACTTAGACACCTTATCCAACAGATAGAGGTCGTGATGCAGTGGGAGGTCCCGAAGTCTCCATCCGAGATTCGGAGCTTCCTAGGTTTGGTAGGGTATTATAGGAGATTCATTCAGGATTTATCCAAGATAGCGGTACCGCTCACCCGACTGACCAAGAACTCGGTGGTGTTTCGTTGGGGGCCTGAGCAGCAGGCGGAGTTTGAGACCCTCAGGCAGAGATTGTGCGAGGCTCCGATCCTTACCTTGCCAGAGGGAGTAGAGGAATTTGTAGTCTACTGTGATGCCTCAATCACAGGTATGGGAGCAGTATTGATGCAGCGAGGCCATGTGATAGCTTACGCCTCGAGAAAGTTGAAGCCTCACGAGGCTAACTATCCTACCCATATTTTAGAGCTGGGGACGTTTGTGTTTGCCCTCAAGATTTGGGGACATTAGCTTTATGGGGTCCGTTGTACCATCTACACGGATCACAAGAGTTTGAGGTACCTTATGGATTAGCCGATTCTAAACATGAGACTGAGGAGGTGGTTGGATGTGCTGAAGGATTATGATTGTGAAATCCTTTACCATCCAGGGAAGGCCGACGCCCTAAGCCGCAAGGTGACAGAAGCCCCTATCAGAGACTTATGTCTGAGGATTACAGTGATTACTCCGTTGTTGGAATGGATCAGGGAGGCTCAGGTTGAGGGCCTCAAGGAGGAGAGGCAGAAGTGTGAGAGGATAGTGTGCCGAGTAGCTTCGTTTGATTATGATAGACGGGGGTTGTTGACCCTTCATGGGAGAGTGTGGGTACCGTACGGGGGCGGAGTACAGTAGTTGTTGATGGACGAGGCTCATAAGTCTCGATTTTCTATCCACACAGGGGCGATGAAGATGTATTGAGATCTTTGACCCGATTACTGGTGGCCATGGATGAAGCGGGATGTCGCCTGGTATGTAGAGACGTGCCTGACCTGGAGGAGGGTTAAGGCAGAACACCAGAGGCCTCACGGCAAGATGCAGCCGTTAGACATTCCCGTGTGGAAATGGGAGGACATCACCATGGATTTTATCACCAAGCTTCCCAGGACCGCACGTGGGGTAGATTCGATTTGGGTAATAGTGGATCGGTTGACGAAGAGTGCTCATTTCATACCGATCCAGGAGAGCATATCGGCAGAAAAGTTAGCCGATATCTATGTACGGGAGGTAGTGGCACGTCATGGAGTGCCGGTATCGGTGGTGTCATACCGAGACGTCTGTTTTACATCCAGATTTTGGAAGCGGTTTCACGACGAGATGGATGCTCGTCTCCATTTCAGCATCGCTTTCCACCCTTAGACGGACGGGCAGAGCGAGAGGACGATTCAGACTCTCGAGGACAAGCTCCGGGCATGTGTCCTAGACTTCGATGGCAGTTGGGATATGTATCTTCCATTAGCGGAATTTTTCGTATAACAACAGTTATCATGCGAGCATTGATCGACCTCCCTTTGAGATGCTTTATGGGAGGAAGTGCAGGACCCCGATTTGTTGCGGCGAGGTCGGTCAGCGAGTCATTGGGAGCACGGAGGTGGTGCTCAAGACGACCGAGTTGATTCAGCAGGTTTGTAGTAGACTGCAGACTGCACAGAGTCGGCAGAAGAGCTACGCCGACAGGAGGCGTTCAGACTTGGAGTTCCAGGTAGGCGATATGGTCCTTCTGAAGGTCTCACCTTGGAAGGGTGTCATCAGGTTTCGGAAGAGGGGCAAGCTGGGCCCCAAGTTCATTGGTCCTTTCAAGGTTTTGGCCCGAGTGGGTCGGGTTGCTTATCGGTTGGATCTTCCGGCAGAGCTTAGCCAGATCCACAACACTTTCCATGTGTCTCAATTGAGGAAGTGTTTGGTGGATGAGTCAGCAGTTGTTCCCTTAGAAGATATTCAGGTTGATAGCAGCCTGAATTATATTGAGAGGCCGGTCGCGATTCTGGACCGGAAGACAAAGACCTTGAGGAACAAGGTAATTCAGCTAGTGAAGGTGCAGTGGCAGCACCGGAAGGGGTCTGAGTGGACATGGGAGGCTGAGGATGAGATGAGAGAGCACTACCCGAAGTTATTTGCAGATTCAGCCATAGCAGACTTCGAGGACAAAGTCTGAGTCAAGTGGGGGAGAATTGTAACAACCCGTCTCTGGTATGTTGTTTCCATGTTATTTTTTTAGAAGTTTTCAAGAGGGACTAGCGAGTCTATAGCCCGAATCATCGAGTAGAGACGGGATTTCGAGCACGTGTAAGTCGGCGACTCGACGAGTTCATATTCGGGACTCGGCATGTCCGCCTGCCAGGAAGAAACCCTAAATAACCGGGTTTGCTCACTATTTAAGCAATGTTATGTGCCCCAAACTCGCCTCCTTCACCCTCAGAGAGCTTGTGAGAAACCCTAAACCATTCCTTGTATGATTAAAGTGTTTTTGTGTGGATTCTTGAAGGATTGATGAAGAAAAAGAAGAAAGGACCAAAAAGAGGAAGTGTAGAGCAAAGATCCAAGGCCAAAGTCAGAGTTCATTGAGGTATGTCTCAGAATTATTCTGTTTTGTGCTTAAAACCTCCATTAGAACACCTCTAAGGCTAGTTTAATGTACTTTCCAAGCTTTATAGTTGTATGGATGCCTTGCTGGGTCGAGATATCCCTAGATATGTTCATTTAGGAGTTTTAGAGCCCTGATCTATTGCCTTTTTCGAAGTTGCCTTGTGAGAACCCTAGATCTAGCCTTTATTATGCTTTTTGAGCCTTTTAATCTTCATGGATGCTTATGGGCACGTAAATATAGAATATTTACATGTTAATCGAGCATAAGAAGCCTAAATCTACAAGTTATATGCGCTGGATTCAAGCAGAATCGAGTTTTTAGTAACTGCATGCATGCGACTCGACGAGTCGTTCTTCGGACTCGGCGAGTCGAGCCGCGAGTCCCCGATTTTTCCCCTTTTGAGTGATTCCGAGTGGGGACCACTGAGTAGTAGAATGGACTCAGTGAGCCGGAGGTCAGACTTAGTAATGGAGGGACTCGACGAGTTTTTCATACAACTCGGCAAGTCCAAGGCAATCCTCGTAGATTCAAGAACAACTCGTCGAGTTGTTCATACAACTCGGCGAGTCGGATGCAGATAGCCTGAGTTCTAGAATCGAAAGGAAACTCGTCGAGTTGATGCCATACTCGACGAGTAGCAGCGAACAGGGTTGAGAAATGAGAGTAGGGACTCGGCGAGTTGACGGCCCAACTCGGCGAGTCGGGTCAACTGTAAGTTGACCTTGACCGGGAGAGTTGATTTTAGCCATGGGTAAAAGAGTCATTTTACACCAACGCAGTTATTAGTATTTGATTGAGTGTGTTTACGGAATTGTAGCAGGGGAGATACCGGAGCAGCAGCAGATAGCTTCCAGAGCCATACACTCAGCAGCCAGTTCACGAGGTGAGTTTCCTACCAGTAGGAACGGGTCTACGGCCACAATGTCGGCCCGTTTAGCTAGCAGTTAGTTTCGGACTTCGATCCGCAGTAGTAGTTCAGGGTGCTTGATGTCTTTGTGATTCAGGCATGTCTATTTGTTATGTGTTCCGGACTTCAGTCTGATGCAGTATATGTGTTATGTTAGCAGATATGCGTTTATTTTATGCTATGTTCAGACAGTTCCGGATTTCGGACCGATGCAACTAGTTCCGGACTCCGGTCTGATGCAGGGGACAAGGTCCCAGTCAGTTTCGGACTTCGGTCCGATGCAGTCAGTTCCGGACTTCGGTCCAATGCAGTCAGTTCTGGACTTCGGTCCAATGCAGTGGGCAAGGCCCAGTATGTGCTTTATTTGTTATTGTGTGGTATGTTGTAGTTCGGGGGAGCTCACTAAGCTTCGTGCTTATAGTTTCAGTTTTGGTTTCAGGTACTTCCGCAAGTAATGGGAAGAGCTTGGGATGATGGCATCGCACACTCCACAGCTTCATTTGTTGTCCTGGGAATTGATTCAGTTTCTTAGATATGTTTTGATACAGTTGTGACACAGTTTTTCTCACAGTATTTTATTATGGTTTTGAGATACGCAACGTATGGTTTTATTATGTGACACTCAGTTTTATGATCTTTGTTATATCAAAAATGAAATTTTCGGGTCGTATTTTTCGGATGTTTTATGACAGCCTGAATTACATCGAGAGACCAGTAGCTATCCTGGACAGGATGTTGAAGGATCCGCGGAACAAGAGGGTCGAACTGGTGAAGGTGTAATGGCAGCACCACAAGGACTCATAATGGACTTGGGAGCCGGAGGACGAGATGAAGGAGCAGTACCCCAATCTATTTCCGGATTCAGCAGCAGATTCGAGGACGAAGTCTAAAATAAGTGGGGGAGATTTGTAGCATCTGGTTTCTGGTACGTATTTAATTTCAAGTATTTTGGGTATTTTACTCTGGGACTCGGCAAGTTGGAGGCCCAACTCGTCGAGTAGACTCGTCATTATGCGGGGGTTTTAGTGATCTACTCGACGAGTCGGGGAACTGGCTCGACGAGTAGGAGCGGTCTGGACAAAACCCTAATATTTAGGGTTTGCACCCTATTTAAACAATTTATCTCATCCCAAACCAACCTCCATCACCCCTCCTAACTCAGAGAAGCACTAGATTGAACCCCAAATCTTGTTTGAGTGATCTTGAGCCATTTTTGGTGTGTTTTGTGGTAGTTTGAAGTTGAAGAAGAGAAGGAAGCTTGGAAGATCAAGAGAAGACTAGTAGATCCAGAGGTTTTGATTTATTTCCATTCCATTCAAGGTAAACCGCTGGAACCTTGACTATCTATCTCTTAGATTTTGATTTGGGGCTATTTCTACCCTTTTTATGAGCATAGTGAAGCCATAATCGTATTTTGTATGTGTGCTTGGTGTTTCATTTCAGATCTGGAATTATTAAGGGTCCTTATGGCATAAAGGTGCCAACTTTGTTGCCATAACCACCCTATGCATCTTGTAGACTTCTTTTTATGGATTTTTGAGCCAAAAACCCCATGCATGGACATCAAGTTCGTAGCCTTACATATGAAATGGACCCTAGGATGTCAGATCTATAGTTTTGATGCATTAAGACCCATTATAATCGACTATATAGTTTTAGACAAAGAGGGACACGGTGAGTCGTTCATGGGACTCGGCGAGTCAGGATGTATTTTCCATCAAATCCTTTATGTTGATGGACCAGATGCTAAGATTGAAGGTCCCTCGATTGTTTAGGCTCATTAAAGACCTAGGAATCATAGAACTCGACGAGTGTATGATCTAACTCGACAATTTCAAGGCAATATACCAACCACATGAAGATGGAATCGATGATTTCAAGGAGAACTCGGCGAGTCGTAGACTGAACACCTTCATACAGATGAAGATGGACTCGAGGAGTTCAAGAACAAACTCGGCGAGTCGGTTGAAGATAACCCTATGTGTTGTTGTAGGCGAACTCGTCGAGCTCTTTCTAGACTCGACGAGTAGGGAAGAAGTTCTAGCTATTTGTGGACGAAGGGACTTGACGAGTTGGTGAATCAACTCAGCGTGTCTGGTCAACCAGATGTTGACTTTGACCAGGGTTTTGACTTTGACTTTGACTTTGACTTGGAATTTAGCGACCCTTGTAAGGGTTATAAGTATGAGTTGGTAATGTAGAAAGGATGTTGTGTAGGGATTGAGGTGTCGGGAGATTCAACTTTCACAACAAGGACAGTGCAGACACTACACGGCGTTGAGTTAAGTTTCCTTCCAATAGAAGTGGGTCAAAGGCACCCATGCCGACGCACTAGTAGTCGGTTATAGTTGAGATGATTCTCTTTGTGATAATTTTATGGGTTTTATTACTTGATGTGTTCTATGTGCCAGTAACATATGTCCTATGTGATAAGTGGTATTACGAGGGGAATGGTCCCCCAATTCGGTCGTTAGGACCGAAGGGTGGCTCGGACACCCCAGATATGTATGATAGTGTGTTTATGATATGATATACTGTGATAGTATTAGGGGTGAAATAGTCCCCGTGACTGCGTGAGATAGAACGGAGGGTAAGCAGGCACCGCGGAATGGCCTGGTATATGTAGGTCAGCACCCTAGAATGGATTGACATGGGTAAGTCAGCACCCTAGAATGGCTTGCATGGGTAAGTCAGGCACCCCAGAATTGTACGGCAGTATGTCTAATTGTGTAGTATGTGGTATGTTGGGGAAACTCACTAAGCTTCGTGCTTACCGTTTTCAGTTTTGGTTTAGGTGCGTCTTCAGCTAAGAGGAAGCAACCGGCAGGGTAGCAGCGCATCGCACACACACGATTTCCACTTTGAGAAACCTAGGATTGTACTATGATATTTTACTAATTAATGTTATGGTTTTTGAGACTTGTGATCCGTGATTGATGTTTCGAAATGATAACAATGATGTTTCTGTAAACAATTTTTATAAGTAATATAATGAAACGAAAATTTTTGAGTCTCGTTTTTTGGATGTTACAACAATCTCACACACGTGACATATTAAAATAGAGCTTGGGTGAGTGTGTTTTAAAGTTGATAAAGGGATAAACATAAATTAAAAAGTAAAAAACTAACTATCCCATATTAGTGGTTTTTAAGTTTGCTTTTAGCAGGTTATGATTTTTTAAACTTCATCATTTTGTTTTATGGAAACATTATATTTCTAACAATTTGAGAATTAAAGGGTACAAAATCACATACAAAACGTAGATCGGATATTGAAATATATATATATATATATATATATATATATATATATATATATATATATATATATATATATATATATATATTAAATTATTATAAACTTATAGACAAAACTTATATCTTTGTATATATATATATATATATATATATATATATATATATATATATATAATAATAATAATAATAATTAATACAAAAAAGTTTTAAAAAACTTAAATCTTATTTATAATTAAACAAATGTTTTATAAATCTTTTACTCGTGATTGCTACGGGTTGTAACTCAGTTATATAATAAGTAAGAACTTGCTAATTTTAGTATATTATGTGTAGGCTAAAACTAGTCCCAAATCTTGCAGAACAAGTTTGAAGCTTGTTTTTCATGGGTGATTTGTTATCTTTAAAGTTGCATTTTTGATCTTTTATGACTAGCAACATACTACTTTATGAAATGATGGTTTTGAGTATGTTACTACTAATGTGATGATGTCCACTTATTAACGTGTCTTTATTTAAATGTGGTTCCGCATAATAATATACTTTTGTTAACCTTCAACGTGGAAATGAATAACATAAATACAATATCTAATTCAAAAACTGAGCTTACATTGTCGATTATGCCATGTATATGCGGTGTATTCCTTTTAGATGAATCATTAAGGGGTTATTGTTACTATAGTCTAACAATGTTTAGTATATTGGTTTAAAAGATTGACTCTTTTTTAGCGGGGTGTACTTGTGTTTTTCCGTTTTAAAAGGGCATTATAAAAAATATGAAGGGGTCATCTGATGAACCCCTTCCTAATCTTCAGTTTTGATATGACACGTGGCAATTGCCAACAAACCCCATAAACCTCTATTTCTCTTTTCATTTTTTCTTTTCTGTCAATTCAAGGCGGAGATGGGTTGCAGATGCTGGTTTTGATGAATCCTGGTTATGTAAAGTATTCCAACCACGACCATAACTGCCGACATCAGGGAATTTCATGTTGCTAAACAATCATCGTTAACACCCATCGCAAACACAATAATTTGTAGGGATCCCTCTTTTGTCACAACCATCGGATTCGATTCATTCCCAACACAAAATCTCTACTCTCCAAACCTTCATGCCATGAATGCAGTACAACATGTATTTTCCGGCGGACCTGGTGGTGCCACGGCATGAAGTCACCAGATTCCAACATGGTTTATCATTGACACTCTTATCTCAGCAATCCAAATTCGTGTCTCAAGCTACCGGAGTATCCACCTTTTCTACGAGTGCAAAAGGAAGAATAATCCCTAGTGGTGGTGGTGGTGGTGACAGCGACGATGGTGGTGGTGGATCATGTAAAGTCCCAAATACTAAGATCCAAGTCAGTGATAAAGTGATATTGCAATCAATTAGAGTGTAAAAGGAGTAGAAGAAGAATTAACCCAAGCATGCACACATTTATATCATATAAACGTCAAATACACCTTGGAAAACACACACTTACGTCCTTGTCCTTAATTCTCTTACATATATACCTCACACCCCTCACCCTCTATATATATACATGGGGAATGTGGGCCGTAAATAGGTTTACGGCCGTAAACACCCCACATGACCGTAAACTCATAAAAGGAAAATACAGTTGCCTAGAAAAGTAAAGTATAATCCATAATTTTAGACCCAACAATCTCCCCCTTCGTATATAGCTTTCTTTTCTAATTGACCCAACAAACTCCCCTTAAAAAGTAGCAGGCTTTTCTTGTTAATCTTCATTGGGAGCTTGGCTTCAGCATTAATCTTCAAATTTCTTCACAGCATCAAGATGAACATATGAGTCTTCAATAAATGACTTCATCTTGAGCAGTTGGGATTTCTGCAAAATTTTACATTAAATGCACATTGGGTGAGGAGGCTTCTTAATAAGATCTTTTAAAGATAGCGCTTTCAGCTTGAGAATCTTCAGAGAGAACATCAGAGATAACAAATCCTCTGGATCACATCAGTAGGTTCATAGATAGCAGCAGATTGATTGAGGAGGTTTCAATGCAATCTGTCACATAATCTTCAAGTACAGCTTAACCTTGCTTCTGTCGTTGAAAGACTGAATGTTGGAAAAATAATCTTCATTTTTTGCTCGTTCGAATGAGAATTCTTCGATGCTCACGGATGAAGCCTTGGCTCAGAAAATCTCGATACAGTCTCCATGAGTCTCATCTACATCTGAATTCACTTTTCAAGACAAAACAAAACTAAAAGAAAACTTAGCACATAATATTTTTTGCATTTTTATATTTTCTGAAAAAACAAAACAGAAACAAAAATATTTTTGGATTTTTTTTATTTTTCTGAACAAGAAATAAGACAGAATATAACACTATTTTTGGATTTTTTTTTTAATTTTTCTGATTTTTATTTTATTTTTGAATTTTTTTTTAATTCTCTCCCTAAATTTGTGCATAGAGGAAAACTATGAACAAATTTAACAAAAGCACAAATATTTGTGATCAAAGTTGTGAGACAGTCTTAACTTTGTTTATCAGTACATTCACCTTCATGAATAGATCTGGTTAATTTCCGGTATTGTGGTCCACTTAAACACGAAGGATGTTGACAAAGTTTTCCAAATATACCATTTAGCTGACAACGACCACGGGTATTGTTGTCCACTTAAATTAAGCAGCGAGATCTACATACCACCTCTAAATGGTTCAATTTTAGTTGCACTAGAACGTGTTTCCCGCTTCCTGATATACCCTGGTTATCAAGAACTTCTTAAGGATTCCTTACTTTAGCTGAGTAATTATTAATAAGGAAGTTAGATTTAGAAATAGGTGCATATGTTGTGTCCTAGGTCGGATATATTTCAATCACGTAGAGGTACAACATATGGCTAACTACGATAGAGGGATTGAGAGGTAGAATGTTGCATATGCTATGTCCCAGGTCGGATCATCCGATCATGCAGAGGGGACAACATATGGCTAACAGATACAAAATAGTTTCATAGATAAGAAGGTGTGTAGAAATAGATTTGCATATGTTGCATTCCAAGTCGGATCTCTTCCAATCACGCAGAGGAAGCAGCATATAACTGACAAATAGAAAGCAAGAAAATAATTTCCTACAGACCTACTTTATCAGAACCCCCTGTCGCCCTATCAGAACCAGAATTAAGGACATAAGTCTGTCCATCAAGGAAAAGTTATGCCACAGTTCTAGATGCGTATTAATTTAGTGTATCCCATAGGTTCCCGTGTTTATCTCACTACTTAATCTACCCAAGCGTCATATGGTCAGTCCAAACAATCTTATCCAAATCCATAATGTCAAATCCTCCGTGCCTACCAGCACATTGAACACAGAGTTTAGATAATTCAGATTCAGTCCCTTACACTGGTTTTAGACTACCCGTTATCACTTTATCTTTATATCACTTCCCAAAACAACCTACTAACGAAAAACTATAATAAAATAAAAGATTATATTCAAAACAAAACAGATTAAGATAAATTTAGGAATATCAAGAAGAAAACTCAAACCGTAAGTTACCGACTGAATTTGCATCCAGAAGGTCTGAGAACAGTACACACAATCTTAGAACATATCTGAAAATTCTTCATGTCATTAAGCACTAACCCCGTTTGTGTTCTCTTCCTTTCCTCCTTTCCCGCTAAAGGACACATACTTTCAAACAAAGTTCTGAATGTTGTACAGTTGAGAGATGTCCCCTATCATGTGCCTGGAACAGCCACTATCAACAAACCGAAGTCTAATGATATGCCTCCGTAGCTGCTCCGACACAGAGCAGGATCAGTTGGTCTTTCGAACCCATTCCATTTTGAAACTAGGTTGACTCTTTTCATCAATGCAAGGTACTCTCTCCCATGACATATCCTGCTTATCACAAACAGAAGATGTAGAAATATTAGAATCATTAATTGATTTAGGAGATTGAACCTTTGGTACCCATCTGTAGTCGGGTTTAACCAATTTCTTTTTTGAGCGGATAGGTGCCTCGACTCTTGATTTTGAACTTGATGTCGGCCGTTGAGATGACTTTGACCTAGCCGGTCTTGGTTTCGCTGGAGCATCTCTTAGATTGGACTTCTTGGCTGGCATTCCCTTCTTGTTCTTGGGAGTTGGATTATTGGCCTTCTGCGCGTTCCAGTCACCATGGTCTGCACGTGACCTTGAGGGTTTTCTTTTGAAGTATCTCCCTCTTGGCGTGTTCTTCCAGCCTGGTGCATAGTAGGCAACGTATGTGGGATTAGGACAATTTCTGGCAATGTGTCCAGGTGTTCCACAGTGAAAACATGTCTTTTTCTTCACTGTGAAGTTGTTTCTTCTTGCCCCTGGTGGCGTATCCTTGCCTTGTCTCTGATTGTTCCCACATGCATAATTGCAACAAGCCGTCCGTTGTTTTACTTGATTTGGTGGCCTGTACTTCTCAACAGCAGGTTGATCAAAAGTAGCTGAGTTTGAAGCAACAGATTCAGAGTTCAAGGAGACATTGGTTTGTTCAATGGTGTTCTCCTTGTTCTCGTCCTCTGCGACTTTACCTCCTGATACAAATCCAACTGGTTTGCCACATTGAAGATGTGCCTCCCTGTCAATTTCTTCCTCTGTCATAGGATTGATGTGTAGTTATGATTGAAAAGTGGAGGAACACTATCATACCCTAGACCTTTTTGCTGGTTATTTTTAAATTGCAAACAATGGTCTATCATGGTTTCAACTACTTCACTTAACACATCAAATTTTCTAAAATCAAAATCAGCATTTTCAAATTTGCTTTTTAAGGTGTCAAGCTCAGCAGTTAATTCAACAAGTTGCCTCTTAACATAGTCATAATTTTCACATTTATTACTATAGTCTTCCTGAAGCCTCCTAAAGTCTTTGATTTTTGCTTCTAATTTATCCTTTAGGGGTTTCTATCCTTTCCTGAGTTGATATCCTTCGTATTTTAGGTCCTCGACTTCCCTTTTTAGCAAATCCCTATGTTCACGAAGAATTTTAATCATATATTCACAAGATGGAGTACATGAAACTTCATTGACCGGGATGTTTGCAGAACTTATTGTTTTTCCACACTTCAAAGCGTTAAGTTTTTCAGTTACAATAGCAAGACTAAGACGATTGAGATCTTTTTTCGTCTTAATGACAGCCACGTTCATATCCCACGATTTCGGAAGTGAATTCAGCACCCTTTTGTTTATCTGAGATTTAGTTAAGAAGATCTCAACTATATTCATCTCAGTAGTAAGTGTAGTAAATCGCTGCAACTAAATTTCTTGGGTTTCTCCAGGGATATAATTGAACATGTTGAACTTTTGTTTTAACGTATCCTGACGACTCTCTTTCATGCCTTTAATTCCCTCGTAGACCTCAAAAACCATTAAAAGCACAACTAGAAGCCAAAATCAAACTTAAAAAGTCAAACCGAAAATCTGAATTTGAAAACAAATGTTTAAAGTGAAAGGTCAAATTTTAAAAGTCAAAGTCAAACTTTTAAGTAAAAAGTCAAAATTCAAAGTCAAAAATTAAAAAACTATTTTTTTGGTTGAAAATGGAATTTAAAAATAAAAGAAATTGATTTTGGGGTAAAAGAGTCAAATTTGTGAAATTAGGAACTGGAAACGACTCCTTTTGAATTAAATTTCGAAGGAATGAAGCAAGATCCAGCCTAGTTCAGTTAGTAAGACGCCTTGGAAAGATAAACAAGGAGAAGAAATAATCAAAAACCAAACAAAAATATTAGAAACTAAAATTTTTGGGTTGAAAAAGGAATTTAAAATTAAAAGCAAATTGATTTTGGGGTTAAAAGTGTCAAAAATGTGAAACTAGAAGCGACTGGGAGTCGTTTTGAATTAAATCCGGAGAAAATGAAACAAGTGAGTTGATAGTTCAACCGGTAAGGCGCAATGTAAAAGAGGTGGATGATCCGGGTTCAATCCTTGCAACCCCCAAAATCTATTTTGATTATTTGTTGCAGCGCGTGTAGGAGGAGCTTGAAGCAGCTGAGCCAAATTCCCTAGCCACACACGTCCGAGCCGTGGACCTTCAACCAGCCGCACACCTTCAACAAATGCGAAGAAAAAAAGACGTTTTCACACTTTTTGCTCCAAAAATCGATCTGAAACTCAAATTTTTTTTTGTTTTTTTTTATGAAAAACGCGAAGAACAAACCCCCTTTATTTTGCCAAGATCTATCCAAAAACACAAAAATCCTTCAAAAATATGATCAAATATGCTCAAGATCTAACAAAATTGATTGATACAATCTAAGCTCATATACCACTTGTAAGTCCCCAAATCTAAGATCCAAGTCAGTGATCAAGTGATATTGCAATCAATTAGAGTCTAGAAGGAGTAGAAGAAGAATTAACCCAAGCATGCACACATTTATATCATATAAACGTCAAGTACACCTTGGAAAACATACACTAACATCCTTGTCCTTCTCTTACATACATACCTCACACACCTCACCCTCTCTCTCTCTCTCTATATATATATATATATATATATATATATATATATATATATATATATATATATATATATATATATACATACATATATATATATATATACATGGGGAATATGGGCCATAAATGAGTTTATGGCTGTAAACATGTTTACAGCCGTAAACACCCCACCTGGTCGTAAACTTGACTGTAAACTCATAACACACTATAGAAAAATATAGTTGCCTAGAAAAGCAAAGTATAAACCATAATTTTAGACCCAACAGATCGACATCATCTGGTGGTTCAAACGGAGTGAACAGTATGCAAAGTGTACTCTTGAATTCCAAATACTAAAACGAAACAAAATAAGCTTCTTGAAGAGTTGTGAACGTGGGTGAAGGTGTTTTCAAGAACTCTAATCAGTTCACTAAGAACCTCATCACCATTGGCAATGTTGTGGAATGTAAAACTAATATGCAGTTTTTCTGAATCGTTGCGTTAATTAGGAGATCCCTTTCATACATTTCATGATTTACGTCAATTTAGAAGTTGAAACTTAGCATGTTTGACATTCGTAATCATCTACAGTTCCTGTTCTTAAAATTCATGTGAATTTTGGTAATTGGCATGTATTCGCTTTTGAAAATCAAGAATATTTTTTTTTGGTTTTTTGAAGGTGGAACAGAGGTACAAACAATACCATAACCATATCCAAATCATAATCTAATGGGTTCAACAAGCATCTAGAATCGGATCGGCTAAACTTACTCATCGTTAGCACTTCAAATAATTTCAAAGCAATTTACATGCTTAAAAGATGCAATCACTAGGCAAATTAAAACTGCTAGCAGGAATTTAGGTGAAGAAGGCAATAAGATTGAAGGTGGTTCACTGCTGAAATTTGTAGATAACATTCAGCAACAAAGGGCTTTACAAAGGTTTGGGTATTCTTTTTTTTTTTCCCTCTGACGAAGAACACAAAGTTTGATTTTGTGCTAGGTGTAATAACTGTTGGCTTACGTGCAAAAGATGAGTTGAATCACCACTGATTCATTGTTGACTCACCTGCTTAATTGACAGTTGACAAATCAATGTAACCTTCATAAATGGGTAAGGTATGAAATTAACCGGTAAAACACAATTTCATACCCTTTAAAGACAAAAAAAAATCGTAAGTGACCATTTAAACCAATATATGAAACATTGTTGTGTTATAGTGACAATAATCCATCATGTAACTTATAGTTTTAAAAGACATGAGAATCATGTTTATATTGTAAAAAAATTATTGTTTTTTACTAATGATTAATCATATGATTATAAAAAAACCGAATTCCCAATCATTTAAGAAAATATTTGAAATAAAATAACAACTAGAAACCTACCTTATTATAGACTTGAGAAGGAACTGTAGCATAAGATGTTGTCGCTATTTTCTTATTAACTAGCGGAAAAACTCGACCTTTTCTCCAGGCCGTTTTTTGTGTTTTTTATAAAAAAAATATAAAACTTTTGACTAGAAGGACTAAAAGTGTCAAAATGACTAAAGACTTAAAAGGGTTGGAATTAGAAAGTTTTTAGAAAAGGGACTAAAGTTGTCAATTTCTTAAAGTGTTGTGGTCAAACTTTGAATACTAAAAGGTTCCTAAAAAACATAATTTTTTTATTGTAATGATCAAAAATGTTAAAACAGCTAAAGAATAAATGGCAAAGTTGACAACAAACGTATAAGTTTACTATTCATAACTCTAGACTTTGTTTATATATATATATATATATATATATATATATATATATATATATATATATATATATATATATATATATATATATACACACACACTAAAGTATGACACTCCTTAGGAACAGTAAAATTTTTAAGGTTTTTGCATAATGGGTCCCTGTTTATGTATATATGTTAAAAAACATTATTTTTTTGCTTTGGGTCTTTTTTTTGTCATTTTCTATACTTTTGTTGGATACATGTCGTTTATGCCTTTGCTTCACCATTTTCTCAGCCAATGATATTTTGATTTCTATAATTGTTCTTTACCCCCACCCCTTCTCTCATCTAGTATATTCCACTATCCCATAAACAAGAAACTGAACGCCTTCATCTCAATCCTTCGTCAACCCTTTGTTACTATTTCTCTCTAGAAGTGATTCAGCACCACTATCACCGTCATCTGCTCCAATTCGTCTCCATCGTCTCTTCCTTTCAGAATAAATAAGAGTTAATCGAAAGATTCTTAACAAAAAATTAAATCAAATAATGAATGCAATGATCGAAATTGTGTTGAATGATTAGAATCAATGCCTTAGAAGAGGTCGATAAAGAACTTCTCTGTAATGGAACGGTATGGAATCGCAAAATGATTAACCCTAAAATAATGCATGCATGTAGTGTTTAAAGCCTAACCCTAGCATAATAAAGATGGATGGATAGGCCCGAACCGTAAAAAGGGTAACTACATACATAAAAAATTTGACACGATCTAATAAACAACCCAACAATCTCCCCCTTTGTGGCAAATAAAGAAGGCAGATTGTTCAATTCTGTTTCCACTTCTGGACCTTAAAGAGCTTTGGCATGAGACTGAACAGGGTGCTGCGAATTGAAATATACCATCTGATCATATTTGCGAAACATTTCATACTCGCAGCATTGTTCGCTTTAAATTGCCCGATTAACTCCATAATGTAGTTCAAGCATGAAGTGGAGTAAAGATGCTTATCTGAAAGAGAGAATAAACACCTCTGAGCCTTTGAACCATCTCTAGCACTCTGTTGAAAAATCATACTCCAATCATCATTATAAATCCTTTCGAGCTTAACCTTGTAAACATAATATGAAGCTTCTTTGGGTTTGCAACGGGCTTCTTTCGGAGTACTGCCGCTATCTCTACATCCATTTTGCTGAATTCGTGGATGTATGATACCAACATCCTTTTGAGATGTGCCACAATAGGTTCATATTTCTGTTCATCCTTTAGCAAGAGATGTAACATAGATATCTAGTCATAAGGGTTAAGGCACAACAGGTCTGCAAGTGTAAATTCAATCACCGAACTCGCAGCACCTCGAGTAGTTTTAAAACGAGCATTGAGGAAGCTTTATGTTTCCATTGGCCCAAATACCTTGACAGAAGTACTCTTCTTTGAGCTCCAAGTTTCGTATTGAGGCTTCATGTGCTTGAGATAGAACAAGAAAAGCACCTCATCAACATCATGGGAGGAAGAGCATTCGCAATCTTATCAAAGCTGCGAAACTGAAAAGCCTTCAGAGTGATTGGTAGATCAAGCTTCGAATCCAGAGAGTTCTCCAAATCAAACGATACCACAGGCTCAAGCTAGTAAACTCTTGGATTATCAACAACTTCGTTCAATATATGCTCCATAGACCAGGCAAGATATAGAAGCTTTGGAGTATCTAGGGTGACATGTGCTTCACGGACTTCCCTTTCTTTTTCTTCAGCTTTCTCGGCAATTCACAGATTGTCATCAATCTCTGCGTCACGAGACTTTCTTTTACGTTTTTCTCCTTCATCCTCTTCCTCATCATCATCATCATCAATCAATTTTTCTTTACCTTTCGATCCCGAAGCTTCATTACCCTTCGGATCTATTGATTTCAGCTTTACTTCACGCTCATCAGAGCCACCAGCTAGTTTCTTAATTTCTTCACTAGATGCCTTCTTCGCTTCTCCCCCTTGTTTTGGAAGAGTACCCAATGTCGAAACACCTTATATCCGATCATGCATAGAGAATACTAGGCGAAGTTTGTCAGCCAAATGTTGTGGAATAGAGATTGTGAGCATCGAATCACAAGTCTCGATGCGAGTATGAAAAAGTTGATTAACATCGGTGATAACACTTTTGACCACATCTTTTTTAGACTTGAGCTCTTGTATCTCCTTGTTGGCATGAGAGAGGTGGGCTGAAACAACTCCCACTTTTTCAATCTTGATGGCAAGCTTATCTATAAGAACATTCTCCGTAGCAAGATCTACTTGTAGATTTTTAATCTTGGCAGTAATCGTCGTCTGCAGCTCTGCATTATTAAACTGGATGTCAGTGCGAACCTCAGAAAGAGCTTGTAACATCCATAAAATTCGAGCCAATTTAAAACTTTTTAAAGCATTTAAAACCATTCAGTTATTACAATTTGTTTTCAAAATAGTTTAAACATCAGAGTTCCCAGAAATCATAATCATCAACAGAGGAAGTGTACTATCACACCTTTTCCTTCCCGCGGTCATCCGTTGAACCTGAAACAATAAATTGAAACTTTAAGCCCGAAAGCTTAGTGAGTTACCCCCAAAATACCAACGCCATACCGATATAACCACAACATATAGCATATAAGTAAACAACATGCATAATGAGCCTTCAGCCTGACTAGACCGCCTCGCAGGCCTACAGCCTATCAGGACCGCTCCCGAGCCTTCGGTATGACTGAACCGCCTTGCAGGGCCTACAGCCTATCCGGACCGCTTGCCGGGTATGATGGCCTACAAAACAAAGTAGGACCGCCTCAACCCAACCCCCAACCAAACAACCATGTGCACATATAACAGTCTATAGACAACAAACCGTTCTAACATATCAATACCATAGCAACATCCTATAACCTACATACTGACCTAACCAGTCACTAACATAGTATCATCCTATATACCAGGATACTGATGTGCACATAAATATCATACACTAGCTCATATCATATAAAGTCCAACCAATCTAACAAATCACTAATCATAACAACATCCCAATAACCGGGATACAGATCCAACCGATCACTAAGCATAAGCATATCATGCCATAATCAGGATAAAATCCAAAAAGGGCCGGTCTTGGTGTCTTAGACCCTGTTGATATAGTGAGAATAACTCACTTCACACTGTTGTCACACCCCAAAACCGAAACAACGGAAACGTTTGGGGGTGGAGGACGTCATGTTTAGTATCACAAGGCATGAATCATATTAATCAAAGTAATGAAAAACCATTTCATTAGAAAGAATGTGTTTACAAAGTATGTGTTCACAAAACATAGAATACATATGTAAATAACAAAACAAGACTTGGAGCTATACTACTCCATCATCTGAATTCCCAGCTCGAGTACCTGTCTACTAGTTTCCTGAGAATACAAGTTATTTTGAAAGAGTTGATCAGCAATTAAGCTGGTGAGTTCATAAGATTTTAGTGATGTGAGTAAGTTACAGAAAGTTGTAGTAAGTTGTAGAAAGTTGTAAGTTTTGTTTAGAAAAGTTCGCCTGTTCCTCCAGAAAATCCAATATTTCCTACTTTGATGAAAGATAAGTAAAAATGACTCTACAATCCTTTCTATGAGTAGTAAATGGATACAAGTTATACAGAACTCAAAGCAAACAAACAATCGATCGTGTGTATCTGCCCTAAGTCCACCACCAAACAAGGAACAGGAAATGAGGCGGAATGCACACATCCCATTGTTTGTTAGATCGTCGTTATATATAACCCTGGCGTATTCACTTGGTACTCACAGAGTTAATTGTAATAGTTCCTTTATATTTGACGAAAATATTCTTTAATAAAATCCATATTTACTATAATAAAAATGGTAACCACAGTGGTTACTTCAATAATCTTTTAGTTTATACTAGCTATATATAATCTAATATCGAATAGATAGTTAATTGTTTGAATCCACCCTAAGCCCACAACCAAACAAGGAACATGAAGTAAGGCGGAAAGCACACATCCAACTACCTATCGGGTATTAATTATATATAACCGTGATGGATAAACTAAGGTGTTATAGAGTTAACGACCTAAGGTCCTACAAGTTTATACTTGGTTTAATAAAGTGTATTAAACCCTTTACTGGTAAGTTTCAAGTTTTGTCTACCAAATGTTCTATTTGAAGAGTATGTTTTGTACTAGAAAACCGTGTATTGAATTTGTTTCCTATGACCTGACCCATACCTGGTACCCCTTATGATGACTTAATGTATACGAAACATATATATTACAAAGATTGAATGGATAATAGGCTGGGTGAATCCGCTCTAAGCCGACAACCAAACAAGGAACAAGAAACGAAGTGGAAAGCACACATCCTATTACGTATCAGATCCTATTAATATATATCCCTTGATGTATACATTAAGGAATCATAGAATTGTGGTCCCTTTCTACCAAATGTACTGGACTCAAATGTTCTGTTTGTCCTTTGTAAAATGTAAGTTTTCCCAAGTTTATAACTATCTTGACACAAAAAATAGTTTGCAATTGACTTTCAAGTGGTACTGTCACAATATGAAAGTAATGGGAAAAATGTAATTACTGTAGTATTGTATATAGTAACTACTGTTGTACTAACTACCTTCAATCAATTATTAATTAAGGTAAAAATGTGTTATGGTTGTACCATACTATTGACTAAAACACAACGATGAAAGACGTCGGAAGAAATGGCATTTGGCACCCGTTGACTAGCAACTCTCACTGTAGCGAACAGCAAGGTGTAGGATAGTCAATCCAGTATAGATCTATACAAAAATTCACGCTCTCCCTCCAGGAGACTCTGGATACAAAACGAGCCATGACGGGTGACTTTGTTTCTCATCATATTATGTTCTCTTGTCTAGTATGAACTGAATCTCTAAACTATACCCCTTATAGTTTACTAATGTTTTACTTGAACAGTTATTGAAAAGACTCATTTATCTACTAAGTTATGCTCGTACTTTAAAAACGGAGTATTGTTAAAATATGAAGTAACATAACTTTAAAAGAGTTTCTGAAATGTTTTGATCACTTATAGAAGACATAAGCAATCATTTGAAAGATGTTTATAACAAACATTTACACAATGTTTATTGTGTTCAATTGTATTCCCCCTCTTAAAAGCATTTAAAACTGGTAAAAGATTCATTATAGGGGTATGAACTCACCTGATGTGGGTGATTCAAATGATTATGCGCGTAAGGATGAGAAGTTCCATGAATGAAGTCCCGAGTCACAAACGAGTCCTAACTAACATATAATGGCATATATTTGCATGAATTTAGTGTTTAGAAGCAACCTACTGAAAAGAAACACCTCATGGGACTAGGAAACACTTTGTCCAAGTATTGGAATCACATGTGATTCATCAAAGGAAAGTGGAATGGCACTACCATGAGTTTATGATCTAGGGTGTTTACGGTTCATTTAGCTTGCGGTCTAATGACCTTAAGGTCCAATAGGTTCACGGTCCCATGTGTTTACGGTCCTATGACCTTACGTTCATAAGGTTTACAGTTTAGTGAGTTTACCATCGTAAACTCATATCCTTTTGTGTATAGGATGATTTCTAAGCATTTCCAAGGGTTCTAAGTTCCATTCTAGGCTTTTGGAGGGTTTAAGGTCTGTAATTCACTTTTCATTAGGGTTTATGGTCTAAGGAGATACACTTAGACCGTAAACACCTTTGTTCTTGGATTCCTGATGTTTTTCAAGGCTCTAATCAGGTGTTTCTACTAGATAACAAGCTAAGGAGGGAGTAGTTACAATATAGAGGCTTGAAATGGTGATTAAGATCCAAGAACATTGGTGTGTGTTCTTGGTGTTTCTTGCAGATCTAAGAAAAGATGATTTCCATGGATGAAATCATGAGATGATATTAGATTAAGATATGTATCAATAAATCAAAGGAAGAACAATCACGTTTTTTATGATAAAGGGTGAAGAACTTGATGATAGTTGAGAGGATTTGGAAGTTCTTGAGTTTGAAAGGGAACAAATGATCAAAATGATCATAAAGTATATATATATATATATATATATATATATATATATATATATATATATATATATATATATATATATAGGAGGGAGTTTACGGTCACCATGACCGTAAACTCATGGGTCCTGACCGAAAACTACTCATGAAGGGGTTTATAGTTTGCTGGATGGTTTAGAACTTCCGCTGATACTTCCAAACACTTATTCCTTAGGTGTACTTGGCTATAACTCCTTAGAATGACCTTTAACAAGGCTAGAACTCATTAGAAGTGAGTCTGATAATCAGTTGAGTTGACTGACTGAGCTTTCAAAGCAAAAAAATTTGGGTTGTCACATCATCCCCCCGTTAGTTGGAATTTCATCCCGAAATTAGCTTTCTTACAGTACTACTGGGGTTGTGCTCCTTTGATTTGCAGAATACCCACTCGTAGACCTGGCAATTTTTCCCTAGTGTTTATGATAGGACTCATACACGGTCCATCTATCATTACCTCGTGTATACAAGTCGTATATAATTAGGATTAGTAAGACGGTCGGATATGCGACTCCGCCCCAGGTCCACAACCGAACAAGGAACAGGAGATAGGGCGGAAGCAGACATACTAAATCTGTGTAATCATAATCATATACCACCCTCACGTATACACTGAATAGTAATAGGTGGGCTATATTCGTCCTTAGCCTCTGTGCTTGAACTTGGTCTGTTGGACAAGTGGTATTTCATTACTGTCTGTGGAACATACGGCAGCAAGATTTCGGAGGAAAAAGTACCCTTCACATGAGTACTTCGAGGTTTAGAATAAAAAAGATAAAACTGAGGTTTAGGTAGGAATGTCGATACGAATGAAAAAGGTTTCGCTAACTTGACGGTCGAAGCGATAGAAACATATGAACTTAGTATGGTGAGGACCACGCCAACTCATGACGAATGATAGTGGCGGACTCTAGACTTAACAAAGTTTGGCCGATTTGAAAGAAATGTTTTTTATATGATGATGTACCCTTAGTGTGTTCGACAATGTACTCCTAGTGTGTTCGACAATGTACTCCTAGTGTTCGACAATGTACTCTTTGTAAATGTTCTAGGGCTTTCTGTTTTCCCTTTGGTTTTAACACTCCTATGTATCGTACCGCTATATGCAAGTACATACAATGAATGTGCTTTGATAACGAGTGTTGATACTTTATATCATGATCCTCCTCGGTACCACTACGATCGCATGTCATATACAAGTTATGAATAATTAAGATAAATAAGATGGTCAACTGAGTAACTCTGTATCAAATCCACAACAAAACAAGGAACATGAATTAAGGCGGAATCACTCAGTCGAAGTACTCAAAAGCTTAGCTATGCACAACCCTTAATGTACATACTAAGCCATCATAGCTTCTAAGAACAGATATTTTAGTTCTCTTGAATACTGTGATCCTTTCCAATAAGTGAGTTACTAAAATTACTTTTTAGTGTTTTCCCAAAATTTTAATATTATATATAAATATAAACTAATTTTTAAAGTAATTTATAGATCGAAGACGTACCGCTGCTCGCTGATGACTCTGGGGTTGATTCTCCTGCGGTGATCATCAGAATGCGTCCATCCGCCCCCGAGTTCTTTGTTATCGGGCAGTCCCTCTGGTAGTGTCCATTCTCATCACAGCCATAGCAGACTTGGTTTTCTTCAAATCCGGGGACCTGGGAGATCGGTTTAGCCAGTGCCCTGCAGAAACGGACTATGTGTCCCTTTATGTGGCTGTTCAAACACTGCATTTCCCGGCATACTCTGGTGTGGTAATAGTTTCACTTTCCACACTTCGGGAGGGATCCAGCATATCAATTGGAAGGTGCTGGAGTAGTAGGTGTTGTAGCGGCGTACATCGTACTCGCTTGTTGCTCTTACGGGGGTTCCTGTGTTGTTCCCTTCTTCTTCTTCTTGTTCCCCGACTTCTGATTATAGTCCTTTCCTTTCGATGTGTCGGGAACGAGGACTTCTACACCATGGTGGACTCCATGGTCAATGAGTCACTGGGCCAGGCGTTTGGCGCTATCGAATGTGGTTGGGTTAGAAGACAACACATCTCTTTGGGTCGAAGCAGTCAGACCTCATATGTATCTTTCTATCTTCTTGCTCTCTAGGGTAACCATCCCGGGGCATAGCGCTGCTAAGTCACTAAATCTGTAAGTGGAGGTCACTATGTCTGAGCCGACCATCGTGAGCTCCAATAGTTCTTGTTCTAGCTTTTGAATTTTGCCCAACGGGCAGTATTCTTCTAGCATTAACTCTTTTAGGTTCCCCCAACCTATTGAGTTAGCCACTGATAGGGTCAGTGACTTAACATGACTTTTCCACCATGTTAGGGCTCTGTTAGAGAAGGTGCAGGCAGCAAACTTCACTTTGCTCCCTTCTGGGCACGAATAGTTTCGAAGACCGAATCTGTTTTCTCGAACCATCGCATCAGAGCGATGACTCCACCATTCCCATTAAAGGAAATGGGTTGTAGTTCATGAAGTCTTTATATATAAACACTTCCTTGGGTGTTCGTGAGTAGCTTCAGGTTTGGCTAAGTGGGTACTGCTACCAGATCCGAAAATACCACTTTCGCCGAAGCGACCTAGAGCAGTTGCCACTGCGGAGGATATCGCTGCTTGGAGAGCAGCAGTATCGAATAGGGCGGAGGTAGTGGTGGTTGAGTTGGAGTTATCGGAGTAGTGCGTCTGTTTGATCTGCAAGGAGGCATCTTTGCTAAAAGAATACAAAGATGAGACGGGAATAAGTCTATTGCAATGGATAAAAGCCGAAAGCTGAAAGACAAGGTTATCCTAGTTTTGAATGTATCGGGTCCTGACTTCCACAGGGTTCTGGAAATAATTCATAAAAGAGTCTATACCTAATAAAGTTTATGAATTTGGAATGGCTATCCTCGAATGAATATATGTTACCTGAATAACTGTTACCAACTGCATGTATGAAAATAATCCTAACACATAATGTGAGTAATGTTTCCACTAACTCATTAAGTTAACCAAGATTATTATTTATTAGTGTGACGCATATGATGTTTTGGTTACTTCAGTTGATCCCTCCTTGAAAACTTCTCTTGAACTTACTCTTGTTCCTCCTTGACCTTTCTGTTGACTGCTATGAGGAAGTGGTTACATCTATCAGGGTTTTTCGTGTGAGAATGGATATGACAATAGAATCTATGAGATTTAGGGTAACTTTATGGGGTGATCCTTATAGAGTCCTCCCATAATTGTACAATGTATACAAGTCGTATATAATTCAAGATGAAATAGACCTTCGAATAAGTGATCCTACTCCAAAACCACAACCAAACAAGGAACAGGTAGTGAAGCGTAGATCACAAATTCTAAGTCTATAAAATCTCAATTATATATAACCTTTGGAGTATACAACGCAATATTATAGACCTATCCGTAAGGGTCTTTTAAGTTATCACATAATTTATTTATATAGTGCCTAATATACTGCTATGGTATTTTAACGTAATCTACCTGGTATGTTTCAAACTTCTTATCGTGTTATAGTATCATAGAATACTCCTATAATTCTATGTACTTGATCTAGAATTCTCTTGACTGGTGTTAGGTAAGTTTTAAGACTGTTGCAACACCACATCACTCCCAAACACATGTCGGTCACATCTCGAATGAATATAGTTGATCAGGCTATATTGATACTAGTTGTGATTACATAGCTTTCCAGGTTTGACCGTAGTGTTCAACCTTTAAATACTTTTGTTATGTTCTTCTTGTGATACTTGTTCCAGTATGTATACATGTATAAGCAAGTAGGTATATTTTTATAAATTATTTTTATACTCTTAAAATATATTACTATCCGGAGCACACAAGCCCTATTGTTTTTATAGTTGTGCATCTTTTTCCAGTTGATATACTTAGTTCACTATAAATAATGCTCTGATACCAATCTGTCACATCCCAAAACTGGAACGGTGGAAACTTTCAGGGGAGGAGGACGTCATGTTTAGTATCACAAGGAATGCATCATAGTAATCAATGTAATGAACAGCCATTTCATTAGAAAGAAAGTGTTTACAAAGTATGTGTTCACAAAACATAGAATACATATTTAAATAAAAAAACAACACTTGGAGCTATACTACTCCATCTTCTAAATTCCCAACGCGAGTACCTGTCTACTAGTTTCCGGAGAAAACAAGTTATTTTGAAAGAGTTGATCAGCAATTAAGCTGGTGAGTTCATCAGATTTTAGTGATGTGAGTAAGCTGTAGAAAGTTGTAAGTTTTGTTTAGAAAAGTTTGCCTATTCCTCCAGAAAATCCTATATTTCCTACTTTGATGAAAGATAAGTAAAAATGACTCTACAATACTTTCTATGAGTACTAAATGGATACAAGTTATATAGAACTCAGAGTAAACAAACAATCGATTGTGTGTATCTGCCCTAAGCCCACAACCAAACAAGGAACAAGAAATGAGGCAGAAGGCACACATCCCATTGTTTGTTAGATCATCGTTGTATATAACCCTGACATATCAACTTCGTACTCACGAAGTTATTTGTAATAGTTCCTTTATATTTGATGAAAAGATTCTTTAAGAAAACCCTTATTTCTTATAATAAAAATGGTAACCACAGTGGTTTCTTCAATAATCTTTTAGTTTATACTAGCTATATATAATCTAATATCGAATAGATAGTGAATTGTTTGAATCCGCCCTAAGCCCACAACCAAACAAGGAACATGAAGTAAGGCGGAAAGCACACATCCAACTACCTATCGGGTATTAATTATATATAACCGTGATGGATAAACTAAGGTGTTATAGAGTTAACGACCTAAGGTCCTACAAGTTTATACTTGGTTTAATAAAATGTATTAAACCCTTTACTGGTAAGTTTCAAGTTTTGTCTACCAAATGTTCTATTTGAAGAGTATGTTTTGTACTAGAAAACCGTGTATTGAATTTGTTTCCTATGACCTGACCCATACCTGGTACCCCTTATGATGACTTAATGTATACGAAACATATATATTACTAAGATTGAATGGATAATAGGCTGGGTGAATCCGCTCTAAGCCGACAACCAAACAAGGAACAAGAAACGAAGCGGAAAGCACACATCCTATTACGTATCAGATCCTATTAATATATATCCCTTGATGTATACATTAAGGAATCATAGAATTGTGGTCCCTTTCTACCAAATGTACTGGACTCAAATGTTCTGTTTGTCCTTTGTAAAATGTAAGTTTTCCCAAGTTTATAACTATCTTGACACAAAAAATAGTTTGCAATTGACTTTCAAGTGGTACTGTCACAATATGAAAGTAATGGGAAAAATGTAATTACTGTAGTATTGTATATAGTAACTACTGTTGTACTAACTACCTTCAATCAATTATTAATTAAGGTAAAAATGTGTTATGGTTGTACCATACTATTGACTAAAACACAACGATGAAAGACGTCGGAAGAAATGGCATTTGGCACCCGTTGACTAGCAACTCTCACTGTAGCGAACAGCAAGGTGTAGGATAGTCAATCCAGTATAGATCTATACAAAAATTCACACTCTCCCTCCAGGAGACTCTGGATACAAAACGAGCCATGACGGGTGACTTTGTTTCTCATCATATTATGTTCTCTTGTCTAGTATGAACTGAATCTCTAAACTATACCCCTTATAGTTTACTAATGTTTTACCTTAACAGTTATTGAAAAGACTCATTTATCTACTAAGTTATGCTCGTACTTTAAAAACGGAGTATTGTTAAAATATGAAGTAACATAACTTTAAAAGAGTTTCTGAAATGTTTTGATCACTTATAGAAGACATAAGCAATCATTTGAAAGATGTTTATAACAAACATTTACACAATGTTTATTGTGTTCAATTGTATTCCCCCTCTTAAAAGCATTTAAAACTGGTAAAAGATTCATTATAGGGGTATGAACTCACCTGATGTGGGTGATTCAAATGATTATGCGCGTAAGGATGAGAAGTTCCATGAATGAAGTCCCGAGTCACAAACGAGTCCTAACTAACATATAATGGCATATATTTGCATGAATTTAGTGTTTAGAAGCAACCTACTGAAAAGAAACACCTCATGGGACTAGGAAACACTTTGTCCAAGTATTGGAATCACATGTGATTCATCAAAGGAAAGTGGAATGGCACTACCATGAGTTTATGATCTAGGGTGTTTACGGTTCATTTAGCTTGCGGTCTAATGACCTTAAGGTCCAATAGGTTCACGGTCCCATGTGTTTACGGTCCTATGACCTTACGTTCATAAGGTTTACAGTTTAGTGAGTTTACCATCGTAAACTCATATCCTTTTGTGTATAGGATGATTTCTAAGCATTTCCAAGGGTTCTAAGTTCCATTCTAGGCTTTTGGAGGGTTTAAGGTCTGTAATTCACTTTTCATTAGGGTTTATGGTCTAAGGAGATACACTTAGACCGTAAACACCTTTGTTCTTGGATTCCTGATGTTTTTCAAGGCTCTAATCAGGTGTTTCTACTAGATAACAAGCTAAGGAGGGAGTAGTTACAATATAGAGGCTTGAAATGGTGATTAAGATCCAAGAACATTGGTGTGTGTTCTTGGTGTTTCTTGCAGATCTAAGAAAAGATGATTTCCATGGATGAAATCATGAGATGATATTAGATTAAGATATGTATCAATAAATCAAAGGAAGAACAATCACGTTTTTTATGATAAAGGGTGAAGAACTTGATGATAGTTGAGAGGATTTGGAAGTTCTTGAGTTTGAAAGGGAACAAATGATCAAAATGATCATAAAGTATATATATATATATATATATATATATATATATATATATATATATATATATATATATATAGGAGGGAGTTTACGGTCACCCTGACCGTAAACTCATGGGTCCTGACCGAAAACTACTCATGAAGGGGTTTATAGTTTGCTGGATGGTTTAGAACTTCCGCTGATACTTCCAAACACTTATTCCTTAGGTGTACTTGGCTATAACTCCTTAGAATGACCTTTAACAAGGCTAGAACTCATTAGAAGTGAGTCTGATAATCAGTTGAGTTGACTGACTGAGCTTTCAAAGCAAAAAAATTTGGGTTGTCACATCATCCCCCCGTTAGTTGGAATTTCATCCCGAAATTAGCTTTCTTACAGTACTACTGGGGTTGTGCTCCTTTGATTTGCAGAATACCCACTCGTAGACCTGGTAATTTTTCCCTAGTGTTTATGATAGGACTCATACTCGGTCCATCTATCATTACCTCATGTATACAAGTCGTATATAATTAGGATTAGTAAGACGGTCGGATATCCGACTCCGCCCCAGGTCCACAACCGAACAAGGAACAGGAGATAGGGCGGAAGCAGACATACTAAATCTGTGTAATCATAATCATATACCACCCTCACGTATACACTGAATAGTAATAGGTGGGCTATATTCGTCCTTAGCCTCTGTGCTTGAACTTGGTCTGTTGGACAAGTGGTATTTCATTACTGTCTGTGGAACATACGGCAGCAAGATTTCGGAGGAAAAAGTACCCTTCACATGAGTACTTCGAGGTTTAGAATAAAAAAGATAAAACTGAGGTTTAGGTAGGAATGTCGATACGAATGAAAAAGGTTTCGCTAACTTGACGGTCGAAGCGATAGAAACATATGAACTTAGTATGGTGAGGACCACGCCAACTCATGACGAATGATAGTGGCGGACTCTAGACTTAACAAAGTTTGGCCGATTTGAAAGAAATGTTTTTTATATGATGATGTACCCTTAGTGTGTTCGACAATGTACTCCTAGTGTGTTCGACAATGTACTCCTAGTGTTCGACAATGTACTCTTTGTAAATGTTCTAGGGCTTTCTGTTTTCCCTTTGGTTTTAACACTCCTATGTATCGTACCGCTATATACAAGTACATACAATGAATGTGCTTTGATAACGAGTGTTGATACTTTATATCATGATCCTCCTCGGTACCACTATGATCGCATGTCATATACAAGTTATGAATAATTAAGATAAATAAGATGGTCAACTGAGTAACTCTGTATCAAATCCACAACAAAACAAGGAACATGAATTAAGGCGGAATCACTCAGTCGAAGTACTCAAAAGCTTAGCTATGCACAACCCTTAATGTACATACTAAGCCATCATAGCTTCTAAGAACAGATATTTTAGTTCTCTTGAATACTGTGATCCTTTCCAATAAGTGAGTTACTAAAATTACTTTTTAGTGTTTTCCCAAAATTTTAATATTATATATAAATATAAACTAATTTTTAAAGTAATTTATAGATCGAAGACGTACCGCTGCTCGCTGATGACTCTGGGGTTGATTCTCCTGCGGTGATCATCAGAATGCGTCCATCCGCCCCCGAGTTCTTTGTTATCGGGCAGTCCCTCTGGTAGTGTCCATTCTCATCACAGCCATAGCAGACTTGGTTTTCTTCAAATCCGGGGACCTGGGAGATCGGTTTAGCCAGTGCCCTGCAGAAACGGACTATGTGTCCCTTTATGTGGCTGTTCAAACACTGCATTTCCCGGCATACTCTGGTGTGGTAATAGTTTCACTTTCCACACTTCGGGAGGGATCCAGCATATCAATTGGAAGGTGCTGGAGTAGTAGGTGTTGTAGCGGCGTATATCGTACTCGCTTGTTGCTCTTACGGGGGTTCCTGTGTTGTTCCCTTCTTCTTCTTCTTGTTCCCCGACTTCTGATTATAGTCCTTTCCTTTCGATGTGTCGGGAACGAGGACTTCTACACCATGGTGGACTCCATGGTCAATGAGTCACTGGGCCAGGCGTTTGGCGCTATCGAATGTGGTTGGGTTAGAAGACAACACATCTCTTTGGGTCGAAGCAGTCAGACCTCATATGTATCTTTCTATCTTCTTGCTCTCTAGGGTAACCATCCCGGGGCATAGCGCTGCTAAGTCACTAAATCTGTAAGTGGAGGTCACTATGTCTGAGCCGACCATCGTGAGCTCCAATAGTTCTTGTTCTAGCTTTTGAATTTTGCCCAACGGGCAGTATTCTTCTAGCATTAACTCTTTTAGGTTCCCCCAACCTATTGAGTTAGCCACTGATAGGGTCAGTGACTTAACATGACTTTTCCACCATGTTAGGGCTCTGTTAGAGAAGGTGCAGGCAGCAAACTTCACTTTGCTCCCTTCTGGGCACGAATAGTTTCGAAGACCGAATCTGTTTTCTCGAACCATCGCATCAGAGCGATGACTCCACCATTCCCATTAAAGGAAATGGGTTGTAGTTCATGAAGTCTTTATATATAAACACTTCCTTGGGTGTTCGTGAGTAGCTTCAGGTTTGGCTAAGTGGGTACTGCTACCAGATCCGAAAATACCACTTTCGCCGAAGCGACCTAGAGCAGTTGCCACTGCGGAGGATATCGCTGCTTGGAGAGCAGCAGTATCGAATAGGGCGGAGGTAGTGGTGGTTGAGTTGGAGTTATCGGAGTAGTGCGTCTGTTTGATCTGCAAGGAGGCATCTTTGCTAAAAGAATACAAAGATGAGACGGGAATAAGTCTATTGCAATGGATAAAAGCCGAAAGCTGAAAGACAAGGTTATCCTAGTTTTGAATGTATCGGGTCCTGACTTCCACAGGGTTCTGGAAATAATTCATAAAAGAGTCTATACCTAATAAAGTTTATGAATTTGGAATGGCTATCCTCGAATGAATATATGTTACCTGAATAACTGTTACCAACTGCATGTATGAAAATAATCCTAACACATAATGTGAGTAATGTTTCCACTAACTCATTAAGTTAACCAAGATTATTATTTATTAGTGTGACGCATATGATTTTTTGGTTACTTCGGTTGATCCCTCCTTGAAAACTTCTCTTGAACTTACTCTTGTTCCTCCTTGACCTTTCTGTTGACTGCTATGAGGAAGTGGTTACATCTATCAGGGTTTTTCGTGTGAGAATGGATATGACAATAGAATCTATGAGATTTAGGGTAACTTTATGGGGTGATCCTTATAGAGTCCTCCCATAATTGTACAATGTATACAAGTCGTATATAATTCAAGATGAAATAGACCTTCGAATAAGTGATCCTACTCCAAAACCACAACCAAACAAGGAACAGGTAGTGAAGCGTAGATCACAAATTCTAAGTCTATAAAATCTCAATTATATATAACCTTTGGAGTATACAACGCAATATTATAGACCTATCCGTAAGGGTCTTTTAAGTTATCACATAATTTATTTATATAGTGCCTAATATACTGCTATGGTATTTTAACGTAATCTACCTGGTATGTTTCAAACTTCTTATCGTGTTATAGTATCATAGAATACTCCTATAATTCTATGTACTTGATCTAGAATTCTCTTGACTGGTGTTAGGTAAGTTTTAAGACTGTTGCAACACCACATCACTCCCAAACACATGTCGGTCACATCTCGAATGAATATAGTTGATCAGGCTATATTGATACTAGTTGTGATTACATAGCTTTCCAGGTTTGACCGTAGTGTTCAACCTTTAAATACTTTTGTTATGTTCTTCTTGTGATACTTGTTCCAATATGTATACATGTATAAGCAAGTAGGTATATTTTTATAAATTATTTTTATACTCTTAAAATATATTATTATCCGGAGCACACAAGCCCTATTGTTTTTATAGTTGTGCATCTTTTTCCAGTTGATATACTTAGTTCACTATAAATAATGCTCTGATACCAATCTGTCACATCCCAAAACTGGAACGGTGGAAACTTTCAGGGGAGGAGGACGTCATGTTTAGTATCACAAGGAATGCATCATAGTAATCAATGTAATGAACAGCCATTTCATTAGAAAGAAAGTGTTTACAAAGTATGTGTTCACAAAACATAGAATACATATTTAAATAAAAAAACAACACTTGGAGCTATACTACTCCATCTTCTAAATTCCCAACGCGAGTACCTGTCTACTAGTTTCCGGAGAAAACAAGTTATTTTGAAAGAGTTGATCAGCAATTAAGCTGGTGAGTTCATCAGATTTTAGTGATGTGAGTAAGCTGTAGAAAGTTGTAAGTTTTGTTTAGAAAAGTTTGCCGATTCCTCCAGAAAATCCTATATTTCCTACTTTGATGAAAGATAAGTAAAAATGACTTTACAATACTTTCTATGAGTACTAAATGGATACAAGTTATATAGAACTCAGAGTAAACAAACAATCGATTGTGTGTATCTGCCCTAAGCCCACAACCAAACAAGGAACAAGAAATGAGGCAGAAGGCACACATCCCATTGTTTGTTAGATCATCGTTGTATATAACCCTGACATATCAACTTCGTACTCACGAAGTTATTTGTAATAGTTCCTTTATATTTGATGAAAAGATTCTTTAAGAAAACCCTTATTTCTTATAATAAAAATGGTAACCATAGTGGTTACTTCTATAATCACTTAGTTTATACTAGCTATATATAATCTAATATCGAATAGATAATTAATTGTGTGAATTTGCCCTAAACCCACAAGCAAACAAGGAACAGGAAGTAAGGCAGAAAGCACACATCCAACTACCTATCGGGTATTCATTATATATAACCCTGATGTATAAACTAAGGTATTATAGAGTTAATCACCTAAGGTCCTTTAAGTTTATACTTGGTTTAATAAATTGGATTAAACCCCTTACTGGTAAGTTTCTAGTTTTGTCTACCAAATGTTATATTTGAAGAGTATGTTTTGTACTAGAAAACTGTGCATTGAATTTGTGTCGTATGACCTGACCATACCTGGTACCTCTTATGATGACTTAATGTATACAAAACATATATATTACAAAGATTGAATGGATAATAGGTTGGCTGAATCCGCTCTAAGCCCACAACCAAACAAGGAACAGGAAATGAAGTGGAAAGCACACATCCTATTACCTATCGGATCCTATTAATATATATATATATATATATATATATATATATATATATATATATCCCTCAATGTATACATTAAGCAATAATAAGGTTAGTATTATGGTCCCTTTCTACTAAATGTACTAGACTCGACTGTTCTGTTTGTCGTTTGTAAAATGTAAGTTTTCCCTTGTTTATAACTATTTTGACACGAAAAATAGTTTGTATTTGACTTTCAACTGGTAGTGTCACAATATGAAAGTAATGGGAAAAAGGTAAGTACCGTAGTCTTGTTTATAGTAACTACTGTTGTACTAGCTACCTTCAATCAGTTGTTAATTAAGGTAAAAATGTGTTATGGTTGTACCATACTATTGACTAAAACACGACGATGAAAGACGTCGGAAGAAATGACATTTGGCACCCGTAGACTTAAAAGTCCCACTGTAGCAAACAACAAGGTGTAGGATAGTCAATCCAGTATAGATCTATACAAAAATTCATGCTCTCCCTCCAGGAGACTCTGGATACGAAACGAGCCATGGCAGGTGATGCCATGCCCCGAAACCGTGGTTCACATTTATGTTATCGTATTCTTGTATATGTATTGAATGTACTAGTGTAATGTATGTTTTCTTTTTTTCTCATCATAGTATGTTTTCTTGTCGAGTATGAACTGAATCTCTAAACTATACCCCTTATAGTTTACTAATGTTTCACTTCAACTATTATTAAAAAGACTCATTTATGTACTAAGTTATTCTCGTACTTTAAAAACGGAGTTTTGTTAAACTATGAAGTAACATAACTTTAAAAGATTTTTTGAAATGTTTTGATCACTTATAGAAGACGTACGCAATCATTTCAAAGATGTTTATAGCAAACATTTACAAAATGTTTATTGTGTTCAACTTGTATTCCCCCCCCCCCCCCCCCTTAAAAGCATTTAAAACAGATAAAAGATTCATTATAGGGGTATGAACTCACCTCATGTGGGTGATTCAACCAACTATGCGCGTAAGGATGAGAAGTTCCACGGATGAAATCCCGAGTCACCAACGAGTCCTAGCTAACATATAATGGCATATATTGGCATGAATTTAGTATTTAGAAGCAACCTAGTGAAAAGAACCACCTCACGGGACTAGGAAACACTTTTTCCAAGTGTTGGAATCACATGTGATTCATCAAAGGAAAGTGGAATGGCACGACCACGAGCATACGATATAGGGTGTTTATGCTTCATCGAGTTTGCGGTCTAATGACCTTACGGCCCAATGGGTTCATGGTCCCATGTGTTTACGGTCCTATGACCTTACGGACATAAGGTTTACGGTCTAGTGAATTTACCACCTTAATCTCACATCCTTTTGTGCATAGGATGATTTCCAAGCATTTCGAAGGGTTCTAAGTTCCATTCTAGGCTTTAGGAGGTTTTAAGGTCTCTAATGCACCTTTCATTAGGGTTTACGGTCTAAGGAGATACACTTAGTCCGTAAACACCTTTGTTCTTGGATTCCTGATGTTTTTCAAGGCTCTAATCAGGTGTTTCAACTAGATAACAAGCTAAGGAGGGAATACTTATGATATAGAGGCTTGAAATGGTGATTAAGATCCAAGAACACTAGTGTGTGTTCTTGGTGTTTCTTGAAGATCTAAGAAAAGATGATTTCTATGGATGAAATCATGAGATGATACTAGATTAAGAGATGGATCAATAAATCAAAGGAAGAACACTTACATTTTTGATGATCTAGGGTGAAGAACTTGATGATACTTGAGAGGATTTGGAAGTTCTTGAGTTTGAAAGGGAAGAATGATCAAAATGATCTTAAAGTATATATATATATATATATATATATATATATATATATATATATATATATATATATATATATATATATATAAGAGGGAGTTTACGGTCACCCTGACTATAAACTCATTGGCCCTGACCGTAAACTCCTCATGAAGGGGTTTACGGTTTGCTGGATGGCTTAGAACTTCCGCTGATACTTCCAAAAACTTATTCCTTAAGTGTACTAGGAAAAAACTCCTTAGAATGACCTTTAACAAGGAGAAAACTCATTAGAAGTGAGTTTGACAATCAGTTGAGTTGACTGACCAAGCTTTCGAAGAAAATTTTTTAGGTTGTTGCAACTGCTAATCTGAACTGAAGAATCGAACTCCCGAATCGTTGGCTCACCAAAAATCCCAAAAAGCTGATCTCTCGACTCCCAAAGCTATCAATACCAAAATATCATTTAGTTTAAAACAATAATCTTCCTTAGGGTAAGATGACCATTTTACATCTAGTCCAACTTGGTCCACATCTAAGGCTCAAAATCATAATATAAAAAGCCCAAAACTGGATGGGCTTCCCAGACCCACTAGTGGCCCACTAATGGCCCAATTTGCTAAATTGGGCCCAATCCCTCTTGTGGGCCTTACCTTAAGCCCAAACCTCTTCTTCGCTCATATTATCTGACTATTGATGGCCCACTAAGGCCCAAAGGACCAACATCCCACTGCATGGCCCAAACCGAGGCCCAAAATCCATAAGGCCCATAACTGATGAGTACGCTGGGCGTACTCCTATGTATGTTAAGTGTACTAGCCAAATGGTGCGTACAATGGGCGTACCTGCTTGTACACTTAGTGTACTCCCCTGTTAAGTCATTTTCTGATTGAGTGCTTAATACTCAGATTCAGAAGCTACAATCACAGATCCAAGTCCTTTCTAACGTCTTAATCCATAAAGTCACTGACTTGGTGAATTTGCATGCCCCCGAAAAAACCAATCTGAAAGTATAACATTCTACTTCCACGTAAATGACTCAAACTTCAACATGGATGATCTTAAACTCTAAAGGTACCAAGTTTATGGACCTTGAACCTTAGAAACACTAATAGGGGCAACTCAAAGCTCCTGGAATGAAATCAAGACCACTAGATCTCATCTTTGGAACCAAAATGAACTAAAACTCACTAGTAAGAGATCTAAGATATCAATGATCAAGCTCAAAGCTTTATACCTTCATCAAGCTGAAAATGAGTCACAAAAGCTAGATCCATAAGCTTCCCCTTGATTCCATAAGCTCAAAATGCCACCATGAGTGATGAGGGCAATTTATAGGGTTTAGAGGGATGGAGGCTGAAGACATCAAGCTGAAAATGAGTCCCAAAAATAGGGTTCTATCTGACTGGAGTATGCCCAACGTACATATGGTACACCCATCGTACTCCTGGGAACCTTCACGACCATCCTGGTCAGTACGCCCAGCGTAATCCAAGGTACGCCTAGTGTACTACTAGTACGCCTCGCGTACTCGGCTAAGCCTGAAAACCACAAAACTTCCGAAGGCCATAACTTTTTTATTATAAACCTGTTTCCGACGATCCTTATATCCATGGAAAGGTAACGAGAAGCCCTACACTTCTATCAACTCATGAATTTCTTATAACCTTCCGAAAAAAATCCATTTTTCACAAAAGCCCAACTGACACTTTACCGAAATACCCCTAGGCTCCAAAACACGAAGCGAACACCTGGATCACTTCTAATACATCACCCGCACCCGAATAGGCCTAGAACCTACCTTTTCAAAAGCAATAATTCTTATGATGACCAATATTCGGGCCACAACCCCAGACTAGGAGTCGATTCGGAACATGGTATTACAACGTTGCTTTCTTGGTTTGGAGTGTTGTGTCAAGGTTCGTAAATGCCTTGTTTGCAACCATTGTGTTTCGTTCCGAAGATGTTTGGAAGTCCTCCATAAACTGTTTAACATCAGAATGTAGTTTATCGAATTTTTCGGTCATTTTATGAACAATCTTCTCGGAGTGCTCAACAGAATTTGTTGATGTAGCAAGATTCTCAACATGCTCTTTGGTGAGAGTGTCAAACAAAGCTTTGAAAGATGCATGGGAATATTCATTTTTAGACGTAGATTTGGAATACTCAAAGAGAGTTTCCAACTTATAATTAAGGGCTTTGAATTTCCTCTTCGTCATCAGTGCGGCTTCATCATCACTAAACTGTTGGACGTTGAATGGGCTGTAGTGGAAGTCCTTGAAAAAATGCCAATCATCGCCAAACACCATATCAGGATCATCATTTCTTAGAGGAGACATGAGAGTGAAATCAGGACCAACAGTGACACCAGAAGCACCTTCCCCTGTATCAGATACGTTGGCAGTTATTGGTGGTGCACTAGTAGCCATGGTGGTGGTTGACGTAGAATCAATGAAAAATGGAATTGGTTGAGGAACTGAGACTTGTGGCTATGAGACTCCAAAAGATATGTTTGGACATGCAGCAATGGAAATTGGAGTGGTTGTTTTAGTATAGGTGTGATTCGGAGAAGATGGAGGGGTAAAGCCCTGCAAGAAATCTTCTATTAATGGAACAGACGTGAGCATTGAGAAAGTTACCTCTTGTCACACCCCTAAACCAGAACAGAGGAAACATTCGTGGGCGGAGGACGTCATGTATAGTATCATAACAAATGAATAGTAAAGAAAGTACACACGACGATCATATACATAATTGAAAAGTTTACATGATTGTAGTATTACATGTATTCAAAAGTCAATTACAATATGATGTCCAAAAGATTATACTAACGCCTAAGCATAAGTATTCAAAAGCAGTTGCTAACCTGGTTTAGTGATTCCCTGAGAATACAAGTTATTTCAAAAAAAAGTGTCAACATTTAAGTTGGTGAGTTCATAAGCTGTTATTTGTGTAAATGAATATTATTTGAAAAGTTCGCGTTTGTTTTCAGAATATCCGATATTTTCTTAAGAATGATGTTGTAAATCGTTATTGGACAAAACGAATGTATTTGAACCAGGAAAATTCTATATTTTCCTAAAAGTGAGGTGTAGTCTTATATGAACCAAAACCATGAATGTAAGTAAATATGTCATACTTAAACTGGGAATGTATAGTTTTATTATTAAGTAAAACAAGTTGTGGAAGTGTTTATCCTGAATTCTGAACATGCTGATAATACCCTATAATATAGTTATTACCCCTCGAGCATGATTGAGTTATGTATTACTACATGCATAAGTCATTGTTTTCGCGGGTTGTGAGTTCCTCATTATCATAATAGAAGCAGTACCTAATGTTGAAATTTGTCACCCTGGGGACTGTAGCTAACAGTTAGGGTGCGGAGTCATCAGCCCCATATAGATCTATACACACTTGTCACGCTCTCCCTCCAAGAGACTCTGGTTATAGGTGGGGACTTTCGTTTGGTACAAAAAAACCCATATGACATCACATGATTGCTGACAACGATATTCACGAGTAATATGATGAAAAATCTTTTGACAATTCGAGATAACAATTAAGTCACGTATTCAAAAGTGTGTATGTTTATGTCCGAAATGATTATCTTTTCTACAGTTTTAACAAAGGCATAATAACAAATTGTGATTTGTCGAATACACGTAATGTTATAGTTGAAATGGTTACACTTGATATGATGTAGTATGCAAACGTATAAATAAAACGTATTTCATTTATAAAACATATTGTATCCCAGAGGGTAAGTTGTATTGTGAGGAGTTTTGCATGATAATAACTTCATAAGATAGTTAAAGCTACAATATGAAAAGTAGAGCAAAAGATCGATGTTTCACACGATTTTAGCCGTGTGTTTACTTGTATCTCCCCCCCCCCCCCTAAAAGTGTTTAAAAGCAGTTAAAAGGTATTTAAAGTGTGTTTGTAGGGGTATGAACTCACTTGGTAGTAGTGAAGATTCGGTGAAAACGATGCTTTGTTTGGGCAGCACTTCGACCGGAAAGGAGTCGATTTCTCGGAAAACTCGGGAACTTCAGGACTTCAGGACTTGCTTCAGGTCTCGGGATGATACCGAGGCTTTGGTGGTACTTCTTTGCACGTAAATCGCGGTAATATGGGTGAGAGAATGGTGAATTAGCAACTTTGGCCGGTTGCCCCTTCAAATCTATTTATTTGGCTGATTTCTTGATTTTCACGTCGTGAACAATATTTTCACGTCGTGGGCTTGATCGTCACTACATGAGTCATTGCAAGTTGGGTCTGGCAGAATCCAGGAGGTGTCAGAAGACATTTCATGTGGTGAACACTGATTTCACGTCGTGGTCTCAGACAGTTTTGGGATTTCGCGTCTCGAACTTCAGAAATTCATAACTTTCGCATACAAACTCTGTTTCTGACGTTCTTTATATCGAAGAGAAGGTGATATTATGCTCTAAAACTCTCCTTTAGACTTCGTCGGCAAATTTTGAATTTAAATTTTATTATATTTATTTTTAGTAGGCCGGGACAGGAATAGTCCGTTAGAAATTCATAACTCCTTCGTCCGACGTCCATTTTCATCTGTCTTTTCACCATTGGACTACTGTCGACGAGATCTTCAATTCTCGTTTAGGTTGCGTCGGCTAAAAGTCCCCCGATCTCTATTTTCAGTTTTTAGCTGTCTACTTCTATATCTGAAACTTCGAAAAATCATAACTTCATCATACGAAGTCAGATTTGGACGTTTTTTTTATGTTTGTTTATGATTTAATGATATCCACGACTTTCATTTAGATACCTAAGGTTAAAAAGTATTTTAGTAAAACCTCGCGTTTTAGGCTTAACGGTGTTTTACCGGTTTTGTTGCGGATCTTCGATTTGTCATAACTTCTTCGTTATAACTCGGACTTTAGTGTTCCTTATATTTTTGGAAACCTTATTACGATATCTACCACTTAGTACATCCCAATTATGATTACTGAAAAAATTTATTTTTGACCTAATTTTTACTTGTGTTATATTATCCCCCCGTTATAGAGACTTTCGTCCCGAAATTCGCATTTTGAATGGGAATACAATGGTTGAGGAAAGATGTGTGTAATTATGTTCCAATTGAATTTTCTTGTTCTCTAGTGAGCCCAGATCCTAGCATGGGTGTTCCTATAGACCTTCATTACTCCGTCTATTGCTTCGACCAGTAGAAGTCGTATGGATTTCGGTTTGTTTGACTATGTTCATCTAAATTTTAGCATTTTGCATTCGTAATACATGTCGTTTCATTTTGAAGTTCATGGTTGAATTCTTACCTAGTCTGTTTATCACCGCCTTGTGTATACAGGTTGCGTACACATTTGTAGTGATAGGTTAACCGTAATCATTCCTAACCTCTACGTTTAAGCTTGACTCGCCATGCGTGAGCTATTCCTAAATAGTTTGTTGGTAATACTTCGGGAAGGTTGCAAAGCATATAGTACTCCTCATATGAGTGCTACGGGATTTTGAATCTAGAAATGATTTGAGAGTTGTGTCGGGTTGATTGTTATAAACCGATAGAGCTTCGTTAGCCAACGGTGAAAGTGAAGGGTCTTTTCATAGCACATGCAGTTCGCATGAAGCCAATCCATTTCTAGTAGCAATTTGGGAACTTCTTATCATAACAGTTGTGAAGTCGATGGGAAGAATGTTATTAAGGTTGATTATTCTAGGCTCCTCACATATTATGTTCTGACTTATACAGTGAGTTGTGTTTGTTTCATAAAAAAGTTTATATAATAATAGATGAACTTATGAATGTTGAGGGATACATCATGAAGTGTAGCACCAAGAAATTTCTTTAGTATATATATATATATATATATATATATATATATATATATATATATATATATATATATATATATTTGTGTGTGTGTATGTATGTGTGTGTGTATCTGATACATCAAGATGTTGTGAAATTTTGACCTTATCTACAGGTCTACAGTATAGAAAGTTAATGAAAGTAAACCCTTTTAGCCACAGTCCTAGTTTACAATAAAATTTGGGATTTGTAGTGAAAACACAACTCGCGACCAGAATCGCTCGGATGAGCCTTTGATTCTGCTAACTGATGCTCCATATTGAGCATACACGCTCTCAAACACTGCTTGATGTGTTCAAAGTCCTTTGACTTCGTTTTGTGTTGTAGTTAGTTCTTCCGGAAGAATATCATTACGATTCACAGCTCCTCTAAGAGCGGATTCTAGTTGACGGATGCATACTGTATTGACTCCAGTGTTTGCTTCAATATTTACATGGTTCGTTGGATAGTTGTCCTTCCTTTCTCACCATTGCGAGCAACCCGACGAACTCGTATAGGAAGAATTCTGTCTACTGAGCCTCCCTCACACAGATTGTAGAAGCTTCGGTCTCCATTGTACGCAAGGGGTTGATCCTGTTCGCGACTCCACCTATTCAGGTTGGTTGCCCATAGAGGTGTCGAGCCATGAAATTTCGGTCGAGGATTAGGACTTTGGATCGGAGCCACTAAGGGTAGATTATTGTCCTTGGGATATGAGTCTGAGTCCTTTTGCATTCCCTCTTCTGGATCATTCTCTCTCTAACTCCCATTGTCTTGGTTCTGGTAGTAGAGATCCCCTGGTAGATGGAATCCGGGCATTGCGACTGTGCGAGAATAGAGATATAAGAATTGTCTTGAACTAAGGCACATAAGGTTGAACCTCAAAGATAAACTATTGTATGCATAAAATACTCCTATAGTAGTCTAAATGTTATGTTTCATTCTAAGGTTTATAAGTTTCGTAAGTTTTAGACTTATTGTCCACTGTAGCTATCCCCTGGCATATGCTGGTCGGCTCTCAAACAAATATAGTTGATCTGGCTATATTCATCCCAGTCCCAATTACATATTCCAAGGCATACCTGTATTGCACAACTCATCTATAATACTTCTATATTGGTTTCATTATGATACTAACCCTGTTATATAATGGATGCACGTATACTTTTGTAAAATTTATTTTAAAAAGTATAACTCTAAGTCAGAGTGATTTTGCCCAGTTGTGTTTATAGTTGTATATCAAAAATGGTTTTGATATACTTAGTAAACTATAGACAATGCTCTGATACCAATCTGTCACACCCCCAAACCAGAATGGCGGAAACATTCGGGGGCGGAGTACGTCATATACAGTATCATAACAAGTGAATAGTAAAGAAAGTACACACGACCATCATATACATAATTGAAAAGTTTACATGATTGTAGTATTACATGTTTGTAAAAGTCAATTACAATATGATGTCGAAAAGATTAAACTAACACGTGAGCGTAAGTCTTCAAAAGTAGTTGCTAACCTGGTTTAGCGATTCCCTAAGAATACAAGTTATTTCAAAGAAAAAGTGTCAACATTTAAGTTGGTGAGTTCATAAACTATTATTTGTGTAAATGAATGTTATTTGAAAAGCCCACGTTTGTTTTCAGTAAAATCTGATATATTTTCTTAAGAATGAAAACAATCATGGACTAGACGTAGTACCTAATGTTGACATTTGTCACCCTGGGGACTGAAGCTAACAGTCAGGGTGTGGAGTCGTTAGCTCCGTATGGATCTATACACACTTGTCACGCTCTCCCTCCAAGAGGCTCTGGTTATAGGTGGCGACATTTGTTTGGTACAAACAAAGCCATATGACATCACATGATTGCTAACAACAATGTTCACGAGTAATATGATGAAAAATCTTTTGACAATTCGAGATAACAAATAAGGCACATATGCAAAAGTGTGTATTTTATGTCAAAAATTATTATCCTTTCTACAGTGTTAACAAAGGCATAATAACAAATTGTGATTTTTCAAATACACGTAATGTTATAGTTGAAATGGTTACCCTTGATATGATGTAGTATGCAAACAAATAAATAAAACATATTTCATTTAAAAAACATATTGTATCCCCGGAGGGTAAGTTGTGTTGTGAGGTGTTTTGCTTGATAATAACTTGATAAGATAGTAAAAACAACAGTATGAAAAGTATAGCAAAAGACCGATGTTTCACACGATTTTAGCCATGCGCTTACTTGTATCCCCCCTCCCCCTTAAAAGTGTTTAAAAGAAGTTAAAAACGTATTTAAAGTGTGTTTGTAGAGGTATGAACTCACTTGGTAGTAGTGAAGATTCGGTGAAAACGATGATTTGTTCGGGCAACACTTCGACCGGAAAGGAGTCGAATCTAGGGAACTTCGGGACTTCGGGACTCGCTTCGGGTCTCGGGAAGATACTGGGGCTTCGAAGGTACTTCTTTGCACGTAAATTGAGGTAATATGGGTAAGAGGAGGGTGAATTAGCAACCTTGGCTGGCTGCCCCTTCAAATCTATTTATCGGGCTGATTTCTTGATTTTCACGTCGTGAACAATATTTTCACGTCGTGGGCTTGATCGTCACTGCATGCGTCATCGCAAGTTGGATCTGGCAGACTCCAGGAGGCATCAAAAGACATATCACATGGTGAACACTAATTTCACATCGTGGTCTTAGACAGTTTTGGGATTTCGCGCCTCGAACTTCAGAAATTCATAACTTTCGCATACGAACTATGTTTTTGACATTCTTTATATCGAAGTGAAGGTGAGATTATTCTATACAACTATCCTTTAGGCTTCAGCGGCTAATTTTGAATTTGAATTTTATTATATTTAATTTTAGTAGGTCGGGACAGGAAAAGTCTGTTAGAAAATCATAACTCCGTCGTCTGACGTCCGTTTTCGTCTGTCTTTTCACCGTTGGACTACTATCGACGAGATCTTCAATTCTCATTTAGGTTGCGTTGGCTAAAATTCGCTCGATCTCTATTTCGAGTTTTTAGCTGTCTACTGCTATATTCGAAACTTCGAAAAATCATAACTTCCTCACACGAAGTCAGATTTCTACATTTGTAACATCCTGAAATATCAAGAGTAGAGTTGAAGGGCTAAAAGGGTATATTGGGAAAGAGTGACTCGGCGAGTCCATGGATGGACTCGGCAAGTAGAGTCGCGATTTGGTCGCGTGTTTAGTAGCCAACTCGGCGAGTCAATGAGATGGACTAGGCGTGTAGGCGCTGAGTGAGAAAACCCTAATTCTCGGGGTTGAGCCCTATATAAAGGATATTATGTTTCCTTCCCAGCTTCTTTATCACCCCTTGAGTCCCAAAAACCCTAATTTCGTGGAGAAACCCCCCCATTGTTGAGCAAATTGGAGCTTGGAGAGGTGGTTGTTGAAGAGATCTTAGAGAAGAAGAGGCTTGGAGCAAGGGGCTTTGCTTGGAATTGAGTTTCATTGCAGTTGGGGCGTTCTTTTGAGGTAATATCTCATTTTTGAGCTGCTATTTCCTAGATGCATTATTTTGGGGGTATTAGAGATCATATCTTTGGATGTATTGGAGTTTAGAGGTTAGATCTGAGGTTGCTACCTCAGATCTGGAATGGAGAAGAGTTGGAATGCATGAAAGTCCCTGTGTTGAGTGTTGGATGAAGCTATCATGTCCAAAACCTTAGCCCTAATGTGCAAAATGCATAGATCTCTTTGGATTCACGTAAAGTTTGCCACTTTACGTGATGGTTGAGTTGTAGGAGGCTAGATCTATGTTTTGGATCAATTGCATAGCCTGGAATGCTTCTGTATGGATTCAGACCGGTGGTACTCGGCGAGTCACATGGGTGTACTCGACGAGTTGCTTGAAGATGAGCTGGAACTCGACGAGTTGGAAGAACAACTCGGCGAGTTGGATGAAGATGGCATGGAACTCGGCGAGTTGTATGAACATCTCGGCGAGTAGGTTGAAGATAGCCTTAGACTCGGCGAGTCTGTTCTTGGACTCGGCGAGTCTTGTCGAAGAGTCCCAATATTTTCTGGTTGAGTCGAGAATCGGCGAGTCGCGGGACGACTCAGTGAGTTGTGGGTGAGTGGACTCAGAGTTGTTGGACTCGACGAGTCTCGGGGTGACTCGGCGAGTTAGGTTGCGGATTGAGGGAAGTTCTGAGTATGGGGACTCGGCGAGTCATCGGGTTGACTCGGCGAGTAGAGTCAGTCAGGGGTTGACTTTGACCTTGTCCAAGGGTTGACCAGTTGTCTTTCAGAGGTATTTTGGTAATTAAGGGTATTTATTGAGTGAGTGTGTTGGTGTCCATTGGAGGAGTTCGTGTCGGAGCTTGGAGCAGCGGGATCTTATCCTTTCAGCCGGCAGTTTCGAGGTGAGTTATCCTCACTATATCAACAGGGTCTAAGGCACCAATGTCGACCCTTATCGGATTGAGATCCGGGTAGTTGTTGTTATGTTGCTGGTTTGATATGTTTGCATCCTGTGAGTTAGGATGGTATATGTTAGATACCTGATTGAGATTGGTATCCTGAGAGATAAGGAGATGCTTTGTTAGTGACCTGTTAGGTCGGTATCCTGGTTAGGATGATGATATGTTATGTGATTTGTTGATCCGTTTGTTGACTGTGAATTGCTATATGATTGTATGTATATGTGCACATGGTTGTTTGGACTGGAGTTGGGTTGAGGCGGGTCCTGCTGTGTGCTGTAGGCCAAGATACCCAGGGCGGACCGGTTGTCCCGAAGGCCCAGCGAGCGGTCCGGATAGGCTGTAGGCCCCGAAAGGGCGGACCAGACGTGCCGAAGGCTCGGAGAGTGGACCAGATAGACTGAAGGCCCGGTGCGGGCGGACTAGTCATACTGTAGACTCAGAGTGGACCAGGTGGATTGAAGTCCCGGGAGCGGGCGGACCAACTACACTGCAGACTCGATGTATGTGGATAGACTCGGAGGGTGGACCAGGTGGACTGTAGGCCGGTGCGGCGGACCAGTCACACAGTAGACCCCAAGTGCATGGCTGTTCTATGATTTGATATGTTGTGGCATGTTATGTGTGTATGGTGTTAGTGGTTGGTATTTTGGGGATATCTCACTAGCTTTCGGGCTTGCAGTTGTGGTTTCATGTTTTTCAGGTTCTTCAGGAGACTGTGGCAAGGCGATGGCGTGATCGTACCGTTCCTCGTAATTTTGTAGTAATGTGATTCTGGGAATACGTTAAATGTTTTATATTGAAAACCTTTTTGTAAAGATTTAATGAAATCGAGCTATTTTTGAAAAATTTAAAAATTGGTTGTATTTTTCGGTCGTTACAAGTTGGTATCAGAGCCTTGGTTTGAGTGAAGCGAAGAAACATTCGTGTGACTCCAGTCTCAAATCGAGGAGAGTTTTCAAAAGAGTATTTAAAATGGTTTTCAAAATGAGTAAGGGAGGACGCGGAGGTACGATCAGCCGGAGCCAGTAAGTAACCCCAAAATACCATGCATGTTATTTGTTTTTGAGTTTTGATAAAACAGTATGCTAGTGATAGGCTAGGGATCTTCAGGATTTCATGATAATGTTGCCTGATTTGTGATGCCTGTAGCCTAGGGTTCCTTATGGGAGATTTTCAGAGTTCCTCTAGTGATAAGGGTTGAGCGTTGTTATGCATGTTTCTCTAGGCTGTTATGGTAGTACTTCATACAAATATGGGTAGGTGTGGAAGGTAGTATGGGCCCGTACTACTGAAAGCACAGGACCCATACGCGTATCAGGGAAACCATGATCTCTAGGGTCGGGTTGAGAGAGTTGGATCCCAGGTTAGTGGGAAGAGTCTGAGATTTTATGTGGTGTTTTTTCAGTATGGAGATTCCGAGGCATGATGAGAGTGGATCCGGATCAGGATCAGGAGCAGGAGAGAGAGTTCCGGGCGGATCTGTACCGCCCGAGGTTATCGGTCAGATGAGCACGGGCGAGTTGGATGCGAGGATTCGTGAGATCCTGCGTGAGGAGATTGCCGAGTTGTTCCGGGCTGAGTTGCCAGAGTTGTTTGGGTCGATTAAGACCGCCATGGTTGAGTATTTTGATGAGCGCTATGCAGCTCTCACAGAGACGGCTGCCGCGGCAGCTACAGCGGCTGTAACAGCGGCAGGGGGAGGAGCTAGTCGGGGTTTTCAGTATCGGGACTTCGATAATACAAAGCCTCCCACCTTCGATGGAGTTCAGGACCCGATTGTTGCTATGAGATGGTTATCAGACGTGGAGGGGTGTTTCTTCACGTGTTCATGCCCTGCTGATCAGAGGGTGAGGTGTGCTCTGAACCTGTTGAGGCTCGGGGCGAAGGATTAGTGGAGATTGACCACGGGGTCATATTCGGATGCGCAGAGGGCTGCGGTTTCGTGGGATCAGTTCCGAGAGATGTTTAGCACTCATTATGTTCCGCAAGTTGCGAGGGAGAGATTGGCTCAGGAGTTCCTTGAGCTGAAGCAGGGTTCGGAGTCGGTGACTGAGATCACCAAGATGTTCACTGAGAGGGAAATGTTTTGCCCATAGTTCGCTTCGGAGCAGGCTCAGATGTCTCGATATCTGAGCATGCTCAAGAGGGACATCAGGCAGTTTGTGTCTGCACAGAGGTGTGGCACATTGTTGGAGTTGCAGGAGGCCGCCAGGCGGCGTGAGTTAGAGATTGAGTTGAAGTTGCGTGAGCTGAGGCAGGCTCCGGCGTAGTCGCAGCCGGCGTCGAAACGGTCCAAGACCGTTGATGTTAGAATGGGGGATCTGAGCTGCCACACTTGTGGGAAGTGTGGGAGGGGTCACACCAGAGTTTGTAGGTCCGGTGGTGCATGCCGCAAGTTCGGAAAGGAGGGGCACTATGCGAGGGAGTGTCGGCAGTCAGTGTCGGTTCGGGATTTGAGGATTTGTTATCATTGTCATCAGGCTGGACATTTGAGGGTCAACTGTCCACAGCTTGCTGTGGGACCGGTGCAGGCTCCAGCACCGGCCACTTTGAGGATCACCGTTGGAGGTCAGGGTGGAGCGGAGCCCCCAAGGGCTCAGGGTCGTGCTTATCAGCTTGCAGCAGAGGAGGTCAGAGCAGTGTCGGATGCAGCTGCGGGTATGTTTCTTTCTTGATATCTTGTTATCTTGTGAACATTGTGGTGTATTGTTTATGTGCTGGTATTTTGTTTGGTTTTCGATGTGGTATTCGTCATTTTGCGGGTTGTGGTTTTGGTTATGGGTTATTGTTTTGGGAATTTCATTGGTTATCATCCATGAGAGCTATTAGTGGAAACCTGACATTGGGTTGCAGGCGGGGTAGCATCTGCTTTCTGAGGAGTGGTTAGATGTAGATTGAGTTTCTTTCGAGCAGGTTGATCGGTGTTGATGTGAGATCTTGTTAATGTTGTTTATGCTTGTGGGAAGCAGTCCGCGTGTAAGTGTTTTCTTTGTGCAGAGTTGTTCTGAGAGGTCGGTGATGGCGACCGATGGTTGTTAATCAGTGCTACAAGTGGGGGAGAATTGGAGAATTCTCCGGGAGATCGATGAGTATTTGAGGGTGCTTAGCTGCTGGGATTCAGCAAGTGTTCTGTCAGCCTAGAGTATAGGCTGATAGGAGTAAGTGTCGGGCATGCGGGGCGGGATACAGACCTAGGGCATTTGATTGTGGAGGGCCTGGAGCAGACCGGGATCGAGTATGTATGATGGAGTTAGAGTTCGGAACCCCTAGAGGGCTAGAACGGTATGCATGGGAGGATTTCCGAGGGGATAGCTCGGAATGTTGAATGCTAGTTGAGCGGTCTGGATAGACTGAAGGCTGGTAGGCGTACCAGTCAGGCCGAAGGCTCGAAGAACGGTCCGGCCAAACTGAAGGCACTGAGAGCGGTCCAGATTGGCTGAAGGTTCTGAGAGTGGTCCAGATGGGCTGAAGGCCTGGTGAGGCGGTCCAGTCATGCTGAAGACTCTGCAGGTATTGTTGGATCAGTTTGAGGATATGGATTGTGTATGGGTCAGTGTGATTGCATTAGAAGGTCTGGCCCCGGGTAGTGATCTTGATTAGTGGAGATAGTGCATGGGCTTGAGAGTCCCTGCTGATGGGATTAAAACAACTTTTAATCTATGAAGATCGATTAGATCTTGAACAAGTATATGAATATGAAACAGTAAAAATGCAATAATAAGAACAAACAGCTTGAATCAAACGTGTCGAATGATTAAATAAAATCCTTAGAAGAGCTCGATTAAGAACATCAACTGTAAAGGATTAGAAGATTACAAGAACGATTACTGAAAAATATTGTACTCTTTGATCAATCGCCATGTCGATAATCTCTTGAATCTTAACCTAATATGCATGCAAGCATTAACTTAAATATAATACATAAAAGGCTCTCGGTTGGACAGGCCCAAACCGGAGAATACAAGGCTAAACAACGAGCCCAAAAGACGCAACAACAAAACTATCTTTAGCCCAACAATCTCCCCCTTTGCGTCAATTTGGAGCAAGACCTTCACTTCTTACTTGGGCCGGCGGCTGAAGCTGGTACCTTCTTCTTCACGGTGCTAAACAGACACTTGGTTATGGAGAGGATGGTCTATCTAAACCGGATGTACCAATTGATCATATCATTGAAGTACTTGGTGTCATCAGCCGAATTGTCTTTACACTGCTTGATGATAGATAAGATGTGCTCCAAGCAAGTTGTAGTGTAAAGATGTTTGTCAGCTAAAGCAAAGAGACACTTCTGTCCTTCGGCTCTAGTGAACATCACAGAGTTTCGCCTCGGATCTATCTTACCCATTTGCATTTGATTTAGATCACTGGCCGATCCCACAGGTGCGACTTTCGGTTTCTTCTTAAAAACTGTGGCGACCTCCTGATCTATTAGGGCCACCTCCATGATATAGCATGCCAGCATCCTTTTCACATGGTCTATGATGGGACCATATTCATATTCATTTGTCAGCAGGATATTGTACAAGACTATCCAATCATGAGGATTCAGATTGGGCAGATCCGCCAGGGAGATGATGTGGGCAGTTCTTGCAGATCCTCGGATGAGCTTGAACTTAACGTTTGTGAATCTCCCCACGTCATAGGGCTTTAGCACCCGAACATTAACAATCTTCTGGGCGCTCCATGTAAGGTATTGAGGGCGAGCGGCTTCCAGGTAGAATTCAATGAGCTCCCTGTCAAGCTCATCGTTCGGATGCAGGACTTCAAAAATGATAAAGAAGGCGTGGAAGATGAACGCCTTTCGAGTCAGCGGCATATCAAACTGTGAATCGATAGAGTTGTTGCAATCGAATGATATCACCGGCTCGAGCCATAGTATGCTTGGAGTCTCTATGGCCTCTTTTATCATGCGATCCCTGGTCCAGGCAGGGAAGAGCAACTTTCGGCTCTCAAGGAGATCGTGGGCTTCTTTTTGCTTTCGTTCGGCTTCTTCAGCCTCACGCGCCACACGACTGGCATCGTCATCAGCATTGCGACTGTTCTTTCTTTTTAACAAGTCCGCAATGGTCTCCTTGTCTTCATCTTCATCTTCATCTTCATCTCCTCCCTCTGCTATGTTTTTGCCCTTGTTCTTCACACCCGAACCCGAGGCATGACCAGTTGGGGGTGGTTCGGTTGTGTGAGTCGCATTAGAGGAAGGAGGTGGTTTCGATCCTTGCTTCATATCTCCCCCTTGTTTCGGAATGGACACGAAACTCGGTAGGTCTTCAATTTTACTTAAAAGGTCCATGGCCGGAGATAGTTTTTCAGCGAGGGTACGCCTCACTGAGTGGTTAAGGATGGGGTCGTGTGCCTCCAGGATGTTTGAGAGAGTTGCGTGGACATCCGAAACACACGTCTTTATGACCTCCCTCTCGGATCGAAGAGCATCCAATTGTTGCTGGGAGTTGGAAAGCTGCGTGCTCTTGACCTTCAGGGCGGTAGTCTTACTCGCCAAGACGTCCATCAGAGAATTTTCTGCCGCAAGATCTTCTTGTAGTTTTGCCAAGCGGGCATCGATGGAGGCACGTAGTGCCGAGTTGTCATCGCTAAGATTTTGTCTGAGGGTAGCGAACGAAGATAACTCCGTCGAGACAAACTGGGCCAATTGTTGAACAACTGGTTCCAGAGATGTCTTTGTGACTTCGGCATTCTCCTGCAAAGACTGCAGCAGGATAGAAGCGTCATTGAATAGTTTATCGACTTTTGCGGTCGCTGCCTCACAGGCTCAGGTGGAGGCGTCTATAGCAGCAGTTGCTGAGGCGACAGAATCATTTTGAGCCCTGGAGAAGGCGTCAACGATTTTCTGAAGGGCAGCTTCATACAAAGATGACTGCTGGTTGGAAGAGGAGGCGAGAAGCTGCTCAACCTTCTCGTTAAGCTCGCGAAGATGCTTCTTTGTCACTGGAGCATCATCCTCCTCATCACTCTGAACTTGAAACGGACTATAATAGATCGAATCGAAGTTCATGTGATCACCACCAAGGTATTGATCACTGCCATCGGAGGCGTCTTCCGGAGATTGAGGTGGTGGTGAAGCTGGGGGTGTTATGGGTTTGGTTGGTTCGGGTTGAGTGGGTGGGGGTTAGTTTCGGGTGGTTGTTGTGTTTCGGGTGGTTGTTGTGTTTCGGGTGGTTGTTGTGTTTCGGTTTGAGGAGGTTCGGTTACAGGTGGGGTTTCGGTGACAGGTGGTGTTTCGGTTGATGTGGTGAATATGGGTGGAGGTATGGGGATAGAGGTTGGGGGAATAGTGGGGTTTATGGTGGGAATGGAAATAGGTATTGTGGGTGGAGGTGAAGGAACTGGGGATTGATGAAGTTCCATCTCCGGGGTTGGGGACCGAGGGGGTGTGTTGCCTCGTTGAGGAGATTCGTCTCCTTGTGATCCATCAGAGTCCGAACTCCCACCTTCGGATTCGCTTGAAGAGGAGGAAATAACGAGCTTTCGTTTCGGTTGGGTCTTCCTCCTTTTTGGTTGTGGGGGTGAAGCAGCCTTCGTTTGTTTGCGCTTTTTTGGAGAAGGTCCCTTTGGAGCTTTGGACACTTGCTTCTCTTTCTCAGCCTTTTTGCCCCTGGCCACCGGTTTGTCGGCATCATGAATCGATCGTAGCATGTCCGGTGTCAGTTCCCTTGGACCAGTTGGCCTAAACTCTTTGATCGTTCTGATCAGTCTGCTGTCGGAGGGCACATCCCCATACATCGACTCCGGAATAGAGCCAATAAAAGAAAATTTTGATGCATCAGATACGATGATCTTCTTGGTATGAAATGTACCAATAGAAGACATCGATGCACCATCGGCTGTTGAAACATCGAACTTGTCCATGGCCCATCGTGTGATCAGGATCCAGAACCGGGCCAACGACACCTCAGAGTGTCGGGAAGAGGAAGAGAGGCTCTGAATCAGCTGTTGCCAAAGGACAAACCCATAGTCTAGGTTTATCCCGTTGTACACCCCATACATTATTGAAAGGAAAAGACGACTTGCACCATCAGATCCTGAGCTCCTCTCTGACAGTCCCTTGAAGAGAACTGTAAATAACCCATTCCACTGGGGCGGTAGGCAGGACTTCTTAAACCTGGCGACGGAGGTGAGAACCTCTATGTAGCCCATGTTGTAAAACATGTTGTACAACATCCCAACCGGAATCGTGTCCGGATGAACTCGCGATGAATCAGCTGCAAACCCTAACAAAGTGCAGAAACAGGGGCAAGAAATCGAAGTCTTGTGTTCTGCCACTTCAAAGAATACCCTGTCGACGGCCTTGTCATAGTAAGCCGTCGCATATACCTGAGATAAGGCCACCATTGGCACCGTTTCAATTCTTGACAATGCAGGAGCAAGCTGGGAGTACTTGAGGCATTCAATGACCGGCGACATATAGGAATCATACGCCAGTGGGTTCAGATCGATGACCAGGCATTGTTGAGGACGGATGGGGAGGATCTGAGAAGTAGCATGAACAGATGAAGATTCAGCCATTGTTGCAGGTTTGGAGAAGAAGAAGAACGTGAGAGTGTTTGGGAGTAATTTTGCTTTGGGAATTATGGGGGCAGTAAAGAGGTAAAAGGTGGTGTTGATGGGTTTTTATAGTGGGCGATAGGAGAGAGAAAAATCGTTTCAAATCTCTTATGGAAATACGAAACGGGTTTTTGGAGTGACTGATTGGTGACAGTTGGGGCGTGCGATGATCACGTAGGAGAGAGAGTGTCAGTTTCCTAGGATAACGCCGCCCAATAAGCGCCGGTTCAGAGAGAAGAACCGTTTCCATTTCCACACGCGCCTTTAATGCCAGATTGATGATGCTTCAATATCACACACGCGTCCATAAGTGTCAGAAAAAGCGCGGCCGATTCAAATTCACGTGCCCTCTTTTTTTTACCGTCGTTTGAATTTCTATCCATTTAACTCCCGCCGAGTCAGCAACTTTTTGTCTTTTCCTCTTCTGTTTTCAATTAATGACCCACGTGGCTGATTTTTTACCACAACTTCATTAGTAACCATCCAGTAATAATCCAGCCTGTAAATTAATTAGTAACGGAATTTTGGAAAATCTTGGATTTTCGTGCAAAGAGTGTAAAAGAAAAAGAAATAAAGCAACTCTTTTTAGGATAATCTGTGATGTCAATAACGACACGAAACTGATGATCCCGGGCACGAATCTCTTCCTTCAAGATCAAGAGAGACCTCAAAGTGTTAGTTTGGAATCCCGTTGAATTACAATCAAACATTTATTAAGAAATGTTGAAAGGCTTCTTTTAATTAGGCTAATTAAGGGTGGTTTCGCTTTGATTCAACAATTCAATTCTTGATATAAGAACGAATGTGAACAAAGTACTTGTGAGACCAGTGTAGTCTGTTGAACAAGTAGGTTGGAGTTGATTTTGTAGTGGCTTGGATTAATATGAAATCTCAGATAAAAATTTAAAACTAGATCCCTTGGGAAGAAATGTTATGGTATGTAACAATTTCATTGGAATCATGAAAAAAGAAAAAAAATTGAGATTCCATGAAGGTACATTCGACAATTCATTAGTGAAATCTTGATCAAATTAATTGGTCACCGTCAATTCGTTGGTGTTGAATTTTGGGTTTCACTCAGCTCGTAGTGGCACGAAACTAAGATCATAAACACAGATGTTGTGTAACCATAAACCTCAGTGGTAGTTTCTGAGAGTCTCAAGGGTTACAGTGATGATACGAATGTAATGGAGAAGTGTAGTGGGGATGGTGAAAGAAAACATAGTACCTCTGCTACGAAAATAAGGACCAAGCAGGAGACTCTGAACTCATGTGAGAAGAGAGTGAGGTAGCTCACGATTAGAATAAATGAGTTAGCCTTATTGGGAAGACAAGGTTTGTGTTTACCAGGTCATGAAGGCTATTATTCAAAATCTGATGAGGCTTGGGACACATACAGCAGCATGCTTCTAGGGACACTTAAGTATGCCATCAAATATATTCCCATAAACAAATGAGCACACAAAGAAAAAAAATAAATAAAATATTTTTGGAGTTTTTGAAATGTATAATAAAAAGAAAAAAAAATAATAAAAAAAATAAAAAACATAAGAGTTAAAATAAAATTAAGACCTAAACAAAAAAAATTTCGATTTAAAAAGAAAACTTGGAAAAAGATTGAAAAACCGAACCCGAACGTTCGGTTGGTTTCGGTTGGGAAAAAGATGAAAAACCGAACCCGAGCGTTCGGTTGAATTCGGTTCAGGAAAATTTTGAAAAACCGAACCCGAACCTTCGGTTGGTTTCGGTTCAGGAAAATTTTGAAAAACCGAACCCGAACCTTCGGTTGGTTTCGGTTCAGGAAAACTTTTAAGAAACCAAGGAGTTTAGATATGCGATTTGGAAAAAACTTTTTACATAAAGAAAAACAAATTTTGTACAAGAAATATACAACATAGAAAAACTACCTTTGAAGTAATGAGCGAGTGAGATGGTTGAACCGAACCCGAACGTTCGGTTGGTATCGCTTCTTACGTTTGAGATTGAGAGGTAGTGTGAGGTACTGACTCTGATTCCATCATACCTAGCCCTTGCAATATTTTATTGAATGATGCTTCAGGAAGAGCTTTGGTAAAGACATCAGCCAGTTGATCAGTGGTTCTTACGAAGTGAACTTCGACATTTCCATCTTCCACATGATCTTTAATGAAGTGATACCTCAGTGCTATGTGTTTGGTTTTAGAGTGTTGCACTGGTTATGACAGATCCTAATTGCACTTTCAGAGTCGCAATATAGTGGGATCTTCTTCATATTGAGTCCATAGTCTCGAAGTTGACTCTGGATCCAAATCACTTGTGATGTGCATGATGCAGCAGCAATGTAATCCGCTTCGGCAGTAGACAGCGACACACACGTTTGTTTCTTGGATTGCCAGCTGACCAACTTCCCATCAAGAAATTGACAGCCACCAGTTGTGCTTTTACGGTCGAGTCCACATCCTCCAAGCTCAGCATCAGAATAGGCTTGAACGAAGAAGCCTGAATTGGATGGATACCATAGACCTAAGGAGGTGGTTCGCTTGAGATAGCGTAGGATGTTTTTCACTGCCAGCATGTGAGGTTCGCGTGGGTTAGCCTGAAATCAAGCACAATAACACACAGAAAACATGATATCAGGCCTGCTAGTAGTTAAATACATCAGTGAGCCTATCATTTGACGATAGAGCGTGATATCGACAGCCGGTTTATCTAGTGAAGGGGTAAGCTTGGTGCCGAATGCCATTAGGACTTTTACTTTTGAGTCTCCCATCATTCCAAACTTCGCTAGGAGAGTCTTCGTGTAAGCTTCCTGATTGATAAAGATGCCTTCGGGTCCCTGTCTTATGTTTAAACCAAGGAAAAAGTTAATAGGACCCATTGAGCTCATTTCAAACTTAGTCTCCATCAGCTTTCTGAATTCAGCTGTTAAGCTGCGATTCATGGAGCCAAAGATGATGTCATCGACATAAATTTGAACTATCATAAGGTGGTTACCTTCCTTTTTGCGAAAGAAGGTTGGGTCAACCGAACCTTGTTTGAACTTAGACATCTTTAAAAACTTTGTAAGCGTTTCATACCAGGCTCTCGGACCTTGTTTGAGGCCGTACACAGCTTTATCCAGAATATAGCAATGATTTGGATACTTTTCGTTCACGAACCCAGGAGGTTGCTCCACATACACAGTTTCTTCGAGTTCTCCATTGAGAAATGCACACTTGACGTCCATTTGGAAAACCTCAAAGTTTTTGTGAGCAGCATAGGCCAGAAATATTCTAACCGATTCTAGCCTAGCTACTGGGGCGAACGTCTCTTCGTAATCTATTCCTTCCTCCTGACAGTATCCTTTGACCACCAGACGAGCCTTGTTCCTTATGACATTACCTTCCTTATCCATTTTGTTTCTAAAAACCCATTTAAGACCAACAACCGAAGCATCTGGAGGAGTTGGAATGAGGCGCCAGACTTTGTTCCTTTCAAACTCATTCAGTTCGTCTTGCATTGCTTGAACCCAATCAGAGTGATCGAGGGCAGTGTTCACTGTCTTCGGTTCAACTTTTGATACGAAAGAGTTAAACATACAAAACTCAACCTTTGAAAATAAGGATTTCTGTTTTTCCTTCAGCTGAGATTGGGTCAAAACCTTCTCAGATACATCACCAACTACTTGAGAGATAGGATGATCTCTGGTCCATTTGGTCAGAGGAGGGTAATTCGGATCGAAGGATGGATCTAGTTCAGCGTTGATCATCTCTTCTGGCTCAGATTGACTATCGTAATCAAGCGTCATATCATCATGCTCCCCCTCAATTGATGAGTCTTGAGAAACATGAGGCTCAGGGGTTTCTTGTGGTGCCGGACTTTCAGGCGTTGAAGCACCTTCGTTTGGAGGGGCATCTTCGGTTGGAGAGGCACCTTCGGTCGGTGAAGGACCTTCGGTTGAAGTAGTAGAGCTTGGCTCCCCCTGGACTAGTGAGCTTGGCTCCCCCTCGACTGAAGAATTGTTGGTTGGAGATTCATCAGAGGCCGATTCTCCTTCATGCATTCTTTTTGCAGCTTCTTCGACAATTTGCTTCATATGATCAATTTTGTTGTCAGCTGCACCTGCTTCTGAGAGAGAAGCTTTTTCCGGTTCATCAAAGAGTTCCAGAAAATTCTCGTACAAATTGGCAATCGAGACTGTGACTTGGCCAGTTTGAGGAAAGATTTCCCCGGTAGCGTCATCTATGGCCTGTAGCTTCTTGACATAGTTATCGTCGAAGGTCACATAGTATGTCTCTTCAATCCTTCTTGATCGTTTGTTTAGGACCCTGTACGCCTTGGATGTGAGTGAGTAACCCAGAAAGATTCCCTCGTCAGCTTTGACATCAAACTTGTTGCGGTGTTCTTTAGAGTTGAAGATGAAACACCTTGAGCCAAATACATGGAAAAATTTCACATTGGGTTTTCTGTTATTTATTATCTCATATGGTGTGAGCTTGAATCGCTTATTGAGATAGGACCTGTTCTGTGTATAACAAGCAGCAGAAATAGCATCAGCCCAAAAATAGAGAGGTAAGAAAGCGAAACTTAACATAGTTCGGGCAGCTTCACACAAGGATCGGTTTCGTCTTTCGACTATTCCGTTCTGTTGTGGTGTGTAGGGAGCTGAGAAATCATGACTAATTCCCTTTTCTGCAAGAAACGCTTCAAACTCCTTGTTCTTGAATTCGAGACCATTATCGCTCCTGATGTTTCGAACGACCTTCTTGAGCTGGACTTCAATCTGCTTAATGAACGCTTTCAGCTTTTGAGTCGCTTCAGATTTGAGCTTTAGAAAGAACACCCATGTAAAACGTGAGAAGTCATCAACGATAACTAGAATATACTTGCTACCACCGATGCTTTCGATAGATGAAGGACCACACAAATCGATATGAAGCAATTTGAGTGGTTCAACAACTTTTGTGTTAATTACGGATGGGTGACTTCGACGACTTTGCTTTCCCATTTCGCATGCAGCACACAAATGCTCTCTGTCAAACTTGAGCAATGGAAGACCCCTGACATGACCTCCAGTGACAAGTCGGTTGATATCTTTGAAATTGAGATGAGAGAGTCTTCTGTGCCACAACCAGCTTTCATCGGATTGAGCCTTTGATAACAGACATATGGCTGGGTTTCCTTTGATGGGTTTCATGTTTAGAGGAAACATTTCACCCTTTCGATCTGACTTCAGAATCACTTTCTTTGTCTTTTTCTCTATGATTTCAGAACCTTCATCATCGAATGAAACCTTGAGACCTGTACCTCCAACAAGCTGAGATACACTGATGAGGTTGTGTTGAAGTCCTTCCACATAGGCCACCTTCCTTATTGTAAAGTCTCCATTCGTTATCATCCCGTATCCCTTTATGGTGCCGAAAGAGTTATTTCCAAACTTGACGTTGCCACCATTAGCAAGAGATCTGTATTCCCTAAGCTCCTCTTTCCTCCCTGTCATGTGACGCGAGCAGCCACTGTCGATGTACCATTCTTCGTCAAACTGCTCGTCACGTATAACCTGCAAAAATTAAGCAGATTTAGGAACCCAAAGTTTCTTGGGTCCATGTGAGCTTTTCATGGGAATGGGAATAGTAAGAGAGACATCAACTAGATATGTTCGTTTTATTAGAGCTGTTTCATCTTTCTTTTTAATGGTAAAGACTTTTATTTTGTTAGAATTGGATGTGTTCGTTTTGGACTCTAGTTTAGATTCATCGACCTTCTGCTTTCCCTTCTGTTTAGCTGATGAATGAGGTTTTTGAGAGCCAATGGAATTAGCTTTAGAGCAAGATGGAGACGAGTGGGTGGAAGTAAAAGAACGAGAGGAATTAGGAAGAGAGGATTTGGATGGAGATGTCTTCCTGGCTGATGACTCTAGGTGACCCTTTTGTTTTTGATCGTTGGAGGGGCTGACCTTCGAGTCTTGTTCTCTTTTGATTTCTGAGCCGAACATCTGTGTTCGGTTGGAGTTGTTCTTGGAACCGAACCTTTGGTTTCGGTCGAAGTCCTTATCAGAACCGAGCCCTTGCTTTCGGTTGGTGTTTTCTTGCGAACCGAACCTTTGCTTTCGGTTGGTATTTTCTTGCGAACCGAACCTTGGCTTTCGGTTGGTATTTTCTTGCGAACCGAACCTTGGCTTTCTTACAGGATTGTTTTCATACTTCAGATTCTTGTCCTTGTGTGAATAGTATGCATTCTGGGAGTGCCAGAATTGTTTCCTTTCAGAAAGGTTTTTCCTGTATCTTTGGTTCCTTTCTATCTTCTTATCCCTCATCTGCTTAGGTTGATGATGAACGTTCGCTTTCGTTTTTGTTGTCTGCTTGGCTGGTTCCTTTTGAACTTCAGGAGTTTTACTTTGAGTCGAAGGAGCAGAGGGAATATCCGAAGAAGTATCAATTTGCGTTGAGGGAGTACAAGGAATGTCTGAAGAGGTTTCACTTTGAGCTGAGGGAGTGGAAGGAATGTCTTCTTTTGCTGATCTCCCATCCTCCTGAGGAATATCTTTCGTACCACTGGTGCTTGGCTCACTGAAATTATCAGGCTTATTCAAGGGTTCAGGTATGTATCTCCCTTTTCTCATCCAGGAGGTTCTCTCAGATAGCCCAACAGTTTCGTTTCCATTATCTATTGGAGCTTCCCAGAAGTACTCATCACAACCATCTGCATTGTCTTCATTAACAATAGCTGTGAGTTCAGCTGTTTGATGTTCGGTTACTCCAGTCACCTTATATACCTGATTCGGGGTGGTCCTGACCTTTTGATATACAACAGCTTTTTCTACTAATTTCGGGGACTTCTGTTGGGACAATCTAGCGAATTCCACAGAATTTTCAGAAATAAGATTTTTGTGGTTTTCAGTTTCGCTTTTAACGAATTCTGAGCAGTCAAGCGTATCCTCTACAGAGATTTTACTCATGTTTTCGTCCTCGTTAAGCTCAGATGCATTTTCAACATCGATTTTATTTTCTGAGCTTACGTTGGCGTTTAGAGAGTCAAATTTTTGCCTGGTTTCGGTTCTCAGTTTAAGTCTGTCGTTTTCGTCCAAAAGATTTTTAAGCATGTCCTTGTGGTCTTTGGATTTAATGAATGACTCAATTTTGTCCAGTCCATACATGTAGGTTGGATTGACATCATCAGACGATATCACACTCTCACAATTGTAGGCTTCGGCATCGATTTCATCCTCCTTAAATTCCAGGAAGGGCAAAATCATGCGATGGATCTTTTGGCCTATCTCACAATCCAAGTGAAGTTGAGTAATATTGGAATATAAACGTTTAGCTATTAAACAAAAAACATTTCGTTGTTTTAACAATTTTAAATTGTCTCTCTGCAAATAAATGTTTTTGTCTTTAACTTTAACTAATTCCGACTCTTTTAACTCAATCCACATTCGCCGCTCCTCACTCTTCGACGCCGCCCTGCTTAATTGATCAGTCAGGTTAGAATTGGTGACTCGAGTTTGAGTTAGGCTACTATCTAAATGAGAAATTCTTGTATTCATATTTTTTAGTTCTTTCTCATACGAGGATGATGGTACTTTAGATGAAATAAAAACAGATTGTACCTTCTTTATCAGTTCATCGAGCTCATTGAACTGCTGGCTGAGTGGTTTGGCCGTAAAGCACATATCCTCCTGCACCTTCGGTCCGTCGCTTCCTCCATCGGTGTTGTATCCCCTCATTTGTGATATGTCAGTCACCATGAAGCATTTTCCTCCACTTCTTTCCTCCTTAGCCACATACGCCTTTCCATGGGTAGGCTTCCTCACTTCTTCGTCTTCTGAGTCAGTAGACCAAACTTCGGTGCTACCGAACTCATCGTCATTAACCGAACCCTGCACAATAAGAGCATTAATAGAAGGGTTAGCGGTAGACTTCTTCTTTCTCAACTCATCCAATCTCTTCTGCAGCACGGCTTCCTCATCATTTCCATCGTCCTTCTCAGCCATCTTCTTAAGAACACAGTCCTTAGCATAGTGGTTCTTGCCACCACAATAGAAACAGCTTACTCCGGAATCGCCATCTGCTTTCGGTTCCTTCTTGGGTTCTTCAGCCTTCGGTTCATTGTTCACTTTTTCAGAGCTATAACTCCCCTGCCAGTTTCGGTTTTTGTTGCTGGGAATCTCTTTTTTATGAACCTTTTAGGATTGGATACCATCATGGCATAATCCTCAGTTGTGAGGTCATACTCTTCCAAGTTGAGCTCTTCATCCTCCATCACAGCTTTACTTTTAGATAGGAGGGCCAACGAACCAAGACTAGAAATAACGTTCTTCTCTTGAACCACAATCTTCTCTTGGGACTTTAGAATACCCACCAGTTTCGCCAAAGAGTATGATTTAAACTGTTCATGGGCTTTGACTGTGGAAACAACTGCTCTCCATTCAGATCGCAGTCCGTTCAAGAAATTAACCTTTTGTTCGATGAGCTTCCTTTCAATGTCGTGTTTGATCATCTTGCTGAGAAGATGATTGAAGCGATCAAACGTTTGGGTCACCGTTTCTTCAGCCCCTTGCTTGAATTCACCAAATTCAGATAGAAGCAAGGTTTGGATAGAATGTTCAAGATCTTCGTCTGTGGAATACAGTTCGCGAAGTCTATCCCACACTTCCTTCGCCGTAGTGCATGAGCTGACCAGTCTGAATGTGTCGGACTGAAGGACGAATCTGATCAACCTTAGCGCCTTAATATTGCACTGGAATTTGTCTTTTTCATCTTGCGCAATATTTGTCACGTCCTTAAGCAGATCATTGTATTCTTTTTGCGTTTTAATGATTTTGGACGTCGCAGAATGAGAAAACGGTCCATTGATGATGGCTTCCCATATGAGATAACCATTTTCCTCTGATCCAATCACGTAATCTTCAAAATGATGCGCCCATACTTCATAGTCATGGGTGTATAAGATTGGAATTTTTGTCGTCGAACCGATGCTGTTGGAAATGTTAATAGGGTTTGATTGCGTCGCGTCCATTATGATCGTAAAAACCTGTTCAAAGATCAGACTTGTAATAAAGCAGATTAGGGCAAAACAATAAATACTAAGATACGTCAATAAAGATGACGGCTCAATAAATATCGATGATTGCGGAAAAACCCTAATGGAAATCTTTTTCACAGAAAAGATGTGTATCGATTACACAGCCTCCTGCTCTGATACCAATTGATGGGATTAAAACAACTTTTAATCTATGAAGATCGATTAGATCTTGAACAAGTATATGAATATGAAACAGTAAAAACGCAATAGTAAGAACAAACAGCTTGAATCAAACGTGTCGAATGATTAAATAAAATCCTTAGAAGAGCTCGATTAAGAACATCAACTGTAAAGGATTAGAAGATTACAAGAACGATTACTGAAAAATATTGTACTCTTTGATCAATCGCCATGTCGATAATCTCTTGAATCTTAACCTAATATGCATGCAAGCATTAACTTAAATACAATACATAAAAGGCTCTCGGTTGGACAGGCCCAAACCGGAGAATACAAGGCTAAACAACGAGCCCAAAAGACGCAACAACAAAACTATCTTTAGCCCAACACCTGCGATGAGAGTCAGAGTATGTGTGTTGGATGGATAGTGGATACGCTAAAAAGGGTGGTGTAGCGTTGGGTGAGCACCGTGGCACTCGTCGGAGTGACAATGTGGTCAAGTGGATTCCTTGGTAAGGATAAGAGAGAGGTGTGTAACTCCGCGTAGGAGTGCAAGTTCATGGAAGTGAAAGCGGCAGAGCAGAGTTATGAATAGAGTAATTCGAGTATGGTTATTGAGCAGCATGTTTGCGGCAGTGGAATAAAAGCTCATCCGGTTTGGGATGTCTGCTGAGATCGCGGAGGGAATTCCGCAGACGTAGAGCCAAGAGACTCGGAAGGGATGCAGGGAGAGAGTCTTGGGCTCTCAGTGCGATTTTGATCAGGGTATTGGATATGTATTAGTGGTTCATCCTAGGGGATGTTGGAGGATATCATCAGTGTATCGGGTTTTCCCAACCTGAGGGTGCTGGAGCAAGTTCAGCATGTGTATGTGATTGCAAGAGGAGAACTCGTGGGAGTTGCTCTGAGATTGAGAATGGGTCTTTCCGTCATCACGAAATGGATATAGTGGGATTCGGATCGGGGATCCGATGGTCCATGGCTTTCTAGCCCTTATGGGTCGAGTGATTGTTGAGATTTGGGGCAGTGATGCTTCATGGGTAATGCTCGGTTATTGAGTGTGATTATCAGAGGGTACAGCCGGTGCCCGGCTCGAGAAGGTGGTCAGGTCCGTAAGGAAAGAGAAAGTGTGTTTGAGTTTCGATGGGTATGCCTTGAGGGACTTGGCCCGGTTAAGGCCAGGTGGCGCGTTGTGGGAGTATCTTTGGGATTGAATTGTTGTAGGCTTCGAGGACGAAGCCTAATTTAAGTGGGGGAGAATTGTAACATTCTGAAATATCAAGAGTAGAGTTGAAGGGCTAGAACGGTATATTGGGAAAGAGTGACTCGGCGAGTCCATGGATGGACTCGGCGAGTAGAGTCACGATTTGGTCGTGTGTTAAGTAGCCGACTCGGCGAGTCAATGAGATGGACTCGGCGAGTAGGCGCTAAGTGGAGAAAACCCTAATTCTCGGGGTTGAGCCCTATATAAAGGACATTATGTTTCCTTCCCAGCCTCTTTATCACCCCTTGAGTCCCAGAAACCCTAATTTCGTGGAGAAACCCCCCCATTGTTGAGCAAATTGGAGCTTGGAGAGGTGGTTGTTGAAGAGATCTTAGAGAAGAAGAGGCTTGGAGCAAGGGGCTTTTGCTTGGAATTGAGTTTCATTGCAGTTGGGGCGTTCTTTTGAGGTAACATCTCGTTTTTGAGCTGCTATTTCCTAGATGCATCATTTTGGGGATATTAGAGATCATATCTTTGGATGTATTGGAGTTTAGAGGTTAGATCTGAGGTTGCTACTTCAGATTTGGAATGGAGAAGAGTTGGAATGCATGAAAGTCCCTGTGTTGAGTGTTGGATGAAGCTATCATGTCCCAAACCTTAGCCCTAATGTGCAGAATGCATAGATCTCTTTGGATTCACGTAAAGTTTGCCACTTTAGGTGATGGATGAGCTGTAGGAGGCTAGATCTATGTTTTGGATCATTTGCATGGCCTGGAATGCTTCTGTATGGATTCAGACCGGTGGTACTCGGCGAGTCACATGGGTGTACTCGACGAGTTGCTTGAAGATGAGTTGGAACTCGACGAGTTGGAAGAACAACTCGGCGAGTTGGATGAAGATGGACTGGAACTCGGTGAGTTGTATGAACAACTCGGCGAGTAGGTTGAAGATAGCCTTAGACTCAGGGAGTCTGTTCTTGGACTCGGCGAGTCTTGTCGAAGAGTCCCAATATTTTCTGGTTGAGTCGAGAATCGGTGAGTCGCGGGACGACTCGGTGAGTTGTGGGTGAGTGGACTCAGAGTTGTTGGACTCGACAAGTCTCGGGGTGACTCGGCGAGTTAGGTCGCGGATTGAGGGAAGTTCTGAGTATGGGGACTCGGCGAGTCATCGGGTTGACTCGGCGAGTAGAGTCAGTCAGGGGTTGACTTTGACCTTGTCCAAGGGTTGACCAGTTGTCTTTCAGGGGTATTTTGGTAATTAAGGGTATTTATTGAGTGAGTGTGTTGGTGTCCAGTGGAGGAGTTCGTGTCGGAGCTTGGAGCAGCGGGATCTTATCCTTTAAGCCTGCAGTTTCGAGGTGAGTTATCCTCACTATATCAACAGGGTCTAAGGCACCAATGTCGACCCTTATCGGATTGAGATCCGGGTAGTTGTTGTTATGTTGCTGGTTTGATATGTTTGCATCCTGTGAGTTAGGATGGTATATGTTAGAGGCCTGATTGAGATTGGTATCCTGAAAGATAGGGAGATGCTTTGTTAGTGACCTGTTAGGTCGGTATCCTGGTTAGGATGATGATATGTTATGTGATCTGTTGATCCGTTTGTTGACTGTGAATTGCTATATGATTGTATGTATATGTGCACATGGTTGTTTGGACTGGAGTTGGGTTGAGGCGGGTCCCGCTGTGTGCTGTAGGCCAAGATACCCAGGGCGGACCGGTTGTCCCGAAGGCCCAGCGAGCGGTCTGGATAGGCTGTAGGCCCCGAAAGGGTGGACCAGATGTACCGAAGGCTCGGAGAGTAGACCAGATATACTGAAGGCCCGGTACGGGCGGACCAGTCATATTGTAGACTCAGAGAGTGGACCAGGTGGATTGAAGGCCCGGGAGTGGGCGGACCAACCACACTGCAGACTCGATGTATGTGGATAGACTCTGAGGGTGGACCAGGTGGACTGTAGGCCGGTGCGGCGGACCAGTCACACAGTAGACCCGAAGTGCATGGATGTTCTATGATCTGATATGTTGTGGCATGTTATGCGTGTATGGTGTTAGTGGTTGGTATTTTGGGGATATCTCACTAAGATTTCGGGCTTACAGTTGTGGTTTCATGTTTTTCAGGTTCTTCAGGAGACTGTGGCAAGGCGAAGGCGTGATCGTACCGTTCCTCATAATTTTGTAGTAATGTGATTCTGGGAATACGTTAAATGTTTTATATTGAAAACTTTTTTGTAAAGATTTAATGATATCGAGCTGTTTTTGAAAAATTTAAAAATTGGTTGTATTTTTCGGTCGTTACAACGTTCTTTTTATGTTTGTTTACGGTTTAATGATATCTACGACTTTCATTTAGATACCTAAGGTTAAAAAGTATTTTATTAAAACTTCGCGTTTTAGGCTTAACAGTCTTTTACCGGTTTTGTTGCGGATCTTCGATTGGTCATAACGTCTTCGTTATAACTCGGATTTTAGTGTTCCTTATATTTTTGGAAACCTTGTTACGATATCTACCACTTAGTACATCCTAATTATGGTTACTGAACAAATTTATTTTTGAACTATTTTTTGTTGGTGTTACATTATCCGCCCGTTAGAGTGAATTTCGTCCCGAAATTGGCATTTTGACTGGGACTTCAATTGTTGGGGAAAGATGTGTGTACTTCTGTTCCATTTCAATTTTCTTGTTCTGTAGTGAGCCCAGATCCTAGCGCGGGTGTTCCCGAGGACCTTCATTACTCTGTCTATTGCTTTGACCGGTAGAGGACGTATGGATTTGGGTTTGTTTGACTATGTTCATCTAAATGTTAGCATTTTTCACTCGTAATATAGGTTGTTTCGTTTTGAAGTTCATAGTTGAATTGTTACCTAGTCCGTTTATCACCGCCTTGTGTATACAGGTTGCGTACACATTTGCAGTGATAGGTTAACTGTAATCATTCCTAACCTCTTTGTTTGAGCTTGACTCATCTTGAGTGTTCTATTCCTATATAGTATGTTCGTAATACTTCGGGAAAGTTGCAAAGGATATACTACTCCTCATATGAGTGATACGGGATTTTGAAACTAGAAATGATTTGGGAGTTGTGTCGGGTATGTCATTATAAATCGATAGAGTTTCAATAGCCAACGGTGAAAGTGAAGGGTATTTTCATAGCACATGCAGTTGGCATGGTGAAGACCAAGCCAATCCATTTCTAGTAGCTATTTGGGAACTTCTTATCGTAACAGGTGTGAAGTCGATGGGAAGAGTGTTGTTAATGTTGGTTATAATGACATACCCGACACAACTCACATATTATGTTCTGACTTATACAGTGATTTGTCTTTATTAAGTGTAGCACCAAGAAATTTCCTTAATATATATATATATATATATATATATATATATATATATATATGTGTGTGCGTGTGTGTGTGTGTGTATCTGATAGATCAGGATGTTGGGAAATTTTGACGATATCTACACGTCTAAAGTATAGAAAGTTAATGAAAGTAAACCTTTTTAGCCACAGTCCTAGTTTACAATAAAATTTGGGATTTGTAGTGTAAACACTACTCGGTACCAGAATCGCTTGGACGAGCCTTTGATTCTGCTACCTGATGCTCCATCTTGAGCATACGCCTCTCAAACACTACTTGATGTGTTCAAATTCCTCTTACTTCGTTTTGTGTTGTAGTCAGTTATTCCGGCAGAATCTTGATACGATTCACAGCTCCTCTAAGAGCGGATTCTAGTTGACGGATGCGAACTGTATTGACTCCAGTGTTTGCTTCAATATTTACATGGTTCAGTGGATAGTTTTCCTTCCTTTCTCACCATTGCGAGCAACTCGGCGAACCAGTATAGGAAGGATTATGTCTGCTGAGCCTCCCTCACACAGATTGTAGAAGCTTCGATCTCCATGGTATGCAACGGGTTGATCCTTTTCGCGACTCCACTTATTCAGGTTGGTTGCCCATAGAGGTGTCGAGCCATGAAATTTCGATCGAGGATAAGGATTTTGGATCGGAGCCACTAAGGGTAGATTATTGTCCTCGGGATCTGAGTCTGAGTGCTTTTGCATTCCCTCTTCTGGATCATTCTCTCTCCAACTCCCATTGTCTTGGTTCGGGTAGTAGAGATCTCCCGGTAGATGGAATCCGGCCATTGCGTCTGTGCGAGAATAGAGATATAAGAATTTTCTAGAACTAAGGCACATAAGGTTGAGCCTCAAAGATAAACTATTATATGCATAAAATACTCCTATAGTAGTGTAAATGTTATGTTTGATTCTAAGGTTTATAAGTTTGGTAAGTTTTAGACTTATTGTCCACTGTAGCTATCCCCTGGCATATGCTGGTCGGCTCTCAAACAAATATAGTTGATCTGGCTATATTCATCCCAGTCCCAATTGCATATTCCAAGGCATACCTGTATTGCACAACTCATCTATAATACTTCTATATTGGTTTCATTATGATACTAACCCTGTTACATAATGGATGCACGTATACTTTTGTAAAATTTATTTTAAAAAGTATAACTCTGAGTCAGAGTGATTTTGCCCAGTTGTGTTTATAGTTGTATATCAAAAATGGTTTTGATATACTTAGTAAACTATAGACAATGCTCCGATACCAATCTGTCACACCCCCAAACCAGAACGGCGGAAACATTCGGGGGCGGAGTACGTCATATACAGTATCATAACAAGTGAATAGTAAAGAAAGTACACACGACCGTCATATACATAATTGAAAAGTTTACATGATTGTAGTATTACATGTTTGTAAAATTCAATTACAATATGATGTCCAAAATATTAAACTAACACGTGAGCGTAAGTCTTCAAAGGCAGTTGTTAACCTGGTTTAGTGATTCCCTGAGAATACAAGTTATTTCAAAGAAAAAGTGTCAACATTTAAGTTGGTGAGTTCATAAGCTGTTATTTGTGTAAATGAATGTTATTTGAAAAGCCCACGTTTGTTTTCAGAAAATCTGATATTTTCTTAAGAATGAAAACAATCAGGGACTAGACGCAGTACCCTATGTTGACATTTGTCACCCCGGGGACTGTAGCTAACAGTTAGGGTGCAGAGTCGTTAGCCCCATATAGATCTATACACACATGTCACGCTCTCCCTCCAAGAGACTATGGTTATAGGTGGCGACATTCGTTTGGTACAAACCAAGCCATATTACATCACATGATTGCTAACAACGATGTTCACGAGTAATATGATGAAAAATCTTTTGACAATTCGAGATAACAATTAAGTCACATATGCAAAAGTGTGATGTTTATGTCAAAAATGATTATCCTTTCTACAGTTTTAACAAAGGCATAATAACAAATTGTGATTTGTCAAATAAACATAATGTTATACTTGAAATGCTTACCCTTGATATGATGTAGTATGCAAACGTATAAATAAAACGTATTTCATTTATAAAACATATTGTATCCCCAGAGGGTAAGTTGTGTTGTGAGGTGTTTTGCATGATAATAACTTCATAAGATAGTTAAAACAACAGTATGAAAAGTATAGGAAAAGACCGATGTTTCACACGATTTTAGCCATGCGCTTACTTGTATCCCCCCTCCCCCTTAAAAGTGTTTAAAAGCAGTTAAAAAAGTATTTAAAGTGTGTTTGTAGGGCATGAACTCACTTGGTAGTAGTGAAGATTCGGTGAAAACGATGCTTTGCTCGAGCAACACTTCGACCGGAAAGGAGTTGAATCTCCGGAACTTTGGGACTCGCTTCGGGTCTCGGGATGATACCGGGGCTTCGGAGGTACTTCTTTGCATGCAAATCGAGGTAATATGGGTGAGAGAAGGGTGAATTAACAACCTTGGCCGACTGCCCATTCAAATCAATTTATCGGGCTGATTTTTTGATTTTCAGGTCGTGAACAATATTTTCAGGTCGTGGAACGCTCTTTCCTATTTCTCTTACCAGTCAAAGGCCATGCCTTTCTGGGTCAAGGTTGTAAGAGGTTTTTCTATGCGGGAGAAGTTCTGAATGAACCTGCGATAGTAGCCAGCTAGACCTAGAAATTGACGAATTTCTATAGGTGTCTTCGGTGCTGACCAGTTCTCAATGGCCTTGATTTTGGAAGGGTCCACGTGTATTCCTTCTTCGCTAAGAACATGACCCAAGAATTCGACTCGTCGGATCCAAAATTCGCACTTGGAGAACTTCGCATAGAGCTTCTCCGCTGGCAATGTTTCTAAGACCCTACGGAGATATTGACTATGTTCCTCCTTACTTCGAGAGTAGATAAGTATGTCATCAATGAAAACAATGACGAACTGATCCAAGTAAGGACGACACACCCTATTCATCAGGTCCATGAATACTGCGGGCGCGTTAGTTAATCCGAACGGCATCACCACAAACTCGTAGTGTCCATAACGAGTTCGGAAGGTTGTATTGGGAACATCCTCCTCTAACACTCGTAGTTGGTGATATCCAGATCTTAGATCTATCTTCGAGAAGTAGTTGGCTCCTTGAAGTTGATCAAATAAATCGTCAATGCGGGGCAAAGGATAATGATTTTTAATGGTAAGTTTGTTGAGTTCTCTATAGTCGATGCACACCCCAAAACCAAGAACGACGGAAACGTTCCGGGGTGGAGGACGTCATGTACAGTATCACAAACAATGTAAAGTAGTAAACAAGCAACAACGTCATCCATTACATTAAAAGTAAAGTTTTAATACATGTGTGTTCTTTCAATGTAATAAGACACCAAAAATACAATCAAAATAAAAGACGAGTCTTGTTTGTGCTCCGTCTTCTCAAAACATGGCCATCATACCTGTCTACTGGTGACCTGAGAATACAAGATATTTTGAAAGCGGGTATCAGCCTAAAGCTGGTGAATTCATAAGTAATTAAGTGTCATTGTTTTGTTTTGAGAAAACTGTTATGAATACCCTGTAAATCTTTAAATGAAGCAGTTGATGTAAGTAATGAAAAACCCTAGAAAATCCCTTATTTCCTACTAGTATGAGATGTACTCTTCTACCAAGACCCGAATGTTTTGCAAGTAAAATGATAGTTTTTCCGTTCTATTGACTAGTACTAAAAGTACTTAGTCTAACTCCTCGTTTATGTGAATATATCACAAAATAAAGTTAATAGGAAAATGTACTAATGTAATTGTTATCCTTTGGTACTAGGACTAACATGACTTCGCGATTAGCGAGATGTATAAACTAATGAACATCCGTAGATTGTTCAATTTTCCTCTGGAGTATACAGAAGGGGGGAGGAAGGGTTAGTCCTGCAATCGATTCCCTAATATAAGTATTAACCGTAGGCATCCGTAGATGTTCATCAACCTCTGTAGCGAACAGTAGGCTCGAGGAATGGTTAGTCCTGTAACTGTATTCTAATATAAGTAATAACCGTAGGCATCCGTAGATGTTCATCAACCACTGGTGCTAATCAGTTGGGCTTCGGAATGGTTAGTCCCGTCTAGATATCCCGTTGAACTGGGATAAGCAGGACAATTTACACAGAAGGTACTAATAAATCATCCTCGTATCTCTAGGTACAAGTATCCATGTAAGTGTACACAGGAAAATGTATCTATGTAATGGTACTCATGTAATGTATTCATGTACGGTACTCATCTAATGTATTCATGTAAGGTACTCATGTAATATATTCATGTAAGGTACTCATGTAATGTATTCATGTAAGGTACTCATGTAATGTATAGTGTAGACTCATGAATGAACTGACTCTAATGTAATTCCTTGTAATAGGAATAATGTTTTGTATCTTCTAACTATCCCTATGATAGTAACTGGAAGGTAATTGGTTGTTCAAGTAGGTTGATACACCCTTGCTACACAAGAGTGTGGGAAACTGAATGAATGATGAAAACTATAACATCAATACATATATAAGAACATAAGTGTATAAGTATAGTTTTATTCAAGAAGGTAAAAATGGTTTTGTAAAACATCTATGAGTTTTGAACAAAATTAACAATGACTTGATGTCATTTTAATAAACATTTCATAAGTAATACATTTGCTAACAAAGTATGTTTAATATAGAAAACCATTTCATGCATCACATTTTGAAGTATGTGAAATCTGCTGGATGAAAACATAGTTATAAATACATATGAAAGATTTGATAACATGCTATTTTCTACTTGTATTCCCCCCCCCCCCATTAAAGCATTTAAAATCATTTAAACATTGATTAAGGGGTATGAACTAACCTGTAGATGGTGGTTTGGATGTACTGAACGGTGTCAGAATGTTAGGTGTCAAGTGAGGACTTGTACACACACTATGATCCTAATGAACATATAATCACACATATATGCACCCAACTAGTCTTAAACTACTAATTGTAAATGTTAAGACATCCTAGAACATGATAAACACTTTATATAAGTGTTATAAGCCCTAAGGATTGCATCTAATTTGTTATGGGACTAGGCTAATGGGTTTAGGGTTCCAAAGGACCCTATACATGAGTTTACTCTCCAATAAACCCCACACAAGGAGTTTACAGTCGTAAACCCTTGAGTTTATGGCCATGAACTCCTAGGCTTACTGTCCTTTGGTGCTTTGAGGTTCTAAATGGTCCCTATAAGCATTCCAAGTTGGTGGATTAATTCTTGGAAGGGTTTAGGGAACTAATACACTCCTTTGAGGAGTTTACGGCCCCAAGGCCAATTCCTTTTGAGTTTACTGCCGTAAACTCATATGGAAGGGGTGTTTTTATGCTTTCAAGTCCCAAGCTCATGTAGGATAGGTTCTAGACATTTATCTAAGGCTAATGAAGGCCATAGGCACACATTGGTACCCTTCCTTGATGTTCACGGCCCAAGAACCATATTAGGGTCATAATCTCTCTTTGGGAGGGGTTTTTGATGTTTTAAAGTGCTTAAATTAACTAGGAGTAAATCTAGTTAATTGTCTAAGGCTTTAGGAGTGTTAAAAGCACTCTTTGGCCCTTGTGTTTGGAGTTCTCGGTCCAAGAACTTCTTGGGCCGTGAACACCTAAACATTGGTGTTCTTGGGGTGATTTCTAGTCATATACACACTAGCATACAAGCCTAAGGTAGTTACATATCACGGGGGAAGGACTAGGCATCAATTTAAGAGTTTACTCCCCAAGGTGTTCTTGGGCGGTAAACTCTTGAATCTAGTTGTTTTTTTATGCAATCGATGTTATTAAGCACTTTACTAGCTATATAATATTACTAGAGAGAGGTACTCATGATTTTGGATGAAAAGCCGAAGATCCGTGAGAGAGAAAATGGCTTTTCTCTAGATGGAAATGTAAATAATGAATGAATACGGTTCAGAATTCTATATATAGTCCTAGAATTTTTGGCAGAAAATATTTTATTCCCGGAATGAACTCTAATGTAATAGAGTTTTGGAATAACAGAGTTGCACGAAACCCTAGTGCATCCACTCTCCTGAAAATTTACTGTGACTGTTATAACTTCTATTGACTTGATAATGTTCGTACAGAACGGAAATTTCGGGTTGTCACAATAATCTCCTCCATGATAACAACCCGAATGAAGGATGGTGAACCCATCACAGGCCACATGCAGAAAATGCAAAGGTATGTGGACCGTTTACTGAACCTGAATGTGAACTTCCCCGAGGAGTTAGCAATAGACATAATTTTTCACTCCTTACCATCGTGTTATGATCAATTATGCATTACATATCACATGAACAAGGAAGAAGTCACCCTCAACAAACTTCAAGGACTCTTGAAGACCGCGGAAAGTGGTCTAAAGGGTAAGTCGGTTGTTACTACTCCTACTCTTACTCCAACTGCGGCCAATATCTTGGCAATCGGGCATGGAAGAGGGAAGAAGAGAAAGAACCCTTCTAAGGGTACCAAGGGTAAGACCCTTGAAGGCTCCTCTTCAAGCAAAACCAAGACAGGTTTTGTCACTCCTTCTGCTAACCCTAATGAGGCTGAATGCTTCTATTGTCATGAAAAGTCGCACTGGAAGTGAAAATGCCCAAAGTACCAGCCAGATGTGAAGGATGGGAAAGTAAAACCCAACCATGCAGGTATATACACTATATTGTCTAATAACTCACCTCATTCTAGGTCTTCGGTCTTTGACACAGGTTGTGGTATTCACATATGTTGTGATTTGCAGGGACTAAGAAGAAGTGACAATGTGGAGCAGGGAAAGATAAACTTGATCATAGGAAATAGGAAAGCTTCACCTGTCACCAAGATAGGAGTTTATTCCTTAGTGTTAAATAGTGGGTTTACATTAGATTTGAATAAGTGTTATTATTCACCAAAAATGGCAAGAAATGTTATTTCCTTTCATGCATTGTATAAACAAGGTTTTACCTTCTATTTTGATAATAATAATGGTAGTATTGATGCTTTCTTTAATAATGTTCATTATTTTAAAGCATTACCTTGTGATGGCGTGTATGAAACTGTATCTGTTGTAGATAATCTACGAAATAATGTATTGTATATTGACTCTTCAACTAGCTTAGACAAAGCATCTTTATGGCAGTGTCGTCTTGGACATGTAAGCAAGAAACGCATAGGCCAACTCCAAAAATATGGAGTCTTGGAGTCGTTTAACCTAATGTCATATGATAGTTGTGAATCTTGTTTGCTTGGTAAAATGACAAAGTCACCTTTTACTGGCACGTGTGCTAGGGGTGAAGGTTTGTTGGAACTCATACACACGGATGTGTGTGGACCCTTCAGAACCGCCACAAGAGATGCTAATCAGTTTTATGTGACTTTCACTGATGATTTTAGTAGATATGGATATGTCTACTTAATCAAGCATAAGTCGGAAACCTTTGAGAAATTCAAAGAGTTTAAGCAAGAATTCGAGAATCAGTTGGGCAGGAACATTAAGATGCTTCGATCCGATCATTGTGGTGAGTATCTTAGTACTGAGTTCCTTGACTATCTTAAGGAATGTGGGATTGTCTCACAATTGACACCTCTTAGGACACCACAGTTGAATGGTGTAGCTAAGAGGCGCAATCGGACCTTTTTGGACATGGTTTGTTCCATGATGAGTCAAGCTTCACTACCAATCTCAATTTGGGGGTATGCCTTAGAGACTGTCGCCCATATCCTTAATCTAGTCCCTACAAAGAAGGTTTCCAAAACACCTCACGAGATGTGAACTGGAAAAGTTCCCAATCTAGACCACATCAAGATTTAGGGTTGTGAGGCTTTCGTGAGACGCGAGACTCACAATAACCTCGAACCCCGAAGCGAAAGGTGTATTTTCATCGGCTATCAACAAAAATCCTATGGCTACATCTTCTACAGACCCAGTGATAATGTGGTCTTTGTAGCAAGAAGAGGATTCTTTCGAGAGAGAGAGAATTCATGAGTCAAGGAGACAGTGGGAGGCAAATTGACCTTGAGGAACTTCAAGAGTCAAGTGGTGAAGGAACCTCAAACCCTAGCCCTCAACCTGAGGAGGAAACTCCTGTTGAGCCGACTGAAGAATCTATACCTCTGAGGCGTTCCACCAGAGTTAGGAATGCACCTAAGCATTATTATGGTTTCCATATTATTGCATAAGGTGAGACACTTATCAATGATCACACACTGGCAAATCTAGAAGAGCCTAACAGCTACACGGAAGCCATGGCAGGCCCTGAGGCTGCTAAATGGAAAGAGGCTATGGTTAGCGAGATACAGTCCATGTATGACAATCAAGTTTGGAACTTGGTTGACAATGTACCTGAACGTAAGATTGTTGGGTGCAAATGGATCTTCAAGAAGAAGACCGACATGGATGGTAATGTACACACTTATAAGGCACGACTGGTTGCAAAGGGTTATTCTCAAACTCCGGGAGTTGATTATGATGAGACCTTTTCACCAGTGGCCAAGATTAAGTCTATTAGGGTTCTGTTAGCCATTGTTGCATTTCATGACTATGAAATATGGCAAATGGATGTCAAAACCGCTTTCCTTAATGGAGAGTTGGCTGAAGATGTTTACATGGTTCAGCCAGAGGGTTTTGTCAGTACAGAGTACCCCAATAGATTGTGTAAACTCGAGAAATCCATTTATGGATTGAAACAGGCACCTCGCAGATGGAATCTTTGCTTTGATGAGAAAGTCAAAGACTTTGGCTTTTCAAGGAGTGAAGATGAATCTTGTGTCTATATCAAGGCTAGTGGGAGCATAGTCAGCTTTTTGGTACTGTGGAAATGACATCTCAACCCTGCAGGAAGTAAAGTCCTGGCTTAGGAAGTGTTTCGCTATGAAGGACCTTGGTGAAGCTGCCTATATCCTTGGGATAAGGATTTTGAGAAATAGGAGTAAAAGACTAATTGAACTTCAGCTGTAGGATCGATCATATATGCTATGACATGTATTCGACCTGATGTAGCCTTTGCTTTGAGCATGGTTAGCAGGTATCAGGGGAACCCTGGCAAGGCACACTGGACTGCAGTAAGAATATCCTAAAGTACCTGTGAAGGACTAAGGACTGGATCCTTACCCTTGGTGGGAGTGATGACTTGAGAGTTGTAGGGTACAGTGATGCTAGCTTCCAGACTCACAGGGATAATTTCCGCTCTCAGTCGGGCTGGGTCTTTACTCTAAACGGATGGGCAATTACTTGGAAAAGTTCCAAGCAGGAGACAGTGGCTGATTCCACTTGTGAATCAGAGTATATAGAAGAAAGCGAGGAAGCAAAGGAGGCTATATGGCTAAAGAACTTCATCGGAGACCTTGTAGTTGTACCAGATATAAAGGAGCCAATGGAGATTTTCTGTAGGGGTGTGCATGGGTCGGTTTGGGTCGGTTTTGGACTCAAACCCAACCCAACCCATAAATGGTCGGTTTCTGGTTTTTAGAACCCAATAGGATCGGTTTCTGGTCGGTTCGGTTTCTTGGGTTATGAGGTCGGTTTGGGCGGTTTTTCGGTTTCTTGGGTTCAACCCATACACTCACGGGTTCTGGGTTTAAACCCATGGGTTTAAGGTTTTAACCCATTTTCCATAAATGAAGCAACAACTTAGATACTTCAAAAAATAACAAATTGAAGTTAAGTACTTCAAAAAATATGAGTCTTACAACAAATAGTCAATTACAACTTACAACTAAAGCCCGAAATAGTCTATTACAACTAAAACACAATCAAGTATGGGTGGTTTTTCGGGTTGGATGGGTCGGTTTCTTGGGGCGGTTTGTCGGTTGTAAGTATGGGTCGGTTTCTTGGGTTGGATGGGTCGGTTTCTGGTTAGAAACCGAACCCGAACCCGATTTTTCGGTTTCTAAAAATATCAAACCCAAACCGTCGGTTTTGCTTCGGTTTCGGTTTTTTCGGTTTCGGTTTTGTCGGTTTTAGTCGGTTTCTCGGTTTTTTGGTTTGGGTTTGCTCACCCCTAATTTTCTGTGACAGCAATAGTGCGGTTTCCATAGCCAAGGAACCAAGAGATCATGGGAGATCCAGACACATCGACAGAAAGTATCACTTCATTAGGCATCGAATAGAAGAAGGAATCCTCGTGGCAAAGAGGGTATCATCGGATGAGAACCCAGTAGATCCCCTCACGAAGGGACTGACTCGAGCTAAGCATCTCCAGCATGCGCGGAGCATAGGGCTGAAGGATGATATTAGTTTTAGTAGTTAGATAATCTCAAAATTTGTAAAATGAAATTGACATTTGATGATAAATGAACGTTGTTATTTATGAGTAAAGTGTTGCTATCACTTGTCAATCATTTACTATATTTCTTTTGCATGTTTTGACTTCCAGAATAATTATGTTTGGTATATCATATTATTTGAACCTCCACAGTCGGTCATATGTCGGAAGTAGGTATGAATCATGATTGTCATGATTGGTTGCAGAGATCTAAGATGTTGGACATCGCTACAACAATCATGAGTGCTCATAAGTTCTGAGCATTGGACTCAACCCACGCGCATTGGAATCACTTCATGGAATTTATGTTGAGTGATCGTGAGACGGTAATATCATATAACTCTTCAAACCTAGAGATATGATTTGTTACCTATAAGTTGGTTATGCGTTGATTGTACGAAAACGCATTGGTAACTCGATGTTATAAAACGTACCATTGTGTGTAATTCAAAAAGTAGTAGAGCAAACATATGAGTCGAAGTTTATCTGTTCCTTCTAGGATTAGAAGCGATATTTGGGCCCCTCAATGATTTTGTTTTGACCTATGTACCGTGCCCGGTCAGAACTAAATTGATGTGTTCAGTTAAGTTCTATGTCAAACAAATCGGCAATCGGGAAACAAACGTTGGACAATAAGTAAGACCATGTTCCATGTATTTGTTCGGCTGATATCTAGAACAGAGGATTATATGATCACTTATCTAAAATGGTGCGTTCTAGTTCAACAGAGTTTAAAGAGCTACAATTGTTGATTGGTTCCTAAAGTCATACTTGCAACTATAGTTATTAGACTTATCCAAGTGGGAGACTGTTGGATATAGTGTCTAAGTTCATAACTATATTTGGTATGTACTTGACCCGACCCGGCATGGTCCATTTGGGTTGCACTTCACCCGAACAATTTATGGATAATCTTTAGAGAATAGTATAAGTTATGATTTATTAATATATTCTAAGTTCTAATATATTAATATAAGATCATATTATTTAATTAGTATTGATTTATAATTAATCTAGGATTAATTTAGAGATCAAAAGTATTACTAATTAAATATGGGCTCCTATATTTATATAGTGTGGGCTAATGCTCATTTGGAATGGGCTAGGCTTGCATAGAAAGTCCATGGATACTCCATGGAGCTTTAACCCATGGATCTCATGGAAATGAAGAGACATGGGTATTAGGGTTTACATAGATGTAACCCTAATCCACCACACTATATAAAGGAGGCTTTGGTTCTTGAAATCACACTAGTTATGGGGAGTAAAGTAGAGGGCCGATTTCAAGATAGTTGTGACTATTCTCTCAAGGTTCCAATTTTGTGGTGATTTGTGATTTCCATTTGAGGCATCCACACTATTGGTGCTAGGCTCTAAAACTCCAAGCAATCAACAACTACTACAAGGTAAGTAATTCTACTAGCTTTATTTGATTCAAGTTCCCCATGCCATGCTAGATAGGATAAGAACCTTGGAAAATAATTATTAGCATGTATCTTAGACAAACATAGATCCAAGGTTTATTAGGGTTGCATGTACACTTAGGAAGTGTTAGAATGCTCAAAACCCATCAATTTGATGATGAATAAAAGTTGGGTTTATTTATGAGTAAAGTGTTGCTATCTTTTGTCAATCATTTACTATATTTCTTTTGCATGTTTTGACTTCCAGAATAACTATGTTTGTTATATCATATTATTCGAATTCTCCACAGTTGGTCATATGTTGGAAGTAGGTATGAATCAAGACTATCATGAGTTGGTTGCAAAGGTCTAAGTTGTTTGACATGGCTACAACACTCATGAGTGCTCATAAGTTCTGAGCATTGGATTCAACCCACGCTCACTGGTATCACTTCATGGAATTTATCTCGAGTGATCGTGAGACGGTAATATCATATAAGTCTTCAAACCTAGAGATATGAATTGTTGCCTATGAGTTGGTTTTGCATTGATCGTACGAAACCGCATTGGTAACTCGATGTTATAAAACGTACTTTTGTGTGTGATTCAACAAGTAGTAGAACAAGCATATGAGTCGAAGTTTATGATCACTTATTTTAAATGGCGTATCATCATCTTCTCAGTTCCGAGAGACCTTAAAAGAACTACGATTGTTGATCAGTTCCTGAAGTCATACTTACAGATATAGTTATTAGAATTATCCAAGTGGGAGACTATTGGATAAGGTGTCTAAGTCCATAACTATATTTGGTATGTACTTGACCCAACCGAGCATGGTCCATTTGGGTTGCATGGCATCATGCATTTGGATAGACTAAATGAGAGAAATAACACTTGTGGTTTTAATATATTATAAGTTCTAATATATTAATAGTATTATTTAATTATTATTGATAAAAAAAAATTAATTTGCAATTAATTAATTGATCAAAAGATGACTAATTAAATATATGGGTTGATTATGTAAATCATCCATAACTTGTATAGTGGGCTAAAGGCTCCATGGATTATCAAGTTGGGTTAATACCCATAGGATGCACCATGGGAGTTACAAACCCATTGGTCATGGAAATGAAGAGTCATGTCACATTAGGGTTTACATCGTGTAACCCTAGATGTGACACACTATATAAAGAACATGATGCACACCAAAATCGGCTACACTAAGAACAAGAGAGGGCAAGCCGATTTTTACAAGTGTTATAGATTCTCTAAACTTATTCCAAAGGATTTGGTGTTATGTGAAGCATTTGAGGCATCACATTTGGGGTGATAGGCTCTCAAGGTTTTCAAGAACTCAAATCAACTACAAGGTATGTAATTCTAGCCATCTTTTATGTTAAAAGTTACCCATGTATGCTAGATAGGATTATGAACCTTGGAAATCAAACTTTTCATGTATTTTAGACAAACATATATCCAAGGTTTTCTAGGGTTACATGTACACTTAGGGGTGTTAGAATGCTCAAAACCCATCAACGACGTCCCAACCCTGCAGGAAGTCAGGTCCTAGCTTGGGAAGTGTTTCGCTATGAAGGACCTCGGAGAAGTTGCCTATATTTTGGGAATAAGGATAGTGAGAAAGTTAAAGACTAATAGGAATTAGTCAGAATACTTACTTGGACAAGGTACTAAAGCATTTTAGTATGGAGAATTCTAAGAAGGGGGAGTTACCAATCCAAAGTAACGCCAAGTTGAGTAAGACTCCAAGCCCGAGTACCGAAGTCGAGATAGCAGAGATGAGTCGAGTACCATACGCTTCCGCAGTTGGCTCGATTATGTATGTTATGACTTGTACTCGCCCTGTTGTAGCCTTCACTTTGAGCATGGTCAGAAGATATCAGGGAACCTTGGCAAAGCACATTGGACCGCAGGCAAGAATATTCTTAAGTACCTTCGGAGGACCAAGGAATGGTTTCTAGTCCTTGGTAGGAGTGATGAGTTAAGGGTACGAGGGTATAGTAATGCCAATTTTCAAACCGACACGGACAACTACCATTTGCAGTTGGGCTGGGTCTTTAATCTTAATGGAGGAGCAGTAACTTGGAAGAGTTCCAAGCAAGAGAATGTAGTTGATTCAACGTGCGAATCAGAGTATATAGTTGTGAGCGAACTGTCAAAGGAGGCGATTTGGTTGAAGAACTTCATTCGAGAACTTGGAGTTATGCCAGCCATAAAGGAACCCATGGAAGTTTTCTGTGATAATGAAGGAGCGGTTTCCTTGACCAAGGAACCGGGAGATCATGGTAGTTCTCGACATATCGACAGGAAATATCATTTTATTCGACATCAGGTGGAAGAGGGACTGCACGTAGTGAAGAAGGTGTCGTTGGAAGATAACCCAGCAGATCCCCTCACGAAGGGACTGAGTAGGGTTAAGCACTTGCAGCACGCAAGGAGCATCGGGCTGAAGGACAATATTAGTTTAGATTAGATAGCCTCGAAACGTGTAATAGATAAATGTAATTGACCTTTGATGATTAAATAAAAGATTATTATTTATAAGTAAAGTTATTGTCTTATGTTAATTTTTTACCTATTGTTTCACGTTTGATGTTTTGACTTCCTAAATAATAAGATTATTCGAATGATTCCACAGTCACTCATAATTTGGGAGTAGGTATGAAAGAAGATAGTCATGAATTGGTTTGTAGATTGTCTAAAGTGTATTAGACATAGAAAAGGTTTTTTGCAACGTTCATGAGTGCTTATGAATATGATTTGATCATTGGGTTAAAACCACGCTTGTTGGTATCATTTCATGGAATTTATCACAAGTGATCGCAAGACGATAATATCATATGGTCTTAAAACCTAGATATATGGTTAATTGTTTGCAAATTGGTTGTGCATGGATAATGCATAAACGCATCAGTAACTTGATGTTATAAAATGCATTGTTGTGCATGATTTGATGAGTGAATGGTAAATGCATATAAGTCGAAGTTTATCTGTTCCTTTTATCCTAAAAGGGTAAAAGTGATATCTGAGCCCCTCGATGATTTGTTTGACTTATGTGCCAGGCCCGGTTAGGACTGAATTGATGTGTTCGATTAAGTTCTATGTCAAACGAATTAGATATTGAGAAACAAACTATTGGACAATAACTATGACTATGTTCCATGTAATTGTCCGCACAATATCTAGAACGGAGGACTATACGATCCCTTATCTAAAGGACATGTTACTGATAAGATCAGATTTCAACAACATCTTTGAGAGCTACGATTGCTAATCGAATTATACTTACACTATAGTTACTAGACTTATCGAAGTGGGAGACTGTTGCATTAATGTCTAAGCCCGTAACTGTATTTCGTATGTACTTCACCCGGTTGTGCATGGTCCTTTTGGGTTTCCTTCACCAAAGCAACTTGATAGGATGATTTATGAATACAATGGTTATTATGGTTTATTAATATATTATATGAATAATATATTAAAAGGGAAATCGCATAGTTTAATTAATATTAGACAATAATTAATTAAGAATTAATTATGTGGCTAAAAGACATTAATTAAATAAAGGGAATTAGAACTGTCAATTGTGTGATAGTTGAATCTTGGGTTGAGAAGCCTCATGGATTAGGCATGGAATAAATTAAGGATGTGTCCATCTTAATTTCGCCCATAGAGGCCTTATTCAAGAAGGTTCCTTGGCCTGCTTAAGGCCTAAGCTGTCCATAGGGTTTTGACTGAAACCCTAGCAGCATAAGTATAAATAGACCCCTAGGGCATCAAATTTCGGCCACTGGAAACCCTAGAAGAGTTCATATCCGAAATTGTGCCTCCTCCCCTATCTCCAATATCATCATCTTGATTGTGTGGTGTTTGGAAGCTATTAGAGGAGTGACATTTGTGACTCTAAGCTCCAAGAGAAGAAGATTCAATCCATTCTTGAAGAGGTAATCATCTCGATCTGATTTTATATGATATTTTTGAAATATGTATGCTAGATCCAGGGTTCGTAAGTCTTGGATGAATTTCATGTACAATAGAGAAACCTAGATCCAGGCTTTAGGGTTTACATGAGCACATAGGATGTTCTTTTGTATAAAACCCATAACTTTTTGGGTGTAGACAGCTACTATCGTAGATTTATCAGAGATTTCTCCTAGATTGTCGTTCATCTCACCAGGTTGACCCGGAAGGCTGTTACTTTTACTTGGGGTCCCGAGCAGCAGGCCTCATTTGATACCCTTCGCTAGATATTGTCCAAATCATAGGTGTTAGCCCTTCCCGAGGGATTGGATGACTTTGTGGTATATTGTGATGCTTCTACATCTGGGATGGGCGGGATGTTGATGCAGAGGGGGCACGTGAGAGCATATGCATCGAGGCAGCTGAAGCCTCGTGAGACGAGGTATCCCACCCACGACCTGGAGCTGGGGGCGGTGGTGTTCACCCTCAAGATCTGGCGCCGCTACTTGTGTGAGGTCCGATGTACTATATATATATAGACCACAAGAGCCTGAAGTACCTGATGGATCAGCCCAACCTGAATATGAGACAGAGGAGATGGTTAGATGTAGTAAAGGACAGTAAGTCCCGAATTCACTTGATATATCAAGCAGATCTGACTAATGGTGCGGAGTCCCAATCAATCAGATGTTACCTTATCAAAATAAAGAAGAAGGAGAAGAATAATAATATGAATCTTGAATGTATTGATGACATGAATGAAGTTCCTTACACAAGATTCCCTTTCTCTCTCTAGAACACACCTTGAGTTTCGCACACTTAAGCTCCTTTCTCTCTCTCTCTCTGTCTCTCTCTCTCTCTCTATCTCTCTCTCTCTCTTCTCCTTCCTAGCCGTTAACACGCCTCCTACCTTATGACCTCACCACTAACAGTTATATATATCACACATGGGCCGTGAATGGGTTCACGGCCGTGAACCAGTTCACGACCATAAACACAACGTCATGGCCATAAAGAAAATTGAAAAAAACATATTACATGACCAAAAAACTATTAACGCCTAGAAGAGTAAAGTATAAACCATATTTTTGACCCAACAATCTCCCCCTTTGTTTATAGCTTTCTTTTCTAACCGACCCAACAAACTCCCCATAAAAAGGTAGTTGGCTTTTCTTGTTAATCTTAATTGGGAGCTTGCCTTCAGCATTAATCTTCAAATTCTTCACAACTTCAAGATGAACTTAATGAATCTTCAATGAATGGCTTCATCTTGAGCAGTTGAGCTTTTCTTCAAAATTTGACTCTGAACGCACATTGGGTGATGAGGCTTGATGTATTGATTCTTGAAAGATAGCGCTTTCAGCTTGAGAATCTTCAAAGAGAATTAATCTTCTGGATCACTTCAGCAGGTTCATAAATAGCAGCAAGTTGATTGAGGGGCTTCAATGCAATTTGTCACATAATCTTTAGGCCAGGTTCCCCTTGCTTCAGGGGTTGACAGATTGAATGTTGAAAAAATAGTCTTCATTTCTTGTTTCTTCGAATGAGAATTCTTCGATAATCATGGAGGAAACCTTAGCTCAGAAAATCCCGATACAATCTCCATGAATCTCATCTACATCTGAATTCACTTTTCAAGACAAAACAAAACTAAAAGAAAAATTAGCACACATTTTTTTTTCTATTTTTCATATTTTCTGTAAATTAAAACATAAACAAAAATATTTTTGGATTTTTGAAGTTTTCTGAATAACAAATAAAACAGAAATAACACTATTTCCGGATTTTTAATTTTCTGATTTTTGTTTGATTTTTGAATTTTCTGATTTTCGTTTGATTTTTAATTTTTTTTAATTCTACGCCTAAATTTGTGCATAGAGGAAAAATATGAACAAATTTAACAAAAATAAAAATATTTGGGATCAATGTTATTAGACAGCCTTTTTCCGTTTATCGGTACCTCCCCCTTCATGAATAGATCTGGTTAATCGCCAGTATTCTAGTCCACTTAAACATGAAAGATTGTGATAAAATTAGGACATACTACAAGTGACAAGACATTGTGATCCTATGTTCCTAGATAAAATTCCTAAGGACCATTCAGCTAATGACAACCAAAGATATTGTTGTCCACCTAAATTGAGCAGCAAAATCTACAGACAATCTATTCACTGTTCAATTTTAGATGTACTAGAACATGTTTCCCGCTTCCTGATATACCCCAATAATCAAGGACATCCAAAATACTCCTTACTTTAGATGAGCAGACAATTATTATGGGAGATGTCAAATTTAGAATGCATATGTTGTACACCCAGGTCGGATCTCTTCCAATCACACAGAGGGTGAAACATATGACTAAATAGATTTAGAGGGGTTGAGAAGTAGAATGGTGCATATGTTGTGTACCAGGTCGGATGTATTTCAATCATGCGGAGGAGACAACATATGGCTAATAGACAGGAAGAATTGCATAGATAGGAGATGCAAAGAGATAGAATTACATATGTTGCAGTCCAAGTCGGATCTTTCGATCACCCAGAGGAGGCAACATATGACTAACAGAAAGAAAGTAAGAAAATAACCTTCTACATACCTAATTTATCGGAATTCCCCAATCACGCCATCAATATCGGAATTAAGGACAGAGTCCGCACATCGAGGAAAATTTAAACCACAGTTCTAGATACAAATTATTTAATGTAATCCGCAAATTCCCATGTATATCTCCATGCTTAACCTATCTGAGCGTCATATTGTCAGGCTAAACGGAACTATTTAAGTCAATGATTGTCAAGTCTTTCTTAAATGTCCATCTATTTCCTAGTCTAGTACATTTAAATCTTTTGTGCCTACCAGCGCATTGAACACAGAGCCTAGACAGTTCAGCATCGGTACCTTACACATATTCAAATTGCCTGTTATCACATGTTGATATCACTTCCTAAATAAGCACCTACAAACTGACAATGATGAGAACATATTTTTGTGTTTTTGATTTTTCTTAATTTTTGTATTTTGATTTCTCCCCCTAAATATGAGCATAGGGAAGAAATAAAATAAATGCACAAACATTTGTCTTTGAAACGTGTCATTTTAAGATAAACTCAGGAGTAGAGAGAAGAAAAAACTCAAACCGTAATTCACCGATTGAATTTGCATCAAGAAGGTCTGAGAACAGCATGCATAATCTCATAACAGATCCGAAAATTCTTCACGTCGTTAAGCAAAAAACCCTATATGTGATCCTTTCCTTTCTTCCTTTCCCGCAGAGGACACATACTCTCAAACAAATTTCTAAATGTTGTAAATTTGAGAGATGCCCCCATCATGTTCCAAGACCAGCCACTATCAACAAACCAAAGTCTGGTAATATGCCTCTATAGCTGCTCCAACACTGAGTGGGATCAGTTGGTCTTTGGAACCCAATCCATTTTGAAAATGGGTTGACCTTTGTCGTCCTTTCAAGGTACTCTCTCCCATGACATATCCTGCTTATAACACACAGAAGGCGAAGAAATATTTGAGTCATTAGAAGATTTACGAGAGTGAACCTTTAGAACCCATCTGTAGTTGGGTTTAACACATTTCTTATTCGAGCGGATGGGTGCCTCGGTACTTGCTTTTGAACTTGAAATCAACCGTCGAGATGGCTTTGACCTAACTGGTCGTAGATTCATGTGAGCATCTCTTGAGTTTGGCTTCTTATCCGACATTACCTTCTCAACCTTGGGAGTTGGATTCTTGGCCTTTAGAGTTTGATTCTTTCCCTTCTGTGCGTTCCAGTCACCATTGCGCGATTGTGACTTCGAAGGATTTCTTTTCAAATGTCTCCGTTGACATCCTTGTGTGTAGTAGGGAATGTATGCACGATTTGGACAATTTACGACAATGTGTCCAGGTGTTCCACAGTGAAAACATGTATGTTTCTTCATATAGGAGTTGTTTCTTCTTGCCCCTGGTGACGTATCCATGTCCTGTCTCTTGTTGTTCCCACAAGCACAATTACAACAAGCACTCCGCTTCGCTTGCTTTGGTGGCCTATATTTATCAACAGTAGGTTGATTAGAAGCAATAGAGTTAGAAGCACCAGATTCAGAGTTCAAGGAGTCATTTGTTTGTTTAATAGTGTTCTCCATGTTCTCCTCTTCCACTACTTTACCTGCACACAAAGTAGAAGCATTAGAATCGTTCAGCTCAACACTTTATGGCACAACCACGACAGAATTATCAAAGATATCATCAAATATATCGAAAAAATTTGAGTCATCAGACTTTGACACAGAATCAGCACAAGACAAAACATTAGTTTTAGAGTTAGAAACAAGAGTAACATCGTTTAAAACAAAAACATCAGACTCTGAAACAATTTTATTATCACTATTCTTTCTAGACTCTTGCTTTCCTTGTCTTAGAGATAAATCTACATGGGAAGTAAAAATGTTAGTATCTATTTCCCTAGCACTACTTTCTATGACCTGTGTCGCTGGTTTACTAGACACAATAAATGGTTCTCGGTCTATCTCTTCCTGAGTCAAAGGGACACCAATGTAATTGTGATTGAATAGAGGAGGAACACTATCATACCCTAGACCCTTTTGTTGGTTATCTTTAAATTTCAAACAATTGTCAATCATGGACACAACTACCTCAATTGACACATCAAACTTCTTAAAGTTGAATTCAGCATCTTTATATTTTGCTTTTAATGCATCAAGTTCAGCAGTTACAATGGCAAGCTCTTTCTCGATAAAATTGTAGCACCCACACTTATTGCTATAATCTTCCTGTAGTTTTCTAAAGTCCTGAGTCTTGATCTCTAATTTTTCTTTTAGACGTCTTTGGCCTTTTCTAAGGGTATATCCTTCATATTTAAGGTCCTCATTTTCCCTTTTTAGTAACTCAATTTGTTCACGAAGAAATTTAATAGTAGTTTCACAAGATTGAGAGCATGAAACTTCATCGACCGGAATGTTTGAGGAACTCATTGTTTACCAAAAATGCCCTTTGACTAATAACCTCAAAAGTCAACCTTAAAAGTCAAATTAAAAAAATCAAACTTAAAAGTCAAACTTGAAAAGTCAAATTTAAAAGTCAAACCGAAAAGCTAATTTGAAATTTTGAAGGTTAAACGAGAAAGTCAAAGTTTAAAGTCAAAGGTCAAACTTGAAAGTCAAAGTCAAAATTGTAGGTCAAAAGTAAATTTAGGAAGTCAAAAATTAAAAGTTAAAAACTTGGGCTGAAAATGAAATTTTAAGATTTTAAAAAGTTAATTTTGCGCAAAAAGTGTGAAATTTGCGAAACTTGAAGCGAAAATAAGAAACTTGAATTAAAAAAGGAAGACAAGTAACACGAAGCCTGCTAGATGAGATGGTAAGATGCGTGGGTTGAAGAGGGAGTGCACTCGGGTTCGATTCCTTGCAACTCCAATTTTTTTAATAAGAAAGTTGCGAAGGGAATCTACGCACACGAGGCTGCTGACTAGCGAAGACCGCACACCTGTTGGGCCGAGAACGAGGATTGCAAACGAAGCTGACCGTAAACGTGTGAGGACCGTGATCGTGCGAGGACCGTGAACTCCGATTGCCGCAAACTGATGAGCGGTAAACACTAAGAAACCCTTGACTCAAACCGATTACGGCTGCCGCCGAAAAACCCTAGTCGCAAATGCTTCTTCGGCCGAGAAAGCTTCTTCGAGCCGTGAACACTACTTCAGATCGCAAAAAAGACGACGGTTTTCACATTTTTTCCTCCAAAACTTGTTTTTAGGAAAAAAAAAATGCAAAGAACAAACTCCTATTTCTCCAAAACTTATCCAAAAACAGAAAAAACCCTTTAAGAATAAGATCAACTATTGATACAATTCAAGCTCTGATATGAATTGTAAGTCCCGAATTCGCTTGATATATCACTCAGATCCGACTAATGGTGCGGAATCCCAATCAATCGAATGTTGCCAGATCAAAATAGAGAAGAAGGAGAAGAAGAATAATATGAATCTTGAATGTATATATGATATGAATGAAGTTCCTTACACAAGATTTATTTTCTCTCTCTAGAACACACCTTGAGTTTCACACACTTAAGCTCCTTTCTCTCTCTCTTCTCCCTCTTAGCCGTGAACATGCCTCCTACCTTATGACCTCACCATTAACACTTATATATATAACACATGGGCTGTGAGCCAGTTCACAGCCATAAACACAACATCATGGCCGTAAACACAATTGTAAAAACATATTTCATGACCAAAAACTATTAACGCCTAGAAAAGTAAATTATAAACCGTATTTTTGACCCAACAAGGACTACAATTGCAAGATCTTATGTCACCCAGGCAAGGCTAATGTGGTAGCCAATGCTTTGAGTCGCAGAGCCGAGAGCGCCCCGATCTGAGATGTGCGTATGAGGATGACAGTGATGACTCCAGTCTTAGATACCATCCGAGAGGCTCAAGTAGAGGTTGTGAGACTAGAGAACCATAAGAGAGAGCATGTGATTGGGCAGGTTTTCGAGTTTGTGGTGGACAATCGTGGGCTTATGACTTTCTGAGGGTGCATTTGGGTGCCCTATACAAGTGGAGCACAATGCATACTAATGGAGGAGGTACATGGATCGAGATTTTCAATTCATCCAGGGGCCACTAAGATGTATTTGGACCTAAAGAGAGACTACTAGTGGCCCTGTATGAAGAGGGACGTGACATGGGTAGTTGAGAGGTGCTTTACCTATCGTCGGGTCAAGGCAGAGCACTAGCGTCCACATGGCCCATTACAGCCTCTATAGATTCCCCTATGGAAGCGGGAACATATTTCGATGGATTTTATCATCAAACTACTGAGGGCCGCGTAGGGGTCAACGCGATATGGGTGGTTGTAGATCGGTTGACGAGGAGTGCTCCCTTCCTCACTATCACTGAGAGCTCGTCTGCAGAGAAATTGGCCGAGATCTACGTTCGAGAGGTGGTGGCACGACATGGGGTGCCGACATCGATAGTGTCAGAACAGGATGTATGTTTTACTTCCAGGTTCTGGAAGAAGTTCCACGAGGAGTTGGGTACCCGACTGCACTTCAGTACAACTTACCACCCACAAACAGACGGGCAGAGTGAGCGGACGATTTAGACACTTAAGGACATGTTGCGTGCATGTGTTATGGACTTCGGAGGGAGTTGGGACACCTATTTTCCCTTGGCTGAGTTTTCATACAACAACAGCCACCATTCCAGCGTTGGCATGCCTCCCTTTGAGCTTCTATACAGGAGGAGGTGTCGTACTCCTGTCTGTTAGGGAGAGGTAGGGCAGCGGGTGATGGGTGGCACTAAGATAGTGCTGAAGATGACTGAGTAGATTCAGCAGGTCAAACAAAGGTTGCTGACAGCCTACAGTCTCCAGAAGAGTTATGCAGACCGGCAACGATCCGAGATAGAGTTCCAGGTTAGAGATTTTATCCTCCTAAAGGTATCCCCATGGAAATAGGTGATCCGATTCAGGAAACAGGGCAATCTGGGCCTAGATACTGATGGGTTTTGAGCATTCTAACACTTCCTAAGTGTACATGCAACCCTAATAAACCTTGGATCTATGTTTGTCTAAGATACATGCAAATAATTATTTTCCAAGGTTCTTATCCTATCTAGCATGGCATGGGGAACTTGAATCAAATAAAGCTAGTAGAATTAGTTACCTTGTAGTTGTAGTTGATTGCTTGGAGTTTTAGAGCCTAGCACCAATAGTGTGGATGCCTCAAATGTAAATCACAAATTACCACAAACTTGGAACCTTGAGAGAATAGTCACAACTATCTTGAAATCGGCCCTCTACTTTACTCACCACAACTAGTGTGATTTCAAGAACCAAAGCCTCCTTTATATAGTGTGGTGGATTAGGGTTACATATATGTAAACCCTAATACCCATGTCTCTTCATTTCCATGAGATCCATGGGTTAAAGCTCCATGGTGTATCCATGGACTTTCCATGCAAGCCTAGCCCATTCCAAATGAGCATTAGCCCACACTATATAAATATAGGAGCCCATATTTAATTAGTAATACTTTTTATCTTTAAATTAATCCTAGATTAATTATAGATCAATACTAATTAAATAATATGATCTTATATTAATGTATTAGAACTTATAATATATTAATAAATCATAACTTATACTATTCTCCAAAGATTATCTATAAATTGTTCGGTTGAAGTGCAACCCAAATGGACCATGCCGGGTCGGGTCAAGTACATACCAAATATAGTTATGAACTTAGACACTATATCCAACAGTCTCCCACTTGGATAAGTCTAATAACTATAGTTGCAAGTATGACTTTAGGAACTGATCAACAATCGTAGCTCTTTAAACTCTGTTGAACTAGAACACGCCATTTTAGATAAGTGATCATATAATCCTTTATTCTAGATATCAGCTGGACAAATACATGGAACATGGTCTTACATATTGTCCAGCATTTGTTTCCCGATTTCCGATTTGTTTGACATAGAACTTAACTGAACACATCAATTTAGTTCTGACCGGGCACGGTACATAGATCAAAACAAAATCATCGAGGGGCCCAGATATCGCTTCTAATCCTAGAAGGAACAGATAAACTTCGACTCATATGTTTGCTCTACTACTTGTTGAATTGCACACAAAGGTATGTTTTATAACATCGAGTTACCAATGCGTTTTCGTACAATCAATGCATAACCAACTTATAGGTAACAAATCATATCTCTAGGTTTGAAGACTTATATGATATTACCGTCTCACGATCACTTGAGATAAATTTCGTGAAGTGATTCTAGTGAGCGTGGGTTGAGTCCAATGCTCAAAAATTATGAGCACTCATGATTGTTGTAGCCATGTCCAACATCTTAGATCTTTGCAACCAACCATGACAGTCTTGATTCATACCTACTTCCGACATATGACCGAATGTGGAGGTTTGAATAATATAAAATACCAAACATAATTATTCTGGAAGTCAAACCATGCAAAAGAAATATAGTAAACGATTGAAACGTGATAGCAACACTTTACTCATAAATAACAACTTTTATTTATCATCAAATGTCAATTAAATTTTACAAATTTCGAGATTATCTAACTACTAAAACTAATATCATCCTTCAGCCCTATGCTCCGAGCATGCTGGAGATGCTTAGCCTGAGTCAGTCCCTTCGTGAGGGGATCTGTTGGGTTCTCATCCGATGATACCCTCTTTGCCACGAGGATTCCTTCTTCTACTCAATGTCTAATGAAGTGATATTTTATGCCAATGTGTCTGGATCTCCCATGATCTCTTGGTTCCTTGGCTAAGGCAACCGCACTATTGCTGTCACAGAAAATCTCCATTGGCTCCTTTATAGTTGGTATAACTCCAAGGTCTTTGATGAAGTTCTTTAGCCATATAGCCTCCTTTGTTGCCTCGCTTGCTGCTATATACTTTGATTCACAAGTGGAATCAGCCACTGTCTCCTGCTTGGAACTTTTCCAAGTAATTGCCCCTCCGTTTAGGGTAAAGACCCAGCCCGACTGAGAGCAGAAATTATCCATGTCAGTCTGGAAGCTAGCATCATTGTACCCTACAACTCTCAAGTCATCACTCCCACAAAGGGTAAGGACCCAGTCCTTCGTCCTTCGCAGGTACTTGAGGATATTCTTTACCGCAGTCCAGTGTGCCTTGCCAGGGTTCCCCTGATACCTGCTAACCATGCTCAAAGAAAAGGCTACATCAGGTCAAGTACACGTCATAGCATACATGATCGATCCTACAGCTGAAGCATAACGTATTCGACTCATTTCTGCTATCTCAGCCTCTGTACTAAGGCTTTGTGTCTTACTCAATCTGGCGTTACTCTGAATGGGTAACTCACCTTTCTTGGAGTTATGCATGTTGAATCTTTTCAACACTTTGTCCACATAGGTGCTTTGACTAAGTCCAATTAGTCTTTTACTCCTGTTTCTCAAAATCCTTATCTCTAGGATATAGGCAGCTTCACCAAGTTCCTTCATAGCGAAACACTTCCCAAGCCAGGACTTAACTTCCTGCAGAGTTGGGATGTCATTTCCTATGAGTAGTATGTCATCCACATACAGTACCAAAAAGCTGACTATGCTCCCACTAGCCTTGATATAGACACAAGATTCATCTTCACTCCTTGAAAAGCCAAATTCTTTGACTTTCTCATCAAAGCTAAGATTCCATCTACGAGGTGCTTGTTTCAATTCATAAATGGATTTCTCGAGTTTACACACTCTATTGGGGTACTCTGTACTGACAAAACCCTCTGGCTGAACCATGTAAACATCTTCAGCCAACTTTCCATTAAGGAAAGCGGTTTTGACATCCATTTGCCATATTTCATAGTCATGAAATGTAGCAATGGCTAATAGAACCCTAATAGACTTAATCTTGACCACTAGTGAAAAAGTCTCATCATAATCAACTCCCGTAGTTTGAGAATAACCCTTTGCAACCAATCGTGCCTTATAAGTGTGTACATTACCATCCATGTCGGTCTTCTTCTTGAAGATCCATTTGCACCCAACTATCTTACGTTCAGGTACATTGTCAACCAAGTTCCAAACTTGATTGTCATACATGGACTGTATCTCGCTAACCATAGCCTCTTTCCATTTAGCAGCCTCAGGACCTCCCATGGCTTCCGTGTAGCTGTTAAGCTCTTCTAGATTTACCAGTGTGTTATCAGTGATAAGTGTCTTACCTTCCACAGTAATATGGAAGCCATAATAATGCTCAGGTGCATTCCTAACTCTGGTGGAACGCCTCAGAGGTATAAATTCTTCAGTCGGCTCAACAAGAGTTTCCTCCTCAGGTTGAGGGCTAAGGTTTGAGGTTCCTTCATCACTTGACTCTTGAAGTTCCTCTAGGTCAATTTGCCTCCCACTGTCTCCTTGACTCATGAATTCTCTCTCTCTAAAGAATCCTCTTCTTGCTACACAAACCACATTATCACTGGGTCTATAGAAGATGTAGCCAAAGGATTTATGTGGATAGCCGATGAAAATACACCTTTCGCTTCGGGGTTCAAGCTTATCGTGATTATCGCGTCTCACGAAAGCCTCACAACCCCAAATCTTGATGTGGTCTAGATTGGGAACTTTTCCAGTCCACATCTCGTGAGGTGTTTTGGCAACCTTCTTTGTAGGGACTAGATTAATGATATGGGCGGCAGTCTCTAAGGCATACTACCAAAATGAGATTGGTAGCAAAGCTCGACTCATCATGGAACGAACCATGTCCAACAAGGTCTGATTGTGCCTCTCAGCTACACCATTCAACTGCGGTGTCCTAGGAGGTGTCAATTGTGAGACAATCTCGCATTCCTTAAGATAGTCAAGGAACTCAGTACTAAGATACTCACCACCACGATCGGATCAAAGCATCTTAATGTTCCTGCCCAACAGATTCTCCACTTCTTGCTTAAACTCTTTGAATTTCTCAAAGGTTTCTAACTTATGCTTGATTAAGTAGACATATCCATATATACTAATATCATCAGTGAAAGTCACATAAAACTGATTAGCATCTCTTGTGGCGGTTCTGAAGGGTCCACACACATCTGTGTGTATGAGGTCCAACAAACCTTCACCCCTAGCACTCATGCCAGTAAAAGGTGGCTTTGTCATTTTACCAAGCAAACAAGATTGACAACTATCATCTGACTTTAGGTCAAATGAATCCAAGACTTCATCTTTTTGGAGTTGGCCTATGCGTTTCTTGCTTACATGTCCAAGATGACAATGCCATAAAGATGCTTTGTCTAAGCTAGTGGAAGATTCAATATATAATACATTATTTCCTAGATTATCTACAATAGATACAGTTTCATACACGCCATCACAAGGTAATGCTTTAAAATAATGAAAATTATTAAAGAAAGCATCAATACTACCATTATTATTATCAAAATATAAGGTAAAACCTTGTTTATAGAATGCATGAAAGGAAATAACATTCTTGCCATTTCTGACGAATAATAACACTTATTCAAATCTAATGTAAACCCGCTATTTAGGACAAAGGAATAAACTCCTATCTTGGTGATAGGTGAAGCTTTCCTATTTCCCATGATCAAGTTTATCTTTCCCTGCTCCACCTTCTCACTTCTTCTTAGTCCCTACAAATCACAACATATGTGAATACCACAACCTGTGTCAAGGACCCCAAGACTTAGAATGAGGTGAGTTATTAGACAATATAGTGTATATACCTGCATGGTTGGGTTTTACTTTCCCATCCTTCACATCTTGCTGGTACTTTGGGCAATTTCGCTTCCAGTGCGACTTTTCATGACAATAGAAGCATTCAGCCTCATTAGGGTTAGTAGAAGGAGTGACAAAACCTTTCTTGTTTTTGCTTGAACATGAGCCTTCAAGGGTCTTACCCTTGGTACCCTTAGAAGGGTTCTTTCTCTTCTTCCCTTTGCCATGCCCGATTGCCAAGACATTGGCCGCAGTTGGAGTAGGACTAGGAGTAGTAACAACTGACTTACCCTTTAGACCACTTTCCGCAGTCTTCAAGAGTCCCTGAAGTTTGTTGAGGGTGAATTCTTCCTTGTTCATGTGATATGTCATGCGCAATTGATCATAACACGATGATAAGGAGTGCAAAATTATGTCTATTTCTAACCCCTCGGGGAAGTTCACATTCAGCTTCAGTAAACGGTCCACATACCTTTGCATTTTCTGCATGTGGCTCGTGATGGGTTCACCAACCTTCATTCGGGTTGTTATCATGGAGGAGATTATTTCATATTGCTCTTGACGAGCACTTTGATGGTAACGGTCCATCAAGTCCTGGTGCAACTCAAAAGGATAATAATCCTCATAGGACTTTTGGAGCTCGGCTGTCATGGTGGCCATCATGATGCATGCTACTTTTGCAGCATCCCTTTCATGTACCTCATATTCAGCAAACTCTTCAGGAGTAGCAGTTGGCTCGGGCACCTTTAGCTCCTTGTCGAGAACATACTCTTTGTTCTCATACCGAGTGACCATTCTGATGTTCCTAATCCAATCAGTAAAGTTGGATCCATCGAAGATGACTCTCCCACAAAGATTCATGAGAGAGAAAGAGCTAGTTGGGTTAGAGCCAGAAGCATTGTTATTGGAAGACATCTGAAAAGAATAGGGAATAGATTAGATTAGATTTAGAGATAGTCCTTAATAAAACACCCAAATGTAGTATTAAGGCTAGGACCCAACACAATATTTTATAACTTAGAAGAGGGATGTCGTAATCTAAGCTATAAGATATTTGAAGGGTAGGTGAATGACGATTCACCAATTTCCACCATGAAAAATAAAATTTTTAATTAGGTTTTTTAATTGGTTTAGAAACTCCTAGATTCTTTGAGATTCATTGAACTTTCTTCAATGGCATGTTTCAATCTTGAGTGTGCCCTTTTGTGATTGGGATGCCGAGGATCACAAAACAAGGTGTGAAGTAACCATGCAAATTACTTGGTACCCTTAATGTATTACCCCTCAATCGATGTGCCGGTTAACCACACACGCTCCATCGATACTATGATAAACATTAAGTCACCCTTTACCTACCTTGTTAAGTTCAAGTTAGTGTGCCGGTTAACCACACACGCTCCACTAACGACTTAAATAAAGTGTAAAGTGTAATTTCATGGATTAGCACCTTATTCACATTTTCCTAAAATAACTAAGATAGGGAATTCAATAGAGTTTAGTTACTTTAGCATTATCATTATACTTTTGATGAGAATTTATAAGTCCTTGTCCTACCCGTTCGGCTAACAACCCTCCACCGATCAAGGAAGCGGTGGGTGAGAGTGGACACCCATTAAGTTGCCATTTTATAGGAAACAACCTTATACCCCCTTATAGAGGCTTCGTGAATGAGGCGTACTAGCGGTAAGACGACTTTGATCGTATACATATATATATATATATATATATATATATATATATATATATATATATATATATATATATATATATATATATATATATATATATATATTATTAACTTATAATATTATAAGTATAAGGGTTGAATTTTAACTTTTAAAATTCTAAGAGTTGGAACTAAAGTTTTAATCATGACTTTACTTGTTCCAAAACTTGAGGGCAAGTTTTGTAAACTTTCAAAACTTTTCATTTCTTATAACTTATGAAGTTAATTGAGTATTAAAATGAAGGCTATTCATTTTTCTAACTCTTGTGTTCTTTTAATGGTTTTAGTTCAAGTGTGACTCTTGGTCAAGTACATACCAAATATAGTTATGAACTTAGACACTATATCCAACAGATACATCAATCCTTTTAGAGTGACCGCCGGAGTGGGTAAGGTAGCTTACCGATTGGAGCTACCTATAGAGCTGAGCCATATTCATAACATCTTCCACGTGTCTCAGCTGAGGAAGTGTGTACCTCTTCTTCCATGTTGTTGACCTGAAACTCCAAGGTCAGACCTGCAGTAATACCATGTTGTTGACCCGAAACTCCAAATCGGATAGGCATCGGTCGGCATAGCACCTCTTTCGACTCTGAGTAGTCTGTAGTCTCTGCCTAATTTGATGAATCAGCTCTGTGGTCTGAAGGACCACTTGGGTCCGCCCCATAACCCTGTAACCAACCTCGCCCCAACAAATCGGGGTACGACATCTCCACCCATACAAGAGCTCGAAAGGCAGAGCACCAATGCTAGAGTGATAATTGTTTTTGTAGGAAAACTCCACAAGAGGTAGATAGGAGACCCAACTCCCACCGAAATCGATAACACATGCCCACAACATATCCTCAAGGGTTTGTATCGTCCTCTCACTCTAGTTGTCGATCTGTGGATGATAAACAGTGTTGAAGTCCAACCACGTGCCCAGTTGCTCATGGAACTTCTATAAAAAAATGGGAGGTGAAACGAGCATCACTGTCTAAAACAATGGATACCAGAACCCCATGGCGAGCAACAATCTCACGAACATACACATCTTCCAACTTCTCGACCGAAGAACTCTCCCGAATCGCCAGAAAGTGGTCACTCTTGGTCTGTAACATCCCGACTCCCAGGTATTGCATTTATTTACTTATTATTGGGATTCCATGAGTGACTCAATGATTTGTGTGTCTAACTCGTCGAGTAGAGTTCGATTTGGTCACGTGGGTTTAATGATCGACTCGACGAGTCAGAGAGTTGACTCACTGAGTTGACGCTGTGTGAGGACACCCTAAATCCCCAGGTTTCAGACCTATTTAAAGGAACTTATGTCCTCATTTGCGCCTCACCAGCTACCCAACTCCCCTGTGTGAAATCCTAATCGGCCATTGAGCAAATATTGGCATTATGGAGCAAATATACCATGCATGAATGTAAAGATCGAAAGGTTATTATGCTTAAAAACCTTAGTTAGAGCTTGTATGGGCATTATGGAGCAAATATGCCATGCATGAATGTAAAGATCGAAGCTTTACGTGACATTCGACCCTTGGGAGACTAGATCTAGAGTTTGGAGTGGTAGATCTGCCTTAAAACGTCTGAATGAGATTTCGACTTAAGGGACTCGACGAGTCAAAGAGCTAACTCGACAAGTCAGCTAGTGTTTTCCCCGATGAGTATGGACATGGGTAACTCGGCGGGTTGACGGGACAACTCGATGAGTTGAGTTGGTTTTTCGCGAGGTTCTGAAGGAACAAGGGGGACTTGGCGAGTCACATAGATGCACTCGGTGAGTCGGGTCAACATGGATAGTTGACTCGAGTGTTTACTTCTGTTGACTTTAGGGTTTGGTCAAGGCATATAGTATGGGGACCGTGGAGGGATAAAAGGGTCTTTTACCCATTCCATGAGTTTGAGAGAGAGAATAATCTGGTTTATTTCGAGTCGTGATTTAAGTGTTAATTAGAGATTATTATCTTATGTTTTAGGCGGTGGCTAGTTCGAGATTTGTGTACAAGATTATTACTTACTTGTTACGAGGTGAGGTGAGTCTTCTCACTATACTTACCATGAGTGGTATTTACATGTGACCAAGGAGTCGTACATGCTTACTTGAGTATTGTGATATCCTGCATTATGTCTTTGTGATTTATGCTGAGTATTATTATTATGAGCTTATTGAGTTAGGACCGGAGGATCCAACCGAGTTGTAGGACCGGAGGGTCTCCACTAAGGCACATTGACCGGAGGGTCGTATTGAGTTAGCCTCAAGTGGCTAATGTGATGTGTGTGGTATTTTGGGGAATTCACTAAGCTTTGTGCTTACCGTGTTATGTGTTATGTGTTTCAGGTACCTCTTAGGATCACGTGAAGGCACCGGCTTGATTGTACACACCGATACGAGATTTTGTGGATGATTCTGGGATAGTGACGTTTTGATGTGGATTGTATTAACACTTGAGACAATTATGTTTTTGGAGAAATATTATGAGTTTTTGTGTGTTTTAAAAATGAAAATTTTGGTTTGAAAATTTACAGTGTTAAATGGTCAATCGATCCACAATGACCCAGATAGCATCAAAACCCTTTGCCGCCTTTGGCAACTTGGCGATAAAATCCATCGAAATATGCTCCCATTTCCATATGGGAACCTCCAGAGGTTGCAGCTTGCCATGCGGCCTCTGATGCTCAGCCTTGACCATGTCATGCATCTCTCCACATATCAGGCGATCTCTTTCCTCATACACGACCACAAATAGCTCAATCTCAAATCCCGGTACATCTTCCAACACAATCTATCTAACCCCACCATACATCGGAACCCAGACTTGACCACAACGGGTCAACAAACCACGACTATCCGAGACAAATCTAAAAATCTCACCCCTGATCCTCTCTTTCTTCCAATTCTCCTCACGAACACCCAGCCTCCCTGATCAATCCAAAAAGTAGGGAATACACTGATATCCTCACACACGACACTCTATCTAAAGTGTAACATCCAAAAATTTCATGCCAAATTAAAACATTTTCAAAACATTTAAAACCATCCATCATTACAAAGTTCGTTTTCAAAATATCTAATATTAGAGTTTTACGAGAAACATAAACAATTCATGAGGAGCTATACGATCATGCATTCGCCTTGCCGTGATCCCCTGATGTACCTGAAACAATAAACTAAAACTGTAAGCCAGAAAGCTTAGTGAGTTCCCCTAAAATACCAACACCATACCAATATAACCACAACATATAAAAATTATAGAACAGCATGCATAATGAGCATTCAGCCTGACTGGACCGCCTCGCAGAGCCTACAACCTATCTGGACCGCTCCCTAGCCTTCGACATGGTTGGACCGCCTCGCGGGGCCTACAACCTATCCGGGCCGTTCACCGGGTATGTTGGCCTACAGCACAAAGCAAGACCGCCTCAATGCAACCCCCAATCAAACAAGCATGTGCACATAAATATCATACACTAGCTCAGATCATATAACAGTCAAACCGATCTAACAGATCACTACTCATAGCAACATCCCAATAACCGGCATACAAACCTAACCGGTCACTAGCATAGCATCATCCTATAACCAAGACACTGACCTAACCAGGTTACTAAGAATAAGCATACCACCATCCTAAATACCAGGATGTGATCAACAAACATATCATGTCATAATCCATATACAAATATATAAAGGGTCGGCCTTGGTGCCTTAGACCCATTGGTATAATGAGGATAACTCACCTTGCATTGTCGACTCAAAGATAAACCCAAGCTCTTGGATTATTGGCACAACTCTACTACCTAAATGCACCATGGAATCATGCTTGTAAATTTCTAATTTCCTAAAATGCCCCAGAAGTCCAATGGTCAACCCTTGGTCAAAGTCAAAGTCATCTGCCAAGGTCAACGGTCTATGTTGACCTCAACTCATCGAGTACATCCATCCACTCGCCGAGTTCCTTGCATACTCATCAACTCGCCGAGTCACTTGAATGACTCGTCGAGTTCCTAATGTTAGTGGTCGTAACTACTTGGCCAACTCGGCGAATGTTCCCCTTACAACTCATTGCGTTCATACGTGTCCAAAGGTTGAGAAAACCCTAGCCGACTCGCCGAGCCCAAGGCAATCTTCATCGGATTCGCCGAGTTGTTCATCCAACTCGTCGAGTTCGTGACCATCTTCATATGACTTGCCGAGTCGAACTTGCGACCCGATGAGTCCCTTCAATCCTTCATCCATACATATGCTTTTTAAGCCATGCAAAGGCTTCATACTGCAGATCTAAGCTCCTAGGACATGTTTATCATGTAAAGTTGCAAACTTTACGTGCATGCAAGATGATAATGGCCCAAAACAAGCTAAAGGAGTGGCTTAAGGTAAGAGAAAGGTTATAGCTCGAAAAGGACTGAAACTTTATGACAAAGAGGGGCTAAAGGATCCCAGATCTGAGGTTGCAACCTCATATCTTGACCCAAATCGGAGAACCACCACACAAAACCCTAAAATCCTAAACCCATAAATGAAGAGATCTAACTATGAGAGAGCCAAGGTAACAACTTGTTACCTCCAAAATAATGCCAAGACAGAGAAGAATGTGGATCTACAACAGCCCCTTGCTCCAAACTTCTTGAACTCCAAGATTTTTACTCCAAAGATCCCTCTTCCAAGCTAAAAAGCACACAAATATAGAGAGAAACCACGAATTAGGGTTTCTGAACTCAAGGGAGGTAGTAAGAGAGGCTAAGGGGAATAATTGGTCCTTAAATAAGGTGCAAATCCCTAAAATTTAGGGTTTCATCTACCAGCTCCTACTCGTCGAGTCCCTTCTTGGACTCGGCGAGGAGGTCACTAAAGCATGCGGACCAACCCACTGCTACTCGACGAGTAGGTCAAGCAACTTGTTGAGTAGACCTTGAAAACAAGAAAATTCTTATAACATCTATACCTAAGAATTGGGGCGTTACATGAAGACCCAGATGACTTGTGGCTCAAAGCATCAGCCACCACATTCGCTTTGTGTGGATGGTAAAGGATCTCGCACTCATAATCCTTGACTACGTCCAGCCACCTGCGCTGCCTCATGTTCAGGTTCGGCTAATCCATAATATGCCTCAGACTCTTGTGATCCATGTAGATAGTATAACGGACCCCGTACAGATAGTGTCTCCAAATCTTGAGCGCAAACACCACCGCCCTAACTCCAGATCATGAGTGGGATATCGCGTCTCGTGCTGCTGCAGCTGCCGCGAAGAAATAAGTAGTCACACGCCCCCTCTGCCTAAGGACTGCCCCAATACAGTGATGGAAGCATCACCGAATACCACAAAATGCTCAATTCCTTCCGCGAGGGTCAATATCGAGGCCTCACATAATCTCTTTCGAAGAGTCTCAAATGATGACTGCTGCTCAGGGCCCCATCGGAAATCCACCCCTTTCTCGTTAGACGAATGAGGGGTACTGCAATCTTGGAGATATCCTAAATAAATCTCCGATTGTGCCTTGCCAAACCCAAGAAACTCCTGATATCTAAGGGAGATCTCGGAACCTCCCACTGCATCACGACCTCGATCTTTGCCGGGTCGACCAAAATCCCATCTTATTTAACAAGGTGCCCCAAGAACTGAACCTCTCGTAACCAAAACTCGCACTTCAACAACTTAGAATAAAGCCGTTCTCGCCTCAAAACCCTCAGTAGCTCGCAAAGATGCTCCTCATGCTGCTCTGTGGTCTTGGAATACACCGAGATATCATTAATAAACACAACAACGAAACGATCGAGCATCGTCCTGCATACCCGATTCATCAAATCCATGAACACCGCAGGCACATTACTGAGCCCAAATGGCATCACCACGAACTCTTAACGCCCATAACGAGTCTAGGACGCGATCTTCTCCACGTCCTCCTCTCTCACTCTAACATGATGATACCCAAACCTCATATCTATCTTGGAAAACCAAGATACACCCTGAAACTGATCGAAAAGGTCATCAATCCGCAGAAGAGGATAACGGTTCTCCACCATTAACTTGTTTAATTCCAGGTAATCAATGTGTATCCGGTGTGAACCATCCTTCTTCCTAACGAATAGTATCGATGCTCACCACGGGAGAACTGCTCGGTCTGATGAACTGCTTACCTTGCAGCTACTACAGCTAAGTTGACAACTCCTGCACTCAAGCAGTTCCAAGTGGTACGGCGCCTTGGCGATCGGTGCCGCACCTAGCACAAGGTCAATCTTGAACTCAACCTACCTCTCGGGAGGCACACCTGGTAAATCCTTCGGAAACGCATCGGCAAACTCCCTGAGAACTGGGACCTCTAAAACTGAAGCCCGATCCCTAACACATGTATCCACCACATAAGCCAAGTAGCCCACACACGCATGCTGAATATACTGTCAAGCCCTGGCTGCTGAACAAAACCCTGAACCCATCATGGTGCCCTCTCCATAGATAACCAATTCTCTCCCACTTGGGGTTCGAATTATGATGCGTTGGCCTTCACAATCAATCATAACACCAAACCGGCTCAGGCAATCCATACCTACAATTACGCAAACATCCCCCATAGGAATATGGATCAGATCGATCGGATAAGGCACCATGAAGATCTCCAGTACACAACCCAGATACATTGATGATGCAGAAAACCCATGTTTGTTGGCGATAGAAACCCACAATGAACACTCTAACTCCCCAATAGGCATATCAAACTCTGTACTTAACAAACAAGATACAAAGGACCGAATCGCACTCGAGTCAAATAACACAAGAGCTGGAAAAGAGTTCACTAGGAATGTACCTAACAGAGGCATATATATATATATATATATATATATATATATATATATATATATATATATATATATATATATATATATATATATATATATATATATATATACAAGCATAACATAAAACATGAATAACAAGATAATGGATAGAAACATACCGGTCACAACATCTGGAGCTGCTCTGGCCTCCTCGGTAGTGAGCTGGAAAGCGCGACCTCGAGCCCTCAGGGGCTCTACCCTGCCATGGCTCTCATTAGTGATCCACAAAGTATCTGGTGCTGGAGCCTGCGTTGGCCTGGCAGCAAGCAAGGGACACTGGGCCTTCATATGGCCCACCTCATCACAATGATAACAAAGCTTGATGTCAGGAGCTAGAGCCGGTCGTTGGCAGTCCCTCGCAATGTGACCTTGCTTGCTACATTTGTGGCACCCCGAAGAAGATCGACAAGCTCCATCATGAACCTTACTTCACTTCCTACAAGTGTTGCCCCTCTGACTCCCCGACCTAGAATCAGCGGTCCTAAACCGCTTCAACATAGGCTATGACTGTGTCAGGGTTGGTCTCTGCTCCCTCGTCTGTAACTCAATCACAATCTCACGCCGCTTGGCGGCCTCCTGCAACTCCAACAAAGAACCATAATGTTGGGTAGAGACAAACTGTCTAATCTCCATTCTGAGCATGCTCAAGTAACGGGTCATCTAACCTTGCTCAGAGGTGGCAAACTTAAGACAAAACATGTCCCTCTCCATGAACATCTTAGTGATCTCTGTCACTGACTCCGTACCCTGCCTCAAATCCAGGTACTCCTAGGCCAACCTCTCACGCTCCACCAGTAGCACATATCTAGAGCGGAACATCTCCAAGAACTGCTCCCATGAAACAGTAGCTCTCTGCTTAGAAGACGACAAACTAGTAGCAAGTCTCCACCACTCCTTCGCTCCGGACCTTAAAAGGTTAAGAGTGCACCTGACCTTTTGGTCAGCTGGGCAAGAGCAGGTGAAAAAGCATCACTCAACATCTGACAACCACCTCATGTCTACAATCGGGTCCTGAACTCCATCAAAAGTTGGGGGCTTCGTATTGTCAAAGTCCTAATACTGAAAAACCCGACCCGTACCAACCCCTACAGTTTTAACGGTTACAGAGGCTACACCAGCAGCAGTCTCAGCAATAGTTACGTATCTGTCATCAAATAACTCCATCATCGCAGTCTTAAGAGACCCAAAAAGTTTTGGTATCTGCCCTCAGACAATGATCACAACCTCTTCATCGATAATCTCTCTGATACGGTCCTATGTCACTGCCGGCCCACTTGACTGCCAGTTCCCGATCCCAATCCCGATCCAACCTCAAATCGTCTCGTCGTCACCATACTGAAAATATACCAAGGAGATATCAGATAATACACATATCATCAGGGGAACTAACTTCCAACAAATCCTTAGGGGTTGCGACTTCCTTGTTACGCGTATGGTTGTTGTGCTTTCAATAGTAAGGGCCCGTACTACCTTCCACACCTACCCATATTTGTCTCAAGGATCATCACAACAACCCCAACAATACATACTAGCATACACAAAAAAATAAATCCTCACACCCTAGAGGAAGGCTACACATCTCGAGGCTAACCGGCTGACCCCACACAACTCAACCTACCAGTAACTGCCACACGACCCTCCATTGGTGTAAGATAACTATCGCATGTATAGAATCACATGCCCTGCAATTTAAATGATCTTAGACTAAAATATTCATTCCTAAAATGGTTGGACTAGGACAAGAGGTGTGTAGCAGGACCAGATCCCTTATCCTAAGATCCTTTAAACCATGTAGCGTGTGACATAGCGCATTCACTCAATAGCTAGTTCACATGCGAAAGAGTCATACAACAACCAATGAACTGCTCTAAAGGAGCTAAGGCATCATATATCAGGCAGTTCCTAAAGATCCCTATCCTATTACTAGCATGTTGTTCTAACATATCATAACATAATCTCAATTAACTATGTGGTAATTTGGGGTCTACTTATTGGCTCCGGTTGATCGTACACATTGAATCCTCCTTTGTTATTTTGAAAAAAAATTAAAAATTGTTTTAAAAATGTTTTTCCTTAGTTTGAGGCCCTTGTGCTATCCCCCCATGATCAGATCAGATAGCCCTTTGGGCAACCACCTGTCGTAGGTGCCTCTACATGAGCTTCGGGTAACCAAATATGAATTGGTACCATAGGCACTTTGACGGCGAAAGAGGCGAAAAAAGAAATCCATAGAAAGATTTGGCGCCGATCACTAAATTATGTGGTTAATAAAATTTGTAAATCGGTGGTTCCTGTTTGGAATAGTGAACTGAAACATCTGAGTAACTAAAGGAAGGGAAACCAACCGAATCTTGTCAATTAAAACTGCGATTAGTAAATTGATTTCCAGAATCCAGTTGGACTTAGAGTCCGATGTAAAAAATGAATCATTTATCGCTCGGATTTCTAGCTCATTCTATTTTGGTAGTTCAACCGTGGAATTTTTGTGTTTCTGTATTTCTATAATATGAGTGTGTGACTTGTTATAATTGATCCTATTGATATTACAGAGAATGCTCAGATCTCTTAAGGCTTCTTACATTCTTAGTAACTCGTACAACGGATTCGAATCCCTCTCTTTCCGTTTCCGTTGATGACTTTCTATTTTTTTCTTTCAAATTTTGCAAACCCCGCAGTCGCATTAAGGATATTTTTTCTTGAAACTCTTTACTCCCGTAGCAAGTACTCATTATTACTCTATCCGGCTATTAAACCTAGTTTCCCTCTATGCGTTATACCATCGAGTATTGCATGCGAAGCAACCACAACTCGTTGTATGTCCTCTCCTTACATTACTGCCGAGTAGCTTTCATTCCTTCGCTTGCAATGTGCGGCTGGTTTACCTAATGCATGGCTTCCCCAACTGGATTCACACGAGTGTTCCTCCAATTCATTCAAACCAAGGCTCTGATACCAACTTGTAACAACCACAAAATTCAATAAAATTTTAAATGTTTTAAAACCAATCCACAAATCATGGTTGTTTACAATTTAGTTTTCAAAACATGTTTTATATCAGAGTTTTCCCAAAATCATAAATCAAAACACGAGGAAGTACACGATCACACCTTCCCCTTCCCGCGATCATCTGAGGTACCTGAAACATAACCCAAAACTGCAAGCCCAAGGCTTAGTAAGTTCCCCCAAAGTACCAACACACAAACAAATAACACATATATAATAACAATATACTATGGGTCCAATCAACCATCGAGTTGGAATACACTAGGCCTCTCAACGATCAGGTTAGAATGCCAACATACTATGGGTCCAATCAACCATTAGGTTGGAATACCATAGGCCTTCAACCATCGGGTTGGAATTCCAACATACGATGGGTCCAATCATCCTCGGGATGGAATACCCTCGGGCCTATTCAACCATCGGTTTGGTATGCCCCGACCTGTTGGCTTATGCACAAAGCAGTGAAGCCTCAACCACTGATCAAACATGTGCACATATAACAGATAATCATATAACAGTCTACAACCAGTCAAACAAATCTACAGATCACTAGGCATAGCAATATACCAGGATACCGATCTAACAGATTACTACAGTATAATAGCTTTCATAACAAGATGTCAATCCAAGGGCCAACATTGGTGCCAAAGACCCGCAAGTACAGTGAGGAAAACTCACCTCGCAAACTAAACATAACTGATGAGGTCCGGATCTGAATCTCATCTCTCTAAATGATACCTATTTCCACCAAATGAACAATTCCATTAAAATCCCAAAATACTCAAAATGCCCTCAAGGTCAAACTTGGTTAAAGTCGACTGGTCAAACCCACTAAGTCAACTGAGTCAGCACAGCCGAATCAACTCAACTGAGTTAACAACAAGGCTAACTTATGCGAGTACGCAGGTCGTACTCCAGAGGTACGCTTAGCGTACATGAAGCCTCGTATTGACCACCATCGGGGTGGTTGACTGAGTATATGGGGCATACTCCCATGTACGCGGGGCATGCCCTCGCAGCTTCCAAACTCCATTTAGTTCTTAATGGCTTAAGCACTTAAGCCCATATTTCATATCCATAACCAAAACATACCCTAGAGTCATAAAGTTACCAACTTTATGATGTTACACGTCTAATAAGAGCTTAACACAAGGTCTTAATCCATGAAAACCTCGTACATGATGCATGGAGAAGAACTAACCAAATGGACTTCATTTTTATGGTTAAGGACCCCTCCTAGGGTCTAAAAGGACAACTCAGAACGTCCAGAATATGTCATGCTTGAGATGAGACTTTTGGGACCAAAAAGATGACATAAAATCCCCATTACTAGATCTACAAGATTAGAAGACAAAGGTGCAAGCTTTATTCCTTAAAAGGCTTGCAAATGAAAGATGAATCCCAAATCTAAGGTGCTTTTTCCTCCAAGTTGAGCTTGATATTACTTCCTCTTCTAATCTCACAAACACACTCTTTAATGCTTTAGATGGCCTCACAAGATGCTTCTAGGGTTTCAAATCACGAAGAGATGGTAGAGGTCGATTAGGTGAAGAGAAATGAGGCCATAAAGATGCTGAAATACCACCGAAACCCTAAAAATTAGGGTTTCCAACTTTATTTAGTACGCCCCGCGTACATAAGTGTACGCCCAACATACTAGGGCGTGCCCTAGTACGCTTAGCGTGCACACATGTACGCTTGGCGATTGAAACATCTATGAAAAAATTCATCAACTGTTACAGAAACATATTCAATATATGGAGTAAAGGTTGATTTCAATAGTAAAAGTTTAATTGTTCGTTACCTTTTCAGGACTATGCTACAAATTTTGTACTAAAGGAAGTACTTGAATCTGGAAGTGCTTAATGATCTTCAATTACTCTATATTTATGGCTTTTTACACTTACTTACTTAATAATTAAGGATACAGAAGCTAGATCTTGGTATCAGTTACCTACACCATACCGCCTTTAATAAGTTCGGAAAACTTCTTTTGTTCTATTAGCTAAACATTTAGTATATAATGTATAATACTAAAACAATTTAAATAAAAATTTGATTTTGATTATTATTATTATCATTATTATTATTATTTTCTTTTTATGAGTGTATAAATATATTTTTAATAATGATTTTAAAGGTATATATATATATATATATATATATATATATATATATATATATATATATATATAGAGAGAGAGAGAGAGAGAGTTAGGTTCAAATGTTTTCACTATCTATTGTGTGACTGTATGATTGATTCTGAACCAATCATTTTAGTTATTTTAAGAAAGTAATTAATGCATATTAAATGCTGAAGATGTAATTAATACTTATTATATCTTTAACATGTAATATGCATTAATTACTTTCTTAAAATAACTAAAATGATTGGTCCAGAATCAGTCATACATGCACACAATAGATACTGAAAACAAAATAACCTAACCCTATATATATATATATATATATATATATATATATATATATATATATATATATATATATATATATATATATATATATATATAAAGTTATGAAAAAAAAAGTTTTTTAATGTTATTATACAATTTTAAATGTATTTATACTTTTGAAACTAGATGTAGACCAATAAAAACATGTTTTTATAGTGAAACTTATATTTATAAATTAAAAATATATTTATTTGTAGTTAACAGGTATAAATATCTTTTTAAATATAAATTTTACGATTTTGAAAATATAAAAGATATAGATACATATCTTTTAAACTTCCAAAAATATAAAATACATATTTAGTCTGAATATGTATTTTTTCGTATTTTCAATAAAAAAATAGATTTTTTTCGTATTACTAACACAAATAAGTTTTTTTTGTTGTATTTTTAAAGCAGGAATATATTTTTAAAGGTATTTTTATATTTAAAAAAGGTATTTATATATTTTAAAACATATGTATCTATATCTTTTATAATTTCAAAATTGGAAAAAATATATTTATTTATTTAAAAATATATTTATTCATATTAAATATGAATAAATCTATTTTACTCAATAAATATGATTTTCATTGTAAAAATATGTTTAAAGGTCTATATACGCTTTTAAAATATAAATACCTTAAAAAATTAACAATTAACAATGTTGTTTGTATATTTATAAATATATTTATACGTTTTAATTAAAATGTATGTATACACTCATATATATATATATATATATATATATATATATATATATATATATATATATATATATATATATATATATATATGTTATTTTGTTTTTACTAACTATTGTGTGTTAAAATGCATAAATCTGGATCAATTGATGAAATTAATCAATGAACATGATTTGAGAGTGTATGATATTACAATGGGATAACATGTACTATATGATCCCACAAATTTTAGCAAAAATGTATTTTGAACAATTAACTACATTTATAAAAGGAAATTTTCGGATGTTTAGGGATAACTAATTCTCCTAATTTTAAAACTCTGAATTTTTTTTTAATTAATTCAATTTTAATTCTAACGTAATTTGTAACCGTAACCAATTTTATTTTGTCAGAATATTTTTTTGTTATCATTATGTTTTTTCAGAATTTTATTCTATTAGATTATTATTGAAGAATAACAAAATTCTTGAATCTGAGGTTGAAAAATAAGAGCATTCTAATATATTCTTATATATCTTAACTTAAATAAAAATTCATACATATTCTTAGAGACTAAAAACCTTATACATTTCAATATAATTGTACATATATTCTAAAAGAATATCAACAAAAATGAATAAAATTCTTAAAAAATAACAATATTCTTAAATTGTGAGTATGATCAAACTTTATTCATTCTTCAAGTTATTCCTATTAGGTTTTCAACACATTCTTCCAGTCATTCCTATCACAAATACAACAAAAACTAATAATGGTTAAAAACATGTTATTTGCAATTACCTATCACTTTATATATTCTGGTAGAATACATAGAATATGACAGGATATATAGAATACATTCTAGCAGAATACATAGATTTTATTATGGCAGAATACATTCTGACAAAATACACAAAATACATTCAAAAGTATCGTATTTACTGCTAATATAATTTTAGATTCCAAATATACAATAATGAGGGACAATAGAAATTGGAATTCAGAATCACAAATTGAACCAAAATAATACACAAATAAATTAATTACCTTTTTAAACAATTATATAAAACTTGTGTTGCTAGTAATTCTAACAAAATGCATACCATAAGGTTAAATTCTTTAGATTCTCTTTCAGGCATTTCAACAAACACTTGTTAGGCATTATCATCAAACAAGACAAATTTAGAACAATCAAGTATCAGAACAAGTGGAAAATAAAGAACAATCAAGTATCAAGAACAAATGAAAATCAAGGACAATCTATCATTATTTAAGTCAGATTCTAAATTACAAAATCAACTTGAATGATGGATATTTAAAACTAAAGAAGAATGAGAGCACATTGTGTATAAGAGTGAAATCGGAAATCAACAAGAAGGATAATCAAAAATCAAAGAATCCAAAATCAGTGAATAAATCAAATGGAAAATTCATGTGAAGAATCGTAAATTAGTAGCATTCAGATGAATAATTACAAGCAATCAAGGATTAGAAGAATCAGAAATCAAATAAACTTACGTTGGTGGCAGAGACCAACCTTCAAACCATCGATTCAACAGTTGGACTTCACCAGCGAATTACAAAATCAACTTGAATGGTGGTTCAATTTTGATGTCGGTGGTGATTTTTGGAGCGTGAAGATGAATTCCAGAGAAAGAGAAAAAGAATCGGCTAGGGTTTTTTTCAACAGATTTTGACTTTGACATCCTATATTTAAATGAATAATAAACATATTAATTATCTACCATAATTAAATATGAAAAGATTACTATAATACCCATAAATGATTTATTTAATTATTTATTTTTTCCTAAATTCCTATTGGTGCATTGATGCATACAATAGTTGCTAGAAACATTTGAACTAATATATATATATATATATATATATATATATATATATATATATATATATATATATATATATATATATATATATATATATATAAATAATTCCTTAGTCATTTTGATACTTTTGGCCATTGTAGTCAAAACTTTTACATTTTCGCATAAAAAAACAAAAAATAAGCTTTTGCCACAATTCTTTAGTCACTTTGACACTTTTGGTCCTTCCAGTCAAAACTTTTACATTTTGTCATAAAAAGATTAAAAAAAAACGTCATGGGGGAAGCCCGAGCTTTCCTCCTAGTTATATATTAAATGTTCAAGTAATTGAAGCTTTCCATCATAGTATGTTTGTTGGTTTGTTAGTTGGAGGTAGGGAGTTCGAGTCCTACCCACCTCATTTCCTCAAAATGCTTGATTTTTATTGGCTGTCATGTTAGTAAATCCAACCTACTCACTTTATATGTAGCTTGCTAGCTGTACAGATGACCAACTTAACCTATGAAAAATACAACTAAAAAAATGCAAATTTGCAGTATAGACGAACGAAAATCATGTCGGAGGGTAAAACCAACATTCTCAACCAAACTTAAGAGTTTTTATAATATTATATTTTTATTAATTTTAAAAAAGTGATTGATGACTGTTTCCTATCATTGAGGGGGTGAAGAGAGAGTAATGTGAAAATCGCATGACGATGAGCTGGAGAAAAAATGATGAGAGAATGAAAGGAAAATCAGATGACAATGAATGAAATGACCAAATTGCCCTCACCTAATATACAAGTGATGACACTTAATGGCTCCAATTTGACGGAGTGAGCCAAAATGACAATTCATAAAAAGTTTTCAAATCATATAGACTTTCTTTAATAACGAAAAAACTTAGAGACTAAAACTGATATTCTTGAATACCACAAGAACCATTTATGAAGATTTGTCTAGAAAAAAGTTTAGCATCTGAGCATATAACATCGACACTAAAAACCGCACGTCTCAACAATTCCAACTTAACTTTTATTCAATTTTGTTTCTTTGAGAAATTTATCTTAACCAGTTTAATAAAACCGAGTTCTTTCGGTTCAATTGTGATTTTTATTTTAAAATTTTTTATTGCGTTTTAGTTTACTTGTGAAAATTTTATTTACAATTAAAATTAAAGAAGAATTTTAGAATAAAGTTTGTTTATCTCAGAAAATTCGTGAGCTTTTTGTAACGATATAAATGATCATATTGCAGAAGAAAAAAAAAAAAAAAAAAAAAAAAAAAAAAAAAAAGGTCATATTGGCAAAGGCATGGTGAATTAGGAGGGAAGCAAAAGTCTATGGGGGTGCCCACTGGCCAGGAGCCTTCTATTGGAGTCAAGTCTATGAAGATATAGACAGCATTTGTACCGTCAAGTACATTACACCTTCTTGGACCAAGTCTCCCAAGGAATATATGCAATCTCTAATGTTTTAAATATCATTTAACTACTATTTTAAAAAGGAAAATACCTATTTATTCAACTTAATTGATTTTAGTTTATCATGTTAATAAATCATAGACCAATTGTGGAGACCAATTTTATTTGTTACGTGGATATTATAATTTCTATTTTTTTTTCAACCTTGACAATAGGTGGTTGTTGGATGCACAAAATGACATATACCTTTATGTTAAACAAAATACAAAGAATATATTATTCTCTTACTTTTAACTTGGTGCTGTAAAATTTTAGATTTTATAAAAACGGCTTAGTTTGTTTATTAAATTATATGTTTTTTTTTATATTTGACATACCGAAATGTGATATTTTGAAACATTCAAAATGACTTGTAAAATCAATAGACCAAATTATAAATGAAGTGAATACAACTTGGCTTGTATTATATATCACATCAAAGGGCATCAGCTTTTTTTTATATATGACCAAATCACATACAACAAAGAAATGCTTTTAAGTATTTCTGTCAACTTTTCAACTATGTGGTTTGTTGAAATGAGCTAATACCAATAATAAGTATATTATGTATTGACTTACCTTTTGTGACGGTAGTTACACCAATCCTAGATATACTTCTACGTACCTATTTTTATTGGGAAAATATTCTGAATATATGCATCGCTCCGATAAAATATAATAGATAATAGAATAAAAGAACACCGATCCCAAACATACTTCTACATATCTACTATTATTGTCATCTTTCTGATGAGATATAATAGATAATAGAACAAAAAATATAGATGGAAAACTGTAAAACCATAAAAAAATCGTAGGTCTACAAAGAGAGAACGATTCATTTGATGATAAATTATAGTAAATTGCATTGTCATGTCAACCGACTTTAAGGTTCATATTGGAGGTCAATCATAAAACACTACTACTATTTTGGACATGCTGAGATTTAAACAATTGACCTATTGTATGAAATTTCACTTCTCAACTTTAAAATTTATAGATTCATTTTTCAAACCATCCCTAATTACACCAATATTCTTTAAAGTTTTGACAAACACATTCCTACATTTGAAAAGAAAAGAAAAAACTAAAGAATCAAGTGTATTTGATTATGAAACTTTGAAACCAAAGTCCTATACTTTTTTTTGAACGGTTAGATTTTATTGAAAATGGTTAGCAAAAAGCTAACAAAGAATTACATAATAATTGATAAAATAGGGTTTTATTGATTAATGAGTTCCTTCTACTATTTTGGCCATTAAAGATGATGAAATTCCTAAAATTCCAATGAAACCACCACATTGTCATTATTATCAATTCAAGAGTCGCTATTTTATTTGAGAGATTAATTATACTCACCCATTAAACCACCTCTTCCACCCTCGATAAGTTGGGAATATTGATATCACAACATATTAGATTTTGGGTCTAAGAATATCAAAATATACTTAGATAATTCTAGAATCGTGATTGCAATCACTTTCAAAAATCTGTGATTTCGACTTTATAGCATGGGGTATCACGAAATCTGATTTAGGATAATCTAAGAATAACAATTTATAAGTCAAGCCACTTCTAAAGCTGAAACAAAGAAAATTACCTTGCTGTTATGTGTTTTTAATGAGATAGAGAGAACCTGAATCAGTTTTTTTGAGTATGAAAAAACAATTCTTTTTTGGAACATTTACTAAGTTCTATACAAGAAGGAAAGTTGGTTAAAAGTAGTTACATCCATTATAGTGCAAAATGGTAGTTAGAAAAGGTTGGCATGAGATATAACGGATTCTTACATCATAATGATGTCACAACATGTTTTTGGTAGGAAAATGCATGTCCGAACTATTTCCTAATATAGAAATATGTCAAGATTTCGGGGCATTCCCCTTAGAACCTTGTACCAAGGGGCGCTGTCATCGAACCCCCGTATTTTCGAGCTCACATTTATCACTCCGAGTGTGCACACCCGTACCTCCAACCTCAGTGAATAAATAGAACTTAACCTATCTGAAAATTAACAATAACTACACTAAAATATGTTGATGACACTAAAATCACCAAGATACCATCTACCAACGAACCTTCACAAATCAGAAGTAACTTCACAGTTAATAACTAAATGTGAAATATCTTTTGTATCCGAGTTACAAACACCACACACAACTAACGACACATCAATACCTCTCGCAACAAGGATGATTCAAGCAGGAAGACGATGCAATGACATTGCCAATAAAAAAAATATATTCACTTTTTTAAGGAGATATTTGTTCCACCTAGTAAGGATCATACCATTAGGAAGAGAATTGTCTTCAATTAGCCTTCTAGCATCTGAAACACAAAAATCATCACCATTACCAATATTCCAAACCCACTGATCACTAGATATCAAGATGGTGCAGTCACAGATCAAGTCCGGGAACTATTGCAATTCAGAAAACAAAGTCCCTCTAAGAATCGGTTTGCACCTAGACCAACTACAAGTAACCGCGTTCCGCCTCTGATTAATTCTGAAATCTTTATCAATCTCCAAAAGGAAAAATTGTGGGTATCTCACCATGAAAGTTGAATTCCCGAGCGAAGTATCATTCTAAAAATAAGTCGAATCCCCATCCCCCACCCCTCTCTAAATAGCATCCCTAGAAATAATACCAAAATCATGTAACTGATAATGGTACTAAGAATACGCAGCCACACACCTTTTTTCATACTTGAATTGACACTCCACCCTAAACCACAATCTTTAGCATGCACACCTTTCAACACCTTGCACCATAAGGCTTCATTATTTTTAAGGAACCACCATTTCCATTTATAACAAAGCTTTGTTGAAAACATCTAAGGATCCAATGTCTAAATTTGCTTTCTCTTTACTTGCCATGACACAATCCTACTTCACCCATTGTAATTTTCTAACATCTTCCTCTTGGCCCCAAAAATACTAAGCCTTCAATCTCTCCAAATAATTATTCACCATAATTGGCATTTAAAACAATAACATATAATAATCCCAATCGACCCTAACACCGTTTTCAAAAGAAAAGATCTACCGCCAATTGAGAGCATTTCAAAAGCCCATACTCATTTGTTTTATAACTTTGGAGAAGACTTTAGTTTACTACATTATTAAATATGGGAAAAATAGTATTTCTTTCAAATCAACCAATTTTTCAATATCTCCACTCCGTAAAAATGAAAGAAAACTACAAACACATCAAAAGGAACATTGTCTTCCGCCGACAATCATAATTCTAAAGACATAGAATTATCATATACAATCATAAAAGAGAATCACATCTTAAAAGAAACCATCGTTAGAATCTATCCTCGATACATGTCCAAACCTTATTGAAATATTTATGGTGTAACTTCTATATTTGGTATACCTTAAGCACATCAACCCTCATCATACATCTTATATTCATACCAAAAAATGCTGATGTGTAAAACTATGAACCTACCAACAAAAAACACATCCTTTTCCATAGTATTATATGCTTACAATAGAGAAGCCATATCTCAAAAAAGTCATCATTTTCAGCAAAGACGAAGACATTGTTAGCAATATCATGATCTTATGTGAATCTGCTTCACATGAAAATTTTCTTGGCATATCTTTTTATAGGATTAAACCTTATGATTTGACTATAACATTCCAAAAATTCAACAAATTTAAAACTTTTCAAAACAACCCTTTTGTGTAATAGAAGTATTACAAAACTATTGTTTCAAAACATTATTTGTAATCAGAGTCTCCCAAGATCCAATTATATATATAAAACCAAGGATGTGTACGCTCACGCCTTCGCCTTGTCACGGTCCATTGAAGTACCTGAAACCATAAACCAAAACCGTAAGCACAAAGCTTAGTAAGTTTCCCCCAAAATACCAACACACAAACAATTAACATATTCAAATAACATGTACTGGGTCCACAACTAAAAGCCTGGATTACCCCTGAGCCCATAGTATGAGTTTTGCTTGCCTATTGGGCCCACGGTTCATATTTGGCTTGCTCCTGTGCCCACAACATATGTTTGGCTTGCCCTCGGGCCCATATATTATGTCTGGCTTGCTTCTTAACCCAATCAACCATCAGACTAAAATACTCTTATGCCCTTAGTACGAGTCTGGCATACTACCCAGTCCTCAACTTGTATTTGGAATGCACCTGAGCCCTCAGTATGAGTCTGGCATGCCCCACCCGGCCCTCAGCTCATAACTGGAATGCTCCAGGGTTTGTTGGCTACAACACGAAGTAGTACAACATCAACCCAACACAATATGTCTCAAGCCCTTAGTACGAGTCTGGAATACCAACCGGCCCTCAGCTCGTATTTGGAATGCTTTTGAGCCCTCAGTATAAGTCAGACATGCCAACCGTCCCTCGGTTAATATTTGGAATTATCCTGGTTTTGTTGGCTACATCACAAAGAAGTACAACCTCAACTCAACACAATATGTCTCATGTAACAGATAACAAGCATATACAGTATGTCATGCAGACATAATCACAAGTAGTCCTACAGATCTATCAGACTATGCATATCGGCAACTAGCATATAATCATGCAGATCTATTCCATACTCAGCATATCAATGTGTAGCAGGATATCAATCCAATGGGCCGGACTTGGTGCCTTCGACCCGTAAGTACAGTGAGGAAAACTCACCTCCTAGACTAGACAGAATTGATGAGGACCGACTCCGAATCTCAGCTCTCTAACCGATACCTGTTTCCACCAAGTGACCAATTCCATAAAGATCCCAAAATACCCTCAAGGTCCAACTTGGTCAAAGTAAACGGTCAAGGTTAACAGTCCACGTTGACCCAATACACCATGTTCCCATTGGCCATGCCATGTTCCTCCAACATCCAAACAGTCAGAAAAACCTCAGCCAACACGCTGTGTTGACTTGCAAGCACGTCGTGTTCACCTGAGTTCCAACAACTTAATACATTCCACTGTCGTTTCGACTTCAAGAGCTCCAAAGCTCATATCTAGACCAAAATGTGATTAAGAAGGGTAAGTTTCCAACTTCATCCATTGGGACTACCATAAATGTCCAAAAACCCAAATCACAAGCTTAATAATGAAAGGGCTTAACCAAAATATCCTTAATCCTTTAGGTCTGAATTCCATCCTTTCCATAAGTGATTCAAACACCAAAACCATCCCAAAGGTTGGTGATTTTTAGACATGCATGCCAATACATCTCTTGAACCCATATTAGGTCAAAATGAGGATTTATGACCTAACCTTTATGCATGGAATCAAAACCAACTTATAGACCAGATCCAAGAAAATACTAGGTCACCTTGACCTAGAGATTCATAAAGTTGCAAACTTTATGAGATCCAACAATTCCAACATCCAAGAATAAGAAGCAAACGAGACAAAACCCAAGATCTAACAACTTAGAATGATAAAAATCAAGTCTTGGACACTTACAATGGTCCAGCAGAATGCCAAACTGAAGAATGGGGGCTTGCTTGCTGGATCTTTGCTTCTTTCTTCCACCTTCTTCTTTCTTTGGCTTCAAAAAACACCCAACTAGCTTCAAAAATAGGGGAAAGATAATTAAGGTTTCTTTTAGGGCTTGAGGGGTTGATGGGGAATGAGAGTGAACAAACCCTAGCCTCCACATTCCTTTAAATAGGGAGCAAAACCCGGAAGATTAGGGTTTCATTCCAGCCATCAACACGCCATGTTCCAAGAGGTAACACGTGTTACCCAAAATGAAACCCACGCCTCTTCTTATCTGGACACGCCGTGTTGGTGCATCCAGCATGCCGTGTTGAATCCTCAAAAGGTGATTTATACCTAAATTTGCTCTTCAAATTTTGGGTTGTTACATTGACGATGTTCAAAACTATTATGCATAAGCTGTCAACTATAGTCTGCTTGAGTTGACTAAGTTAGGTGTAAGGACATGGTTAATACAAGATGGCTTAGACTACTTGATCTGCCCTTGACAACTTGAGCTGCTTGAAGCATGGATATGGATTTTAAATTTTATATATGGAGACGAATACATAAACATCCAATTTCAAGACCCACATAAAAGCAATCTGATATGTTTAGGAAGTTTGTTATTCGACATTAGTATCTAAGTAATTCTTATTCTATGATCTTGTATACTTTAGTATGCGAGTTTGTGAGAGTTATTTTTCTAGATTTAATAGAGGTTAGAGAGTGTAATGATAATAATAATCTAAGGCGTATCTTAAATTATTATATTTGTTTAAAAAATCTGTTTAATAAAGTTAATTATTTTATCTGTCGTTCGTGCTTCACTTTCGGTTTATTGTACAATTGGGCCCAATAATTGTTATCAATGTAGCATTTTAGACTTCATTTTAAAGATCTGATCGTTGCAGTATGTGTTCTATACAAAATTTAGGTCATTATGTCTTCATTCAACCAATTCATTCCAAATCCTTTATCAAGTGTCGTCCATTTCATGAAAACTACTTCACCATGTGGTTTTATAAAGCCTAGATGGTTCCAGAAACCATGGATTGCAAAATTTTGGAAGTGATTGATAATTAAGCCAAATGATTACTGAGAGAGAAAAGTTACAAGTGTTCTAGATGAAAAGTATGAAAGCTAAGAACAAGAAAGAGGAGAATAAATACTAGTCAAGACACCAAACCCGAATGGGCTAAAGGCTAAAGGGCCCATAAACAAGTAAGCTAACTACATATAGGCTAACATCCCCCTGAAACTCACAATGCCACAACAATAAGCATTGAGAGTTTGTCACACAAAAGACAAAATCGAGATGCCGATGGAGCCTTCGTAAAAATATCTTCAAGCTGCAATGTTTATGAAACGAACAGAAGGGATATGGTTCTAAGCTATAAGTGATGGCGAGTGAAGTGACAATCAATATCAATGTGCTTCGTCCGCTCATGGAAAACATAATTCTTCATAATTTGTATCACACTTTTGTTGTCACAATGCAGGGGAGTAGGTGAAGAAATGTGAACCCCTATATCTACCAGAAGCCACTGTAACCACATAATCTTACATGTAGTCACAACCATAGCACGATACTCAGCCTCCATAGACGATATAGAGACAACATCCTGTTTCTTGCTCTTCCATGAAATGAGAGACTCTCCAAGAAAGACACAAAATCTTGTGGTGGATTTACGATCATGACGATCGACATCCCAATCAGCATCACTATAGGCATGTAACTCAAGAGAAGACGTTGAGGGAAACAAGTGAGTTTGAAACTGAGTGCCATGAAGACATCTCAGAATATGGAGAACAACTCTCCAATGAACAGAGGTAGGAGCAATAACAAACTGACTAACAACATCAACAACATGAGCAATATCCAGACGGGTAACTGTGAGATAAACCAAACTTCCTACAACAGTCTGGTAAGTATTTGGATCGGAAAAAGGAACACCATAGTAGGACAGTACCGTGAATTAGTTTCAAGAGGAGTATCTACAATCGGATTGTTAGAGAGGCTCGCCCGTGTAAACAAGTCATATATATATATATATATATATATATATATATATATATATATATATATATATATATATATATATATATAGTATGAGAAAGAGGATACCCTTTCTTAGACTGAGCTACCTCAATACCCAAGAAATAACGCAACAAGCCCAAATCCTTCATAGCAGAATGATGAGCTAGATCATGCTTCAAAGACTCAATACCACCATGGTCATCACCAATAATAATCATGTCATCCACATATAAGGACAAAAGAATCCGTCCTACACTCGAGCATCTAACAAACAAAGCCAAATCATGATTACTCTGAACAAATCCAAGAGAGGTAATCACTGTGGAGAATTTCTCAAACTAAGCATGAGGAGATTGCTTGAGACCATACAAAGCTTTGGGAAGTGGACAAACCTCACCAGGCTGGTGCTAAATTCCTATGGGAGGAGACATATAAACCTCTTCATTGAGGTCACCATTCAAAAAAGCATTCTTGACATCCATTTGAAAGATCTTCCACTGTCAAACAGATGCAACCGCAATCATTGTTCGGTCTGTCGTCATCTTTTCCGCTGGGGCAAAAGTCTCCTCATAGTCAAAATCGTACTGTTGAAAATACCCTTTTGCTACAAGTCTGGCCTTGTACCTCTCAACAAACCCATCAGATTTTGTTTTTATCTTGTACACCCAACGAGAACCAATCATATGTTTCCCAGGAAGAAGAGAAACCAAATCCCATTTATGAGTTTGCTAAAGAATAGTGAGTTCCTCAACCATAACATTCTGCCAAATAGGATCTAATACAACCTCTCTATATGATTCAGGTTCAGACAGATGGTGGATGCTCACTATAAATGAGGCAAATCGTCTTGAGTATGTAGAGTAGGCAAAATCTGGAAGCTTGGCGGACTTGATGGTACGAGTAGACCTCCTGAAGAGTGGTAGAGGTGGGTCTTCAATCTCAAGAGTCGAAGGCGCGGACTTAGGAATAGAAGAAGTTGATGAACTCTTTGAAGAAGGAGGTATGTCCTGAACTGGAGGATCAGGCGGCATAGATGAGTCTCAATCCTCTATATCCTCATCAAAAGGATCAATATGCAGAAGATCTGACTTCGTTACATCGTGGTCTGTAGCAGGAATCGAGTAGAAAGGAATATGTTCCAAAAAGGGGACATGTCGGGAAACATATAACTTTTGACTCACAGGATCATAGCAACGATATCCTTTTTCCCCAACACCATACCATAAGAATACACAAATAGGAGATTCCGTTCCTAACTTCTTCCTCTCAACATGAGAATAAAGAACAAAACAAGTACATCCAAAGACTCATAGAGCAGTGTAGTCTGGTAAGTGACCATATAGCTTCTTAAAAGGAAACACTCTTGAATTCAATGCAATAAGGATACGACTAATCACATAAACAGTAGCTAAGACTGCTTCTCCCTAAAAGGCACTAGGAAGTTGCGCATTCAAGAGCAATAATCGAGCTGTCTCAAAAATATAAAGGTGTTTCTGTTCTACCACACCGTTTTGCTGAAGAGTATCAGCACACGATGACTGGTGTATGGTACCATTAGAAGCAAGTAATTGAGTAAAATCATTAGAGGTATATTCACCCCTAAGTTACACTTGAGGCACTTTATCATAGCTGAATGTTGAGTTTTAACAAGAGCTCTAAAATTTATGTAAATGCCAAGAAAATCATATTTGTGTTTCATAAAATAAATCCAAGTATAGAAAGTATAATCATCTATAAAAGATACAAAATAGGTCGACCCACCCTTTATGGGTACTGGTGCAGGACCCCACACATCAGAATGAATAATATCGAAAGGAGCAATAGAACAAGACATACTTTTATTGAAAGGTAAAGCATAGAATCATGCCATTTTACAACCACTACAATTAGAAATATCACAAGTGTTCAAATCACCCACTAGAAGCTAGAAAACTCAAATGTGATACATATACATGTCATAAACGAGAATGCCAAAGATAAAACTGAGACGACAAAGGACTCAAATGAAAAGAAGACAAATCAATGTTGGAGGCAGCAACAATAGACACTTTGAGAACCTCCAAGACATAAAGTTCTCCCACCCTACGGTCGATCCCAATCGCCTTCTGAGTGTGTTTGTCCTATATAACACAGACGAAATCAGAAAAGAACACCCAATTACCAGACCTACACAATTGGCTGACCGAAAGAAGAATCAAAGTGAGTTTAGGAATGTAATAAACATTAGGGAGAGACATATGAGGAATAGAAACATACCTAACACCCTCAAATGTCATAGATATATCACTAGCAGACATAACATATATAGATGAAATGCATGACAAGGAAGTAAAAGATGACAAATAAGGAGACATGTGATGGTTTGCACCAGAATCTAAAATCCACAAAGATGAAGTATACCTAAGGTATCAGATGAAGTAGGACCAAAATGATACATAGATGCGTTCATGGAAATAGGATTGGAGGCCAAATACTATCTAAAACTCTCAAAAACCTTGGGATCCAAGGCAAAAGGTGGCATGTTGCCAACTGACTCATTGTTAACCGATGGAGCAGCAACAACAGGGAACTGTGGAGGGCGAGGTGTCCATGGAGAAGCACTAGAAGAACGTGGCTGAAACTTCTGCTGACTAGACCTATGTTGTTGTCCCGACTGATTCTGACCAGATTTACCATTGTTAACTAACAATAGACACTGAGCTTTCCAATGATTTTTCTGTTTGCAGAAGGCACACTCATCAGACGCAACCTTTGGAGTTTGTCGGGATTGATTAGTGGAAACAACAAGCACAACAGGAGTGGAAAGTAGGAATGGAGATTGCTTTAGACCCTTTATCCGCATGAGACTTGATTCGATTTTCTTCAACAATAAACTCATGAACAACATAATCAAATGAGGGGAGTGGGGAACGATGAAGAATTGTTCCACGTAGGCCATCAAAGTCAAAACGCAACACTATAAAAAACTGAACCAAACGTTGTTCTTCCCTCCAAGCAAGAAAAGGCTTAAAATCTTTGAACTCTTTAGATTTAGTAATAGCCAACTGATCCCATAAATCAGACATAACAGCATAGAAATCTTGAATACTCATATCATTTTGCTGAAGGGCACACATGTCATACTCTAACTGATATAGTTTAGCAAAATTGGATTGAGTATACAGTCTCTCCATATCGTTCCACACTTCCGTTGTCGTGTCATATTTAGCTAATGGCATACCAATAGACTGAGTAACAGAATTGTTAATCCAAGTAATGACCTTCGAGTTATCATTCTCCCAAGTATCAACTAATAAATCAAAATTTTCAACTTGAGGCACTGAAGGTTTGGCTTTAGTCCTAGTGACATAACCCCATATATTCTTCCCGCGAAGGAAGTTCTTCATAACATAGCTCCAATAAGTGTAATTCTTTCCATCTGATCGAGTACTGACTAACTGAAGGTAATTGTTCTTTCCAGTCATGATGATAACAGAAAAATAACCACATTAATGGACAAGCAATTAGAGAACAAGAACAACAAACCAGCAGAAGCAACAAATCAAGCAGCAAGAAATCGAATAGAAAACTCTAGAATTCGAACAACAACAGCAAACCAACAACAATGGCAAATAAACATTAACAAGCAAACAAACAGTTCGATTCGCGCCACAGATGACTGCTACAAAACCTTCTAACATATCAAACCTTCGCTCTCATACCATGATAATTGAGCCATATGATTACTGAGAGAGAAAAATTACAAGTCTTCTAGATGAAAAGTATGAAAGCTAAGAACAAGAAAGAGGAGAATAAATACTAGCTAAGACACCAAACCCTAATTGGCTAAAGGCTAAAGGACCCATAAACAAGTGGGCTAACTACATATAAGCTAAATGTGATCACTAAAAGACTATTTTTCCCAACCAGTCAACTTATATACTCAAGCACCCTATGAGCATCTATAAGGGCTATTAAGAATTTCATAAACCAATGATCTAAAGATGATAAGAGAATCGTAACTTGATGTTGATGTTAGGGTCATATATGATACTTGCTTTGCACACTTAATGATGTTTATCATATGGTAGAAGGATGCAAATCAACCAAGGAAAAATTAGGATGCACTCAAGGTGGCTTAGGATGGGTTAGATGAGGTAAAGGTAATTAGATATATACCTTAAACCAAATATATGAATACTTGTTTGCCTATAAATGTGAATCCATTACTCATACATATAATATGTTTAATTGTCTTGTAAATGATCTCAACAAATTTGAAATTAAGAAATGTGACTTCGTAATGGTGTATATGTCCCTTGATTTCTTGAATTAGAGTTAGGGTCGTCATGTGGATGTTCTCACTAACAATGAAAAGATAAAAATAAGGAATACGCAAAGTATTTTGTAACACCCACGAATCATGAGCAATCAAAGATTCAAAGGAAAGAGAACATACATGACATCAAATATATTTTAACTGTTCAATCAATTGCCTCAATGTCAAAAACTAGAGTTTTTTTCACATAAAAGAGGGACTAAAATCATTGATGATCGAACCCTATCAAGTTGAAAAGATCATTGATGAGTGCTTTCATGATGCAACCAACAAACTTGAAACAAACAGAAATGAATCAAACTTTAAATACTCTATTGAAACTACTAGAGATTTAATGAAAGATTTGTAAAATAACATCAATTAATCTAAAGGAACAAGCGTTAACTTAGAAGTGCTTATCTTCAAATAAATATGGAGATTTCATTCTCAAACAGGCCTACATACATTCATTTGTCAAAAGTCATTTTCATAAAGATATTTATGAAAATGTTCAACGTAAAGTTCAAAAAACTTTCCCTATATAAAATGGAGGAATTCATTATGCATGAAATATTGTTCATGTGACACTTGAAATTTTAGAATGTCAAGTATCATTGACTCAATCTAAGAAGAAAACTTCAAGTAAAGTTGTTAAATTTTTCAAAGAGATTCATCAATGAAGAATAATATAAAAACAAAGAGTTCATCAATGTCAATTTTAGCTAGATCGAATATGGCTTGTACTTCAAAGGTTTAAGTTATTCCCAAATCAATCAAAAAATGTTCATATCGTCTAGGCTGCCAAAACAGCTCAATTTGTTCCAAAACATTAAGCTGTAAAAACTGTAACAAGAAATATAATGGAAATTGATATAATGTGGTGAAAGAACTCATCTAACATTAAGTTGTCTTAAAAATGGTTCAAAAGAACAAATACCGAAAACATTTATACTGGTGTTCAAAACAACTAATACTGAAAACACTTATAATGGTATTAAACTAGATTCAAAAGGCTATTCCAAAAGACTAAAAGGATTACCTTATTTATAATTGGTTTTGAAATGTATCTAACTATTCGTTGTAAATATGATAGGCTCGTAAACACATTTGGTACTTAGATAATGGATGCTCAAAGCAAATAACCGGATCCAAGTCACTTTTAATTGATTATGTTAAAGAAAAACACCAACATTTTTTTTTCATTTTTGTAACTTCCACTCAAAGAGCTTTTGACTCATTCAAAAAACACAAACACCACTTTTGTAACAAACCCACACTAAACCCAAAAGACTCCCTATAATCACTTCTAATAACCGACAAACACCTTGCGGAATTTTAAACATATACATTAAATAGAATGAGATGGCCGTCGATATAAACATATTAACTTTTCATTTTGAAAGTTTTTTCTTGAATCACAAATCACTTCCAGTTCCACCCTCCATAAGCCCATGCAATGATATTAAATCTTTCAACCAAAAAACATTTATTCTTTTGTTTCAAAATCTCAACTTGGCCCCACCCGTTTCACAAATACTATTTAATTTGTCATTTATAACGTTTAGTTTAATTAGAGTGATATGAGAGAATTGGATATTCTTAAAATATTTATACCGTTAATTAGAGTTAATTTATACGTTAAAAAAAGGCTAATATTGAATTTATTTTTGATATCGTGTATCATAAATTTTGTATTTTTCTTTATAAAAAGTATTGAATATGTTGTATCGAAACATGTAATAAAAAAATAAGAATGTTTTGTTTTTCCATTAATTCTTCATATAAAATTTATATATATAACAAATAAATAAATATGTGAGACTCTTTTATAAACCCATAAAAAGTTTATAAATAATAGAAAACGGTTTTGAAGTGTAAGAGTTTATATGTTGCTAATATACCCTCTAGGTGAGTTCCAACATTTGAGATGTTTTTTTTTGTGAGAGAATCCCATAAGTAGGAGTAGGTCTAAACGAACAAAAAAAATACATTGAGAGATTGTTCATGTTTGTTCGTTTAAATTAACTAAACAAAAGAGGAACAAGAACACATAATCGCATGAATTTTCTTATTGATGTTCTTTTAACAAATTATATTGTTTGTGTTCATTTGTTAAGATGCTAAATGGTCAGTATAAACAGCCATAAACGAAAAAATATAAATGATCATAACTAACAGAAAATAAAATCAAGAACCACACCTAATAAATAAATATAGACATCCAAATCAAGACAAAACATATATAAACAAGCTATTAAATAGATGTTGCTAGAAAAAAAAAAGTAGGAAAATATGAATATTCACACACATAAACGGACGTAAGTGAACATAAACGGATATAACCGAACGTAAACAATTATTAATGATCGAACATAAATGAACATTCACACACAAACGAGACTATTGTTCACGCTCATTTACTAAATAACCGAACATAAACAAACTCCTTGCCGATGGTTCATGAATAGTTCGTCGAATGTCCGGTAATTCGTTTACCACCCTAAATGAGAGACCGAGAGTGGGATGAAAAGTGAGTGATTTTAGCCCTGTTTTAACAAAGATAAGAAAATAATAATAAGGGAAATGAAAAGGAAAGAAAATTATATTTTGATGTTCCTAAATTAAAAAAGAAGTGGAAGGAAAATAAACATTTTATTTATTTCTTTTAAAATCCTTCTACATTTGAAGAAAAGTTAGGAGGGACCATTTCCTTTCACTTTTTCCATTAAAAACTAAGGAATGTTAATTTTCTTTTATTTTATTTTCATTTTTATTTATATCTCTTTATTTCTCTCATTAAGTTGAAGTCTGAAAACAAAGGTGTTAGAATCACAAAAAAAATATATGAAGTCCCTTCACTCTTTTGCATTTATATAGTACATCTCCAAGCTCACAATTTGATTACGTAAGTACGTTCATGGAATCGCAACGCACTTTCCTTATCATTCACATCTTCTATTAATTTCATTATTTGACCTCAATACGAAATATCACTTTTGAATAAAATATCAATATTAATCCAATCTTGGTATACTTCAATCACATAAAAAATTACGTTACAAAATGTTAAGATATACGAAGCTTCTTCGATTCTTATAACAAGGGCAAAAGTGGGTGATGGACTATGGTTCCCTATACTAGGTTCATATTTTCCAACTGAGCCACATAACCTATACAAAAGACTGAAAGAGAATAATTTTTATTACTTTGATTCAATAGCATGTTTATATGGACTTCTGAGGTTGTGGGCTTAGTTATTTATAGAGTATATATGAGCTTAATCAGGTTTCGAATATTGCCCCCAATCATGACAAAATAGGCTAGAAACTAGTTGGATCAGGTCCAGTTTTGGGTCGACCCGGATAATAAACGCCGAACATGAACCTTTTATACATCATGAATTAAGATAAAAGAAAAGAAGTTGGAGACACCACAATGATCCAAAAGCCCATTAAAAATATTGAGTGGATCATAAAACTCTTAAAATGGAGTCCATAATCTTCAATGAAATTTAGCTCTTCGTGGGAATATTTTAGTTTGCACATCTTATTTTCTTTATAACCGAATGTTGTTTTTACTTTTTTTTTTTTTTTTTTGGAAAGGGAACTTTCCTAACGAGGGTTTCCGGGCCAGCTTTCGCGCACCGACTAATCCCCCGCTGCTAACATGAAGCTTTGCCTCATGCCCTGGAGTCACTGCAGGCGAACCTCCATGGCCACAAGGGCTTAGTAGTGCCAGGATTTGAACATGGGTCAATAGGTTATCCACCATATCTTCCACATGCCTTACCAAGTCACCACAACCCAAGTGGTTGTTTTTACTTTTTACATGTTCTAATCGGTTTATAGCATCGCTCACTTTTCTTCAAACGACACAATCTTATATTCGTTTCTAATCTAAAATATAAGCAAGTGTGTTGGCATACCAAGGAAAAAAAAATCCAATTGAAGACGAACTTAATATAATAAACATGTTTGATATTATCAACGTATAACTTAAGTACAATAAATAGTTACATACTTTTTTTCAGTGTTTATGCGGGCAAAATGACTAAAAGATTAACATATTTACAACAAATGTTGTTATACGGTATTTTGAATTCATTCTGTAGCACTAAGCGTAGCTCCACCCTCAAAGTTAGCCATGAGTTTGTTAAGCTTCTTGTTGCTTATTCTTTGTGGCATCATCTTGTTCTCCCCTACCATCATACTGCAAAATACCATAATATTATTTGTTAAAATTGAATCTTTTTCTTAATGTATGTCTATTTTTTATAATGAGGATGAAGAGGACATTCTCGTCTTTTGCATACACAAAAGATGCAGAACGTGTCTCTGTCCCATCTTGTTCCATCTTTTTGGGAAAAAACAAAAAAAATTGCAATTTTTGTTGCATTGACATTCTGAGAGTTCATGCATGTCAAACGCAGTATAATCACTTATTTTTTGTATTGACCTGGGTGGTAGTGAAGATATATCTGCGGGTAATAGGATTTGTGCAAGATTCACGGCATCCTCGTTGGAATTGATGACATGGTTGAAGCACAAATATCGACCATAAGCAGAACTGTCTTCGTAAATACAAATGTGAGAATCTACCAAGAATTTAAGGTCCACCGTAACAAAAACCCCATCTTTGTACATTTCGGCTGCACCTTTTAGGTACGGATGTGTGACTGTGAGATCAGGGCTCAGCAGTAATCCAGCGTTTATGGACACCATGCTCACCCCTCGGTCCATGGCTAGGGCCCATGCAGTCTTCTCGGTCAATGTTTTTGATAAACCATGCCATAACTGTTTTATTATTATTTTCCATCAAGAGATTAGTTAAATGTTCATTAAAATCAAGAGACATTGTCGATTAGTTTAGTTGGATAGAATGGAATGGAACGGAACGAATAAATAATGGAATAAAAAAAGATAAGAAAATGAAGAATAAGTTATTATATTAGATGATATTTTTGTTTGGCCACCTATGTATGCATATAAATAGAATATTTATGTTATATGTATATATAGTATTAATTCTAAGTTGTACATTATTTATTTATTTTAAATTATTTTATTTACGAATATAACAAATAAACATAATAAAAGTTTATTAAAACTACATTTATGTAAAAGGATTTCACTTTTCCATAAGAAAGTGGTTTTTTATACAAAAAGTGCAACACCATTTCCTTTTAGGACCAAAAGATGTAATATTTTACATGAATATTTGGTTGAAAACGGCTGCATAATTCATGTAAAAAATGAGATGAGACGTTATTGAATAAACTTATAAAACGAAAAGCAAAACATCATTGCATAAATCAATAACAAATGAAAATATGAAATATTGTTGCATAATAAACATTTACGCAATGAAACATGGTTGCATATTTTGATCATAGTGAGAATGTTGCATATTTTGGTTTGAGAAGAAAACACTGTTGCATAACAAAAAATTATTTTCTAGTTATTTTTGTAAACTAAATTGTACTTTATTAAAATGTGAATTTTTGAAAAAAAGGATTTGTATCATTGAAAATTATATAACATGTGTTATATTTCAATTTTTCACACCATTCCATGATGTAACATTACCAAAATTGAAGGAATCACATTCATTCAAGAATAAGGAACCATTCCATTCCATCCTTCCACCAATCCCATCATACTTGACACTACTACTAAAGTATATGTACCTTAAATTTCTTGCAAAAATTTACGTTGCTCCAATTTCTTTCATCAAAATCACCTAATGAAGGCGTTGAGTCACTTGGGTCCCTCCAAAATACCGCAGTGGCAGATGAAGTAAATACCACTTTGTCAATTGTATCGGTTTGGGCACACGCTTCCAATACATTATGTGCTGCCCTTACCTCCATTTCTGCCATCAATTCCTGTTTTCATTAAAGCCTTTAGTCCTTGAAATAGCAACGTACTTTCATAGAATTTGTTTATTATTGCATCCTACTTTTATTTCTTCATATTACACCATGTTATAGCAATGTGGTCTAAATATGAAACAATTTTCATTCCTATGATTGTATAGATTTTTAAAGTACAATGAGCCAATAAGAAAAATAAAATTTAATGAATGTATGATGCGATATTTCGGATTGGAAATTAACCGAAGTAAAAGTGATAGATTACATACATCATAAGAGGGTTGATCAAATTGAGGTTCAAATGAGTAAAACAACCCAAAACATCCTTCCAAAGCTTCCACTATACTTTGATAATCCATCGGGTCGGTGTGGAATACTCTCACATTCTTGTTGTCTACAATTCTTCTTTCCATAGACTCCATCTCAACTGAAAAATTATAAAAGAGTTATAAATTGTAAGCCATTTTGATTTTATATTGCAACCAAGTGAAAGACAATTAACATGATAAGGGGGTTTCACTTTTTCTTGAAAAGAAAATTTCATAATTTCACTCTTCAACTTTCGGCTTAACTTCTAGTTTGTGCTTTTTATTGTTACATTGGATTGGATTGGACAGGACTGGCGAGACTGCTAAATTTTTTGAGGACAAATTTTGATGATGAGAACGAGAAAAGTATTTCTGATTTTTTATTAAGACAAAAGATTTGAGAACAAATAACTATCAAACATTGTTTGATCATTTTAGATGGGACAAAAAAAGTTAACAATTTTTGTCTCTATTGTAAATGATGTAACATATATTGTGTTATCTTCATGTCGACATGTCATTTTTAAATAAACATTGAAAACTTATAAACATTAAAAATTAGTTTGTGTCCTACACGTCATGTTAATATGAGGGATTCTTGTAGGCGAGACTACATATTTATAGGATGAAAATAATGTCTTCACATGGGTCCCCTACAGGCTACGTATAACGTGGGCAAGTTTTTCTTTTTGCCTTCGTTGACAACTTGCAACCCGTGAGTCGTCACGTTCACACACCCTATCAGCAGTTGACATATTTCATCATACACATGTTCTACATCCCAATTCTAAAAAGATCATCTTTTTACAAAATTCAATATACCCAAATCTGCCTAGTTTTGTCTGGTTCTTTGTAAAAGAAAAATCCCAGTTCTTACATCATAAAACAAAGACATATACTAGAAAACGATTATCAAATTCTTCGAACAAGAAAAAGAAACAAGAAAGCAGGATGTCTGAATTCCTTACCAAAGATTGCAAAGATATAGAATTAAAAAGAAAAGAATATAAAGAAACATGGAAGAACTAAGAAGGTAAGAAAGAAGAAAGAACCAACCACGACTCTGAACGGCGGCATGAACGAAGTAACCTCTTTGAAGAAGACTGTAGACAAGTGAAGACCCTAAACAACCTCCGGCATCCATGACACACACCCTCTTCAACGAAGACGATGATCCATCAAATTCTACTGCTTCCAGTGCTGGTGCCATCTTCACAGTGATACGCAAAAACGAAAAAGATAACGTAAACCAAGACTTCTTTGTGGGGTGTAAAGTTATATACTTTTGGTATATGCTTAATTGGGTTAGTTTTGGAAGCGAGTTACAGCATCTTTATATAAGAATGTAGGAAAGAAAGTTGGAGAGGAGATAGTTAACATGAGAAGAAACGATAGACGTGGGGAAAGAAAAGTAGGAGGTCGACAATAATAATTAGTGAGTTGGTTCACCGGTAAACCATCCGATCGTTTTATGGTTAGATTTAGGGACACATGTATGTGGACAACTATATTTTCTTGCATTTCTTTTATTATTACATTATATTATATTAAGTGAATACAATAATGCTTATGTGGTTTAGGGTAATATGGGTTTTTGGTATCCAACTCTCTTATCTTTAATTTGGGTTTATTGTCTCATATTTTTCCTTTATTTTACATGTTTGGTCCTGGGTTGTGCCTTTTGTTTTGTGTTAAAACGTCTCACGTGCCTTGCATGCATATGTATTTTTGTCTTTTTCTTATTAGACTCTATTTACAGTCATTGTGAGAATTTCGGAAGGTAGCAACACAAAAGTATTCTATGTGGTAGGCGGCATGTGGGGTGCTCTAATTAACGGACAAACGGACAAAACAAATAGTCTGGTCAACATTTGAACCAAGTGTATAAAAAAAAAATATAGATGATGGTCTTAATTAAAAACAATGTCAAGGACCAAGTACATCCGTTACCTCAAACTGAAAGGAGAATGGGTTGTGAAGTCAACCAAGCAAATTACGCTATTTGTTTGCAAATAAAACGTAATATAATGGTAAAAAGGGGTATCGATCCTCGGAGAAATGGTTGTATTCAATCACCAATGCAATCTAAAAGAACTAATGTAATTAACTAACTACAATTAAACTAAAAGGGGGGATGTTTGATTACTTGAAAACTAAAAGACTTGAATAACTAAAAACTTGGAATTAAGCAAGATAGTGAGATGCTCAAATATTGGAGAGAGTTGGTTAACTAAGACAATTCAACACAATGAACATTTGTGTGTTTATCATTAGGATTCAACATGAAGCTTATCATTCATCCCAAATTGGTTATAGCAATCATGAAGCATGATATGTCAAGATTCCTCTTAGGTAGTATGCAGGTTGGGGAAGCCCACACCACACCTTCTTAATCAAGATCAAGGGTTTAATTGAAGCAATTGAACCCAATAAGTTGATTAGCCTTAAGAAAGAAGGAATCCCCAATTCCTAGAGGATGTCAATGCTTACACATCCATAAAGGAGCTATGATTCATAAACTAAAGATGATTTTTACCATCATAAAGCTCTTGTTCTATGTCAATTCAATGATTCAATACAAAACCAAAGAAATAAATTAACATTAGCTCATTCAAGTGCCAAGCTCATGATCAAAGCATTACACAAGCATAAGAAATATGATCTAGAACCATAAACATAAGATAATTGATAATCTAGCATGAATCCTTCAAAAACCCACAAACATTCAAAGGTTTTAACCAAAGTTAACCAATATAGAGAGTTTAGCCACTCATGGCAATAGAAAAACAATCACAAAAGTCTGATTGCATAAAGAAACTACCAATATCTTGGAAAGATGAAAAGAAATGAGTCTTCAAGCTCCAAAAATCGCCTCCTACAGGTCTTCAATGGTGAAAAATCGAGAATGTCAGTGATGGATCTTATCCCCCCATGTTATGGTGTGCAAAATGACCAAAATGCCCAAACTGGACAGTTGCACGGGTAACCGCACGACGAAAATTCCACCCGCGCAAGTGTTGTTGTAATGTTATTGGCTCCTCATTCCTCTACTACCAAAGATTCCTTTGGTCCCCTCCATATCCATGTGATTTAAACCAACCAATCATCATTTAGCTTCAAATATCGATGCTCCAAGCCCAAAAATAGAAGTTTATGACCCATCTTCAAAAGCCCAAAATATCCAAGTCCTTAACTCTTAAGGCCCAAATCTTCTTTTATGGATCCGCCAAGCCCAACAATGCCTCGAGAGCTAACTATGTCCGACTCCAATCAACCCGCAACCGCAATGAACGTCGAAAACCTGCAAAATACCTTATGCAAAATAAAAAAACACCCGATATGATCCATAATAAAGAATATAAAGAATATACAATGCAAAACTAATTAAAAAGAACTAAAAATCTAAAATAAACTAATAAAAATAAGGAAATAAAATATGCTATCAATATATATATATATATATATATATATATATATATATATACACACACACACACACACATAGTGAGAGATCTTTGATGGTGTGCATGGTCGGCGACCGCATAGGGCCATATCGTGGAGGGGTGATTTTACATATGATCCATTATAATAGACTAGTAATGCAAGCCTGAAAACAAAATTGAGTCAAAATGTATCATCACCAGGCCAAGTCAGTTCACCATCTTCTGATTCTCACTAATCTAAGTCGGATACGCTATGATGCTACCCATTCTCTTGATCTCGCTAAGTGTACCACCCGATTCAAATTACTTTTCAATTTAGATCCTTATTGTGGGAATTTTTGGCTCTTTGGTCCAAACGCCATACGTTTGGCATAGAACGCTCGACATTCAAACATCGGACGTTCTATAATGACACCAGACGTTTGCACGCAAAGACCAAACCCTAATTTTTAGGGTTTGCACCCTATTTAAAGAACATTATGGCATCAATACCCTTCACCACTCCAGCCTCCACCCTCATTTCAAAAACCCTAAGTATGTATGAGAGTTTGAAGCCTTGGTTCACCTTTTGGTATCATTTTGTGTTCTTGATAAGAGAATGAAGATCTTTGGAGTATTATGGTTGCTCTCTAGCTTGTGGATCTGGACTCTTGACATCTTGGAGCATCATTTTGAAGTATAAAGTCCAGATCTTGATGTCTCACTTGTTAGATCTTGATTTAGGGCTAGTTGATGTTCTTTTTGGTCCCAAAGAATTGATCTTTATGAGTTTGGGATGCCCCAAAGGTTTGGACTGTCCTTTCAAGCATAATAGTGAGTATATAATCATAAAAATGCAATCTTAGGTCTTCATAATCCTCCATGAATGTTTTGAGGTGTCTTAATGGGTTAAGGAGTTGGAGTTTTAGCTTTTGGGCTCATTGTAACCATGCATGGCCATAAAGTTTGCAACGTTATGGAGTTAGATGTTCCATGATGATTGGATCTAAAGTTTGGACTTGATATCTTAAGCCATTAAGTCATTGGTTTGGAAGTTGGTGAACAGCGAGCAAACGCCAGGCGTTTGCATGTGAACGCTCTGCGTTCGGACACCAAGCGTTGTAGGAAGGAACAACAAGCATTATGTGTAGAAGTCCAATGGGTCGATTTTGGGCCTTGGGCCATTAGGGTTTTGGTCTTTGGACTAGCATGTTGGGCTTCCTTGAATTTTAGGCCCATGATGGGTTCGGGCCCACTTTGGAAGATTTGGCCATATATATTTTGGGCTTTTGTATGGTTGAGTTAGGTCTTGGATTTGGGCCAAGTTAAATAAATGGTAAACTTGTCCGTTACCCTAACTTAGACTCTTAGATATGGGTCGAAGTTCAATTATTAATTGGATGTGTTTATGATGACAGCACGGGGATTTTTCGGACCAACAGACAGTGTGACAACCCGAAATTTCCAATTGTATGAACATCATCTATTCAATAGAAGCTAGTTCAGTTTCTGTGATTTTCAAGTTTTTCCAAACAAGTTTGTGTACATTAGGGTTTACGTTTTAGATGATATCAGGAGAGTGGATACTCCTGGTATTGTGAAACTTGGGCATTTCAAGTTTCATAATGTTACAGTCCAACATCAGGAATAAAAATATTTTCTGCCAAAATATTCCAGGACTATAAATAGTTTTCTGAATTAAACTGATTCATTATTCACAATTCCAAATAGAGAAAAGCCATATTCTCTCTGACGGATCTTCGGGTTTTCATCCCATATTGTGAGTTTACTTTTCTAAGTATGTTTCAATGCTTGTTAGATGCTCATTAACACAGATTACATGTCTAGTTATCAAGATCCGGGAGTTTACCGCCCAAGAACGTTCTTGGGGAGTAAACTCCAAAATAGAACTTTAATGCTTTCTAGACCCATCCACATGTTAGAGGACTTATCAAGGACATTGTGTATGATCTTTATAGCCTAGAAATCATCCAAGAAACATAAGTTCTAGGAGTTTACGGCCAAGGAACTCCCTTGGGCCGTAAACCCCTTTTCAAGGGCTTAAATGCCCTAAAACTTTCCCCAAATGCTTAAGGAACTTAACCACTAGTGCTTGTACTTGTTTAGAACACCAAAAGCCCATAAAAACCATAAGTTTTTAGGAGTTTACGGCCAAGAACCCTTCTTGGGCCGTAAACCCCATTTTGTGGGACAAAAATCATTCCAAGCTACCCTTAAGCCTTTAGACAAATTACCTTGCACCTTTGGGACTAGAATGGAGAGAAGAACACATAGAAACAACTCCTTGGAAGGAGTTTATGGCCAAGGAACATGGCTTGGGCCGTAAACTCCAAGTGAAGGCACCAAAGTGTGCCTCTTGCCCCCATTAGCCTTAGATAAAATCATGGATGCCATTCTAGATGTTTAAGTGCCTCAAATCAATTTATTTCCTAGAGTTTACGGCCGTAAACTCTAAGGTGAAGGACCTTAGGCCGTAAACTCCCTTATGGAGTGTTCTAGAGCCTTAAAACTACTTCATGCATTATTCCAATAAAGATAGGAGAGTTCTAGATGCAAGATGACACCACAAAACACCCAAAAACACCATTTGAGGAGTTCACGGCCATAAACCTATGAGTTTACGGCCGTAAACTCCAAGGTGTGGGGTTTGTTGGATGGTGAACTCCTATACAAGGCTATTTGATGTTTCAAACCCTTTTGCCTTGTCCCGTAGCAACTTAGATGCAACCATTTGGACCCTAAACACTCATAAAAGTGTTTAAATGTTTTCTAAGTGTCTTAACTTATTTAATTAAGTTTTTATGTGTCTAATTAGTTATATATATGTTTATTATATGATAACTAGGCTCGTGCGTGTAAACCAGTCTCCGTTTGTCACCTAGCACGGTAGCCGACACCGCAATTCAAACGACTCACCACAAGTGAGTTCATACCCCTTGAATCAACCTTTGAAATGATTTTAAGTGTTTTAAATACTTTATGGGGGGGAATACAAGTCAAATACTTATAAGTTATTGCTTCAATCACATGTGATTGCATTTAATCACATGTGATTAATAACTAGGAAAACAACGATTTTCACACTGTTTAAACTGTTTTTCAACTGCTTTACTATTGAAATGTTTTATAAACTGTTTTACTATCCAAATTTACTTATAGACTGTGATTCAATCAACTGCTTCTTATACTTAAACTGTTTTACCAATGTATGCCTTCAAAATGATTTATAGATCGACATCAAGTCAATCATCTCTTGAAATTATATTTATGTTTTAAAATGTTTTATGAAAACTTATTTATGCTTTATATATACAATTGCATGCCCGTATATGTATAGATATATAAATAATGTTCAAAAGGCTTAGGAATGTTATCCGCCCTATTTCCTTTTCCTCGATTTGGATGTGGTCTGGTGGGATTTCGGGTGACCATCCGAAGGTCATTTTCCATATTACTTATATATCATATATACATGTATGGACATAAAAGTACTTACATATTCATACTCATCAGTACATCATTAACTGGTTACCATCGGGGTAACGCAGGATCAATACATATACAGATATACTAGAAACAATACATATACAGATATACTAGAAACAATACATATACAGATATACTAGAAACAATACATATACAGATATACTAGAAACAATACATATACAGATATACTAGAAACAATACATATACAGATATACTAGAAACAATACATATACAGATATACTAGAAACAATACATATACAGATATACGAGAAACAGTACATATACAGATATACGAGAAACAATACATATACATATATACGAGAAACAATACATATACATATATACGAGAAACAATACATATACATGAATACTTAACAGTTGTGATCCACTGTATCGGGCATGCCTTAAATGTCATGGCCTGAGTTGTAGCCAGAATTCTCTTGGAGGGAGAGCGTGAGTTTGCGTATAGATCTATACTGGATTGACTATCCTACACCTTGCTGCTAGCTACAGCCGGACCTGTAGGTCTGCGGGTGCCAAACGTCATTTCTTATTACGACCGTTCATTATGTCGTTGATTATCAGTCGATAGCATGGTGCAATTAATCACAATATACCTTAATATAAATCCAGTTTAAGGTAGCAGTATTTAGTACATCAGTAGTCTTAATATACAAAGCTACAGTACTACAATGATTCACCCATTACATATTTTAGTGATAACCTCACTTAAGCATTAATGTACAAACTATATTTTTAACAAATGATAGTTATATTTGGGTAATCACACACTTTTACAACAGAAAAGTTTACGAAACAGCCTAGCCTTGGTAGAAGGTTACTTGTATAGAAAATATAGGATTTTCTGAGGGATTCAAACTTTTACAAACACTTTCAAACATTTACTTACATTTTTACAACTTATTCATTGAGACAGGTTCAAACGTTTTTACAAGAAACATTGACACTAAAATACTTATGAACTCACCAGCTTAATGCTGATAAACTCTTTCAAAATAACTTGTATTCTCAGGTCATCAGTAGACAGGTACCGAGGCCAGCTTTTGAGAAGATGGAGTGCATTCAAGACTTATCTCATATTATTTTGTGTTTCATTATTTTTGGTGTCTATAGTTGTACAGAACACACTTGTATTAAAATTATATATATTTAATGCAATGGATGATGTTGTTTGCTTATTTACATTTACTGTGTTGTGATACTGTACATGACGTCCTCCGCCCCGGAACGTTTCCGCCGTTCTTGGTTTTGGGGTGTGACAGACAGAGATTTATCTGGTGATTCAGCAGTTAGATGTGAGTTTCCTCATTGTGTTGATGGGTCGAAGGCATCAATGCCGACCTATGGTTTATTATGATTAGAATGCTAGCTGTCCGCGTGACTCTTCATGCAATGATATCTGATATCAGGCGGGACTCGATGTAAAGCGGGGCCTGATTAGTATATTGTATGCTAGTTATCAATATGTGTTTTATGCTTACCAGGCAAGGCCTGATGTTGGGCGGGGCTCGATGAATGTATTTTATGTTATTGTCTTTGTGATTATCACATGTGTTCGTATGATTATATGTTTATATGTTTATATGTGTACCAGACGAGGCCTAATGACTGACATATGTATACTGAGTGGGGCTTGATGTCAGGCGAGACCCGATGAAGGGCAGGGCCAGTATGTGATTATTATGTATGGTATGTAGTATTTTTGGAAACTTACTAAGCTTTGTGCTTACAGTTTTTATGGTTATGGTTTTAGGTACTTATGGTTCGAAAGGGATGGGCCTGGCATGATCACTACGCATCCACCCATGTTCCTGTTAGAGGCCATTTTATGCATCGTGTAGGATTAGTTTTAGTAGTACTTTGCATAATATTTTATGTTATTTCATGTGCATAAGCTTAAATACTATTCAGATCATGTATTTCGTTAGAATTCTCATACTACTCATGTTTTTATGTCAATTTTAGATAGTTCGAGTGGAGCAGCGCTTTGGGAGTAGTTGGATGCACGTTTGGAGCTTAAAATGGAGCTTGGAACTTATGAAGGATTCTGCGGAATGATCGGAAGATGTTTGGTCAAGAAACATTCAGTCGAATTGATCACACAAAGATAGATTCTACAATCTGAAGCTAAAGGATGTTGCTGGCAGCTTTGACCCCCTGTCAATATTTTGACCATATCTCATGAACCGTAACTCTGATTGACGAGATTAAAAATGTCCTAAAAACTAGACAAAATTTCGGACGATTTAAGCAAAACATGCGATCGCAATTGTTGTCCATGGGATCGCATGAAGCCTTTATGCGATAAAATTTATGGTCGTGACTTGTCTTCGAGGTTTTTTCATGCCAAAAATTCATCTGGGAGAAAAAAATGAAAAAAATGCGATCGTAACTACCCTTCATGCGATCTCAACTTTGCCAAAAAGTTCCAAAATATCATTCTACTTCATTAAAAGGCCCGAGACACATTTTCTTAAAACATGCGATCGCATATACTACCATTTTTCCTATTAGGCTTATAAAAAGACCCTAATGTCATTCCAGTAGGGGGTTTTGGTACCCTAGTCGATTCCTAAAGTTCTAGATGATGAAAATATGATTTTAGAGGAGTTTCTTCTTTGATTTCAACGATTTCTGAAGATCTGAAGACTGTGGATTATCTCCTTCAGTTAGATTAGTAAGATTAGTTGTTTGATGTCTCTTTTCATTTGTTTTCATCATATATTTAGCCATGTGTAACACCCCGAATCCTGGATGAGAAATTTAAGATTTATAATACACTTTGGAGGACCTACTCGACGAGTTGGTTGCTCCCGACTCATCGTATATGGGCTAAGTTGTCCATGCTGGTTATGAAGCCTACTCGTCAAGTCGATAGGATGGACTCGACGAGTTGAGTCTGTATTGAGAAAACCCTGATTTTAGGGCTTGCACCCTATTTAAAGTCCCTTAAGCCCTGATTTCCTCCTCCATGACCATTTAAACACACTAAGAGAAACCCTAGACGAGTTGTAGTCATTATGAGAGAGAGAAAGGCTAAAGATCTTGTGTTCAAGTGCAGTTTTTGAAGAGGGTTGAAGAGAAAGAAGGTTTGGAATGAGAATAAGCTTTGAATCCAGTGTTCTTTTGGTGCTAGCTTTCAATTGGAGGTAAAAAGCTATCTCACTGATCATTCCTTTTATTAGATCTCTTTCTAGAGAGTTTTAGGGCTTTATCCCATCCGTCTTTTAGTTTGGAGTTGTTGAGCTGGTCATGGAATTTTAGACTACAGATCTAAGATATATGAGTCCCTATAATCCCAAAGATTCGATAATTGTCAAGCTTTGGGCAAGTCTTCAAGCAAAGACCTTTATGGTGCTTGTTTTGGCATCTTGAGTCCTATATGCCATATATAAACGTAAAGGTTGCACTTTACGTGATGATTCAACCTTAGGAGGCTACATCCAGAGTATGAGACCTTATTTTTGTCCAAAATCGTCTGAATGAGAAAATGGACTGAATAGACTCGATGAGTTGGTGAGCTGACTCGATGAGTCGGTTAGGGTTTACCCGATTGTTTGGACGGGCGACAGACTCGGTGAGTTAATGAAACTGTTGGAATAGTGTCTAAGGCTGTAACTATATTTGGCAAGTATTTGACCCGATTGAGCATGGTCCTTTTCGGTTGCCTTCACCATAGCAACTTGACAGGATGATTTATAATGAGAGAAGAAATATTATTAATATATTATGAGAATAATATAAGGAATAATAATATTGTTATTTGATTAATATAAATCATAAATTAATTAGGAATTAATTTGGTGACTTAAAGAGGTTAATTGAATAAAGGGGCATAAACTGTCAAATGTGTGATAGTTGTATTTTGGGCTATGAATCTTTATGGATAAGAGGGTGGACGATTTTAGGGTTTGGAGAAACCTAGAAATCGTCCAAGGCCTAGTCTGTAGGGATTATTGGATTGCTTAGGGCCTAAGTTATTCAATTAGGGTTTAAGGTGTAACCCTAGTAGCCAATAGTATATATATAGACCCTTAGGGTGGAGGAAATCGGCACTCTTGCATCTCAAGAAACCCTAGAGCCGATTTTCTCACCCTCCTTTCTCTCTATTATCATGCTCTTGCTAGTTGGTGTTTGTAAGCCATTAGAGGAGTGACAATTGTGACTCTAAACTCCAAGGACAAGAAGATTCAAGCAAGCAATTCAAGGTATTCCTTTAGATCTAATTTCATATGTTATGATTTGAATGTTTACACTAGATCTATCAATATAAGTCTTGGATACATTGCATGTTCAATTAGAGAAACCTAGATCCAAGCATTAGGGTTTGCATGTGCACATAGGAAAGTTCTTATGGCTCAAATCCATCAGTGGTATCAGAGCCTTGATTGGTTTCTATTGAATTGATGCATTAATTGATTGCTTGTTGATTGCCAAATTTGATTTTTGTCCTTCTGCCTAATGAAATCGGCGAGTTCCATAGTGGACTGGGCGAGTAGGCCTCAACTCGGCGAGTCCATTGTGGTACTCGGCGAGTTCGAGCGTCAGAAGGAGCTAGTTTCGGGATTTCTTGTTGTTTTTCTTATGGAAACTTGCCTTAATCTTTATGGGTCAATAAAATTCGAATTTTAACATATATGTGAGTATATACTTGACCTAACAAAAGATATTTACCAATTAGTTGAATAATAATTTCCTTATATGATATTAATTGATTATTTTAATTAAATTGGTAAATTGTTTTGCAAGAAACATTTAAATAAATCAAATATGGATAATTATAAGATTCAATGGTTAATTTAAATTATTTGTTATTTGATCCCTTATGTTTTGAAAAGTTTAAAACGTGTCCTCAAGTTTTGAAATTTAAGTTTTGTGATTAAAAGTTTAATTTAGACAATTTAAATTTCAAACCCTAGAATTTTACAAGTTTAAAATTCAACCCTATAATACTATATGATTACAAGCTTAATATATATATATATATATATATATATATATATATATATATATATATATATATATATATATATATATATATATATATATGTATAATTAAAATGCTAGTCTTACCGTTAGTAGGCCTCATTCACGAAGTCGGTCTATAAGGTGGGTATAAGGTTGCTGCCTACAAAATGGCGCTTAATGGGTGTACACTCACACCCACCGCTTGCTTGATCGGTGGAGGGTCGTTAGCCGAACGGGTAGGATAGGGCAACCCTATCTCCTCATTAAAAGTATAATATTAAAATACAAAGTAACTACATGTTTTTCAAATTCCCAATCCTAGTTACTTTAGGAAAAGTGAATTGATGCAAACCCATGAAATTACACTTTGCACCCTTGCTAAGAAGTTAGTGGAGCGTGTGTGGTTTACCGGCACACAAATTGGTTCTAAGCAAAGGTGGCAAAGGGTGATTCATTGTTTATCATAGTTCGGTGGAGCGTATGTGGTTTACCGGCACATCGAATAGGTGATTGTAACAATGAAGGCACCGTGTATATTTGCATGGTTATTCACACCCACTTTGTGATCCTCGGCATCCCAGTCACAAATGAGAGGGGCATATCGAGATTTAAACATGCCATTGAAAAGTTCAATGAATCTCATCGAAATCTAGGAATTCTAAATGCATTTAAAACTTAAGGTTATGTTTTGTGATGGAGAATTAGTGAATCGTCATTCACTTACCTTGAAATTGTTTGCATATTGGATTACAACATCCCTTTTCTAATATGTAAATAATGTTGTTGGATCCTAGCCCTAATTTTTCATAATGGGTGATAATTAGGGATTCAATTCTAATCAAACTTTGTCTTTTCTACTTGTAGATGTCGAACGCAAACAACGCTGCTGCTAGCTCGTTCAAATTAATGAGCCTTTGTCAAAAGGTAACTTTCGATGGAACAAACTTTAGCGAATGGATAAGATACATTCGCACGATTGCTCGCTACGAGGACAAGGAGTATGACCTTGATGAGAAGCTTGAAAAGATCAATCCAGAAATCGCTACTCCGGCTGAAATGACTGCTTTTGAGACTCATGAGCGTGATGCAACGAAGGTTCATTGCATCATGATAGCCACAATGAACACTGAATTCCAAAAGTCCTATAAGGACATGTATCCGTACGAGATGCATCAAGACTTATTGGAGAGATACCATCAAAACGTGAGGCAGGAAGGTTACGAGATCTTCACTAACATGATCACTACTAAAATGGGTAATGGAGAATCTCTAACCATTCACTTGCAAAAGATGCAAAGGTATGTCGATCGTCTTCGCAAGTTGAATGTCAACTTTGGGGAAGACTTGGCTATCGACATGGTCCTTCATTCCTTGCCTCCGTGTTACAACCAATTTAGGATGACCTACCACATGAACAAGGAAGAGGTCACCCTAAGCAAGCTCCAAAAGCAAGCTCCAAGGGCTCCTAAGGGTTGCTGAGAGCAACCTCAAGGACAATTCTGTTGCACAAACTCCCAATCCGTCCACTGCTCCTGTTTTGGCTATAGGGCAGGGTAGGGGAAAAAAGAGGAAGGCTCCGTCAAAGAGCCACCGCAAGGGAAAGTCCCGAGATGGTTCCTCTTCTAGTGGGACCAAGGTTGATCCTGATAAACCCAACCCTAACCCGAAGGAGGCAGAGTGCCACCACTGCCACAAAATAGGGCATTGGAAGAGAAGCTGCCCAGAATATCTGCAAGCCATCAAGGATGGAAAGATCAAGCCGTCTTTCGCAGGTATTTACACAATTAAATCTAATGATTCATCTCATGCTATTTCTTGGGTTCTTGATACCGGGTGTGGTTACCACATTTGTTCTGAATTGCAAGGACTAAGAAGAAATAGGGATGTGGAGCATGGAAGAATAAATCTAATCATGGGAAACAGAAGATCGTCGCCTATCACCAAGATTGGAGTGTATTCTTTAGTGCTTAGTAATGGATTAAGTTTAGATTTAAATAATTGTTGCTACTCGCCAGATATGGCAAGAAACATCATTTCATTTCATGGTTTGTTTAGACAAGGATTTAGATATTCGTTTAATAATGAGAATGGTTCGATTTATGCTTATCTAAATAGTGTTTTATATTTTGAGGCAATGCCTTGTAATGGAATCTATGAGACTGTTATGATTGTAGATAACTTAGGAAATGATGTTTTATGCGTGGATTCTTCCAATGGTATGGGTAAAGCATGTTTGTAGCATTGTCGTCTTGGACATGTCAACAAGAAGCACATAGCCCAACTCCAAAAGGACGGAGTGTTGGAGTCATTCGACCTTAGGGAAGATGACACGTGTGAGTCTTGTTTGCTTGGAAAGATGACCAAGTCACCCTTCACTGGTACTTGTGAGAGGGGTGAGGGTTTATTGGATCTCATACATACCGATGTATGTGGACCCTTTAGATCCACCACAAATGTTGCGAACAACTTCTATGTGACTTTCACCAATGATTATAGTAGATATGGGTATATTTACTTAATCAAGCACAAGTCAGAAACGTTTGAAAAGTTCAAAGAATTCAAACATGAAGTGGAGAATCAATTGGGCAGGACAATCAAGATGCTTCGATCCGATCGAGGAGGAGAGTACCTAAGTCTTGAATTCCACGACTATCTCAAAGAATGCGGAATAGTTTCGCAATTGACGCCACCTAGGACACCACAGTTGAATGGTGTGCCAGAAAGGCGTAATCGAACCTTGTTAGACATGGTTCGTTCTATGATGAGTCGTGCTTCACTACCTATCTCGTTATGGGGGTATGCCTTAGAGACTGCCGCCCATATCCTTAACCGAGTCCCTACTAAGAAGGTTGCCAAAACACCTCACGAGATGTGGAAAGGAAAAGCTCCTTCATTAGCACATATCAAGGTTTGGGGTTGCGAGGCTTTCGTAAGACAAGATACTCACGACAAGCTCAAACCTTGTAATGAGGAATGTATTTTCATCGGCTACCCGCAGAAATCCTTTGGATATCTCTTCTATAGACCGAATGACAATGTTGTCTTCGTTGTGAGGATAGGGGTTTTCCGAGAGCGAGAACTGACAAGCCAAGGAGACAGTGAGAGGCAGATCGAACTTGAAGAGATTCAAGAATCGAGTGATGAAGGAACCTCTACCGCTGGCGCTCAACCCAAGGAGGAAACTCCGGTTGAACCAATTGACGAGTCCTTACCTCTTAGACGTTCCGAAAGAGTTAGAGTTCAACCCCAGTTTTATGGTTTTCATATTACTACCGAAGGGGACACGTATATTAGTGATGGTACACTAATAAATCTAGATGAACCTAATAGCTATAAGGAAGCCATGGCAGGCCCGGAGTCTGAAAAATGGAAAGAGGCAATGGACAGCGAGATTCGATCCATGTATGACAACCAAGTTTGGAATTTGGTTGGTAATGTGCCCGGACGTAAGACCGTTAGGTGTAAATGGATCTTCAAGAAGAAGACCGACATGGATGGAAATGTACACACATATAAGGCACGATTGGTTGCGAAGGGCTTTACTCAAACTCCCGGAGTTGACTATGATGAGACCTTCTCACTAGTTGCGAAGATAAAGTCTAATAAGGTGATGCTAGCTATTGCTGCTTTTCATGATTATGAGATATGTCAAATGGATGTCAAGACCGCTTTCCTTAATGGGAAATTGGCTGAGGATGTTTACATGGCTCAGCCAGAGGGTTTTGTCGATACAAAGCATCCAAATAAAGTGTGCAAGCTTAAGAAGTCCATTTATAGGCTTAAGCAAGCGTCTCGCAAATGGAATCTTTACTTCGATGAGAAAGTCAAAGAGTTTGGATTTGTACAAAGCGAAGATGAATCATGTGTATATGTCAAAGCCAGTGGGAGTATAGTCAGCTTCCTCGTTTTGTATGTCGATGACATACTGCTCATAGGAAACGATGTCCCGACACTGCAGGAGGTTAATTCCTGGCTCGGGAAGTGCTTCGCTATGAAGGACCTCGGAGAGGCTTCCTATATCTTGGGAATAAGGATAGTGAGAGAACGAAGTAAGAGACTAATAGGACTTAGTCAGAACACTTACTTAGATAAAGTATTGAAACGTTTTAGTATGGAGAATTCGAAGAAGGGAGAATTACCGATACAAAGTAATGCCAAGTTGAGTAAGACTCAAAGTCCGAGTACCGAAGCCAAAATAGCAGAGATGAGCCGAGTACCTTACGTTTCCGCAGTTGGCTCAATCATGTATGCTATGACTTGTACTCGCCCTGATGTAGCCTTTGCTTTGAGCATGGTCAGTAGATATCAAGGGAACCCTGGCAGAGCCCATTGGATTGCGGTCAAGAATATCCTTAAGTACCTTTGGAGGACCAAGGAATGGTTTTTAGTCCTCGGAGGGAGTGATGACTTAAAGGTGTGAGGGTATAGTGACGCCAGCTTTCAGACCGACAGGGACAACTACCGTTCGCAGTCGGGCTGGGTCTTTACCCTTAATGGAGGAGCAGTGACTTGGAAAAGTTCCAAGCAGGAAATTGTAGCTGATTCAACGTGCAAATCAGAGTACATTGCAGCAAGCTAAGCATCGAAGGAGGCGATATGGTTGAAGAACTTCATTGGTGATCTTGGAGTTGTACCTGCCATAAAGGAGCCTATGGAATTTTTCTGTGATAATGAAGGAGCAGTTGCCTTAACCAAGGAACCGAGGGATCATGGTAAGTCTCGTCATATCGATAGAAAATATCACTTTATTAGACATCGAGTAGAGGAAGGACATCTCGTGGTTAAGAGGATATCATCAGAAGATAACCCAGCAGATCCGCTTACGAAGGGACTGAGTAGGGTTAAGCACATGCAGCATGCTAGGAGTATTGGGCTAAAGGATGATATTAGTTTAGATTAGATAGTTTAAGAAACTTATAATAGATAAATGTAATTGACATTTGATGATTAAATAAAGGAGTATTATTTATAAGTAAAGTTACTGTCTTATGTTAATTGTTTAACTATTGTTTCACTTTGCATGTTTTGACTTCCTGAATAATTAAGTTATTAAGAATAATCGAATTATTCGAATGGTCCACAATCGTTCATATGTTGGAAGTAGATATGAAAGAAGATTGTCATGAATTGGTATGTAGATTGTCTAAATTGTATTAGACATAGCAAAGGTTTGCTACAACGTTCATGAGTGCTTATGAACTAGTTTTGAGCATTGGAACAAAACCGTGTTTGCTGGAATCACTTTAAGGTATATATATATATATATATATATATATATATATATATATATATATATATATATATATATATATATATATATATATATATATATTGTAAGTGATCGCAAGATGATAATATCATATGGTCTTAAAACCTAGATCTATGGTTTGTTATTTGTTAATTGGTTGTACATTGATGATGCGAAACCGCATCGGTAAATTGATGTTATAAAACGCATTGTTGTGTATGATTGATTGGCGAATAAGTAAATGCATATAAGTCGAAGTTTATCTGTTACTTTTATCCTAAGAGGGTAAAAGCAATATCTCGGCCACTCGATGATTTGATTTGACTTATGTGTCGGGCCCGGTCAGAACTGAATTGATGTGTTCGATTAAGTTCTATGTCGAATAAATCTGAGATCGAGAAAATTAATGATGGACTATGATTGTGTCCGCATGATATCTGAACAGAGGACTGTACGATCCCTTATCTAAAGGACAGGACTGATAAGATCAGAGTTTGACAGCATCTTTGAGAGCTATGATTGCTAATCGGATTAAGCTTGTGTATATAGTTACCTGACTTATCCAAGTGGGAGACTGTTGGAATAGTGTCTAAGGCTGTAACTATATTTGGCAAGTATTTGACCCGATTGAGCATGGTCCTTTTGGCTTGCCTTCACCATAGCAACTTGACAGGATGATTTATAATGAGAGAAGAAATATTATTAATATATTATGAGAATAATATAAGGAATAATAATATTGTTATTTGATTAATATAAGTCATAAATTAATTAGGAATTAATTTGGTGACTTAAAGAAGTTAATTGAATAAAGGGGCATAAACTGTCAAATGTGTGATAGTTGTATTTTGGGCTATGAATCTTTATGGATAAGAGGGTGGACGATTTTAGGGTTTGGAGAAACCTAGAAATCGTCCAAGGCCTAGTCTATAGGGATTATTGGATTGCTTAGGGCCTAAGTTATTCAATTAGGGTTTAAGGTGTAACCCTAGTAGCCAATAGTGTATATAGACCCTTAGGGTGGAGGAAATCGGCACTCTTGCATCTCAAGAAACCCTAGAGCCGATTTTCTCACCCTCCTTTCTCTCTATTATCATCCTCTTGCTAGTTGGTGTTTGTAAGCCATTAGAGGAGTGACAATTAGGACTCTATGCTCCAAAGACAAGAAGATTCAAGCAAGCAATTCAAGGTATTCCTTTAGATCTGATTTCATATGTTATGATTTGAATGTTTACACTAGATCTATCAATATAAGTCTTTGATACATTGCATGTTCAATTAGAGAAAACTAGATCCAAGCATTAGGGTTTGCATGTGCACATAGGAAAGTTCTTATGGCTCAAACCCATCAGAAACAACTCGACGAGTTGACAGGGTTTTACCCGTCTTTAGATTCAGAATGGACTCGACGAGCTGATGAGACAACTCGACGAGTAGGTAGGGTTTTCCTGATCTTTTATACGCTGCATGGACTCAACGATTTGGCTAGAAACTCGGCAAGTAGAGCCAAGTTTTTGCGATTTACTGAGTTCTGAGGGACTCAACGTGTTCATGAGTTGTACTCGGCGAGTTGAGTCAACATGGAATGTTGACTTGGGTGTAGACTTCTGTTGACTTTTAGAGTTGGATCATTTTTGACTGTTGACTTCCATTGACTTTAGGGTTTTGGTCAACTATGGATTTTGAAGGCCATGAAGGGGCGGAGATTTGACCAGTAGCTCGAGTGTGGGATTTCCCAAAACACGAGTTTAAAGAGAAAGAGAGACGGAGCAGTGTGTACAATCAGCCAGAGGCCAAACGGTGATTTCTCAAAATACCATTATTTGTTTGCATTATGTGATATTAGAGTTTCATGCTAGAAAATAGGCTACGTATTTCAAAAATTAGGGCTAGGGTTGCTTGATTCATGATGCGTTAGCCTAGGGAATGCTATTGATTGCTATTATCTGCTATTTGCTTTGTTTATGTGCTGAGTAAAGTATCTAGCAAGAATCTTTTAGAGAGAGCTTTGAGTAAAGGAGTAATCTAGGGGAGGTACCTAGATGTACATTTGAGGAATCTACTGAGAGGGTAGTGAGATACCCATGCGAGATAGGGTTGCCTGAGTTCGGTAATGCCTTTTTAGAGTTGCGGATAGAGCAAGTGAAGTTGTGTGCTAGAGGGGGTTTTATGTGTTGGTAGAGGTGACTCGATGCCTGAATGCTGCTTGCTTTGTGCTTTGTGGAACTCTTGATGATGGGAGACAGCTACTAAGTGAATATGATGATATTTAGGAGGTAGATGGCTGTCATCATGAGGAGTTCTTCAGCAGTTGATGGAAGACTAGTATGAGAACCTAGGAAGAGCCTAGGGAGATACCTTAGTCAAATGAGTACGCTGATAGAGGAGATTATTTGCTAGAGAGAGACCATGTGCAATGGTATTGGTGATCGAGAAGGTTGAGCAGCTACTTAGGAAACCTGAGACGATCCATGTGGAAAGTATAGGTAAATGTGGCAAGTAGTATGGGCCCGTACTACTGAAAGCAGAGGACCCATACTCGAAACATGGAGGATTCCAAAGGTTCTAAATAGCAGGTACTAGGGAGATAACATGGTTCAGGTACAATGATTTGTAGCAGAGTGTATTGCCATTTTTACCAGTTATCCGACGATGGGTGTTTAGACTGGGAATGGATATGGTAAACTGTGGGGCCAGAGGGCCATGATGGGTGAGCTTAGATAGAGTGTACCTTGTGAGGTATTTGAATTTAGATCCCGAAGACTTGACTGGTGGGCTGCCAGTTGGAGTCGCAGGACTTAAGGAAAAGTGGAGGTGATACGCTGAGGAAGATTGCGGTCTGGGTTGAGTGATCGACCGATGGTTAAAATGTCACATCATGTGACAAGAATTACTCTATTTCTGCTTCTCGTATGAAGCGAACGAGATAAGGAGTTCCTGGTTACAGAGTTTGGAGGTAACCCCAAGGGGTAGCACATAATTGCGATATTTTCACTAGAGTAATTGTGGTATGTTCGCTGCGAGGTATTTCTTATACCTTGAGAGAGTCATCAGTATGGACTAAGATGGATGAGGATAAGGACATATCTTAGTTGAGTAAGGCATACTTTTTAGAAGCAGTTCCAGGTGATCAAGAGAAGTATACCGGGCCGACGGCCCTCGATGCCTACGTTGTGTATCGAGTGTGAAAGAGAGGTCTCTTGCTTCTATGATTATCCACAAGATGAAATGTTGGTTGAGGGATCGGAGATGAGGTGTGTGAGTACATTGTGTCCCGATCAAGATTCGTGACTAATTCGGGACAGTTGGGATATTCGGCGGTGTGTCGGTATGAGATTTCAGGATGACTAGAGGCAGACACGTGGGGAGAATTCCGAGAATTTCATCTGAGATTCGGGATATTTGGAGTTGATTGGTCTCTATTGGGAAGATCATTGAGTGTTACGTTGTACGTTCCAAGAGTCAAGTGTGATGTACCTAGTGAAACAATCTGTTGAGTATACTGTTGGTATGATAATTTGTAATGGGTCGAACCCTGAGTGGGGGAGAACTAGGTATTTTATTGAGAGGATCAGCAATCTGTTCAAGTGTTGTTAGAGAATTGGTTATGGAGATCTGTGGTATAGGCATATGAGACTTGGGTTATTGGTGGATGAGGCAAGGTGTAGAGCGAGATGATGCATGGTGTACGTGTTCATGAAAGGATGAGTGTATCCACAACGAGTATTCATTGGTCATGGACCTTATTGTGGTTAGGAATTCTTCGAGTTTGTAGTGGTTGAGTTCGAAGTGGTTGGCTCGTTGAGGTCCAGTTTCGACTGTTGAGAATTTCTAGTTTGATTTATGGGTTGTTATGTGCACTCCCGGAAGGGAAACAGTTGATTTGGAAACCAACTTTAGAGTCCATATGAGTATTCTCGCATGAGTTTTGAGCAGTAGAGGACGGGGTTTCGGATTGTCATCAATGTGTTCTCAGTTATTGATGATTCCTCCGTGTTTCAAATCGTGAGTTAGAGTATTTTGAGGTTACGAGTTGTGTGAGAGGAAGATTAGTGGTCAAGGCAAGACATTGTGAGATTCTGAGAGGGTGTACTGCGGTATCCGAGTATGATGTCGTGAGTGGAAAATCAGTGGTTGAGGCATGAAATCGTGAGGTTCTATGATAGTGTACCGAGGTATCCGAGTACGATGCCCTAAATTATTGGATTATTTGAGACTTGATTTTGTGAGATGGCCAGTGGAGTACCTAGTGACTATTGTTCCAGTGTGAGCCCTTCAGCTAATTGTCATCGAATAGGATTATCCATGAATATGAATTGTAGCGAGAAAAAAGTGTCTTGTTGCGACTACTGTTGTCAGGAGTAGTGATGCTTAATTAGGGTGTGTTTGTACCTATCTATGATTGGACCGCGGAGCATGAGTTAGTGAGCTTAGTGGGGCGATGACTTGAGGATGAGATTGTGGGGTTATAAGAGAGCGAGTGGATCCGAGTGGGAGTAATCACTCGGGGCTGTCAGGGAAAAACCGTGGAGTGAGCCCACGACGAGTAAGAGAGTATTGTGAAACTGCGGGGAGCCGTAGCTTTCACGAGTCAGTGAGAGAGTGTCTTAAGCCTCCGGGGAGCTGTAGCATTCACGAATCAATGAGAGAGTGTCGCAAGCCTGCGGGGGGCGTAGCATTCACGAGTTAGTGAGTTAGTGTCTTAAGACTACGGGGAGTCGTAGCACTCATTAGTCGATAAGAAAGAATGTTGTAACTATGGGGAGCCATAGTATTCAGTAGTCATAGCATGACGCAGAGGAGCTCTTAGGCTTGGGTAGCCTTACCAATTGAGTCTTTGGGAAACTGGAGGCTGGACCAAAGTTGGGATTTGGGTCTCCGTGATGGTCGGGAATCATTACATCCTAATTAGAGAAGTGGTGTACGTATAGATTCGTGGATCACGGGGCATGAGTTGAGTATCAGATTGGAAATGAGTAGTTCCAACTCTTCTATTGAATCAGACTCCCGAGCCTGAGATTGGCTCTATTTGTGTAATGAGTAGGTAGGATGAGATTTTGAATCTTCGGATGGGTTTAATTTTGAAAGGTAATGGGTTCCATCTGATGTCTTAGACCTGAGTGGGTCAGCTCGTTTGTTTGGGAAAGACCACGAGACGCATGGTACTAGTGAGTGGTAGACGACCGAGTTCGGAGGTGAAGCAACTTCAGATGGGGTTGTTGTATTCACTTGAGGTAAAGCGAACTTCGTGACTGGTGTGTCATATGATGGGCAGAGATAGCTATTATGAGAAGGAAGTTTGTAAAGTCGATTTACTGGGTGTGTAATATGTAGCCTTTAGAAGTTCCACTGCTGGGTCGGGAGCTAACCTTGTGCTCAGTGTTGGAGGGGTATTTGAGAGGAAGCTGGGGCTTATGAGTATAGATGTCAGAGGATAGTTCCAAGCGGATATGAATATTTTATTGTGTCTAAGGACATAGTATATAGCTTCATTTTTCAGATGGGTTCTGATAGCAGTACAGGTGGTGGGTCCCAGGTGAGATGTGACCCTTCCGTTCCTTTTGAGCTACGATCTGGATCGATTGGTATATCTGACATGAGTGATCTGTTAGGATTAAAACCGTAATTGAGATTTGATGAACAAGATGCGGAAAATAAGAACAAACACAAATATGAAGATTATGTCAAATGATCACTCGATTTATTCAAATATGAGGAATAAATTACACTTTCAGCATAGAATAAAGAATCTAACAATAAATAAGAAACCTCACGTGGCGGCTACATTTTGCCTCACTCTTAACCCTAATAATGAATAATACATTACTATTTATATGGAAAAGACAAGTCTTGGGCTTTTAACCTAGAATTCATCAAAGGGGCCCATTGCCATCATCCATGGAGTGCTTTGAAACCCTACAATCTACCCCTCAAAGTATGGAATGGATGACAATGCTTTAACTTCCAAAACAAGCATCTAGCAAATAAAAAGATCTGCAACAAGGATTATATGAAGCAATCCACGAATCTTGATTCTTCAATAGTCTTCAAACACAGGCTCTAGGATATATAAATCAAGCACTGAAGTAATGTCTTTAAACTTCATTTTCGAATGTAATCCCAAAGAATCTTCATGAAAACCAAACCCGACATAAAAACCCATTTCAGAACAAAGAAACCAAATCACTTCTTGTCTTTGAAGAGCTCCTCCTCCAAGTCACAATGATCTTTAAATAAGCTAATGATATAAGCCATGAAAAAATATCATGTAACAACCCAAACTTTAAGATTCGTAACGCCACTTGATCGAGAAAATACAAGAAGTCTGAGATATAACAAGTCCTTAGCAGAGCTCGATAAAGAACTTCCGCTGTAAAGGATACTTCTCTGTAAAAGCTTTAGCAGAGCTCGATGAAGAACTTCCGCTGTAAAAGCTACCTTCATAATTCTACCATAAGCTTTATTAAAAATCTTCAACTTTGAAAAGTCACAAAACCAATTTCGAATGGCCATACCAAATTCTCCCCCGATTTATAATAAAAACATGATTATAAAGCCGTCAAATGGTCATGAGAATGATCTTGAATGGATAAAAATTTACTAAGCTCCCCCGCGACAAAAAGATATACACAATGAAGTATAAAATCCGAAAAAGTCGTGAAAATTTGACGTTATTGCGAAAAACGACTTTCCAAACTGCCAAGACTTGATGGAATCTTTATTTTTCTGTTCACAAAAAAAAATATGTGCGTTAAAGAATTCAAAATTGTTCACCAGCCGTCAAATTTGCAAACTTTTCTGAATATTGGGCAGAAACCGTCACTTGTTGAAAGACAGGGGTTGGAATGGTAATTATGCATCAATATTCCCCTTTATTTGTAACAATTTCTGGAATTGATCCAAAAATGCCAAGCTTTGAAGACAACATGGATCAAAAGTGTCAAATCAGTGAAGCTTTAGGGACCAAAAACGTAACTTGAATATATTCTTCCAAAATACCCCTGATTAAAAGAACACGACTGGAACGGTGAATCCAAACAGCGAACATTCGTAATTTGAACACGAATCCAAACAACTCCCATTTATACTTCCGTTCTGAGCGCAAACTTGTGAATCCAAACCATTCGCAGTCTCAATTTCAAATCGTTTCACCGTGAATCAAGTGATTTCAATCTCGCTGCAAATCCCAGTCAACCACAAATCCAAGGAATCAAACTCCGAATCAATCATTCGTTCCGATTGTAGTCATGATTCTGATTTTGACTTTTTGGTTTGACCCATCGAGTTTGAATCGGAAGCCAGCGATCAATTTCACCACAATCGACGAACAACTAAACCATTATTCCAATCAATATTTTAGGTTAAACACACCGATTCAACAAGGATACGGGATGTGTTGGGAATAAAATTGAGAATCAAAATATAGTCGAATCATGAAATCGATTTGTTAAACCAAATAAGATTGATTATTAGAAACACATTAGACGATCTGGATCAAAGAATTGAGTGATGAAATCGAGCAAGGGAAATTTGTGAATCGGAAGTTTTAGAATCGAGAACTGATTATGTATTATCCAAGTGATGAACAGTAGCGACTATAATGGGGTCAATAACAGAAGCAAATCGGTGGAACAAATATGGCTAAACGATCAAAACAATAAAATCGATATCGGATCAAAGAAATGATCAGATCCAAATAGAGTATAGGAAAGATACGAATGAGATTGAAATAATACCAGAATGAACAGTAGATAAACAGTATCTAAACAAAAATCTTGATTCCATACGCCAAAACATCAAAAATCTTCAAAATCTTGTGCAGATACGAGGAATATAAGAACAAACACAAATATGAAGATTATGTCTAATGATCACTCGATTTATTCAAATACGAGGAATAAATTACACTTTCAGCATAGACTAAAGAATCTAACACTACATAAGAAACCTCACGTGGCGGCTACATTTTGCCTCACTCTTAACCCTAATAATGAATAATACATGACTATTTATAGGGAAAAGACAAGTCTTGGGCATTTAACCTAGAATTCATCAAAGGGGCCCATTGCCATCATCCATGGAGTGCTTTGAAACCCTACATGATCGGTAGCCAATTATTGGTCAATGACCTGTTTGCATTAGTCAAAACAAGAAAATCAGAGTTGGCAGTGTGTTATCGGGGCCTGTTATTTGATGAGCGAGTAACATGATGATATCTTACAAGGGCGGTCTAGCAGGGAGATAGACCACTAGAGTTTCTAGGTTCTAGAGAGTCGGAATTGGAACGCAGCGGCAGAGGGGTCAGTCTTGTTTCGGGATTGGGAGTTTCTAATTAGATTCTGGTGTCTTGGAAGGGAGATTGTTGTATGATATGAGATTTTTGGTGGTGCTTCTTGGGTTATTGGGTTTGAGCTATGTGTTGTCAAGGAGCGATTTCGAGGGCGAAATCTAATTCAAGTGGGGGAGAATTGTAACACCCCGAATCCTGGATGAGAAATTTAAGAGTTATAATGCACTTTGGAGGACTTACTCGACAAGTTGGTTGGTCCCGACTCGTCGTGTAGGGGCTGAGCTGGCTACGCGGGTTATGAAGCCTACTCGTCGAGTCAAAGGGCTAGACTCGACTAGTTAAGTATGTATTGAGAAAACCATAATTTTAGGGCTTGCACCCTATTTAAAGGCCCTTAAGCCCTCATTCCTCCTTGCCCATTTAGACACACTGAGAGATACCCTAGACGAGCTGTAGTCATTATGAATGAGAGAAAGGCTAAAGATCTTGTGTTCAGGTGCATTTTTAGAAGAGGGTTGACGAGCAAGAAGGTTTGGAACGAGAATAAGCTTTGAAATCAGTGTTCTTTTGGTGCTAGCTTTCAATTGGAGGTAAAAAGCTATCTCATTTATCATTCCTTTTGTCCGATCTCTTTCTAGAGAGTTTTAGGGCTTTATCCCATCCGTCTTTTGGTTTGGAGTTGTTAAGATGGTCATGAAAGTTAAGACTACAGATCTGAGCTATATGAGTCCCTATGAGCCCAAAGATTCGAGCTTTATCAAGATTTGGGCAAGTCTTCAAGAAAAGACCTTTATGGAGCTTCTTTTGGCATCTTGAGCCCTATATGTCATACATGAACGTAAAGGTTGCAGATTTACGTGATGATTCATCCTTAGGAGGCTAGAACTAGAGTATGAGACCTTATTTCTGTCTAAAATCATCTGAACGAGAAAATGGACTGAATAGACTCGACGAGTTGGTAAGCCGACTAGATGAGTTGGTTTGGGTTTACCTGATGGTTTGGACATGCGACAGACTCGGCGAGTTGATGAGAAAACTCGACGAGTTAAGAGGGTTTTACCCGTCTTAGGATTCAGAATGGACTCGACGAGTTGATGAGACAACTTGACGAGTAGGTAGGGTTTTCCTGATCTTTTGGACGCTGCTTGGACTCGGTTGGCTAGGAACTTGGCGAGTAGAGCCGAGTTTTTGCGATTTACTGAGTTCTGAGGGACTCGACGAGTTCATGAGCTGTACTCGGCGAGTTGAGTCAACATGGACTTCCGTTGACTTTTAGAGTTGGATCAGTTTTGACTGTTGACTTCCATTGACTTTAGGGTTTTGGTCAACTGTGGATTTTGGAGGCCATGGAGGGGCAGGGATTTGACCAGCAGCTCAAGTGTGGGATACATTGTTTTACTCTGTGAGGTGAGTCTTCTCATTATACGTACCTTGAGTGGTAATTTTTGTGACCAGAGGGTCTTGTATGCTATTATTGAGTATTGTGATATTATGCATTATGTCTTTCTGATTTATGAGGTATGTTGTGTTGTGCTTCTATTGAGTTAGGACCGGAGGGTCCTAACCGAGTTGTAAGACTGGAGAGTCCTCACTAAGATACCAGGACTGGAGGGTTTGACCTGAGCTGTGGGACTGGAGGGTCTTCACTGAGACACATTACCAAAGGGTCCTTATCGAGACATAGCCATGAGAGGCTAACTATTTGTGTGTGTGGTATTCTGGGGAACTCACTAAGCTTCGTGCTTATAGTGTTGTGTAATATGTGTTTCAGGTAGTTTTGTAGATTTCGGGAAGGCGAAGGCTCGATTGTACACACCTGTTCGAGATTATGAATGAGGATTCTGGGATATTATCAGTTATTTCATTGAGTTGTGCTTTGCTAATTGATACATTGTGGTTTTTGAGAAAATGTGATATTTAGTTTTAGGTGATTTAAAAATGAAAATTTTGTTTGAAAATTTACTGTGTTACATCATAATTGGCTAAAACCTTAGTTTTCAGTTCTTTATAGACTAGTACTTCTCATGTGATTAGTTTTCATATCTGATTTTCGTTTTGTGTTTCTGTCTAGATTTTTTAGTTTTGAGCTTAATGAATGTTTGGTTTTAAATTCTTATTAGTTTGATCATCTAACTAGGATTTAATAATTCAAGTTAACCAGTTAATAGAATCTGTAATTGTTCTAATTAATTGGTAATAAGTAATAAACTGGTTCCATGTTTAAGATTTGACTTTATTTTAAACTAGAAAATTGTATCTTTACATTTCTGAGCTTGTGAGGAGTATTGGATATTGTTGGGCATTTTACAAAGAACTTAATGCAACTTTTCTGATTTAATTAACAACTTGTATAATTGAATAGTAAAAAGTAAGGGTTTATTCAAAGAGCTTGTTTTGGTTAATTAATCTAGGTAAAAGATAATATACTAGAGAATTTAGAAAGAACTTAATGCAAATCGGTTTCGTTTTTCAGATTTGACTTTATTATAAACTGAGAAATCGTATATTTACGCTTCCGAACTTGTGAGAAGTATTGGATATTGTTGAGAATTTAGAAAGAACTTAATGCAACTTTTCTGATTTAATTAAGATCTTGTTTAATTGAATGGTAAAATGTTAGGGTTAATAATAAAAAGACTCAAATGACATTCCAGTAGGGGGATTTGGTACCCTATTCGATTCCTGAAGTTCCAGACAACGAAAATACGATTTTGGAGGAGTTTCTTCTCGTATTTCAACAATCTCTGAAGATCTGAAGACTATGGATCATCTCCATCAATTAGATTAATAAGATTAGCTGTTTGATGTCTCTTTTAATCTATTTTCATCATATTTTAGCCATGTCTGGCTAAAACCTTAGTTTTCAGGTCTCTATAGACTAGTACTTCTCATGTGATTAGTATTCAGATCTGATTTTCATTTTGTGTTTCTATCTAGATTTTTCAGTTTTGAGCTTAATGAACGTTTGGTTTTAAATTCTTGTTACTCTAATCACCTAATTAGGATTTAATCATTCCAGTTAATTAGTTAATAGAATCTATAATTATTCTATTAATCGGTAATAAGTAACAAGTAATAAATCGGTTTCGTGTTTCGGATTTGACTTTATTATAAACTGAAAAATCGTATCTTTACGCTTCCGAACTTGTGAGAAGTATTGGATATTGTTGAGAATTTAGAAAGAACTTAATGCAAATTTTCTGATTTAATTAAGATCTTGTTTAATTGAACAGTAAAATGTTAGGGTTAATTCAAAGAGCTTGTTTTGGTTAACAAATCTAAGTAAAAGAGGATATACTTGTAACGCCCGCAGATCAGGGCTAGTCAATTTAGAGATAATAAGCATCAAAAATGAGTTTTTGATGGAAGATTATTTAGAAGGAATAATCTTAACCAAGTGTCAGTATATGTTACAAAGGTTCCGTACATATAAAGAACGCCGAAATCCGAGTTATAATGAAGATATTATGGCCCGTCGAAGTTTTACGACAAAACCGGCACGACACCGGGAAACGTAAATAGTAAATTTAAGATAGAGGACTTTTTAGCCTTAGTGATCTAAACAAAAGTTCTAGTATACGTTAAACCGCGAACATACAAAAAAAGAACGCCCAAATCTGACTTCATATAAGGAAGTTATGAATTTTCTAAGATTTGGCACAGTAGTGCACGACCTGAAACTCGAATTTTAATTAGAGTGGTTTTTGGCCTATGCAACCTAAATGAGAGTTGAATATCTCATTAATAGGAACTCAACGATAAAAATACAGACGAAAACGGATCCGTATGAAGTTACGAATTCATCGCGGTCATTTACCAGTTTAATCTCCTCCTACTGTTAAATTTAAGATCGGTCGAGAATTAGCCAACGGAGTCGAAATGAAATTTTTAGATATTATTTTTAACTACGTGTGGATATAAAGAACATCGAAAACGGAGCACGTAAGCAAAAGTTATGAATTTTTGAAAATCGACTGATTTCCACCTGTGTGAGATGTCATGAGTCAGCACCAGGCTCAAACTTGGACCCCAAGTTGGCTCACAATGTGAGCATCATAAAACTCACGAACTGAGTGACCCTCCATCCCCCTATAAATAATAGGTGAATCCTTCTTCATTCCTCACATCTGCCATCACTTCCCTCTCTCTATCTCTCTCTCTCTCTCTAGAACCTCTCTCTAGCCCCGAAACCCCCCGAAAAGCCTGAGGAACCTCTGTAGCACAAGGAAGCCCCGGAGTGACTGAAGGCTCCGAGAAGAAGAGCCTTTCGGCTTAGGAACACTGCTCCAGCGGAGTCTGGTTTTGAGAAAAACCCGTTGTAAGTGAGCTACGCCTAACCTATCTTTAGTATAGCTTATGTTTCAATATAGTAATGTTATTAGGACATTATAATAAATATTTGGGCTATTATTATGAGTTATACAAGTGTCGTTATAATATATTTTTAACTACTCGCGGTACGGGGAATCTGGTTTGGAGGGCTGCTTAGGTTGTTGGATTTCAGAAGTGCTATATGCCAAAATGGTCCTACCCTTCAGTGTTCCATGTTTGGCCCCTATCTGTACATAATGGGTGAAGAGTATTGTTTTAAAGCTTATATAATATTAATAATAAAAAAACTATTAATTAGACTCGGTTAACATTAGTCTAAACTCTAGTGGTAATGATACTAGGTTTTGTCCAAGGAAATTGTTTTAACAGTAACGAAGTGATGTCCGAGTGCCAAGTCACCACCTTATCAAGTGAGTGCATAGTTACTTTCAATATTTTATATAAATTACGTGCTATGTGTGCATATTATTTGTATACTTGTTATCTATGATGGATGAACGATTTTATACATGTTTTAAATGATTTAAACTGTATATGTATTTTATATCTACGAATACGTTGGATAAAACATGGGTAGATGAACGAGGAGGGATGAAAGGGGATATAAGTAAACATTGGTGACTATGAGACTTAGTGCCTAGACCCTGGCGACTATGAGACTTAGTGCCTAAGCCCTGGCGACTATACGACGTAGTGTCTGTTATATAAACCCTGGCGACTATGAGACTTAGTGCCTAAACCCTGGCGACTATGCGACGTAGTGTCTGTTGTATAAACCCTAGAGACTATGAGACTTATTGCCTAAACCCTTGCGACTATGCGACGTAGTGCCTGTTGTATAAACCCTAGCGACTATGAGACCTAGTGCCTAAACTCTAGCGACTATGCGACTTAGTGGCTGTTGAGTAAACCCTGGCTACGATGGATTTCATGTCGATTCCTTAGGATGATCCTTAGGAATGAATGAACGAGGAATAGCTAATTCTTAGGGTAGATCCTTAAGAGTAAAGAAGATAATGGGGATAGGTAATTGGGTTAATTGTTTGATGATTAAACATAATAATTATATTATTGTGGGTTGAAAACCCTATGTACTCACCAGGCTTCCCAACCTGACCCAATCAGTTTATTTATATCACAGGTGTTGATATGAAGTCACATTACACTAAGAGATTAAGGAGATATAAATCACTAGTGATAATGAATATAAGTTATGTTTATGCTTATGTTACTGTATTGACGATGACATCTCAAATGTTTTAAAATAAATAAAAATAATTTTCTTCGGAAATGCTTTGATAACGTATTTATCGTGTTTTACTGAGAACAAATTCGGCAACATTTTTATTAAAAGAGGTACTATGATTTTTATAAAGCATAAACAAAATCGGTCTTCTATGGCTGTGAAAATGGGGATGTCACTGTTGGTATCAGAGCATTAGTTTAAGCGAACTAGGAATATCGATTTATTTCTAGACTTAAACTTAGAATGCTAAGTGATGATTGTGAGGAGTGTGTCTAATAAATTTAGGTAATGCACCTGAATAGACACAAGCACTAGCTTATTTAGGAAAATGCCTAACATACTTTTATGTGCTAAATGATTTATGATATGCTTTATATGATCGGATATATGGTTTGTTGCCAAATAGATCTGGAAACTTTATGTTTTCGGACATCTAAACGTTTAATTACAGTATTAGAACTAGGATGTAACTTTTCGGAGTAATAGGGAGATTTACACGTCGATCGTAAATAAAATCTTTCCTATCTTAATTCTTGTCGTTTCGCACCGAACGTCTGATTTGGTGTATAGAATGAAATGGCTAGGACCCGAAGTGGAAATGCGAATGGAAATAGAAATCAATCGCCTCAACCACCAGTGATTGAGCAAAAACCTATTGTAGTAGCCACTCATGAGCCAATCACGATGGCTGGAGTGCAAGCGTTGATCCAGATGATGTTGGATCATCAAATGGAGGAAACAAGGCATTTACTTCAAAAAATCGAGAGGAACTTACGGTGTCTATTGAACAATCCGAGTTGAATGACGGGCAGTCTGAGGACGGGAACGACAACAGGATCGTTGGTCAAGCTGATCCACCGATGATTAGGAGGAACAATCAAGATGACAGATTCAAGAGGAATGGATGCAAGTACAAATATTTTCTAACTTGTAGGCCATTGACTTTCACTAGGAAGGAAGATCTGATCGGAGTCATGGATTGGATCTCAGAGATGGAATTAGCCTTCATGACATGTGGTTGCAAGGGTAAGCTACAAACCACATTTGCAGTACGTCAGTTCAGAGGAGGCGTTGTTCGCTGGTGGAACACCCTGGGGAAGACTCAAAGCCCCAATGATCCCCTGCAACCGACTTGGGCAGAGTTTTTAGTGCATTTCAAGCGCAAGTACTGCTCAGCCCAAAATTTGCTCGAGCTAGAAAACCAATTCCTAACTTCGAAGAAAGGGAGCATCTCCATCGATGAGTACACCAACAACTTCACCGATAAAATGGAATTTGCCATGCGCCTTGTCCCAAACGAGCTGACAAAAATAGACAAGTATGTAAAGGGACTTCCCTGGGCGTAAGCGGTGCCAGTATGCCAGGCACCTACTCTTGAGGCGGCCATCTGGGCTGCTAAGTCTGTAAAAGATATGATCAAGAGTTGAGCCGCCAACAAGTTCGAAGTTAGCAAGAAAAGGAAGCATGAGGGATCTTCAAAGACCAACAAAGAAAGCAAATTCTCAAAATTTGGAGATGGAGGTGAAGCTAAGTGGTGCAAGGGGTGTAAAAAGAAACACTTCGGGAAGTGTAGCGAGGAGATGACTTGCTACAAATGTGGAAAGATGGAGCATTACGCCAACAAGTGCGTGTCCAACAAGAAAGTTTGATACAGATGTAACAAAGAAGGGCATATTTCTAGAGATTGCCTAAAGAAAAATGAGGCAGTGAGTCCAAACACACCACCAAAGCCAAGGGCATTCCACATGATCCTCGACGAAGCAGGAAACAACGCGAGGAATCAAGAATGAGGACTTCATCAAGTTATGCAGCAGCCATATGGATAGTGTCGTATGGTATAGCCTATTAGAGGCATAGTCTAGTGTAAACTTGAACCCCTATGTAATCATTTCAAGGAGTAATATAAAACCTTCGTTTTGTTATCTGATATGTTAAGTTGTTATGTGATCTTCTTGTATGGTGACTTGGAAAACTGCAAGACAATACTTAGGACGAGTATGAGTAGGTGTGAAAGGTAGTAGAAGCCTATACTACCGGAAGCATAGGACTCACACTTGGATCAGGGAAAGTCACAAGGTTACCAAGGAGCTAGTAATTGATTCCGTTTTATTCGAGTATGTCGTTACGATCGTTTCGGTAATGACTAAGAAGATTTTTGTTATTCCGACCCTAGTGGTCATGTCAAACTGAGTCTAACTAAAACGAGTATGTTAAATGGTTCAGAGAACCAAGTCCGATGTAGCATCTGACTTAAGCTAGAAGCTTGAAGTGAAAGACAATCAAAGCGATCAGTAGAGGTGTCGTGATAGTTGCTTGTAGCTAGGAATGCTACCTTTTTGGATGTGATTATATTACAATAGAACATGATGGAAGGTATAGTCTGTTATGGAAGACTCTAAGAGACCTGAGTCTAAGCATTGCAACATACGATAATAGGTCATTAGAATATGACACATCGTTCCATTGTAGTAACAAAAGAATTTCTTTTAAGTTCGTATCTAGTGAGGATCGATATTGTGACTTGAAGGTCATAACTTAGAGTCTAACGTGAGATAGGGAGCAAGTGCAAGATCGAGCACCGCCTACAATCAAGGAGTCCAAGAGTTAGATACTCATTCGAAGGAACAAAGAAGTTACGAATATTACCTAGGATGAATAGATAATGTATGGAGTCATTACACTTCCCTGTTTCGATGATGATTCCGGGACGTAATCATCCTAAGGGGGAGATAATTGTAGCGCCCGCAAATCCGGGCTAGTCAATTTAGATACAATGAGCATCAAAAATGAGTTTTTGATGGAAGATTATTTAGAATGAAAAATCTTATGTTACAAGCGTTCCGTACATACAAAGAACGCCGAAATCCGAGTTACCGTCGAAGTTTTACGGCAAAACCGGCATGGCACCGGGAGACGTAAATAGTGAATTTATGATAGAGGACTTTTTAGACTTAGTGATCTAAACAAAAGTTTTAGTATACGTTAAACCGAGAACATACATAAAAAGAACGCCCAAATCTGACTTTGTATGAGGAAGTTATGAATTTTCTAAGATTTGGCACAGCAGTGCACGACCCGAAGCTCGAATTTTAGTTCGAGTGGTTTTGACCTATTTGACCTAAATGAGAGTTGAATATCTCATTAATAGGAACTCAACAATAAAACGACAGAAGTAAACGGAGTCCGTATGAAGGAGTTACGAATTCTTCGCGGTCATTTAACAATCTAATCTCCTCCTACTGTTAAATTTAAGATCGATCGAGAATTAGCCGACAGAGTGAAAATGAAAGTTTTAGATCTTATTTTTATCTATGTGTGGATATAAAAAACGTCAAAAACAGAGCTCGTATGTGAAAGTTAGGAATTTTTGAAACTCGGCTGATTTCCACTATGTGTGCGACGCCACGTGTCAGCACCAGGCTCAGACTTGCAGCCCAAGTTAGCTCAAGACGTGAGAATCATAAAACTCATGACGTGAGTGACCCTCCAACCCCCTATAAATAATATGTGAATCCCTCATCATTCCACACACCTCCCATCACTTCCCTCCCTCTCTCTCTCTCTAGAACTTCTCTCTAGCCCCGAAACCACCCGAATAGCCTCAGGAACCTCCCTAGCACGAGGCGGAAGCCCTGGAGCGCCAAACGACTCTGAGAAGATGAGCCTTTCGGGTCAGGAACGCTGCTCCAGTGGAGTCCAGTTTTGATAAAAACCCGTTGTAAGTGAGCTACGCCTAACCTATCTTTAGTATAGCTTACGTTTCAATATAGTAATTTTATTAGGACCTTATAATAAATATTTGGGCTATTATCATGAGTTATACAAGTATCGTTATAATATCTTCTTAACTAGTCGCGGTACGGGGAATCTGGTTTGGAGGGCCGCTTGGGTTGCTGGATTTCAGAAGTGCTATACGCCAAAATGGTCCTACCCCTCGGTGTTCCATGTTTGGCCCCTGTCTGTACATAATGGGTGAAGAGTATTGTTGTAAAGCTTATATAATAGTAATAATAACAATACTATTAATTAGACTCGGTTAACATTAGTCTAAACTATAGTGGTAATGATACTAGGTTTTGTCCAAGGAAATTGTTTTAACAGTAACGAAGTGATGTCCGAGTGTCGAGCCACCACCTTATCAAGTGAGTGCATAGTTACTTTCAGCTTACACATAGATATGATATATTTTATTTAAATTACGTGCTATGTGTGCATATTATCTGTATACTTGTTATCTATGATGGATGAACGATTTTATACATGTTTTAAATGATTTAAACTGTATATGTATTTTATATCTACGAATACGTTGGATAAAACATGGGTAGATGAATGAGGAGGGATGAAAGGGGATATAAGTAAATATTGGTGACTATGAGACTTAGTGCCTAGACCCTGGCGACTATGAGACTTAGTGCCTAAGCCCTGGCGACTATACGACGTAGTGTCTGTTATATAAACCCTGGCAACTATGAGACTTAGTGCCTAAACCCTGGCGACTATGCGACGTAGTGCCTGATGTATAAACCCTGGCGACTATGAGACTTAGTGCCTAAACCCTGGCGACTATGCGACGTAGTGCATGTTCTATAAACACTGGTGACTATGAGACCTAGCGCCTGAACTCTAGCGACTACGCGACTTAGTGCATGTTGAGTAAACCCTGGCTACCATGGATTTTGTGCGGATTCCTTAAGATGATCCGTAGGAATCAATGAATGAGGAATAACTAATTCTTAGGGTAGATCCTTAAGAGTAAAGAATATAATGGGGATAGGTAATTGGGTTAAATGTTTGATAATTAAACATAATAATTATATTATTGTGGGTTGAAAACCCTATGTACTCACCAGGCTTCCCAACCTGACCCACTCTGTTTATTTATATCACAGGTGTTGATATGAAGTCACATTACACTGAGAGATTAAGGAGATATAAATCACTAGTAGAATGAATGTAAGTTCTGTTTATGCTTATGTTACTGTATTGACGATGACATCTCAAATGTTTTAAAATGAATAAAAATATTTTTCTTCAGAAATGCTTTGATAACGTATATATATGATGTTTTACTGGGAACAAATTCGACAACATTTTTATTAAAAGAGGTACTCTGAGTTTTATAAAGCATAAACAAAATCGGTCTTTTCTGGATGTGAAAATGGGGATGTCACAATACTAGAGCTTGTTAGTTTTTCTCAGTACCAGTTTAGATAGAGCGCATCCCAAATAATCATATTTGGGCTAGTTGCGTGATTAGTAATATCACTGCATTTTTAGTTTTTAGTTTAATTAAACACCCCCCCCCCTTCTTAATAATTTATGATTTGACTAGAATGTGTCTGTTGCAAAAAGGCATTGACTTGTAGGCTGTGTCTCTGAGGATTTGAATCTTCTTCCCTATGCTATATTATAGTGTAGCAAGCCGTGATAAAATTTATTTATTTAATACGCACATGACAACCGGTCTTAGCAGTTCTACATTATGAATATTTTAGGATTGTACTCTCATAATTGTTTTCTTATAAAGTAATTTTGAATATTTTGAAAAAGGATAATCAATGTTTGACTTAAAGTTAATTAATGTTTGTTTGAATTAAAAATGAAATTTTTACCTCATAAATTTTGGGACGTTACACTAAGTCATTGTATGTGTGTGTGTCTTTGTGTATGTGTGTGTGTGTTTTTCATTAATGACTAAATAATTGTTTCAAAATCAGGGCACCAGTTTATTCAAAAATCAAAATTGTAAGTTTCCAAATCCAATAAGATCACTCATTTTTAGAATTGCTTTCGGCCTTCAATTTCAGATTATTGATTAATTGATTGTTTCATTTTCAGGAACCGGAATCGATTTTTTGAGAAATTCGATGTTGACTTACTATGTTTTAGTTTTCATGATTGATTGACTTTTATTGTGTCTTGTGTGTTTGATTGTTTCAATATGAAGTATTAGCTTCTCTTAAAACAATTTGAATAATACAATTTCAAGTAATGGCTTCACTTAAAAAAAATATTTGAATAATACAAAAAGTATGAAAAGAATTTTGGTTTTTTGCTTCCAAAAAAATTGAAGGAAAGATCTTAAGTTGTTTTGTAGTCATCTTGAAGTCGCACTTAAACTTGTTGATGGGGTTTTGAAGTTATTGAAGTCTTATTTACGGTCCATAATGTCATGTATAGAGTCCTGTTGAAAATTCTAGTAACTGTTGCGTCAGCAGAAACAAGTTTCTTTATGAAGTTGTTAAAGTCCTACTCACGGTTCATAATGTCACAAGCAATACTTAATGACTTGGTAATGTTAGCTATTGAGAATAATATATTGGAGAGTACTGATTATGAAGAGTTGATGAACAACTTTATTTCTAAGAATGTTATGAAAGCATCGCAATTCATGTATGTAACTATCTAAGGTTACATTTAATATTATCATTCTTTTTTTATTATTATTAATCTAAAAATTATCGATTTTCGTACTATTAATGAAATTTTCTTATACATAAAAAATTATGTTTAGGGCATAATTTTGATTTTCGCGTGGGGCCCTCAAAATCAGTAAGACGGATATATATCACTCTGATTTTCGAAGGGGAAGAGTCCAAGATGATTGCAGTGCACACACCACTTCGTTCCATATTTTTATATCACTCTGATGTACTTGAATGTTATTGATACACTTTGATTGACTATGGTTTCTATGATGTTGTTTGGATAATGGTTTTTATTAATTTAAAAATCAAAATTTTTAGTCTTAATTTTTGGGACTTTACAGTCATATTTTTAAAATTTTGTTACTTTTTAAGATTATATGGATTTTTTTTCTAAAAGTTTCAATTTTTTTATCTTATACTAAATATATATCCAATATAAAGGGAATGCAGCTTACTTTTGTACGTAAATTTCCCACATATTAATGGCTTATACAAATTATCTGTTTCAAAACAAGAGATTTCGTTCAATTCAGTTTAATAAATGAAATCTAGAAAAATTCTTTAATTATGTTACTGACTAAAATCTCATCCTTTTTTTCAGTTATAAAAGTCGAACCTAACAAAATCATTTTGTTTGGAATTCAACTTCTTTGACGTCTCTCTTTTGATTCCAATCAAAGTGTGCACCTATGGAGTTTAATCCATCCGGTAAGTTTATTAAAAATACTTTCAATTTTTTTTGTTTTGTTTCTTCTTGTATTGTTCTGTTTATGTGTGTATGTTTTTTTTCACATTTGTTTGTATGAGTGTGTCTCTATATGTCTGTGTTTATGTTCATGTGTTTGTTTCTATGTTATTATGTTTGTTGATTTTTTTCTAAAAAAAATGCATGTCTAATTGTCATTTTTTGTTAATGTTTGTATATGTTTTTTTTTTTTGGAAAATACAATGAAAACTCCATTTTATACCATCTTACATTCAAATTAGTACCAATTACAATATTGTACTTTAACAGTTACTGTGTTTGAGTGTATGTTTTTTTTTTCTAAAAATAAAACGAAAACTCCAATTACAGCAACATACTTTTGACTTTTACATAATTTATTTAAAAAAAAATTATAAGGAAGCAAAATTCATGCATTTTGTATCCAAAAATGGATAACATGAAACCGAAAAAATAGATTTTAGAGCCGAAACCTACAATTTTTAATTATATAATTGGATGTTAGTCAGAATTGCTTATCACTTGGAGTATACATTGGATAAGATTATGATTTCTATATTATCTATGTTAATTTACTATGTAGCTGCCAAGTGAAGAAATTAGTGATAATTTATATTTCTTCCCTTTTTACTGATGTAGCTGCCAGGTGAAAAAAATATTTGAAAAATGTTTTGGGACACTTGGATTTTAAATGTTTAGTTTATGTAGTGAAATCATTTATTTTAGATGCAAAAATGGTTCAAATATTCAACTCAGGGAGAAATCTATTTTCCATTTCATCCGAATTGTTTTATTTGTCTCTATTCAGGTAGTTTTAATCAATTTAATTCAATTATACATTTCATCCTAAATATTCAAATCTTTTCTGTCGGCTTCCCACCAAGTGTTTGATTGGATGTTTTCATATTTTATTCTTTATTATGCTCTACTTTCTGATCCACCTACATTTGCATCAGTATTTCAAGCCAACCAATGTGGCAACAACCGACTTCACATCCCTGTCACCGATAATATGGATTATATGTACAACAACCAATAACACTTACTCCTTGTGTCTATTGCATTCAAGTAGAGTTTTAGAAAGTTGTTGGTATGTCTGAACGTTACAAGATTTCAGGTCCTTCTGTTATCTTTTATATTTCTTGATTTTAATTTTAAACATCACATAGGACCTGTTTATTTTCTTATAATACAAGTAATGGGTTATGAGTCTTTGAAGGATAAACCATCAGGCTCTCATGGACACAAGGCTCTTTAGGCCCATAAAGGTTTATCTCTTTGAAATTAGTTTAAAACACATAAAATACCCATGTACTTTTTATTGATTTGTTTGTTGTTACCAGGGATCTTGATGTGTTGCAAGATCTTCCATTTATATCTTTGAAATCATCTTGCCTTATTTGATTATGATAATTTTGTTGCAATTATCTTTCTTTGTTTCTTAATCTTTTTTTTATGTATTTAAAAAATAAATAGTGTCTTTTTATGTAGGGATATATATAAAGTAATCTTTTTTGGGTTTATGTCATTTTTGGTCACCTAACTTTTGATTTTGTGTTCATTTGGTCACTTAACCCTTTTTAAGCTTTAAAAGGTCATCAACTTTTGGTTTTTTGTTCATTTAGTCACTTAACTTTTGTTTTGGTTGCATTTAGTCACCTAACTTTTAAAATGGTGCTTATTTAGTCACTAAACTTTTATTATTTTTTAAAAGTTTAGTGACCAAATGGGCATAATTTTAAAAGTTAGGTGAAAAAATGAGTAAAAATCTAAAAGTTAAGTGACTAAATGTGACCAAACCAAAAGTTAAGTGACTAACTGAGCACAAAGTCAAAAGTTTGATGACATTTTGAAACTTAAAAATAGTTAAGTGACCAAATGAGCACAAAACCAAAAGTTATGTGATCAAAAATGACCTAAACCCATTTTTTTTTCCGGGCCACTACTTGAATGGGTAATTGGAGCATCTCTTGATTCCACTACTCACTCACTCAAAACTAATCTTTTATCGTTTCTTTTCTTTTTCATAAATTTAATAGTTATTAAATTGATCAACTTCTATTACTTAAAATATTCATCAAGCCGTGATGTATATTTTGATATAAATATGCCAAGTTTCTTATAAATATTCTTTGATTGTGCAGAAAGGTTAGGGATGCCGCTAAAAAGAAATGACCTGTAGAATTGGCCATACTTATATTATTCTTATGTCATCTATTCGGTTCTTTTGTTGCAGCTTCATTTTGTCGGTTAATCTTGAACTTGTATTTTGGGTAGTTGCTGATTTTTAGATAGTATCTGAATTTTCAAAATTTCCATCATATTATGTGAATTTGCCATAAAATTGATTCTTGCAATGCTCAAAACATAATCCATTATGTTTTCTCCATTAAAATCATGACATGTTTGATTATGACTAAATGAATGATTGGTGACCATTTATGGCAAATTGTTTTTATTAGGGAAGAGGAAGTCATTCCCTACCAACCAACTCAATCGACTGCCACATCAGCTTTTCCATCTCCTCTCTCTTCCATCTTTCCCAACTCAAAACACATGAAAACCTTCTCTTTTCCAACTCATTTAACTCATTCAATTAAAAAAAATACAAAATAACTAAGGTACAAGCTTTAAAACACATGGTACAAGAGAAACACAAAGATATATATATATATATATATATATATATATATATATATATATATATATAGAGAGAGAGAGAGAGAGAGAGAGAGAGAGAGAGAGAGAGAAAGAAAGAGAAAGAGAGAGAGAGAGAGAGAGAGAGAGAGAGAGAGAGTTTATGTAGAGAGAGAAAGATAATGAAGTGAGTTAGTGAAGCTACATAAACAACTCACTCCTCCCATCCCACTGAATGAGTGGTGTCTTGGAGGTACCAATAGTACCTCCTCATTTTACCATGACTCCATCCTCCCTAACCAGAATATATTAATGTGTTTTCATTCAAATGTTTATTAAACATGGAAAATAACAACATATGAAAACTAGGATGCTTCTTTCATTCTTTTCCGTAAGAATCAAATTTGTAGATTTAATCAGCATGATGGAAGCAACATATATTTTTCATCCATATTTCATGACAGTGAGATTATATAAACAATAAATGATCATTCAGTTATTGTCTAAGAACAAAGAAAAGCTCAAATAAGAATGTGTGTGTGTGTGTGTCTGTGTACAGAAAAAAAAGGAGATCGGTGAACTTACTGCTAAAGCTATGGAGAAAGTTGGCAAAGAAGGTACTTACTCTATACTATTGTTATCTATTGTATATTATCTTATCTTCTAAAGAATTCTGAAAATGTTAATTTTTTAGTTTTTCTTTCAACATTTTGACTATTTTTTTTAAAGTTTCTATCTGATAACTTATGATAACTTAGCTGATGATGTTGAAGCATTTTCAAGTGTTAGAAGCGATTATCGTTTGAATGTCTCTTGATGTAAATTTTAATTAATTATTGTTTATAGTCATTATTTTACTTTGAATTTTCTTTCCCTTCAGAGGCATATTAGCACATATAATAAGTATTCTTAAATGAAAAAAAAAAGATTAGCAAAATTAAAACAAAAAAATTGATGTTGATGTTGTCTATACCGTGCAAATGACAATGACAAGAATCAATATTAATACACACACACACACACACACACACACACACATATATATATATATATATATATATATATATATATATATATATATATATATATATGGTTAAGTTCATGTCAGACCATCATATTTTGTGAGACATGGGAACGCAATCATAGCCATTCATTTTGAAGACAAAAAAATATTTTTAAAATGCAAAATAAACGAAAATTATCGAGAATTTTTTTTTTAAATATTATTTTTTCATTTATTTTATCAAAAAAATATAAAAAATTACCATTTTATTTTCAAAATATACATGAAATATTCTAATAGAATATTATATTGTAAATAATCAAATAAAATTGTTAGAATATTGGAATATTCTACAAGAATATTAAAATATATATATTCAAAAAATTCTAATAGAATATTAGAATTTTCTAACAAATCTAACAATTCAAGTAGAATATTAAAATATTTTAACATATCTATTAGTTTTAGTAGAATATTAGAATATTCTAACATTCTAAACATTCAATTTGATTATTTACAGTATATTATTATACTAGAATATTTCACTCATATTTTAAAAAAAAAAAAAAAAAACGGTGATTTATTTATTTATTTATTTATTTTTGATAAATTTCATAATGAAAATAATGTTTAAAAAGAGAAATTTTGGATTTTTCCTTTTATTTTGCAATTTATAATTTTTTTTTATTTTTTTTGATATCGCGTACTCATGTCATACTAAGTTAACATGTTCTCAAGTCAATATATATATATATATATATATATATATATATATATATATATATATATATATATATATATATATATATATATATATATATATATATATATATATATATATATATATATATAAAAGAAAGGAGAGTGTCATGTCATATAAAAACCATAAATATGATGAAAATATAACAACAAATTACAGCTATTAATTTATTTAGGTTAATGGCTGTGATTAGGACAGAGGCACGTGTTTTTAAATGCATATATACATCAAATATATATTCATTTTTTAAAAATTAAAATTGTGCACTTCAAAACATACATCAATTCTTTTTTTTTTTTTTTTTTTTTCGTACAGAGGTTAATTGAATTTTTTTAAATCTGAATAATAATAATAATAATAATAATAATAATAATAATAATAATAATAATAATAATAATAGGACATCTTCTACAGTAAGTAGTTTAACTATGTAAAACCAATTTCTAACAAGTTTTGACAACCATAAAATAAGAGAAATTAAATTCTCTCCTACCATTTATAACTATAAATATTCATACCCACTAACATTATGATAGGTATCATCATTCTATTATTCATTTTAATTTTATTTGATATATTATTAATATATTTTTAATGAGATAGTTAAGTAAATATGGAATGGTGACACATGTTATAATTTTAATGGGTAGGAATATTTATAGGTATAAAAGATAGGAGACAATTTAATTTTTCATAAAATAATAAAGTTTTTTGCTTCAAATAATACATGAAGATATTGTTTTAAATGATCTTTTAATTTTGTCTATTAATTTGATTTTTTTATTGTAATATTCATTGCACTTTTATATATATATATATATATATATATATATATATATATATATATATATATATATATATATATATATATATAGAGAGAGAGAGAGAGAGAGAGAGAGAGAGGCGGTTCCATTAGAATTCTAGAAAAAAATAAAGATTTTTTGATTCAACCATAACCACATATTTCTCATTTTCCGATTTAACGCTTTAGCGTACTGACGTGACAAGATAATGCTTAATCATAAATAATGATATGGAGGAAATGTATAATCAAGATCATCCCTCAACATGTTGGTTTTTAATTATTGTTTTGTCTTTAATTCCGTCCAACAACTGCACAATTTGCTTCTACTCCTTTTCTTGTAATCAGACTGGATCGAGAATTATTATTCTGATTTCTGGACGAAACTTGGTAATAATATTAATAATAATTGGATTTATTATTTTGCGACATATCAACGTTTAGTCATCAATATTAATCGTTGGTTGTTTGTGAAATCATTTGGATGTTTAATCATAAACTAGAAGAAATCGCCAAGAGAGAAAGAGAGAAGCATTGAATTTTGTATATGAAATACGACTCCTAGGGAGCTGTATTTATAGGTTTTGAAACTCTAGTATTCACTTTTTGTTTGTCGTTTTCCATTGTTGTAGGAAAATCGATAAATCTGCATTAAATCGCGTTTCACTTTATTGCTTATAACCATTATAAGCGAAGTAAAAACCTACATGAGTCCCATCCGTGCAGTTTTCTACAATCAAGATCAACCATCAACATGTCAGTTTTTAATTATTGTTTTGTCTTTAATTTTGTCCAACAACAACACAATCTGCTTCTACTCCTTTATTACAATCAGACATGATCGAGAATTATCATTCTGATTTCTGGACGAAACTTGACAATAATATTAATAATAATCGGATTTATTATCTTGCGACATATCAATGTTTAATCATCTATATTATCGTTAGTTGTTTGTGAAATCGTTTGGATATTTAATCATAAATATCATCTATACATTCCTTTGTTTGTCTATTCTAAATAATTTGTAATTAGTTTATAATACTAATTATTGGATTGTTTAATATCAATTCTGAAAATCAACAATCTTAAAGGTTTTAACTGTGTTACAAATTTCAGACTAATGGACACCTAAATCCCAATTGCTAGTCTCCAACTCATGAACAAAGAGTTTGCCAAGTTTGGCTAATTTGATGGTCAGAACTATACGCAATGGGCCGACAAGGTCAAGTTCATGATTCATGTGATGAACCTCTCTTATGTTTTGGACCCTAACTTGACCTTAATTACTGCTAATCCAATTCTCGAAGCGGGAAAGACTGTGGATCCAAATGTCATATCTGATATGGAGAAATGAAGGGATATGCACAGAGAGTATGAGGAGTTGTGTGTGGGTCACATCAAGAACTCCCTATCTGATCGGCTCTATGATCTGTACGCGTCGGTCACATATCCGAGAGAGTTATGGAAATCCTTAGAACTTAAGTACAAGGCACATGAGGATGATACTAATAAGTACCTTATGCCTAAGTACCTAGAGGTTTAAATGGTTGATGACAAACCTATCATGGAGCAAGTGCATGAACTCCAGGTCATGATCAACAAGTTGAACACGCTTTCCATCTCTATACCAGTACTCTTTTAGGTTGGTGTGATCATCGCCAAACTGCTATCCTTATAGAAAGACTTCTCTAAGAGAATGATGCCTAAATTCGAGGACTACTCCTTGGACGATTTGATGAAACACCTCTGTATTGAGGAGGAAACTCGCATCATGGACAAGCACGGTAAAGTCGGATTGAGTGTGCACCACTTGTCAGCTGGGGGTTCTAGTCATAAGACTAAGTATGGGGGATACAACAAAAGGAACATGGGACCTAAGAAACAAAGCTTTAAGAAACAAAGTCATCAGAATCCTAACTCAAAATAGAAGAGGGTTGGACCTTTCCATGATTGCAGAGAGATTGGTCACTATGCGAAAGAATACAAAGATCAAAAATCAGGATCGGTAGCAGATACAATCAAGCAAGTTACCGATATGGTGGAAAGTGTGAACCTAGGATAGATTTTGATGATATATTCCATTTCCCCAGTAATCTGAGCTCAAGGATGATTCGTAGACACTTAATCCACCATGCATCTTTATGGGCAATGAGAGAGCTTTTACACTTAACGCCAACACCACCAGGGATGGTCGTGGTATGTGGAGATGGTGACAGATCTGAATTTCAAGGAAGATGTGATGTTCATTTGAAGTTCACCCGTGGTGAATGGGTTACCCTTTAAGGTGTTCTTCATGTTCCTACTATCTCGAAGGGGTTAGTTTTTGCGGATAAGTTTGACAAATCTGGGTTCAAGATGGAGCTCGGGAAAGGCAGAATTGTGATCACTAAGGGATAAAGGTATGTTGGGAGGGTGAACAATTGCTTAGGAATGTATCGTATGTGCCTTAGTGGTGAGGGTAGTGCGATTAGGCCAAGTGTTGAGAGTGGTGGTTCAAGAGTTGAAAATGTGTCTTGTGTTGCTAAGAATGATGTGACTGGTGGAATGATTGCATGTGAGAATGAAATGAGCTTTTCTGGTTATTTTATTTGTTCAATTTTTTTATGGCAAAAAACGTTTAGCATGCACTAATGTTAAAAACATTGAATAAATGCAAACTAAATGAATGTTAAAATATGACACAAAAGATTTTGAAAAATGGGAAACTTGTGTGAAATCAAAATTTACAAAGAAACCATTTCCATGAGTTAAGAGAAATACATCATTACTTGAGTTGATTCATTCTGATATATGTGAATTAAATGAAATACTATTCGAGGAGGAAAAATGTATTTCATCACATTATGTGATTACTCCAGTTGATATATATATGTTTATCTGAGATCAAAAGATGAAGCTTTTGATGCATTTAAAGTGAATTTTAATGACCAGTTTCAATCTTTCAATGTAGTTTTCTGTATTAAATTTCAATTTGGAGACCTACAAGTAGTTGGTAAAATATTTTTATACATGGTTTGTGGTGCAATATTAAACTTATAAAATTCCATAAAAATATATAAAAAGCTTAACATAAGCTCTAAGATAGTAGAGAGATTTGATTGCATTCTGTTAAAACCATGTAGTATTTTATAGTTCTATATCTAACATTAGGTACTTGACAACCATATATTCCCTAAGCCCATATATATATATATATATATATATATATATATATATATATATATATATATATATATATATATATATATATATATATATATATATATATATATATATATATATATATATGAACCGGCAAATATAAATATATAATCTAATCTTAAACTAACACCTAAATTCCACGTATGTCCACGACGGGACTTCAACCATCGACCTCAAAATATATATTTAATAAAATATTGAAAATAAATAGAGTAAATTAAACAAATGATCCCTATGGTTTGGGGTAATTTACACGTTTGATCCCTAACTTATTTTTTTAACTCGAAAGGTCCCTACTGTTTGTTTTTGTTGCGCGTTTGGTCTCTATCTTACCTATATGACTATTTTCCTCTTGATTTTTTAATTTATTTAAATACACACGTCCTCAACCTCATTTCCACATCACCTTACCTTACCTTACATACCTCACATTATTTAAATAAATTAAATAATCAAGGGCGGAATAGTCTTTATAAGTAAAATAGAGACCAAGTACGCAACAAAAGCAAACTGTAGGGACCTTCCGAGTTAAAAAAATAAGTTAGGAACCAAACATGCAAATTGCCCCAAACCATAGGGACCATTCGTGTAATTTACTCAAATAAATAAAACCAAGTGAAAACTATTATTTTTTAATGTGTGGTAAAAAGTGTTTACAATTATATTCTTTGCTAATCTTCTATAATGAAAATAAAACAATAGTTACATTAAAATTTGATATTTTTTGTGATCGAAAGTATTGATGATAATTAAAATGATTATATTTGGTGGGTTACAAATATCCTTAGGTCTTCATAACTCATATGATAGTTTCAACACTAAAAGAGGGTTAAATTACGATCTCACGTTAATAAACAACGTGAAAGGGTTAGATGACACTATCCAACATTGGTCCTTTTCTTTGTTACTACTTATTCCCATTCGTTAAATGCTCTTAAGAGTCTCACATGCCCTTCATATGAAGGTATTTCTGTCGGTTAGTTCTAAATAGATGAACAAGTTTGTTTGAATCTCAGTTTCATCATTATGAACCTGTATAAGTTGTTTTCAATGGAGGAACAAATTTGAAATGTTTTTTTTATAAAAATAAAATCAAATAAATTTATTTGTTTTTTTACAAATGTAAGATGAAAATGTACATCCGGTATCAGGTTTTGCTCTTTCTCTTTGAGGTCGAAGGTTCAAATTTTGTTTGGGACAGATAAAATTACCAGAAATTAGAAAGTAGATTAAATTTATCATTTAAAAAAAATAAAATAAAATAAAAATCTATTAAAACCTAAAAAGATACAAATATGTTCATGGTGGAGCATAATGGTGATGGAAATTGATAGCACAAGATCAACAATGCAAAATTTTAAAAAATTAAACTGAAACTACACCTTGATGCCGGTTATAAAGATCATTTATGTAACTTCAACTGTGACCTCATAGACTCATACCAACCTACAGAGTCGTTAAAGGCTTTTCACAACAAACAAATCAACCCATCATGTTAGTGAGAAGTGACTTTAATGAAACGGTTTATTGAAATACATTGAACTATGTTAGTAGGTTCTAGGTTGTATGAATCAAGTGGGATAGTATAACTAAGTTTTAAGTTCAACAAATTTTATGAAAATCAACATTTTTTTTCTTCTCTAATTTGATCTCGTATTGTTACGTTTTCTACCATTTTTAGGTAGAATAGAAACTAATTGTTTGTGAATTTCATATAAAACATATATGCATTTTGTATGCAAGGATGACCATAAACTATTTGTAGGTATAAAAAGAGCTAATGACATAAAAATCCTTATTGGTTTATAATGATATTACCACAAAGCCATTTTTTTGTGTGAAAAAGTGCAAAGTTTTATTAATGTTTTTGCACAATTATAATTTAGCATGTTACCACTCAGGTGGTAGGTTACCAGGCAACATAACAAACCACTTGTTGCCACATCAGTGTTTACCAGATTAGGGACGCCGCCCCCTCAATCATCTCTCTATCTCCCTTCCTTCCTGCTATCGTGACGCTAACGACAGCCATCAATGATCATGCAAACCTATTCTTCTCCACCTTTTCTTATTCTGTCTGATCTCTTTAACACACGTTTCTTCTCCATGGTTAACTTAACTAAGACCAAATCCATGATTTCGGATCCAATTCATAGCCCTAGCCCAAATTTGTTAGGTTAGGCGAAGAAAAGGGTGTCGGAAAAGAAATCGGTGGCGGAGTAAGTCAATACAAGATTGATTTTGATTTTGATTTTATCCATGATTTGTAACACCCACTTTCCAGGTATGAGTTATTTATCAAGTTGATTAATTTCAAATTGGGGAAAAGGGTCTTTGGCAATTCGCGAGGCGAAACTCGTTAGGCGCAACACGAGCCACGTCGACAAGTAGCGACGTAACCAAGAGCTTGATCGTGACACAACACCACTTGGTGCTCAAAACATGACTAGATCTCGAGCCTTAGGACCTATATATAATCACTAACATTTAGATTTTGTTGTTATCCTTACCCTCCATCATCATAAATGTAACCCTAGCCTACTTGCATGTTTTTGAGAGCCATTGTGGGATTTTGAGTATTGCTTGGTGAAGAAGAAGCTCTTGGTACATGGTATGATCTTTTCCAGTTGAAGTTTCCACCTTCTACACCCATTATAAGCATTGTAAGCCATAAAGTTCTCTACTTTATTCGGATTCATGCATAAATCTAGGCTTTTGTTGGGTTTTAGGTTACTTTTGGTCAATTAGACTTGACGTTCTTAAAGTTTGAGCAACTCCAGAATCTAAGAATGGATATGAGTTAGTTTCTGGTCATTAGAGAGTAGAAAAGAGTGAGTGCATGGGCTCTCTTTGAACCATGCATAATATCTTGGCCCTTTTTGGACATTTATGACTTACGGTTTGAGATTGGGATTGATTAAGTCATTTATCTATATAAATTTAAAAACTTTATCCATTAAGATCCTTATTTGACTCGAATTTGAAAGTTAGAGTTCCTATTTGGAAGTATTAAACACATAATGAAATAAGTGCATTTGCTTGAAAAGCGCGACACGATCATAAATGTGTCGCAATGTGAGATTTGAATGGGAACCATGACTATTTTTCGCCTTGTTTGTATGTATTATATGTGTATTAAAGCATGTGGTATATTGGAGAACTTATTAAACTTTCTGCTTATAGTTGTTGATTAAATATTTTTCAGGTAGTTTTATTGACAAAGGGAAGAGCCAAGCGTGGTTGTACCGCACTCGCATTGATGATGATTTCATGATTTGGACTTTCATTGTTTTTATGATGATTCTGATACATTTTTATGATATCGATTGGTGATGATAAAAAAATTTGTTACTTAAATCTTTTATGAAAAATGGTTTTCCAAGTTTTAATTTTTTTAAAGAAAGTTTTAGTTTAAAATTTGGGACGTTACATGATTTGTATTTCATCCACGTTTTTTATTCATACATGACTTTTGGTTATCATTTGATTTCATTAATGATTTATATTTCTCTACGAACCAAAAAATGGTAGCTCCTAGACCCACTCCCTCATTCTATATCTAACACCATGTTCGGTCCTACATTTTCTTCCTCAAAATTGCACCAGCTCCTAGATCGTCCCCCTTCACTCATTTACAAATGTGTAGGTCAAGATCCGATTACAAAAAATGTAACACCAAGTTCCACGTATAATTACTTTTGTGGTTGTAGGAAATTAAGGCTGAAACTACAAAATTTTATGGTTGCCACGACGTGGTGGCACTAGATGAAACGCGCATTCCTCTTAAGTACCACAATGTGGCAGACTTTGTCCATGACGTCGTAGCCACCTATATGAAAAAACCTAATTTTTTGGGCCTTAAGCCCTATTTAAGGGATGTGATGGATAGGTCTTCACACCCTTAGCCTGCATCACCTCCCTTTCACCTCTAAACAAACCCTAACCCCCATTTGTTGAGTTTTTGAAGCTTTTATGGTGACTTTGGAGTCTTGAAGGAGAAGAAGGTGTCCATTGATTGTAGATCTAGAAAGCAAGCTCCTTCTCCACATCCTAGCATATATTTTGGACCATTGTAACTCGCAACAGTAGTTCTTGGATTCATGTGAGCTGTGTTGTTTATCTGCAAGACTGCGAGGTGAGTTTCTTACTATACTTTGTACTACAATATGCATCCTTGTGTGTAGGATGTTGGTATGTTGTAGTGATCTGTTAGATTGGTAGATATGTATGATTACCTATGTTTACTGGTTACTGTTTATTTATTTGCATATGTCGACATATTGTGGTTGGGTTGAGGTTTTTCTTCTTTGTGTTGTAGGCCAAGATACCCAGGCGGTCCAGTCAGACTATAGACCCAAAGGAGCGGTACAACTATATAGTAGGCCTTGTGAGGCGGTCAAGTTAGATTGTAGGCTCGGGAGAGCAGTCCAGGTATCCTATAGGCCTTGTGAGGTGGTCAAGGAAGACTGAAGGCTCATGTGTGCATGCATTGTATGTGTATTGTTGTGTGGAGTATTTTACGGGAACTCACTAACCTTTGTCTTACATTTGTGGATTTAAATATTCCGGGCACTTCAAAGGATCGAGGGAAAGCGAAGGTGTGATCATACAAATCATCATGTTGATTTATGTTTGAGAGGTGATATTGATACTAGGATTTTTATGGTTTTGTTTTAAAACAATGACTGTATAATTTATGGTTTTTATGGAAATTTCTTTGGGATGTTACAAGGTGGTATCAGAGCCCTAGTTTGAAGGATTTTGATGAACACTCGTGTGATTCTAGACTCAAACTATGGATCGGCAAAAAGATTTTTCATAAAGAATTTATAAAAGAGAGGATGTTTTTTTTTGAACCGGCAAATAGAGGGTAACCCGACCCGATGGATCAGGAATGCCTGGCGGGCCACCAAGAGGGGCACCACTCACCACCAAAGGGAACGAAGAATCGAACCCACGCCAATCCAGGGAAAATCCCCCAAATGTGCTCAGCCAAGAGTAGAACTCTTGACCTCACCCACTGAGGCCTATAAAAGAGAGGATGTAATGTGTACAATCTTCTAAAGCTCAAGAAAAAGTTATTACCCAAGATAACCACACTTGTATATGTATATTGCTGATATGTTGAAGTGTTAGAACAACATGCTAGTTCATAGGCTAGGGATCTTCAAGAATTGCATGATAGAATTGTCTAATTTATGATGCATGATAGCCTAGGGAATTTCTTTTTATGCTATATGAAACTGACATTATTGATATAGTTGTTAAGTCTATGCATCATGTGTGACATCCCCATTTTCACGGCCAGAAAAGACCGATTTTTGTTTATCCTTTATAAAAATCAGAGTACTTCTTTTAATAAAAATGTTGCGGAATTTGTTCCCAGAAAAACATGATAAATACATTATTAAAATTTTTTCGAAGAAACGTATTTTATTCATTTTAAAACGTTTGGGATGTCATCGTTAATACAGAAACATAATCATAAACAGAACTTACATTTATTTACACTAGTGATCTACATCTCTTTAAATCTCTCAGTGTAATGTGACTTCATATCAACACCTGTGATATAAATAAACTGAGTGGGCCAGGTTGGGAAACCTGGTGAGCACATAGGGTTTTCAACCCACAATAATATAATTATTATTTTTAAACATCAAACAATCAACCCAATTACCCATTCCCGTTATCCTCACATTACGTCCCTAAAACATCTAACACAAGGGACCTAGTCTAAGGACTATCATTGGGATGGACACTACTGCTAAGGGGATTCCTAGGCAATGAAAGTCCTAAAGGCAACCATGTGGGGGATGGAGTACACCTGGTGAGCACACAGTTCACACAGTTCGAATAAACACACAGTTCGAATAAACACTTACAGGTTGCGAGCCTGCTAGTGTTCCACTGGACTGTCTAGAATAGTCCGTGGTCGTCATCTATACTCCGTTAGATGACTGGATCATCAATAACATCTATAACGAGGCCTCTCATTATTTTTATTTTGTCACACAGCAACTATTACATCTACCCATGTTTTACCCAACACATTTTGTAGATATAAAATACATATACAGTTTAAATCATTGAAAACATGTATAAAACGTTCATCCAGCATAGATAGCAAGTATATAGATAATATACACACACAACACGTAATTTATATAAAATACTTCATATCTATGTGTAAGCTGAAAGTAACTATGCACTCACCTGAAAGGTGGTGACTCAACACTCGAGCAGCGCTTCGATACTCTCAAAACAACTTTCCTTCGATAAAACCTAGTACCAATACCACTAGGGTTTAGTCTAACGATAACCGCGAAAAATTAATTAGTGTGACTATTATTATTATATAAGCGTTAATAACACTCAATATAACTCATAATAATAGCCCAAATAATTATTTTAAGGACCTAACAACATTCCTATAATTATTTGGAAGCTATATTAAAAATTGCGTAAGCGTAGCACACTTACAGCGAATTTTATCGAAAACTGGAACTTATTTGGAGCAGCGTTTCGAAACCGAAAGGCTCATTTTCTCGGGACTCCGGGAGCCTCGGGGCTTCCCTAGGGTGCTAGGGGATTTTTCCTAGGGTTTAGGGGTGGTTTGGAACCTTAGAGAGAGAAAGATTTTAGAGAGAGAAGGGTTTTTGGTGTAATTTGCTTGGCAGCCCTCGTAGGTATTTATAGGCGAAGCCTCTCGGATTACGCTGGGCGTCGGACAGGGCTACGCTGGGCGTAGTTCGGATAAGCCTCCAGCTCGCATCCAGCTGTTAGCCACTTCGGACCTGATAGGAACCGAGGGTACGCAGGGCGTTCCGGATCTCGTACGCGGGGCGTAGGGCGAGGCGACGTGTCCTTCATCCGAAGCGAGTATCGAGTCAGCGATGGAGGGTCTAGATTGTGCCACGTCATCGATCCTTCATCAGGTGTCGCAATTTCATGCTTCAACTTTAAAAATTCGTAACTTTCGCATACAAGCTCCGTTTTTTACGTTCTTTATATCCACGCGAAGGTGGGAACGTACTCTACAACTTTTGTTTAGACTCCGTCAGCTAATTTTGACTCGATTTTAAATTTTATATTATTAACAGGCCGGGACAGGATTGGTCCGTTAAATCCTCATAACTTCTTCATCCGACGTCCATTTTCACCCATCTTTTTCTCGTTATACTACTCTTAACGAGATCTTCGATTCTCGTTTAGGTCATGTCGGCTAAAAACCGCTCGATCTAACATTCGAATTTCGGGTTGTACACTATTAATCCGAAACTTCAAAAAATCATAACTTCTTCATACGAAGTCAGATTTGGGCGTTCTTTTTATTGGTGTTCTTAGTTTAACATATTCTACGACTTTCGTTTATATTGCTAAGGCTAAAACTCGCTTTATCATAAATTCACTATTTACGCTTCCCGGTGTCGTGCCGGTTTCGTCGCGAAACTTCAACGGGTCATAACTTCTTCGTTATAACTCGGATTTCGGCGTTCTTTATATGTACGGAAACCTTGTGACATATTCTACAACTTGGTTAAGATTATGTATTCTAAATAATCTTTTGTCGAGAAGTCGTTTTTGACCCCTATTGCCTCTAATTGACCAGCCCGGATTTGCGGGCGTTACATCATGACTGTACATAAGGATTTTATAGCATGAGAATCCTTGATTTAGCCTTATTTCCTTTACATTGGTTGGTTGTGGGCTTAGGATAGAATCAATTATTCGAGTATCTATTGAATCCGATGTTATGTATGATTTGTTGAAATAGTGTCTAAGGCTGCAACTATATTAGGCAAGTATTTGACCCGGTTGTGCATGGTCCTTTTGGGTTGCCTTCACCCTAGCAACTTGACAGGATGATTTATAATGAGAGAAGAAATATTATTAATATATTATGAGAATAATATAAGGAATAATAATATTATTATTTGATTAATATAAGTCATAAATTAATTAGGAGTTAATTTGGTGACTTAAAGAGATTAATTGAATAAAGGGGCATAAACTGTCAATTGTATGATAGTTGTACTTTGGGCTGTAATCTCTTAAGGATAAGGGGTGGACGAATTTAGGGTTTAGAAAAGCCTAGAATTCGTCCAAGGGCTTATCATAAAGGGATTGGATTGCTTAGGGCCTAAGTTATCCAATTAGGGTTTTAAGGGTGAAACCCTAGGAGCCTTACAAGTATAAATAGACCTAAAGGGTTAATGAAATCGGCACTCTTGCCTTTGGAAGAACCCTGGCCGATTTCTAGCTCCCTCCCCTCTCTCTCTAATCATCCTCTTGCTAAGTTGGTGTTTGTAAGCCATTAGAGGAGTGACAATTGTGACTCTAAGCTCCAAGGACAAGAAGATTCAAGTAAGAAACTTAAGGTAATCTTCTAGATCTATTTTTCTTATGTTATTACCTAGATCTATTGTTCAAAAGTCTTGGATTCAATGCATGTTCAATTAGAGATACCTAGATCCAAGCATTAGGGTTTGTATGTGCACATAGGAATGTTCATATGAATAAAACCCATCAGTGGTATCAGAGCCTTGATTGGTTTTTATTGAATTGATGCATTGGTTGCTTGTTTGTTGCTTGCAAAATTCGAATTTTGTCATTCTGCCTGATGAACTCGGCGAGTTCCATAGTGGACTCGGCGAGTAGGCCTCAACTCGACGAGTCCATTGTGGTACTCGGCAAGTTCGAGCGTCAGAAAGAGCTAATTTCGCGATTTCTTGCTGTTTATCTTTTGGAAACTTACCTTAATCTTAATATAAATCCGATTTTAATATATATTTGAGTATATTCTTGACCTAATTAAAGATATTTATCAATTAATTGAATAATAATTTCCTTATGTGATAATTGATTAATTATTTCAATTAAATTGGTAAATTGTTTTGCAAGAAATAATTAAATAAATCAAATATAGATAATTATGTGATTAAATGTTAATTTGGATTATTTGTTATTTGATCCCCTATGTTTTGAAAAGTTTAAAACTTTCCCTCAAGTTTTGAAATTTATGTTTTGTGATTAAAAGTTTAATTTAGACAATTTAAATTTCAAACCCTTGAATTTTACAAGTTTAAAATTCAACCCTATACTAATATAATATTACAAGATTAATATATATATATATATATATATATATATATATATATAATTAAAATGCTAGTCTTACCGTTAGTAGGCCTCATTCACGAAGCCGGTCTATAAGGTGGGTATAAGGTTGCTGTCTATAAAATGGCGCTTAATGGGTGTACACTCACACCCACCGCTTGCTTGATCGGTGGAGGGTCGTTAGCCGAACGGGTAGGATAGGGCAACCTCATCTCTTCATTAAAAGTATAATATGAAATACAAATTAACTACATGTTTTTCAAAATTTCCTTTGGATATCTCTTCTATAGACCGAAGGACAATGTTGTCTTCGTTGCGAGGAGAGGAGTTTTCCGAGAGCGAGAACTCATAAGCCAAGGAGATAGTGGGAGGCAAATCGAGCTTGAAGAGATTCAAGAATCGATTGATGAAGGAACCTCTACTGCTGGCGCTCAACCCGAAGAGGAAACTCCGGTTGAACCGATTGACAAGTCATTACCTCTTAGACATTCCGAAAGAGTTAGAGTTCAACCCCAGTTTTATGGTTTTCATATTACTATCGACAGGGACACATATATTAGTGATGGTACACTAATAAATCTAGATGAACCTAATAGCTATAAGGAAGCCATGGCAGGCCCGGAGTCTGCGAAATGGAAAGAGGCAATGGACAGCGAGATCCAATCCATGCATGATAACCAACTTTTGATTTTGGTTGATAATGTGCCCGGACGTAAGACCGTTGGGTGCAAATGGATCTTCAAGAAGAAGACCGACGTGGATGGAAACGTACACACATATAAGGCGCGATTGGTTGCGAAGGGCTTTACTCAAACTCCCGGAGTTGACTGTGATGAGACCTTCTCACCAGTTGCAAAGATAAAATCTATTAGAGTGATGCTAGCAATTACCGCATTTCATGATTATGAGATTTGGCAAATAGATGTCAAGACCGCTTTCCTTAATGTGAAGTTGGGCGAGGATGTTTACTTGGCTCAGCCAGAGGGTTTTGTTGATCCGAAGCATCTGAATAGAGTGTGTAAGCTTGAGAAGTCCATTTATGGACTTAAGCAAGCGTCTCGCAGATGGAATCTTTTCTTCGATGAGAAATTCAAAGAGTTTGGATTTGTACGAAGCGAAGATGAATCATGTGTATATGTCAAAGCCAGAGGGACTATAGTAAGCTTCCTCGTTTTGTATGTCGACGACATACTACTCATAGGAAACGACGTCCCGACTCTGCAGGAGGTTAAGTCCTGGCTCGGGAAGTGCTTCGCTAGGAAGGACCTCGGAGAGGCTTCCTATATTCTGGGAATAAGGATAGTGAGAGAACGAAGTAAGAGACAAATAGGACTTAGTCAGAAAACTTACTTAGATAAAGTGCTAAAACATTTTAGTATGGAAAACTCGAAGAAGGGAGAATTACCGATACAAAGTAATGCCAAGTTGAGTAAGACTCAAAGTCCGAGTACTGAAGCCGAAATAGCAGAAATGAGTCGAGTACCATACGCTTCCGCAATTGGCTCAATCATGTATGCTATGACTTGTACTCGCCCTGATGTAGCCTTTGCTTTGAGCATGGTTAGTAGATATCAAGGGAACCCTAGTAGAGCCCATTGGATTGAGGTCAAGAATATCCTTAAGTACCTTCGGGGGACCAAATAATGGTTTTTAGTCCTCGGAGGGAGTGATGACTTGAAGGTGCGGGGGTATAGTGATGCCAGTTTTCAGACCGACAGCGACAACTACCGTTCGTAGTCGGGTTGGGTCTTTACCCTGAATGGAGGAGCAGTAACTTGGAAAAGTTCCAAGCAGGAAACCGTAGCTGATTCAACGTGCGAATCAGAGTACATTGCAGCGAGCGAAGCGTCGAAGGAGGCAATAGGGTTGAAGAACTTCGTCGGTGATCTTGGAGTTGTACCTGCCATAAAGGAGCCCATGGAGATTTTCTGTGATAATGAAGGAGCGGTTGCCTTGACCAAGGAACCAAGGGATCATGGTAGATGTCGACATATCGACAGAAAATATCACTTTATTAGACATCGTGTAGAAGAAGGACAACTCGTGGTTAAGAGGATATCATCAGAAGATAACCCAGCAGATCCGCTTATGAAGGGACTGAGCAGGGTTAAGCACTTGCAGCATGCTAGGAGTATTGGGCTGAAGGATGATATTAGTATAGATTAGATAGTATTAGAAACGTGTAATAGATAAATGTAATTAACATTTGATGATTGAATAAAAGAGTATTATTTATGAGTAATGTTACTGTCTTATGTTAATTGTTTAACTTGTTTCACTTTGCATGTTTTGACTTCCAGAATAATTGAGTTTATTAAGAATAATCGAATTATTCAAATTGTCCACAATCGTTCATATGTTGGAAGTAGGTATGAATGAAGATTGTCATGAATTGGTGTGTAGATTGTCTAAATGGTATTAGACATAGCAGAAGTTTGCTGCAACGTTCATGAGTGCTTATGAACTAGTTTTAAGCATTGGAACAAACCCGTGCTTGCTGGAATCAGCTTATGGAATGTGATAAAAAAGGTGATCGCAAGACGATAATATCATATGGTCTTAAAACCTAGATATATGGTTTGTTATTTGTTAATTGATTGTACATTGATAATGCGAAACCGCATCAGTAAATTGATGTTATAAAACGCATTGTTGTGTATAATTGACTGGTAAATAAGTAAATGCATATAAGTCGAAGTTTATCTGTTACTTTTATCCTAAGAGGGTAAAAGCGATATCTCGGCCGCTTGCTGATTTGATTTGACTTATGTGTCTGTCCCGGTCAGAACTGAAATGATGTGTTCGATTAAGTTCTATAATAAATCTGAGATCGAGAAACCAATTGTTGGACAAATTGGTTCCATATAAATGTCTGCATGATATGTAAACAGAGGACTATACGATCCCTTATCTAAAGGACAAGATTGATAAGATCAGAGTTTGACAGCGTCTTTGAGAGCTACGATTGCTAATCGGATTATACTTGTATATATAGTTACTAGACTTATCCAAGTGGGAGACTGTTGGAATAGTGTCTAAGGCTGTAACTATATTAGGCAAGTATTTGACCCGGTTGTGCATGGTCCTTTTGGGTTGCCTTCACCATAGCAACTTGACATGATGATTTATATTGAGAGAAAAAATATTATTAATATATTATGAGAATAATATAAGGAATAATATTATTATTATTTGATTGATATAAGTCATAAATTAATTAGGAATTACTTTAGTGACTTAAAGAGATTAATTGAATAAAGGGTCATAAACTGTCAATTGTATGATAGTTGTACTTTGGGCTATAATCTCTTAAGGATAAGGGGTGGACGAATTTAGGGTTTAGAAGAGCCTAGAATTCGTTCAAGGGCTTATCATAAAGGGATTGGATTGCTTAGGGCCTAAGTTATCTAATTAGGGTTTTAAGGGTGAAACCCTAGGAGCCTTACAAGTATAAATAGACCTAAGGGGTTAATGAAATTGACACTCTTGCCTTTGGAAGAACCCTGGCCGATTTCTAGCTCCCTCCCCCTCTCTCTCTAATCATCCTCTTGCTAAGTTGGTGTTTGTAAGTCATTAGAGGAGTGACAATTGTGACTCTAAACTCCAAGGACAAGAAGATTCAAGCAAGCAACTTAAGGTAATCTTCTAGATCTGTTTTTCTTATGTTATTACCTAGATCTATTGTTCAAAAGTCTTGGATTCAATGCATGTTCAATTAGAGAAACCTAGATCCAAGCATTAGGGTTTGTATGTGCACATATGAATGTTCATATGAATAAAACCCATCATGATTAGCATACGCAAGGCAACCACAGTGTTAGTGAAGGTTTCATGGGTTGGGTGTGTGATTGTTAGAGTGTTAGCATATAAGCAATTAGTAGTTACTCTTTAGAGAGTAAGTGTAGGGTGTATGTGTGTACTAGTTGCTTTAGGCCTAGTGGCCTAAGAATTTCGTGACGATCCTTCGAGACAAGTATGGGTATGTGTGAAAAGTATTATGGGCCCGTACTACTAGAAGCACAAGACGTGTACGTGTATCGAGGAAGCCATGACTTCCGAGGGATGAGTGATCCAGTAGTGATGTGTTAGGGTATAATGTGATTTTTTGAAGTGTTCTCGTTTCTTTAATAATGGTGACTACGAGACGTTCAAGATCAAGTGCAGATGGCCTGGAGAGGCTAATTTTGGGTGACAACAAGATCCATAAGTTAATCACTACTCAGGTGCTTTAGCAGTTTGGGAGGTGATTCTGGAGGTGTTTGGGTCTATCAAGACCACTTTTATTGACATGTTTAATGAGCGTTATGCTCTCGTTAGTGAGGTTTTTGCCGCCACGGCCGCTACAACCATCGCAACTGTAGGACTTAATGGAGGAAGGTCTATGCGATATTGGGAGTTCAGCAAAACAAGGCCCCCAGAGTTCGACAGGATCAAGGACCTGATTGTCATTATGAGATGGATATCTGATGTTGAAGGGTGTTTTTACATGTGTTCATGTCCGAAGAACCATAAGGTGAAGTTTGTACTGAACCCTCATTACTTGTGGGCGAAGGACTGGTGGAAGTTTTCCACTCAGAGTCTTTCTATTGTCGAGCGGGCCGTGGTGACATGGGAGCAGTTCACTGAGATGTTCTGTACTGAGTATGTTTCACTAGTCAAGAGAGAGATAGAGAGAGGGATAGAGAGAGAGAGTGTGTGTGTGTGTGTGTGAAAGAAAAAGAGATTAGCCTAGGAGGATCTGTTGCTAAACTAGACGATAGAATCGGTGATGGGAATCCCCAAGATGAATACTGAGATAGCCCTCTCCTGGCCCGAGTATGGTTGTCACACCTCCCCCGACCGTCGGTAGAAGTGTCGAGCAGTGACGGTGATACATAGATTACCCAATCACGTAGCGAAAACTTTAAATACCTTTTATTAATAAGGATGTTTATTATATGGGATAAATAAAGGAAACCTATCTATCTTGAAGTTGTTTTTCCTTCCTTACGTTGATCCTTACTCCATCCTAGGAACACATGCGGTTTTGAAAATGTCAATTTGATGTTGGTGAGTTCACATGTTTAAATAAACATTTAATAAACTCATTTGAAAACTTTTTAGGAATTTTTACAATGATTATTATCATTTTTCTTATATTCCTTGTTTCCTATATTTTACCATGTTGTATCTCCTAAAGTTCCTTGTATCTTGAATCTTATGGGTGTTGGGTCAAAAATATGGTTTATACTCCTTCTCTTCTATTTGATTTGACATCATTTGTTTGATTGAGATTCCGCACCATCAAATAGATCTGATTGATACACAAGCAAATTAGGGACTTACAATTGGTATTAGAGCTTGGTTGTATCGGTCAATTTTGTCAAATTTGGAGCATAATTTGATCTTATTTTCGAAATATTCTTGCATTTTCGGATAGATCTCTGAAAAATAAGGGGGGTTTGTTCTTCGCGTTTTTCATAAAAACAGGTTTTTGATCGAGTTTTGGAGCAAAAAGGGGCAAAAATTGGTGTTTTTGGTCGAAACCTGCATGGGTGTGGCGGAGTTTGCGGCCGGCGGCTAGGGTTTCGGAGTTCACGGCACGGAGTTTGCGGCCCAAGGTTCACGGTTCGAGTTCGCGGCCTCAGAGTTTACGGCCCACGAGAGTTTGCGACCCAGCAACACATCACCCCATAGAGTGCGACCTATACTTCAAAAAAAGGGAGGAATTTTCAAGGCTCCAAGGATTCGAACTTGGGTCTCCTCCAAACACGGCCACACACTTTACCAATTCCTCTAGCACCCCTAATGTTCTATCACTCCCGGATTTAATTCTTAAACACTCCCTGTCGCACCTTCTTTTGCATTTTTTACACTTTTAACCCAAAATTCAATTTCTTTTAGTTTTAAATTCTATTTTCATCCAAAATTTAAAATAATAATAATAATAATAATAATAATAATAATAATAATAATAATAATAATAATAATAATAATAATAATAATAATAAAATAATAAATAAATAAAAATAATAATAATAAATTAATTAATTAATTAAATTAAATTAAAATTAATAAATTTTAATTTTTGACTTTTATTTTTTAACTTTTGACCTTAAATTTTGACTTTGACTTCCAAGTTTGACATTTGACTTTAAACTTTGACTTTTTTATTTAACTTTTAAGTTTTCAAATTTAGCTTTTCGGTTTGACTTTTCAAGTTTGACTTTTGAGTTTAACTTTTTAAATTTGACTTTTAAGGTTGACTTTTGAGGTTTATAATCAAAGGGTTTGACTTTTAAGTTTGGTTTTGGCTTCTAGTTATACTTTTTAACTGATTTAAGGTCTACGAGGGAGTTGAAAACATGAAAGAGAGTCGTCAGGATATGCTAAGACAAAATTTCAACATTTTCAATTATCTCCCTGGAGAAACCCTTGAAACTCAGTTGCAGAGATTTACTACACTTACTACTGAAATGAATATAGCTGGGATCTTCTAGTCTAAGTTTGAGATAAACAAAAAGCTACTGAATTCACTTCCGAAATCGTGGGATATGAACGTGGCTATCATCAAGAAGACAAAAGATCTCAATCATCTTAGTCTTGCTGATGTAATTGAAGAACTTGATGCTTTGAAGTGTAGAAAAACAATGAGTTTTGAAAACATTCCGGTCACTAAAGTTACATGTACTCCATCTTGTGAAACTACGATTAAATTTCTTCGGGAACAAACTGATTTATTAAAAAGAGAAGTTGAGGACCTGAGATATGAAGGATATCAACTCAGGAAAGGACAGAAACCCCTGAAGGCTGAATTAGAAGCAAAAACCAAGGACTTCAGGAAGCTTTAGGAAGAGTATAGCAACAAGTGTGAAAATTATGACTGTATTAAGAGACAACTTGCTGCTGTAACTGAAGAACTTGACACTTTGAAAATTAAGTGTGGAAAAACAGACGTTAGTTTCAAAAATTATATTGCGTCAAGTCAGACAGTCGAGTCCTTATTTGAAACCCAATTAAAATTCAAAGATAATCAAAACAAGGGTCTAAGGTATGATAGTGTTCCTCCACCTTTCAATCATAACTACACATCCATCCCTATGACACAGGAAGAAATTGTCTAGGAGGCACATCTTCATTATGGCAAACTATCTGGATTTGTGTCAGGAGGTATTCAGGTTGAAGATTCTAATGTTTCTACTTCATGTGCAGGTAAAGTAGCAGAAGATGAGAACAAGGAGAACACTACTGAACAAACCAATGACTCCTTGAACTCAGAATCTGTTGCTTCGAATTATGTTATTCCTAACAAACCTGCCATTGAGAAATATAGGCCTCCAATTTCAGCGCAACAGAGTGCCTATTGCAAGTGTGCATCTGGGATCAATATGAGACAAGGCATGGATACGCCACTAAAGGCAGGAAGAAATAAATTCACAATGAAGAAAAAGACTTGTTTTCATTGTGGAACACCTAGACACATTGCCAGAAATTGTCCTAATCGCGCATACGTTCCCTACTATGCTCAAGGTCGGCAGAATGCGCCAAGAGGGATATACTTCAAAAGAAACCCCTCAAGGTCACGTTCAGCCAATGCCGACTGGAATGCCATGAAGGCCAAGAATTCAACTCCCAAGGCCAAACATCCAACTCCCAAGAACAAGAAGGGAATGATGGCCCAGAAGTCTAGTTCAAGAGATGCTCCTGTGAAGCCAAGACCAGTTAGGTCAAAGTCGTCTAGGCAGCCGACTTCAAGTTCAAAATCAAGTTCCGATGCACCCATCCGATCAAAAAAGAAATGGGTTAAACCCAACTACAAATGGGTACCAAAGGTTCGATCTCCCAAATCAATTAATGATTCTAATATTTCTACATCTTCTGTTTGTGATAAGCAGGATATGTCATGGGATAGAGTATCGTGAGTTGATGACAAAGGTCAACCCAGTTTCAAAATGGACTAGGTTCCAAAGACCAACTCATCCCGCTCTATGTCGGAGCAGCTATGGAGGCATATCATCAAACTTTGGTTTGTTGGTAATGGTTGTTCCAGGCACATGATAGGAAACATCTCTCAACTGTACAACACTCAGAACATTATTTGAGAGTATGTGTCCTTTGAGGGCAAAGAAGAAAGGAAGAGATCACAAATGGGGTTAGTGCTTAATGACATGAAGAATTTTCGGATCTGTTCTGAGATTACGTGTGTTGTTCTCAGACCTTCTGGATGAAAATTCAATCGGTGACTTATGGTTTGAATTTTCTTCTCTATACTTCTGAGTTTTTCTTAAGCTGGTTCGCTTTAAAGACTAATTTTTGTTTTAGGATAGTTTAAATTTGCGCATTTACTTTCGTTTCTCTCCTATGCACAAATTTAGAGGGAGAAATAATCAAAAATCCAAAAACAATAAAATTTTCAAAAATCCAAAAACAATAAAAAAAAAAACCAGAAAATTAAAAATATTGTTGATAGTTTTGTTTGTAGGTGTTGTGACGGGAAATGAAATTAGCAAGTGATAACGGGCAATCTGAATCGGCGTAACGTACCTAAGTTGAATCGTCTACGCTCTGTGTTCGATGCGTTAGTAGGCACGAAAGTTTTTAAATGGACTTGACTAGGGAAAGTTGAACCTAATGAATTTAAGGACTTGACAAACTTTGACCTAGTTAGATCCGTTTAACCTGACTTCACGCCGCTCGGATAGGTTGAGCAGGGAGATATACGTGGGAATCTACCGGTCACATTAAATAACCCGTATCTAGAACTGTGGATTCACTTTTCCTCGATGTGCGGATTTTGTCCTTAATTCCGGTTGGATGGGGTGACTGGGGAATTCCGATCAGCTAGGTCTATAGAAGGTTATTTTTTTTTTTTCTATCTGTTAGTCATATGTTGCCTCCTCTAAGTGATCGAGAGATCCGACCTGGACTGTAGCATATGCAACTCTATCTCTCTGCATCTTCTATCTATGTAATTCTTCCTATCTGTTAGTCATATACTGTCTCCTTTGCGTGACTCAAAATCCGACCTGGTACACAGTATATGCACCATTCTCTTCTCAATCCCTCTGAAACTTCAGTTAGTCATATGTTTCATCATTTGCGTGATTGGAAAAGATCCAACCTGGATGTACATCATATGCATTCTAAATCTATCTTCTCTCTTAATAATTGTCTGCTCACCCGGTGTAAGGAGTATTTTGGAAGTCCTTGATGGCTGGGGCATGCCAGGAAGCAGGAAACACGTTCTAGTATAATTAAAATTGAACACATACAGGTTGTCTATAGATCTCGCTGCTCAATTTAGGTGGACAACAATATCCCTGGTCGTAGTTAGTTAAATGGTCATAAGAAAATTTTATTTAAGAATTAGGGCCAATAATGATAATAAAATTATAATCATCTATATGTATGTGTATCGTGTCATTGGTAAATTTTCCAAAATATTGTCACAAATTTTTCGTGTATAAGTGGACCACAATAATGGCGATCGATCAGACAAAGATGTGAAGATAAGGGTACCGACAAGTGGAATAAGGTTGTCCAACAACTTTGATCTCAAATCACTCTTAAAGTTAGCTATTATTTTTGTTTTTGTTAAGTTTGTTCATAGTGTTCTTCTAATTTATATAAAAGGGAGAATTAATAAAAAAAACAAACAAAAATAAAAAAAATCAAAATAAAAAAATAGTGTTATTTCTGTTTTACTTTTTTTTCTAAGTTTTCTTTTAGTTTTGTTTTGTCTTGAAAAGTAATTTCAGGTTAAGATGAAACTCATGGAGTTTGTGTCGAAGATTTCTGAGCCAAAGGCTTCGTCCATGAGCATCGAAGAATTCTCATTCAAAGGAGCAAGAAATGAAGATTATTCTTTCAAATTCAATCTTTCAACCCTAGAAGCAAGGTGAAGCTGAAATTGAAGATTATGTGACGGATTGCATTGAAGCCTCCTTAATTAGTCTGCTGCTATCTTAAACCTGCTGAAGCGATCCAGAAGATTATTTCTCTCTGATGTTCTCTCTGAAGATTCTCAAGCTGAAAGCGCCATCTTTTAAGAATCAGTACAAGAAGCCTCCTCACCCAATGTGCGTTCAGAGTCAAATCTTGAAGAAAAGCTCAAGTGCTCAAGATGAAGTGATTCATGAAGATTCATCAAGTTCATCTTGAAGTTGTGAATAATTTGACGATAAATGCTAAAGCTAAGCTCTCAATTAAGATTAACAAGAAAAGCCAGCTACTTTTTAGGGGGGTCTTGTTGGTTCATTTAAGAAAAGAAAGCTATAAACCAAGGGGGAGATTGTTGGGTCAAAAATATGGTTTATACTTTACTTTTCTAGAAAAATGTATTTTTGCGTCTTGGACCGTAAACTGCTGGATGTTTACGGCTGTAAATGTGTTTACGGCTGTGTTTACGGCCGTAAACCCATTTACGGCCCATGTTATCCGGCCCATGTTCCCCTTGTGTATATATAGGTGTTAGGGGTGAGGAGTAGAGATTGATGAACATAAGGAGTGTACGGCGAAGAAAGAGTTGTGTGTGAATCTTGTATCCGCATCATAATTCTAATCAATTCAAACAAGATTCATATTATTCTTATTCTCATTCTCTTCTATTTGATCTGACATCATCCGTTTGATTGGGATTCCACACCATCAAACGGATCTGATTGATACACAAGCAAATTAGGGACTTACAATGGGTTTTCTGAATACCTTATCCTTTAGGGTTCTGTATAATACATTTTTAGGTTATTTTATAAACCCAATCTTACTATCTTTATAGGATATTTTATCAATCCTATCTTACTATCATTATAGGATATTTTATCAATCATATCTTACTATCTTTATATTTTTGGATATTTTACTAATCCTAACTTATTTTATTAACTACTCGAAGGCATGCCTCTAGGTAGTCGGACCTCTTAGGCTTTCGGGATGTATTATCATGAGCCCTCATAATCAACGTTGTAGACTATAATTTCCCCGCACGACACTTCATCATACATTGAATAATGAAACCTTATATAAAGAAAGTTATCCTGTCGGGATTGTAGCTAGAAATCATAAGTGGGGGTGTCAAACCTCATATAGATCTATACATATCTTTCTGGCGCTCGTAAGATTAACGATTATAGGTTTGGGGGTAGCTGAATTAAATCAAGGCATGAATAATAACAACTCACTAACACATGTAACCTTATGTATTTTATCTTTTCTTAAATTATTTAACCTAATAACTCCTCTAATCACCCCTATATAAATACTTTACTTTATATTTGATAATTATAATTTATAGAACTCATACACACACACATACACACACACATGTATATATATATATATATATATATATATATATATATATATATATATATATATATGGGCAGATTAACGACTAGGTACAATCCATATCCCTAAAATTGACCAGCATTACTTCTAGGTACTATGTTTTCATAGGAAATTGGCCAGTATAACCTCTGGGTAAAATCTTTTCCTAAACTATTGGGCATCATAGCTCTTAGGCATAATATCATAACTTAGAACTAGGTAGGGTATCTATGGGTATATTATCCTAGTGTTTTCAAGCTTTGTATATCTACTGATATGTATATTTATAAAATATATTTTGATAAATCAGTATGATAAGCATGTATCCCCCCCCCCTTTAAACCTTTAAAATAGTGAAATGGAGTCATGAACTCACCGTAGTAGCGAGAGCGGGGATATCCATGCTACTGAACCCGAAGCTTTATGCCATTGAGAGGATTTCCGAGATAGATCAAGAGAGAGAGAGAGAGAGAGAGAGATTTTGGGTGTGAAGAATTCAGAAAGTGAGCACTCTATTTATACTACTTATACACGCAGCGCACTTCGTGTGCTTCATGCACATAACTCGTGGCACCATTTAAGGCTTGCCACGTGTTACGCTTCTAGTAGTCTACATCTCTCCAATCTCGATGAATCTGGACGTCAGACATGCGCATCGAGCATGGCGCGCACTTGGCGTGAAACACTAAATTTTCTATAAAAATTCATATCTTATATGAATCTTGTTCCGTGCCATCTTTATGTTTTTTTTAGTTCTCTATTAGTACTACAACTTTCCTTAAGACTGTGTTGTTAACTTTTATTTCCAACTCGTATTTTATATTTTTCCATAAATCATATTTTCTTTATACGGACTCCGTTTTGACCTTTTTCTTTTCAAAGTTTTTATCACTCGGAGTACTACAATTTTCCTTTTAATGGCGTAAGCTAAAACTCAACTTATTTTTTTATTTAATTTCGACGTTGATTATGTTGATAACACGGTTGATTTTTACTTTTTATAAAATCATAACTCTTCTAATCGGAGTAATATAAAATCATAACTCCTCTAATCGGAGTAAAATTTTTATAAATTTATACCCCTGGGATCACGTTATTGTGTACTTTCAAAATACACTAACCATTATTACTAACGATATAGCTTTTCGGTCACTCATATTTGATCCTCTTAACCTTTTTCTTACTTAAAATCATGGCATATCTGATCATATTTTTCCGAAATATGAAAAACTATTGTTACCATGTGTCGATGTTAGTCTCTAGTGACGGTTGTTGATGGAAATTTTTCCAGTTGTCACATTCTCTCCCTGTTTTAGGAATTTCGTTCAGAAATTATGGGAGACTGGTTTCTTATTTAGGGATTGACTCTTTTTCCCTTTTATTGGGTCAGCTAAAATTTCTTTTTAGTACTACTTCTAATTCTTTGACTTCACCATTAGATCCTAACCTTAATCTTTTGATATTCAATTTGATTTCATCCTTATTTTACATCAATAGGAAACCTAAACCTTTTATTTTAATATTGGTATGGATTTCGGGAAGGATTTCTATGTTTATTTGCTTATTCCTACCTGTACTCAAAAGTGTGTGTGTGTGTGTATATATATATATATATATATACACATACATACATACATACATACATATATATATATATATATATATACATATATATATATACATATATATATATATATATATATATATATATATATATATATATCTTTCAAGGATTTCTGATCCTTTTTAAGCATTACATCAATATATTTTTTATGGTACTTTTCCCTAAACCTTTTTATTCTAACTTCTTCACTGCAATTATTTCCTTTTACTGGCTTGGTTGACTCCTGCAAGCACTCGCAATGTGTCCTGGTCTAGCACAAGTGTTACACCTAAATTCCTCACAATTTCCTTGATGATGAATTCTACAACTTTTGCACAAGGGGAGTCTTCCCATGTATCCTCTTGGTGGAGTGGGTGTTCTTTCTCGATTATTCATTTCCTATATTTCCTTGCATAAGAGTTGGCTTGATTTGCCTTTAATAGATCTTTCCCATTTGTTGTTGAGCTCTTTGGACTTCTTCTTACTTCTTTTTGAGTTCAGAATTGCAGGTTCCTTGAGGTTGAAGGCTAAATATTTGGTTTCTTCGTAGGTATTGGGTTGATATGCACGTACGTCACTCCTAATGTGGGGAGCTATTCCTTAAAGGTATGCATTGATTTTCTTGATCTCTGAGTCGACCAATTGAGGGCATACAGTGACTAAGTACTCAAAGCATAGGATATAGAAGGCTAGACCTAATTCCTTTGTGCTTAGTTTACTGAATTCATGTTTTGCTCGACTCATGTCTTCCTCAGAACGGAACTCTCTTATCATCTGCTCCTTTGTCTACGCCTAAAGCCTTTACTTGAGTACTCCACCAGATGAGAGCTCTTCCTATAAACGTACATGTTGTGAACTTAACTATATGTTCATTAGTACACTTGCTCTCCATCTCCTACATCCGATAGATTAAACTATCTACCCTTTTATCTCCATAAAAGGGTCTTGGTTTCCCGTTAATGAAATCCTTATAGGTTTTTGTCATTTGACCATTTTCCTTATTTATTCCCTCTCTTTTACTTGCTATGAGGTTCCGTAATGCATCGGAGACTTGGTGTTGAATCATGGTTTGAATAGTGTTTGGGTAAATCAAGGTTAGCATTTAAGGGTTGTTATCCTGAAATAACAGCAAGTAAATTACTTGTTGATCCTACATTTGACTAATGTTGTTGTAATTAAATCATTGTATGTCTTGATCTACTAGGAATATTTATTTCCTCTGTTATAGCAAGCCACTGTTGCCACTCTAGCAACCAGTCTTCTTATCGCTGCTAAAATAAAAAAATCCTTTTATCCTATGAACATTTTCCTTCATTGTTCCTAAATTCCTAGCTAGGTTAATCCTTTAGGGTTTTAGGTATAATATGATCTAAGGGTAAATCAAAAAGGGTGTATTTTTAAAATTTTGATTAGCGTGCGACGAGCACACGACCTACACCGTGCGACAGGCACACGACGTGCGTCGCGCGCACTCGTGATAGATCATTAAAGTCGATTTTTGGCCTCATTCTACACTTTTCTACCAACATTCCTTTTGCATTTCCTTTTATCCTTGTACTTCTAGGTGCTATTTACACTAATCCTTACTCTTTATTTTGCTTAAAATCGGGGTTTAGGGATTTGTAGAAATTTATGCATTGGATGATTTTTCGATGAATTTCTTGCAATACGATACCGTTTGGGCTTATCATACTACTGATTTTACTACCTCAATACTCAATTTCGAGTTGATTTCATCCATTGGTCCATATTTGTAGTTTTTGGAATTCAAAATTTTTTCTAAACTTTAACTAAATCCTTTAATTTGTAATGTTTTAGACGAAATGAACTACTTATTTGTACTTTAGAAGCTTACTCAAACGTCCCTATGTGGTTATTATGTTGAAAATTGGACGAAACATCAGATTTCCAAGTCTGTTGCTCTTTGTGTTCTTGGAGCACGTCGAGCAAAGGTTTGTATGTCGCGTTCACTCACATGCAGTGCGCACCTTTGCACGTTTGGTTCATTTCAACACAATATGATGTATTTTATCTTATCCATTTGTTCCTAATTTGTCTTTTGCCTAATTTTCTACAGATATGTCGAGACGGGGTCGTCGGGTTGCAGGTCAGTTACCTCCTAACTGGCCATCACATATGTTTGTATAGTTCCTCAATGATCTTGCTTATCGGGGTTCCTTCATTTCTCGATTAATTGCTCTTCTTTCCAAGAAGATCAGCATTCCTCAGGCTCATTCTTGGAGAGCTACGGATGATTCTGGGTTGACAGCTCGTCTTGAGCCATTTCTTACCCAGGTCTTGTGGGATAATAGCAGTCTTGAGCTTTTTTCTGACATGGATGGCATCGAGTCTTTGGGATTCGGGAGGTAATCTACAAAGAGCTCTGGTAGGAGTTCTTTTTTACAGTCCGCTTCGACAAGGGGTTAATGAGGTGGGTTGGTACGTCAGTTTTCTCTTTCCACCTAAGAGGCGTATCCCGATCCTACAGCTTGATTGAGTTGGGGAGATGACTAGGGATCTATACAGAGGAGGAGACTGTGAGTCCTCATTTTTATGCTTATCTTGAAAGTTGCATTAATGAGCCGCCACATGATTACGACTACATGTAAATATGGGGTTATGCTAAGGGAACCTAGGTTTCTAGGACAATCAAGGAGAGTTCCTTCAGATCTTCTACTTATCAGTCTCTTCACCAACTGGTCGCTTCTATCATCTGTCACCATGAGGAGTGTGACAATGTTCCTTCTTGAGACCTCTTCTACATGTGGTGCCTTACTCAGACTGAGGTTCGCCTCAATCTTCCATTTGTTCTTGCTCACTATTTTTCTGGTATGGATCTAGGTACTATGCATTCGAGCACGATTTACGATGGTCATTGGGTCACTGGATTGGCTCTGTCTTATCAGGTCGATACTAGCGGGATGGTTCTTATTCTTATCAGGGATATGGGTGCAAAAGATCTAGGGAAGATGAGGGTGTTAGTTCAAGGGGTTGATCGGCAATGGAGGGTTCCTGACGATGATATTGTGGAGCCGATTAGACAGGTGGAGTCAGAACATATCTATGAGTCTGCCTTCGATAGGCGTTAAAGGCCTAGGCATGTCGGACTTGATCAGTTTGATTTGAATCTACACAATGTGATGCGGTGTTTGGATGCTATACAGGAGGAGCATCTTCAGATTATGGCTTCAATAGTTGGGGTGAGGCAACACATTGGGATGGACCATCCACTATTTCCTCAAGCAGGTCCTGTTGTTCCACCTCCTACTCAGCCGATGCATGCTGGTCATGACGGTGATGGTCCTTCAAACATACGTCATGGGGATACTGATGACAACAACAGGAAGAGGAGGGCAAGTATGAGAGCAGTGACGAGTATGTGGGAGAGTTTACGTGTTTGGTTTGTATTTTGATACTTGTTTCTACTTATTTTGTAACATATCTCTTTGATACACTTATATATGTTTATACACTTCTAGGTCTTCGACCCCTCAGTCACTACGAACGCCCCCGATTAGTGCAATGGGATGTGTCTATTCTTTTGCTTTGGTTTGTATTGTATATGTATGTATGGTTTCCATTTTATCATTTATCAATCCTAAATTTAGTTGATGTATTGGTCCAGTCAAGATTAAACATAGGTGATCAGGCTACGTTTAGTAACTGACTTATATATATATATATATATATATATATATATATATATATATAGACACACACACACACACACACATATATATATATATATATATATATATATATATTGCATTCTTTATTTGTATACTTATTTTTGATTGGCAATTATTATTTTAATGTACTTCTATTATTCTTTTTTTACTTCTAGACTATCAAATAAGGATCGAGTAGATGATAAGTTTCGGAGGGCAATAGGGCAAGATAATTTCAGCATATGATCATTATGAAATCCAGCAACCCAAGCGACAGTTCAATCTAGTCACCTCTCCCGTAAGTAGTCTATCAGTAGGGTAATTAATAGCAATACTTTTATTTATAGGTTTTATAGAAACCTAATCGGAGTATATGTCCTAAGATATAGTCATACCTAAGGAAATACTAGTTCGCTATAGCAAGTAATTATGATACCATTTTGTCACACCTCCCTCGGCCGTCGGCGGAAGCGTCGACGTGTGACGATGATACACAGATTACCCAAATCACAGAGCGCAAACTTTAAATACCTTTTTAAATAATGAAGTTTATTACATGGGATAAATCAAGTAAACCTATCTATATTCAAGCTGCTTGTCATTCCTTATGTTAATCCTTACTCCATACGAAGAATACATGTAGTTTTCAAAACGTTAACTAGATGTTGGTGAGTTCACATGTATAAATAAACATTTAATAAACTCATTTGAAACTTTTTTAGGAATTTTTACAATGATTATGATCATTTATCTTGTATTCCTTGTTTCCTAGATTTTACTATGTTGTATCTCCTAAAGTTCCTTGTATCTTGAATGTTATGGGTTTTCTGAATACTTTGTCCATTAAGGTTCTGTATTATTTTCATATAATATATTTTTAGGTTATTTTATCAACCCAATCTTACTATCGTTATAGGATATTTTATCAGTCCTATCTGACTGTCTTTATAGGATAATTTATCAATCATATCTTACTATCTTTATATTTTAGGATATTTTACTAATCCTAACTTATTTTATTAATTACTTGAAGGTGTCCCTCTAGGTAGTCGGATCTCTAAGGCTTTCGGGATGTATTACCATGAGCCCCCATAATCGACGTTATACACTATAACTTTCCCTACATGACGCTTCATCAGACGTTGAATAATGAAACATTATATAAAGAAAGTTATCATGTCGGGATTGTAGCTAGCAATTGCACGTGGGTGTGTCAAGCCCCGTATAGATCTATACATATCTTTCTGGCTCTCGCAAGTTTAATGATTAGAGGTTTGGGTAGCCAAATTAATAAAGGCTACAGGATGAATAATAACAGCTCACTAATACCTGTAACCTTAGGTGTTTTACCTTTTCTTAAATTTTTTAACCTAATAACTCATATAATTATCTCTATATAATTCATTTACTTTGTATTTGATAATTATAATTTATAGATATCATAATTACGTTTGTGTGTGTGTGTGTGTGTGTGTGTATATATATATATATATATATATATATATATATCCTAATTATGGTTGAAAACAGGATACTTGGGCAGAGTAACAACTAAGTACATTGCATATCCCTAAAATTGACCATCATTACTTCTAGGTACTATGTTTTCCTAGGAAATTGGCCGGTACAACCTCTAGGTAAAATCTTCTAGGTATTATGTTTTCCTAGGAAATTGGCCAGTATAACCTCTAGGTAAAACACCATTGTAACTTTATCCAAACATTTAAAAGTATTTCAAATAAGACAATTATCAAAGTTCATCCTTAAAGATCACACATTGCGGAAAACACAAGTGTATGCGCTGCGATAAAGTTGGCCCCTTTCCTTTCAAAACGAAAGTACCTAAAACCATAAACCACAAACTATAAGCACATACCCTGGACTTAAAAGAGTGAGGGCTTAACCATTAAGCACTTAATCATCAAACACAAAACCCCAAAATGCAGATCTGACCCCATAAGGCTAGATAGCCACGTAAAGTTTCCAACTTTACGCGTAAGTATGACTAGGGAAGCTCAAAAGCTCAAAAAGGGCTAAATGAATGACTTAATGAATGCATGAGGCCCTTAAATCCATAAAGTTGGCACCTTTATGCCAAAAGAGCTCAAGTGGACCTTAGATCTGAAAGAATAATCATTTGGGACGTCCTAATCCCCAACATCCACCCAACCATGGCTAAAAAGAATAAACTCTAACCCAATAAGAGATCTAAGCAACTAATAAGCAAGGTGAGAGTTTGATACCTCAAAAACTTGGCAAAAAGACAAAGATTTTGGATCCAAGACTTCTTCTTCAAGCCAAGTAACTCCTAATTCCTTAGCTCCTTCAACTAGCACAAAAAATGAACTCTCAAGGCTCTCCCCAAGCTCTCACACTCAACAATGGAAGATAAGGCTTGATTTTAGGGTTTCTGGACAGAGGAGGCTGGTAAGGGGGTCAGCTAAAGAACTTAAGGTCTTTAAATAAGGTGCAACACCCTAAAACTTAGGGTTTCTCAATCAGCATCCAACTCGTCGAGTTCCCTTCACCAACTCGCCGAGTTGGTTCATAAAAATGTGCAACCCAAAAGCCTCCAACACATCGAGTTTCCCACCATCAACTCATCATGTTGGTCCCTAGGAAAGGGGATTTATTTCCAAAATTAATATTCTAGATTTCGGTTGTTACAACTCCCCCCCCCCCCCCAGTTAAATTAGATTTTGTCCTCGAAATCGCTCCTTACTAACACTCATATCAAAACAAAAAACCTAAGGAACACAATCAAAAATTATGCACATTAGACAATCTTCCCAAGACAACCGAAACTTCCATCCCAAGACAACAATCAAACCCTCAGCCTCTGCAAACCACTTTTACTTTTCTGAGATCTAAAATCTATAATGATATGACTCCCCGACAGACCACCCACGCAGAAACAACTCCATGCCAAACTCTTGACGAATAACAGAACAAACATAACACTTCCACCCTGACCATACAATGGCCTATCCAAATCTATTAAAACATCCTTAGAATAGTTCTTCAAGCCCGATGAAGAACGACTCCTCAATCTCTTGAATAAAAACCAATCCTGCCTCACCTGAAATCTGAAACTTACAGTCTCAATGATCTGACTCCCTGTCAGCCCTCCCACACCAAACCACCACCATGCCAACCCCATAGTATTTCGTACCAAACGAAATGCTTCAAAGAGAATAATGCCATTGACCATATACAACTACAGAACACTTATACTCGATAAAAGGCTCAGATAATCCTTCGAGTATAAGATTCATCCCTGCAACGGTTAGACTCAGACGAGATTTACGCAATAGGGTCAAATAAATTACTCTGAGATTATTTAATCCCACTACGAGTGACTTAGCATTTCCTAATCAACCAGTTATCCCACTCCCACACGAAACCTCAAATCACAACTACTACCCGAAGCACCATGTTGCTTCCCACAAACAGCCGAGACATCCTTGGTCCCAACTCCTGCTAACTATCTGAAATACCAAATTCCCGCTCGACTGTTGAACCAAAATACACTCCCACAGTCGCCCCACGCGACTTCTGAAATAAAACCTCAACTAACAATAATTACCTGAACCATCACGACACCAACCCGGTAGAACGCTACAGGACCAACTGTGGCCTTGTCTCATACTTGGTCTCCCGTGACCTACCAACATGTTGTGGCCCTCCTACAGCCTTGCGAACAGACCCACCTTGGTCTAAACCATCTGAATAAATCTGTGAGAAAATCTTAGACTTGCCATAATCTCACCGTTGCACAAGGATCGGTGAATGCTACGGGCAACCCCGCAGTCTTACAACACTCCTACTCAATCTGCAAACTAGTGAATGCTATGGGCCACACCGCAGTCTTACAAAACTCCTACACAATTTGCGAACTAATGAATGCTACGATCCACCCCGTAGTCTTACAAAAATCCCATTTACCACAGACACCGCCCATGGTCTTGCCACTAATCTATCAGCCCGAACACATCCGGATTCGAGTAAGCACTCGATCAAACACCCAGGCTGAACTTGAGTCATGTCTGGAACCCAAACCTGGGTCCCCCAAAGCTTGCTATCCGGCACCAAGAAGGCGTGAACCCAGAAATTGGGAAATTTTCCAAACTCCCATCCACACAATCCTCAATCTAAACGTCCAACTGCTTCGATCGTCAAGTCCGACCGGGAGTCCGCTTCCTCTTTCCCTGTTGTCTATCTGAACCAATCTCCTGCTCCCGGGTTACCCCAACAACCCCATCAATCGCCTGAATAAATAAGGTCCACCCCTCGAACCTGGCGACCACTCTGTCAGTGACACGCCCAATGATGTCGGATAACTCTTCGCATAGAGCTCGTGAAACCTCTGTAGCAATCCACTCATGTGGTTGACCCTACTGAAGACATGCTGCACCACTCACCTCCTATCCCAAATGACAAATACTAATAGTAGGACCCTCCTTCCTGAAGGTTCCTAGGGGTCCACAAGCTTTGGGCTCCAGATGAGTGCCCAACTGCCCCTCTACAATCTCGGTCTGAAAGTGTAAAACCCAATATTGTGTATCAATCGAAATCACTATAATTGGTGCGGAATCCCAATAAAGTGAATGTCACAAATAGCAAATATGTAATAAGAACACGGTGATGAAACTTCAATGCACACTATGTTTAATCAACAGTCAGGTACATAAGATTCCAATGTTTCTCTTTGTTCTGTATTTTCCTCTTTAAACTCGAAAACTGCTAATGAGGATCACCACTATAATAAGCTGATAACAAACAATTTATACCTAGACCTAATACAAAGCCCATCCTAAAGCCCAACCAAAATCATTAAGAGATTTCGTTCCACACAACAGCGAAACCATGGTGTTTTCAGTACTTAGACCGAGAACTCTAAAAGCTTATAAAAAGCAAAGTATAAACCACAAACAGGAAAGAAATTAATAGCTTCTAAAGAAAAGAGGATGACTTAAGACAGCAAGAACGGGCAAAAGAAGTAAGTCACTTGCAAGCCCGAAAAGAAATCGATGAATATGTCCCGACCAAGCAATGAAGAAGCGTTAGCAAATGAGATTGGACCTATATAGACTAGGGGAAAGACAATCTTGGGGGTCCCCAAAGATAGATTGTTACGAACCATACTTGGCATGCGGGTATATACTTCAAAAGAAACTTGTCTAAAATTACCTATAGGAGGTAGGGGTCGGGTGATTGATGTGAGATGGGTCAAGAGTTCTAAGACAGATGAGACAGAGAAAACAGAAAGTATTTGTGTATATATTTTACAGAAATATGAAATAAAAGTAGGCGATAAAGTAGCTGGAAGACATGGAAATAAGGGTATCATTTCAAAAATCTTGCCTAGACAAGATATGCCTTATTTACAAGATGGAAGACCTGTTGATATGGTCTTCAACCCATTAGGAGTACCTTCCCGAATGAATGTAGGACAAATATTTGAATCTTAACTCGGGTTAGATGGGGGTTTGCTAGACAGACATTATCGAATAGCACCTTTTGATGAGAGATATGAACAAGAAGCTTCGAGAAAACTGGTGTTTTCTGAATTATATGAAGCCAATAGGCAAACAGTGAATACATGGATATTTGAACTCGAGTCTCCAGGAAAAAGAAGAATATTTGATGGATGAACAGGGGATCCTTTTGAACAACCTGTTATAATAGGAAAGCCTTATATCTTGAAATTAATTCATCAAGTGAAGGATTAGTCTCGCCCTAAGGCGTACCCTGCTTGAAGAATGCTCTTTGAGGGTTTTAAGAATAGCAATTATAGGGGAAACTAATTCATTGATGGAGCTAAAGACCTAGTTTCATGTTGATAGGAATTGTCGTTTTCTTCTTTCAATCCCACCGTATCTGCTAAGCCTATAGGAGTTGTCTATGTGAGGTTCCTTCCGATCTCTGGACTCTTTCTAATAAAAAGTGTCAAAAAACGAAAGCTAGCAAAGTTTTATTCTTAGTCTCTTCTACTCAATTGCTTCTAATCTGGTTGTGGCATCCAATCCGGTCTTGCAACATGGGTTTTCTTGGTCCTTTTGCTTTAGCTTTCCCTTTGCCTGGGTATGAATCCCATCTCTCAATTGAGTTTTATTTCCTGCTCTTACTAGTTGTTTTTTTAAACCTCCTCTTCAATGCTTTCTTTAAAATGAAAAGGGGGGATAAGACAACTTTATTCCCTTACTGGAGGAACTGTTGGAAGGTCTGGTGCGCTAAGCATGCATGGTGCCAGTAGTAATGGTCATGAATGGGGAGGTACTGTGGAAAAATAGTTCGACGCCGGGATGATAAAAAACTTCACACCTCCCGTTCTTCATACTTTTTCAATATGAGAAAAAATGCAAAATAAAACCAAAAGGTCGTCTTATTCAAAACCCCAATTATGACATCCCATCTCTCCCACTTCACACCTCAGAATGCGCTGTTCTTATAGAGATAAAGGCGATTTGACATCTTCTTAACCTGAAATGGCTGGGGAGAGCAAAGGTTCCTTTTTTTAGGGTACTCCCGGGAATAGATCTAATGGAGACGGAGTGGGGCCTGTAGCTTAGAGGATTAGAGCACGTGGCTACGAACCACGGTGTCGGGGGTTCGAATCCCTCCTCGCCCACAACTGAATCCATCGCCTTGGAATAGGATCAAAGAGGATAGAGTGACTGGAATATGTAGGCAGTGGTAAACTCCTCTTTTCGGTAATAGAATCGAAGCTCATCCTCTTATTGTTTGTGTCAATAATCAACTTCGTCAGTCTGGTTGAACAGCCTCCCAATGAGAGCGAGCCAAGACTTTGCTTGTTGGTTGTGTTTGTCCGCCACGACTGCGCAACCAACTGCTAAATCATGGGTTCTAATCCCATTTCCTCCGGAAACAACCCTTGGCAACCCGATATTTAAGGAACACAACTAACCTAAGCGGGGGCAGAATCAATGACCCAAGGTTTCGGAGTCAAGGAACTGGAAGACAAACATGCGGTGGACTGACCTCTTTAGGCAAGAGAGGCAGTAGGAAGAGAGCCATTAGAAAAGAAAGAAATTCAAAATGTTCCTGATGGAAGTGACCATGGGTAGCTAAAGTGTTTGCAATTTGATTCCCTCTCGTCCCGCAATGCTTCTTCCTTCCCACTGTAAAGGGAATCAAAGGATACCCATTCATAAGCTTTCCCAAAGCTTCACTCACTAACAATCCTAATCCACTTAGTCGATTAGTTGTTGGTCGTTAACTTAGCTTAGTGTTAGGGTTTTAAGGCTAGCCCCTTATTCCCTTAGTGCTTAGACCTTAGCCTACTAGCTAATCGATTAACTACCAAAAGCATGATGTCTTGTTTTCACTATATTGAGCTTTACATTGTCATGAATAATGGAATTGCGGTCTTTCCAAACTTCTCGTAGGATAAATAAAGCAACAGAATTACGGAAAAAATAATACTGGGAGCAAATAGTATCAGTCCACCAAGACTCAAGACACTGCTCGAGAGACTGAGCTTGGGATATTGAGATGTTAAGATGAGACACGAAGAAGGACCACAGGGATGCAACCATCTCTCTTTGAACAAAGAGATTCGAGATGGATTTACTATGAGGGCTGGAACAGCAAAGACAACAAGAGGGAAACCGAAAACCCAAAGACTTAATACGCTCATCAGTGGATATTGCCTTTTGCAAAAGTCGCCAAACAAAACCTGCAATTTTTGGGTGTACCCATTTATTCCAAACATATTTCCACCAGTAGACAGAAGGATGAGAAGCCCGCGTCAATTCCTATGCACTAGAAACAGAGAAGGCATCCATCAAGATGAAGTAGCCAATGAAGTTTGCCCTCATAAACCTCAGAAAGACAGCCCCGCATGGATTGAATTTATTGAATGGAATTTCTACATGAATGACTTTATCTTGAACAGTTGAACTTCCTTTTGAAAGTTTGATTTGGAACGCACATTAGGTATAGAGGCTTCTTGTAAAAGTTCTTGAAAATCAGCACTTTCAGCTTTGAGAAACTTCAGAGATAATAACAGAGAGACCGATTCTTCTGGATCACTTCAGCAAGTTCATAGATAGCAGCAAATTGATTGAGGAGGCTTCAATGCAATTTGTCACATAACTTCAAAAACAACTTCACCTTGCTTATGGGGTTGAACAGTTGAGTGTTGAAAGAATAATCTTCACTTCCAATTCCCTCGAATGAATGTTTTTCTTCTATCATAGATGCATCTTAAAAGTAACCATGACTAAAAAGTCCATGTGGATCACAGAGTCATAAAGACCCTTCTCACCACAGTTGTTTAAGGACCTAGCCTTGGCTCAGATGGAGACTACTCGCAGTATCTGTGTGAACACGGAGGAATGCACTGCGATTTTTTGAGTATCAGAGAACTACCCGTGGCTATTTTTGATGTAAGCCCCTGTATATCCTCGATCAAAGATCTCAATACAGTTTTTCAAGTTAACCAGTTAACTTGGCCCTTGGCGAGACGTTCAATGGTTTCTGAATCTCAGCTGAGTGTACCATTCTAGTGCCAGTGAGAGTTAATTAGGAATAGCTCACAAAACCATCATGTGACAAAATATCCGAGGACATATTTCCACAGTTTAGCATGACACGAGGTCAAGGCCCATTGGCGGGATATTCAACAATAATCGTGCCTTGCGAGGTACATCACCCTAGTGCTAGTAACCGTTAATTCCTTACTTGCGAAGAATGTATCTGAGAATACATTTGAGTCTCCGCGGTTTTGCATGACAAAGAGAATGTCAATACCCTGGGATGTTCAGCGATATCTATTTCCCGGTTGGGTGAATCGCCCTGGTGCCATGACAGTTCTTAGGTAAAGATAACTGACAAGACCAATTTGACAATCTATATAGTTTCAGACTTTCAATTCCTTAGATACGACAGTTCTTAAAGTGATATTGCCTAACTGACAGTGTGTACAGTTTCATGCCTTAATACCGTGAATACAACAGTTCTTTAGAGAGAAACTGCCTAACTAAAAACTTGTACGGTTTCATGCCTTCAATTTCTTGTGAAAGTAGTGTTAAGTGTAACTCCGACAATTCCTTTCAAGATTTCTTTTAGCACAGACAATTCTAACACACCTTGAGTCTCTTCCCCCTTTTTTAATTCGCATTTTAAGACAAATGAAATTTTGAGATAAAAATAAAATAAAATAAACTTAGCACACAATAAAAAATAACTAAGAATAAAAATTAAATTAAAATACGCTCAATGCTAGAAGGCAACGGGTCTGGGGAATAGCGGGGACCCCAATCCCCATCTCTATCCCCGAATCATCATTTCAATCCTTATCCTCATCCTCATCCTTAATGGGGAATATAAATGGATCCCCATCTCCACCCGTAACGGGGACCGGGGATCCCCAATGGAGAATCAAAAATTTATTTTTCTATTTTAATATAAAAACTTTAATGTAAGGAAAACCTCTAAATTTAAATTTACCAAGATATGTTTAAAGATTTTACAAAATATAAAAAATTCATAGATTACATAAAAGCTATAAACATTTTTTTTACCCAAATTTAAATACATACATAAAAATCAAGGCGAAAAAAATTATCTAAGTGATATTTGAGGCAAAAATTGATAAATCAAGGAGATTTTTTATACGAGGTTAAATTATATAAATGAAGAAAGAAAAGTATAATTTCAACCAATTAATTACTAATGAGTAGTGTTACTTTGGATTAAATTTTAAGTACTGTAAATTTCAACCAAGTCCGGTTCAAACCGGTTCTGTTCCAATACCGAATACCTTCTTAGATAGCATATTTCATAATACAACAAAACCGAACTGATTGGAAACAGCAAGTGGTATTCGGTTCGATTCTTGGTTCCCTGTTCACTCCTTAATTTATTTTCGGTTATTCCATTGCAGTCTGGTTCCAAAACAAGTTAGGCGGATACATCCCTATTTTACATCATCGTCTACTAACGAACATGGTCAGTATATCTTGAAAGGGAGGGGGAGTTCCCTCAATAGCCCGACAGGAGCTTGTACATTGAGGGGGAGTTCCCTCAATAGCCCGACAGGAGCTTGTACATTGTATCCCGCTAAAAACTCAAAATGAAATTGCAATATCAAAGATTTGTTTCGTTTTTTCTGTGTAGTTCCCGTTTCTAAGCGGCAAAGTCCACATCTTTTCATGTTGATGAATAGTGGCATGCCAATTTGTTGTCATGCATCTTAAGTTATACCAAAAGTGTTGAACTCTATTTTATATATAAATTTTAAATAATTAATATATATATATATATATATATATATATATATATATATATATATATATATATATATATATATATATATATATATATATATATATTAGGAATAGCATCTTTTTGGGATTTAGTTTTTACCACAAATCTTTGGTGCATTTAACACTTTTCGCCCTTAAATTCAAAACTTTTATATTTTTGTGTTTTGATTGAACTTTTAAGCCTTTTAGTTTTTGCCACAAATCTTTAGTGAGTTTGACAATTTTAGTCCTTACAGTCAAAAGTTTTACATTTTTGATGTTTTTGCCACAAATCTTCTATGAATTTTACACTTTTTGTCCTTGTACTAAAAATTTTTACATTTTGACATAAAAAAGAAAAAAAAAAAAAAAAACCTTCTTTTGAACCATATTTTCCCAACTCTGACAACTTTAACATTATTGTCACAACATTTTTGAATTTTCTCCAGCAGTGTATTCTTTTGGTTGTACACTTTTGACATCTAATTTTAGGGGTTGTCGACTTTCTTCCCTATTTGTGGTGATTTACAATTTCATCGCATATCTTTTAAAGTTTGTCGATTTTTCCGTAATACCCCAAAAGCGGGGTAGCCGCGGCCTCTTTACTAGTTAATATTAAACCTATAAATTAATCTATAAAATATAATCACATGTCAATCTACTTCAGCGCTTTAAAGTAGTAAATTATTAAAATGATATTTGAAAATTTTAGTACTTTTATAATTTATGCTTTTTTATTTTAGAGATTATTTTAACATGACGTATTCTAACCACAATGAGTCATTTAATTGTCATGTTATTTCTCAGTCGTTTAATCATTTTGCATCTTTGTTGTTACGAAATAAAGTTTCCAAATTCAAATCTTTTTGATTCAAAAGATGTTGAAGTACATATAAAAACTTCGAAAATTTTCAATCCTTACCATTGAATTCCATCTCGATTCCTACCAACCATATTCAAATCCGTTTGATTCATTCAACAGATTCCATTCTATCCAAAAACATTCTACAAACCAAACAAAACTGGGAAATCCTATAATACAAGATTAAATCGAACAAAACCCCTTTTGATCAATCATAATCATATATCAGAAGGAACATCATGCAACGGGTGACCTTTTCTATTCCTTTCAATAATTCTCCGTGCAAGAGAAACTTGTTTCCCCACCACAAACACAAACGCTCTCCCTTTCCCTCCCGCACCCCTCGCAGTTCTCCCAACACGCCGCACATATTCACTCGGGTCACGAGGAAAGTCAAACAACACCACTTGGTCAACTCCCGGTATATCAATCCCTCGCGACGCTCTACAAAAAATTTCACTTACGGTCACATACTTTTATAAAAAAAAAAAACAAGACAGACTTTTACTTTTACTTGTACTGTGTTTGACATGTATTGGACTACGACTGAAACTGACACCGACAGACTGTACAATTAATTTAAAAAAGGTAAAAAACCAAATTGTTACCTGTCAGTGCAAACTAGAAATAACGATGTATCTTTTATCCGAGATTGGCAAAACTCGTCCAAATTTGCAACTCGCAAATCTTGCGCTAAAGCAGCATGAAAAGGCAACACTTTTCTATTCGATCTGCTTAATGCGTTTTCAACTTTTCTACATGTCTCGATCTGTAAATTGAGAAAGGGATAAATGCAAGAAAGAAATAGCAACGTACTTTCATTTATATGTGTATTATTTATATATATATATATTTTTCATTTGAAAGTTGGTTGCTATTTTTTAGCTTACTTTGTTGCAGAAGATTATCGTTTTGGTAACCGGACCTTCCTCCACCAATTGTAAAAGAGCAGACTTCTTGTTGAGAAATGCTGTATCAGGATTCTTTTCTACTCCCTCTTCTCCACTACAATCAACAAGTATCTACAAAGCAAAAAAAAAAGATTAATTCCAAGCTTCGAGGGCATTTACGTCTTTTCCACAAAACAAGTTTGAGAAAGAGATGTACCTCTTCAAGACCGGAGCTTGTACGGTGCATGCCGGGTCCCATGATGACTTGGCAATCAGGAAAATTTTCAATGAGTTTATTGTATACATTTACTGGTAAAGTTGCAGTGACAAAAAGATATTGAGTTGTAACAGGTGATATATTCATTAAACTTTGTAATGCAGGCTGAAAATCCTCATCCTTGAACAGTATGTCCACCTCATCCAACACAGCACTAAATAAAACATCAGAAAAAAAAATTTACATTTTGGTCCCTGGGTATAGCTGATTCTTGCAATTTTGGTTCTGAAAATATAATCATCTTACATGGAACCAAATCAAGAAGAAAAAAAAATGTGATGAGTAGTTGAGTACCATTTAACACTTGTTAACTGCAAGAAGCCTTCTTGAACTAAGTACAAGAATCTGCCAGGTGTCGCGATTAGAACGTCCAACTCATTTCGAAGATTTTCGAGTTGAGTTTTCTGTTTAAAGCCACCTGTTGCAATCATAGATCGGAATGGAACACCAGATTTTGACATCAATCTGCAATTCCGTAATACCTACAAATATGATAATTTTACAATGATGTGGATGAGGAGGGCATTCATGTCTTTTGCACATATGATAATAGATTGTTTATGGAAAGGAATGAAAAATAGTTTGTATGATGGAAGTATGGAACCTGAGATGCCAGCTCAGCAGTTGGAACCAATATAACAATGCGAGGACTTTGAGGTAAGGATTTAGCAAGTCCTTGAAGCTCATCTTGTCTAATGCTTTGAATCAATGGTAAAAGATAAGCCAAAGTTTTCCCGGACCCACTTTGATCAGCTATGATGCAACTTTCTCCTTTAATAACATGTGGGAATGACATAGCCTGTATTTACTTTTAAATTAAATTCATACTAAAGTTTGTTTTCAACAACTTCTGGAAATAGCAATTAAATACCTGAATATGTGAAGGGTATGCAAGAAGCTGAGTGTTTAAAAACTGAAGCATGTAATCAGTGCATCCAAGATTCTTAAATGATTTTCTGCTAAAGAAATCACCAGCTGTGTTTGATTTCCTTAGTTTATTTGAAACATTCATTGATACCCCTTCAATCTCCCCACCCAATTTTGACACATTATCATCTTCATACAGAATATTAGGCACATTTTTCATGGTATTTAATCTATTTTGTTTAGCTGAATGTGTTTCCTCTTGTGCATCATCAGTTTGATCCTTTTCCAAAGAAGATACCCTGCTAAGATCCCTTACTTTGTGGGCTCTCAATCTTTCAAAACTTCGAGATACCCCCTTGCTATTTGCTGCAGGATTAGAAAAAATAAAAAAGGAATCTTGAAATGGTACTAGAGAAGTTAAGGGTTATTAGTGTTTTGATGATTTGAACACGATGTCTAGATAGAAAGGTGAAATTATGGCATTTCGTGCATTTAGTACTGTTTTAGTTAGGGGAAAAGAAAGAACAAAGAACGATAATAGCACCTTTAGGTCTTGTAATTCCATCACCGGAATTGTTCATTAGTGGCGCATCTTCGGTGGAATTTGCTTCCAGATTATTGATCTTATCTTTGTTATTCTTCTTGGAAGGTTCCCAGTGAAGAACTTCCTTGGAAGGGATAGGGGCTTGGTGGTCGTCGTCATCAGTTCCTCCCCAAACGATAAACTTATCCCCACTCTCCTCGTCAACAAGCTCATAAGCTCCTGGGGTTTCCAGTGGCCGCTTTGTATAGCCTGCTCCGACCGCTACAACCCCTCTTCTTCCGGATTTCGGGCCGCCGACCCCAATTTCGCCGGAAACGCTGCAATTGTTAAAAGAAGGAAACGTCGAGTTTGAAATGGTGTTGAAGCTGAATTTGAAGTTAACGGGTAACGCCGGCGGTGATGCTTTGAGAAGCATTGAATTAAGAGAGGTGATTTGATGCCAAAATCGACGCAAAAATTCAACTGATTGTTCTTAAAACTGACGAGAGGAAGCCCAACTGAAATCAACACTGAAGTGCAGGCTCGATAGGATAACGTTGGAGTCTCTCGCTAATTCTCATCAATCGGAAAACATTATTATTATTTAAAATTAAAATATCTTAAAAAGGAGAGGTTATAGTTGTTAAAGTGTTACAAAATTAAAATATAGGAATAGATTTTTGAGAAAATGACAAAAATAGTTATTTACAATAATTACATTATAAAAATAACCAAAAAAATCGAAATTGCAAAAATAATCCATAATTTCGCACATGGAAATGCTCCATCTGCGAAATCACTCATCCATCTGCGAATGTACAAGCAGCTAAAACACAATTGTTCTTTAGCTGCTTGTACATTCGCAGGTGGTTTTATTTTTTATTTATTTTTATTTTTTTCTCTATATATATTGAAAATTTGGTGTAAAATCGTTGATGAAAATTCCCCATCTGCGAAATTGTGAATTTTTTTGTTTTTTGTTTTGTTTTTTTTTTTTAGTTTGACTATGAAATCAATTGGTTTGACTATGAAATCAATTGGTTTGACTACGAAATCATGTTGCTATATAAAAAGTTTTGTAGAAAATTATCATTTTGGTTGTTATTTGATTAGGAACTTTTTCTAAAATTTGCTCTAAAAAATGATTGAATATTTGGTTTGTCTTGTAACCGGTGGGAGATGGCAAATTAATGGAACTAATCTGGAATACGTATGTCCACAGGGAGGTATTTCTGAATTTGCTTTGATATTTTCTGAGTATATTAGTTATAGTGATTTTGTATCTTTGGTAAGAAGCAAAATTGGTTTGTTAGACAAATATAGAATTGGTCTTCGTTTCCACCATCCTGAATTAAATCATTATATAGCTATAATTGAAGACATGGATGTTAAAATGTTGATAAACGTAATCAAATGTAGTGGAGGAAGGGTTGTGAAAGTGTTTGTGGTGGTTGATGAAGTTGAGGAGGTTAATGGGGGTGGAGAAATTGGAAACCAGCTTGTTGGTAATTTATGCAGTTATAAAGGGAGCAACAATCCGATAGGTACTTTCAATACTCCTAGTGTACCTCAGTTTCACAGTGTTGCTGAAAATGTTAATGTTAGTTATTCACCTATTCAGTATGTGGATCCTGAGAATTACAAGCATGTTGGTGATGATGATATTGGTACTTATTTTAATGATGTGGGTGGTCGTTGTGATGATGTTGCCGAACAAGAAGTTAAAGTTATGAATAGACGTTGGTGATGTACGGGCATTATGTTGATGTTGGTGATGTACGTTTAGATATAACCGAGCTACAAAGCAATTCCGATAGAGATGAGTTGGGTGATGAAGTTAAAGCTAAGTTTCCCGATAACCTTTTTCACGGTATGCCCCCTGTACCAGAATGCCCACTTGATCTTAATGAAGATATCCCAACACAGATGGTAGACATGAATCTTCAAAAGATTCAATGTGATAGTATATTTAAGAACAAAGAACTTTTAAAGCGGTGTATTGGTAAAAAATGTCTTCGAGAAGGTTTCCAGACGAGGACAAGTAGATCCACCAAATCAAGGTATGAAGCTGTGTGTGTTTCGAAAAATTGTTCTTGGTTACTAAGAGCAAAAGCAATTAAAAATTCTGATGGACTTTTCCAAGTGAATAAATTTGTTGATGTACACACATGTTCTTCAACATTTTTGCAACCTAATCATCGACAAGCAAACAAATATGTTTTGGGTGAATATGTTGCTGATGTTTTGGCTGAAGACTATAGTAGAGTTTATCGGGGAAAAGATATTGTTAATGATATGAATGCTCAATTGAATATCAATATCTCATACCATCAGGCATGACATGCGAAGCAATATGCATTGTTGTCGTTAAGGGGTACGAAAGAGGATTCTTTTACCAAACTTCCGGTGTATTGTCACAACTTGGCCAAACATAATCCGAGTACTGTCACACATATTAAAACAGATGCTGATGATCGCTTTGAGTTTTTGTACGTCGCACTCGGTTGCTCGGTTAGTATTATAATATTATATTAACTTTTTAATATTTATTTTGGTGTATTTGAATTGATATACAATGTATTGTAGGTACGCGTTTTTGTCAATTTTTGTAAACCGACCCTAGTAGTTGATGGAGCTCACTTAAAGGGCGAGTTCAAAGGTACCATGTTACTTGCAGTTACTAAGGACGGACAGAACCAAATATTACCGGTTGCATATGGTATATGCAAAAAATGAGTGTACCGATTCTTGGACATTGTTTTTTCAAAAACTACGTGATTGCATAGGAAATATGCAGGAGCTTAGAATTATATCTGATAGGTCTCCATCTATAGCAACATTCGTTGCCAACATTTTTCCTCGTGCTCATCATGGAATATGTGGTGTCCATTTGTATTTCAACATAGTATCTAGATTCGGCAAGAGTAAAACGGTTAAAGGAATTTTTTGGGAGGCGTGTAGGGCATACACAGTTGATCCTTTTTAATGCTGCCATGGATGTTATGAAAAAGACAAAAGAACCAGTATGGGAGTACTTAAAAAGTATAAATCCAGAAACTTGGTCAAGGGCACATTTTAAAGGGAACCAATACAATCTTATGTCGTCCAACAGTGTGGAGTCTATAAATGCATTATCTAGACACGCACGTAAAGTGCCAATACTTATGTTGATCGATTTTTTTCGTGCTACAATGCAACAATGGTGGTTTCAAAGACGTAACTTTGCAGGTATTAAGTAAAATTTTTAATATTAATGTTTTATTAATTTTGATGTTATTGATCTTAACTTCTTCATTTTGGCTCTTTTTTTAGCGGAAGCAACAACAATACTTACCCCTTGGGTGGATGAAGTTGTAAAAGAAAACAAAAAAAACTTTTACTAAATGGGATGTTCGCATGATCTCAAATACGAAATGCGAGGTCAAAAAGGGGGCACAAAATGTGATTGTTGATTTCCAACATATGACATGTACATGTAGGCATTGGCAACTTGATGGGATACCTTGTGGTCATGTCATAAGATGTTTAACAGTGAACAATTACCAAGACTGCTCGAGGTATGCATTAAATGCTTACTTTACCAAAACACTGAGGAAAACATATGAGGAATCAATAAACCCTCTGCCAAAGCCATCCGAATGGGAGATCCCCGATGATTTGATGATTGTTAAGCCACCAATAATGGATAAACGTCAGCCAGGCAGGCCAAGAAACACAGACCGCATTCCATACCAAGGCGAGGGTCCAATTATAAAAGAGTGTTCTACATGTGGTAAAATAGGACACACGAGAAATAATTGTACTGGAAGGGCGTCCGGTAGCGGAGCACGTCACATAATTTCTACTGCAAAAATGGCATTTAATATTGGTGGTTCAGCAAGTTGCTCACAAACATATAACGTTGATTTTGATATAAAACAACCTTGAAATGAAGACTAATGACGAGTTGTTAACTTATTATGTATTGTAATATTTTTATTAAATCTTACAAGACATTGCTATGCTTTCATATTTTTGTTTAGTTTGATGATTATAACAATTAATGAAGCCTTTATATTATAAAATATAGTTTGCAGAATTTTTTTAACAGTTACAACTTGTTATTTAAAAAAAAACAACAAACGATCCTTTTTCAACCTAATCTGTATCATGATAATATTACAAAAATTTTGTAACTAATTTTTAAACTCAGGGAACTGCAATGGGTACTTCTCTTTCTCCATTGTTATATAGTCATCCCTAATTCTCATTTTGTCTTTCAAACGATCCTTTTTTACCATAATGTGTATCAACTGCTCATCCTTCTCAGCAAGTCGTTTTTCAGTCGTTTTGATTGCCTTCTTACTCTTTTTTATCCAATCTTTATGCTCTTTGATTTTGTTTTTATTGAGGTCTATCCATTCTTGAGCTTGTTTGCATTCCGATGAAATATCATTAGCAAGTTGAGTGAGAAGTCGGGATGACTCTTTGTCCTCTTCTTGTTGTTCTTCAGCCTTCTTCAATTCTTCAAAATTTTCATGTGACATATATGGCCCGGCCGAAGAGGGTGTAAAAAAAGGGTCTACCGAATCACAGTAGTAACAATCTACTTCGTTGCATGAGCAAACTTCGAATTTGTGTGAGGAACTCATAATAAAGTCGACATTGTAATAAAATTGAGCTATACGTGGTATTTATACATACTAGACAGTAATGACAAGTCCAACTTTGAAATGACTAGACAGTAATGACAAGTCACTGTAGTAACCTGCAAATCGTAGTGGAACCCTTAAGTGACAAGACATAAATGACAGTTTGACATGATAAATCACTGCATAAAGCTGAAAATCGTAGTCCAAATGTAACCATTTCATAGTCAAAGTTTTAATTCATAGTCTATTTATTTATATAAATAGATGTTTAAGATCTAAAAACCAAACACCCAAATCACCTAAACGAAACGAACTCCCATTATTAGAAATGTCGTCGAATGCAGCAAGTTCTTCGAATGAAGTACCTGGTTCCAATTCTGAAAGGCCATGGACGACAAACGAGGTGTTAGTTCTAACACGATGCTGTCTAAGTGTTAAGGATGGTGTATCATTACTTGCTCCCCCGCATTGCCTAATTGGTGATGAATGGACTCGCATAACATCTTTGTTTAACAAAAAAGAGAAAAATCAGATGTTGTTACTAAGTGGTTGAATGTAAAGGAAGAAGCGACAGGGTTCAATCGAGCATGTAATTATGCGAAAAGTAACAATGTTCGTTATCGGGACGAAGAAGAGTTCTTGGAAGTTGTTACAGATTTTTACATCTGTGAGCATGACGGCAGAGACTTCGAATATGAGGAAGTTTGGAAGGCTGTTAAAAATAAACAGTATTTCATGTAGACCGCTCTAATTTCTGTTAAGAATAACCCATGGACTTGTGTTTTACATTAATGCTTTGTTCGTATTATGTCGTTGTTTTTCATGTAATTGTTGTAATGTTTGTAATGGTTCATGGAATCCTTGTTAGTAATGTATTCTAATGTATTGTGAAAAATAATGCAATGGGCATTTATTAATTCAAATTAATCATACGAGTTGCTCACATAATAAACTAAAATAGATTTTAAACATACGAAATACATACGAAATACATGAAAATAACCTAGTACATGAAAATAACCTAGTACTCACATAATAAACTAAAATAGATTTTAAACAAACGGGATATATTTCAAAATATTCCAAGGGGCTTCAAACTGGAATTCCAACCCGTTACTTAATGACTTGTATTCCTCTTTAGCAGCTTCCAAGATAACCTCCTCAGTAGCATTTAAACGGGTGTCATCAATTTTGGTATAAAGATCATTGAATAATAGAACTTCAGTTTTCATTTCATACCATCTTGCTAAGATGTCTAGTTCGTCACGATCGTTTCTTGTAGCCATTCGGTTTTCAGCATTGAAAATATTGGTTAAACGGCTCCAAAACATTGGATCGTTTAACTTGCTTGTCTCGTACAAATGAATATAAGCACGTGTAAGAACCAAGAACTCTTCATTGCTCCATGATATAGAACTCATTTTGATTGAAACAAAGAGAGTAGAATCTAAAAAACAATATTTGAACAACTGTATTGGTTTATTTAGTAAACTATTTATGTAACTTAAGGTCAATTTATAGTAGTTTCTACACAAAATCGCAGTCCAATCTTCTAATATGTCTGCAATTCATAGTCAAAATTAACTGACGAATGCAGTGTACTATACTTATAACACAACAGATCACTGTTCGAGTTGACAAGTCATCCCCGGTCGAATGACAACACAATACATTGCTGCTTGAATTGACAAGCCATTGCACCAGGAAAGTAAGGAGTCGTTATAAATAGATTTTAATATCCGTTGTAATTGTATCGTATTACTTCCCTCCTTGCAATTATGGACTCACCACAAATATGGAGGAACGCAGAGGAGGTCGCTTTGGTTCAAGCTTGGATTATAACTGTAGAGGAAGATTTTCCACCGGGTCCCCCACAAGTTCGTGCTGGATCATTTTGGTCTCGTGTCTGTCATTTGTTCACCATTTAATGGGGCGTACTCAATATCGAAGAAGAAGAGATGTCAAAGCGAAGTTTCTGGATTTGAAAATAAAGGTGAAACAATTTCAACGTATTTATAACGAGTTGGATAACGAACATGCAAATACGGATGAAGACATTCTACAGCAGGTGGCTTTGGAACTATACCGTTTTGAATATGATGGTAGCGAGTTTACCCACTTAGATGCATGGAATCTTTTAAAGAATGTCCCTTATTTTTAATATTCATGTTGGTTAAGTTAATTGTTTTTCGTTATTTAAGTTGCTTGTTGTTGTATGTATGTAGTCGTTACTATTTAATAAACGTCCATTTCTTTTAATGTATGTTGTTTCCTCAATAGCCAATACATAATACGACATAAAATAAATAACTAATACATAATACGTCATAAAATATAAATGGGGTACATAAATAACTAATACATAATACGACATAAAATATAAACAGGGTACATGGATAACTAATACGTAACACGACACTAAAATAAAAACGGGGTACATAAAAAACTAATACATAATACTACATAAAATATAAAGGTGCTACATGAATAACTACTGCATTGAGGGAGGTAACAGGACCACCGTTTCATTTGGTATTTCCCAATGCACATGTGATGGTATAGTATTCACCAACTTAGATCCATATGCAAGTCGATACACATAATTAGTGAACTTGTAATCAACCATTTTGTGAATGGATTCAGATGTACGGGTTCTTAGAAATGCTATAGCGTGGCCACATGGTATACCGCTTTTTTGCCATTTACCACAACTACATACCCTTCGTTTAAGTTGTACGTTGGTGGTGGCAAAATTGTCATCGACTTCAAATGTATCCCCATACAAACGTCTTGCATTCCAATTATAAGACTTGTTGAGACATTTTTGAGCCTTACTCTCAACGTAAGGGGTCAACCCACCAGACAACCTCCCTGTAAAATTTGATATTTTAATAAAAATAATAGCACAATAAAAAAACTAAATATAACAATCTCCCTTACCCGCCACTTCGGCCCGTTTACCATACTTTGATTGTATCGACGTAGTGATTAACTCAATTATCGTTGTTATAGGAAACTCACGTGTGGATATAATTTGCAAAATTTCAGGGACGTCAATCGATTTAACATTGTAACGTATTTTTGGGGAAAATACTCATGTCCATTTTGAAATCGGTATATCGTCAAGCCAGTAAATTAGACTCCTAAGCAAGGTGCAGAAAGGTGGTTTCCTACATGTACTTTGCAACCTTTCCAAACACAAGTAAAAATCATCAACGCTATATGCATTGCATGACTTCCAAAAAAACGATTCGAATTCCGTATTGTTATGTCCGACAGACTCACGTATTTTTCGAGCTATATCTTTAGGACAATATCCATGATAGGAATCCGGGTAGGCACTCTGAACACCAAAGTCTATTTTATCACACAGGTTGCTTATGAAACCAACCTCTATGTCCTCACCTAAACAATCTTTTAACCTCATCATGAACCATCTCCATGATTCTTCACACTCTAAGGTTCCCAAACCAACTGCTAAGAGTAGTGGTTCATGATTTCCATCTAAAGCCACTGTGAAGTACATTGTTGTCAGATAGCTCCCAAGAAGGGGTAAATAACCCACATATATCAGCGGTATCATGCACCTAAGGAAGGTACGAATCTACATAAAAACGATCACATATTAGTGATAAGTAAAAAGTAATCGAGATACATTACCATGAAATATTATATAACTTAATAAAAGAAGTATGTTATACCACGCAACCTAAAGCCACAAAACATAATTGAAAGCGGTTGGTATCGGTTTTCTTAATGGCCGTGAAGGTATTAGGATTTGTTCTTTGAAGGTTATGCAAGAAAATTGGTAGTTGAGAAAAGCTTATGTCGCTGTAAGTACTCATTTTCAAAACCGATGAAAGTGCTCTACAATCATCACACAAATGCAATATCAAACAAATGCAATTATAAATAGAAAATATTGTATCTCTACTGTTCAAAATTCATAGTTTAACCTTTTAAATTCATAGTCAAACCAGTTCATTTCATAGTCAAATTTCACCGACCGACATGACAATACTACAGAATGTACTTGTCTGCAGTTCATAGTTCAACTTTTTAAATTCATAGTCAAACCAGTTCATTTCATAGTCAAATTTCACTGACCGACATGACAATACTACAGAATGTACTTGTCTAGATTTCGTAGTTCAACTTTTTGAATTCATAATCAAACCAGTTCATTTCATAGTAAAAAAGAATTGTCTGTAATATGATTTCTTCTATAAATGGGTGTCACTCACTATGAAAAATTTAACTGAGAAAGTAACTCCGATTTAAAAGAAAAAGAAGACTAATGGCATACTACAATTGCGGAGGAGAACGTATCGTTAGGATTTCGGGTACAGCTAAAAACCCAGGAAGATTGTTTTACGCTTGCCCATATTTGGTATCATGTTGTTAACGTCATTCAAATTTAAACCCTCGTGTTTACATGACAAAAATTTATTTTCTTACTGTCAATGTTAAATTTAACAGGGACCAAAATGCGGGTTTATCAGTTGGGTTGATGAAGAGAAGAACCCATCATCTATGGTAATAGATAAAGTAGCTAACTCTAATATGCTCTTTCAATCAGAAAATAAGAAGTTAAAGATAGCGTTGGTTTGTAGTTGGGTGTTGTTCTTGGCAGTTCTTGTTTACAAGTTGTAAGCTTTTTAATATTGTTTTTATGGTTTTGAAGTTGTTAGGTCAATAAATTGTTGTATTTGTACTTATGTTTAGAACAGTGTACTTGTAACGTTAAAACAAATGTTGTAGTCGTTCTTATGTTGTATGTATTGATAAGTTATTAGTAGGTCATTAATTTGTTGTAATTGTCGTAACGTTAAATTTTTTGTCATCCGTTGACGAAACTGTAAAAATAAACTAATAATCAAATCCAACATTAATTTAGATATACAATTATATAATCCAACTACATAGGACCAAGACTAGACCCCCAATAAATTTTTTCCATCCGTTGACGGAACTCTAAAGTTGCGTTCTTTGGGTCAATAAGAACACGTATTGGTTGACCTGAAACGAATTGCTCCATAAACATACAAACAAAAACACCGCAATCTCCCAAATGACTACTTTGTTGGGGAACATTTTCTTCATAAATGAATTGCATATTCAATGGAATCCTTGGGATGTTCCTCCGGGCCCAATACTTAATCTTGTCCAAATAATTTGCCACCCGACGTTCAAATTTGGAAAAGATTCCTTCATATTTGAATTTTTCATAAGCCCCTCTACCACGACTGTCATAAATATGCACTTCCATTGACGCTAATCGTAGTTCCCCAAATAGCCAATGATTAGGGGATGAATGAATCGGCAATAGGACCTGTATAAGGATCAGAAAATAAAATTATGTTTCTTTACATCACAATACAAAAACATAACAAAAATAACGATATTGTTTTCAATATAAACAATTAAGTTTACCGTATCAACATCCCACCAAGCAACCATGAAGTTGAGGTACGTAGCAATATCAGCCATAAACGCCCTCCAATCCTGCCCTTCTTCCAAAGCATGAGAAACAAAAAAATTTGGAGGCATTATTGTATGTCGGTCGCCCTCAAACCGTCTCTCCATCAATAGTCGGTACCAAATGGTTATATGCTGCACGCATGATACTTTTGTTATTGACTAAAAAACAATTAACTTTTAAAATAATAAATTAACAATTAATTTACCGATGACTCCAACCATTCGTCGTGTGTATGCCCAAACAATGAGCTCCAAAAATCTCTATCTAACACGAAATTAAACAAACGATGCTGGACATCATATGAATGAAATAAATAATTTTGGATGACAACCTCACCGCCTGCTACCTAAGGTTGCAGGCGCAACATGGAGAAGTCGTGAGCAACACCAAAAACTGGAGGAGGAACGGGACTTGTTGATTTGATATCAACCTTCTTTTTTGCTCTTCTTTTTTGCTTCGGTGTCGTGTGCAACTAAAAACAATATTCAAATGTTTAAATCTCTATCTTTCAGATAATTTACATAAACATAAAATTATGAGTTTATAAATAAAACGAATACCTCGGTGTAAGGAGGGCACAAATATTGTGATGGTTTTCGAGTCATCGGTTTATCGGGTGTAACTTCTTTGCCATCATACTCATCAAAATAATCTACAATTCCCGTAATTATTATTTCATCTTCGTCCGACACCTAATTTAATAAGCAATAATCTCTAATTAAAAAAATGTTTCAATATACTAAAAACAAAATATAAATTAATGTAAGTATAAGAACCTCTTTAGCTTCATTATAATCATTTACGTCAAACACATCATCATCAAATTTGTTCCCCGCATTGTCATTCCTCTCCTCCGACTCCTACATTAAAAATAAAACTTTATACTTAATAATGAAGGACACATAATTTAATAAGCAATAATATCTAATTAAATAAATGATTCAATCTACTAAAAACAAATATAAATTAATGTAAGTATAAGAACCTCTTTAACTTCACTATAATCATTTACATCAAACATATCATCATCAAATTTGTTCCCCGCATAGTCATTCATCTCCTCCAACACCTACATTAAAAATAAAACTTTTTACTTAATAACGAAAGACACATTAAAAAGTAATTATTAAAATCGTAAAGGTTATATCTATAACAACCTTGTCGTCTTGAATATCACCAAAAACATTTTCAGTTGTATTGTTTTTATTCATCACTTCATCTTGCACAACCTATATTTTCAAATATAAAATATGAATACAGGTATTCATATATGTTAATAAAATTTAAAAAATAATGTAGCGTGTAACTAACATGTTCATCATATTTTCTTTGTGACACTATCGGATCATCAAAAGTAATGTCATTCCAAAATTGTTCAGTATTCACTTCTTCAACAAAAACCTCTGTAGGTTGTCGGTTCATAAACACATGTTGCTCCAGTGCATGTAGCCGTTTCAACAGCTCGTCTAGGTTGTGTTTCCCACTGCCCCTACCTCTACCATGAGAGCGACTACTGGACGACATACTAGACGAAGATTCGTCTTGTCTCCTAAAATGGTCCCGTACTGGGGATGGAACTGCTTTCCCTTCACCATATACATACTCTTGAAATGACATATAATAACAAGATGTCATCTCACAATCACTCGGTAACATGTTTTGTCTTGGTGGTTGTCCCTCCTAAAAAATCAAACATATTAAAAATGCACATAAAAGTATAATAATCAAGTTTATTAATAATAAACGAAAAATTTATAAACCTGTAGCTTTGAAAAAATCTTGTTCACGTCAACCCATTTCAATTTTTTTGTTCCACTCCATCGTTTCATCCGAGGCATGTCTTTATTTTTTCTCAATACTAATCCACATGAACGAACAGCCGGAATCATCTCATATATCCATATCTACAATTTTTTACAATTACAGTAATAAAAGTTAAAATTAAAATAAAAAACATAACAATAAAACAATTTAAATATAAGAAAATTATTATACCCTTATTGGAGCCGTAAATCCTGAGACGGAGTACTTTAAAGTTTGACAACACTCAGAAAGTGATAAATAATTATCTATTTTGTTCCATGTATCCTTAAGGTCAACATAAGTAAAATCCCAAAGATATCAAACATACTCTAACTGCATCAACGTCGTCAAGTTCTAGGAATGTTCGATTTAAAATTAAACGTTTCAGGTCGCCGATTTTCACCGAACTATTGGTATGGTCCGGAAATAGCCGCTCACGAAATAAACATCATTTTTTACTAGTTAATAATTTTTCCGACCCTTTTTTCCCAATGTTTTTGGGATACTCCCCAAAATTAAAGCCGGTTATCAAACAAAACTCTTCCGACCCATAAACCATTTTCGTATTGCCTACTCGAAAATATAATCGTTTTATTCAATCTGGAGATAAAACAGGGTCCGGCAGGATCTGATGAAAGAACATTTTATGGAACAACAATGCGTCCCCTTGTAAACGAGGGACATCAATAAAATAACCAAATACAGTATCTCTGAAAATGGCACGCCTGACATCATCTAAAACTTCAAATACTTCTCATATATTACCGCCCGAGCCTTTTAAGTTCACAATTGCTTTCATATTGATAAAACTAAAATCATGCTGCAAAAAAAACACAAAAACAAATTAGAGAACTAAAAAATATTTTGTTTTTAAAATATATGATTATGAACTGCAATAAGTATATAAACAATTAGTAATGCAAATACAAATTCTTAATTAATAATTTATATATTTACGATAAAAAACAATAACATACACATATATAAACAATTTGCAAAGTTATACAACAAATATATTTACGATAAACAACAATATCATACATAATTATATAAACATTTTATTAAACAAATTTTCAACTTAAACGACAAATATATAAACAATTTTTATCTTTCTAATTATATAAACTAACATTTTATAACCATATAAACAAACTATTTTTCAAATAAAACGACAACCAAATTAACAATTTTGCAAGTTATACGACAAACACAAACAATTTCTAACAATATATATACGACAAATATATATATACAAACGACTATTTTGCACATACTGTAATTTAACTATTTTTCACTTTATATAAACAATTATACGATAAGAATATACAAGTTTTCAGGTTATACAACAACTAAACAAACAACAAAAATAACAAATTGTAAACATTATATACGCAGTCTCTACTTGTACATTCAAACAACCACTAACAAAATAGCATTTAAACTTCAAGTATACTAAAGAGATATTAAAACTATCAAACACAACAAAATTACCCTTTCAAAAACTTTATAATTACTATTTTTTAACACTAAATAATACAATAAATGATAAAATAAAAAAAAAATTTAAACATTAAAAGAGTTAAAATCTAACCATATTTGCGGGATTGTTGACGTAATCCTCCATTTTTCAAAAACTAGCCAAAATCCCGAGAGAAGCCCAAAGATAGAGAGAGTTTTTGTGTAGAGAAGGGTGAAAAATGGAGAAAAAAAACGTTTATATAGTGAAAGCTAGGGGATTTCGCAGATGGCAGCTTGATTTCGCAGATGGAAGGGTGATTTCGCAGATGGGGCATTTCCATCTGCGAAATTGTGGACTATTTTTGTAATTTCGATTTTTTTTGGCTATTTTGGTAATGTAATTAGTGTAAATGACTATTTTTGTCATTTTCTCTAGATTTTTTTATGTTGTTTGTTTTTTATTATTTAAATCAAATAATATTTATTTTCATAATATGTTTTCTCTTAAGTTTTCGTAAATTAAGTTATCTTTTTAAAATATAGTAAGGATGTGAAAACCGATATTTACATTTTAAACAAAATTACATAAATGGTCCTTAAGTTTGGAAAAGATACCATTATAAGTCTTTGATTTTTTTTAATATGATTTGTTCTTTTCAAGTTTAAAACAGATACTATAAGTCTTTATTGTCGACCATAATGACTCATGGTGTATCTTTTAAACCTAAAAATAACCAATAATGTTAACAGCTCATCAAAACGACTGACAGTGTTTTTTTTTAGTAAATTACATGAATGATCATGAGGTTTGGGGTAACTTACGTGTTTGATCCCTAACTTGTATGTTTAACTTAGACCATCCTTATGGTTTGTTTTTGTTTCGCATACTCCTCGATCAGCTTGAAAAGACAATACTTATAACACTTGTTTCCCGAAGAAGGTTGGACAAAACTTAAGGAATCAAAATAAGGTTTTGGAGAAAACCCCTCTGCCATTATGTGGGGTATGGATGCCATGACGTGGCGTAGGTGTAACACTCGAAATCCAGAAGGCAAGTTAAGGAAAGAAAAACCCCAAGTCAAAAGGTCTACTCGTCGAGTCCAAGAGGGTAACTCGACAAGTTGAAGCGAGTTTAGGATGCGGGTGGAAGCACCTCCTCGAGGAGTCGGGGAGGACCTACTCGACGAGTTGGTATGGGTTTAGAAAACCCTAAATCCGGGTTTTGTACCCTATTTAAGCATCCTTAACCCACACCCCCTGACCTTATTTACAGCCTCCATTGTCCAAACCCTAATCCACGAACCCTAGGGCCTTGTTTGAGATAGAGAGCCATTAGTGAGTGTTCCTGAGTGCTTTGAAGCTTAAGGAATAATGAAGAGCTTGGGGGAACAAGAAGAAGCTAGTAGATCCGGCCACATCACCTCACTTCCATCATTTTCTGGTAATCAAGTTTCTATCTTGGCCATTAGTTTATTAGATCTCTTCTTTATCTTTTATGATGGTTTATGGTCCAAGAATGATAACTTTTGGGATTTGGACGTCCCAAGCAAGGATTCCATCATATCTAGGATCACTAAGGGTTGTTATGGCATAAAGGTACAAACTTTATGCCATTGGAACCCTCATGCAAGCTTTAAGGAGTTATTATGGCCTTTTAAGCCCCAAAAGGCCATTCATGGAAGAAAAGGCAGAGACTTTACGTGAGCAAATAATGTCTAAGGCCTGGATCTATGTTAGTACACCTTAGTTGGGAATACTATGGCTTTTGGAAATGAATCTATGTCTTAAGGGGTTAGGGTTTGAGCTTAACCCTTGTAGGAAAGATATTAATGGGTAAAGTTGGAAACTTTACCCCTTTAGTAGTGTTTCAAGAGTGTATAAGGAGTTTGGAGTGTAAATCTGAAGTGTAGAGGACTTAATCTGTTAAGATGACCCAAACTGACTGAGGGACTCGGCGAGTCTAGGGAGGGACTCAACAAGTCGAAGTGAGTTGTCTCGTTTATGTTCATGCTAGAACTCGACGAGTCTGAGGATTTACTCGATGAGTTGGATCGCGATTTCAGGATCCTGATTTATGGAACTCAACGAGTTGAAGGAGCAACTCGGCAGGTTGAGCCAACTCGGAGCGTTGACTTTGACCGTTGACTTTGACTTTGACCAAGGTTGACCTAGTTTGACTTTTGAGGGCATTTTTGGGACTAAGTGTCATTTTGGTACTAATAGCTTGGGGAGCCGAAGGAGCAGCAGTTCGGAGAATTTTAAATTAGCAGCCAGAGAAGTATCAGCAGGACGTCAGCTTGTGAGGTGAGTTTCTCCAGTAGGAACGGGTCAAAGGCACCAATGTCAGACCGTTTATGTGTGTTCGTGTATTTCGGATTTACATTTGATGTCGGGGTTAGTTCGATGTAGTTTATATGCTTCCGGATTACGGTCTGATGTCGGGCGGGGCCCGAGGAAGGTTTATATGTATGTTTCTAAAGTACGGTTCGATGTCGGGTGGTACCCGAGGAAGGAATGCATGTTTAGTTATATCGGTTGTCTTTGTGATACTTGTATGTGCTTGGTAGGGAGGTGAGTGTGGGTGAGGGCCCGTATCTCATCACTAGCCGAGTGTGGACGGGGTTCCATATCTCATTAGTAGCAGAGTAGGGGGCGGGGGGGGGGGGGGGGGGGGGGTTAAGACTAGCAGTTATAGTGATGTGTTTGCATGTTATGTACTAGCTTGATTATGATTATATGTTTGCATGCGTATAGCGGGCTGGGCCTAGAGACAAGCGGGGCCTAGTAGAAACAGATCTGTATACTGAGCGGGGCTCGATGCCAGGCGGGGCCTGATGTCGGATTTGTCCAATGTCGGGCGGGGCCCGAGGTAGCGGGCTAGGCCCAATGTTTGCAGTATTTGATTATGTGTATGATATGTGGTAGTTTGGGGAGACTCACTAAGCTTCGTGCTTACGGTTTTCAGTTTTGGTTTAAGGTACTTCCGGTTGCAAAGAGAAGAGCTCGGGATGACTGCATTGCACACACTAAGATGTTTTAGCCTAGATGTTTACTCTGATGTTTTGAGACTTTAATAGCAATGTTTGAGATACTATAACTTATCTATTGATGAAATGGGTTGATAATTGTGGTTTTATTATTAAATTAAAATGAAATTTTTGAACCTTATTTTAGGGATGTTTCAAGGGTATCAGAGCCTTGGTTTGAAGGATTTGGGCACACTTTCGGATATGTCTAAACTCAAACTAAGGAATTGGTATATAAATTTTCAAAAGAAAACCATTTTTATAAAAGGCTTTTGAGAAAAGAAAAGAGTTTTAGAAAAAGCAAACGGAATTTTGAAAAAGAGGAAAGGGTGTGGTGCATGCAATCAGCCGAGCACAAGTAAGTACTCCCAAGTTACCCATACAAGTTTATGTTATGATATATATATATATATATATATATATATATATATATATATATATATATATATATATATATATATATATATACCAGATTTATGAGAACTGCATGCTAGATTAAGGCTAAGGAGCTAGTAAGGATGCCTTATGTGCCTGTTTTGTGTGAATCAGCTTTATGAACTGCATGCTAGTACATATTAGTTAGTATGATAGCCTAATTGGAATATACTTGATTATGTGTACTCAATGCCCGCATGTTGCTTGCTTTGTGCTTTTAGGATTTCTAGTTTTCTTTTACTAACTAGTAAACAAATATGTTAAGTTACATATTGCAAGGACTAAATAATTTCAGAAGGCTTGGTCTAGCTCTATTTCGTAACTCTTGTTTGAGTCCAACCGTTGTAGGGTAGGATCTCTCATTTGAAGAATTATCTAGTCTTAGTGATATGTAATGGTATTCGCAAGCTAGTTTGGGGGGGAGATAGCAGGGACTTCTTATGTAGCTGATGGCGGAGAGTAGGATGGTGATTACCCTAGGGTAAGCCTAGGATAAGAGTAGTCCTGGGAGCAGTAGTTGTAGTAAGGGACTTGGTGGAGTCCAGGAAATCCTTGAGGAAAGTACGGATAGATGTGGAAGGTAGTATGGGGCCATACTACTAAAAGCAGAGGATTCGTACTCGAGTCAAGGATGGTTGAGATTAAAGCGGGGAACTTGTAGTGTGTGTGATTCCTCAATAGTGATGAGTATTATGATGATTGTTATGTTATTATGCAGTATGGTGATGCTATGGGGTAGACCAGTGGTTAGTTCAGGTGCCGGTGAGGGATCAGGCTCGGGCTATGGAGCGGGGCAGCTCGATGAGCAGATGAGGGAGTTCATTTCAGCTAAGATGACGCTCAATATTTTAGACCAGATTCCTGTGATCTTTGGTATGGTCAAGGAGGGCATCATGGAGATTTTGGACGAGAGATTGGGTGCGTTCCACACCGAGATGGCGGCCATGACGGGGACACGCACATTGACATTCAGGGAGTCCATAGCTTGTGGAGCTCCCGATTACCATGGTGCTCGGGACCCCATTGCAAGCACCAGATGGTTGGCGGATGTCGCCAATGCATTTCGCACCAGCAAATGTCCTGAGGGGGACAAGGTCTGACTCGCCTCCTGTCTTATGAAGGACAGAGCGCGTGATTGGTGGGAAGAGGTTGGACATGCTATTGGGGATGATGCCGCATTGGACACGATAACATGGAGTGACTTCTCGGCTAGGTTCAAGGCCAAGTTTGCACCAGTTATTGAGGTGTAGAAGTTAGCACGGGAGTTCTAGGACCTCCAACAAACTACAGAGACAGTGGCGGAGATCACCGCCAAGTTCAGGGAGAGAGCCCTTCTTGTTCCTCAGTATGTGGCAGACGAGGAGATGAAGAAGGCTCGGTATCACGAGATGTTGAGGAGCGACATCAGGCAGTTTGTGAGCCGGTCTAGCTGCAAGATGCTGGTGGATATGATCGCTCGAGCCAAGGAGATGGAGATTGACTTAGAGGTAGATAGGAAGAGGAAACCAGTCGAGGTGCAGACATCCGTGGGATTGGGCAAGAGGCCCAAGACATCATATTCTAGATCGAGAGGTCATTAGGACCGTAGCCGCTGTGGGAAGTGTGGTAGGACACATGAGGGTGCATGTAGGAGTGGAAGTGGTGGCGATTCTGTCTGTTTCAGGTGCGGCCAAATTGATCATTATAGCAGGGATTGTACTGCTACCATCACCCAGGGATTAGACCTGATTTGCTTCTGTTGCAGTCAGAGGGGCCACAAGAAGGCCCAATATCCGAGTTTGGCAGCAACGGGTCAGGTGATAGCACTTGCCCCTGCGACAATGAGGATCATCGATGGCCGTCAAGGCGAGGCAGAGGCGCCTGCGGCAAGGAGTAGGGCATTTCAGTTAGTTACATATGAGACACGAGCAACTTCCAATTTTGCAGGTGCGTATCTTTGCTTTCCTATCAGTTTTTATTTATGATTTATTATTATTTTCTCACATCTATATGAGTACTTGTATCTCGGGATTATACTTCTTGCTTATGTTCAGATTATATGCCATCTACATACCATGGGTCTTAGGGTAGTAGTGTGGGGACGTCTCCGTATAAAGTGAAACCTCAGGATGCGGTAGCTATAGCAAGTGTGATTAGAACACAGGAAGTGTTCCGATGGTCCTCAAGGATCTTACTGATCTAGTTTCGATTGGTTTTGTGAACACTCACAGTGGTAAGCATTGGTTACAAGCAAGATTGATCAATAGATGGTACGAAGGAATGAGGATCTTTCCAGGCAGAAGTGTTGTAATGTGTTAGTGGAACCAAAATGGGGGAGAGTTCTCCAAGGGTTCGGAAAACAGAAGGAAGTGTGGATTTAGGCTGAGTTCGCATTCTCGTCAGGAAGGAAGGTAGCCCAAGTGGTTGATTGGACCTCGGAGTATGAGAGTTGGGAGTTTGGGAAACTTCTCAACGTAGGGTTTCACGTCTTTTTTCGATAGCTAGCTTAGGAATCAGGATAGGGATTCCAGTCAAGACTCGATTGCAACCAGGAAGTTAGGTTGTATGCATGATTGAAGTAGGAAGTGTTGTAAGACTACGAGATAATTGTAGCATGCACTAGTAGCCAGACAATATTGTGGGTTAGCCGCAACATCCATTAGCAACCAAATAGTAGAGTGTGGGCGAGGCCCGTACTTCCTAGTTAGCGGAGTGTGGGCAAGGTCTGTATCTCCTAGATAGCAGGGTGTGGGCCAGGCCCGTATCACTTAGTTAGCAAGGTCAGATTTAAGAGAGGATAGATAGATAGAACTCGAGGGATTTGTACCTGCATAGCCCTAGATAGGTGAGACCTGGGGGCAAGGCCACTTAGTAGTATGGTTTGGGTGAGATCCGTGGGCAAGGCCTGTGCATAGTAGCAAGGCAGGTGGGACCTGCCAGAGACCGCGGGGTCAAGATATAGGATCATGGATGCTAGGATTTATAGAGCCAAGAGTGGCAATGTGGATAGAGCAGTTTCGGTAGCCGAAGTTTTATACGAAAGTCGCTGGGAGTGACTAATAGGGTGATCAGTGGTTCAGTAACTGGGTGGAATCCGGTATTCCAGATAGTTGATTGATAAGTTTGGACCTGGGAGGTCCCGTTTCCTTTGGAAGGTAGATGGGAGACAACATGTTGTTCGGGTAGAAGTAGTGATGCGAGGATTCTTGTGAGAGGGGTATCTTGCGTATCAGAAGGGCAAAGACACTTACAATTGGATTAGATAATCTCAGAGTAATTAATTTGGCCTGGTTGCACAACTCTAATCTGAGTCTAACCATTTTAGGGATGAATCTTTTACTCGAAGAATTATCTGAGCCTCCTGGCAAGTATAAGTATTCTACATCTGGTTATAGACAGGGATTGTATTTTTTATGATAGCACCGAGCCGATTAGGGTGAGAAGTTTTGCGGTTGACCAGTTATTCGTTGAAGTTTTGGCATAGTAGTATAGGTGGTCCGTCAGTGAGATAGACCATTATAGATTTCAGATCTCAGAAAGACAGAAGTAGTTCCCCATAGGGCGGTAAGGATGATTTATCGTCTGATTTGGAAGGTTCCATTGGTTGGGTTCAGCTATCTTGGGAAGGCCATTGATTGTGTAGGATGATAGTGATACTTCCAGGATGACGATTGGCGGTGGTGGTGGAAAACACTAGTTGGTCCAGGGCGGGTAGGAGGATAGTTGCGGGTGTGAAGCGTGAGATGTTCGTGGGGTAAGTGACGATAGCAGACTTCAAGGACGAAGTCCAGTTTAAGTGGCGGAGAATTGTAACACCCAGAATCCAGAAGGATAATTAAGGAAAGAAAAACCCCAAGTCAAAAGGTCTACCCGTCGAGTCCAAGAGGGTAACTCGTGGACGTGTCGGGGAGGACCTACTCGACGAGTTGGTCTGGGTTTAGAAAACCCTAAATCCGGGTTTTGTACCCTATTTAAGCATCCTTAACCTACACCCCCTGACCTCATTTACAACCTCCATTATCAAAACCCTAACCCACGAACCCTAGTGCCTTGTTTGAGATAGTGAGCCATTATTGAGTTTTTTTTGAGTGCTTTGAAGCTTAAGGAAGAATGAGGAGCTTGGGGAAACAAGAAGAATCTAGTAGATCCGGCCACATCACCTCACATCCATCATTTTCTGGTAATCAAGTTTCTATCTTGTCCATTAGTTCATTAGATCTCTTCTTTCTCTTTTATGATGGTTTATGGTCCAAGAATGATAACTTTTGGGATTTTAACGTCCCAAGCAAGGATTCCATCAGATCTAGGATCACTAAGGGTTGTTAAGGCATAAAGGTGTAAACTTTATGCAATTGGAACCCTCATGCAAGCTTTAAGGAGTTATTATGGCCTTTTAAGCCCTAAAAGGGCATTCATGGAAGAAAAGGCAGAGACTTTACGTGAGCAAATGATGTTTAAGGCCTGGATCTATGTTAGTACGACTTAGTTGGGAATACTATGGCTTTTGGACAAGAATCTATGTATTAAGGGGTTAGGGTTTTAGCTTAACCCTTGTAGGAAAGGTATTAATGGGTAAAGTTGGAAACTTTACCCCTTTAGTAGTGTTCACGAGTGTTTAAGGAGTTTGGAGTGTGGATCTGAAGTGTAGAGGGCTTAATCTGTTAAGATGGCCCAAACTGACTAAAGGACTCAGCGAGTCCAAGGAGGGACTCAACAAGTCGAAGTGAGTTGTCTCGTTTCTGTTCATGCTAGAACTCGACGAGTTTGAGGATTTACTCGATGAGTTGGATCGCGATTTCAGGATCCTGATTTCTGGAACTCAGCGAGTTGAAGGAGAAACTCGGCGAGTTGAGTCAACTCGGAGCATTGACTTTGACTTTGACCTAGTTTGACTTTTGAGGGCATTTTTAGGACTAAGTGTCATTTTGGTACTGATAGCTCGGGGAGCCGAAGGAGCAACAGTTCAGAGAATTTCAAATTAGCAGCTAGAGAAGTATCAACAGGACGTCAGCGTGTGAGGTGAGTTTCTCCAGTAGGAACGGGTCCAAGGAACCAATGTCGGCCCATTTATGTATGTTAGTTTATTCCGGATTTAGATCCGATGTCGGGGTTAGCCCGATGTAGTTTATATGCTTCCTGATTATTGGATTAGTGTCTAAGTCCATAATTTTTTTGGTATGTACTTGACCCGATTATGAGCATGGTCCTTTTGGGTTACCTTCACCATAGCAATATGTAGGATGAATTAAGGAGAGAAAGTTTTAATTATTATTTATTAATATATTATGAGAATAATATATTAAAAGAGAAATCATATTGTTTAATTAATATTAGTCAAAAATTAATAAAGAATTAATTTTGTGGCTAAAAGAGATTAATTAAACTTAGGGGACTGGAATTGTAAATATAAGATAATTGCAATTGGGCTATGGATCACCTTGGAATAATAGGTTGGACGAATTCTATGGGGAAGCCCATTAGAAATCGTCCAAGGCATGTTCCAGAAGGGGTCTATGGGCTGCTTAGGCCTTAAGCAATCAAGTTAGGGTTTCATTGTTAGATAACCCTAATTGCCTACCTATTTAAAGAACCCTTGAGACCCAAAAACGTGGCTAAGTGTTCCTTTAGGGTTTCAGCCGTTTTTGATGCCTCCTCTCTCCTCCATCTTCATCCAAATTTCTTAGTGGTGTTTGTGATTCCATTAGAGGTGCAACACTAGAGGCACTAAGCTTTCTGAAGCCAAGGATTGATTGTTATTGCTATATAACAATCAAAGGTAAGATCTAAACCCTAATTTCAGTTATAGTTTATTAGATCTAGGGTTTATGGCTTTGGATTATCAATTGCATGTTCATTAGACAAACTAGATCCAAAGCTATTAGGGTTTGCATGTACACCATATGATTGATGTATTGCTCAAAACTCATCAGTGGTATCAGAGACTAGGGCTGTTTGTTAGTGAATTGATGCTTATTTGATAGTTTATTGGCTAAAAAAATCGTTTTTGCCCTTCTGCTTGACTGATTCGGCGAGTCAGTAGATGAACTCGGTGAGTCAGGCTGACTCGACGATTCCAGTCTCTGACTCGGCGAGTCCGAGGGTCTGGCAGCATTTTTTTGGCGATTTTCTTGCTGTTTTGGCTTGGGATACTTACCATAAACGTTTTTAATTAATAAAATGCGTTTTTTTTATTGATTTTGGGTGAATATCCTTACCAAAATAGTATATAATTACCATTTAATCAAATATTTGTTACCTTATAAGATAATGTTTAATTATTTGAGTTATTTGATGAATTATCCTGCAAGATATTTGACTAGGTCAAAATTAGATAATTGCCTTATTTGAATAGTTTCAAATTAATCCCTTTTAAGTTATATAGTTTAAATTTGAACTTAAAAGTTTTGTTCTTTGAAATTTAAATAGTTAAACCCAAATGTTTTGAAAAGTTTCAAAACTTGCCCTCAAGTTTTGGAATTTAAATTTTTGATTAAAAGTTTAATTTTGAAATATTTAAATTCTAAATCCTAATGTTTTGAAATGTTTCAAAACTTGCCCTCAAGTTTTGGAATTTAAAATTTTGATTAATAGTTTAATTATGTAATATTTAAATTCTAAAACTCTAGTATTTTGAAAAATTCAAATTACACCCTCATGGTTTTGTTAAGTTAGTTAAAAGTTTAATTAAAAGAGAAAGTTAATAAAACCACCTAGTATTTTAAAAGTGTAAAATACACCCTATATTATATATATCTAACATTAAAAGTCTAATATTATATATATATATATATATATATATATATATATATATATATATATATATATATATATATATATATATATATGAGTAAACAGTCAGTCTTACCGTTAGTAGGCCTCATTCATGAAGCTGGTCTATAAGGGGTGTTTAAGGAAATTGCCTATAAAATGGCGATTGAATGGGTATCTACTCTTACCCACCGCACTCTTGACTAGTGGAGGGTTATTAGCTGAATGGGTAGGATAGGACAGAAACCTTCCATTATAAGTATAATGAAGTACAAAGTAACTAAATGTATTTCAAATTCCCAAATCATAGTTACTTTTGGCAAAATGTGAAATTGTATGCTAATCCATGGAATGACACTTTGTACCCTTGCCGAGACGTTAGTGGAGCGTGTGTGGTTAACCGACATACTAATTTGGGTTTCGCATTGGTAGCGAAGGGTGACTCGATGTTTATCATAGATCAATGGAGCGTGTGTGGCTAACCGGCACATTGATTAGGTGATAGTAGCATTGAGTGCACCACGTGATTCACATGGTTATTCACACCTTGTTTGTGATCTTTGGCATCCCAGTCGCAAATAGTAGGGCACAATCGAGATTAAACATGCCATTGAAAAGTTCAATGAATCTCAAAAGATCTAGGAGTTTCAATTCATTTAAAACTAAAATTTCTTTTTCGTTTTTCATGGTGGAAATTGGTAAATCGTCATTTACCTACCTTCAAATATTCTGCAACTAGATTACGACATCCCTCTTCTAGGTTGTAGAGTATTGTGTTGGATCCTAGCCTTGATGTTTCATTTGGGTGTTACATCAAGGATTCTAATCAACTTGACTTAAATTTCTCCCGTTTTGTAGATGTCTGAATCTTACAATGGTCTTCCCAAATCCCATGGAACAAGTTTTCCAAATGAAGATGATATTCCACGATATAATCGAGGAACCAGAGATCATGCTTCACTTCCTCCACCTCCTCTAATTATTCTCCCTGACCCACAAGTTCAAAGGCTTGAAAAGTTTAAGATCACTCAAGCCCTTTTGTCAAGTAAACACGAAGATGGTAAACTTGTGTGTGCACACGTCTTAGAGATGAAGTCACACATTGATAGGTTAAGGATGTTAGGTGTCGAGATTTTAGGTGAGTTGGCTGTTGACTGGGTTCTTCAGTCACTTCTTGAATCATATAGTGAGTTCGTTAGAGAGTACTATATGATGGATCATGACATGAACCTCATTGATCTCACCTATTTGCTTATAGCTGCTGAATCAGCAATGATTTGGCGTGCTAGTCAAGTAAATTTGTTTGGTGGATCAAACTCCCAAACTTCAATGGACACTGGCAACATTGGAAGTCCAGAAAGGACTAAGTATGAGATTGTCCCTTGTGTTGTACCAAAGGAGTCCATTTGCTTTTATTGCCAAGAGAAAGGGGCATTGGAGACGAAGCTGCCCAAACTACCTGAGAGATCTAAGAGTTTGGAGAGTCAAGACGTATGGCTCCACTTCAGGTAAAATCAAATAACTAACTCTATAAGTTCCTATTCTTTGATTTTCAATACATGATGTGATAAGATTACATTTTGATGTTTTGTAGGATCGAAGAAAAGAGAGGAAGCTTAAGGGAGGAAGTAAGCTAAATCTGATCGTGAAGAAATGGATTTCAATCGCATTACTTGAAGATCGGATTTTTGAGCTATTATTTTAGAGTTAGAATAGATTGCTTAGAAATTGAAATAGCATAGTTTTCATTTGAATTGCATTGTAAGGACAAGTTTTTCCGCAATAAAATGAATTTTGATTTCATCTTATTTATTTATCCTTGCAATGGCATATGTGAAAATGGATGTTTATGTATTTCTAATTTTAGCAATATTGAATTGGATGTGATTCTTGATTATGTTATTTGTGAAATGTCGAGAATTTACCAAATAGGGAGAGTTTCTCATCGCCCAAGTTTCAATTGGACAGAAACTTGGAATCATGCAACATGCATTGCGTGATGAATGAGAAACTTCATATTTGGAAATTAGACTAAATCTTTGGCAAAGTGTCAAGTGAAGGACTAAGAGATCGAGTACACTAGGTTGTACGTTGATCAAGTCCACCACAAGAGTGATAAAGATTCGTCATGATTTACTAAAGTTTAGTATGTATAAGATAAGTGTAATTATGAGTTGGTTGAAAGAGTTTCAATGAATAGAAGAACGAATAAAGAAGAATCAAGTAGGCAAAAAGATAAAAGTTTCTCCATTCTAAGAAGAAGGGAGAGTACCTTTTATTGTGTTTTATGATAAGTCTTATGATTAAGAACCATATCTCAATTGATCCTCTAGACAAGTCTTAGTGCATTTGTATGTCTAAGAAGTGGAATCGAGAATTGTGGAAATGGTTAAATCAAGAAGTCAATCATACTTCATTCCAATATCAAGTCTTAGAGTTATACTCCAAGATTGTGAATTGAGTGACACATCTTTAGTAGGTTTATAACACTCAAAAAAATGTGGAATTGGAAAAAAGTCTTCTTATTCCTGCACATTTGAGATTGGTAAGTTATGATGTCTTGGATAAGACAAAGACTAACTAAAACCAATTATGTGAAGTAATAGCCTTGATAAAAACTACACTAACTCTTGAATATTTGTTTTTCAAGGAATGTTTATTGACAAGAGAATCTTCTATGTCAAAGAGTCAGTGGGAGTCTTAATGGTCTTGAAAGGTTTCAGGAACAAATCAAGAGTTAAACCTAGTTGATCATCACTAGCACACGACTTGAGGTTTAAAGCCTATCGTGGATGACATACTCTTTTTCTGTGCCATTCCAATTGAGTTAATTATGCATGTGAGTTCTATGAGTTCTCATTTGAATGCATAAAGACAAAGCACCTTGATCAATGGAAAGTACATTAATATGAAAGGGCGAGTTGCTTGGAAGACATGTTGGGCATTCATGTTACCATGAGGCAAGAAATCGAGATTGAGCACGTTCGGTCCATATGAGTTTGGATTTTTCGCAAACTTTGGTTTTGGCAAATTCACATGGATAGGAACACATACACTTTAAAATCTAAGTGTCCTGAGGTTTCCTTCCTTCATGAAAACGATTGTAAGGAAATGCTTTCACTACGAGAGATTTTAAGAAGATTGCAATTGTGAAAATTGTATTCTCAAATTCGATTATGATTACGACATCCCTTTTCATAGTTCGAATTGTGAGATTTGGCAATTAGTCTGAACATTTGGGACTTAGTAACATAAGTTTTGAATTTCTTTAGACACACCTGTGAGCTGTCTAAGGCAGAGGTGTATGAGTTTAAGAAGCTTAGATAAAGGTTCATCAAAGCGGCAGGTATTTAGAAATATTAACTTAAGGAATTCAATAAGCATTGTTTTCTGAAAGTTCAGAAGTTTTCTAAATATATGTCAAAGCTAGTGGGAGCGTAAGTGTTATGCTTGTATGGTAATAATCATCGTGTTAGTGGGAGCATGATTATTATTTCATGTATTGCAAGTTAGCAACATTAATTATATAAAAACAAAGATTCACTTTGCAAAGTTGTAGGGGTTGAAAAGTTGTTTTGCTATAGTTAAGGGAGAGAATATTATACTTCATTTCAAATCTAAAGGCTTAGATTGTGGAATTTTAATCAAATTTACTCAAATATATATGAATGTTGTGTTGGAATGGTTCAACATGAGGAAATTCTATATATGGAAAGGATAATTGCATTCTCAAAAAATTGGTTATGATTACAACATCCCTTTTCATAATCAAAGTTGTGAGAACATGGTAATTAGAAATATTATAGTAGAAGACTGGTAAAGTATCACATCTTCATGTGAGACATTATGAATCGTGTTCCATACGTCTCGGGTATAGGATTGATTGCATATGCTATAATGTTTGATCATTCTAAAATTTTCCAAATGCTTAGCACATTAAGAGGGAAAAAGGACTAGAACGGTTTTGGCTAAAATAATTAAACAACTATCAAAGGATGATCTAAGGTTCGCCAAGGATTTGTTGCTTGTGAGTAGTTGGAAGTATAGTATTGAATGGACCATGTTGACATTATTTTGAATAAATAAGACTCTATTTAGAATGAGTTGTCATATGGCAAATATGGAAACGTTTCCATATTGGGAGTTGGATATTGAGAGTCCATGTCTAGATTAGAACCTTTCATGCAAGAAGGATGTTCAAAGGAATGTACTTTGAATGTGAGACTTCGCATCTATGTAATTGTCTTGTAACAATTTCCTATAGAATACCTTGGATTTTCATTAGCCGAGTCTTGGTGACTTTTGTGCTATGACATTACGAAAGGATCATTGCATATAATGTTAGAATCTAACATATTCTATTAGTGGCAAGAATGTTGTGTTCTTACACTAATAATAAGGATTGGGAATTGTGAAATGAGTTTCATTGGAAAGATTTTCAATTGATCTATTTCACAAAGCATGGACCATAGGAAACAAAGTGTGCATGCTTGAAGCATGGGACAATTATTGTTGTAATTCAAGTAATGAGTTGATTATCCGAAACATTAAATGATAAATAATGAGTAATCAATATGGCGTTTAAATAAAAGTGTTTTATTTACACTCAAAAGTTTTGGGGCCATAAAGAATTAAGTATTATTATTGTGTTTTAGTTTTGTGTTTTTTGACTTCCAGAATAAATGGTTTATTCGAACCTCCAACGTCGATCATACTCTGGAAGTAGGTATGAAGCAAGACTGTCATGAAGAGTCTGTAGATTGTCTGAAGAGTTTAGACATAGCACAAGTTTGATGCAGAGTTCATGAGTGCTTTGATAAGATTAGAGTATTGGATTAAACCCACGCTCACGTGAATCACTTCATGAATTTTATCGGGAGTGATTGTGAGTCGATTATATTGTATATTCTTGAAACCAAGACGTGTGAGTTGTTATTTGCTGGGCGATTGCACATTGATGATAAGTAAACGCACCAGTAACTTGGTGTTATAAAACTTATTGTTGTGTGTGATTCGATCAGTAGGTGCAAGCGAGCATTTGAGTCAAAGTTTATCCATTCCTTTTACCCAAAGTGGAATAAAAGCGATATCTGTGGGCCCCTCGATGATTTAGTGATGACACCCTAAGTGCTTGGCCAAGTCGAGACTAATTTGATGTGTTCAATTGTAGTCTGTTGTCAGTCGTCATAAATCGGAAATCGGGAAACAGTATAGAGAGAATGATCGAAATTCATGTCTTGTGTCTATAAGATATCTTGAGAATGGAGGAATATATAATCCATTATCTAAAGAACACGCGTATCTGATAAGATTAGAGTTGACAGCGGCTTTTGAAAGCTACGATTGTTGATCAGGTTCTGAAGTTATGCAAAATAGTTATTGGACTATCCAAGTGGGAGACTGTTGGATTAGTGCCTAAGTCCATAACTGTTTTGGTATGTACTTGACCCGATTATGAGCATGGTCCTTTTGGTTTTCCTTCACCATAGCAATATGTAGGATGAATTAAGGAGAGAAAGGTTTAATTATTATTTATTAATATATTATAAGAATAATATATTAAAGGAGAAATCATATTGTTTAATTAATATTAGTCAAGAATTAATAAAGAATTAATTTTGTGGCTAAAAGAGATTAATTAAACTTAGGGGACTGGAATTGTAATTATAAGATAATTGCAATTGGGCTATGGATCACCTTGGAATAATAGGTTGGACGAATTCTATGGGGAAGCCCATTAGAAATCGTCCAAGGCATGTTCCAGAAGGGGTCCATGGGCTGCTTAGGGCTTAAGCAGTCAAGTTAGGGTTTCATTGTTAGATAACCCTAATTGCCTACCTATTTAAAGAACCCTTGAGACCCAAAAACGTGGCTAAGTGTTCCTTTAGGGTTTCCAGCCGTTTTTGGTGCCTCCTCTCTCCTCCCTCTTCATCCAAGTTGCTTAGTGGTGTTTGTGACTCCATTAGAGGTGCAACACTTGAGGCACTAAGCTTTCTGAAGCGAAGGATTAATTGTTATAGCTATATAACAATCAAAGGTAAGATCTAAACCTTAATTTCAGTTATAGTTTATTAGATCTAGGGTTTATGGCTTTGGATTACCAATTGCATGTTCATTAGACAAACTAGATCCAAAACTATTAGGGTTTGCATGTACACCATAGGATTGATGTATTGCTCAAAACCCATCACGGATTATGGTCCGATGTCGGGTGGGGCCCGAGGAAGGTTTATATGCATGTTTCCGAACTACGGTTCGATGTCGGGTGGTACCAAGGAAGGAATGCATGTTTAGTTATATTGGTTGTCTTTGTGATAATTGTATGTGCTTGGTAGGGAGGTGAGTGTGGGTGACGGCCCGTATCTCATCACTAGCCGAGTGTAGACGGGGGTCCATATCTCATTTGTAGCAGAGTAGGGGCGGGGCCCAAGATAGGTGGGGCGTTGCGACTAGCAGTTATAGCAATCACTTTTAGCCTTGGAGTTAGTGACGTCAGGATTCGACGTATGGGCCCGATCGGTTGGATCAGGAGACCAGGGAGGCCTCGGTGGATTTTGGAAAGTAGCCAGGAGGCAGCATATTGTTTCAGGCGGTTCAGGGTTTCAGGTAGTTCAGTGTTTCGGGTAGTTTTGGTGTCTCGGGCAGTATTAGCGATTTCGGTTTTCACATGGATGGAGTAATTGATTGCTTGGGTTATGCTAAGTCACTCACAGCAGGAATATCTGAGCCTTGGCCAAGTATAAGTGATCTGCGTGAATAATTGGGTCTGTCATTCTATTTTCTAGTGAGAACCTCGAGTTATCAAAAGTTGAGTAGTTATTTGAGAGATGAGTGGATTGGGTTCAACAATAATGATCCCGTATGGGCGGTCTGTCAAGGAGTCAGACCATCTTGAGACTACATATTTCAGATTAAGTAATGTGATCATAATACCAGGAATTCATTCATCTTCGGGTTTTAGAACCCTGTGAGGGATGGTTTTAGTTGCCTTGGAAAGGATAGGGTATGCTTGTGGTTGTGTTCATTTTGCTCAAAGTTGTTTGGTGTGTCAGGAGTGGTAACGAATGATTTCGGAGAAGAAATCTAATTTAAGTAGGGGAGAGTTGTAACACCCCGTTTCGAAGACAAACCCTAAAACCCAAATATGTGTTTTAAGTATTATTTTATTCCGATATATGTATATACTTAAATAAAGAGTTTAGTGAAAAAGTATGTGATTGGCCTTATAATTTGTTTTGGAGGTCTAAAGAGTGCTTTTGGGGTTCGTAGTGAAAAGAATATTTGAACATATGGCTAAAGGATAAACAATTGGGCTCATTTTGTAGTTTTCGGATTTATATTGAAAATATTTTGTAGAAAAGGGGTTATTTGGTTAAATTTGGACTTCATGTTGAAAGAAATTGATATGGAAGGACTGAAATTGTAAATATGGGAGAAGTTACAAAGTGACCGGGTATATAAGCTATCACCTTGTCCCGAAAACCTAACCCTAAGAGACTCATTCAGCCGCCACCCCCCCTTCCTTGACGATTTCTGGCGCCACCTCCTTACCTTTTGAAGTCGGAGCACCCATCGTCAACCACCGAGAAGCCGCCCATCACCCCCATTTCACTACTGAAGAAGAGGAAGAGTCGTGTACCCGACGTAATGATCAGAGCGTCGAGGTTCGCAGATGTTGCTGTGTTCGTTGTGGCTTCTGCTCATTTCCTTCCCCGTTTCTCCTATCGCTACGCCGCAGCTCACGACCGCTGACGCCGTCCCACGCGGTCATTACGACAATGTTGCCTCCAGCCATCTCTTACCGTCAGAAAAAGGGTGGATGCGGTCGTGTTTTCATTTCAGTGTGTGCCTGTGTGCATTTGGCCTGAGCAGAAATCGTGAAGAACCACCATGACAGCCAACCATGGTGGCTGTCGCCGATGGTGTCGCTATTGTTGCGGCCAATCATGCCCCTGTCGTTGCCGTACGCCACCAGGTGGGTGGTTTTGTTCGAGTCTAGCGTAGGCTGTTGTTGCTGGTTGTGTATATCGAGTGTTTGGTTGCTTAGCCGGATTTCACGAGAAAAGCCACCACCTCCACCGTGAGGTGGTGGCTATTACCTCCAACCACCGCTTGCCACCACAAGGGTGGCTGAGTGTGTGTGTGTGTGTGTTATTTTTATGTGTGTGTGTACATTTGGATATTGTTGTATAATTGTAATTAATGACCAAAATAATCAAGGAAATTCAAAACCACCACCATGGTGTGGTGGTCGCCGCCGTGAGCCGCCATTGACCACCACTACCCGAGGTGGTAGTAGGTGGTGCCCGACTTAATTAACAATTAATTAACCTAAAAGCTTAACAAGTGGACTAGTTGGGGCATGATGGAGTTGGAAACCCTAATTAGGGTTTAGAAAACCCTTATTTTATATATGTTAATTTGGAATTGTCGGGACCCACATGTTTGGACCACTGGATTGGAATTATGAATTAATCCTAACCACATTGTATGTTTGGCCTAGTGGAGTGATGGAATTAATGGATTAAGTCCCTAATGGGTTATGCAAGAACACTTAACCCTAATCGTCATTTTATGTGAAAACCCTAATTTTGTTTGGGCCTTGAGCTGGGCCTATCTATTGGGCTTTGGTGATTGGGCTATTGATGGGCCATCCAAGAACAAGTATATGGATTAGAATATTTGGATGGGCTTTAGGGTAAGGCCTATTGGAAAGGCTTGGCCCCAATTTTGAAGATTGGGCCATAGATGGGCCATAACTAGGCCTTGATGATTATGAGATGTTGGACCATTGGAATGCCAAATTGTTTGGAATGGAATAAATGGTTGGACCTTAGGGTAAGACCATGTGAAGTCTTGGGCTAATTTGGAAAATTGGGCCATATGTTGGGCTTTAGTTCATTGTTTGACTTTTGGGCCTTTGGAGTGGGCCTTGGGCTTGAATCAAGCTAAGTTGGGGGTGGGGGGTAAATTAGTCTTTTACCCCAGGCATGAACTCATGGTTATGTGTTGGAACCCAATTATTAATTGGGTGTTATTTTGATGTTGACAGTTCGGGAATCTGTCATCCAGCAATTAGAGTTTTGACCGCGGGACTTCAGCAGTGCGAGGTGAGTATTCTCACTGTTTGTATTGGTCGAAGGCACCAATGTCGACCCATTTGGTTTATATATTGTAGGAAGACCCAAGGTTTAGCCCTAGGCATTATGTATGAAAGACTAGGAGGCGGCTCCTGGCACATTGTATGCTATTATGTATGGTAGGAAGACATAGGGTTAGCCCTAGGCATCATGTATGAAAGACCAGGAGGTGGCTCCTGGAACATTGTATGCTAATTGTCTAAGTAGAGTAGTATGTATGGTAGTTGTCTTTGTGATGCTTGCATGGAAGATCAGGAGGTGGCTCTTGGCACTTGTCCGTGAGACCGAGAGGGTGGCCCCCAGCTTGGCAAGAAAGACTACGTGGCGGCCCATGGCATAATGGCAAGACTATGTTCGACACATAGCATCTTTATTAATTATGATATATATATATATATATATATATATATATATATATATATATGGCTCATGGTTATGTATGACAATATGTCATTTATGTGCTTATGTGCTAGACAGTATCCACTTGAAAGAGACCAAAGGGGTAGGACAGCATCCAGATACGCTAGACAATATGTTGATATGTATGGTATGTGGTATTTGGGGAATTCACTAAGCTTCGTGCTTACAGTTTTTAGTTTTGGTTTTAGGTACCTCCAGTTTTCAAGTAAAGGAGCTCGTGACGATCACAGCGCTTACACCTATGTTTTCCACAATATGTGATTTTTGGGAATGAACTCTGATAAATGTATTATTTGGAATGTTTTTCAATGCGTGAACAAAGTTATAATAATATTTTTAGTTATATTAAAAATGAAATTTTGTCCTTGAATTTTGGGATGTTACAAAACTGCCGAATATCACTCCTCAACATCTCATGGTACCTGGCCTTCTTCATCTCCTCGTCCACCACATACTGTGGAATCAAAAGTGCACTCTCCCTGAACATAGCAATGATCTCAGCCACCGTCTTAGTAGTCTGGCGGAGATCCTGGAACTCTCACGTCAGCCGTTGCACCTCAATCACCGGTGAAAACTCGACTCGGAACCTGGTCGAGAAATCAATCTAGGTCATTGAATTAATAGTAGCACCATTTCCAATAACACGCCCTAATTCCTCCCACCAATCACGCGCCCTATCCTTTAAGATGCAGGAAGCTAGTCTGACCTTGTCCCCCTCGGGACAACAGCTGGTACAGAAAGCGTTAACAACATCTACTAACCACCTGCTACTCGCAATAGGATTCCTCGCCTCATGATAATCCGGTGCTCCACATGCCCGTAACTCTCTGAAAGTCAGAGAGCGTGTCCCAACCAAAGCCATAATCTTAGCACGAAAGGCGCTCAACCTCTCAGCAAGAATCTCCAGAATGCCCTCCTTGACCGTGCCAAAGATCACAGGAGTCTGCTCAAGGTTACTACATGTAATTTCAGATGAGATGAACTCCCTGATGGGTTTTAGCCATAAGAACTTTCCTATGTGCGCATGCAAAACCCTAATGCTTGGATCTAGGCTTTCTAATAAACATGCATTGAATCCAAGTCTTCTAATGACTAATTAGGTTAAATAACAACATTGAAACAGATCTAGAATCATACCTTTGAGTTCCTTGTTGATCTTGAGGTCTTGGAGCTTCCAGAGTCACAAATGTCACTCCTCTAATGGCTTACAAACACCAAAGCAAGAAGAATGATTTAGGAGAGAGGAGAGGGGAGGAATTTCGACCAGAGTTCTCTTACTTTTTGAGATGTGTCGAATTCCCTATGCCATGGGGTCTATTTATACTTGTAGACTCCTTAAGGGTTACAACCTAAACCCTAATTGGATAATCTTCTCTTAAGGCTATCCAAATCCATTCCATAGATAAGCCTTTGGATGATTTTGGCTATCCTAACACTCTTAGAATTCGTCCAAAGCATATCCCAATGGATTTATAGTCTAAAGCTTAACTATCAAACAATTGACAGTTTATACCCCTTTATTTAATTAATCTCTTTAAGTCACCAAATTAATTCTAATTAATTCTATGACTTATATTAATCAAATAACAATATATTATTCATTATATTATTCCCATAATATATTAATAATATTTACTCTCTCTTATTAAATCATCCTATCAAGTTGCTATGGTGAAGGCAACCCAAAAGGACCATGCACAACCGGATCAAATACTTGACTAATATAGTTACAGCCTTAGACACTATTCCAACAGTCTCCCACTTGGATAAGTCAAGTAACTATACAAGTACAATTCGGTTTGCAATCGTAGCTCTCAAAGACGCTGTCAACTTTGATCTAATCAATCTTGTCCTTTAGATAAGGGAACGTACAGTCCTCTGTTAGATATCATGCTGACAATCCTATGGAATGGTTAGTCAAGCATGTAGGTTTCTCGATCTCTGATTTATTTGACATAGAACTTAATCGAACACATCAATTCAGTTCTGACCAGGCCCGACACATAAGTCAAATCAAATCATCGAGCGGCCGAGATATCGCTTTTACCTTCTTAGATAAAAGTACAGATAAACTTCGACTTATATGCATTTACTTATTCATTAACCAACTATACACAACAATGCGTTTTATGACACCGAGTTACTGATGCGTTTTCGCATTATCAATGTACAACCAATTAACAAATAACAAACCATATATCTAGGTTTTAAGACTATATGATATTATCGTCTTGCGATCACCCTTTTATATCTTATTCCATAAGGTGATTCCAGCAAGCGCGGGTTTATTCCAATGCTCAAAACTAGTTCATAAGCACTCATGAACGTTGCAGCAACCCTTTGCTATGTCTAACACCATTTAGACAATCTACACACCAATTCATGACAATCTTCATTCATATCTACTCCCAACATATGAATGATTGTGGACTATTTGAACAATTCTATTATTCCTAATAAACTCAATTATTCTGGAAGTCAAAACATGCAAAGAGAAACAATAGCTAAAAAATTAACATAAGATAGTAACATTACTCATAAATAAAACTCCTATATTTAATCATCAAATGTTAATTACATTTATCTATTACACGTTTCTAATACTATCTAATCTATGCTAATATCATCCTTCAGCCCAATACTCCTAGCATGCTGTAAGTGCTTAACCCTACTCAGTCCCTTCGTAAGCGGATCTGCTGGGTTATCTTCTGATGATATCCTCTTCACTACGAGTTGTCCTTCTTCTACACGATGTCTAATGAAGTGATATTTTCTGTCGATATGTCTTGATCTACCATGATCCCTCGGTTCCTTGGTTAAGGCAACCGCGCCTTCGTTATCACAGAAAATCTCCATTGGCTCATTTATGGCAGGTACAACTCCAAGATCACCGATGAAGTTCTTTAGCCATATTGCCTCCTTCGACGCTTCGCTCGCTGCAATGTACTCTGATTCGCACGTTGAATCAGCTACGGTTTCCTGCTTGGAACTCTTCCATGTCACTGCTCCTCCATTTAGGGTAAAGACCCAGCCCGACTGCGAACGGTAGTTGTCCCTGTCGGTCTGAAAACTGGCGTCACTATACCCTAGCACCTTCAAGTCATCACTCCCTCCGAGGACTAAGAACCATTCCTTCATCCTCCGAAGGTACTTAAGGATATTCTTCACCGCAATCCAATGTGCTTTGCCAGGATTCCCTTGATATCTGCTAACCATGCTCAAAGCGAAGGCTACATCAGGGTGAGTACAAGTCATAGCGTACATGATTGAGCCAACTGCGGAAGCGTATGGTACTCGGCTCATTTCTGCTATCTCAGCTTCGGTACTCGGACTTTGAGTCTTACTCAATTTGGCATTACTTTGTATCGGTAGTTCTCCCTTCTTTGAGTTTTCCATACTAAAACGTTTTAGTACCTTCTCTAAGTAAGTATTCTGACTAAGTCCAATTAGTCTCTTACTTCTTTCTCTTACTATCCTTATTCCCAAAATGTAAGAAGCTTCTCCGAGGTCCTTCATAGCAAAGCACTTCCCGAGCCAGGACTTAACCTCCTGCAAAGTCGGGATGTCGTTTCCTATGAGTAATATGTCATCGACATATAGAACGAGGAAGCTTACTATACTCCCACTGGCTTTGACATATACACAAGATTCGTCTTTGCTTCGTACAAATCCAAACTCTTTGACTTTCTCATCGAAGCAAAGATTCCATCTGCGAGACGCTTGCTTAAGTCCATAAATGGACTTCTCAAGCTTACACACTCTATTCGGATGCTTCGGATCCACAAACCCCTCGGGTTGAGCCATGTAAACATCCTCAGCCAACTTCCCATTAAGGAAAGCGGTCTTGACATCCATTTGCCAAATCTCATAATCATGAAATGCGGCAATAGCTAGCATCACTTTGATAGATTTAATCTTCGCAACTGGTGAGAAGGTCTCATCATAGTCAACTCCAGGAGTTTGAGTAAAGCCCTTCGCAACCAATCGCGCTTTATATGTGTGCACGTTTCCATCCATGTCGGTCTTCTTCTTGAAGATCCATTTGCACCCAACGGTCTTACGTCCGGGCACATAATCAACCAAATTCCAAACTTGGTTATCATACATGGATTGGATCTCGCTATCCATTGCCTCTTTCCATTTCGCAGACTCCGGGCCTGCCATGGCTTCCTTATAGCTATTAGGTTCATCAAGATTTATTAGTGTACCATCACTAATATACGTGTCCCCTTCGGTAGTAATATGAAAACCATAAAACTGGGGTAGAACTCTAACTCTATCGGAACGTCTAAGAGGTAAGGATTCGTCAATTGGTTCAACCGGAGTTTCGTCCTCGGGTTGAGTGCCAGCGGTAGAGGTTCCTTCATCTATCGACTCTTGAATCTCTTCAAGCTCGATTTGCCTCCCACTGTCTCCTTGGCTTATGAGTTCTCGCTCTCGGAAAACTCCTCTCCTCGCAACGAAGACCACATTGTCCTTCGGTCTATAGAAGAGATATCCAAAGGATGTTTGCGGGTAGCCGATGAAAATACATCGCTCACTTCGAGGTTCAAGCTTGTCGTGAGTATCTCGTCTTACGAAAGCCTCGCAACCCCAAACCTTGATATGTGCCAACGAGGGAGCTTTCCCTGTCCACATCTCGTGAGGTGTTTTGGCAACCTTCTTGGTAGGGACTCGGTTAAGGATATGGGCGGCAGTCTCTAAGGCATACCCCCAAAAAGAGATAGGTAGTGAAGCACGGCTCATCATAGAGCGAACCATATCCAATAAGGTTCGATTACGCCTTTCTGCCACACCATTCAACTGCGGTGTCCTAGGAGGCGTCAATTGCGAAACTATTCCACACTCCTTGAGATAATCGTGGAATTCAAGACTTAGGTACTCTCCTCCTCGATCGGATCGAAGCATGTTGATTTTCCTGCCCAATTGATTCTCCACTTCATTCTTGAACTCTTTGAATTTTTCAAAGGTTTCTGACTTTTGCTTGATTAAGTAGATATACCCATATCTACTATAGTCATCGGTAAAAGTCACGTAGAAGCGGTTCCCATCCTTCGTGGTTGTTCTAAACGGTCCACATACATCGGTATGTATTAGGTCCAATAGACCTTTGCCCCTTTCACATTACTCGTGAAGGGTGACTTAGTTATCTTTCCAAGCAAACAAGATTCGCATGTGTCATCTTCCCTAAGGTCGAATGACTCCAACACTCCATCCTTTTGGAGTTGGGCAATGCGTTTCTTGTTGACATGTTCAAGACGACAATGCCACAAGGATGCTTTATCCATACTAGTGGAAGAATCAATATTCAAAACATCATTTCCTAAGTTATCAACAATCATAACAGTTTCATATATTCCATTACATGGTATAGCTTCAAAGTAAAAGACACCATTTAGATAAGCCAAAATAGAACCATTCTCATTATTAAAAGAAAATCTAAATCCTTGTCTATATAAACCATGAAATGAAATGATGTTTCTTGCCATTTCTGGCGAATAGCAACAATTGTTCAAATCTAAAACCAAACTATTCCTAAGCACTAAAGAATACACTCCGATCTTGGTTACAGGCGACGATCTTCTCTTCCCCATGATTAGATTGATCATTCCTTGCTCCACATCCCTACTTTTTCTTAGTCCCTGCACATTAGAACAAATGTGATAACCACAACCGGTATCAAGGATCCAAGAAATAGCATGATTAGAATCGTTAGATTTGATTGTGTAAATAACTGCGAAAGATGGATTGATCTTTCCCTCTTTGATTGCTTGCAGGTACTCTGGGCAGCTTCTCTTCCAATGTCCTATCTTGTGGCAGTGGTGGCACTCTGCCTCCTTCGGGTTAGGACAGGGCTTGGCGGGATCAACTTTGGTCCCACTAGAAGAGGCACCATCTCGGGCCTTCACCTTGCGATGGTTCTTCGATGAAGCTTTCCTCTTCTTTCCCTTTCCTTGACCAATATCCAAGACAGGAGCAGCGGACGGATTGGGAGTAGGTGCAACAAACTTGTCCTTGAAGTTGCTCTCAGCAACCCTCAAGAGACCTTGGAGCTTGCTTAGGGTGACCTCTTCTTTGTTCATGTGGTAGGTCATCCTAAATTGGTTGTACATCGGAGGCAAAGAGTGAAGCACCATGTCGATCGCCAAGTCTTCCCCGAAGTCAACATTTAACTTGCGAAGGCGGTCGACATACCTTTGCATCTTTTGCAAGTGCACGGTAAGAGATTCTCCATGACCCATCTTCGCGGAAATCATGTTAGTGAAAATCTCATACCGCTCTTGTCTCGCGTTTTGGTGGTACCTCTCCAATAAGTCTTGGTGCATCTCGTACGGGTACATGTCCTCGTAGGACTTTTGGAATTCGGAGTTCATGGTAGCAATCATGATGCAATGTACCTTTGTTGCATCTCGCTCATGAGTTTCAAAGGCGGTGATTTCGGCTGGAGTAGCGATTTCGGTGTTGATTTTCTCGAGCTTCTCATCAAGGACATACTCCTTGTCCTCATAGCGAGCAATTGTGCGAATGTATCTTATCCATTCGCTAAAGTTCGTTCCATCGAAGGTGACCTTTTGGCAAAGGCTCATCAACGTGAAAGAACTAGCAGCAGCGTTGTTTGCGTTCGACATCTATAATTAGAAAAGGACAAAGATAGATTAGAATAAGAATCCCTAATTATCACCCAATAAGAAAAATTAGGGCTAGGATCCAATAATAACATTTACATATTAGAAAAGGGATGCCGTAATCTAACATGCAAATAAATTGAAGGTAAGTGAATGACGATTCACTAATTCTCCATCACAAAAACCTAAACTATTAGCCCTAAGTGTTTTTTTGAGAATTCCTAGGTTCGGATGAGATTCATTGAAACTATTCAATGGCATGTTTAAATCTCGATATGCCCCTCTCGTTTGTGACTGGGATGCCGAGGATCACAAAGCGGGTGTGAATTACCATGCAAATTCACATGGTGCCTTCATTGTAACGATCACCTATTCGATGTGCCGGTAAACCACACACGCTCCATCGAACTATGATAAACAATGAATCACCCTTTGCCACCTTCGCTTAGAACCAATTAGTGTGCCGATAAACCACACACGCTCCACTAACATCTTAGCAAGGTGCAAAGTGTAATTTCATGGGATTGCATCAATTCACCTTTCCTAAAGTAACTAAGATTGGGAAATTTTAAAATATGTGTAGTTACTTTATATTTCTTATTATACTTTTAATGAGAGGATGAGGTTGCCCTATCCTACCCGTTCGGCTAACGACCCTCCACCAATCAAGCAAGCGGTGGGTGTGAGTGTACACCCATTAAGCGCCATTTTATAGGCCGCAACCTTATACCCACCTTATAGATCGGCTTCGTGAATGAGGCCTACTAACGGTAAGACTAGCATTTAGTTATACATATATATATATATATATATATATATATATATATATATATATATATATATATATATATATATATATATATACTAGTAATATCATATTAGTATAGGGTTGTATTTTAAACCTTTTAAAATCTAGGGTTTGAAATTTAAGTTGTCTAAATTAAAACTTTTAATCACAAATATAAATTTCAAAACTTGAGGACAAGTTTTAAACCTTTAAAACATGGAGGATCAAATAACAAATAATTTCAATTAACAATTAATATCCTAATTATCTATATTTGATTTATTCAAGATTTCTTTTAAGATAATTACCAAAATAATCAAAATAATTAATTTATTATCATATAAGGTAATTAAATATTTTATTAGTTGATAAATACCTTTAACTAGATCAAGATTATAGTCATATATATCAAAAAATCGGATTTAGATTGATCTATTATGATAAAGGTAAGTTTCCATAAGATAATTACAAAGAAATCCCGAATCTGGCCATTCCTGACGCCTGGACTCGCCGAGTGCACAAGGGGACTCGCCGAGTCAGGCCTACTCGCCGAGTCCACCTTGGAACTCGCCGAGTCAGTGACTCAGAAACCTAAAAATCGAATTTTGCAGGTTTGTTTCAGTTAATCAAGCAACAATTTAAAGAAAACCAAGCTAGGCTCTGATACCACTGATGGGTTTTAGCCATAAGAACTTTCCTATGTGCGCATGCAAAACCCTAATGCTTGGATCTAGGCTTTCTAATAAACATGCATTGAATCCAAGTCTTCTAATGACTAATTAGGTTAAATAACAACATTGAAACAGATCTAGAATCATACCTTTGAGTTCCTTGTTGATCTTGAGGTCTTGGAGCTTCTAGAGTCACAAATGTCACTCCTCTAATGGCTTACAAACACCAAAGCAAGAAGAATGATTTAGGAGAGAGGAGAGGGGAGGAATTTCGACCAGAGTTCTCTTACTTTTTGAGATGTGTCGAATTCCCTATGCCATGGGGTCTATTTATACTTGTAGACTCCTTAAGGGTTACAACCTAAACCCTAATTGGATAATCTTCTCTTAAGGCTATCCAAATCCATTCCATAGATAAGCCTTTGGACGATTTTGGCTATCCTAACACTCTTAGAATTCGTCCAAAGCATATCCCAATGGATTTATAGTCTAAAGCTTAACTATCAAACAATTGACAGTTTATACCCCTTTATTTAATTAATCTCTTTAAGTCACCAAATTAATTCTAATTAATTCTATGACTTATATTAATCAAATAACAATATATTATTCATTATATTATTCCCATAATATATTAATAATATTTACTCTCTCTTATTAAATCATCCTATCAAGTTGCTATGGTGAAGGCAACCCAAAAGGACCATGCACAACCGGATCAAATACTTGACTAATATAGTTACAGCCTTAGACACTATTCCAACACTCCCATGCCTAGTCATCAAGCTGCCTAGCTCCAGAACCCAAGCCAGAGCCCTCACCAATACCAGAACTGCCAACTGGCCTGCCTCGCAATACCACCGTATTGAAAATAGACCAATGCAAATTATCAGATTACGCATCAAATATACATATTTGGGAAATCACAACTCTACAAGCTCCCTGACTTTATTGCAACCCTCCTTGACTCGAGTACGGATCCTCTATTTCCAGTAGTATGGGCCTATACTACTTTCCACATCTATCCGTACTTTCCTCAAAAAGTGCCTTAACTCAGCCAAGTTACTTTATATCCAACAATTCGCTCACATAATAGGCTCTCAACACTAAGTCTCATCCTAGGTTTTCCTAGGGCAAACTCCACACCACTCTCCGGCATCAGCTGCAGAAGGAACTCCTGCTAACTTCCTCTAACTATCTCGCGAACACAATTGAAAATTACGAAAACTAGATAATTCTTTGAATGAGAGGTATCACACTGCAACGGTTGGACTTAAACAAGAGTTGTGCAATAGAGTTAAAACCTAACCCTCTAAAATTATTTAGTTTCCATGATATGTAATTTATCACATTCGTTTACTAGTTAGCTAAAGCTAGTTAGAATTCCAAAAAAGCACAAGCAAGCAACATTCGAGCATCAAGTAATCAAAACCAGGCATAACCGAATCAGGCCATCCTATTACTGACTGATCAGTATTAGCATGTAAGTCTACAAGCTCATATAGAAGGCATACAATGGCATCTCTCCTAGATCCTTAGTCTTAATCTAGCATGAAATTCACATATTCACAATTCAAAACATATCACAAACATGTATGGGTATTTTGGGAAACTTACTTGAGCTCAGCTGATTCCCTGCACCACACCCTTTCTTATTTTAGAAAACTCTTTTCTTTAAAATATGCTTCTTTTTGAAAATTTGTGCAAACCCTCGGTTTGAGTTCTAGCACACCCGAGAGCATGCCTAAATCCCTCAAACCAAGGCTCTGATACCAACTTGTAACATCCAAAAATATGGTCCCATTTTTTTTTGATTTTCATAATAGATAAAATAGTATTTTCATATATCAACCATACATCTAAAAAAACCAGTGTATCAAATGTTATCAAAATCAGAGTAAATAGCAGATGTAGAATCCCAATGGTGTATGCAATGCAGTAAACCCGAGCTCTTCCCCTTGGAACCGGAAGTAGCTGAAACACAAATTAAAAATCGTAAGCACAAAGCTTAGTGAGTTCCCCAAAGTACCACATACCAAACATACAATACAAATATATTGGGCCCTGCCCGGAATCGGACCCCGCCCGACATCGAGCCCCGCTTGGTAATAGATAGGTCCCCACTCAACATACGTATAAAATATATCGGTTAATGAGATACACATGCAATAATCACAAAGATACATAGCATACAATGGCCACTGGGCCCCACCCGGTAAGCATATAAACACACAACACATGCAAGAGTCAAACAAACAACTAGCATACTAACATAACATAAACATGAGCCAACGTTGGTGTCTTCGATCCGCTAAACCCAGTGAGGAAAACTCACCGCGAAAGTTGAACGATAGTTGAATATGTCACGGCTCCGAATATCAGCTCTACCCAACCCCTAATGAATAACAATGATCATTCCTTAGCTACCACTCAGATTGCCTCAAGTACCCCTCAGGCATACTTGGTCAAAGATAAAAGTCAAAGGTCCAAAAATTCAAGGTCAACGGTCCCTGAAGGCCCAACACGCCGTGTTATCCTTCAACACATTGTGTTTCTTTACCAACTTCAGATCGGAGAAAACCAAGCCAACACGGCGTGTTTGCTAACAAACATGTCGTGTTCACTTCCAACAGCTTAATGCATTAAACTGTTTTCAACGAATTCGAGAGTTCCAAAACTCAAATCTCGACCAAAATGAAATCTAGAAGGGTATAGTTCCCGACTTTACCCCTAGGGACCACCGAAATGGGTCCAAACCCAAACCCAAGGCTTAAAAGAGTGAGGGCTTAATCATTAAGCACTTAATCATCAAATACATAGCCCCAAAATGTAGATCTGATCCCTTAAAGTTTGAAGTCCAGGTAAAGTTTCCAACTTTACACTCATGCATGGCTAGGAGAAGATCAAATGCTCAAAAAGGGCTAAATGAAGGACTTAATGAAGCCCTTAAGTCCATAAAGTTGGCACCTTTATGCCAAAAGAGTTCATATAGACCTTAGATCTGAAAGATTAAGCATTTGGGACGTCCTAATCCCCAACATAAAGCATACAATCTAACTCAAGAAGAGATCTAAGCAACTAATAAGCAAGGTGAGAACTTGATACCTCAAAAACTTGGCAAATAAGATGGTGGTTCTGGATCCAAGACCTCTGCTTCAAGCCAAGCAACTCCTAGCTTCTTTAGCTCCTTCAAAATGCACCAAAAATGAACGCCCAAGATTCTCCACAAGCTCACACACTCAACAAAGGAAGATGGTACTCGATTTTAGGGTTTCTGGACAGAGGAGGCTGGTAAGGAGGCCAACCAAGGGACTGAAGGCCTTTAAATATGATGCAACACCCTAAAAACTAGGGTTTCCTTCCCAGCTGCCAACACGCCGTGTTAAGGCACCTCAACATGCCGTGTTGGTTCATTAAATTATGCGGCCAAGGACATCTCGACACGCCGTGTTGAGGCTCCAACACGCCGTGTCCCAACAGAAAACATAATACTTAGAAAATAAAATCATACTGGAAAATCAAGAGTTACAACATCAATTAGTGTGATTTTTATCTAATCTTCATTAAATTCGTTTAAGGAGAAAATTAGAAGAGTAGTTTATCTATGACATATTGTTCGGGCTTTCGGCCCAGGCCGTCTTAGATCAGCCATGCTTGGAATAGTATGTAACAACTAACAAGTGAGGTCTGAGCATCTGAGGGTAAGTCTCAAGACTTTCTTGGGTTAAAATTAAATCTGAGGGCCGTGGCTTTTGTTGGGTTTACGCGGGCTGTAATCGGGTCTAGTAAAAACCATTCAATTTTTACAAAAATATATAATGATATCAGTTTACCCTCATCCAACATGGTTGCTTTAGAAAACTTAAATATGTGCTTAATTGAAGGGATTCTTGAATAGAATCGGTAAAAAAACTCAATAATTAAAAAAAAAAAATTAAAATTAGGAAAGTCATAAGGGAATTTTATTATTCTCTGTAAACTCATGCTTGTTTTTTTGTTTATATAGTCCATAACTATATGACCGTAGGTTGACCTTCTGTAATAAACGTCAAACATGGACTTTCGTATCTTTTTTTTTTTTTTTTTTTTTTTTTTTTTTTTTTTTTTTTTTTTTTTTTTTTTTTGTTTATTATTAACTCATCTTCCATTTGTTGTTGAATATAGTTTCTTTTTGTACGTGTTGATTCCGGAGGCATCCTCACGCATCTTCTCAATCTCTTTTTGTCGGTCCTACATATCCTCTTTTTAACTCAGTTGTAGAGAAGCAAAAAATCAGCTTAAAACGATCTCTAAAGGTGAGCATTTTTTGCCATTTTAGTAAATCGGGGTATCATATTTACTAAAATGTATGTACATTCTTTAGTGGGTGGTGGAGAGAAATGTGTTGTTAGTGTTTTTTAAGTGTTGTCACATCCTAATATTTTGTATTTTGAGTAAATTACTGAAATCGTCCCTCTGGTTTGGACAAAATTGCACGTTTGGTCTTTAAGTTTATTTTTGCACTCGGATCGTTCATGTGGTTTGATTTTGTTGCGTTTTACGTCCCTATGGTTTGGTAAAAGTTGCATGTTTGGTCCCTAACTTTATGTATGTAAGGGACGGAAAATGCAACAAAATCAAACCACAGGGACGAAAAACGCAACAAAATCAAACCACAGGGACGATCCGAGTGCAAAAAAAAAAAAAAAAAGAACCACACGTCCAATTTTAACCAAACCACAGGGACGATTTCAGTAATTTACTCATTTTTTATTACATATTTTCAAATTTGTTGGATAATTGATGAAATGTACCAATTTATTCTAAACTATAATGTAATTTTTGTTAAGAATTCATAATATTATGTTGTAAAGATTAACAAATATGCAAAAAAAACACTAATAGTAATTCAAAAACTATATTTGTGCTACCTAAATAGGTAATGTAATTGGTCAAAAATACGACCTTCGACTTTTGGGGTTCTTCTTGACTAAATAATATTTTTTTTATATATATATAAGCCGAAATTAATTAGTCATTAATTAATTTTTTATTTATTCAGTGCAAAACAAATTATGTTAAATAAATGATTAACTACAGACAGTTTTTGGCAGTTAATTTCGGTTGGTGGTTTACAACCATCATTGGAAGCCTATAAATGAAGGAATTCAGACAGAATTTGAAGGCTAATGATACACATACACTTTCTCCCAAAAATCGTTTATTTTTTCCAAAGGGATCATGATGAATTTCGATAGATTTAATATCTGTTATTGAATCGGATTGTTGTATCCTCAAGACAGACCAATTCCAGGGAAATTTCTGTCTTAGGACACTGCAAAGCAGACCTCAATCTCTACAATTTCGTGATTGTATTTTCTATTTAATCATCATACAAGTATGTTTTCTGTAAATTGATTCTTATATATATATATATATATATATATATATATATATATATATATATATATATATATATATATGACTTTCGTTTGTTTTATTTCAATTACTTTTGTTGATTGTATACTTCTGTAATAGCAATCTAAGACAGAAATCAAAGAGTGAAGAATGGATCAAAATTCCATCATCAAAACACATGTGGAAAAGCCTGAGAAGTTCAAAGGCTCAGATTTTCGGAGATGGCAACAGAAGATGTTGTTCTATCTAACAACTCTTCATATTTCCAATGTTCTCACTGATGATTCTCCCTTTCCTCCCATTGGTGTAACCACTGTAGAAGGAGTAACACCGCCCACTGCAGCCCAATTGGCAGAACAACAAAGGGCTGTTGAAACTTGGAACACAAATGAATATAATTGCAAAAATTATATTCTAAATGCTTTGGATGATTCCCTCTATGATATCTACTCTACCATCACAACTGCAAGAGAGATATGAGAATCACTGGAAAAGAAATACAAAACAGAAGTGGCATGTTCCATGAAATTTGTGATTGGAAAATTCATGAATTTCAAGATGGTGGATACCAAATCTGTCCTCAAACAAGTGGAGGAAATTCAAGTCATTGCACATGATCTTGAAGTTGAAGGTATGGGTATAAACTCTAACTTTCTTGTTGGTTCAATCATTGAAAAACTTCCTCCTTCTTGGAAGAATTTCAAACTATATCTTAAGCACTTAACTGATGACATGAGTTTTGAGCAACTTGTGTTGAGAATTCGTGTGGAAGAAGATAACAGATTGAATGAAAAGGCAGATGCAAATTCCTTGGAACCAAGTGCAAACTTTGTTGGAGAAGAAAGTACTTCAAGGACAAAGCATAACAACAAGAAAGGGAAGAAAGGCTCCAAAAACTCTTCCAAAGATGGCAAAAATCATGGCCCTAACAAGAAGAATTCTGGTCCATGCTATGTTTGTGCCAAAATTGGACACAAGGCCAAAGATTGCAGATTCAAGAGGGGTCAAGGAGGAAACAATGGAGGGAAAAATGGTGGTAATTCTGGCCGAGGAAATTCTGGTCAAACCAACATGGTTGAATCACCAAATTAATTTGTTGCTGTGATTCAAACCAACATGGTTAGCAATCATGTGGATTGGTGGATTGATACTGGAGCCACAAGGCACATTTACAACTCCCGAACCATGTTTTCTACATACCAGAAATCTCGGATTCTGAACCAATGTTTATGGGGAATGACTCTACTGCAAAAGTTGAAGGAAAGGGAAAAGTGAAGCTGCAACTGACTTCTGAAAAAGAACTTTAGTTAAGTGATGTTTTGCATGTTCCTGAAATTACTAAGAATTTGATTTCTGGTCCTATTCTTAGTAACAAAGGTTTCAAACTTGTACTTGAGTCTGATAAGTTTGTTCTCACCAAGGGTGGGGTGTATGTTGGAAAGGGATACCTTAGTGAGGGTTTCTTCAAAGTCAGTGTCTTACCTTTGTACTATGGTGTTGAAACACCAAACAATGATGTAACAAATGTTCATGTTAATGCAATAATGGGCACTACTAGCCCCTCTTCTATGTATATGCATGATCCTTCAATTTTGTGGCATTCTCGTTTGGGACATGTCAATTTTCGTTCTATTCAAAGAATGGCAAAACTTGGCATGTTACCAAAATGTTCATTAGATAAAACCCTAAAATCTGAGGTTTGTGTAGAATCAAAATTTTCACAACATCCTCATAAATCAGTTGAAAAATCTAATGAAATACTTGGCTTAATCCACTCTGATTTATGTGAGTTTAGAGCAACACCTACAAGAGGAGGAAAGAATTATTATATATCTTTTATTGATGATTACAACAAGTATTGTTATATTTATTTGTTAAATACCAAAGATGAAGCCTAGAATTCTTTTAAGAATTACAAGGTTGAAGTTGAAAATCAAGTTGACAAAAAGATCAAAATTCTAAGGTCTGATCGAAGAGGAGAATATGAATCCAAAAACTTTGCTGAATTTTGTTCTTTAAATGGTATTATACATCAAACAACTGCTCCATATAATCCTCAACAAAATGGAGTGGCAGAAAGAAAGAATAGAACATTGAAAAACATGATTAATTAAATGTTAATTACTTTTGGAGCACCACATAATCTGTGAGGAGAAGCATGTCTTGCAGCAAATTCAATACTTAATAGAATTCCTCATAAAAAGAGTGATAAATCACCCTATCATCAGTAGAAAGGGAGGTTACCCTCTTATAAAAGGATGAAAGTGTGGGGTTGCCTTGCTAAGGTACAAGTACCTCTTTGTAAGAGGACTAAACTTGGACCAAAAACCACAGATTGCATCTATCTTGGCCCTACCATGTGTAACACTCAAAATCAGAAAGGCCAAGAAAGGAAAGAAAACCCTAAGTCAAAGGGTCAACTCGTCGAGTCTAGGGGGGAACTCGACGAGTCGGAGCGGGATCCAGGGGATCGATTAAGTAACCGACTCGGCGAGTCGGCAAAGGGGACTCGGCGAGTCCGATTTGAAGAGGGGAACCCTAAATCCAGGACTTTGTGCACTATTTAAGCATCTCATTCTCTCCCTTAGGGCTCCTTATAGCCTCTCTTATCCAGAATACGAAACCCTAAGCCTCCATTGTTGCACATTCAAGCTTTCTTGCCATTAGCAGTAGATCCAGAGTTTGTGGGATTTTTCAGAGCATTTGAAGGTAATGAGTCGCTACCTTCACTCTTTTGCATATAGATCAACCTTTAACATGAGATTTGGGGCTTTAAGGGCAAGTTTAAGAACCATTTCGAGTTAGAAGCCCAGATCTAAAGTTGCTACTTCATATCTAAGTCTATCTTGGCCTAGAGAATCATAAAGCATCAGTCTATGGGTTGATTGTAAAGCCTCCTTGTCTTAAACCATAGTTTATAGTGTTTTGAGACTAGATCTCCTTAGCTACACGTAAAGTTTGCCACTTTACGTGAGGAACAGGCTTTAGAAGAGTGGATCCGCAGTTTGGAGTCCATGCATGACTCAAAAGCCTCTGAATATTTGAAGGACTGAATAGACTCGATGAGTCCTTCGAGTGGACTCGGTGAGTAGTATGAAGATGGAGATGAACTCGACGAGTTGGATGAACAACTCGGCGAGTCTGTTGAAGATTGCCTTGGACTCGGCGAGTCTGTTCTTGGACTCGGCGAGTCAAGTCGCGAAACCCCAAACCCTTCGAGTTAAGACTCGGATCAATGAGTTGAGTGGGGACTCAATGAGTTGGACTGGACAGGACAGGACGCGGAAATCGGTAGACTCGATGAGTCAGGGGCTGACTCAGCGAGTCGAGTCGTGAATGAAAGGATTCTGAGCGTATGAACTTGGCGAGTCAGTAGGCAGACTCAGCGAGTAGGGTTGACCTGGAAGGTTGAATTTGACCAGGACTTTTACTTTGACCAGAGTGGACTTAGTTGACTTTCGGAGGACAGTTAGACTAAGTGCTATATTGATATTGGTAGCTCGGGGAGCTAGTGGAGCAGCAGTTCAGAGAGAGTTGTCAGACAGCGGCCAGAGGGATTACCAGCAAGTTCAACAGTACCAGGTGAGTTTCCCTTTGTGTGAATGGGTCTAAGGCCACAATGTCGGCCCATGTAGATATGAGTAGGAAGATCCAAGGGTTAGCCCTAGGCACTATATGCCAATATGATATTTAGGACCAAGGTCCATTGATAGAGGGCGGGTGCCCAAGGAATGGTTTGCATGATAGAGTATACTTGTTGTCTGTGTGATAGTTGTATGTGCCTGGTAGGGTGGTGAGTGTGGGCGAGGTCCCGTATCTCACCAATAGAAGAGGGTGGACGGTGTACCACATCTCATTAGCAGCAGAGCAGGGGCGAGGCCCAAGTTAGGGAAAGAGTGAGTGTGGGCTGAGCCCGTATCTCACTATCAGTAGGAGCGTGGACGGGGTTCCATGACTCATCAATAGCAGGACAAGGGCGAGGCCTTAGGACAGGATCCATTAGCATATGTTTAGCTTATGTGTTGCGATATGTTTATGTGCTATTATATGTTAGCGGGCGAGGCCCGGTGACAGGCGAGCCCTAAGTGAAACAGATCTGTATCCGAGCGGGGCTCGAAGCCAGGCGGGGCCTGGAGCGGCGGGGCCGTTGTGGCCGGCGAGGCTCGAGATAGCGGGCGAGGCCCGAAATAGCGGGCGTGGCCCAGTATATATTGTATGTGATTATGTAGGGTATGTGGTAGGTTGGGGAACTCACTAAGCTTCGTGTTTACGGTTTTCAGTTTTGGTTTCAGGTGCTTCCGATAGTGGAGGGAAGAGCTCGGGGGGATCGCATGGCACACACCATTGATTAGTCAGTCTGGGATGTTTTACTCTGATAATGAAAATATGTTTTGGAAATGATACTCTAAATTCATGTTATGACTTATGATATGTTTTATGAATATGGCTTTGGTAATAATTTAAAGAAAATTTTTGGTATGGATTTTTGGGACGTTACAAGTTGGTATCAGATCCTTGGTTTGAGGGATTCGGACGTACTCTCGGGTGTGTCTGAACTCAAACTAAGGGATTGGTCTAAAAGTTTTCAAAACGAAAAGACAGTTTTGTAAAAAGAGTTTTTAGAAATGAAGCAGTTTTAGAAAAGCGAAAAGAATTCAGAAAGAAAAGAATTTTGATAAGAGAAAAGGGTGTGGTGCATGCAATCAGCCGAGCTCAAGTAAGTACCCCAAAATACCCATGCAATTTTATGTTATGATTATTAGTTAGTAGAACAACATGCTAGATTTGGACTAAGGATCTAGGGAGGATGCCTTATGTGCCTGTTATATGTGCTTTGAGTTGCATGATAGTGCTGATTAGACAGTAGTAGGATAGCCTGTTTAGGTTATGCCTAAGTTTATGAGCTTATGTCGCATGCTAGTGCAGATTCTTGACAGTAGTAGGATAGCCTGCTTACTTTGTGCATTGTGGGATTCCGAGTGATGAGAGTTAGCCATTAGGTGAATACGTCACGCCACATGTGATCAAGGTTGAATAATCTCAGAGTGTTGGATTTGGCCCTATTGCCCAGCTCTTGTCTGAGTCCAACCATTGTAGGGACGAGTCTTTACTCGAAGGATTATCTGAGCCTCGTCACATGTGATGGTATTTAGGTGATGGCTAATTGGCATCACAAGGAGGCCTTCAGCAGATGAGGACTAGTTTGAGTTGAGTCAGAGGTTTCCCTAGGGTAAGCCTAGGATGAGATAGTACTGGGAGCAGTAGTAGTAGAAAAAGAGACCTGGTGGAGTCGAAGCAGTTCTTGAGGAAAGTACAGATAGATGTGGAAGGTAGTATGGGCCCGTACTACTGAACGCATAGGATCTGTACTCGATTCAAGAAAGGCCGAGATGAGACCGGGAAAATTGTAGTGTGTGTATGATCCCTTAGCAGGGATGAGTATTCTGATAGTTATTGTGTTATGTTTTCAGCATCGTGGCATTGCGAGAGAGACCAGTGGGAAGATCAGGCGCCGGAGAGGGATCAGGCTCGGGTTCAGGGGCCAAGCAGCTCAAGGAGCGGATGAGGGAGTTGATATCAGCTGAGGTTACACGCAATATCCTAGATCAGACTCCTGTGATCTTTGGCACGGTCAAGGAGGGTATACTGGAGATCTTGGATGAGAGGCTGGGATCCTTTCGTATTGAGATAATGGCTTTGATGGGAGCGCGTACTATGACATTTCAAGAGTTTAGAGCTTGCGGAGCGCTAGATTATCATGGGGCTAGGGACCCCATCACTAGTAGCAGATGGTTGGGCGATGTTGCCAATGCGTTCCGTACGAGCCGGTGTCCCGAGGGGGACAAGGTCAGACTCGCCTCCTGTCTTCTAAAGGACAGAGCGGGGGATTGGTGGGAGGAGGTTGGTCATGCCATTGGTGATGATGCCACGTTGGACGCGATGACATGGAGCGATTTCTCGACCAGGTTCAGGGTTGAGTTTTCGCCGATTATTGAGGTGCAGCAGTTGGCACGGGAGTTTCAGGATTTGATGCAGACTACTGAGACTGTGGCGGAGATCACCGCCAAGTTCAGGGAGAGGGCCCTTCTTGTTCCGCAGTATGTCGCGGATGAGGAAATGAAGTGTAGCACCTGATTCCTGGTATGTATTCGTGATTATTAAATCTCTTTATTTTGCACAATTAGCCTTGGACTCGGCGAGTTGAGGGACTGACTCGCCGAGTAGAAGCGGGACTAGACGCGGGATTTACTCGGTCTACTCGGCGAGTAGGTCCGATGGACTCGGCGAGTAGACCCTGTTTGGACTTAAACCCTAACCCGGGTGTTTGCACCCTATTTAATCGATCTAACCCAGCCTCCACTTCCCTTAGCACTCCCAAAGACCTGTAGAACGAAACCCTAGCCTCCTTTGTGTCCTTGTGGGTGATTGTTAACATTTTGAAGGTGATTTGGGGCTTGGGAGAAGAAGTAGAAGATTGAAGAGTGCAAGAAGGGAAGGAGATCCGGAATCTACTCTGTGAAAGGCCTCCATTCAGGTAGAAAAGACCCTAACTTGATCTTTAGCTCGTTAGTCCCCTTTTTGTCCCTAAGAAAAGAGGTTTTAAGCCCTAAAAACCTAAATCTCTATGTGTTTATGGCTAATGTTCTGCAAGAACTTCGGATGTGGACCTTTTGGACTTCATAGTAGCATAAAGTCTCTGTGGTTGAGGTAGTGGAAGTCCCCAATGAGCATAGGACCTCTTGTATAGCTTGGAAGTGCATGTTTGAGCTCATAGGGCCATGCATGCACATAAAGTTTACAACTTTACGTGGTAAATGAACCCTAGGACCATGGATCTGTGGTCTGGAAGTGTTGCATGTCCTAGATCTGGCCTACTCAGGAAGTGGGTCGAAGGACTCGGCGAGTCCCAAGGTGGAACTCGGCGAGTTCTATGAAGATGGTCGTCGACTCGGCGAGTTGGATGAACAAACTCGGCGAGTCCTATGAAGATTGCCTGGAACTTGCCGAGTAGTTCTTCAAACTCGGCGAGTAATATGAACATCCACAGAACACGAGGGGTTTAAGTGTCAAAGGCTCAACCCTTCGTACCTGTGCACGGAATTAACCGTATAACGTAATCCCGAAACCCCCAAACCCTCGAATGGGGTGTTTTGGTGTGGATTGGAAGAAAGCAGAGGACCTGCACGAGGAACTCGGCGAGTTGCTTGCAGGACTCGGCGAGTTGGTACTCGAGTCGGCCCCAAAGTCCCGGATAGTGAGTCACGGGTGACTCAGTGAGTGAAAGAGGGACCTAGTGAGTGGGACCGGATCAGCGAGAGATGGACTCGGCGAGTTGCTCTCTGGACTCGGCGAGTCCAGTCAACTGGAAGCTGACTTTGACCTGGTCTTTGACTTGGTGAAGGGTAAAAGGGTCATTTTACCCTAAGAACATCTAGCGTGTTTGACTGATCGTTTTGTGGAAATTACAGTCGAGGGACGTTAGCAGCAGCAGTAGACAGCCAGTTCCCATACAGACCAGCAGCCTATTCGAGGTGAGTTACCTTCCAGTAGCGGTGGGTCTAAGGCCACAATGCCGACCCACCAGTAGGACACGTATGATAGATGATTGTCTTTGTGATATCATCTAGGTTGCTACTACCTGATATGTTATATGATAGCATGATATGTTGTATGTGATAGTAGTCGAGTTCGGTTGTTAGGACCGAAGGGTAGTCAGACACCCCAGATACGTCTGACAGTATGTGATGATATGTTTGCATGCTGGCTTGTTATGTTATATGCGATAAAGGTAGTATGAGGGGACCAGTCCCTGTGTTCGGTTGTCAGGATCGAAGGGTAGTTCAGGCGCCCCAGATATGTCTGATAGTATGTTTATGTTATGATATATGTGATAGTAGCAGTAGGGGGTGGAATAGTCCCCGAGGGTCGGTTGTTAGGACCGACGGGTAGTCAGCACCCCAGAATGGCTTGACATGGGTAGTCAGCACCCCAGAATGGCTTGACACGGGTAGGACGACACCCCAGAACGGCCGTACCGGGTAGTCAGGCACCCCAGAATAGCCTGGCAGTATGCGTGTTAATTGTTTGTATGATATGTGGTACGATGGGGGAACTCACTAAGCTTTGTGCTTACAGTTTATGGTTTTGGTTTCAGGTACCTCTTCGTCGAAGGGGAAGGAGCCGGCGCGGTAGCGGCACATCATGCACACACACGGATTTCCGCACTTACGAGATTCTCTGGGATTTATACTCTGATATTATGATGATTGTATGATTTGATTTTTAGACAAGGCTTACGTTTTGTTATGGTTGATCAATCAATGTTTTTAACAATTAATGTTTCTCTAAAGTAATTTTTTTAAAATGAAATTTTTGGACGTAAAATTTGGGACGTTACATGAAGAAGGCCCGATATCACGAGATGTTGAGGGCTGACATCAGGGAGTTCGTGAGCAGGTCCGGCTATAAGACGCTGGAAGATATGATCTCTCGGGCTAGAGAGAGGGAGATTGATTTGGAGCAGATCCGGAAGAGGAAGACGGATGAGGTTCAGGTAGCCATAGGTTCCAGCAAAAGGCCCAAGGGGTCAGATTCGAGATCGAGGGATTACCAGAGTCGCGGCCGATGCGGGAGGTGTGGCAGGATGCACAAGGGTGCATGTAGGAGTGGTAGTGGTGGGGATTCGGGTTGCTTCAAGTGCAGCCAGACTGGTCATCTTAGTAGGGATTGTACTACTACCACCACACAGGGATCAGATTTGATATGTTTCCACTGCAGTCAGCGGGGCCACAAGAAGGCCCAGTGCCCCAGTTTGTTTTCGGTAGGACGGGTGATAGCACCTGCCCCTGCAACTTTGAGGATCACAGACGGCCGTCAGGGCCGAGCAGAGGCGCCTGCGATAGGAGGCAGGGCTTTTCAGATGACTACCATGGAGACACGAGCAGCTCCGGACGTTGCAGGTATGTGTCTTCCGTTTTCTGCTTTCTCTGTTCATGATTATATTGTTATGGTTCTGCATCGTTTGTGGTATAAGTATTTTAGAATTTAGCGGCTTGCTTGCGACTTAGTTATATACCATCTGCATACCTTGTATAATAAAGTGGTAGTTAAGGGGGTGGTGCCTTAGGGAAGTAGGTTACTTAGGATGAAGTAACTATAGCATGCTTGTGTGGAACTCAGTAATGACCCGCTGGATTCAGAAAGGTATTATTGAGTGATGGATCGGTTAGGTCCCTAGCTATGGCAAGTTTGGTTCATCAGCAGATTGTTTGTGGTATAGCAGAGAAGATTGGGAATCCTTCTCAAGCATTGAACAGTGAGGTATAAGCAGGATCAAAGTGGGGGAGAAACCTCCGAGTGTACAATGGTAAGAGCGCGCAGATCCAGGATGAGTACACGACATCTGAGAAGGAAAAGAAGTAGCACAACGATGGATGGGTTGATGAGTTCAGGGTTGGGAGTTTGAGAAACTTCCCAACAGTTAGATCATGTAATCAAGATGGTTGGTATCTGGTTGGAATCTCAGGATGGAGGATCGCCTGCAGGACTCGAAAGAGTTGGAATGAGGATTTTGAGAACGGTAGCATGGGATGCTTTCGTGTTAATAGTCAGTGGCAGCGTCAGCATGTAGAGCATGGTAGAGCGGTGGGAGAGCCGCAACATTTTGCGTCAGCAAGCCAGAGGTGGAAGGTGTTGTAAGACTACGGGGTAGCCGTAGCGTTCACTAGTAGTCAGTGAGTATGGAAGGAGTTGTAAGACTGCGGGTAAGCCGTAGCATTCCCTAGCAGCTTAGTTAGGGAGTATGGGCGGAGGCCCGTATCTCATAGTTAGCGGAGTTGGGGCAAGGCCCTTACCTCCTAGTGATCCAGGTAGGAACCAGGAATGGGTAGTGGATGAGAATAGTATGGAGCTTGCCTGCATAGCCCTAGAGAGGTGAGACCTTGAGAAAGGCCGCTCCAGGATGTAGTTGGGTGAGACCCGTGGGCGAGGCCCGTTTGAGAGTAGCAGTATAGGTGAGACCTGAGAGCAGGGTTGCTCAGTAGTATAGTCGGGTGGGACCCGTGGGCGAGGCCCGTGAGTTTTAATAATACAGGTGGGACCTGGTAAGGACCTTAGGGCCAAGTTATGGGATCGAGGATCCCAGGACGTGTAGCCCCAGAATGGCAAAATAGAGGGGGCGGTATTAGGTAGCCTAAGTTTCCTCGGAAGTCGCTGGGAGCGACTAGAAGTTTGTGTTGGGGCTAGCGATCGGTGGGAGCCGGTAATCCAAATGTTGATAGATCAGTAGGGACCAGGGTGGTCTCGGTTCATCCGGAAGGCAGAAAAGGGACAGCAGAAATTTTCAATCAGAGGCAGTGATGATAAGCAGTCTATGGTGGAATACAATTAGTTGATCGAGAGGTGCTATGCACATCACAACTGGTTGGATAATCTCAGAGGGAAGGGTTTGACCCTGTTGTGCAGCTCTCATCTGAGTCTAACCATTGCAGGGATGAATCTTTTACTCGAAGGATTATCCGGACCATTAGCTGGGAGGGGTGCTCAACACTAAGTTATAGCAGTGAAAAGTGTCCAGTGGAGACTGGCGGTAACGACCCGTACTGGAGGAAGCGGGAGTAATGGATTTGGTGAAGGATAGGACCTTCACAGTGATAAAGGAAGTAGTTGGTTATGGAACGTTGCCTTGGGAGGCCAGAACAAGGTAAAAGGGGTGAACCCCCTAGGGTGTCCAGCATAAGTACTCGGGGAGTACCAGAAGGTTTGTCAGTCGAGTAAGTTGTGTTTCCAGGATATTAAGGGTTAGGCTTAACCCGAGAATATTATCCGCAACGATTAATGTTAGTCAGAATGATCGGGCAGAAGGCTAGCAAAGGTAGTCAGCGGGTGTTAGGTTTCCCAGACAGAGTGTAGGAGGCAGATCAGAGGTCAGTTGGCCATAGCGAACTTCGAGGACGAAGTTTAGTTTAAGTGGGGGAGAGTTGTAACACTCAAAATCACAAAAGGCCAAGAAAGTAAAGAAAACCCTAAGTCAAAGGGTCAACTCGTCGAGTCCAAGGAAGAACTCGACGAGTCAGAGCGGGATCCAGGGGATCGATTAAGTAACCGACTCGGCGAGTCGGCAAAGAGGACTCAGCGAGTCCGGTCTGAAGAGGGGAACCCTAAATCCAGGACTTTGTGCACTATTTAAGCATCTCATTCTCTCCCTTAGGGCTCCTTATAGCCTCTCTTATCCAGAATACGAAACCCTAAGCCTCCATTGTTGCACATTCAAGCTTTCTTGCCATTTTGGGTGATTTGAAGGAAGAAGGTAGAAGGGAACCATTGGGGATTCAAGGATTGGAAGTAGATCCAGAGTTTGTGGGATTTTTAGAGCATTTGAAGGTAATGAGTCGCTACCTTCACTCTTTTGCATATAGATCAACCTTTAACATGAGATTTGGGGCTTTAAGGGCAAGTTTAAGAACCATTTCGAGTTAGAAGCCCAGATCTGAAGTTGCTACTTCATATCTAAGTGTATCTTGGCCTAGAGAATCATAAAGCATCAGTCTATGGGTTGATTGTAAAGCCTCCTTGTCTTAAACCCTAGTTTATAGTGTTTTGATCCTAGATCTCCTTAGCTACACATAAAGTTTGCCACTTTACGTGAGGAATAGGCTTTAAAAGAGTGGATCTGCAGTTTGGAGTCCATGCATGACTCAAAAGCCTCTGTATATTTGAAGGATAGAATAGACTCGGCGAGTCCTTCGAGTGGACTCGGCGAGTAGTATGAAGATGGAGATGAACTCGACGAGTTGGATGAACAACTCGGCGAGTCTGTTGAAGATTTCCTTGGACTTGACAAGTCTGTTCTTGGACTCGGCGAGTCAAGTCGCAAACCTTAAACCCTTCGAGTTAAGACTCAGATCAGTGAGTTGAGTGGGGACTCAGTGAGTTGGACAGGACAGGACTCGGAAATCGGTAGACTCGGCGAGTCAGGGGCTGACTCGGCGAGTCGAGTCACGAATGAAAGGATTCTGAGCGTATGAACTCGGCGAGTCAGTAGGCAGACTCGGCGAGTAGGGTTGACCTGGAAGGTTAACTTTGACCAGGACTTTGACTTTGACCAGAGTGGACTTAGTTGACTTTCGGAGGACAGTTAGACTAAGTGCTATATTGATATTGGTAGCTCGGGGAGCTAGTGGAGTAGCAGTTCAGAGAGAGTTGTCAGACAGCGGCCAGAGGGATTACCAGCAAGTTCAGCAGTACCAGGTGTGTTTCCCTTTGTGTGAATGGGTCTAAGTCCACAATGCCGACCCATGTAGATATGAGTAGGAAGACCCAGGGGTTAGCCCTAGGCATTGTATGCCAGTATGATATTTAGGACCAAGGTCCATTGATAGAGGGTGGGTGCCCAAGGAATGGTTTGCATGATAGAGTAGACTTGTTGTCTGTGTGATAGTTGTATGTGCCTGGTAGGGTGGTGAGTGTGGGCGAGGTCCCGTATCTCACCAATAGCAGAGGGTGGACGGTGTACCACATCTCATTAGCAGCAGAGCAGAGGAGAGGCCCAAGTTAGGGAAAGAGTGAGTGTGGGTTGGGCCCGTATCTCACTATCAGTAGGAGCGTGGACGGGGTTCCATGACTCATCAATAGCAGGACAAGGGCGACGCCCAAGGTAGGCGAGGCCTTAGGACAGGATCTATTAGCATATGTTTAGCTTATGTGTTGTGATATGTTTATGTGCTATTATATGTTAGCGAGCGAGGCCCGGTGACAGGCGAGGCCTAAGTGAAACATATCTGTATCCGAGCGGGGCTCGAAGCCAGGCGGGGCTTGTAGCGGCGAGGCCCAAAATAGCGAGCGTGGCCCAGTATATGTTGTATGTGATTATGCATGATATGTGGTAGGTTGGGGAACTCACTAAGCTTTGTGATTATGGTTTTCAGTTTTGGTTTCAGGTGCTTCCGGTAGCGGAGGGAAGAGCTCGGGGTGATCGCATGGCACACACCATTGATTAGTCAGCCTGGGATGTTTTACTCTGATAATGAAAATATGTTTTGGAAATGATACTCTGAATTCATGTTATGACTTATGATATGTTTTCTGAATATGGCTTTGGTAATGATTTAAAGAAAATTTTTGGTACGAATTTTTGGGACGTTACACCATGAATAGTGTAGCCTATAGGTTTCTTGTGTTTAAATCACATGTTGATGATTTCCATAACCAAACCATCATGGAATCAGCAGGGGCTGAATTCTTTGAAAATATTTTTCCTTTTAAGGATAAAGGGAAAGAGGTTACCTGCTCTAGAAAAAGACCTCTAGATGATGGACTAAATGATACCATTCCAGACAAAAGTTTACAATCAAATGAAGAGAGTTCTTCTAAGGTTGAAGAAGAGAACTTAGAACCTAAAAGAAGCAAACGGGGCAAAATTGCCAAAGATTTTGGACCTGATTACATGACCTATGTAGTGAATAAAGAACCACAAACTTATAAGGATGCTATGGATTCTTCTGAATCTCCCTTTTGGAAAGAGGCAATCAAAAGTGAGATTGACTCCATTATGCAGAATAACACTTGGAAATTGGTAGATTTGCCAATTGGGCAAAAACCAATTGGCCACAAATGGATATTCAAGAAGAAGTTTAGACATGATGGTACCATTGAGAAATACAAAACTCGTTTAGTAGCTAAAGGGTATCGTCAAAAGGAAGGTCAAGACTTTTTTGACACCTACTCACCTGTTACAAGAATTACATCAATTCGCACATTAATTGCAATTGCAGCCATTCATAATTTGGAAATACACCAAATGGATGTGAAAACTGCCTTCTTGTATGGTGAATTAGACGAAGAGATATATATGAATCTGATGGGTTTTTAGTCATAAGAACATCCTATGTGCTCATACAAACCATAATTCTTAGATCTAGGTTTCTCTATTGTACACGCAATTTATCCAAGACTATAAACCCTAGATCTAGAATATGATAATCAATATGACATATAATTAGGGTTTAGATCATACCTTGATTGTTATATGGCAATAACAATCCCAATTCCTCCTTGTATTGACTTTAGAAAGCTTAGAGTCACAAATGTCACTCCTCTAATGGTTCACAAACACCAAGAGCAAGAGGATGAAGAGGAGAGAGGATGGAGGCTGCCTAAAAACATGTGAAGCCCTAGAAGGATGCTTAGCCACGTTTTTGGGTCATAAGGGGTCTATATATAGTGAGGCTATTAGGGTTATCTAACAAGGAAACCCTAATCTGGATGCTTAAGCCTTAAGCAACCCATGGATTCCTTTCCTTAAGGGCTTTGTACGATTTCTTATGGGCTTCCCCATAGAATTCGTCCACTCCTTAATATAAGGCAATCCATGGCCCAAATTGCAGTTATCTTATAATTACAATTCCAGTCCCTTAAGTTTAATTAATCTCTTTTAGTCACAAAACTAATTACCAATTAATTATTGACTAATATTAATTAAACAATATGATTTCTCCTTTAATATATTATTCTAATAATATATTAATAAATCATATTTAATCATTTCTCTCCATAATTCATCCTATCAAGTTGCTTTGGTGAAGGCAACCCAAAATGACCATGTACCATCGGGTCAAGTACATACCAAAATAGTTACGGACTTAGACACTAATCCAACAGTCTCCCACTTGGATAAGTCTAATAACTATTATGCATATGACTTCAGATCCTGATCTGCAATCGTAGCTTTCCAAAGCCACTGTCAACTCTGATCCTATCAGATACGCGTGTCCTTAGATAAGGGATCATATATTCCTCCATTCTAGATATCGTATGAGATATGATTTCTAATCATTCTCTTTGTACTATTTCTCGATTTCCGATTTATGACGACTGACTAATTGAACAAATCAAATTAGCCCTAGCCCGGCCGAGCATTTACGTTTGTCATCACTAAATCATTGAGGGGCCCAAAGATATCGCTTTTATCCCACTTTGGATAAAAGGAACGGATAAACTTTTATTCAATGCTCGCTTGCACTTACTCACCGAATCACACACAACAATATGTTTTATGACACCAAGTTACTGGTGTGTTTACATATTATCAATGTGCAACCGATTTGGAAGATACAACTCACACATCTTGGTTTCAAGAATATAAGATGTTATCGTCTCACCAATCACTCGTGACATAATCCATGGAGTGATCCAAGTGAGCGTGGGTTTAATCCAATGCTCAAATTCATATTCATAAGCACTCATGAACGTTGTAGTAAACATTTGCTTATGTCTAATACTCTTTTAGACATTCCACACACCAATTCATGACAGTCTTCATTCATACCTACTTCCAACATATGAACGAATGTGGCCCGTTCGAATAATTTGATTGTTCTTAACCAATTAAATTATTCAGGAAGTCAAAACATGCAAAGTGAAACACAAGAATAATACTAATCCCATATGGCCTCAAACCTTTGAGCATAAATAAAACACCTTTTATTTACCACCATATTGATTACTCATTATTTTTCGTTTCGGGTAATCAACTTCTTACTTGAATTATTACACTTGTCCCATGCTCCTAGCATGCACATAATGTTTACCTATGGTTCTTACTTTGTGAAATAGATCAAATTGAACACATTTCCAATCATACTCATTTCATAACTCTGAATCCTTTTCACAAGTGAAAGAATATTTAATTCTTGCTACTTATGGAATATGTTAGATTCTAACATTTTATGCAACGATCCTTGTGTAATGTCACTTCACTAAAGTCACAATGACTATTGCCAATGAAATTACAAAGTCCTCTATCGGAGATTTTTACAAGACAATTCCTTAGATATGATGTCTCTCACTTAAAGTACATTCCTTTGAACATCCTTTTGCATAAAAGTTTCTAATCTAGACATAGATTTTCAATATTCAATTCCCAATATGGACACGTTGTCATATTTTCCATATGACAACTCATTCTTAATAGAATCTTATCTATTCATAATAATGTCAATATGGTCCATCCAATATGGAAACATTTCCATATTTTCCAATACTATACTTCCAACTACTCACAAGCGGCCAATCCTCGATGAACTTTGGATTGTCCTTTGATAGTTGTTTAATTATTTTAGTCAAAACCGATTCTAGTCCCTTTTCCCTCTAAATGCGCTAGACATTTGTAAAATTTTAGAATGGTCAAATATTAAAGCATTTGCAATCGATCCTATACCCGAAGCGTATGGGACACGATGCATAATGTCTTACATAAAGATTTGATACTTTATCAATCTTCTGCCATAATGTTTTATTTGCTATGTTCTCAAAATTCGAATTGTGAAGAGGAATGCCGTAATCATAATCGAAATTTTGAGAACGCACTATGTACCTTTGACTAAATTTATTAACATTCCACAACCTAAGCCTTTAGATTTGAAATGAAGCATAATATTATCTCCCTTAATTATAGCAAAACAACTTTACCACTCTTGCGACTTTGCAAAGTATAACTCTTGTTTTCTATAATTAATATTGCTAACTTGCAATACTTGCCATAATAATCATACAATCATAACTTTTATGCTCCTACTATCATGATAACACTTATGCTCCCACTAGCTTTGACATGTATTCAGAAACCAGCTTAATTTCCAGAAAAACAATACTTATTGAATTTCTTAAGTTCTTGTTTTCTAATACTTAGTGCTTTGATAATCTTTTATCAAGGCTTCTTAAATTTATACACATTTGCCATAGATAGCTCATATGTGTGTCTAAACAATTCAGACTAATTGCCTAATCTCACAATTCGAATCATGGAAAGGGATACCGTAACCATAATCGAATTCGAGAATACAATTTCACAATCATTATCTTCTTAAAATCTCTATTAGTGAAAGAATTTCCTCACAGTCATTTTCATGAAGGAGGGAATCTTATGACACTTAGATTTTAATGATGTATGTGTTCCTATCCATGTGAATTTGTCAAAACCAAAGTTTACGACAAATTCAAACTCATATGGACCGAACTTCCTTAATCTTGATTTCTTGCCTTATGGTAGTACAGCTGCCCACCATGTCTTCCAAGTAGTTAAGCAACTCACCTTTTTCCTATCAATGTACTTTTCATTTATCAAGGTCCTTGCCTTTTATACATTCAAATGAGAACTCATAGGACTCACATGCATAATTAACTCAATTTGGAACAACATAGAAACAAAATAATGTCAACAAGATAGGTTGTAAACCTCAACTCGTGTGCTAGTGATGATCGATAAGGTTTATTTGATTTGTTCTTGAAACCTTTCAAGACCATTAAGACTCCCACTGACTCCTTGACATATAAGATTCTCTTGTCAATAAACATTTCTTGACAAACAAATATTCAAGAGTTAGTGTAGCTTTTATCAAAACATTTCATAAATTGGTCCTAGTTGGTCTTTGTCTTATCCAAGACATCACAACTTTCCACATTTGATGAATGTTATAAACCTTCTTAATACTTATCCACTCAATGTCACAATCTTAAATCTAAGACTTGTTTTGGAACGAAGTATGATTTACTTCTTGATTTAACCATTTCTTCAATTCTTGATTCCTCTTCTTAGACATACAATTGTACTAAGACTCACTTAGAGGATCAATTGAGATATGGTTCTTAATCATTAAGACCTATCATAAAGCATAAACGCTACTCTCCCTTCTTCTTAGAATGGAGAAACTTTTATCTTTCTGCCTACTTGATTCTTCTTATTCGTTTTGCTATTGATTTAAACCCTTTTAATCAATTCACAATTACACTTAATCTTATAAGTGTAATCATATTTACTAAACCATTAGTAAATTATGACGAATATCTTTACTCTTGTGGTGGACTTAATTAATACGCAACTTTGTGTGCTCGATCTCCTAGTCCTTCACTTGACACTTTGTCAATGAATTAGTCTAATTTCCAAATATGAAATTTCTCATTCATCGTGCAACCAAGTTGCATGATTCCAAGTTTCTGTCCAATTGAAACTTGAGCGATGAGAAACTCTCCCTATTTGGTAAATTCTCAACATTTCCACAAACAACATAATTAAGAATCAAATCCATTATTGCTAATATTAGAAACATTCAAACATTAATTTTTCATACATGCCATTGCAAGGATAAATAAATAAATAAAATCAAAATTTATTTTATTGCGGAAAAAATCTGTCCTTACAATGCAATTCATTGAAAAACTATGCTAATACATATTTCTTAGCAATTCTATTCTAACTCTAAGTAGTAGCTCAAGAATCTAATCTTCAAGTAATGCGATCGAAATCCATTTCTTCACGGTTAGATTTTTCTCACTTCTTCCCTTAAGCTTCCTTTCTTTTCTTTGATCCTACAAAACATCAATTGTAATCTTATCACATTATGTATTAAGAATATAGAATAGAAGCTTAAAAGGGTTAGTCAATGGATTTTACCTAAAGCAGAGCCATACGTTTCGACTCTCCCATCTATTAGGTAAATGGGGCAGCTTCATCTCCAATGCCTTTTTCTCTTGGCAATAAAAGCAAATTGACTCTTTTGGAACATGACATGGAACTACTTCAGACATTGCCTTTCTCTTATGATCAAACTTTTCGATCATAGCATGTCTTTCGTTGCCATTGTCTATATCCATAGAGGTCTTGAAGGCAGATTCACCAATCAACTTTGCTTTTCTATTGCGCCAAACTATTGCTGATTCAGCAGCAATAAGCATATAGGTGAGATCTATAAGGGTCACGTCGCGGTTCATCATATAGTACTCTCTTACGAACTCACTATATGAGTTAGGAAGTGACTGAAGAACCCAATCAACAGCCATTTCCTCACAGACAACGGATCCCAACATTCTTAACCTATCAATGTGTGACTTCATCCCTAGGACGTGTGCACACACCGACTTTCCTTCTTTTGTTTACTTGCCAAAAGGGCTTGAGTGATCTTGAACTTTTCAAGCCTTTGAACTTGTGGGTTAGGGAGAATAATTGGAGGAGGTGGAGGAAGTGAAGCATGATTTCTTGTTCCTCGATCGAATCGTGGAATACCATCTTTATGTGGAATGCTTGTTCCACGGGATTTGGGAAGACCATAGTTGTCGAACTTTGACATCTACAAAACGGGAGAAAACGAATTCAAGTTAGTTGATTGATTGAGTCCTTAGTAAATCACCCAAATGAGATACTAAGGCTAGGACCCAACACAATATCCTACAACTCGGGAGAGGGATGCCGTAACCCAAATTGCAGAACATTTGAAGGTAAGTGAATGACGATTCACTAATTTCCACCATGAAAAACGAAAAAGAAATTTAAGTTTTAAATCTATGAAAACTACTAGATCCTTTGAGATTCATTGAACATTTCAATGGCATGTTTAAATCTCGATATGCCCCTCTTGTTTTTGACTGGGATGTCGATGATCACAAAGCGGGTGTGAATAACCATGCAAACTACATGGTGCCCCCACATGTTACAGTCACCTATTCGATGTGCCGGTTAACCATACACGCTCCACCGAACTATGACAAACATTGAGTCACCCTTTGCTACCTTTGCTTAGAACCATTTAGTGTGCCGGTAAACCACACACGCTCCACTAACGTCTTCGCAAGGGCACAAAGTGTAATTTCATGGAATTGCATCAATTCACTTTTGCCTAAGTAACTAAGATTGGGAATTTGTAAAACATTTAGTTACTTTTGTAATTCATTATAATTATAATGGAAGGTTTAGTCCTATCCTACCCGTTCGGCTAACGACCCTCCACTAGTCAAGAGTGCGGTGGGTAAGAGTGGATACCCATTCAACCGCCATTTTATAGGCAATTTCCTTAAACACCCCTTATAGACCAGCTTCGTGAATGAGGCCTACTAACGGTAAGACTGACTTTTACTCATACATATATATAATGTTAGACTTTTAATGTTATATATAGTATAGGGTGTATTTTACACTTTTATAAATACTAGGTGGTCAAATTTAATAATTATACATTTAATCCAATTAAATTGTAAACCAAGACTTTTACGGATTTATTAAACCTCTTTTAATTATACACCTTAATTAATTAATAAAACGATAAGGGTGTGATTTGAACTTTTTCAAAACAATACTAGGGTTTTAGAATTTAACATTCCTAATTAAACTTTTAATCAACTTTTAGATTCCAAAACTAGAGGGCAAGTTTTGAAACATTTCAAAACATTAGGGTTTAGAATTTAAATATACATCAAAATTAAACAATTAATCAAAATTTAAATTCCAAAACTTGAGGGCAAGTTTTGAAACCTTTTTTCAAAACATTAGGGTTTCAACTATTTAAATTTCAAAACAACAAAACTTTTCGGTTCAAATTTAAACTATAAAACCTAAAGGGAAAAATATGAAACTTTTCATAATACAAGGATCAAATAATCAAATAATCTAAATTAACAATTAATCACATAATTATCCATATTTGATTTATTTAACGATTTCTTGCAAAACAATTCACCAATTTAATCAAAATAATTAATCAATTATCACATAAGGAAACAAATATTTTATTAATTGATAAATATCTTCAATTAGATCAAGAATATACTCATATATATATATATATATATATATATATATATATATATATATATATATATATATATATATATATCAAAAAATCGGATTAATATTGATCTAATATGATAAGGCAACTATCCTTAAGCAAAAACAACAAGAAATCCCGGTTTTCCCTCCTTCTGATCAGCCGACTCGTCGAGTCAGGCATGGACTCGTCGAGTCAGCATGAACTCGGCGAGTTCATCTATGGACTCGGCGAGTTCAGCAAGCAGAACCACAAAAAACGAATTTTTTCAACATACAAGGCATCAATACAATAGAAACCAATCTAGACTCTGATACCACTGATGGGTTTTTAGTCATAAGAACATCCTATGTGCTCATACAAACCCTAATGCTTGGATCTAGGTTTCTCTATTGTACATGCAAGTTATCCAAGACTATAAACCCTAGATCTAGAATATGATAATCAATATGACATATAATTAGGGTTTAGATCATACCTTGATTGTTATATAGCAATAACAATCCCAATTCCTCCTTGTACTGACTTTAGAAAGCTTAGAGTCACAAATGTCACTCCTCTAATGGTTCACAAACACCAAGAGCAAGAGGAAGAAGAGGAGAGAGGATGGAGGCTGCCCAAAAATGTGTGAAACCCTAGAAGGATGCTTAGCCACGTTTTTGGGTCATAAGGGGTCTATATATAGTGAGACTATTAGGGTTATCTAACAAGGAAACCCTAATTTGGATGCTTAAGCCTTAAGCAACCCATGGATTCCTTTCCTTAAGGGCTTTGGACGATTTCTTATGGGCTTCCCCATAGAATTCATCCACTCCTTAATATAAGGCAATCCATGGCCCAAATTGCAATTATCTTATAATTACAATTCCAGTCCCTTAAGTTTAATTAATATCTTTTAGTCACAAAACTAATTACCAATTAATTATTGACTAATATTAATTAAACAATATGATTTCTCCTTTAATATATTATTCTAATAATATATTAATAAATCATATTTAATCGTTTCTCTCCATAATTCATCATATCAAGTTGCTTTGGTGAAGGCAACCCAAAAGGACCATGCATCATCGGGTCAAGTACATACCAAAATAGTTATGGACTTAGACACTAGTCCAACAGAATCAACCTGAAGGGTTTGTGGTTAAAGGTCAAGAAAACAAAGTCTGTAAGTTAGTTATATCACTTTATGGACTAAAACAGGCTCCAAAGCAATGACATGAGAAGTTTGACAACACATTACTCTTTAATGGATTTAGAATAAATGAATGTGATAAATGTGTTTATGTCAAACAATACAAGAATGCTTGTGTCATCATATGCTTCTATGTGGATGATATGCTTATAATAGGTACTAATTTGGATGTGATCAATCAAACCAAGAAAATGTTACACTCCTCCTTTTCCACGAAGGACTTGGGAGTAGTAGATACGATCCTTGGTGTAAGAGTTCAAAGAAGACTAGATGGTTATACTCTTACTCAATCCCATTATATTGAAAGCGTACTCAAGAAGTTTGGACACCATGATGACAAGTCGGTTGTCACCCCATTTGATGCTTCTAGTAATCTAAAGAAGAATAAAGGTGATAGTGTAGCTCAGTTAGAATATACTCAAGTTCTTGGTAGCTTAATGTATATTATAAATTGTACAAGACTAGACTTGGCATATAGTGTAAGTAGATTGAGTCGCTACTCCCACAATCCTGGGAAAGATCATTGGTATGCATTAGTGAGACTGCTTAGATATTTAAAGCATACAATGAATTACAGACTGCATTACACAAAATATCCTCCTGTTCTTGAAGGGTACTGTGATGCAAATTGGATTTCCAATACTTCAGAGGCAAAATCCACAAGTGGATATGTGTTCACTCTTGGTGGAGCTGCTAACTCTTGGAAATCATCTAAGCAAACTGTGAATACGCGTTCTACAATGGAAGAAGAGTTTTTTGCTTTAGACAAAGCTGCTGAAGAAGCTGAATGGCTTAAAAGCTTCCTAGAAGGTATTCCTTTGTGGCCTCAACCTGCTACTGCCATTGTCATACATTGTGATAGTATGACTGCTCTTACTAGAGCACAAAGTCATATATACAATGGCAAGTCGAGACACATTAGGCGCAAACATATTAAAATAAGAGACTTGTTGAAGAATGGAATCATTTCCATTAGTTACATAAAGTCAAAGGAAAATATAGATGTTCCCTTGACAAAAGGCCTTAGTAGAGAACAAGTTCTCTTCACATCGACGGGAATGGACTTAAAGCTAACACAATGAGTCACCACTTGGCGGAAACCTAACCTAGCAACATTGGAGATCCCATGGTCTAGGTTCAATAGGACAACTAGTTGGGGAAGACTCAAAGAAGCACTAACACAAAGGTATGCTCACTCCTATGATATTTATTTTGTGTTTTCCGTTGATGATATAGGGATGAATTCTTTATTCTTAATAATGCTGATAGCTTTTATAGTGGAATAGTACGGATCGTTCCAGATTACCATTACCTATGTGAGATGGATGTGAGGTCGCATCTTTGGGAGCTGATATGGCTAAGCTCTCTAAAAGTCTCATGAAGAAAGGATTGTTCATGACCGTAAAGAACACAACGGTAAGAAATGAACCATGTTTATATATGATATGTGTGATACCTCTTGTCTTGATTCTACTATACAAAGTGGTTAGTTCAAGACTCTAGTTCACTACCCATAAAGTAGATCCAAGTAGTACTCACTATGAAAGGTTCAAGTTTTACAACACCTATTCAGATGCATGTCATATCTTACTTCCCTTATTTGAATATCAAAGTTCACTTATTTTCTATTCAAATGTGGGGTATTCTTGGAGTTTGAATAGAAAATGAGGTGTATTGTTGGAACTTTGCTCTACAAAATTACAATGTGAGACTTATCCCACATTGGTGGAAGAGAAAACATTTTCCCACATTATAAGTCTTGTCCCACTCATTTAATCAAATGGATCAAGTAATGGGTTAAGCATATTGGGTTTGAGTTGTGGTGTTGGACTAGTCAAATTGGGCTAGTAGTAGGCTTGTATTATTAAATATTAATGGTCAAAGATAGGGCCTTGGGCTCTTCTTGACTAAATAATTTTTTTATATATATAATCCGAAATTATTTAGTCATTAATTTAATAATTTTTTTATATATATAATCCGAAATTATTTAGTCATTAATTAATTTTTTATTTATTCAGTGCAAAACAAATTCTGTTAAATAAAAGATTAACTGCAAACAGTTTTTGGCAGTTAATTTTGGTTGGTGGTTTACAACCACCATTGGAAGCCTATAAATGAAGGAATTCAGACAAAATTTGAATGCTAACGATACACAAACACTTTCTCTCAAAAATCGTTTATTTTTTCCAAAGGAATCATGGTGAACTTCGACAGATTCAAGAATTGTTCTTGAACTGGATTGTTGTATCCTCAAGACAGACCCATTTCAGGGAAATTTCTGTCTTAGGACACTACAAAGCAGGCCTCAATCTCTACAATTTTGTGATTGTATTTTCTATGTAATCATCGTACAAGTATGTTTTCTTTAAATTGATTCTTGTATATTATATATATCTGAATTTCGTTTGTTTTATTTCAATTACTTTTGTTGATTGTATACTTGTGACACATACATGACCACCTTTTATGGTCATTTTGATGCAAATTAATTATATCATAATATTACAACTACAGAAAGTTAACTATGTAACAAAGCTCCTAAATTTTTTGTTTTTGATAATGTAGCCGTTAGAAGAATTGTTGAAAACTAAAGGAGTTAAGGACGTAAAAAAAAACTTATACATATAATAGGGCGAATCCAAATACATCCGTTTAAATATATTATAAATTATTATAACAAGGTGGGATACTTGGCATCGAGGAAGTCCCTGAGAATCTTGGCGGATTTCTGGCCTCCCATGTTGGATTTCAAGCCACAAAATATGATTAATAGGAACTCACAAATATATGTACGTGAATTTGATCAAAAAATATAACTCTCACTCTTGGGTTATGAATGTATATACATAAGGTAAAGGAGCTAAAATCATACTTCTATTATAATAATGAAACAAAACAGGTTACAAACAAAAAAAAAAGTTAAACAAAAAAAAAACACCATATTTATTAAGATGTGCTAGCACAAAATCAAAGGTGGTCAGGGAGGATGTATAGTATATATGATTAGGTTTCATGGCTTATTCCTTCCACCAATTATCTTAAGAGATAAAGTTGGATCAATTGTTGATTGTGTCAAATCAGGAATGGGTTGCACATATCCACTAATAAGCACATCAGATTCTATCTGCAATTAATTTATCAAGTTTGTTTAAAATGAATTCTACATATCAATGAAAGCACATTTGCAATATAAAACCAACCTGCTCATAAGAAACATCACTTAACTCCAAAGCCTGTGTCATTTCAACCATCCCAAGTTCCCCAACTGGAGAAGGCGCATTCCTTCCTCCAATTATCTTAGGAGCAACAAAAGCATGCACCTACATCATAATTTTACCCAATTATAGAATTCTACTTTCAAACAAATTAAACTGAAACTGAAAGATCATATATATAGTTTCATACACCTTGTGTATGACACCCGATAAAATAGCTGATGCCGATAATGTCCCTCCACATTCCCACAACACTGAAAGATACCCACGATCATAAAGATATTCCGCAACTTTTTTAGGGTTAAAAACGTCAAATTCCACTACTTCAACCCCTTTTGAGGCAAGAAACTTCTGAAAACTTCTTCTTGCGCCTCTATGAGTGACAACTATTGTGGGCACATCTCTAACATCCCAAAGATTTGCAACCTCGGGAAGATCAAGTGTTTGTGACATAACAATTCGTGTAGGTAAATGAGCACCACCATTTCTTGGAGTTAAACGCGGATCTATTTATATATTTCAAAAAACTTTTACTAAATACTTTAGAAGTATTTATTTATAATTAACTAGGTGACAATAATTAAAGTTTCATACTATCTTTGCGTAGTGTATTTCCTCCTACAATAACCACATCGCTTCTACCACGTAACTCAAAGACTCGTGATCTTGACTTTTCGTTGCTTATCCATAATGAATGTCCACTACTAGTAGCAATTTTTCCTGTTAAAAAATTTGGATAAAATGGAGCAAATGCAACGTTTTGATTTTACAAAACAACATGTATCATCACTAAAACTCACCATCAAGGGTCATGGCGTACTTTAAAACAGAGAATGGGAGTTGAAACGCTGATCTATATAGCAAAGGGGCGTTGACAACAAGACATGATTTCAGAGCATCCTAGAAGAATTAACGTAGTATAAGATTGAATAACAACAAATTAGAAAGAAAGAAAAGAAACATGTGAGAATGCTAAAGATTTATACAATACGTACCTCCATGGAGACACCTCTTATATCTTCCCCAAGAACATCAACCTGTAGTCCTTCACTTCGCAATGTTTGAATAGCATTTCCACGAAGATGTTGCAATGGATTTCTGATCCCAATTACAACTCTGGTAATTCCAGCCTAAGGATTATGATTATTAAGCATGTAGATTTGAACAAATTATTGTAGACTATTGTAGTATAATGTGAAATGAAGCAATGACAAAAACCTTAATAAAAGCAGATAGAGAGGTGTTATCGTTGTTGCAGTCTTCAGGTTCCATATTGACATAAGCAGTGGCGCCTCTGCAGTACTCTCCGGCGGCCTCCACCGCCTGGACCTCCGCCGGTTTCGTCCCTTGAGCGTAAAGGTATCCTTCTCCGAAAACTTTGCTGTTTTTTGCTATCACGCAGCCAAAGTTAGGATGCGGCGAGGTGAAACCGGCAGACAGGTCTGATAACTCGGCGGCGCGTTTTACATACGACGCATCAAGCGCGTGGTGGTGTTGTTCGTTGTAATTCATAACAGCGTTGGCCTTGAACTTCATTGGGGCAGAAAACCCCATTGTCATCGACATCGACATTGCCACGGCAGATCAGAGATTACGAGTTTCTGTGGCGGTGATCAGATTACTCGATGGGCGGCGCGTTTCACATTTTATGTTCAATAAATAATAAATACGGCACTTATCATGTCATACCGTATAAACACAGCACTAATCATGCATCTGCAACAATGCGAACCTTACATTATAGAGTAAATTACACAAATGGTCCCTATGGTTTAGGGTAATTTGTGCGTTTGGTCTAGGGATGATAGTTAAAACTGGAAAACCGGACCAGAACCGGAATCGGACCGGAACCGGAACCGTTAGAACCGGAATATATAGAACCGGTTCCGGGTTTAAAAATTGTCTTTATCCGGGTTCCGGGTAATCCGGGATTGGGTCCATCGGGTCCGGGTAAACCGGGTCTAAAAACCGGAACCGGTATTAGGAACCGAAACCACTTTTAGGGCCGGAACCGGTTTTTGTGAAACGTTTAAAAAATGCATATCTTATTCGTTTCAACTCCGATTGATATGTGGTTTTTTCTAACATGTACTTTAGAGTTTGTACATGATTTTAGACTATAAATTTGTCATTTTTAGTTATATATTCATCGATTTACAGTCCTCCAAAGTCGAGATATCAAAGCTGGAAGTTTTTAGTTTTTCAGTTTTTTTGTATTCGGTGAAAGTTTCAAAACATGCATATCTAATTCGTTTGAACTCCGATTGACATGTGGTTTTTTTCAACTTGTAGTTTACATTTTGTACATGAGTTTAGACTATGATTTTGTCATTTTTGGTTTAATATTCAATGATTTACAGTCCTACGAAGTCGGGATATCAAAACTAAAATTTTTTAACTTTTCAGCTATTTGTTTTTGTACTTTGTATTCTGTGAAAATGTTAACACATGCATATCTTATTTGTTTAAAGTCGGATTGACATGCGGTTTTTTCCAGAGTGTATTTTAGAGTTTGTACATGATTTTAGACTATAATTTTTTTAATTTTGGTTTCATATTCAATGAGTTACAGTCCCCCAAAGTTGTGATATCAATATGAAAATTTTCAAAGTTCAACCCACGAAGTAGTAAGTAATTAGCAAAAAATTCCGGTTTTTTCGGGTTTTCCGGTTCTAAACCCACTTTATCCGGTTTCAACCTACCCACTTTGATGTTTTCGGGTTTTCCGGTTCTATACCCACTTTACCCGGTACCGTACCCGGAACCGAACCGGAACCGGTTCCTATATACCGGTCCGGTTTCCGGTTCTAAAAAATCTCGTTAACCGGTTTCGGGTTTTCCGGGTCCGGGTCCATCCGTTCCGGGTTTAGACCCACTTTCATCCCTAGTTTGGTCCCTAACTTATTTTTTTAACTCGGAAGGTCCTTACTGTTTGTTTTTGTTACACGATTGGTCCCTGTCTTACCTAAAAAAAAAACTATTTTGCCCTTGATTTTTTAAAATATTTAAATAAACACACCCCAACCCCAACCCCAACCCCGTCACCTTACCTTACCTATCTCACAATTTTTTCCTATTTAAATAATAGTCCTTTTAGGTAAGACAGGGACCAATCGCATAACAGAAACAAATAGTAGGGACCAAGCGCGTAACAAAAACAAACAGTAGGGACTTCTCGAGTTAAAAAAATAAGTTATGGACCAAACGTACAAATTAGCACAAACCATAGGACCATTCGTGTAATTTACTCTACATAATATATAATATATTAAGAGTAAATTACATTAATGGTCCTTGTGGTTTGGAGTAACTCGTAAGTTTAATCCCTAACTTTTATTTTTAATTTGGACCATCTTATGGTTTGTTTTTGCTTATGGTTGTCGTCATGAGTTCCTCCCCCAAACAATATTCGTCAACAAGCTCATAAGCTCTTGGGTTTTAGTAGTCGCTTGGTATAGCCAACTCCGACCGCTACAACCCCTCTTCTTCCAGATATCGTGTCGCCGACCCCAATTTCGCCGGAAACACTGCAATTGTTAAAAGAAGGAAACGTCGAGTTTGAAATGGTGTTGAAGTTGAATTTGAAGTTAACAGGTAACGCCGGCGGTGATGCTTTGAGAAGCATTGAATTAGGAGGGGTGATTTTTAGTTGAAGTCTTTCACTAGTTCTCATCAATCGCAAAACATTATTATTATTTAAAATTAAAATATCTTAAAAACCAGAGGTTATAGTTGTTAAAGTGTTAAACCATTTGTATATGGGTTATTGTCAATGTAGCCCAACAAAGTTACGTATAATGGTTTAAATGGTCCTTCATGACTTTTTTTTGCATTTTAAGGGCATAAACTTGTTATTTCTTGTTCCAAAAGGGCACTCTTGGAAAAATGAAGGGGTCACCCGGTGACCCCATCCTACCTAGCAATTTTTTATTTCTACCTCATATCCAAATAGATTAATTTAGTCCATGTCATTGCCACGTGTGCATAGGAGTTAATGAAAGATATTGTACGTTTAAACCCCTCAACTGCCCCTTTCTAAAACTTTCTTCTTTAACTTCCCCGCATTGAAATTTGTTGTTGATCTGTTCTTCGGTCCTATCCTTTTCTTCAAGTCTTAGTCACTCAAAGCAGGGAACTTTGTTGTTGCTATGGCCGTTTTCATGAAGATTGATCTACATTTTACTAGAATTTTTACAAGGTACCCCTCTATTACTTACGCAGATGGAGCAGAGCAAAGGTTTGATGATGTTGATTTTGTTGGAATGGACAAGAAGGAATTTGTCGAGTTCCTTGAAAGATTCACATGTGAGATATGTGTGAATGTGTACTTTTGCATGCTCGATATTATTTTTCCTGATGGATTAAGGTTAATCGCGAATGACATGTATTACATGGAACTAATCGAAGTAGGGCATGCTTCTGATTGTGTAATCGATGTATATATGGGCCATCTTGGTGTTAATGTACATAAATGGATTCTTGAAGAGCAAGCAGAAGTTGGCAGTTCTTTAGACCAATTATATGGTGCAAATGAAGATCACGAAGAAGTTCACAGTCGTATGGATATGGATGATGGAATCAACATGCAAGATTTACATGGTGGTATGGATGATATCCTAGGTCCAAACGAGGATTTGCAAGGTGAGCAAGATGATGGCATTCACATAGAAGTGGAAAGTGAACCTGATGAGTGTATTCCTATGAACAAGACAAAGGATGATGAGTTTATGAGTAAGTTGTGCCCAAAGGAGCAAGTCACCCCCACAGTCCACCTCGTGAAGATACATATGATCCACCACAAGAAGATGAGGTAATTTCTACTGACCAAGCTATTTACAATGAGAATGTTCATTGGAAAAAGCAAAAACATGTATTAGGTATGAGATTTGTGAGTCCTAAACAAATGAAACAGATGATGTATAACTATGTTGTAGCAAATGGTTATCAGTTATGTTACAAAAAAATGATAGTAGGAGAATATTAGTGAAATGTTGTTCTGGGCAGTGCAAGTTTAGGATGTGGGCTTCTTGGATGAGTGAGGAAAAGTATTTCCAGATAAAGATTCTCATAAATGAGCATAATTGTGCAAGAAACTTCAAGTTAGGTTCAATTGTGAATTATTCATGGATAGGTACCCATTATACAACACAATTCTTACATAAACAAAAGGTTAGTGTGAGGCTACTTAGGGATAAGGTTAAAGAGAAATTTGGTATAAATGTGAGTATGGGACAATGTAGAAAAGCAAAGAAGTATGCAATTGAACTGATTAAAGGAACACTAGTGGAGCATTATGCAAAGTTGTGGTCATATGGTGAGGAGATTAGAAGATCAAATCCAGGATCAACAGTCAAAATTGATTTCAATTCTATGCCAGATGGTAAGAATTATTTTAGCAAACTTTACTTGTGTTTTGATGGGCTTAAGTTGTAAGGGTGGAGAGGGAGTTGCAGAAGGGTTATAAATTTAGATGGATGTTTCTTAAAGGGCTTATGTAGTGGAGAGCTAATATGTGTTGTAGGAAGAGATGCCAAATATCACATATTTTCAATTGCATGGGCAGTTGTCTGTGTAGAGAACAAAGAAAATTGGAAATGGTTTTTGTAAAACCTTAGAGATGACCTTCAACTGGATAATGGTTTAGGTAGTAACATTAATGTCAGATCAGTATAAGGTGAGTTGTTTTACTTCCTAATTTAATAAATTCTAGTCTCATTTTATATAACATGTTATCATTGTTGCACAGGGGCTGTTAGAGGCTGTGAAGGAAATACTCCCTACTGCTAAACATAGGCAGTGTGCAAGACATATTGGTTGCCAACTTTAGGAAAATATTCAGTGGTGTGCATTATGAAACCATGTTTTGGAAGGCAAGCAAGGCATCCACTGAGCCTTTATTCAATGTTTCTATGAAGGAGATTGGAGTGCTTAACCCTGCAGCCTTTGCTTATCTTATGGAAACAAATCCCAAATCTTGGAGTAGAGCATTTTTTCAAGAGGGAAAGATGTGTGATGCAGTGGAGAATGGCTTATCTGAGAGCTTCAACAGTGTGATCAGGGATGCTAGGAAAAAGCCAATCATCACCATGTTAGAGGAGATTAGATTGTATGTTATGAAGAGAATATACAAATTAAAGATTAAAGGTAGTTCATGGCCTGATTACAAGCCTTGCCCAGCAATTACACTCCTACCGAATCAATTAAAAAAAGCTCAAAGGTACTTTATAATCTTTAAACTCATAATTGTATGTAATTACTTATGTTATGTCTACATTAGGTATTGGAAGGTTTTACCAAGTGGTCTAAACCAATTTGAAACAAGAAACATGGCTGAGTCCAATGCTGTTGACCTCGACAAGAAGACTTGCACTTGTAGAGTGTGACAACTTAATGGGTATGGATGTGTGCATTCAGTTGCAACTATATCATTTCTCAATAGAGATGTTGGTGGTTATGTTGATACAATTTTCTATAGAGCAGTCTACAAGAAAACCTATAAGTATATAATTCAGGGAATGAATGGTAGCAATATGTGGCCACCTACTGACTTCATACCACCTCTTCCACCAATGAAGAGAAGAATGACAGGCAGACCAAAGGTTAACAGAAGAAGAGATGCATCAGAGAAGCTACCAAGGCACACTGTGTCTAAGGCAGGGAAAAAATATCATGCAGTGTGTGTGTAAAAATGTGGGGCATAACAAGGTCACATGTCCTTAAGCTGAAAGACCTCAAGTGCAAAAACCTGAAGTTGGTAGGAAGCCCAAACTAAATGTTAAAAAAAGGAAAACAGGTGTCAATGAAAAAGGTGAAGGAGCAGGAGGTGTCAATGAAAGGAAAAAGGGTCAAAGAGCAAAATCAGTGCATGAAGGGCAAAAGGGTCAAGGAGCAGAAGGTGTTGCTGCTGGAAGGAGATGTAAAAGAAAGCAATCAGAGTGAATCATAAAGATGAAATTTGCTAAGAGGGTGAAAGGCAAAGATGGGAAAGGAGATACTAGTGCAAACCTATTGGAGCTTAATGATTAGGATCTTATTTCGTTTAAGTTGTTATCTTTTAACTTGGTTGTGCATTAAGTTACATAACAAGTGGTCCACTTGACCTTCATTACAACTTGTACATGATTAAACAAAAAAAAATACCCAACTACATATTAGGTAAACCTTCAACTTAAAGACCTCAGCTTGAAGCTTTTTTTTCAACTTAAACAACCCATTTATGATCACACATTAATTGTTGCACTGCATTTCATCAACCCAAGCTATAAAACCTGAACGAGCATCCTAATTCCAACTATTTGCTTGAATTAATACATCTTAAAAAAAGTAGGGTTAACATTAGAATTTGAATAAATGGTAAATTACCTTTTTCAGGCATGCATAAAAGGGCCTTCCTGGGTTATTGGTAGTACGAGATGTTCTTATTATAGCCTCAGCTCCACATCCACATTCCAAGTTCTTCATTATCTACCTTCAAAGTGGAGAGTGTTTGAAGAAGAAAACAATGTGCTAGAATGAAACTACTTCGTATACATGAAAGGGTAGTACGTGTAAAAGACTATATCACCCCCACTGTGCAAGGCAAGTGGGGTCCCTAACATCCCCACTTTTTCCTTCTTCCTAATTCTATTAAACTTTCAACGGATTATTCAATGAGAATTAACAACTAAGTAAGATCCAAAACAATCAACAAAGAACATCACCCAACTTTACAAAATGCCTATCATTTAGATAGGTCTTTCATTAATCATTGGATTTCACTTACAAAATATTTGTCATTTAGAGAGGTCTTTTACATATTTCTCCAAAAAAAGCACAAATACAAAAAAAAACACACAAACACTACATGCTAATAACCTTCTTAACCATGAACCACCTTAGCTGTAGATCAACCCATCACCCAATCTTAACAAGGAAATGAAGCACAACCACTAGCAACAAGAGCATCCCCACCATCATGCCATCCATAGCAACACCAACGACTCTAAACTTCTGATCATGGTCATCCAGCTTGTGTTGGAGATTGATGTGGTCGATCCTGCAAATGATATACTCCTGTCCAAGCTGCTCCTTCAACCTTTTCATTTCAGTTTGGTTTTCTGTAATCTTCGGATCACAATCATAGAAGATTGAGTGGAGCACATTGTAGTTGATGTCTTCACCAGAATTTAAAGATTCGGTTGAAGGTGGTGGAGCCGACATTGTTGCTTTTTAAGGGTTCTTCCAGAGGATTGTTTGCCCGAATATGGTAAACAAATTTCAGATTTGTTTTACTTCAAACTCCACATGCGAATGTCCCCTTATAATTCGAGACTTATGCCTAGGACTCAATCGAATCAACAGTGTAAGGTTGTTGGGGAGTTGGTGGAAATTAAAGAGGGTAATTATTCTTTGCATGTGTCAGCTTCTGTTTCATCGAGTCAACTCGATATTGACTCAGTGGGTTACCTCATATATATACATGGAAAGTGACGAGGCAGGTTAACTTGCTAAAATGGGTAAGATAACTTTCCCAATCGGTAAATAACAAGTTTATCTCTTTAAAATGCGAAAAAATAGTCACAAGGGACCATTTAAGATGACTTTGTTCGGCTACAATGACAATAACCCTTTGTGTGTGTGTGTCTATATATATATATATATATATATATATATATATATATATATATATATATTAATTTCTTGTTCTCTTAGGAATAGTGTCTAACCCGGGTTGTGTTCGTGGGTTACTTAATCATGGTTACTTTAATCCGATCCACTACCTCTCATATCCCACCATTTCCACCGATCCACCGTCTCAAATTCCTCTCCCTTCTTCCATTTCCTTTTAGTTCTACTGCTCACCTTCCCCACTGCTCATCTTCTTTGATACAGCGTTGCATCGCTACTGGTAGAGAAGATGACTTTGAAAGCATCAACGTTTCCGCACCCTAAAAGATTACTGATGTTCCTTCTCTACCATGAAAGAAACACAATCTGTCAGTGACAATGGGATTAGAGGGACAATGTAGATGACCATTAACCGACTTCCAATTTAGGTTTTGACGACGTGACTGCGACAAGGGAAGCGCGCAGCAGCCCCGACCATCATGAACTTGGGGGTAATCACACCCCAATTCCTTTTTCCCCTTCTTTGTCTTTACAAATTCTTAGGTATGTTTTTACCCGTTTTTTGTCCGCTTCTTACCTGTTTCTCTTTTCAACTAAATTATGTTTCTTGAGTTTTGTATTTGTTTGTATGTTGATTTTTCTCTAAGTTTATTTCTCTGTTTTCATGGTTATCTGTTGTCATATGTGTTTCCATTTTTTGATCATTTTTGGTTGTTTTTCATGTGAGTTTTATAATTACCCTTCACAGTTACAACTTCACTTCTTTTAGCATTGTATTTTCCCTGATAGGCGCACCTTGTAACTGGTAATTGGTGAGAGGCAACCAATCAAATAATATTTCCTTTCTAAATATTGATGATTAAGTACTTCTTTTGATATGCGAAGTGTTGGTTTAATGGTATGTACAAAGCCAAGTTTTTTAATTTTCTAGACATACCTATATATAGTTTAGGATCTGAAAAGTGTTAGTTTAGTGTTAGTTTAAGGAATCACATATTATTTAGGTGCATGAAATTTGTCATTGGAATTGATTAACCTGTTTCTTTATGTGTTGTTTTTTTGGCATCTACATAGCTTGGTTTTTTTACTTTTCTACACACATCTACATTCTTGCACATAGCTTATTCTATGTGATCTCAATTCTTTATCTCTACATAAATGAATATGTGCTGAACCATGTTGTTGTTTAATTTTATGTGAATCAAGAAACATCTTATAAGAGGTTGCGTCAAGGCTAGAATCAATCTTGATGTTTCTTTATTGGCTCTTCAGTTTTGGAGGCCATTTATGAAGATAGAAATTTGAAAAGTAGATATGGCAGGTCCTGTTTCTTTTGCATCCCATAAGTATTGATTACATGCTTTCTAAAGCATCTATTTTACGTCAAATCTTGTGTTTTCTTGCTGAAATTCTTAGAATCTAAGATGGTTTGCTTTTAAGTGCACTTTTCAGTTTTGGTTATGGGGTTGAAAGTTAAAATATGACACTTATAGAAGAGGAAGTTCTTTCTCAGTGCTCTAAAAAATATGTTGCATGACCATTTTTAAAAATCTCATGTTTTAAATTTCATATGCTTCTTTTTATTGAGAAATTTTGAGATTTATTCATTTTTATGTATTTTCAGGCGGATTTGTTACTTATGTTCGACACTATACACTTTCATCAAGGAGTTGATTCAAATGGGTTGTTGCAGTTGGTTAGTTTGAGGAAATAATTAAGGCAACGTACTTTTGTTTTCTATCTAAAAAGAATTTAATTTCAGTAATATGATTATCTAAAGAAGTACAACAGCTGGGGACGTTGCTTTTTAAGGTACATTTTCACTTTTATGGTCATATGAACAAGGTTTAGTTTCATTATTTTGATATGTTCTTTCACGAAATTGATGAAATAGGAAATTTGATATAAGCAGATTGATAGTGGTGTGAAATTTCATCCAAATTCATATTTGTTTTTTTCATTATAGAAGAACTATATTTGACATCTAATATCGGGAATGTCCATTCATAATAATATATTATAATTTATATAAATTAGACATTTTTTAATTGATACATACCGTTTATTAACTTTTTTTTATATTACTTAGAAAGAACAGTTGTTAATCAAGTATCTTCCCTCCATCTTTCATGTTGTTTTCTATACTTATTTTTCTCCATATTAAACACCCTCTTGTGTGCCTTATTCACTCCTAATCAAAGTTTAAAAGGGTTTTTTTCTTCCTATTTTCCCATTAAGTACTGTATTGGTTTAGTCGTCAAATTTTCCTCATTTTCTAGAATACTATGCCTTCATAATTTACTTGAAGCACAACAATGGAATATAAACAAATAAATAGGATGTTATAATGCATCAGAAATTGAAAGTGTGTTGTTACTTATGGATTGGTTTTTGGATGATTTATAGGGATATCTTGATGCTAAATTCACACAACATCATAAGGTGCAAAGGTGCAAGATGAGAGCAAACCTCATTTTGTGGTCAAATTGGTGAATGTATGTAATATTTATTTTGTAATATTCATTTTTAAATGCAATCAATTTTCACATATAACTGCATTCTATTTATACAATCAAACAAAAAACAAAACCCTTCCAACCCATGTGAAGCATGGAATACTTCAATAGTACAAAATTAAAATATAGTTATAGATTTTTTTATGTTGTTTGTTTTTCAATATTTAATTCAAATAATATTTCTTTTCATAATATGTTTTCTCAGAATATAGTAAGGTTTGTGAAAACCGATATTTTCGTTTTAGACAAAATTACATAAATGGTCCGTTGGAAAAGATACCATTATAAGTCTTTGAATTTTTTTAATATGATTTGTTCTTTTCAAGTTTAAAACGGATACGATAGGTTTTTTTTGCCGACCATAATGACTCATGGTGTGTTTTTTAAACCTAAAAATGACCAATCATGTTAATTAACAGTTCATCAAAAAGACCGTCAGTGGTTTTTTTTAGTAAATTACATGAATGGTCATGTGGTTTGAGGTAACTTGTGTGTTTAATCCCTAGCTTTTACTTTTAACTTGGACCATCCTTATGGTTTGTTTTTGTTTCGTATTTGGACCCCGACCGGCTTGAAAAGACAATACTATCCTTATTGGATATATTTTTTGTATTTTCTTTAATTTTTTTTATTTAGGCATTTCTTTTATTATTATAAATTTAGTAAAATGATATACAAGGACTCCAAAGCGTACTTCCGTCAATAAAACTTATTCAATGAAAGCAAGCCTAAACATCATTGTTTATCTCTTTTCTGGACGATGCTGGTGAGCAACATCGACCACACACTATACACCATAGGAGACCCCAAACGAAGTGAAAACGAAATCCGATCCCATATTGGATATCATCTTCAACATGATCACAAGGGATATCATCTTCAACAGGGTTCTGTAATTCAAGAGGGATATTCTGTAAAACCAAAATCTTCCATCAAATAAAGTAAATAAGATATCATACATGATCATGAGGGATATTATCTGAAACCCAATGGACAAGCAATTGCAATTCAAGAAGTTTGTGTATATATATAAACCATCGCTATAGGGCTCTGTTGTTTTCTCAGATGTAAGAATTTGGTGGCATAGTTCTTTGAATTTTGGGGATGGAGAAATTCTTGACGGAACCATCGAGAAAAGGGTTTATTCCCTAATTTAAACCATCGTCGATTTCACTTAAGCCTACATCCACAATCTGTAATCCATTATCCGAAAACTTGTTTATATCTGACTTGAACGACCATCTGTAAATGGTTTTCTTCCCCATTCTAAAGGTGGAAAGAAGTTGTAAGCTTCTAGAGTTACAATGGTTCGTCGGAAACAACCAAGGCACCACCACGATCTAGGGTTTGCTCGTCGGAAAAGGGTTTCTAAAACTCGATCGTTTCAAAGGGGTTTGGTTTCATATTTGATTAGGGTTCTAAAACTCGATATTGGTAGTTTTATGGTCGCCGAACTTGAACCAGTGGTGGTCGCCGGAATTGAACGGAGGTGGTCGATTGTTTTAAGTATAAGAAAGACCACATTTGTGTTTTTTTAATTTATAAATAATAGCAAAAACAATAAATTCATTAAAAATAAATAAATATATATAAGGGTAACATAGTAATTTTAGGTTTGTTAGGGACCAAATGAAAAACAAAAACAAATCATAAGGATGACACGAGTTAAAAAAACAGAGATAGGGACCAAGCACACAAGTTATCCCAAATCATAGGGGCCATTTGTATAATTTAGGGATAAAAGTGGGTCCAAACCTGGAGCGGATGGACCCGGACCCGGAAAACCTGGAACCAGTTAATGAGATTTTGTAGAACCAGAAACCGGACCGGTATATAGGAACCGGTTCCGGTTCGGTTCCGGGTAAAGTGGGTCGAGAATCGAAAAACCCAGAAATATCAAAGTGGGTAGGTTGGAACCGGATAAAGTGGGTTTAAAACTGGAAAAAACGGAATTTTTTTGGTAATTACTTACTACTTAGTGGTTTGAACTTTGAAAACTTTCATATTGATATCCCGATTTTGGGGGACTGTAACTCATTGAATATAAAGCTAAAATTGAAAAAATTATAGTCTAAAATAAATATTTTTGGTATATTTTGTAAATCTACCCACATACATTAGCATATATGTTAGTGCTTTTTTTGGTCACATGTTTGTAATTTCACCCCTTTCTAATATAAATCAAGTTTGTTCACATTTTGGTGCATACAATTTTTTTTATTTGTTGCTGAATTGGTACCATATGCATAGGCTATGCTATACAGGTGCATATAATTTGTTGCTGAATTGGCACCATATACACAGGCTATACATGTGCATATAAGAGCACAAACTGTGTCATTTTAATCATACTTTGCTGTTAAATTTCTCATATGAACAACATATTTTGTTTAATTTACCATCAAATACAGGTGCATATAATACACTAAACCCAACTTCATTATCACAAAATAGGGTTTCAACACATATATACCATCAGAAGACTATTACAGACCTAGTACCAACCTATCAACTACATCTTGATGATAACTACAATAAGACACACAAATATTGCCATTAGAAGTCCTGTAATCAAACGCACTAGAACTGTCAATTTGTCTTTGTTCTCATGCGGGTGCAGTTAGGACCTTGAAGGCATGCAATCCTCTTCATCGAGCCACCTAAAGAACCCACACCCCCATTATCATCCCTGTAATTTGGGCACCCTCAGTACTTTTTACCATAGTTATTAGGTGTGTGCGCGACCTGAATTGAGCAAAATTTGTCACACTCGCATATATGCTCGCTAACCCTACCTAGTGAAGATCGCACGTTGCTCGAATTCGATCGAGATGTTGTCATGAATTTCTTCCGTGAAAATTGTAACACCAGTTTATTTATTAAATAAATAAATAAAATAATGAACGATTAGTAGCCCTAAAATAAATAATTCTATGGCAAGGTGTTGGTTTTCGGGAACCAAAGGCTACAATGTTAGAAGGCAGGGACTAAAAATGTTATCATGGCTGAAGTTTGAGCATTGGACCTTCATTGAAAAGAAATTGTCAAACAAGGGGTGGTTTTGTAAATTCTGGATTTGTTTTATATATATTTTTGAAGGTAGGGCTATATGGTTATTTCTGGGACTTCATTGAAGAGACCTTGGAGGCTAAGGGACTAACTTGTGAATTTTGGGACTTTATTGAGAACAAATTTGTAGAGGAGGGGCAGAATTGTAATTATTGGAGCTGATTTGAAAGGATCCCACGGGGGAGGGACCGAACATGTAAAAACGGGCAAAGGTTTGATTGAAGCGGGATTTAAACCCGATAGCTGCTTCTTCCCTGTTACATTACCCTAACCCTAAAAGACTATATAGCCGCTACCCTCTCTATCTTAATCTCCATCCGCCGCTACCTCCAGTTTGACGTCGGAAACCACCAAGCCACAGCCACCGCCACTTCGCATTTGTAGCGCCGCCATCCATCGTTACCTCTGTCACCGTTTGGCTGCTGGTGAGGCCGAGAAAGCCTTGGGCCCTCGTCGTAGTCGTGGGTCATCGTGTCCAGATGCGCCTCTTCTTTTGGTCGTGTTGTCCTCCATCGCTAACGCCGCCGACGTCAAGCAACAGCTGCCAACGAACCATTGCTGCCGCCGGCTGTTGGCGCGACTGTGGACGCCATTCTCCCTCTTCTTCTCTTCACAGCCGCCATCGGTTGGTGGCTATCGGAGCCTTGCCGCCTTGCTGATGTCGCCTCTTCACGCCATCTCGTTATCGTGCGCCACCCGAAAGGGTGGCTGGATGCTTGAAAACGAAGAATGGGTGGGTGTGTTTCCGTTATTGGGTTATTTGTGTGTATGGTGTGTGCTATTTGTGATGCAAGGTTGAGTTTTGTATGGCTGGAACAAACCAAGGAAGCCACCACCACCACCGGCCACCACAAGAGGTGGTTGTGTGTGTGTTTATTTTAGTGTAGTGGGTGTGTGTTTATTTTTGGTATTTTTCATTGTAAATTGTAAATGGAATAATAAAAGAAATTGAAAACCACCACCTTAGGGTGGTAGCTACCGCCTCTTGCCGCCACCGGCCGCCCTGTCGGGCGGCGGTGTGTTTGTCTCGCCGAGCTGATTCGTTTGGGGTGCTTGAAACCCTAATAGGCCTTGTAAGCCCTAATAGGCCCAATGAAGCTTAATGGACCCTAATTGACCCAATAAAGCCTTAATTGACCTAAAAGCCCAACAAATTAATAATGGGCTAGTAATTGAGTTGGAAGGCCCTAATGCCAATAAAATCTTAATTTAGGGAAATTAATCGGGACACACGAGAATTATTTAATAACCGGAGATATTAAATAAGAATCATTGGCAAAAACTAATCTAAGCAACATTGGCCTTAGTGGATTAATTCCTTAATGGGTTAAGTGGGACACTTAACCCTAATCATTATTTTATGAGAAACCCTAATTCCACTTGGGTTGTTGTTGGGCCTTTCTATTGGGCCTTGATGATTGGGTTATTAAATGGGCTAACCAAGATCAAGCAAATAGTCTAGAGTAATTTAATGAGCCTAGGGTAAGGCCCATGTAAGGTGTTGGGGCTCAATTTGGAAAATTGGGCCATAGATGGGCCGTAGTTGGGCCTTAATGATTATATGATGTTGGGCCTTAGAATAAGACCATGTATAGGCCTAGGCCCAATTTGGAAAATTGGGCCATGTGTTGGGCTTTGATTCCTAATTGACTTTGGGCCTATGGATTGGGCCTTAGGCTTGAATAAGCCAAGCTTGGGGTAATGTAGTAATTACCCAAAGAATGTACTTATGGTTATGTATTGGGACCCAATTATTAATTGGGTGTTATTTTGGTGTTGGCAGTTCGGGAATCTGTCAGCCAGCAGCTGGGGTCGAGTTTGCGGGACTTCAGCAAGTGTGGGATTGTGTCTTCGGGACTTCAGCAGTGTAAGGTGAGTTACCTTCCAGTAGTGGTGGGTCTACGGCCACAATGTCGGCCCACCAGTAGGAGTTGTATGTTAGATGATTGTCTTTGTGATATTCATCTAGGTTTGCTACCACTTGATATGTTTATGTGCTAGTATGTTATGATGTTATGTGATAGTGGTAGTAGGAGTGAAATAGTCCTCGGTTACCGGACGATAGGACCGAAGGGGTAGTCTAGTACCCAGCCATGCTAGCCAGATTATGATATATGTGATATGATATTATGTGGTAGTAGTAGGGGGTGAAATAGTTCCCGGTTACCGGTCGACAGGACCGAACGGATAGACCAGCACCCAGATATGCTAGCCAGTATGTGATTCATGTTTATATGTTTGGGTTTTATGTGGTAGTGGTAGGGGTGAAATAGTCCCCAGTATCCGGTCGAGAGGACCGAAGGGGAGACCAGCACCCAGATATGCTAGTCAGTATCTGGTTGAGAGGACCGAAGGGGAGGTCAGCACCCAAATATGCTAGCCAGTATCCGGTCGAGAGGACTGAAGGGGAGGCCAGCACCTAGATATGCTAGCCAGTATCCGGTCGAGAGGACCAAAGGGGTAGGTCGGACACCCAGATATGTCTGACAATATATGTATGTTATGTGATTATGGTATGTGGTATGATGGGGGAACTCACTAAGTTTCGTGCTTATGGTTTTCAGTTTTGGTTTCAGGTACTTCGTGTCTAAAGGAAAGGAGCCGGCTTGATAGCAGCGCATCACACTATGGTTTTCCGCACATGAGATCTTTGGGATTACACTCTGATATTGTTTTATGATAACATGTTTAATTATTTCTACTTTGGTTTTGACATGACATGATATTACAAATGTTTTATTACACTGTTGGTTTTATAATGATGTATTTAAAAATGAAATTTTTTGCCTGTATTTTTGGGATGTTACAAAAATTCTGCGTCTTGAACCTTTAATTGAATTGGGAGCACACTTGAAGACAACAAGCCCTAATCTTGACTTTATGGTTAGGGTGACCGGTAGCGGACGATTAGATGAGTGAGTTTGCAGGTTAAATGGCTATTGCGACACAAATTGGACAACTACCCGATTTCTCTGGACCTAAATTGTGGTCAGGGGTTAAACCAAACATTTTAGACAAACTCGAGGCTTTTTATGCCATTTGGCCATATACTAATCATTAAATTCTAGTGTTTAATAAAAATATTATTAGAGCTTACTCTAAAAAAAAGAAATTAAATATCCTCTTATAATTTCTTTCTACTTACCTTCATATCCATTTTAAATGGTGACAAGTGGACTGGAATATTATTAAGAAAAATTAAATATGACATATATCATCATTTGACATAGATATGAGAAAGGTAAAAAAATTATAGTAGGATATTTAATTTCACAAAAAAAAATCAATAGTAAGGTAAACATAACATACCACTCCCGCAAAATTAGAAACTAACTACTAACTATTAGACTAATTCATTAAAGTAAATGATTCATAGTTTCATACATAATATTTTTTTCATAATACATAATAATTTAAGTTTTATAAGGTTGTATAGTACAATATTTAAAGTATAAATTATTATGTATGAAAAAAAATTGTTGTGAATGAATTCGTTCGACAATAATAAAAAAAAAAAAAAAAAAAAAAAAAAAAAAAAAAAAAACCTTGAATTAATTAGGATTACAATCCCACGTAGATTCATCATCCAAGTTCTCATCTATAGTTCAATACACTAACCGTTGTATTCTATCAAAACTATAATAATGTGTAGAAAATACGTATAATTTATGTAGAACTTGAAATATTAATGGGTTATGTATCATCTTGAAAACCTCTTGAAATGTGGATTTTGTGTGCATATTATATTTGTACTATATATATATATATATATATATATATATATATATATATATATATATATATATATATATATATATATATATATATATATATATATATATATATATATATATATAGAGAGAGAGAGAGAGAGAGAGAGAGAGAGAGTGTTAGGTTCAAATGTTTCTCACATCTATTATGTGGTAGAATGCACCAATAAGAAATTTGTAAAAATTAAATTATTATTTAACCAAATAAAGATAGATATTAAATAATTTTCATAATTATATGTATATTAAATGATATGCATAATTATAATTTTTTTATATAAACTAATTAAATTTGTCATTAATATATGCAATTATATCTAGGTTTTCTATATGAGTTTATATTTTGTTTCATAACCCATTCACTCAAAATACAGCAAAATTGTGTGAAACAAGGAAAACGAGAGTTTATTCTAAAAGAATGGGAATATATTTTAATAGAATGAAAGTGTATTTTAGTATAATACACTCTAGTTCTTCATGTTCCATACACCTTTATTGTATTCTAAGTGAGTGAATCCAAACAAAACATGAACCCACAAATAAAAACCTATATAAGAATTCATTCTATAAGAATCTTATTGTTGACATTAATGACGAATTTAATTAATTTCTATAAAAAGAGAATTATAATTATGAATATCATTTAATATATATATATATATATATATATATATATATATATATATATATATATATGAAAATTATTTAATATCTATCTTTATTTAATTACCAAAGGGCTTCTAGCCTAGTGGTATCAGGTGGTGCCCTCCTCTTTGAGGTCGAGGGTTCAAGTCCCGTCGTGGACATAGATGGAATTAGGTGTTAGTTTAGGAGTATATTAGTATATTTGTATTTGTCGGTTCAAAAAAAATCTATCTTTATTTAATTAAACTATTATTTAATTTACTAAATTCTTATTGGTGTATTGTAGCATACAATAAATGTAAGAAACACATGAATATATATATATATATATATATATATATATATATATATATATATATATATATATATATATATATATATATATATATATATATATATATATATTGAAAAAAATGTTTTTTTAGCTAAATTTGTATTTAGGACTTTGTTAATTATATTTTTATGTTTCGTTAACTATTTATGATTAAACCTTAACGTGTTTCATAACAATATATAAGCATACATGAATCGTGTGATAGAATATGTTGATCTTTTTTAGTGTTCTTGTGTTAAAAATTGTCTGTGTCATGTGTGTTGTACTTTTGAATATTTTTTTTAACTTTTTCATAACGTGAGTTCATGATATTTTTAAAAGTATATGTACATAAAAATAATGTTCTATGCAAAAAGTGTTTTAAAAGAGGTTTATTCATATTGTTGTGTATAAAAAGATAATTCATTGAAGTTGAACTTGTTATATGTGAGATAGCATGCTTATTCATTTAGCTGTTTACATTACATAGATCATGAATTTGGATGTGTGTGATACCATGCTATTTGATTTATTTAATTGTTTACGTTTTCAATTATGATGATTACTAAATAAGCAAAAAAAATATTAAAAAAAAAAATACAACTTTTGCACTACAATTTCGGCACAAAATCCATTGCATATATATTTTGAGATCATTTCCCACAAAAAGATTGCATAATCTTTCTTGATCTTGATTATCAAGTGAAGATAATGCATTATAAAAGAATATTAAACTATATATATAAGCTTAAATGGGGTTTGGATATTATAACCCATATCATGTGCACTTTTAATTTGTTTTAACCCTTGATTAAATCATCTATTCCGATCTAATCTATAATATGTCCAATCTTCTATGTCAAATATGACATTCACTCTCAAAGTCAACCATGAGTTTGTTGATCTTCTTGTTACTTATTCTTTGTGACACCATCATGCTCTCCCCCACCATCATACTACAAAACAAAAAAAATTATTCTTTTAGCAACTCATTATAATTTCATATAATATGTAAATTAGGATCAGATACAGATACATAGTGATCCACTAGGTGGCTGACAGCCATGTATCCATAAAAGTCAAAAGAGCACAATTCACAGTGGAATTGAAACTCTCGTATTATAGTTGTTGAGACTGAAACCCTGTTTCTGCAAACCAATGCTTAATCACAACTCACCTTGGTGGAAGTGAGGAGACATCGGAAGGTAATAGGATTTGAGCTAGCTTCATAGCATCTTCATTGGAGTTAATGACATGGTTGAAGCACAAATATCGACCATAAGCTGAACTTTCTTCGAAAACACATATGTGAGAATCTACCAAAAATTTGATGTCAACCGTAACAAAAATCCCATCTTTGTACATCTCAGCTGCGCCTTTTAAGTACGGGTGTGTGATCGTGAGATCAGGGCTCAGCAATAATCCAGCGTTTATGGACACCATGCTTACCCCGCGGTCCATGGCTAGGGCCCATGCGGTCTTTTCAGCTAATGTTTTTGATAATCCATGCCATAACTGTTTCATTGATTTATCCGCAAATTAGATAAATGAAAAAAAAAAAAAAAAAGGAAGGGAGTAATGATAGTCATTATATGTAATTAACTATTATATTTTATTTTTTTCAAAATAAAATATCAAAAAAGTAAAGTTTGACTTTTTTTTCAATTACGCTATTGACGAGGGTAATTGATTAAATTTAACTATTCAAGGAAACAAACAAAAAAATTCTTTGAAAAAATATTATTTTAATATTTTTTATTTTGAAAAATATAATTTTAAAATTGACTATTAAAATAACAATTGGTCATTTCATGCCTTTTACAGAAATAAATTATTATATAAAAAAATAATTGTTTGCTTTTAACGTAACCCGATAATTAACTTTGGAATGATTCATTATTCCGTTTGTCATAACTTTTTTTTTTCAATTCAATGAACCCTTCCATTATTTGCTCTATCAAACACGACATGAATCTTAATAAACACTTTAAAGTTTAAACCATGTATACCTTAAATTTCTTGCAGAAATTGACATTGCTCCAATTCCGTTCATCAAAATCAGGCGAAGAAGATGATGAATCAGTCGGGTCTCTCCAAATTAAGGCAGTCGCAGATGAAGTAAACACCACTTTGTCAATGGTGTCGGTTTGAGCACACGCTTCCAACACGTTATGAGCTGCTCTTACCTCCATTTCCGTCATCAATTCCTGTTTTCATTTCAAACCAATACACGTAAATTAAGCATTCATGATTCATCCATTAAAGATCCAACTGAAATCGAAACTTATAACACTACATACATCATAAGAAGGCTGATCAGATGGAGGTTCAAATGAGTAAAACAATCCGCAACATCCTTCCAAAGCTTCCACTATACTGTGATAATCCAACGGGTCTGTGTAAAACACTCTCAATTTCTTCTTGTCTACAATCGTTCTCTCCATAGATTGCATCTCCACTGAAAAATTAACAAATTCAAAGTTATATCAATTCAATTCGCATCCAAATTGAAATCCCTAAATTACAATATCCAAACGAAAATAAAAAAGGAAATAAACGAAGTACCATGACTGTTAATTGCAGCATGAACGAAGTAACCCCTTTGAAGAAGACGATGCACAAGTGCAGATCCTAAACTTCCACCAGCATCCATTACACAAACCGTCTTCGATGAAGACGAAGATCCATCAAAATCAACTGCTGCGGGCGCCATTTTGATCCGGAAGAGAAAAGGTGTGTAGAGTAGCTGGCAGGCTGCTGTGTTTGTGAGCTGTGAATGGTTGCTTTAATGTGAGAGAAAGAGAAAGAGAAAGAGAAAGAGGGAATATGGTGTGTATGGATATAGAGGTATGATCCGTATGTGTGAATAATATATAGGGGGGAGGGAAAGAGAGTTGGGAAGGAGGGTAGTTAAGGAGGGAAGATGGAAAAAGGTGAGCATTTATGAGAGGTTAGGTTAAAGGGGTGGATGGGATTTCGAAATATAGTTTGGATGGTTGTTGTTGTATGTGATAACACCGATTCCAGAAATTTCTTACGTTTGCTATTACGTTTACTTGTTTGTTTATGGCTTTGAGGCGGTAGCCGTAACGAAAATCGGATCTTGAAAATCAGAGACGGACGTAGAATTTATCTTAAAATCTTAACGAGTGACGTGGAAAATTTTAGTAACACAGTAGTTGAATAGAAATTTGAAAATTTTTGTACTGTGCGTAACAGCAAGCGTTGCCAAAACTAGCTTATAGCAAAAAGCTGGAAGTTGAAAGACAAAAGGCGTAACTTTTATTTGTTTGTAAGTCGAATGATATATGTATCACAAAGGTGTGTTTGTGGTCGGGTGGCAAGGACAACACGGTTGTGCACACCAACCCCTCTGCCACGAGCGTGATGCTTGTGCCGATTACCACGAGATGCAATGGACCAATCATTTAAATGTTTATTATTCCAAAAAGCTCACAACTATATTTTTAAGAATTTACCTATTTTTGAACTATAAATATAATCATTTTACTACAAACTATTTCACGTCATTTTTTCTTTCTCTGCTAAACAAATCACAATATATATTCACTTATTAGTTGTGAGACTCATGTATTACATGAGTTAATTTAAAAATTAAAAAAAAAAATTTAAATATAAAAATCAAAATATTTAAGAACTTTGAATTTAAAAGAAAATAAGAAAAATAATGAATTATTATTATTGAAAATTTTTTTATCTTTTAAATTTAAACAAATAATTTAAACAAATAAACAAAAGAAACTAATGAGCTTTAATTTGAGAATTTTGAAATTAAAAGGAAACTTCATTAATGAAGTTGATATTCATTTATTACTACATTTATTGTAATTATTACATTAAAATATTATATGAAATTTAATAAAATATAAAAACTCATAAAATGAAAAAAAAAATTTCAAAATAACTACAAAATGACATTTAACAAACTGAATAAAAGTGTGACATGTGACAAAAAAAACCCTTCATTTATTAGAATAGATAATTTCTTACTCCCTACCATAGAATAATTTCACCATCAAACTTCAAAACCAACAACCTTCGGAGGAAAAATAAAATAAAAATAAAAATTGTGTTAGTTCGTGTTTGGATTTCAGTATCCAAAGACCCTTTGAAAATAAGATAAACCTTTTAGCAATCTATTTGAAACCACTTCCACAACGAAATAAGAAAATTTGCTCCCTTGATCTTGACGAAATTTCATCAAAATGGCATGATATGAGGTTAAAAATAACAGAGTTCAATGACATTTACAATGAACTCAAAAACACACATCCAAATAAGAGTAACAACTACGAGGTCATCGATGTAGCGTCGAAACAACACCAATAATCTCAACTTAGTCGTAAACATTTTCCATATATCAATGTTTGGTATGAGTTAAATAATTTTCAAATATCGTTTTATTTAAATTAATGTAACTTTTTTTTCTAGTTTTTTTTTGGGTTCTTTTTATTCTAATCTATGTAATGTTTTAATTTTAATGAAATTCTAGTATTTTTTCCTTTAGTTATTTAAAAAATATAATTTACTTAGTTAAAAAAGTAAAACATAAATTGTTTTGATGATGTGGTATACCAACTTTAGTATGATGATGTAGTTATGGTCAGGATTGGTCTAAAGATATACTGGGTCCAGGGCGATAAGAAAAAATAGGTCCCTAAAATTGAAAATAGACAAACCGTTATAATATTTACTGATAATATTAAAAAACAAAAATATGGTCACAACATTACAAAAACAACTAATTTAAAGAAAAATATTTTTCCTATCATATTTAGATAAGTTGATTTTTTTCCCTCTCTCTATATATACCATATATTATAGGAATTTTAGGCCCTTAGAGACATGAGTCATGGACGACCCCCCGAGTTGTCCACCATCTGGGTCAGGTCTACCATCTGGGTCAGGTCTGGTTGTGATGAAGTATTGATATTTATGAGGCTACAGAGTATACCAATGATATAAGTGTAATGAAAAAATATATGAAACTTTTGAAATATTTAAAATAACATAATAAATAAAAGTAAAAAATATAAAAACTCTAAAATACTATTTAAAATAGCTATTGACTTATAAATATTTAGTTTAAAATAAAAGTTTTAAATCTGTGTTTGCAAATGATAATTTTTTCAGATTTTTTTTTCCGATAAAAAGTTGATTACTAAAAACCTTCAAAGCCTTTCTAGAACTACCGTTAAAATTGAAGTTGTACAATTCAAAATTAGGAAAACTCCATTTAAAATAGATGCATGAGATGTTCACACTGCTTAAATGTGGAACAATGGGTTTTTGTATTTTTTTTTTCCCCTTTGAACATTGACGGATTATTGTATTGGTTTCTATGGTTTTCTTGTTTAGATCAAATTGTAGGAAAAACATTAAAAATATTTTTTGAAATAATAGTGTTTAATGGACAGGTAGCTGACCTTTTTTAATATAGGGTCGTCGTTGTCATGATATGAATGGTTGTTACTTGTTTGGAATTTTGGAAATATGAAATGCCCAAATCCAGCCTTTATCGATGACAATACATCATATAAGGAGTTAGAAGGTAATCTATCTCATATCATACTTGCTTTCTTCACCCATATGTCTCATCTCGATTGTCATCTTATATGTGTCATTAGCTCTACTTTATTTGATTACCTTTCTAATGTATATTCTTACGTATAAAATACAAAAATGATACAAAATAATAGTAACAAAAACTAAAAAGTGTTCAATTGTTAATGTAAGTAGATAAGACCCGTGGGTGTCAATAGGTTAAAATGGAGTTACTTTTCATGAAGTTAAACAATAAATTGTACATAAATGAGAATAAACATGTTTTGTAGTGCTAAAGAAAAATCCAAAGTTTGTTGTGCACTTAAAACGTTAAGTTCAATTTTTTATTTTTCATAAGAAAACAAATTGTCGAGTTTACACATCCATTTATCAAATATTTAAACTACTTTAAATTGACTAATAATACTTTTATATGTATTCAATTTAATGATATTTGTCATTTGAATTAGAATTTAGTTATATTTTACTTTGTCTACGAATTTAATTGGATTGAGATGCTTATTCAATAATATCCAATAAGAGACTTGGAAGATTCATTTTATATTCAAAAAACTTACCAAGCATTTTATAAATACCAAGCAACAGGAACTTGAAAATGATTTTTTTTTTTTTTTTTTTAAACGTACTTTAATAAGGTAGAAACCCCGTTTAACCATACAAAAGCTTCTCATGATTGGGTATATTTATTTTTGAAGTAAACATGTAAGGTTTTAATAGAAAAAAAAATGAAAGAAACATGTTATAACAAACAAATAAATTAAAGTGTATTACTATTACAGCATTATTCTATACAAACAAAATGAAGAAAGGAACAAACAATCATTGTTTAACCTGATGTTGGTCAAAAGAAAACCAAGCTTCTAATTCTTCCAAAACCTGGAAGGTTGAAGTTTCAAATTAACTAATAATGTTATTAACTTTTAAGCTAAAATAAACAAAATGATAAATTTAAGTATGTCTTTCACAGTCAAGTCTATGATGTTTGCAACATGTAAAATACCAAAAAAAAAAAAGTTGTCGCAATATATTTTATTTTTTATTGTTCAACAACAACGTTATAGTTCAATGCATTATCAAAATAAATAAATAAATAAAAACTTCAGTTTGTAATTTAGAATTGGTTATTACGTAATCTAAAAACCTATATAAATTTTCTCGAGAATGCGAATATTCAACAATTCAAATGCAAATGTATGTTCATCATTTTTCAATTTTGCGGATTTAACCAATGAGTCGTGAACTCTGGTTTCAAATATAAAAAGAAAATTTCAAAAAACATACTTTCAAGTGGCTAATACCAAAAACCGGTTTTCAAATAGTTTTTTTTTTTTTTTCTTAAATCGGCTCCAAACAATTCCAAGAGTCAAAATAATAAACCACAACATAATCGGCGGATCTGCTTTTTTGAACCATTTATTCTCTAAACTGATTCGGGTCGGTTTTCATATCTTTTTCTTTAAACAGTTTTACGCCCACATCTCATTAATTATGTCACACACCTTAGTGTTCAAAAGTCGTTGAACAAATTACCTTTTATGCCAATATCAAAATTGTCTAGCGAGACCTTCTTTTCTAAATTATAAAAGTAGGTTTCAGTTCCATTAAAAAAAAAAACAAACTGTACACATCCTTAAGATTTACAAACCGATTCTATTAAAAAAAAAAAAATTATAAGTTTGAAAATCGATTTGACTAATATATGAAAAAAAAATAATAATAAAAAATTTAAAAATGCCAACCAACTTTAAAATTGAACGGCGCATACAGCATGTGTTTGGTGGTTGTATTAATATTAGTTAGTTTGCATGGATAAGAATGTGCCAACCAAAGTCAATCCCAATGCTCATCTGTTTTAATGCAAGCTGTACGCATACCGAGTTATGCATAATACAGTTGGTGTGGGACCCATTCCTTCTAACACAAGTCAAAATCGTTGACCCAAATTAAAAATAATCAGTCAGCATTCATTTCAATGCAAAAAAGTCAAGCCCCATCACTCTTCCATATTCCACTAGTTTTTCGCTAACAAGTTGCAAAAAAAAAAAAAAAAAAAAAAAAAAGGAAGGAATATATCATCTTAAAACGAAAAATATTGAGGTAATTTTCCAAACTTGTTGGATAAAAAATTGTTGTATCTACGTGGAAGGTCTCCACCTACAAACAAAAATATGTTTTTCATGAAAAATTTAGTAAAAAATGGAATCTAAAAGGTGTTTAGTTTTTCAAGAGTTACCTTTACATTCAAATGATGGAATATTCTTGTGTTGAGTTGATTTTACCAAATTTACAAAATCCATCCCTGAAAAAATGTTTTGGAAGGAATTGGAATATATCAAATGAGCTGGAATTTGAAGGATTGGAATGGAATTGAATTCCGATTCCAGCGAAATTTCCCTTACCAGATATTTGTTTCTCTCCTTGATTTACATTAATCAGGAATGAAGGAATTTGGTTATCTATCAACTGTAGCAAGACAAAGTGACAATTGACAAACAAAAACTTTTAAAATGTTTTTTCTCGAATCTAATAAAAAAAAATATATAAATTACCTTTGAGAAAAGAGATTTTGCACTCTGTAATGGATCACAAAAATATGAAGTCATACCATATGCAGGATTAAATGTCCCATTTTTATATCCTGCTAGAAAATGATAAGCTGCTTGACCATGAGAGAGTTTTGAGATAGTAGGAATAACACCTGAACTGCTTCACATTTAAAAAAAAAAAAACATTTAATAAAATATTAAGCTAATAAATAATGATGAAATTAGAATTTGTAGAATTTGAGTAACGATACCTATCGGATGATGAAAGAATCATTGAAGCTGGAAATTTTGATAGAAACTGATTTTCTGGATTTTTAGATGGGAATAATGGTGAAGCATTATGAGTAGATGACATTATTACCCCTCCATGATCTGTAACCATATGTTTTAAGCTTCTTTTAATTGTGTCTTCTGAAAGGAATATAAGAAATACACGATCACACGAGAGCAGGATTCTGAAATCAAGAAATATTTTTATTATGGAATTTGAAAAATCTACCAAATTATTGATTAGTAAAAAACAAGATTTTGAGAAAATACAAATGGGGTATAAATGTAAATATGTAAATGTAATTACTTAGGATGTAGAAGAAGGCCTCCTCTAGAGAGTATAATCGGTTCAGATAAGGCGGAAAGTGCTTTTTTAATACCATTTGCATCACAAAAAGCTTTACCACATAAAACTAAAGATGACAGGTCAGCATCAGCAGCAATAACTCCATCTGTCACTTCACTTCCAAGACCAATGGCATCCAGAACATTCAAGCTGAAAAAGGTCAAAAGATTATCCAAAACAAAAATAAATAATTTTAAAAAACAAAAAGCATAAAAGAAGTTTAGCCAAGTACATAACAAGTTGTACTGTGTTTGGTATGCATTGGACAGATGTCAATCAGACAAAAGTTCAACTTTTTGTCCCATCCAAAAACATGGAACAAGGTTAGATAGGGTTCTTGTCAGTGTAAAAGACGTAAATGCCCTCATCATTAATAAAATAGCCCTAGAAAGCTTGGTTAGTCCAGTATAGTCATGTCTTGTGTAACAACCACAGCCTTAAGGTTGTGGTTGTTACACAGTACTCACTGAATTGGACTAGAAGGAGCTTACTAGAGCTATTTTATTAATGATGAGGGCATTTATGTCTTTTACACTAACAAGAGCCATGTCTCACCTTGTTCCATGTTTTTGGATGGGACAAAAAGTTGAACTTTTGTCTGATTGACATCTGTCCAATGCATACCAAACACAGTACAACTTGTTATGTCTAATACTTTTTCCAAAGGGCAGATTTGGAAGATTGGGTTAAAGTTTTGAGAACAGATAATAATATAATATAATATAATATAATTTATCCTCTAACCTTATGGATGAGGCAACATATACAGTAAGAGGGCAAGAATCATGGGAAACTGCACGTGTAGGGGTTTGAAAGAGGATATTATGAAATGCACATGTAGCTGTAGGATTATCACTAATCACCCGAACTTTTGCATCAATTTGTAGGGTTGAAGTTGAAGTTGAAGTTGAACCAATAGCACCATCATGTACAAAAATATCTGAGACAGATGATATGTGGGTAGTCACCTGAAAATAAATTAAATGATGTGAAAAAAGAATAAATCCAGTGTTTTGTAAAAGCTTGTTTGGTTCGTATACATTGTAAATGACAAAATTATCCTCCGTGGAAAATGTTGATGCTAAAAAACACATTAAACCTCACAAGGATTGGAAATGGAAGTGGAGAGTGGAGACATGCCTGTTTCAGTAGTTTACTGAATTGTGCTTTGGTAATTTCTGATTTTTGTACAAAAAGATTCCCCCTAATATACACAGGAATTCCAGATAAGGAATCTAAGGAATTCCAGATAAATAAATAAGAACAATTTATAAACGAATACATAAAAGGTTGAATGTTGATATTCTTGTATTTACCTTGAATAGTTGCACCTCTTGTTTGTAGTTCAGAAGTTGTCAAGTTTTTAAAAATTTTGTCATTCACAATTACACCTTTTCTAGCCAAAGCCAAGTTAAGACCATAAGAAATCCAGGATTTTCCCTTCAAAATGAAAAGTGATAAGAGTTAGCTTAGAATTGCAATGTACTTTAACTTATTTGTGTATTATAGAATCCTACTTTTGTTTGTTTCTTTTAAAGCATAGTGCTTCAATTTTTTTATTAAGGTATTGTATTTTTTAAAAATCTATCAAGATAATATGACATTGTGACAACAAGTTAGAGAAAATATATGATCAAACAGCCTAAAAAAATAGAATTTTGACCTAAAGAGTATGCAATATGCAATTTTGGGGATGAAATTTTAGGAGTTAGGTTTATGTCTGATTTTATTACTCGAGGTAAACCCTCTAATTTAGAAGTCCAAGATAGGTTGATAACCAGAAATTGGGTGAATCTTATTAACCTTACATACCAATAACCTAACAGAAACCTAATCGAATACTATCTACAAACAAGAGAAGAGAAAAAGATGATTATTCGATGACGCCGATAGATCAAATGCTGATTTACAGGTTAAATAAGTGAGTAACTGGCATAAGTTTTTAATAGCAATGCGTTGTCTTCATCATAGGACGGATATATGCATCATGTTAAGGGATTAGTTGATGATACTTGACATAGTAATATGAAATTATCAGTTGCAAGTTGTAAGAAAGCAAACGTACCTGATATTGATGAGCAGGAAGCCCTAGGAACCTAGTAACGAGACCCAGGAAACGAACCATCCAAATGTCGAAATGACACTGTAACGCTTATTCGTGCTTTTGCTCGGCGAAGATTAACGACACTGATAGTCTGAAACCATAACTTCAATTGCTCACATTCTTCAGGGTTTTTTTTGTTATTTTAATTGAAATTCTCTTCACATTAATTTTTAATTTTTGGAGTGAATTAATTGTCCCTCCTCTTAAACCTAGCAAAAAATGACACGACACGAAAACCCGATACGAACCCGACACGAAATTAGCGGGTTATGGTTAGAGATTTTGACACGTTTATGTAAACGAGTTCACACGACACGCCATGACACAATAATTAAACGGGTAGGGTTAGGGTGAAGACTTTCAACTCGAATATGACATGTTTAATTATATATTATTTATTATAAATTTCATATTTTTATAAATATATTATATGTTATAGACTTGTAGTGGGTCAAACTCAATAATTAAAAATAATATTCAAATTTTCAAAGTTACTTAATTTTACTCGTTCTCACCACTTATCCCCTTTGCTCTTCAACTTCAACTCTTTTCATTTTGCCTTCTAAACTTATTAAATTTTTTTTCATTCCATCTCCTAACTCCAATGTTTCACTTTTTCATTTTTACGTCCATAACTTCTATTTTCCAACCTTTAAAATGTTTCAAGCAAACATGACACAACATATTTACAAGGTCTAGACCTTAACCCAAAACCCGACACGAAGATAAACGGGTTGACACCACATGACACGATAATTAAACGGGTCGGATTAGGGTCAAACATTTTCAACCCGTTTAATGTCTTGACACAACACGACATGTTTGTCAGGTCTACTCCTCCATATGTCAAAAAAACATGTTCATTCTCTATTTTTTTAAAATTAATTCGGATCGTCCCTTATATTATAAAAGGTTACATGTTTTATCGCTCGTTAGTTTAAATTTGCACGTTTTATCCCTTTCGAAAGATGAAAGGATTGTAATGCCCTTTTCAATTTCTCTTTTTTTTTTAATTTTTTATATTTATGATTATTATTAATTATTAAAAAATATTTCAATCATTTACAAGAGAATCTCCCTCTCTCTCTCTCTCTCTCTCTCTCTCTCTCTCTCTCTCTCTCTCTCTCTCTCTCTCTCTCTTGTTTAAGAACAACAACACCACTACCATCGCAAAATCTACACCACCACTAGAAATATACATAACCATCACCGAAAACTCCTCTTTGTTGTCCTCGTTCTCAATAACCCCCACCACACGAAATCAAATGATATCATCCAAAAACTAAAATGAATCTGAAATCAAAATCCAAAACTCAAGCTGCATGCAAAACCCCAGATCAGAAAAAGAAATGTTAACACCGATTTTTAAGCTACACACCAAAAAATATACAGATGCAAAATTGGAAAATTTGAAACCCTAATGCTTTCTTGTTTGAGAGTTTAACAAAATCATAAATGGAAGTTTAACAAAATCAGATTATGGTTTTGTAAACCCTGAACCCTACCGTCAACCATGGTCTTCTAGAAGCTTGCATGTATGCTGCTCATGATTCCGAGTTGCAGAGAAAGAAGCTTAAAAGGTTTTTTTTCTAGATGTATTTCACATCAAATGAGGAAGATTTGGGTGATAGTAGCCTCCACAACTTTGCACAGATAGCCTCGATCTCACACCCAGACGACCGGTAGACTCAAAACCCTAGGTAGGCAATGTCAGGACGGGGGTGGTGAGAGGTCCAAGGTCGTCGAAAAATGCTTGAGGAGAAATAGAAAAGAGTGAGGAAGAGTTGTCGGAGTGACTACACATCCACCTTCGATCTGTTGTAGCCTTCCCGACAAACGATTTTCGGTGCAGTGTACAGTGGAGTTCATCATTAAAGTAAAGAGAAAGGATCGAGAGTTTTAGGGTCTGCCATTTTTTCTTTCAATCAAGCTAAGAAGATGTTTGGCATTCATTTTGAAATGACTTTTTGGAACTTTGGCTTTTTCAAAAAGTCAAAAGTTTAAAAAGTTGTTTAATAACTTCAAAAGATCTTCAAAAGATCCAGTTTGACTCCATTTGCCCCAAAAATGGTCATTTACTTTCAAGAGAAGGGATCTAATCAACTACAGATCAAGGTGACGACTTTATACCTCAAGATGATGGTCAATACAGAGCATGAACTCGCATGTTTCAAAGCTCTAATCGCATGTTTTGAGAAAACACGTCACAGGCCTTTTTAATGAAGTAGGATGCTATTTTGGCACTTTTTGGGATTACTTGCGATCGCATAGAAGGAAGGTGCGATCTCATGTACATACGTTGCGATCACATGTTTTCATTTTTTACTTCCGGATGAGTTTTTGGCACTAAAAAACATCGAATCCAAGTTGTGACCAAAGTTGTGATCGCGTAAAGGCTCCATGCGATCGCATGGACCAATGTTGCAATCGCATGCTTTACCTAAGACGTCCAAAAATTTGTCTACTTTTTAGATCATTTTGAATCGCATCAATCGGAGTTACAGTTCATGAGATATGATCAAAATACTGACAGGGGGTCAAAGCTGCCAGCAACATCCTTTAACTTTAGATTGCATATTCTATCTTCGTGTGATCAATTCGATCGAATGTTTCTTGACCAAAGCATCTTGAAAGAATTCCTCATAATCCTTCATAAGTCCCAAGCTCTATTTTAAGCTCCAAAACATGCATCCAGCTGCTCCCAAAGCACCGCTCCACTTGAGTTATCTGAAATTGACATAAAAACATGAGCAGTACGAGAACTCTAACGAAAGACATGAGCTGAACATTATTTACGTAAATGACACGCAAATGTACAAAATATGATGCTAAAATGATAATAAAAACTACCCCATAAGATGCATGAAATGGCATCTAACTGTTGGATTAGTGTCTAAGTCCATAACTATTTTGGTATGTACTTGACCCGATGGTGCATGGTCCTTTTGGGTTGCCTTCACCAAAGCAACTTGATAGGATGAATTATGGAGAGAAAGGGTTAAATATGATTTATTAATATATTATGGGAATAATATATTAAAGGAGAAATCATATTGTTTAATTAATATTAGTCAATAATTAATTAGTAATTAGTTTTGTGACTAAAAGAGATTAATTAAACTTAAGGGACTGGAATTGTAATTATAAGATAATTTCAATTTGGGCCATGGATTGCCTTTTATTATAAGGTGGACGAATTCTATGGGGGAAGCCCATATGAAGTCGTCCAAGGCTTTAAGAAAGGGCTCCATGGGTTGCTTAGGGCTTAAGCAACCAAATTAGGGTTTCCTTGTTAGATAACCCTAATAGCCTTACTATATATAAGACCCTTATGACTCAAAAACGTGGGGAACCTCTTTTCTAGGGTTAGAACACGTTTTGGGCAGCCTCCATCCTCTCTCCTCTTCATCCTCTTGCTTATGGTGTTTGTGAACCATTAGAGGAGTGACACTTGTGACTCTAAGCCTTCCAAAGTCAATTCAATGAGGAATTGTGATTGTTATTGCTACATAACAATCAAGGTAACATTATAAACTTATTCTAATATCTAATATGATTACTTGTATGCTAGAATTAGAGTTTATAGTCTTGGATTCAAAGCATGTACAATAGAGAAACCTAGATCCAAACATTAGGGTTTGTATGAGCACATAGGATGTCTTATGACCAAAACCCATCAGTGGTATCAGAGCCTAGATTGGTTTCTATTGTATTGATGCTTGATATAACTGGAAAATTCGATTTTTTGGATTCTGGAGGCTGGACTCGCCGAGTCCATGGCTGAACTCGCCGAGTCCATGCAGACTTGACGAGTCCAAGGCTGACTCGACGAGTCAACTCGTTAGATAGGCGGATTTTCGGGATTTTTACCTATTATGACTTAGGATAATTGCCATAATTGTTTAAACTTAATAAAATTCAGATTTTGTTAATCCCTTATGATTATCCTTGTCAAAATAAAAGATTTTGGTCATCTAATTAGATAATTGTTACCTTATTTGATATATGTTAAGTTATGGAAAATATTTGATCATTATCTTGCAAGAATTTGAACTAGATCTAATTAGATAACCACCAATTATAGTTAATTGCCTTATTTGAATTATGTGATCTAGAATATTCTTGACAAAGTTTGGAATAGTTTCAAATTAATCCCTTTAGGTTTTATATTTTAAATTTGAACCCAAAAGTTTTGTTGTTTTGAAATTTAAATAGTTAAAACCCTAATGTTTTGAAAAAGGTTTCAAAATTTGCCCTCAAGTTTTGGAATTTAAATTTTGATTAATTGTTTAATTTTGATGTATATTTAAATTCTAAACCCTAATGTGTTGAAATGTTTCATAACTTGCCCTCAAGTTTTGGAATTTAAAAGTTGATTAAAAGTTTAATTAGGAATGCTAAATTCTAAAACTAGTATAGTTTTGAAAAAGTTCAAATCACACCCTTATGGTTTTATTAATTAATTAAGATGTATAATTAAAAGAGGTTTAATAAATCCATAAAAGTTTAGGTATACAATTTAATTGAATTAAAAGTATAATTGTTAAATTAGACCACCTAATATTTTAAAAGTATAAAATACACCCTATACTATATATATAACATTAAAAGTCTAACATTATATATATGTATGAGTAAAAGTCAGTCTTACCGTTAGTAGGCCTCATTCACGAAGCTAGTCTATAAGGGGTGTTTAAGGAAATTGCCTATAAAATGGCGATTGAATGGGTATCCACTCTTACCCACCGCACTCTTGACTAGTGGAGGGTCGTTAGCCGAACGGGTAGGATAGGACAAAACCTTCCATTATAAGTATAATGAATTACTAAAGTAACTAAATGTTTTTCGAAATTCCCAATCCTAGTTACTTAGGCAAAAGTGAATTGATGCAATTCCGTGAAATTACACTTTGTGCCCTTGCGAAGACGTTAGTGGAGCGTGTGTGGTTAACCGGCACACTAAATGGGTCTAAGCAAAGGTAGCAAAGGGTGACTCAATGTTTGTCATAGTTCGGTGGAGCGTGTGTGGTTTACCGGCACATCAAATAGGTGACTGTAACATGTGAGGGCACCATGTAGTTTGCATGGTTATTCACACCCGCTTTGTGATCCTCGGCATCCCAGTCACAAACAAGAGGGGCATATCGAGATATAAACATGCCATTGAAAGTTCAATGTATCTCAAAGGATCTAGGAGTTTTCATAGATTTAAAACTTAAATTTCTTTTTCGTTTTTTCATGGTGGAAATTAGTGAATCGTCATTCACTTACCTTCAAATATTCTGCAACTAGATTACGACATCCCTTTTCTAGGTTGTAGCGTATTGTGTTGGGTCCTAGCCTTGGAATTTCATTTGGGTGATCTACCAAGGACTCAATCTATCAACTAACTTGAATTCATTTTTCTCCCGTTTTGTAGATGTCAAAGTTTGACAACTATGGTCTTCTCAAATCCCGTGGAACAAGCATTCCACATAAAGATGGTATTCCACGATTCGATCGAGGAACAAGAAATCATGCTTCACTTCCTCCACCTCCTCCAATTATTCTCCCTGACCCACAAGTTCAAAGGCTTGAAAAGTTCAAGATCACTCAAGCCCTTTTGGCAAGTAAACAAAAGAAGGAAAGTCGGTGTGTGCACACGTCCTAGGGATGAAGTCACACATTGATAGGTTAAGAATGTTGGGATCCGTTGTCTGTGAGGAAATGGCTGTTGATTAGGTTCTTCAGTCACTTCCTAACTCATATAGTGAGTTCGTAAGAGAGTACTATATGATGAACTACGACGTGACCCTTATAGATCTCACCTATATGCTTATTGCTGCTGAATCTGCAATGATTTGGCGCAATAGAAAAGCAAAGTTGATTGGTGAATCTGCCTTCGAGACCTCTATGGATATAGACAATGGCAACGAAAGACATGCTATGATCGAAAAGTTTGATCATAAGAGAAAGGCGATGTCTGAAGTAGTTGCATGTCCTGTTCCAAAAGAGTCGATTTGCTTTTATTGCCAAGAGAAGGGGCATTGGAGACGAAGCTGCCCCATTTACCTAAGAGATCTAAGAGATGGGAGAGTCGAAACGTATGGCTCTAATATAGGTAAAATCCATTTACTAACTCTTTTAAGCTTCTATTCTAGATTCTTAATACATAATGTAATAAGATTACAATTGATGTTTTGTAGGATCGAAGAAAAGAAAGGGAGCTTAAGGGAAGAAGTGAGCAAAATCTAACCGTAAAGGAATGGATTTCGATCGCATTTCTCGAAGATTAGATTCTTGAGCTACTACTTAGAGTTAGAATTAGATTGCTAAGAAAGATGTATTAGCATAAGTTTTCAAATGAGTTGCATTGTAAGGACAAAATTTTTCCGCAATAAAATAAATTTTGATTTTAAATTTTATTTATTTATCCTTACAATGGCGTGTATGAAAAATTGATGTTAAAATGGTTCTATTATTAGCAATAATGGATTTGGTTCTTATTATGTTATTTATGGAAAGTCGAGAATTTACCAAATAGGGAGAGTTTCTAATCGCCCGAGTTTCAATTGGACAGAAACTTGGAATCATGCAACGTGGATGCACGATGAATGAGAAATTTCGTATTTGGAAATTAGACTAATTCATTGACAAAGTGTCAAGTGAAGGACTAGGAGATCGAGTACACAAAGTTGTGTGATCAAAGTCCACCATAAGAGTAACGAGATATTCGTCATGATTTACTAAAGGTTTAGTAAATATGATTATACTTATAAGATTAAGTGTAATTCTGAATTGATTGAAAAGGTTTAAATCAATAGTAGAACGAATAACAAGAATCAAGTAGGCAGAAAGATAAAAGTTTCTCCATTCTAAGAAGAAGGGAGAGTACCTTTTATGCTTTATGATAGTTCTTAATGATTAAGAACCATATCTCAATTGATCCTCTAAGTGAGTCTTGGTACAATTGTATGTCCAAGAAGAGGAATCAAAGATTGAAGAAATGGTCAAATCAAGAAGTCAATCATACTTCGTTCCAAAACAAGTCTTAGAGTTATGATTGTGACAATGAGTGAAAAGTATTAAGAAGGTTTAAAACATTCATTAAATGTGGTAAGTTGTGATGTCTTAGATAAGACAAAGATCAACTAGGACCAATTTATGAGGAGTTTTGATAAAAAAAACTACACTAACTCTTGAATATTTGTTTGTCAAGAAATGGTTATTGATAAGAGAACCTTATATGTCAAGGAGTCAGTGGGAGTCTTAATGGTCTTGAAAGGTCTCAAGAACAAATCAAATAAACCTTATCGATCATCACTAGCACACGAGTTGAGGTTTACAACCTATCGTGTTGACATTATTTTGATTCTGTGCCAATCCAATCGAGTTAATTATGCATGAGAGTTCTATGAGTTCTCATTTTGAACGCATAAAAGGCAAAGCATCTTAATCGATGAAAGGTACATTGATAGGAAAGGGTGAGCTGCTTAACTACTTGGAAGACATGGTGGGCAGCTGTGCTACCATAAAGGCAAGAAATCAAGATTAAGAAAGTTCGGTCCATATGAGTTTGAATTTGTCGTAAACTTTAGTTTTAACAAATTCACATGGATATGAACACATACACCGCTCAAATCTAAGTGTCATAAGATTTCCTCCTTCATGAAAATGATTGTGAAGAAATGCTTTCACTAAGAGAGATTTTAAGAAGATAGTGATTGTAAAATTGCATTCTCAAATTCAATCATGGTTACGGCATCCCATTCCATAATTTGAATTGTGAGGTTTGGCAATTAGTCTTAATTGTTTAGACACACATATGAACTATCGAAGGCAAAGGTGTATAAGTTCAAGAAGCATTGATAAAGGATTATCAAAGCACTAAGTATTAGAAACATGAACTTAAGAAATTCAATAAGTATTGTTTTCTGAAAGTTAAGATGTTTATGAATACATGTCGAAGCTAGTGGGTGCATAAGTGTTATGTTTTATAATAATCATCATGATAGTGGGAGCATAAATGTTATGATTGTATGATTATTAAGGAAAGTATTGCCAGGTTAGCAATATTAATTATAGAAAACAAGAGTCATACTTTGCAAAGTTGTAAGAGTTGAAAGGTTGTTTTGCTATAATTAAGGGAGAGAATATTATGCTTCATTTCAAATCTAAAGGATTAGGTTGAGAAATGTTAATAAATTTAGTCAAAGGTACATAGTGTGTTCTTAAAATTTCGATTATGATTACGGCATCCCTCTTCACAATTCGAATTTTGAGAACATAGCAAATAAAACATTATGCGTCGTGTCCCATACGCTTCGGGTATAGGATCGATTGCAAATGCTTTAATGTTTGACCATTCTAAAATTTTCCAAATGTCGAGCGCATTTAGAGGGAAAAAGGACTAGAATTGGTTTTGACTAAAACAATTAAACAACTATCAAAGGACAACCCAAAGTTCGACGAGGATTGGTCGCTTGTGAGTAGTTGGAAGTATAGTATTGGAAAATATGGAAATGTTTCCATATTGGATGGACCATATCGACATCATTACGAATAGATAAGATTCTATTAAGAATGAGTTGTCATATGGAACATATGGAAGTGTGTCCATATTGGGAATTGAATATTGAGAAATCTATGACTAGATTAGAAACTTCTATGCAAAAGGATGTTCAAAGAATGTACTTTGAGTGAGAGACATCACGTCTATGGAATTGTCTTGTAACAATCTCCGATAGAGGACTTTGTAATATCATTGGCAATAGTCTTTGTGACTTTGGTGCAGTGACATTACGAAAGGATAGTTGCATAGAATGTTAGAATCTAGCATATTCTATAAGTAGCAAGAATTTGATATTCTTTGACTTATGAAAAACGGATTTGGAGTTGTGAAATGAGAAGGATTGGAAATGTGTTCAATGTGATCTATTTCACAAAGTAAGAACCATAGGTAAACATTGTGTGCATGCTAGGAGCATGGGACACGTGTTGGAATTCAAGTAAGAAGTTGATTAACCGAAACGACAAATAATGAGTAATCGATATGGTGATAAATAAAAGGTGTTTTATTTATACTCAAAGGTTTGAGGCCATATGGGATTAGTATTATTCTTGTGTTTCACTTTTCATGTTTTGACTTCCAGAATAATTGAGTTTATTAAGAATAATCGAATTATTCGAACGGGCCGCAGTCGTTCATATGTTGGAAGTAGATATGAATGAAGACTGTCGTGAATTGGTGTGTGGATTGTCTAAAGAGCATTAGACATAAGCAAATGTTTGCTGCAACGTTCATGAGTGCTTATGAATATGATTTGAGCATTGGATTAAACCCACGCTCACTTGGATCACTCCATGAAATTGTATCACGAGTGATTGGTGAGACGATAACATCTTATATTCTTGAAACCGAGATGTGTGAGTTGTATCTTGCGAATCGGTTGCACATTGATAATATGTAAACGCACTAGTAACTTGGTGTTATAAAACATATTGTTGTGTGTGATTCGGTGCGTGAGTGCAAGCGAGCATTGTATCAAAGTTTATCCATTCCTTTTATTCAAAGTAGGATAAAAGCGATATCTTTTGGGCCCCTCGATGGTGTAGTGATGACAAACGTAAATGCTCGGCCGGGCTAGGGCTAATTTGATTTGTTCAATTAGTCTGTCGTCATAAATCAGAAATCGAGAAGTAGTACAAAGAGAATGATTTGAAATCATATCTCATATGATATCTAGAATGGAGGAATATATGATCCCTTATCTAAGGACACGCGTATCTGATAGGATCAGAGTTGACAGCGGCTTTGGAAAGCTACGATTGCAGATCGGGATCCGAAGTCATACGCAGAATAGTTGTTAGACTTATCCAAGTGGGAGACTGTTGGATTAGTGTCTAAGTCCATAACTATTTTGGTATGTACTTGACCCGATGGTGCATGGTCCTTTTGGGTTGCCTTCACCAAAGCAACTTGATAGGATGAATTATGGAGAGAAAGGATTAAATATGATTTATTAATATATTATGGGAATAATATATTAAAGGAGAAATCATATTGTTTAATTAATATTAGTCAAGAATTAATTAGTAATTAGTTTTGTGACTAAAAGAGATTAATTAAACTTAAGGGACTGGAATTGTAATTATAAGATAATTGCAATTTGGGCCATGGATTGCCTTTTATTATAAGGTGGACGAATTCTATGGGGGAAGCCCATATGAAGTCGTCCATGGCTTTAAGAAAGGGCTCCATGGGTTGCTTAGGGCTTAAGCAACCAAATTAGGGTTTCCTTGTTAGATAACCCTATTAGCCTTACTATATATAAGACCCTTATGACTCAAAAACGTGGGGAACCTCTTTTCTAGGGTTAGAACACGTTTTGGGCAGCCTCCATCCTCTCTCCTCTTCATCCTCTTGCTTATGGTGTTTGTGAACCATTAGAGGAGTGACACTTGTGACTCTAAGCCTTCCAAAGTCAATTCAAGGAGGAATTGGGATTGTTATTGCTACATAACAATCACGGTAACATTATAAACTTATTCTAATATCTAATATGATTACTTGTATGCTAGAATTAGGGTTTATAGTCTTGGATTCAAAGCATGTACAATAGAGAAACCTAGATCCAAGCATTAGGGTTTGTATGAGCACAGAGGATGTCTTATGACCAAAACCCATCACTAACAACCTTTTCCAAATATCACAATTTCCCGCTTTAACGTATCCTCTAGCACCCTTTTCCTATAACTTCATGGTATGATGAAGCAGTTTAATTCCTCTATAGTTGCCACAATTTTATGTGTCATCTTTGTTATTATAGAATGGTATACTAATATTAGATCTACACTCCTCTAGCATCTTTCTCGACTCTAAAGTAATATTAAAGAGGATCACCAACTAATGTACTCCCTCCTCCCCTAAGCATGACCATATACCAATAGGAATCTGGTCCCGACCGATGCTTTATCCCACCCCATTTTCCTTAGTGTCTTCTTCACTTCCTCAGTTTCAATCTTCATGTGGGAGGACTCATTGGGTGTCCATCATCGCCCTACAATGCCTTCAACAATTCTATATCACTAACTAGCATAGTAGTAGAGACATTAAATAAAGAAAAAAGTAATTACCCCATGTCTGTAATATCTTCTTCTTTAAGTAAAAACAAGACCATTGACATCCTTGTTGGATTAGTGTCTAAGTCCATAACTATTTTGGTATGTACTTGACCCGATGGTGCATGGTCCTTTTGGGTTGCCTTCACCAAAGCAACTTGATAGGATGAATTATGGAGAGAAATGATTAAATATGATTTATTAATATATTATGAGAATAATATATTAAAGGAGAAATCATATTGTTTAATTAATATTAGTCAATAATTAATTGGTAATTAGTTTTGTAACTAAAAGAGATTAATTAAACTTAAGGGACTGGAATTGTAATTATAAGATAATTGCAATTTGGGCCATGGATTGCCTTTTATTATAAGGTGGACGAATTCTAATGGGGAAGCCCATATGAAGTCGTCCAAGGCTTTAAGAAAGGGCTCCATGGGTTGCTTAGGGCTTAAGCATCCAAATTAGGGTTTCCTTATTAGATAACCCTAATTGCCTCACTATATATAGAACCTTTAAGGCTAAAAAACGTGGACACGCAACCTTCTAGGGTTTTCACACGTTTTGGGCAGCCTCCATCCTCTCTCCTCTTCATCCTCTTGCTTATGGTGTTTGTGAACCATTAGAGGAGTGACACTTGTGACTCTAAGCCTTCCAAAGTCAATTCAAGGAGGAATTGGGATTGTTATTACTACATAACAATCAAGGTAATATCTTAAACCTAATTATATGTTAATATTGATTTCCATATTCTAGAATTAGGGTTTATAGTCTTGGATTCAAAGCATGTACAATAGAGAAACCTAGATCCAAGCATTAGGGTTTGTATGAGCACATAGGATGTCTTATGACCAAAACCCATCAGTGGTATCAGAGCCTAGCTTGGTTTCAATTGTATTGATGCATTATATATCTAAAAAATTCGATTTTTGGTGTTTTGGAGGCTGGACTCGCCGAGTCCATAGCTGAACTCGCCGAGTCTAAGGCGACTCGACGAGTCCAGGCTTGACTCGACGAGTCAACTCGTCAGATAGAGCTTATCTCGGGATTTCTTGTTGTTTTTGCATTGGGATAGTTACCTTATCATGTTAGATCAATATTAATCCGATTATATGATATATTTGACTATATTTTTGATCTAATTGAAGATATTTATCAATTAATAAGATAATTGTTTCCTTATAAGATAATTGATTAATTATTTTGAGTAAATTGATAAATTGTTTTGCAAGAAATCATTAAACAAATCAAATATGGATAATTATGTAATTAAATGTTAGTTTAGATTATTTGTTATTTGATCCTTGTTGTTATGAAAAGTTTCATATTTTGCCCTTTAGGTTTTATAGTTTAAATTTGAACCCAATAGTTTTGTAGTTTTGAAATTTAAATAGTTGAAACCCTAATGTTTTGAAAAAATGTTTCAAAACTTGCCCTCAAGTTTTGGAATTTAAAAGTTGATTAAAAGTTTAATTAGGAATGTTAAATTCTAAAACTCTAGTATAGTTTTGAAAAAGTTCAAATCACACCCTTATGGTTTTATTAATTAATTAAGGTGTATAATTAAAAGAAGTTTAATAAATCCATAAAAGTTTAAGTTTACAATTTAATTGAATTAAAAGTATAATTGTTAAACTAGACCACCTAGTATTTTGAAAGTATAAAATACACCCTATACTATATATAACATTAAAAGTCTAACATTATATATATGTATGACTAAAAGTCAGTCTTACCGTTAGTAGGCCTCATTCACGAAGCTAGTCTATAAGGGGTGTTTAAGGAAATTGCCTATAAAATGGCGATTGAATGGGTATCCACTCTTACCCACCGCACTCTTGACTAGTGGAGGGTCGTTAGCCGAACGGGTAGGATAGGACAAAAACCTTCCATTATAAGTATAATGAAGTATAAAAGTAACTAAATGTTTTCATAAAATTCCCAATCTTAGTTACTTAGGCAAAAGTGAATTGATGCAATTCCATGAAATTACACTTTGTGCCCTTGCGAAGACGTTAGTGGAGCATGTGTGGTTTACCGGCACACTAAATGGTTCTAAGCAAAGGTAGCAAAGGGTGACTCAATGTTTGTCATAGTTCGGTGGAGCGTGTGTGGTTTACCGGCACATCGAATAGGTGACTGTAATATGTGAGGGCACCTTGTAAGTTTGCATGGTTATTCACACCCGCTTTGTGATCATCGACATCCCAGTCAGAAACAAGAGGGGCATATCGAGATTTAAACATGCCATTGAAAGTACAATGAATCTCAAAGGATCTAGGAGTTTTCATAGATTTAAAACTTAAATTTCTTTTTCGTTTTTCGTGGTGGAAATTAGTGAATCGTCATTCACTTACCTTCAAATATTCTGCAATTAGGGTTACGGCATCCCTCTCCCGAGTTGTGGAATATTGTGTTGGGTCCTAGCCTTAGTATCTCATTTGGGTGATTTACTAAGGACTCAATCTATCAACTAACTTGAATTCGTTTTTCTCCCGTTTTGTAGATGTCAAAGTTCGACAACTATGGTCTTCCCAAATCCCGTGGAACAAGCATTCCACATGAAGATGATATTCCACGATTCGATCAAGGAACAAGAAATCATGCTTCACTTCCTCCACCTCCTCCAATTATTCTCTCTAACCCACAAGTTCAAAGGCTTGAAAAGTTCAAGATCACTCAAGCCCTTTTGGCAAGTAAACATAAAGAAGGAAAGTCCGTGTGTGCACACGTCCTAGGGATGAAGTCACACATTGATAGGTTAAGAATGTTGGGATCCGTTGTCTGTGAGGAAATGGCTGTTGATTGGGTTCTTCAGTCACTTCCCAACTCATATAGTGAGTTCGTAAGAGAGTACTATATGATGAACTACGACGTGACCCTTATAGATCTCATCTATATGCTTATTGCTGCTGAATCAGCAATGATTTGGCGCAATAGAAAAGCAAAGTTGATTGGTGAATCTGCCTTCGAGACCTCTATGGATATTGACAATGGCAACGAAATACATGCTATGATCGAAAAGTTTGATCACAAGAGAAAGACAATGTCTGAAGTAGTTCCATGTCATGTTCCAAAAGAGTCAATTTGCTTTTATTGCCAAGAGAAGGGGCATTGGAGACGAAGCTGCCCTATATACCTAAGAGATCTAAGAGATGGGAGAGTCGAAATGTATGGCTCTAATTTAGGTAAAATCAATTGGCTAACTCTTTTAAGCTTCATTCTAGATTCTAAATACATAATGTGATAAGATTACAATTGATGTTTTGTAGGATTGAAGAAAAGAAAGGAAGCTTAAGGGAAGAAGTGAGCAGAATCTAACCGTGAAGGAACGGATTTCGATCGCGTTTCTCGAAGATTAGATTCTTGAGCTACTACTTAAGAGTTAGAATTAGATTGCTAAGAAAGATGTATTAGCATAAGTTTTCAATGAGTTGCATTGTAAGGACAAATTTTTCCGCAATAAAATAAATTTTGATTTTAAATTTTATTTATTTATCCTTACAATGGCGTGTATGAAAAATTGATGTTAAAATGTTTCTATTATTAGCAATAATGGATTTGGTTCTTATTATGTTATGGAAAGTCGAGAATTTACCAAATAGGGAGAGTTTCTCATCGCCCAAGTTTTAATTGGACAGAAACTTGGAATCATGCAACGTGAATGCATGATGAATGAGAAATTTTGTATTTGGAAATTAGACTAATTCATTGACAAAGTGTCAAGTGAAGGACTACGAGATCGAGTACACAAAGTTGCGTATTGATCAAGTCCACCATAAGAGTAACAAAGATATTCGTCATGATTTACTAAAGGCTTAGTAAATATGATTATACTTATAAGATTAAGTGTAATTCTGAATTGATTGAAAAGGTTTAAATCAATAGTAGAACGAATAACAAGAATCAAGTAGGCAGAGAGATAAAAGCTTATCCATTCTAAGAAGAAGGGAGAGTACCTTTTATGCTTTATGATAGGTCTTAATGATTAAGAACCATATTTCAATTGATCCTCTAAGTGAGTCTTGGTGCAATTGTATGTCCAAGAAGAGGAATCAAAGATTGAAGAAATGGTCAAATCAAGAAGTCAATCATACTTCGTTCCAAAACAAGTCTTAAAGTTAAGATTGTGACATTGAGTGAATAGTATTAAGAAGGTTTATAACATTCATCAATTGTGGAAAGTTGTGATGTCTTGGATAAGACAAAGACCAACTAAGACCTAAATTAAGAAGTGTTTTGATAAAAGCTACACTAACTCTTGAATATTTGTTTGTCAAGAAATGTTTTGACAAGAGAATCGTATATGTCAAGGAGTCAGTGGGAGTCTTAAAAGTCTTGAAAGGTTTCAAGAACAAATCAAATAAACCTTATCGATCATCACTAGCACACGATTTGAGGTTTACAACCTATCGTGATGACATTATTTTGGTTCTGTGCCAATCCAATTGAGTTAATTATGCGTGAGAGTTCTATGAGTTCTCATTTTGAACACATAAAAGGCAAAGCACCTTAATTAATGAAAGGTACATTGATAGGAAAGGGTGAGCTGCTTAACTACTTGGAAAACATGGTGGGCAACTGTGCTACCATAAGACAGGAAATCAAGATTAAGAAAGTTCGGTCCATATGAGTTTGAATTTGTCGTAAACTTTGGTTTTAACAATTTCACATGGATAGGAACACATACACCGTTTAAATCTAAGTGTCATAAGATTTCCTCCTTCATGAAAATGATTGTGAGAAAATGCTTTCACTAAGAAAGATTTTAAGAAGATAGTGATTGTAAAATTGCATTCTCGAATTCGATTATGGTTACGGCATCCCTTTCCATAATTTGAATTGTGAGGTTTGGCAATTAGTCTTAAGTGTTTAGACACACATATAAACTATCAAAGGCAAAGGTGTATAAGTTCAAGAAGCATTGATAAAGGATTATCAAAGCATTAAGTATTAGAAACATGAACTTAAGAAATTCAATAAGTATTGTTTTCTGAAAGTTAAGATGTTTATGAATACATGTCGAAGCTAGTGGGAGCATAAGTGTTATGTTTTACAATAATCATCATGATAGTGGGAGCATAAATGTTATGATTATATGATTATTAAGGAAACTATTGCAAAGTTAGCAATATTAATTATAGAAAACAAGAGTCATACTTTGCAAAGTCGCAATAGTTGAAGAATTGTTTTGCTATAATTAAAGGAGAGAATATTATGCTTCATTTCAAATCTAAAGGCTTAGGTTGTGGAATGTTAATAAAATTTAGTCAAAGGTACATAGTGTGTTCTTAATATTTCGATTATGATTACGGCATCCCTCTTCACAATTCGAATTTTGAGAACGTAGCAAATAAAACATTATGCGTCGTGTCCCATACGCTTCGGGTATAGGATCGATTGCAAATGCTTTAATGTTTGACCATTCTAAAATTTTCCAAATGTCGAGCGCATTTAGAGGGAAAAGGGACTAGAATTGGTTTTGACTAAAACAATTAAACAACTATCAAAGGACAACCCAAAGTTCGACGAGGATTGGTCGCTTGTGAGTAGTTGGAAGTATAGTATTGGAAAATATGGAAATGTTTCCATATTGGATGGACCGTATCGACATCATTACGAATAGATAAGATTCTATTAAGAATGAGTTGCCATATGGAACATATGGAAGTGTGTCCATATTGGGAATTGAATATTGAGAAATCTATGACTAGATTAGAAACTTCTATGCAAAAGGATGTTCAAAGAATGTACTTTGAGTGAGAGACATCACGTCTATGGAATTGTCTTGTAACAATCTCCGATAGAGGACTTTGTAATATCATTGGCAATAGTCTTTGTGACTTTGGTGCAGTGACATTACGAAAGGATAGTTGCATAGAATGTTAGAATCTAGCATATTCTATAAGTAGCAAGAATTTGATATTCTTTGACTTATGAAAAACGGATTTGGAGTTGTGAAATGAGAAGGATTGGAAATGTGTTCAATGTGATCTATTTCACAAAGTAAGAACCATAGGTAAACATTGTGTGCATGCTAGGAGCATGGGACACGTGTTGGAATTCAAGTAAGAAGTTGATTAACCGAAACGACAAATAATGAGTAATCGATATGGTGATAAATAAAAGGTGTTTTATTTATACTCAAAGGTTTGAGGCCATATGGGATTAGTATTATTCTTGTGTTTCACTTTTCATGTTTTGACTTCCAGAATAATTGAGTTTATTAAGAATAATCGAATTATTCGAACGGGCCGCAGTCGTTCATATGTTGGAAGTAGATATGAATGAAGACTGTCGTGAATTGGTGTGTGGATTGTCTAAAGAGCATTAGACATAAGCAAATGTTTGCTGCAACGTTCATGAGTGCTTATGAATATGATTTGAGCATTGGATTAAACCCACGCTCACTTGGATCACTCCATGAAATTGTATTACGAGTGATTAGTGAGACGATAACATCTTATATTCTTGAAACCGAGATGTGTGAGTTGTATCTTGCGAATCGGTTGCACATTGATAATATGTAAACGCACTAGTAACTTGGTGTTATAAAACATATTGTTGTGTGTGGATTGTCTAGAAGAGTATTAGACATAAGCAAATGTTTGCTGCAACGTTCATGAGTGCTTTTGAATATGATTTGAGCATTGGATTAAACCCACGCTCACTTGGATCACTCCATGAAATTGTATTACGAGTGATTAGTGAGACGATAACATCTTATATTCTTGAAACCGAGATGTGTGAGTTGTATCTTGCGAATCGGTTGCACATTGATAATATGTAAACACACTAGTAACTTGGTGTTATAAAACATATTGTTGTGTGTGATTCGGTGCGTGAGTGCAAGCGAGCATTGTATCAAATTTTATCCATTCCTTTTATTCAAAGTAGGATAAAGGCGATATCTTTGGGCCCCTCGATGGATTAGTGATGACAAATGTAAATGCTCGGCCGGGCTAGGGCTAATTTGATTTGTTCAATTAGTCTGTCGTCATAAATCAGAAATCGAGAAGTAATACAAAGAGAATGATTTGAAATCATATCTCATATGATATCTAGAATGGAGGAATATATGATCCCTTATCTAAGGACACGCGTATCTGATATGATCAGAGTTGACAGCGGCTTTGGAAAGCTACGATTGCAGATCGGGATCCGAAGTCATACGCAAAATAGTTATTAGACTTATCCAAGTGGGAGACTGTTGGATTAGTGTCTAAGTCCATAACTATTTTGGTATGTACTTGACCCGATGGTGCATGGTCCTTTTGGGTTGCCTTCACCAAAGCAACTTGATAGGATGAATTATGGAGAGAAATGATTAAATATGATTTATTAATATATTATGAGAATAATATATTAAAGGAGAAATCATATTGTTTAATTAATATTAGTCAATAATTAATTGGTAATTAGTTTTGTAACTAAAAGAGATTAATTAAACTTAAGGGACTGGTACCTGAAACACATAACAGAAAACACTATAAGCATAAATGCTTAGTGAGTTCCCCAAAATACCACATTCAACACATAATAGCCACTCGAGGCTATAACTCTATGAGCAGGGCCGACCCATATACATGGGTGAATTGGGCCGTCGCCCAGGGCAGCAAAGAAAAAAGGGGCAAAAATTTGATCCGGTAATTAATCTTGTATATATAGTTTGGCCCACAGTTTAGTCCTGATTCAAGTCAAAGGCGTTTGGGGCGACATCTTGAGCGTGCAAGCATCTTCTTGAGAAGCCAATCGGCGTCTAGAAAAACGCGTCGTCCAGATCGAGGAGCAGAATCTTTAATCGACTGAAGTATCGATCATTCTCGTTATAATTTCTCTACTTCTCTCTTAAACCTAGTGTCTACGACATAGAATTTCTTTATTTCTCATTCCAATTTAAGATTTCTCTACTTCGATTTTTACTTTTTCATTCTTTACTTCGCATAACCAGAATCCGGTAATATGATTTTTGAAGCATATAGTCACCGAAAATATGAAGAACTATAAGGTTTTTGATTTCTAAACTAGGTTTGTGTGAGGTCGATTTTTGAATTCTCATCTCTTTCATTTTGTTTTCTTTTATCATTCCAACTCCTGAAACCTACTACAACCAATTTCTATACTTCTCCTTCTAATTTCTTTCTCAATTTCTCTACTACTCATTCTAATTTCTGACTGGTTTCTGAGTTTGATTTTTTTTCTAACTTCTGAAGCACAGACCACAAAAATATGAAGAAACTTGTGGTTTTCGATTCTAAATTGGGGTTGGGGGAGTTGGTTTTCCGAATTCTGGTATATCATATTCAGTTATTTTTCTTATTCCAATATCTTATGTGTTTTAAATGTTTTTGTTTGTTTGTTTCAGGACTCGGACTATTTGCTTTTTGTTGGACGATGAGTACAGTAGAAAGAGTGAAAATTAATTTCATTTTTGTAGCTATAGGTTTGATTATGACTTTTTGTTGTAGTTTCAAATTAAATTTCTAGTCTTGTAGAGTTTATTTCTAAACTTTTGTGTTCTGATTATCATATATGAATCAATAGGCATATAATTTTCTATTGAACTTATGTTTAGAATTTCCTAGAGGCAACAAAAGGTATAATTGTATAAATTGATTTCATTGTTCCTAGGAGAAAGTAATTTTAAAAGTAGATGCCTATTTCTAATTCTATTGTGAGGTTATAGTAGAAAAGTTGTTCAAACAGAACATGTATCCATAAACTACCATGATATAAGAAAGATCGAATGGATATGCAATTTTTAGCATCCAAATTTTATAAAATATTGATTATTATAAAATAGAAGATGTTTTTGCTTCAAAAAAAATGCATAAAGATATCGTTTTAAGTGATCTTTGTTGGTTTTTTTTCCATATTATTTGTTTGATTATAAAGTTTATTGTATTTATGATTTAATAATTTTTTTATATAAACATTTTCTTTATCCAACGACATATACAAAAGGGCATAAAATTCTATTTTCGCCCCGGGTAGTAAAAACCAATGGAGCGGCCCAGTCTGTGAGCCCTCTGGCTCTAACTCTGTGGACCCTCTGGTCCTAACTGTGTGGACCTTCCAGTCCTAACTCTGTAACTCTGATATATACACAACATAAATCACAGAGAAATAATGTTGTGCAACACATCAGATAAATGGCATACAAGATACTCTATTACATAACTCTAATTACCACTCAAGGTAAAGTATAGTGAGAAGATTCACCTCGGGTAACTCGGTAAACCTCAAACTCTGAAATACTACACTAGCCTCCGCCTAATCACATAAATAATTACTCTAATTAATACAACTTCTAAAGGCTAGGCTAACACCTCTCTATAAGTTCTCTAAGAAGGATAAAAGACCATTATACCTCTCTAATGGCTCATAAGTCCAAACACTGGCTAAACCCTAAAAGTCAACAAAAGTCAATCGGTCAAACTTTGACCCGACTCGTCGAGTGCACTCGTGTGACTCGGCGAGTACACCCGTGTCATGTTCACCCCTGGTCCTTCACTCGACTCGCTGAGTCAACCCTACACCTCACGGGTTATCACAGATCGCGAATCGTGGGGCAACCCGACTCGACTCGTCGAGTCCCTTATGGGCTTGGCGAGTTCCTCCCATGACAACACTCATCTGACCTCTTGAGGTTAGATCTGTTTCTCTAATCTATAGATCTGACTTCCCCATGACCAATAATCACGTAAAGGTCGAATCTTGCTACACATGCAATGCCCCTAAGGCTTATTTTGGTGAAATCTCTTCTAACATGGCAACCTATGTCTATTTTCTCCATGGAACCACAAAAAGCAGAATGGGGAAGGCTCTCTGGACCTCCATGGGTCCAGATCTGAGGTCTAGCATAGCAAAGGACCATAAACTCCACTTATCAAACTCTAAAAAGGCTATAGAAAACCCTAGATCATGGATCTTAACCCAAAATAGAAAGGAAGTTCGATTGATACCTCAAAAGTGTAGATCTGATCTTGAAAACTCTGGATCCACAGCTCCTTTGACCTCCTCTTGCTGGAAACAACTTCTCTTTTGCTAAAATCACACCAAGATTGATCAATATAGCCTTATCTCTCTCTCTCTCTCTCTCTCTCTCTCTCTCTCTCTCTCAATTCGCTCAAGCTCTCAAGGGGCACTCTCTCTGGACAGGTAGCCGCACAAGAGGGCTATAAGGTCCTTTAAATAGGGCACATGCCCGGGGATTTTGGGTTTCAATCGTCAGCACGGACTCGTCGAGTCCACTCTTACTGACTCGTCGAGTCCACTCTTACCGACTCGTCGAGTCCCCTCATTTATCAGTCAACAATACGCGATCCCACTCGACGAGTCTAGGCGTCAACTCGTCGAGTCCCTCTCTTAACTCTAGAAATAAATGATACAATATAACACCTGGAAATCCAGATGTTACATAATACTTCTACATTTGTCACATGAGTGGCTTAGATATCCACTTTTGCAAAAAACTCATTCCTAAAGATCTCCGCTAAGCCTCATTCTAAGTTTTTTCAAAGAATCCTATGTCTAGCTACCTTTGCTCCCCTATATGCAAAATAAATGAGAAGGGTCATTTGGAAACACCTTGCAAAAACCATAAGCAATAATCTATGTTGCGATGAACAATCGTGATCTAAAAACACCTTGCAAACTTGTCCATGAACTTTCTAAAAATTTTAAGAATAATAAAGATGAACTCATAATATGATGTCATGGTAATGTGAAATGGTATTGCATATATAGTAGGATTTTTATTATATTCCCCTTGCAAGTTCTTTATATAATGCCCTCCTGCCCATTTTGTCACTATCCTTTTATCATAGCCCTTTTAGGCATCTTGAACATTGGACATAGACAAGAATCAAAACATGTCAATAAGACTACCTAAAAAGATGAAACAATAAGATGATAACATCGTCCTCCACCTCTTCATTGTCAAAAGTATACTTAAAAAGTTTGTCCAGTTCAATCCAATATAACATGACACCTAGGGCATGTTTGGTTATAAAAGACTTTTTTTTTTTCTTTTCCAAGTAACACATTTTTCAGAAAATATAATCGAGTTTTCATTTTTAGTTTTCATTGAAAATTTTGAAAACACATTTGGTTGGAACCGATAGAGTCTTTTTTTTTATTATTATAGAACTTTGAAAAACTATAAAATCACTTTTTCTAATTTACTTACAATTTGGAAAACATATCAAAACTTTCATCTCATTTAAACATTTTCATGAAAAACTAGAAAATTTTCTACAACCAAACGCACTCTTAGTCTTTCATAGCAATTCAGTCCAGTTTAGTTAGGTCTAAGCAAGTAACAAACTAACAATGTTCAAAGTTCATAATTGCTTACACAAACTCATATTGTTTACAAATTTAATAACTTTACAACCATCTACTACAAATTTAAGGCTCAAGAGTGCAATGAAACAACGATTTTTACAAGGATAAATCATTAATAACATAATTAAAAAGTTTACAAATCAAATTATCCCCTCTCTTCAGCTTCCAATTCATTTGAGGACACTGGTTCTACAACAGGTGGAATACAATCCACTTTGTAGCGAAGAGCCTGTTTTTACATATCCAACAACATTAACGACATTATACATAATAACAATGATAAGGGTATTCATGTCTTTTGAGCACACACGAGAAAAAATGTTCCATGAAGTCATTTTCAAAAGAATCAAACAAACAACCAACCTTCTTGAAAAAGGTTGAATACGAATTGTCCCATACAAGTGTGTAGTTGCCAGCCATGACTGTGCAGAAATTACCCTGCAAAAAAGACATTTTTACCCTCTGAATTTACTTTTGGTTTAAATGGAAATTATAAAACCTGGAGGAAGATGTTACTTACTTGGTTAGACTCGTATCGCCTGTAGGGCAAGATAAGCTATATGAAAACAAACACAGAAAGAATGACTTAATCCAGTAACTTATATATATATATTATATATAGATAAAGTGTTTCTTTTCTCCAAAAAATTTTAAACATTATTTATTTAGACATTACATAATGAGAAAAATAAAAAAATTATAAAACATCAACTTACTGTTTTCTGTCCAGTAGAACTTGTGTGCTCCACACAAAACCCAATGTCCTGTAACAAGAAATAGACATTTTTTTCCAATATTGACCTTTTTCCTTATGTTTCTTAGTTTTAAAGAATTTGAGCTATTTGAGAATTTACACAAAAGGTCAATCATCATCTGCTAATCTTAGAGAAATTGAGACTTCTATGCAAAATCCATAGGTCATTTCACAACTTCCAAAAAAGTTTGGGCCCGTTATGAAAGAAGTGAAAGTACAGGGACTGTTTGCGTAATTTACAAAAAGTCCAAGGATTGTTTTGAAACATCCAAATAAATTCATGATTACCGTGCTTATTTTCCCTTGCAGTATGGAGAAATCCCAAGCAATGTATGAATTTACTGAGTCCACCATCAATGAAACCTAAAAGAAAAGCACACAATAATAATAATAAAAATATTAATATTAATATTAAGAGTATAATAATAACATTACTCATTGCATATTGGGAAAAGTAAACTACCTCATGAGTTCTTCCAGCAGCAACAGCAGTTTCACTATATCCATCATTTTTACTGCAGAAATCAGATTGTGTTATATATTATATATACACACACATATATATATATATATATATATATATATATATATATATATATATATATATATATATATATATATATATATAAAGATTAAAGGGAGATGAATTTACATTCCATCTATTGCACCAGCTTCTTCAGCTGTAAGAAAGAAAGGTGAATTTGCAAAAACCTCCCTGTGAATAGAGGCAAATTTACACTTCACTTAAAGATATAATGTTACTATTGATTCATTCATATATATAAAAAAAAGGAACTATTTATGATATAGAATGAAATATGAGAAAAATCGATACCCGATGAATTTCAGAAATCTTTCCAACTCAGAAACATAGACTTGAACTGCTTCTTCCAAGATGGATATTTGATGCTTCTGACTAATCACAAGAAACCAGAAAAAATATAAAACTAAATGGGACTTTTATCATATTATAAATAAAAAAAAATAAAAAGGAAAGAATTTATGATATTCTTACAGCTTAATATCTTCAAAGCGCCACCATGACAATGAAAGAAAAAGGCGAATATTGAGCACCATTTTTGTCAGGGAATACAGAGGGGGCCCATAACGATGTCGTTGCTCCTCCATGGGCCTAGTGTAAAACAAAATAAGGGCATTTATGTCTTTTGCACAAATGAGGATATGAGGGCATTCATGTCTTTTGTTACACGTGACAGGACTAGACTACACAACTAGCACAAGCTTTCTAGGACTATTGAGGGCATTCAATACAAAAAAATTGTAATTTTTGTCTAGTTGACTTTGGTCTTTGACCTGGTCAATGCATGGTTGACTATTCTTGGAAGAAAAAAAATATATACCCTTGATCATCGTTTAATTGTCTGATAAAATCCAGTAAAACCTGCAGCAAGTGAAGTAATTTATCTCATTATGACAACTTAAAAACCTTAAAACACTCAAAACTATCTTACAACAACAAAAAAAAAAAACATAAAATGAAAAAACATATAAAATATTGATATACCTGAGGCACTCCCACTAAATATTTCACAAGAGTCTTGTAGACACCTGTTGCAGAACCAAGCTGAGATAACTGTTTTCTCCTGGATAATAATAAAAAAAGTAATTACTAAAAAAGACATAAAAAACATGGATTATGAAAAAAAAAAAAAAAAAAAGGAATATTATTATTTATTAGTTTATTACCTTTCCATTTGTTGATTCCAAAGAAGGGCATAACGGGCACGTATAGTCCCACCTGAATTTACTAAAGCATCAACTTCTGCTTGCTTATTTCTTTCAGACCTTTCTCTTTGTTGTCTGATTAATGTGCCTCTGAAATCTTGTGGCATGTAGCTCATAACTGCATACATTACACATCAACATATGTTTTCAATTTCAGTATCATATATATCTTATCAATCCTTTAAACTAACCTGTGTTGAACACATTATTGGAATTTTTTGCTTGGAAGGATTCCACAAGCTTTAATGCAAATTCAAATTTATCATTTAGTTGTTTAAGAACTTGAGCAAGTTCAATGTCTTCTGGTGTGGACTGTTTTTGAAGCTGCCAACAGCAACAAAAATACAAAAAGATAAAAGGTGAGATGGGATTTGAAAATAAATAAATAAAAGAATTTGTATCTCACAGATTTTGGCCAATGAGAGCTTTGAAGCAAGAAAAGAATTTCTTCAATGTGTTCCCGATTCTTCCACATGTTCTCATCTAGTTTGTGTGGTGGTTGGGACTCTGCTTCTTGAACCAATAATCTTTCCCCTGAAACATATCAATTTATAAGTAATAAAAAGGAAAAATACCACATCATGGATCATAGTCTAAACCAATAATCTTTCCCCTACATGTTCACTATGCCTCTTGAAAAGAAACATTCTCAAAGAATGTCTAATCCTTCAATCAAGACAAGAACAAATGAAGTATAATTAGGCATACAATAGAAATTTGAATGGTAATTTAGAAATTGTTTCCAGGAACATCATAATCACTCCACCAGTTTGCAGCATAACTTATACAGTAGAAAAGGTGGATTCTTGGTGTCACCAAGAACACCACAACCAATAAGAAGGTCATGTATGATGTATGAAAGGCAGCCCCCAGGATTCTCTATATATCAAACCCATGTAAAAGACGAAATCAAAAGCATTCCCTGAGCCAAATCTAACAAATAAAGGTACCCAGAAAGGTAATTCACGGAAATTGGCTCCATTTTCACTAAAGGGGGAATAACATGTACAATAAAGTGATAAACGATTATTACCTTCAGGAAGAGGAGGAGAATCCTTATGGAGATCGTTGGACATGTTGTGAAGCTCGTCGGAAAGACGAGAGACGTCGGACACAATCGGAGAAAATGGGTATTTATCGTAGTAAGAGGAAAGAAAAGCCCGGGTTATGGGGACCATGCCATTCGTGGAAGCCATTTACTTGACAAATTGAGGACTAGTGCTTGCAATTGTGATGGATCCGATCGGGGTCTCCCTTTACTGTTGCAGTTGCAATTGATCTTGCTCTTCAAGTGCAGTGGGGATGATGCAATTCTTCACCGATCGTCTGCGGGATAAATGTTGGAAGTTTCGGGAGATTGAAGTCCGAAGAAAAGGAAAATTAAATGATACGTTAATCACCTGCGTCTGCGTGTGCGTCTGAAGGCTGAAGCGGCGGATGATGACGGCCGGATATATGAGATAATGACCGACCTTGCCCTGACCAACACGACTTTGACGGCGTCTTTGTTTTCTTTTTACTTTGACCAACACTGATATTCTATTTTCTATGTTTAACTTGTGTTTTTCAATAAGAAAAATACAATTTAATTATGTAAAATATTTTAAACCTAAACATAATATAATATAATATAATATAAATTAATAAATAACTCTCCCATTTGTTCGTTTTGTTTCATTTATCCGATAAGTAATCTTCTAGTAATTCACAAGTTTTTTCCAAAAAAAGAAAACTTCTCACGTGTTACAAAAAAAAAAAAAAAAATTACAATTATGTTATAGGGTTTAAAAGGCATTTAAAAATCTGAAAGGTGGTAATTAGGTGATAAATTTTTAATTAATAATAAGAGATAACGACTTAAAAGAGTAATGTATTTTTTGTTTTGTATATATTTGATCACTGATTTTTTTCTTCATATTTACGGATTAAACTTGTTTTTTGTCTATAGTTTACCCTTATGACCGGTTGGTATGGGTTTAGCCGGTTTTCGGCGGTCTTTGCATCTCTAGCGATACTCCTGTCAAGTTCTCCGATGAGTTTTCGATCATCTTCTCCAACAAACAATGTTTTTTTTCCAACATTCTTCTTCGGTAATCTTCTATCCGTTTATTTTCTATTCTACAAAGCTCGATTTCTTGTATGAACTTGATTTTAGATTCAAGTTCATGTGTGTCTTCTTGAACAGAAATGGAAATGAGTTCTAGAGATAAGAGTGTTCAAATGTGTTGTTCCAAAATCTACTTTAGAAAAGAAAGAAGAGAGAAGTGTATGTGTGTTGTTCCAAAATCGAGCATGAACACACACATATTTGATAATCGCTCCAGAAACCGAGAAATCGATACACATACACACAAACACTTCTGGAGATCGTTTGATTTCTGGGAAGAAGATGAAGATCTACAAACCTTGAAAGATCATTTTGTTAGCATATATGTTATTAACTCACATGTTTATATGCCCTTTAGGCTTTAGCCCATTAGGGTTTTGTCTTAACTAGTATTTATTCTCCTCTTTCTTCTTTGTAGTCTTTCTGCTTTTCATTGAGAATCTTGTAATTTCTCTCTTTCAATAATCATATGGCAATATTATCATGGTATCAGTGCGGAGGTTTGTGTAACGTCCCAGAAATTTCATTTTTAAATTAATAAAACGATAATCCAAAACATTGGCATACAACCAAAATGGATCAAAGTGTATCACTACATCATAAAATATAAGAGTAAATCATAAAATGTGGAATGAGGTGGTGTGTGTTCTATAATCATCCTGGGCTCTTCCCTTTCGAACCAGAAGTATCTTAAACATAAACTGAAAACCGTAAGCACAAAGCTTAGTGAGTTCCCCAAAATACCATATATCATACATAATAAATACATACTGGGCCCCCGTCCTTCATTGGGCCTCGTCCGACATCGAGTCCCACCTGGCCTCGGGTCCCGCCCAACATCGAGCCCCGCTAGGTTTATAGATATGTCAATCATCAGGCCCCGCCTGGTACACATATGAACATATAAACATATAATCATACTCATGCGCTAACCACAAAGATAAAAGAATACAATACAATCATCGGGACTCGCCCGACATCAAGCCCTGCTCCGGTATACATGTAACACCCGTAGATTAGGGCTAGTCAATTTGAGGACAATAAGCGTCAAAAACGACTTTTTGATGGAAGATTATTTTGAAGGAATAATCTTAACTAAGTTGTAGTATATGTTACAAGGATTCTGTACCTATAAAGAATGCCAAAATCCGAGTTATAACGAAGAAGTTATGACCTGTCGAAGTTTCGCGACAGATTCGGCACGACGCTGAATGACGTAAAAAGTGAATTTACGTTAGAGCGATATTTAGCCTTATTGATCTAAACGAAAGTCGTAGAGTTCGTTAAACCATGAGCATGCATAAAAAGAACGTCCAAATCTAACTTCGTATGAGAAAGTTATGATTTTTCTAAGTTTCGACTTAGCGGTATGCAGCCCGAATACTCGATTTGAGATCGAGCGGTTTTTAGTCGAAACAATCTAAACGAGAATCGAAGATATTGTTGATAGTAATGCAACGGTAAAAAGAAAGACGAAAACGGACGTCGGATGAAGAAGTTATGAATTTATAACGGAGTTTTCTTGTCCAGGCCTACTAAAAATAAATAATAAAAATAAATTCAAAATTAGCTTACGGAGTCTAAACGAAAGTTGTAGAGCGTAGTCTCAACTAGGTGTGGATATAAAGAACGTCGAAAACGGAGTTCGTATGAGGAAGATATGAATTTTTGAAGTTTATTAAATAATTAAAATATTAAATTCAATTATAAATTTCGATATTATCCAAAGGAGGGAGTCAGCGACCTTATCCAGGTTACGCCCAACGTAACTAAAGATTACGCCTAGCGTAATTCAGGGTTTTAGCCCCTATAAATAGATGTCGAGTGCAACCGAGTTTTGGTGCTCCATTCTTCCATTTCTCTCGTGTTTTTACCTCGTTTTGCGTGCAAGAAATACCTCGAAGCCCCGGTATCATTCCCGAGACCCGAAGCAAGTCCTGAAGCCCCGAAGATCCCGAGAAGTGAAATTTCCGAGCCGAAGCTCTGCCTGCGAGAAGCCAATTTTTGTGAAGATCTTCCAGATCTGCTGAAGAATATTACTTCTACAAGCCATAGTGTTGTCCGATCATCTTCTGATCAGCTGAGTGTATAGTTACTTTCTTCTAACACATAAATATAAAGTATTAGCTATGAAATACGTGATATGTGTTATATATTATTTGTCTATTTGAGATGGGCTTGGAGTTGATGTTTTTATACAGGTGTTAAATGATTTAAACTGTGTTTATATTTATATCTACAAAAAAAATGTTGGGTAGAACTTGGGTAGATAGAATAGTAGGTGACGATGCGACCTCGTGCCTATTGAGTAAAACCTTGGTGACGATGTGACTTCGTGCCTATTTGATAAACCTTGGTGACGATGTGACTTCGTGCCTGTTGTGTAAACCCTAGTGACTATGAGACGTAGTGCCTATCGTATGAACCCTTGTGACTATGTGACGTAGTGCATGTTGTATAAACCGTGGTAGCAAATGGACTTTGTGCTAGTTCCTTAGGTAAATCCTTAGGAATGAATGAATGAAGGATAGTTGGTTCTTAGGGTAAACCCTTGAGAAAATAAAGGAGATATGGGGATGGGTATTTGGGTTGATTGTTTGATAATTGAATATAATAAATGTATTATTGTGGGTTGAAAACCCTATATGCTCACCAGGCTCCCAAGCCTGAGCCACTCAGTTTTCTTTGCATTACAGGTAATGGCACAAGGGTATAAGTTGGTGGACTTGACGAAAGATTTTGGATTATAGATCAGTAGTTATAAATAACTGTTGTAAGGTCTATTTTATATTGTTTATGCTTTTGGTCTGTATCGGAACATGACATCCCGAGGTTTTATTATTTAATGAAAATACATTCTCTTGAGAAACATTTTGATAAATTTTATCATATTTTGTTTTGGGAACAAATTCTGCAACTCTTTTAATCAAAGGATTACTCTGATTTTATAAAACAAAGCATAAACAAATCGGTCTTTTCTGGCCGTGAAATTGGGGATGTCACAATACATACCAACGCATAACACATTCAATATTCATGCATACATCTAGCATCCTAACATAATAAATCATGGGTCGACATTGGTGCATTCGACCCGCTAAACACAGTGAGGAAACTCACCTCAAGCTGGTGGGTATCTCTTAGATAAATCTCTGTCTGTTGGTCCGATAAAATCCCCGCACTATCAGCATAAAATAACATCCAATTAATAATTGGATTCCGACCCATAACTAAGAGTCTAAACTAGGGTAAAAGACCATTTACCCTTTTCCTAACTTATCCCAAGGCTAAGGACCAAACCAACTACACAAAAGGCCCAATTCCAAAATGGCCACCCAAAGCCCAGTTATGGCCCAATCTTCCAAATTTGGCCCAAATCCCTTCGTGGGCCTTCATCCGAAAGAACCCAATATAAGAGAATTAACCCAAAAATAGAAACCTGATGGCCCAACAAGACCCTAATCTCCTAAGGTCCAAACATGGGCCGAAAACCGAGAAGCCCAAATCCAAAGCCCACCTGTTGAGTACGCGGGGCATACTCAGCTTGTACGCTTAGTGTATACCCTCTGGGGCTAGTACGTATAACGTACCAGCTTGGTACGCACAACATACTCCCCAGTTGGCAACCCTAATTCATTAAGAACTTAATCCATTGAGACCTCAAGCCAAACTCTCATATCTGCTTCTATAAGACCACTTATCATGTAAAGTTGGCAACTTTACACATATTCATGGCTTAATGGGGCTCAAGAGCTCAAAAAGATCTTAACAAAGGTCATAACATATGCATGGTTCAAGATACACCATAAAGCTTGCATTTTTATGAACAAGAGGACCGAAAGAAGTCTAGATTTAACACTAATACTTCTAGAGTGAGTCAAGAAGCTCATCAATCACTCCAAGGGCTCAAAATGCATAAAATAACAACATAACTAGATCTTGCATCATGGATCATCAAGATGCAATCTTTTTACCTCAAAAATCTTACAAATGATGAGCTAACCCCGGATCTTCAAGCTTAAGATATCTGACCAAGTGATCCACTTCTTATTCTCATTCACAAACTACCAATAAACACTTTTCAAGGCTCAAAACTCACAAAAACACACTAGGTTTTCATATTCAGGACAAAGGAAGGTGGAGGTTGGCTAAACATGACCAAATGAGGCTATCATAAGGTTTAAATGGGGTGCAAACCCTAAAAATTAGGGTTTCACTCATGCTTACGTACGCCATGTGTACTCCACGTACACCCTACGTACGTGGTTAAGACCCGCGATCTAGAATTGCACCAGTACGCCCAACCCACTCCAACTTTCCTGAAGTTGGAAAATATGCCCCTATGGACCAATTCTGCAAAACATTAACACACCAAGGATCTAAACTGAAAAGCACTTTGAATTGGGTGTTACAATTCTCCCTCACTTAAATTAGATTTCTTCCTCGAAATCATTCCTTACCATCCCAGGTACACCAGCTAGCTGGAACAATTCTACCACAACTCCGATGGGAACCGAGTAAGGAACCCTGGGCATACAACATTCTTCTAAAATGCAACCGAACCCAACCTTAGCAGGGCTCCCAAATCCCGACGATGAACGGATCCTTACTCAACTTAAATTAACCCTGAAGTATAACCATTTCTACTCTACCCAAAATCTGAAATTTTAAAAACTTGTCTAACTCCCTGATAGACAGCCCATACTGAACCACTGCTAATTCAACTCCATTTTGCATTTCAAATTGATTCAACTTCTTGTTACCTAGTTGTTTCCTCCAAAAAACAGAATCACCAACCATTCGCTACTGCTAGAAAATTTTCACTTGATAAAAAGGGATTAGATAATCCTTCGAGTAAAAGACTCGTCCTGAAGTTAAACGAATCCATGAACATAATGAGCAACAAGATACAATCTGGGAGTTAAACCTTCTAGTGCTGAACAAGTCACTGATTCCTTAACTGCCGAACCGATATGCTACTGCTATAATTCTGAAGTCTTATAACTTTCCAGACCCACACACAGGTAGAACCATTCCAAAGCACAATCACAAGGGCTTTTTCTACCAGCGGAACTGAAAACATCCATTTTTGACCCTGAAACCTTCAGCTAATGCCCTTGGCATACATATTCCTTAATTCATATCTTTCTGAAATAAAGATCTTGTGTATATACACTCACGATTCCCAACGCGAGTCTCAACCTAAAGACAACTAGGTACATAACTCGTAACCTGAGATCTAAGGATTTACACTTGCATTTCACTTAAAATCTTCTTATTCGCGACAACCATTCACTAAACCGGGACATAAAAATCCCCAAACCACCGCTGAGACTGCTAGTCTCACACCTAGTCTAGCCATGAGGTTCTTGAGAGTCCAACTGATAAGGCTATCCTAGCCTATGCATCACCCTTTTTCCACTCACTGACCATATAACCATTCCACTAAAACCATGATCCAATACCTTGACCCAACCGGTCTCTACCAGGTCTCACCTGCACAGCCATAATCATGCAAGCCTCACCCATGGGTCTCACCCAATCTATACCAACGAATGGGCCTCGCCCACGGGTCTCACCCAATCGAGAGCTACACCGGCCTAACCTCGCCTCGGACCCCAATGGTCCTCCTCTTATTATAGAGAAATGATCTCCGACAATACTGTCTGCCTTACCCAAGGCACGAACCAATCCTCCCTTATACTAACAACCCCCAATGATGGTCTATCTCAATCTGGTGAATAATACGATCCCATCGCAGACTTACAACATTTCCACAACTGTCTAATATCCTGTTGAATGCTATGGATACCTCATAGTCTTAGAAAACTCCCATGCTATCTTCCAATCTAGTGAATGCTACGGCCACCCCGCAGTCTTACAACACCTCAGTTCCATCATGGACACCGCCCATGGTTTTACCATACCAACCCCAATCATCCTACATCAAACCCACATCCAACTGAATCCCAATCAGATGTTCGGGTCATGTTTCAAACCCCCAAAACCTTCATTAAACATTAACAAATAGTGAGTCTCTAACACAACCCTTGACCTGGATCCATCCGCATGTCTGCTATACCATAAATGTGACAACCCGAAATTTCTATTTGTACAAACCCTACAGTCAAGCACTTCGATTAAAAGTCAAACTCATTTCTGCTAAGTTTTAGCTCGGTTTAGAGTCCGTTTGGGTGATTTAATCTTAATTCTTCAAAAGAACGAACGAGAGGAAGTACCTTCTAGAGTTTTTGGTGTAACAATCAAACATTAAACACCTTAACATGGTGTTTACGGCCAAACTTGGGGAGTTTGGGCCGTAAACTCCCTTATGGTCATGAACTCATGCTTAAGGCATGAGTTTACTCCTTTCCTTCTTCATTTCTCACTTCCAAGTTCAAGAACATCAACATTCTCTCTCAAGTATCATCATATCTTCATCCAAATCTTCCAAAAATGTAAGTGTTTCTTCTCTTGATTTGTTGTTATAACACTTCATCTAGTAGTTATACATGATTTCATCCATGAAATCTTCTCTTTTGCCTAGATCTTCAAGTGTTCTTCAAAACACCAAGAACACACACTAGTGTTCTTGGACCTTAAACACTCTTACAAGCTTCCTATAAGTAAGTACACTCCTCTTAACTAGTTATATGCTTGGATTACTTGTTAAACCATTGAAAAACACCAAGAATGCCCAATAGCACATGGGTTTGCGGCCAAGGCAATTTCCTTGGGCCATAAACACCATTAGGTGTTGCATATGTGCCACCATTGCTTCCTAGGGCTTGGATATTGGACTAGAACCCTTCATACTTGAGCTATAGACCTTAAACTTCGAAATGGTAGGAGTTACCATGGGTTTACGGCCGTAAACCCACTAGGACTGTAAACCCTAGGCCGTAAACTCCATGGGAGTTGGTCCTTGGGCCGTGAACTCTAAAGCAATGCCTTACAACCCTTAAATACAACCCTTTTGTACTTATAACACTAGAATCAAAGTGTTTTCCATGTTCTAGGGTGTCTATACTTGTTTGATTAGAGGTATAATCACTAATTAGATACATATATGTGTCATTATATGCTAAATAGGATCCGTGTGTGCTCAAGTCTTCATGTGACTCTTAGCATCCTATCTCGATCTTACACTCGTATCACTCACTTCAGGTGAGTTCATACCCCTTAAATTATCTTTTAAATGATTTTAAATGCTTTTATGGGGGGGGGGGATACAAGTAGAAAGCATGTTAGTTATATAATCAATCACATGTGATTTCTTATACTTTAAAATGATTTCAAACAAAGGATTTCATACACTTCAACTGTATTTCAAATAAATGATTTCTTATACTTTAAAACTGACATCAAGTCATTATTATTTATTGTTAAACTCTTTAAAATGTATTACAAAACATCTTTTAAAAGTTTTAGTTTCATCATTCACTTAACCCTTTGTATAAGTTGAGCAATGGGTTTACATTCATACTTAGTAACAATTCAAGACGTACATATAAATTATTATAGGTATAATTTATGATTCATAGAACATTGTTGCACAACTCAAGTATACTAAAGTACATAGTATATTCAACAACAAGTTAAGAATACTAGTAAAGAACATACTATCAATCATTCATTTCAGAATGATTGGGTTTTCATAACTAAAATACATGTAATGTTTATATACTTTTAATGAGACATTTGATACAGGTTGTTTAATTCATTTTAAACAATATAGTTAAGTCTTGATATTATAACCAGAATCTCTAGCAGAGGATCGAAACAATGTTTATAGATCTATATTGGGATTGACAATCCCACACTCAGGCTGCTAGCTACAGTCAGGCATACACGCCTACAAGTGACAATTGTTATCAACAGTTTTCAATGCATTCATAGCATTGGGTCAGAGCATCTAGTCAGTATGGTTATAATAACTCATATAAAAGATATCACCAATACGTTAGTGTATAATTAGCCATGCATAAGTACAATGCCAGAACATTGAATTACAGACAGAATGAGTTTATACAAACGAAACTACTTTTCATGCAGTACAGAAAATATATGATTTTCTGGGAAACATTCATCTATTCAAAGAAACAAAAAGCATTCTCTTAACATAAATACTTATGAACTCACCAGCTTAAATGCTGATCTACGCTTTCAAAATAACTTGTATTCTCAGGTCATCAGTAGACAGGTACTGATGGCAGGTTTTGAGAAGACGGAGTACAATCAAGACTCGTCATTTATTTTGATCATTCATTTTTGGTGTCTAATACATTATAAATAACACACATGTATTATAAATTTACTATTAATGCAATGGATGATGTTGTTGCTTGTTTACTACTTTGCATTGTTATGATACTTTACATGACGTCCTCCACCCCCGGACATTTTCTGCCGTTCCGGTTTTGGGGTGTGACAATAAAGAAGATGTCAACCAGCTATTGGAAGTTTCCTGAACTCCCAACTTGCCCAACTTCAATCCAAATTGCTACTTGATTCTACTTCCCTCCCGACAGGGATGTAAAAGTCATCCTAGTTTCACACCTGATTCAACTTCCGGAATTCTAAATGATTCTCCCCCTAGATTCGACAAAGCTCTCCCAAACCACAAAATTTGATGGATTCCTAACTCATCTTACCTTCTTATAACTCAAACCTCCAACGACCTATGCTAACCAATACTAGCGTTCCATTACTAACCAAACTCGATGATCGCACCACTCTTGAAATCCAGACAAATGCTCCCCAAAATCTCAGCAAGTCCAATAACCCCAATCGTTTGCCATGATACAACACCAAATCCTGGTGACAAAGACCATAACCCTTGCTCCAAAGTGGCGAATCTTCACTCCAAATTCCCATCCTCAAAAGGATCTTTGAATTCTAACCATATTCAACCCTTGCGATTATGAAATTCCCCCGGCACTTCCAACGACCAAACAAACTCTTACGGTTGCCTCATTCATCTTCTTGATATCGCTCCTTCCCTAGCAGCGGTAAGATTGGACCTAAAGGTCATGCCATAGACGACTGTAGTCCTACCTGAACAAATGCTTTCATATCCGAACTTCGACTTTGTTTAAGAACTAGCCAATTGATCCAACCATAGACCTTCCAAACAGTACCCCTGAATTGACCCCATCAAAGAACCTGAACAACACATGAACAAACTGAATTCCGCACAACAATATGTGACGCACTAATGACTCTTGGCATGCAAAATGGCATATAACAGTTCTCGATGATATAACCTAGGAAATAATAGATAACTAAACTAGAGATAATGCTTACCCATATCCAAACAAGATTCCAATGCAATATAAATACTGATAATAATCAAGAGGAAAGAAAAAGATACTCTAACCGTAATAGCATCTGATAAAATCCTGACCTCCCATTCTTGCTAAAGCACCTGCGATGGAACCCGAGTTGCCCCAACCACTAAGCATGGGCAATTCTCCCTGATATGGACATGCTGGTGACAACGATGACACAATTATTCCTCCAGGGTGCATTCTTGGTAGAGGTGACCCTTTTATCCGCATATGCCACATTTAGACTTGTCGCACATACGCTCATGTTCTCCTTCATCCTTTGCGTAAACATCATGGCCCCTCGGGCCTCCAACGCTAGACATGGAAACATCCAACTGCTTAGATGTTGTTGGCTGAGTTGGACCATGAGTCTGATTCCTCTTCCCCGGTCTCCTCTCCAAACCAATCTCTTGTTCCTGAGTCACCTCAACCACCCCATCAACCGCCTGAACAGCCAAGATCCAACCCTTGAACCTGACGACGAATCTATCAACGACACGACTAATGATGTCGGGTAAATCCTCACGTAAATCTCATGAAACCTCGGTAGTAATCTAATCATGAGATCAATCTCCTGGAAGGCATGATGCATAACCCACTCCTGATCCCTCATGACAAGAGCTAGTAGTAGGATCCTCCATCCCGAATGATTCTAGAGCTCCACAAGCCTTGAGTTCCTGATGGTCTCCCAACTATCTTGCTACAACCTCGGTCTAAAAAGCCTCGAGACGACCATCTAAGAGTTCCAAAATCCCCTCATTGACTAAACCAAAGATCATAGGAATCCGCTTCAAAATACCGCAGGTAATCTCTGACGAGATGAACTCCCACATCCACTCATCAATACGCTCAGTACCTGCTCATGAGCTTGAACCCGAACCCGGACCTCCTTCCTGAGTGCTTATCACCATTTTGAAAAGCAACCATGCAAATGATCAGAACATATCCAAGAATCCTCATCCCATAGGCTTCCTAGATTCTCCAAGACTCTCCCTGATTCAACTATGGATCATGTGCTTTCAGTAGTACGGGCCCAATACTACCTCCCACAACTATCCATACTTTCCTCAAGAATCATCCTGGATCCTCTAAGTAACCTTCTCAAATCGATACTGTAAACACTCGCTAAAACAGTGCGACTAAACCCACTGAAACACTTCCAAGGTTTTCCTGGGTTTTTGATCTCACCCTGCCATCGGCTACTGAAAAACTCCCCATAGTGTCAGTTAACCACCTCATGAATACAATCACATGAAACAAAACTTAGCTAATCCTTTAAGTAAAAAACTCATCCCTACAACGGTTAGACTCAAACGAGAGATGCGCAATAGGGTCAAATTCATCACTTTGAGATTATCCAACCTTTGACGCATGTGACTTAACATATTCACTTAATAGCTAGCTCACATCACTTAAGAGTTCCACAAAGCACAAAGCAAGCAGCATCCGTATAGTAGCACTCCAATCCATGGCATAACAAAGGAACATTCAGACTCACATACTACAACTCATGCTAGGAACTTCCACTCTCACTGTCGGTTGCAATATGCATGCAAATTATACACAATACAAGATCAAATAGACTGTCAAATACAAGACTCTACCCGAACACAACCAAACGAGGAACAAGAAATAAGTCCAAATCAATCATTCTAGGGCTATATGATCCTAATTGTATACAATTTATAAAGCATACACCTAGAAATTACTGATACCAATAGATATTCCCAATCTAGCATAGCATCCAATGCTTCCTAGGCTACAAGGCATCAAATATCAAGCCAATATATCATGCAATTCCTAAAAGTATCCATAGCCTTATCCTAGCATGCAAACATATATTATATAACATATCATCATTTATGGGTATTATGGGATTCACTTACTTGAGTTCGGCTAATTATATGCATCACACCCCCTTTGCCTTTATAAAATCCTTTTAGAAGTTTATTCTCTTTCTTGAAATCATTTTAGAAACTCATTTCTTTCAAAATATTATCAGTTCCTCAGTTTGAGTTCAGACATACATGAGAGTGTGCCTAAATCCCTCAAACCATGGCTTTAATACCAACTTGTAACGTCCCAAAAATAAGACCCAAAAATTTTCATTTTTAAATTAATAAAACTGTAATCCAAAACATTGTCATACAACCAAAATGGACCAAAGTATATACTACATCATAAAATATCAGAGTAAATCACAAAATGCAGAATGAGGTGGTGTGTACTCTGCAATCATCCCGGGATCTTCCTTTTCAAACCAGAAGTACCCGAAACATAAACTGAAAACTGTAAGCGCAAAGCTTTGTGAGTTCCCCAAAATACCACATACCATACATAATAAATACATACTGGGCCCCCTTCCTTCATCGGGCCTCGCCCGACATCGAGTCCCACCCTGCCTCGGCCCCGTTCGGTTTATAAATTTATCAATCATCAGGCCCACCTAGTATCGGGCCTCGCCCGGTACTCATATGAACATATAAACATATAATCATCCAAACACATGTGATAATCACAAATACAATAACATACTATACATTCATTGGGCCTCGCCCATCATCGAGCCATGCTCGGTATACATACCAATGCATAACAGATGCAAGAGTCATGCAGACATCTACCACGCTAACATAATAAACCATGGGCCAACATTGGTGCCTTCGGCCTGCTAAACGTAGTGAAGAAACTCACCTCAAGCTGCTGAGTATCTCTCAAATAAATCTCTGTCTGCTAGTCCGATAAAATCCCTACGCTATCATCATAAAATAACATCCAGTTAATAATTGGATTCCGATCCATAACTAAGAGTCTAAACTAGGGTAAAAGACCATTTTACCCTTTTCCTAACTTGGCCCAAGGCCAAGGCCCAAACCAACTACACAAAAGGCCCAATTCCAAAATGGTCACCCAAAGCCCAATTATGGCCCAATCTTCTAAATTGGGCCCAAATCCCTTCGTGGGCCTTCATTAAAAAGAACCCAATATAAAAGCATCAACCCAAAAATAGAAACCTAATGGCACAACAAGACCCTAATCTCTTAAGGTCCAAACATGGGTCAAAAACCGAGAAGCCTAAATCCAAAGCTCGTCTGCTAGGTATGCAGGGCATACTTAGCTTGTACGGTTAGCGTACACCCACTGGGGCTAATACGTGTAACTTACCAACTTGGTATGCCCACGTACTCCCCAGTTGGCCACCCCAATTAATTAAGCACTTAATTCATTGAGACCTCAATCCAAACTCTTAGATATGATTCTATAAGACCACTTATCACGTAAAGTTGGCAAATTTACACACATGCATGGATTAATGGGGCTCAAGAGCTCAAAAAGAGCTTAACATAGGTCTTAACACATGCATGGTTCAAGATACATCATAAAGTTTGTATTTTTATGAACAAAGGGACCAAAAGAAGTCTAGATCTAACACCAATACTTCTGGAGTGATTCAAGAAGCTCATTAGTCACTCCAAGGACTCAAAATGCATAAAATAACATCATAACTAGATCTAGCATCATGGATCATCAAGATGTGAGATTTTTACCTCAAAAATCTTACAAATTATGAGTTAACCTTGAATCTTCAAGCTCAAGACACCTATCCAAGTGATCTACTTCTTCTTATCCTTCACAAACCACCAATAAACACTCTTTAAGGCTTAAAACTCACAAAAACATACTAGGGTTTCGACTTCAGGATAAAGGAAGGTGGAGGCTGGCTAAAAACTACCAAATGAGGCTATCATAAGGTTTAAATAAGGTGCAAACCCTAAACATAGGGTTTCACTCATGCTCACGTACGCCATGCATACTATACATATGCCCCGCATACGTGGTTATGAACCGTAATCCAGAATTGCACCAATATGCCCAATGTACTCCAATTTTCCTAATGTTTGCAAATCTGCCCCTAGGGACCAATTTTACAAAACATTAACACACCAAGGGTCTAAACTAAAAAGTACTTTGAATCGGGTGTTACAGTTTGATACATTGTTAGAAGGTTTTGTAGCAGTCATTTGATGCGCGGATCGAACTCCATGCTGAGTTCCCTTGGGAGTTACGAGGGGCAGCGTGTCCCTATGCAGGGGTTGTTGGTATTCGTTACTGTAGCTATCTCATCTTTCAATATGTTTGATGCCTCTTTGATGCTGATGTTTGTTTGTTTGTTGATATCAATTTGTTGTTGCTATTAGTTTTTTTTGTTGATGTTCGATCTCTTGTTGTTCGACTGGTTGCATCCGTTGGTTTGTTTCTCTTCTCATTCTCAGATTGCTTATGTATTGTTGTGGTTATTTATCCGTTGCCAACATGATTGGAATGTATGATTCCCTTCATTCAATCAGTACTCGGCCAAATGGAAAGAATTATACATATTGGAGTTATGTTATTAAGAACTTTCTCATGGGAAGATTTTGTGGGGCTATGTCATTGGGACTAAAGTCAAACCCACGGTGTCTCAAGCTAAGAATTTTGATTTGTTGGTTGATACTTGGGAAACTGATAACTCCGAGGTCATTACTTAGATTAACAATTCTTTCATATGATCTATTGGTATGCAATTGGCTAAATATGACACAACAAAGGAAGTTTGGAATCACTTGGAGAGATTGTATACTCAGTCCAACTTTGCTAAAAAGTATCAGTTGGAATGATCTTCGTGCCCTTCAAGAAAATAACCAGAGTATTCAAGATTTATATGTTGCTATGTCTGATTTGTGGGATCAATTGGGTCATACCGAATCTAAAGAGTTAAAAGTTTTTGAGCCTTATATTGTTAAGAGGAAAGAACAATGGTTGGTCCAACTTTTTATGGCCTTGCATTCTGACTTTGAAGGCCTACGTGGAACGATTCTTCATTGCTCCCCCTTTCCCTGGTGGATTATGTTGTTCATGAGCTGATTGCTGAAGAGAATCATATCAAATTGCACGTGGATAAAAGGGTTTAAAGCAACCTCGCTTCCCACTTCCACTCCTGATGTGCTTGTTGTTTCATATAATCAGTCTCGACAAACTCCAAGGGTTGCTTATGATGAGTGTGCATTCTGTAAATAGAAAAATCATTGGAAAGCTCAGTGTCCATTGTTTGTTAAGAAAGGTAAATCTGGTCAGCCTTAGTCAAGACAACATAATAGGTTTGGTGAACAAAAGTTTCAGCTACATTCCTATGATACTCATCCATGGACACCTAGTCCTCCACAGTTTGATTCTACTGCTACACCACAAGTTGACAAAAAATCTGTTGGAAACATGTGTGACAACCCAAAGTTTATTCCATCGTCGTAACCCATTCTGTCCATAAAAACTCATCTTTTGCGAACTGTCCCAATTACGTTTTTGGATTAAGTCACTTAAGTTAAGACTTTTATTATGACCTCGTAAGTATCCAAACCCATTAGAAAAACATGAGAACGCCCCAAATTATTATTTGGAAATTTTTTAGTTACGACCACGTCGGGTTACAACAATTAAATCGGGTACGACCAAAAGCCCTGTCTAACATCAATATTGATGGGTTTTAGCCATAAGAACTTTCCTATGTGCGCATGCAAAACCCTAATGCTTGGATCTAGGCTTTCTAATTAAACATGCTTTGAATCCAAGACTTCTAATAACTAATTGGGTATAAGAACAATACAAAATCAGATCTAGAAGTTTACCTTTGAATCTCTTGTTTGATCTTGTTGTCTTGGAGCTCTAGAGTCACAATTGTCACTCCTCTAATGGCTTACAAACACCAACTAGCAAAGAGAATGATTTGAGAGAGATTAGGAAGAAATCGGCCAGGGGTTCTTTTCCTTTGAAGAGATGCCGATTTCCCTTGCTCAAGAGGTCTATTTATACTTGTAGACCCCTAGGGTTTCACCTTTAAACCCTAGCTGGATAATCTTTCCTTAAAGCAATCCAAATCCTTACCTTAGATAAGCCTTGGACGATTTTGAGCTATCCTAAGCCCTAGAATCCGTCCATCCCTTATCCCTTAAGGATTTACAGTCTAAAGTGTAACTATCAAACAATTGACAGTTTATACCCTCTTATTTAATTAATCTCTTTAAGTCACCAAATTAATACTAATTAATTTATGACTTATATTAATCAAATAACAATATTATTATTCATTATATTATTCTCATAATATATCAATAATATTTAATCTCTCATAATAAATCATCCTATCAAGTTGCTATGGTGAAGGCAACCCAAAAGGACTATGCACAATCGGGTCAAATGCTTGCCTAATATAGTTGCAGCCTTAGACATTATTCCAACAGTCTCCCACTTGGATAAGTCTAGTAACTATATGCACAAGTACAATTCGATTTGCAATCGTAGCTCTCAAAGACGCTGTCAAACTTTGATCTAATCAATCTTGTCCTTTAGATAAGGGATCGTACAATCCTCTGTTAGATATCATGCTGACAATTCTATGGAATGATTAGTCAAGCATTTAGGTTTCTCGATCTCTGATTTATTCGACATAGAACTTAATCGAACACATCAATTCAGTTCTGACCAGGCCCGGCATATAAGTCAAATCAAATCATCGAGCGGCCGAGATATCGCTTTTTTCCTTCTTAGGATAAAAGTTATAGATAAACTTCGACTTATATGCATTTACTTATTCATTAATCAACTATACACAATAATGCGTTTTATAACATCGAGTTACCAATGTGTTTTCGCATTATCAATGTATAATAAATTAACAAATAACAAATCATATATCTAGTTTTTAAGACTATATGATATTATCGTCTTGCGATCACCCTTTTATATCTTATTCCATAAGGTGATTCCAGCAAGCACGGGTTTGTTCCAATGCTCAAAACCAGTTCATAAGCACTCATGAACGTTGCAACAATCTTTTGCTATGTCTAATACCATTTAGACAATCTACGCACCAATTCACGACAATCTTCATTCATATCTACTTCCAACATATGAACGATTGTGGACAATTTGAATAATTCGGTTATTCTTAATAAATTCACTTATTCTGGAAGTCAAAACATGCAAAATGAAACAATAGTTAAACAATTAACATAAGACAGTAACATTACTCATAAATAAAACTCCTTTATTTAATCATCAAATGTTAATTACATTTATCTATTACATGTTTCTAATACTATCTAATCTATGCTAATATCATCCTTCAGCCCAATACTCCTAGCATGCTGCAAGTGCTTAACCCTACTCAGTCCCTTCGTAAGCGGATCTGATGGGTTATCTTTTGATGATATCCTCTTCACTACGTGTTGTCCTTCTTCTACACGATGTCTAATAAAGTGATATTTTCTGTCGATATGTCTAGATCTACCATGATCCCTCGGTTCCTTGGTCAAGGCAACCGCTCCTTCATTATCACAGAAAATCTCCATGGGCTCCTTTATGGCAGGTACAACTCCAAGATCACCGATGAAGTTCTTCAACCATATTGCCTCCTTCGACGCTTCGCTTGCTGCAATGTACTCTGATTCGCACGTTGAATCAACTACGGTTTCCTGCTTGGAACTTTTCCAAGTCACTGCTCCTCCATTCATGGTAAAGACCCAGCCCGATTGCGAACGGTAGTTGTCCCTATCGGTCTGAAAGCTGGCGTCACTATACCTTCGCACCTTCAAGTCATCACACCCTCCGAGGACTAAGAACCATTCCTTCGTCCTCCGAAGGTACTTAAGGATATTCTTCACCGCAATCCAATGGGCTCTGCCAGGATTCCCTTGATATCTGCTAACCATGCTCAAAGCAAAGGCTACATCAGGGCGAGTACAAGTCATAGCGTACATGATTGAGCCAACTGCAGAAGCGTATGGTACTCAGCTCATTTATGCTATTTCAGCTTCGGTACTCGGACATTGAGTCTTACTCAACTTGGCATTACTTTGTATCGGTAATTCTCCCCTCTTCGAGTTTTCCATACTAAAACGTTTCAGTACCTTCTCTAAGTAAGTGTTCTGACTAAGTCCTATTAGTCTCTTACTTCTTTCTCTCACTATCCTTATTCCCAAAATGTAAGAAGCCTCTCTGAGGTCCTTCATAGTGAAGCACTTCCCAAGCCAGGACTTAACCTCCTGCAGAGTCGGGATGTCGTTTCCTATGAGTAATATGTCATCGATATACAAAACGAGGAAGCTTACTATACTCCCACTGGCTTTGACATATACACATGATTCATCTTCGCTTCGTACAAATCCAAACTCTTTGACTTTCTCATCGAAGCAAAGATTCCATCTGCGAGACGCTTGCTTAAGTCCATAAATGGACTTCTCAAGCTTACACACTCTATTCGGATGCTTCGGATCCACAAACCCCTCTGGCTGAGCCATGTAAACATCCTCGGCCAACTTTCCGTTAAGGAAGGCAGTCTTGACATCCATTTGCCAAATCTCATAATCATGAAATGCGGCAATCGCTAGCATCACTCTAATGGATTTTATCTTCGCAACTGGTGAGAAGGTCTCGTCATAGTCAACTCCGGGAGTTTGAGTAAAGCCCTTCGCGACCAATCGCGCTTTATATGTGTGTACGTTTCCATCCACATCGGTCTTCTTCTTGAAGATCCATTTGCACCCAACGGTCTTACGTCCGGGTACATTATCAACCAAATTCCAAACTTGGTTATCATACATGGATTGGATCTCGCTATCCATTGCCTCTTTCCATTTCGTAGACTTCGGGCCTGTCATGGCTTCCTTATAGCTATTAGGTTCATCAAGGTTTATTAGTGTACCATCACTAATATACGTGTCCCCTTCGGTAGTGATATGAAAACCATAAAACTGGGGTTGAACTCTAACTCTTTCGTAACGTCTAAGAGGTAAGGACTCGTCAATCGATTCAACCGGAGTTTCCTCGGGTTGAGTGTCAGCGGTAAAGGTTCCTTCATCTATCGATTCTTGAATCTCTTCAAGCTCGATTTACCTCCCACTGTCTCCTTGGCCTATGAGTTCTTGTTCTCGGAAAACTCCTCTCCTCGCAACAAAGACAACATTGTCCTTCGGTCTATAGAAGAGATATCCAAAGGATTTCTGTGGGTAGCCGATGAAAATACATCGCTCACTACGAGGTTCGAGCTTGTCGTGAGTATCTCGTCTTACGAAAGCCTCGCAACCCCAAACCTTGATATGTGCTAACGAAGGAGCTTTCCCCGTCCACATCTCGTGAGGTGTTTTGGCAACCTTCTTAGTAGGGACTCGGTTAAGGATATAGGCGGCAGTCTCTAAGGCATACCCCCAAAAAGAGATAGGTAGTGAAGCACGACTCATCATAGAGCGAACCATATCCAATAAGGTTCGATTATGTCTTTCTGCCACACCATTCAATTGTGGTGTCCTAGGTGGCATCAATTGTGAAACTATTCCACACTCCTTGAGATAATCGTGGAATTCAAGACTTAGGTATTCTCCTCCTCGATCGGATCGAAGCATCTTGATTTTCCTGCCCAATTGATTCTCCACTTCATTCTTGAACTCTTTGAATTTTTCAAAAGTTTCTGACTTTTGCTTGATTAAATAGATATACCCATATCTACTATAGTCATCGGTAAAAGTCACGTAGAAGCGGTTCCCATCCTTCGTGGTTGATATAAACGGTCCACATACATCGGTATGTATTAGGTCCAATAGACCCTCACCCCTTTCGCAAGAGCCAGCGAAGGGTGACTTAGTCATCTTTCCAAGCAAACAAGATTCGCATGTGTCATCTTCCCTAAGGTCGAATGACTCCAACACTCCATCCTTTTGGCGTTGGGCTATGCGTTTCTTGTTGACATGTCCAAGACGACAATGCCACAAGGATGCTTTATCCATACTATTGGAAGAATCTATGTTCAAAACATCATTTCCTAAGTTATCAACAATCATAACAGTTTCATATATTCCATTACATGGTATAGCTTCAAAATAAAAGACACCATTTAGATAAGCTAAAATAGAACCATTCTCATTATTAAAAGAAAATCTAAAACCTTGTCTAAACAAACCATGAAATGAAATGATGTTTCTAGCCATTTCTGGCGAATAGCAACAATTGTTCAAATCTAAACTTAAACCATTCCTAAGCACTAAAGAATACACTCCAATCTTGGTCACATGCGACGATCTTCTGTTCCCCATGATTAGATTTATTCTTCCAGCCTCCACATCCCTATTTCTTCTTAGTCCCTGCACATTAGAACAAATGTGGTAACCACAACAGGTATCAAGAACCCAAGAAATGGCATGAGACGAATCGTTAGATTTAATTGTGTATATACCTGCGAAAGATGGCTTGATCTTTCCTTCCTTGATGGCTTGCAGGTACTCTGGGCAGCTTCTCTTCCAATGTCCTATCTTGTGGCAGTGGTGGCACTCTGCCTCCTTTGGGTTAGGGCAGGGTTTAGCAGGATCAACTTTGGTCCCACTAGAAGAGGCACCATCTCGGGCTTTAACCTTACGATAGTTCTTATACGAAGCCTTCCTCTTCTTTCCCTTTCCTTGTCCAATAGCCAAGACAGGAGCAGCGGGTGGATTGGGAGTTGGTGCAACAGACTTGTCCTTGAAGTTGCTCTCAGCGACCCTCAAGAGACCTTGGAGTTTGCTTAGGGTGACCTCTTCTTTGTTCATGTGGTAGGTCATCCTAAATTGATTATAGCTTGGAGGCAAAGAGTGAAGCACCATGTCGATCGCCAAGTCTTCCCCAAAGTCAACATTCAACTTGCGAAGGCGGTCGACATACCTTTGCATCTTTTGCAGGTGCACGGTAAGAGACTCTCCATGACCCATCTTAGCGGAAATCATGTTAGTGAAAATCTCATAACGATCTTGTCTCGCGTTTTGGTGGTATCTCTCCAATAAGTCTTGATGCATCTCGTACGGGTACATGTCCTCATAGGACTTTTGGAATTCGGAGTTCATGGTGGCTATCATGATGCAATGTACCTTCGTTGCATCGCGCTCATGAGTTTCAAAAGCGGTCATTTCAGCCGGAGTAGCGATTTCAGGGTTAATTTTCTCGAGCTTCTCATCGAGGATATACTCCTTATCCTCATAGCGAGCAATGGTGCGAATGTATCTTATCCATTCGCTAAAGTTCGTCCCATCGAAAGTGAGCTTTTGACAAAGGCTCATCAATGTGAAAGAACTAGCAGCAGCGTTGTTTGCGTTCGACATCTACAAATAGAAAGGACAAAGATAGATTAGAATATGAATCCCTAATTATCACCCAATAAGAAAAATTAGGGCTAGGATCCAACAACAATATTTACATATTAGAAAACGGATGCCGTAATCCAACATGCAAATAATATGAAGGTAAGTGAATGACGATTCACTAATTCTCCACCATAAAAACATAACTTTAAGTCCTAAATGTATTGATAATTCCTAGGTTCGGATGAGATTCATTGAAACTATTCAATGGCATGTTTAAATCTCGATATGCCCCTCTTGTTTGTGACTGGGATACCGAGGATCACAAAGCGGGTGTGAATTACCATGCAAATTCACATGGTGCCTTCATTGTAACGATCACCTATTCGATGTGCCGGATTAGGGTTGATCTAATATGATAAAGGCAAGTTTCCATAAGATAAATACCAAAAAATCTCGAATCTGGCCCTTCCTGACGCTCGGACTCGCCGAGTACCCATTCTGGACTCGGCACGTCAGGCCAACTCGCCGAGTCCACTATGGGACTCGCCGAGTCCATGACTCAGAAACACAAAAATCGAATTTTGCAAATAAGATTCAAACAAACAAGCAACAATTTAATAGAAACCAATCTAGGCTCTGATACCACTGATGGGTTTTAGCCATAAGAACTTTCCTATGTGCGCATGCAAAACCCTAATGCTTGGATCTAGGCTTTCTAATTAAACATGCTTTGAATCCAAGACTTCTAATAACTAATTGGGTATAAGAACAATACAAAATCAGATCTAGAAGTTTACCTTTGAATCTTTTGTTTGATCTTGTTGTCTTGGAGCTCTAGAGTCACAATTGTCACTCCTCTAATGGCTTACAAACACCAACTAGCAAAGAGAATGATTTGACAGATATTAGGAAGAAATCGGCCAGGTGTTCTTTTCCTTTGAAGAGATGCTGATTTTCTTGCTCAAGGGGTCTATTTATACTTGTAGACTCCTAGGGTTTCACCTTTAAACCCTAGCTAGATAATCTTTCCTTAAAGCAATCCAAATCCTTACCTTAGATAAGCCTTGGACGATTTTGAGCTATCCTAAGCCCTAGAATCCGTCCATCCCTTATCCCTTAAGGATTTACAGTCTAAAGTGTAACTATCAAACAATTGACAGTTTATACCCTCTTATTTAATTAATCTCTTTAAGTCACCAAATTAATACTAATTAATTTATGACTTATATTAATCAAATAACAATATTATTATTCATTATATTATTCTCATAATATATCAATAATATTTATTCTCTCATAATAAATCATCCTATCAAGTTGCTATGGTGAAGGCAACCCAAAAGGACTATGCACAATCGGGTCAAATTCTTGCCTAATATAGTTGCAGCCTTAGACACTATTCCAACGAGTATCGGGTAGATTTCCACCGAGCCTCAAACTCAAACCATATATAAAGTAGAGTGAGCCTCATTTGAAGCCTTTTTCACTCTCTCTACTCTCTCTCCTCAAATCCAAGTCCTTGGTCCAAAATCATCCAATTCAAGCCTCAAATCGTTAAGGTAACTACCCTAACTCATAGATTAGCATCCTTAGCCTTCAAATTCGTGTTCAAATCATGGAATAGGACCAACATCATGTGTTTACGGCCCTAGAAGAGTCTTGGGCCGCAAACACACATAAAAGGGGTGTTTGAGCCCCAAAACCCTCCCAAATCACCTTTAAAGCTTAGATATGACTTAGGGGCTTTCAAGAATGGACTTGGAACACCAAAACCTTATCAATTGAGGGATGAATATGAGTTTACAGCCCAAGAACATGCTTGGACCGTAAACACCCTTTTATGGACAGTAAACTCCTTTTAAGGTGTTAAGATGCCCCTTAAACACCTCCTAAGCCTTGGAATAATGTCTAGAAGCAACCAAAAGTATGTTAGGGACCTTAATCATCAAGAAAACTACTCCCTTAGGAGTTCATGGCCGTAAACCCCCCAAGGATGGGTTCATGGGCCGTAAAATCCTATAAATGGATCAAATGGTGCCCTAACTTCATCCTATGACTTGTATATTGAGCTAGAAACACTTGTAATTGACCTGGGACCACCAAAACACAATAAGAATGGGTACAAGAGAGTTTACGGCCGTAAACTCCTATTTTACTGCCGTAAACTCCTCAAATGGTCCTTATGTTGTTCAAATTCCACTCTAATGCCTTAAAATCAAGCCTAGCATTACCCCACAATAGTTGTAAGACCATTAGGCACCCAAGAACACCCCCACCATGAGTTTACGGCCGTAAACTCATGGGGAGTTGGTCATTTGGGCCGAAAACTCCATAAGGAGTTTACTCTTGAAGAGCAAACTCCATATCCAAGCCATACACACCCTTAGATGCTACCCGGGTCACTCCTAACACTTGGTATGAAGTGTTTTCGCGTCTTGGAGTGTATATTCTCAATTAATTAGTAGTACAAATCCTAATTAGATACAAATGTGTATCTTTTCATATTACATAGGAACCTCGCACACGTTCAAGTCCCAAACTGACGTTTAGCATCCAAACCAACACATTTTTCGACCGGTGAGTTCATACCCCTACTCATTTTTCCATGTTTTTCAAATGTTTTCAGGGGGGAATACAAGCAAAATTACAAGGAGATCTTGTACTCAAATTTATTATTTCAGTTCAAATGTTTATATTATGTATGTTTTTAATATCGAAAACCGTATTAACCAATAGTTCGAATTGCAGAGTTAGCTTTCAGGCTAAATGTAGATTTCTTTATCAAATGTTATAATCTATGTACATTTTATAATTTGCGAAGGATTCATACTAATCATAAGTTAGGATTAATACTAATAAGATACGCCTCCAGATAGTAACAGAACGACAAAAGTACAGCTAGTGCACGCCTTTGGATGGCACAAAACTTCAAAATTACAGATAGTGTATGTCTTTGAATGCCACCAGAGTTTCAGAAATAATTCTAAAGTACGCCTTTGGATATCGATAGAGTTTCGAAAACATACGCCTTTGGATGTCGACAGAGCTTCGGAAATACATCTAAAGTACGCCTTTGGAAGTCACCAGAACATCGAATATACAGTTAATGTACGTCTCTGAGTTTCTCCAAAGATTCGAAATTACGGATGAGTAAAGTAGATATTCGACATTCGAGTGTAGGATAACTAGGATATCAGAATACTTAACTAATACGACAAATATGGTAGATACTAGTACACTGCATTCCGAACCAAGAACTAACCACGACTTTTAGGAAAATAAGGGTTTTTCTTGGGATAACATAACTGCTCTTAACCAAACTGTGTAACGAATGGATAACTAAACTTTCTTTACTTTTAAGAAAATATGGGATTTTCTTGGATAACGACTTTTTCAGAAAACCAAAGGAAACTTACTCTTTTTGGAAAATAAACCGCTTATGAACTCACCAGCTTTATGCTGATTTTTAAACTGCTTGTATTCTCAGGTCCACATTAGACAGGTACCCTGTGATCTTTTGGAGAAGACGGAGCGTATAGAAGACTCGTCTTAACTTTTGTTCATATAATATATATGTATAACACTTGTAACACTTTGATTTCAAACAAATGTAATGTTTTTTGTTTACTACGCTTACTATGTACATTGGTTGCGATATACATGACGTCCGCCGCCCCAGAACGTTTCCACCATCGGTTTCGGGGTGTGACAGATTGGTATCAGAGCCCTTGTTTATAGTGAACTAGTATACCAAACCTTACATGGAATAAGACTATAAACACTAAGGTGCAAAAGTGCTCTGAACTAAATGTATACTATAAAATATAAGTATTTTCAAAAATATACAAGTATACCTAATTGCCGGAATCTGTAACTTCGAGTAGAACAAAACATAAGTAAATGGGTGTTGTACGTTGCAGTTAAACCTGGGCAGTTATGTAGTCGTGTTTAGGGTCAATATAGCATGATCAACTATATTCATTCGAGACACGGCCAACATGTGCTTGGGAGTGACTGTGGTATTTAGCATGCCTAAAACTTACCCAATACCCAAACAACGAGCCGTCGTCGCAGCGAAACATGAAATACTATGGGAGTCTTTCTAGAGCCAACTTCGTTATAGAAATCCTCATTCCAGCGTTGCTCCTCAATCATTCCTTTAGTGATAGTTTATCTGCTTTGATAACTCTTTCCTGCTTTATCGCTTAACGGAATCCTTTATCTGTCTTAATGAGACATCCCCTATTCCATATCTCTTGATTCAATTCAGAGGACTTATGATCCTCTCTTTCCTGGCTATTTTAGATCAAGATGTCTCCGAGGAAAAGACCCAGCTCAAAGAACAACAATCCTCCTCCGCCACCACCTCCTCCTCAATTTGATCCCCTCATGTTTCAAGCAGCTGTTAATGCTGTTGTGGCTACTACCATATCACAAATGAACCTCGGTGGTTTAGGTGGGCAAGGAGGTGGTACTCAGCCCCAGAACCAGGAAGGTAGCCAAGGACACCGGAAGGAGTGTTCCTATAAAGACTTTATGAACACGAAACCCACACCTTCGATGACACAGTAGGTGTCATTACCCTAACTCGGTGGTTAGAGAAAATCGAATCTATCTTCGAGATCTGTGCCTGTTCAGAATCTGACAAGGTGAAATTTGCCGCCTGCACTTTCACCGATAAAGCTCTGACTTGGTGGAACGGCCGAGTCAAATCCTTAACCCTACCTGTAGCCAATGCTATGGGTTAGGAGGTCATGAAGGAACTTCTGCTTATGGAGTACTGCCCTCGGGGCGAAATGCAGAAGCTGGAGCATGAACTCTGGAACCTGAAGATGAAGGGTTCCGATATCGCCGCTTACACTTCGAGGTTTGACGACTTGGCGCTTCTTTGTCCGGGAATGGTTACCCCGGAAAGCAAAAAGATTGAGAGGTTCATATGGGGGTTGACCCAGCCAACCATGGCTAATGTATTAGCTACGAAACCAGACACATACGACAGCGCCAAATGCCTAGCGCAAACCCTGATCGACCATAGTGATGACCTAGAGGAAGCAGCCACCACTCCTGAGCCGACAGAGAGAAGTGGTGAGAAAAGAAAGTTTTGGAAGAAGAAGAAGAAGAGTCAGCCTTCACAGGAGTCCTCGAAGAAACAGCAGATAGTGGCAGTCCACGGTGCCACTACCCCTGCTGCTGTTTCTGTCGTCGGTTCCTCAGCCCAAGCACCTATCACTGGATATACTGGTATTCTTCCGTGGTGCAACCGGTGCAGTTACCACCATCGTATCCCAGGCCCATGTCATGAGAAATTTTGCAAAAACTATGGCCAAGAGGGTCACCTTGCGCGAAGCTGCAGAACACCAACCAATCAAGTCTCTGAAGAGGGTATCAGTCAGGCCTGCTACGGTTGCGGCGAAGTCGGGCATTTCAAGCGAAACTGCCCCAAGACAGTAACAACTAGCAACACTGGAAGAGTCCTAGCTATAGGACAAGATGAGGCAGCTGTCGATCCCACCGTTGCCACAGGTATACTCCTCCTCGACAGCCCTTATACTTGCAATCCTTTTTTATTATAGTGTTGAAAGAAAATCTGTTAATCATTCTTTCGAACAACTTTTAATCATAGTCCTCAATTAGTAACCGAAGCAATTAACGTCGAGATAGCTAACTGTGAGAAAGATAGCATTAGCGATAAACTTAGTTTCAGCCCTCGCATCGTTTCGTGCATCAAAGCCCAAAAGCATCTGCGAAAGGAGTGCCATGCATTCCCAGCCTATGTGATCAATGAGAAACAGGAAGTTAAAGACCTCGAGAGCATCCCCGAAGTCTGCAATTTTCCTGACGTCTTTTCCGAAGAGCTCCCAGGAATTCCTCCCAAACGCCAAGTAGAGTTTTGCATCACCCAATTCCCGTAGCAAACCCTGTAGCCAAATCTCTGTATCGATAGGCTCCAGCAGAAATGCAGAAGTTACCAAGTCAGCCTCGAGTTCATGAGAATGATGTTTCCAAGACAGCATTCAGTACTTGATATGTTCACTACGAGATCATAGTGATGCCCTTTGGTCTAACCACTTTCCCTGGTCGCGTGGTAAGCAAGGAAGGCATACACGTGGACCCGTCCAAAATCCAGGCGATAGAGAATTAGTCAGCATCGAAGACACCCACAGAGATTCATCAATTCTTGGGTCTCGCTGGCTACTATCGCAGGTTCATCCAGAATTCATTCAAAATCGTCTAACCCTTAATCACTCTGACACAGAAAGGTGTACCCTTTTGTTGGAGATTGTGTCCTGTTGAAAGTTTTACCCCGGAAAGTCATGATACGTTTTGGAAAGCGCGTAAAACATAACCCAAAGAACGTAGGACCTTTCGAAATCCTCGTTAGGATCGATCCCGTAGCTTACAAACTCCGACTACCTTCAGAACTTAGCAGCATCCATCTGGTATTCCACGCCTCCATTCTTAAGTAGTGCCTATCCGATGAAACCCTAGTAATCCCTTTGATGGGACCGAAATCAGCGAAAGTCTGAACCTCATGGAGGAACCAATCAAAATCCTAGATCGAGAGATTAAACGTACGAAACAAAGCCGTATCCCAATAACGAAAGTTCACTGGAATGCCGTGCAAGGACCCGAATTCACTTGAGAGCGCAAAAATCCGATGAAGCAGAAGTATCCGTATTTCTTTCCGAATCCATGAATTGTATCTAAAGTTTGAATTTCGGGTCGAAATTCCATCTAACGGAGGGATAATGTGACAACCTGAAGTTTATTCCATCGCTGTAACCCATTCTGTCCATAAAAACTCGTCTTTTGCGAATTGTCGCAATTACGTTTTTGGATTAAGTCACTTAAGTTAAGACTTTTATTATGACCTCGTACATATCCAAACCCATTTGAAAAATATGAGAACGCCCCAAATTATTATTTGGAAAATTTTTAGTTACGACCACGTCGGGTTACAACAATTAAATCGGGTACGACCAAAAGCCCCGTCTAACGTCAGTATCGGGTAGATTTCCACTGAGCCTCAAACTCAAACCATATATAAAGTAGAGTGAGCCTCATTTGAAGCCTTTTCACTCTCTCTCTACTCTCTCTCCTCAAATCCAAGTCCTTGGTCCAAAATCATCCAATTCAAGCCTCAAATCGTTAAGGTAACTACCCTAACTCATAGATTAGCATCCTTAGCCTTCAAATTCATGTTCAAATCATGGAATAGGACCAACATCATGTGTTTACGGCCCTAGAAGAGTCTCGGGCCGCAAACACACATAAAAGGGGTGTTTGAGCCCCAAAACCCTCCCAAATCACCTTTAAAGCTTAGATATGACTTAGGGCTTTCAAGACTGGACTTGAAACACCAAAACCTTATCAATTGAGGGATGAATATAAGTTTACAGCCCAAGAACATGCTTGGACCGTAAACACCCTTTCATGGGCAGTAAACTCCTTTTAAGGTGTTAAGATGCCCCTTAAACACCTCCTAAGCCTTGGAATAATGTCTAGAAGCAACCACAAGTATGTTAGGGACCTTAATCATCAAGAAAACTACTCCCTTAGGAGTTCACAGCCGTAAACCCCCCAAGGATAGGTTCCTGGGCCATAAACTCCTATAAATGGATCAAATGGTGCCCTAGCTTCATCCTATGACTTGTATATTGAGCTAGAAACACTTGTAATTGACTTGGGACCACCAAAACACAATAAGAATGGGTACAAGAGAGTTTACGGCCGTAAACTCCTAGTTTACTGCCATAAACTCCTCAAATGGTCCTTATGTTGTTCAAATTCCACTCTAATGCCTTAAAATCAAGCCTAGTATTACCCCACAAGAGTTGTAAGACCATTCGGCACCCAAGAACACCCCCACCATGAGTTTATGGCCGTAAACTCATGGGGAGTTGGTCATTTGGGCCGAAAACTCCATAAGGAGTTTACTCTTGAAGAGCAAACTCCATATCCAAGCCATACACACCCTTAGATGCTACCGGGTCACTCCTAACACTTGGAATGAAGTGTTTTCGCGTCTAGGAGTGTATATTCTCAATTAATTAGTAGTACAAAGCGTAATTAGATACAAATGTATCTTTTCATATTACATAGGAAACTCGCACGCGTTCAAGTCCCGAACTGACCTTTAGCATCCAAACCGACACATTTCTCGACCAGTGAGTTCATACCCCTACTCCTTTTTTCGTGTTTTTCAAATGTTTTCAGGGGGGGGGGGGGGAATACAAGCAAAAGTACAACGAAATCTTGTACTCAAATTTATTATTTCAGTTCAAATGTTTATATTCTGTATGCTTTTAATATCGAAAACCGTATTAACCAATAGTTCGAATTGCAGAGTTAGCTTTCAGACTAAATTTAGATTTCTTTATCAAATGTTATAATCTATGTTACATTTTATAATTTGCGAAGGATTCATACTAATCATAAATTAGGATTAATACTAATAAGATACGCCCCCGGATAGTAACAGAACGACGAAAGTACAACTAGTGCATGCCTTTGGATGGCACAAAACTTCGAAATTACAGATAGTGTATGTCTTTGAATGCCACCAGAGTTTCAGAAATAATTCTAAAGTACGCCTTTGGATATCGATAGAGTTTCGAAAATATACGCCTTTGGATGTCAACAGAGCTTCGGAAATACATCTAAAGTACGCCTTTGGAAGTCACCAGAACATCGAATATACAGTTAATGTACGTCTCTGAGTTTCTCCAAAGATTCGAAATTACGGATGAGTAAAGTAGATATTCGACATTCGAGTGTAGGATAACTAGGATATCAGAATACTTAACTAATACGACAAGTATGGTAGATACTAGTACACTGCATTTCGAACCAAGAACTAACCACGACTTTTAGGAAAATAAGGGTTTTTCCTAGGATAACATAACTGCTCTTAACCAAACTGTGTAACGAATGGATAACTAAACTTTCTTTAATTTTAAGAAAATATGGGATTTTCTTGGATAACGACTTTTTCAGAAAACCAAAGGAAACTTACTCTTTTTGGAAAATAAACCGCTTATGAACTCACCAGCTTTATGCTGATTTTTAAACTGCTTGTATTCTCAGGTCCACATTAGACAGGTACCCTGCAATCTTTTGGAGAAGACGGAGCATATAGAAGACTCCTTTTAACTTTTGTTCATATAATATATATATATATATATATATATATATATATATATGTATAAGAATTTGTAACAGTTTGATTTCAAATAAATGTAATGTTTTTTGTTTACTACGCTTACTATGTACATTGGTTGCGATATACATGACGTCCTCCGCCCCGGAACGTTTCCGCCATCGGTTTCGGGGTGTGACAATATGCCACCATCTACATTGGATCCTAAGGTTTTTGAGAGTTTCAGACAATATTTGGCCCCTAATCCTACTGTCATGTCTACATCTATGTCTTATTTTGGCCCTACTTCATCTGGTACCTCATGTATTCTCTCATCTTTGTGGATTTTAGATTCTGGTGCAACCCATCACATGAATTCTCATTTTTGATCATTTACTTCCTTGTCACATATGTCATCTATCTCTATTATGTCTATTAGTGACACTTCTATGCTAGTCGATGGTGTTAGGTATGTCTCTATTTCTAATATCACTCTCCATAATGTTTATTACATTCCTAAAATTACTTTGAATCTTGCTTCAGTCAGTCAGTTGTGTAAGTCTGGTAATTGGGTGTTCTTTTCTGATTCTATATGTATTATACATGATCAGCACACCTACAAGGTGATTGCGATTGGCCTTAGGGTGACAAAACTGTATGTCTTGGAGGTTCTCAAAGTATCTGTTGTTGCTGCCTCCAACATTGATTTGTCTTCTTTTCATTTGAGTCCTTTGTCATCTGAGTTTTATCTTTGACATTATCGTTTGGGACATGTTTTTGTATCATGTTTTAGTTTTCTAGCATCTAGTGGTGTGTTGGGTCATTTGAACACTTGTGATATTTTGATTGTAGTGGTTGTACAAAATTCTCTGCTCTACCTTTCAGTAAAAGTATGTCTTGTTCTACTTCTCTTTTTGATATTATTCATTTTGATGTGTGGGGTCCTGCATCAATATACACAAAGGGTGGGTCAACCTATTATGTGTCTTTTATAGATGATTATACGTGATATACCTTGGTTTATCTTATGAAACGCAAATATGATTTTCTTGGAAATTACAATAATTTTAGAGCTCTTGTTAAAACTCAGCATTCGGCTGTGATCAAGTGCTTCAAGTGTGACTTAGGGGTTGAATATACCTCTAATGATTTTACTCAGTTACTTACTTCTTATGGTACCATACACCAATCATCGTGTACTGAAACTCCTCAATAAATAGTGTGGCAGAACAAAAACACCGTCATATTGTTGAGACAACCCGTTCATTGCTCTTGTATGTGCAGGTCCCTAGTGCCTTTTAGGGAGAAGCATTCTTAACTATTGTTTATGTGATTAATCGTATACATACTTCATTGAATTCAGGAATGTCTCCTTTTTAGAAGCTATATGGTCACCTACCAGACTACTTTGTTTTACGAGTTTTTGGATGTACTTGTTTTGTTCTTCGTCCTCATGTTGAGAGGAACAAGTTGGGGTCGAAAACAGCTATTTGTGTATTTTTGGGGTATGGTGGTGGACAGAAAGGATACCATTGCTATGACCCTATGAGTCAGAAGTCATATGTTTCCCGACATGCCACTTCTTTGGAACATATTCCTTTCTACTCAATTCCTGCTATAGCCCACAATGTAACGAATTCAGACCTTCCGCATATTGATCCTTTCGATGAGGAGATAGAGGCTTGATACCCATCTATGCTACCTGATCCTTCAGCTCATGACACAACCACTTCTTAAAAGATATTTCCTTGACTCCTCCTACTCCTGACTCTACCCCTTCGACCGTTGAAATTGAAGATCCACCTCCACCACCACCCCTCAGGAGGTCTACTCATCATATCAAGTCCACCAAGCTTCTAGATTTTGCTTACTCTACATACATAGGACCATTTGCTTCATTTATAGTGAACATCCATCATTTGTCTGAACATGAATCGTATAGAGAAGTTGTATTAGATCCTCTTTGGTAGAATGCTATGACTGAGGCACTTGGTGCTCTTCATCAGACTCATCCATAGGATTTGGTTTCCCTTCCTCATGGAAAACATACGATTGGTTGTCATTGGGTGTACAAGATAAAAAAAATTTGATGGGTTTGTTGAGAGGTACAATACCAGACATATAGCAGAAGATTATTTCCAACAGTATGGTTTTGACTGAGGAGACATTTGCCCCAATGGCAAAGATGACGACAGTCCATACTATGATTGCAGTTGCATCTGTTCGACAGTGGAATATCTTTCAAATGGATATCAAAAATGCTTTTTTTTAATGTTGACCCCCATGAAGAGGTTTATATGTCTCCTCACCCACGAATTTGGTAACGGCCGAGTGAGGTTTTCCGGCTTCGCAAAGCTTTATATGGTCTCCAGCAAACACGTTGTAACGTCCGTAGATTCGGGCTAGTCAATTTAGAGATAATAAGTGTCAAAAATGAATTTTCAATAGAATATTATTTATCATAAATAATCTTAACCAAAGTTATATTATATTTCACAAGGATTCCATACGTATAAAGAACGCTGAAATCCAACTTATAACGAAGAAGTTATGACACGTTGGAGTTTTATGATTAAACCGGCACGGATCTGCATATCGTAAAAAGTGAATTTTTATAAATTACTTTTTAGCCTTATAAATCTAAACTAAAGTCATAGTATTCGTTAAACCGAGAGCATGCATATAGAGAACGTCCAAATCTGACTTCACAAGAGGAAGTTATGATTTTTCGAAGTTTCAACGTAGCAGTATACAACTCAGAAATCGAATTTTAGATTCGTCAATTTTTAGCCAAAATGATCTAAATGAGAATTGAAGATCTTATTAATAGGAAATCAGCGATAAAAAGACAGTTGAAAATGGAGTCTGTATGTTGAAGTTATGAATTTTACACGGTCGTTAACAATGTAATCTTCTTAGACTATTAAATTTAAAATCGGTCGAGAATTAGCCAATGAGGTCAAAAGTAAAGTTATAGATCTTGTGAATACCTACGTGTGGATATAAAGAACGTAAAAATTGGAGCTTGTATGAAAAAAGTATGATTTTTTTAAGATTTGTTGTTTTACATGCGTCCTGCGCCACGTGTCATCACCAGGCGAAGCCTTGGTGCCTTCAGAAGACTCACGACGTGAGAGGCAAGTCTCTTGACGTGAGAGGCCCTTGGACAACCTATAAATTGATCAGAAAATCACTCCATTCTTCACACCTTTCAACTCCATTCTCTCCCAAACCCCTAAGGTCCTAAGACCTTTTCTCTAGCACCTCCTAGGTGTTAGTAGCGAAGCTCTGAGCGTCGGAAAGCCCCGAGGAGAAGAGATTTTGGCTTAGAAGTTCTGCTCGTGTAGAGCCCGAATCCTTGCTAAACCCCCAGTAAGTGATTTATGCTTACGATACTTTAAGTATAACTTATGTTTAAGTTCATTATCGTTATTATGAACTTATAAACAAGATTTATCAGTGATTCCAAGTCGTTATACTGATTGATCTACTTGTGGGGATGATGTCTTGGCTGTGATTTAATGAGGTGTTTAAAGTGGGATTTCCAAACAGTATACTTCGTATACCAAACAGACCCTACCTCTGATATGATCCTACTTGGTTATTCTTTACTTGATAAATCATGAAAGTAGACTTTGAGTTAATGATGAATCTAGACTAATAATTAGTCGTAATAAATATTAGACTAAGAATTAATAATAATGATACTAGGTTTCATCAAAGGAAAATATAATTGTTAGAAGTAAAGCGCTGGCCGAATTTCGAGTCGTCACTTTAACAAGTAAGTGCATAGTTACTTTCATCTTACACATAGATATGAAGTATCTAAATAATTACATGCTTATGTGCTTATTATTTGTGCTAAGAATATTATGTGTTAGATAAGATATTATGAGATGATGTTTAATTGATTTAACCATTTAAGTATTATATACTTATAAATATGTATTGGGTAGTGACGGATGATGAGTGATAAGTGATGATAGATAGGTGATGATAACTACGTTATGATAGATATGTGATGATAAGTAGGTGATGCAAGATGAGAGATGATTAGGAGATGCCATAATCTTGACCTGCGATGTTGCGATGTAGTCATCTACCAGAGTATAGATGGCAACCACTGACTAAACTAAACAAGTCATGTGGAAGCACCGACAGACTTATAAACTGTAGGTGATGAATTACGAGTTCAGGCGATATAGTAACTACATATTCATGCGATGATACTCTAACCCTTACTGGACACGTATTGGGGGAGTAATCCTCTAATCAATATTGTCTATGTGATGTAGGCAATGATCCTTAGGAAAAGTCCTTAGGAGCAAACATATAAGGAAATGTGATGTAAGGCGATGTGAGGTAAATACGATGTAGGTGATAGCCCTCATGATAAATCTTTAGGGAAAAATAAATAAAGAAAATGGGGATGGGTAATCAGGTTAATTGTTTAACATGAAAAATGTGAAGAAACAAATTAAATATATTATTGTGGGTTGAAAACCCTATATACTCATCAGTGTTCCCAACCTGACCCACTCAGTTTATTGTATCACATGAAACAATATTAAAGATACATTTTGTTGAGGGATTCAAGGAGATGTAGATCATTAGTGTAAATGAATGTAAGGTATGTTTATGTTTCTATATTGACGATGACATCCCAATGTTTTAATATAAATAAAATACATTTCTTCGGAAATGCTTTGATAATATCATTATATTCCGCAATATTATTCTTCAAAAAGGATACCCTGATTTTAAAATAAGCATAAATAAATTTTTTTAAATGACCTTGAATTTGGGGATGTCACACACCTCGTGCTGGGTTTGAGAAATTCTCCACAGTGATTACCTCTATTGGATTTTTCTAGAGTAATCATGATTCGACTTTGTTTGTCAGATGATCGAGTGCATGACATATTATTTTGTCCTTATATGTGGATGAAATGATTATTAATGGTGATGACCATAATGGTATTGAGTCTTTGAAGCATGATCTAGTTCATCGATTTGCTATGCATAATTTGGGCTTGTTGTGTTATTTCTTGGGTACTGAGGTTGGTCAGTTTAAGAAAGGGTATTTTCTTTCTCAGAATAAATATATATCTGACTTGTTTCCACGGACATACCTCTTTTACAATTGTATTGTTGATACTCCTCATGAAACCAATGCATGGTACTCTCCTACTGATAGTGTTCCTTTGTTCGATCTGAATCTTTATCTCACTGTTGTGGGAAGTTTGCTTTATCTCACAATTACTTGTCTGGATATTGCTGATGTTGTTCATATTGTCATTCAATTTGTTAATGCTCCTACCTCTTTTCATAAGGGAGATGAACTCCGTATTTTGAGATATCTTCATGGAATTTAGTTTCATACCCTCTTGTTTCCCTCGATGTCTTCTCTTAAGTTACGTGTCTATAGTGATGTTGAGCGGGATCGCGATCGTCATGATCGTAAATCCACCACTAGATTTTGCGTATTTCTTGAAGAGTCTCTCATTTCATGGAAGAGCAAGAAACAATATGTTGTCTCTAGATCTTCCATGGATGTTGAGTATCATGTTATGGTTATGACTACATGTGTGATTATCTGATTATGGTGGTTGCTTGTGTAACGCCCCGACTCTCAGGTATTTAATTTTACAGTTTTATTTTCATCTTGAAAGGTCGACGAGTTGGATACCCTGACTCGTCGAGTAGGAATGTTTTTGGCCACGTGTTTAAGTGACCAACTCGCTGAGTCGGAGGCATGACTCGACGAGTTAGAGCTGGAGGATGAAACCCTAAATTCCAGGGTTTTACATCCTATTTAAAGGATCATTAACCTCCCTTGGCCTCCCCTCACCGTCCCCTTGAGCTCTGAAACCCTAATTCGTGTGTGCACTCCATTTTCTGTGATTTTCAAGCTTGGAAGGTGATTTGCAAGAAGAAGACTTGAAGTATAAGAGGATTGGTGCAAAGAGGAGTTGGTGTGTAACGCCCCGAACCTTGCAGGTATATCTTGAAAACTCTTCTTCCTTTTATTAGTTGTCACTGTTTGTCCTTGGAGTTGGTTGTGTTGGGTCGCGAGGAGAATAAGGACTAAAGTAACAACTTTGGGACTTGAAGGAGTACACTGAGCGTACATAAGGGTACGCTAAGCGTACTAGGCGCACCCTAGTACGCTGGGCGTACTTATGTCCGATGAAAACCCTAATATTCGGGGTTGGAGGCTATATAAGCATCCTTTTGGTTCATTCTTTTGCTTACCCTCAGCCTCCATACCTCTGAAGAACGTCCCAAACCCTATTGTATGTGAGAAGTTTGAGTTGGTGTGCATCTTGAACCTTAGGAAGTGAAGATATTGCACCAAGGAGCTAGAGGAGGAAAGAAATGCCATAGATTTGAGGTTGTATTGTGCCATTGAAGCTCCAGAAGGTAAAAATCTTGAAACTTTGTGCTTTCTAGTTATAGATCTAGACATCTAACTTTATGGAAGTCTTTTGTTCCAAGAATCCCCAAGATGTTGCTTGTGATGTATTAGACGAAATGAGTTGTCCTTTTAGACCTTAGGAGGGGTCTTAAGTGATAAAAATCAGTTCCCAACAGTTAAGCTTGTCCCATGCATGAAGTGAGAAGGTCTTAATGGGTTAAGACCATGAGTAAGGACCTTCTAGACATCCAAAGTGATAAAGTCTGGAACTTTATGGTCCCATGGCATATTTGGTCGATGTATCTGGAATTTGGGCTTAAGAGATTAAGCCATTAAGCACTTATTAGGGTTTAGGTAAAACCCTGCGTATGCCCAACGTACGAGGTCAATTGTCCCGATGGCAGTCAGGATAACCAGAGTGGTACGCCCCGCGTACACTCTCTGTTTGGGCTCATGATGAATGGGCTTAATGGATATGGGCCTTTGTTGGATGCAGAAAATAGGATATTTTAGGCCAGGTTATGATAGTGGATCATGGGGTTAGGCCCAATAAGGAGGTTGGGCCCAATTTGGTAAATTAGGCCAATAATGGACTTTAGAGTATGGACCTTCAAAATAAGGACTTGGTGTTAGGCCTTGGACCAAGAAAAAGAAATGGACTTTATGAATTATATGGACACGTAGCCAAGGGAGTGATGGCGGGTAATAATCTAGTATTTATTATGTGTGTCAGCTCGGGATTTCCAGTGAGGCAGCGGTTAGAATTCCAGCATTTCGGCACTTCGAGTCAGGTGAGTTTTCCTCACTATACTCAAGGGTCTAAGGCACCAAGGCCGGTCCTTTGAATTGTTAAGGGTTATGTTATGCTAGAATGATATGTTAGTTAGACATCCTAGAGGGTAGGATAATATTATATGATATGTGGTATGATCCGGTAGATCAGTTTGTTATCTATAGACTGTTATGTGATTATCTGTTATATGTACACATGTTTGTTTATTGGTTGAGGCTTCTCTGCTTTGTGTGAAATCCAATAGACCTGGGCATTCCAACCAGTTGGTTGTGGGCCTGGAGTATTCCATCCCGAGGATGACTGGACTTATAGTATGTGGGCATTCCAACCTGTTGGCTGTGGGCCTGGGGTATTCCATCCCGAGGGTGATTGGACCCATAGTATGTTGGCATTCCAACCAAAAGGTTGAGGGCCTGGGGTATTCTAACCCGATGGTTGATTGGACCCATAATATGCTGTTTATGATTATATTTGTATTGTGTGAGTATGGGTATTTTGGGGGATCTCACAAAGCTTTTGGGCTTACAGTTTCAGTTTCTTGTTTTAGGTACATCAGAAGATCGCGGCAAGGAAAATACGTCATTGTACAGCTCCTCACATTTTGTTTATGTTTCTGGGAAAACTCTGATAAAGACTATTTTGAAAACAAATATTTGTAATAACTCTTGGATTTTAAATGTGTTGAAAAGTTAAAATTTGGTTTAAATTTTATGGGTGTTAAAGTTGGTATCAGAGCCTTGGTTTGAGTGAATTGGAGGAACATTCGTGTGAATACAGTCTCAAATCAAGGAAAGGTTTTTAAAATGATTTCTAAAATGGTTTTCAAAATAGGTAAAGGAGGATGCAGGGTGTACGATCAACCGGAGCCAGTAAGTAGACCCCAAAATACCATACAGTTATTTGATAATGTAATATGTTAGAAAAGCATGCTAGTACTAGGCTAGGGATCTTCAGGAATTGCATGATAGAATTGCCTGATTATATGATGCCTGATAGCCTAAGGATTTCCTTATATGAAATTGACATCTTTATTGTAGTTGCTTAGTGTAGGCATCACGATTATACGTAATTAAGATCTTATAGCTTGAGAATGTTTGATTTAGCCTTATGTTATGTTCTTGTTTGATTGGGAGCTTAGGGTAGGATTGGATATTCGAAAGTCTATGGGGTCCAGCGTTATGTATGGCTAACATACACTAGTGCTGCAGGGTTGGTGGAAGTTTCATGGATAGGTGGGTTGTGTGAGGCCGGTAGGTCAGTGGTGAGGTAGCTATCCTTCCCTTAGGAGTTAGGTTGAGCGGCCACCATGAGCATGTATAATGTTAGGGTGTTGTGATGATACTTGAGACAAATATGGGTAGGTGTGGAAGGTAGTATTGGGCCCGTACTACTAAATGCACAGGACCCATACGCAGAGCAAGGAAGTCACAACCCCTAGGGTTTTGTAGGGAGTTGGTGTATCCGGATCGAGATCAGGACAGGGTGATTGGGAGGCCCCAGCGGCGCCGGAGATTATCGGCCAGGAGGGGCCAATGATGAAAGAGGATCGGGTTAGGGAGATCATCCGCGAGGAGGTGGTCGAGATTTTCCAGGGTCAGATTCCGGAGTTGTTTGGGACTATTAAGTCCACTACGAGGAAGTACTTTGATGACATATATGCAGCCCTTGTTGAGACGGCTACCGCTGCAGCTACTTCGTCTTTAACAGCGGCAGGAGGGGGAAGACCCAGTCGGGGCTTACAGTACCGGATTTCGATATCCCCCGACTTTTGATGGTGTTCAGGATCCTATCGTAGCTATGATGTAGCTGTATGATGTGGAGGGATGTTTCTTCACGTGCTCGTGTCCTACTGACCAGAAGGTCAGGTGTGCCCTGAACTTGTTGCGGGCTGGGGAAAAGGATTGGTGGAGGTTGGTGACTGGGTCATACATGTATCATCAGAGAGCTGTGGTTACTTGGGAGCAGTTCAGGGATATGTTCTGCGCTCGCTATATTCCGCGGGTCGAGTGCGAGCGATTGTCACAGGAGTTCTTAAATCTAAAGCAGGGTACTGAGTCGGTGACAGAGATCACCCGCATGTTTACGGAGAGGGAAATGTTTTGCCTGGATTTTACCTCAGAGCAGGCTCAGATGACGTGTTATCTGGGCCTGCTCAAGACTGACATCCGTCAGTTTGTCGCCACTCAGAGATGTGATACACTCCTGGACCTACAGGAGGTCGCTAGGCGGCGTGAGTTGGAGATTGAGCTGCAGCTGAGGGAGTAGCAGCGGGCCTCGGTGTAGTCGCAGTCGGCACCAAAGTTGTGGACCAGTACATGTTGTTATTTGTATATGTGTTATTTGCAATGTATCAGTATTTTGAGGGAAATCACTAAGCTTTGGGCTTACAGTTTTAGTTTTTGTTTCAGGTACATTAGATGATCGCGAGAAGGCAAAGGCGTGATCGTACAGCTCCTCACATTTATGACTTTGTTTATGAGATACTATGATATTTACTATTTTGAAAACAAGTTTTGTAATGATTAATGGTTTTGAAATGTTTTTAAAAGTTTAAATTTGACATGATTTTTATGGGTATTACAGCTTGCGGAAATGGGAGTTCACATTTCTTCACCTACTCCCCTGTATTGTGATAACAAAAGTGCGATACAAATTGCAAATAATTTTGTTTTCCATGAGCGGACGAAGCACATTGAGATTGATTGCCACTTCACCCATCATCAGTTACAGCTCATAATCGTATCGTTTCCATTTGTTTCATCAACCTTGCAGCTTACGGATATTTTTACGAAGGCTCTATCGGCATCTCGGTTTCGGTTCTTGTGTGACGAACTCTCAATGCTTATTATTGTGGCATTATGAGTTTGAGGGGGGATGTTAGCATATATGTTATCAGCCCACATGTTTATGGCTCTTTAGGCTTTAGCCCATTAGGGTTTTGTCTTAGCTAGTATTTATCTCCCCTTTCTTCTTTGTAGTCTTTATGCTTTTCATTGAGAACCTTGTAATTTCTCTCTTTCAATAATCATATGACAATATTATCACATTTAATTTCTAGAATGAATGTGAACATACACACACATCGATTTTTTTCAAGAACACACACATTGATTTATGTACGTTCAAGAATTCATACATGCTTTTAGAACTCAAACAAGAACATGATGCTCTAAACAATTTCAAATACTCAGATACGATGTGTGTATATGTTCTTGTTTTTTTTTTATTTGAAAGTCGAAATCTGATGTGATGTGTGTGTGTTCTTGAGTTGTTGATTTGAAAATCGAAACATTACTTGTGTGTGTTACAACTTGCCGAAAAAATAATGTTAGTCAGAGACTCATCGGAGAAGATGACTAGAGTCTCACCGGATATGCAAAGACCACCGGAAACCGGTTTACCTTACACCATTCGGTCATAAGGGTAAGATACGAAAAAAAATTAATTTACAAATATAGACAAAAAAATCAATGGCTAAATGTGTATAAAAACAAAAACAAAACCACCAAAAACAAATACTATCTTACTTATGATTACTAGTTTATTTAGTTTGGACATTCATCTTATGATCTTAAAAATTTGTAAAATAATACATATTCTTCCTACAAACAATTATAGTAATACAAACTAGAAAGGTCACCCCTGCTACGCGAGGGCCAGAAACTTTGAATGTTGTTTTCGAATCGATAAATATGACAATTGTAGATAGCGCAAGGATGAAAAGCCCGAGCTTTGGCCCGGACCGTTTTTTTTTCATGTTTTTATGAAAAAATGTAAAAGTTTTGACTACAAGGACCAGAAGTGTCGAAATGGCTACAAAATTAAAGGGGTAGGATTTAACAAATTTTTAGAAAAGGGATCAAATTTGTCAAACCGTTAAAGTTTTGTGGCCAAACTTTAAATATTAAAAGGTTCCTAAACAGTGTAAAAATATTGAGTGCAAGGACCAAAAGTGTCAAAACGGCTAAAGAATGAAGAGTAAAGTTGCCAAAAAACATCCAAATTTACTATTTCTAACTTTAGAGCCCAACAATAGTTTATGAAAAAATGTAAAAGTTTTGACTGCAAGGACCAGAAGTGTCGAAATGGCTAAAAAATTAAAGGGGTAGGATTTAGCAACTTTTTAGAAAAAGGATCAAAGTTGTCAAACCGTTAAAGTTTTGTGGCCAAACTTTAAATATTAAAAGGTTCCTAAAAAGTATAACAATATTGAGTGCAAGGACCAAAAGCGTCAAAATGGCTAAAGAATGAAGAGTAAAGTTGCCAATAAACATCCAAATTTATTATTTCTAACTTTAAAGCCCAAGAATAGTATAGGGACCAATGTGGCCAAACTTTAAATATTAAAAGGTTCCTAAAAAGTTTAAAAATATTGAGTGCAAGGACCAAAAGTGTCAAAATGGCTAAAGAATGAAGAGTAAAGTTGCCAAAAAAAAAAAAATCCAAATTTACTATTTCTAACTTTAAAGCCTAACAATAGTTTATGAAAAAATGTAAAAGTTTTGACTGCAAGGACCAGAAGTGTCGAAATGACTAAAAAATTAAAAGGGTAGGATTTAGCAACTTTTTAGAAAAAGGATCAAAGTTGTCAAACCGTTAATGTTTTGTGGCCAAACTTTAAATATTAAAAGGTTTCTAAAAAATGTAAAAATATTAAGTGCAAGGACCAAAAGTGTCAAAATGGCTAAAGAATGAAGAGTAAAGTTGCCAAAAACATCCAAATTTATTATTTCTAACTTTAAAGCCCAACAATAATATAGGAACCAATTTAGCCAAAAAAATAACAAGTTTACTATTCCTAATATTCATTTCTTTAATATATATCAGTGTTGCAAATATCGGCCTAGGCGGCCAATTAATCGGCGCCTAGGCGCTTGGCGAACCTCTATCGTCGACGTTTATAGCTAATCCTCTTTGAGAGCTTTTTGGAAGTGATAAAGGTTGAGAGAGTACCGTTCCAATTCCTTTTATACGTACAAGGAAGAGAGAGAAGAATCCGGCTGAAATCTTGGATTATCTCAAAAATAGCGCCTGAGTTGATGTGTGAACAGTTGGCGTGCCGAAGATGACGCAGGAGAGAGAAAAACATTTCCCCTTTTTCACGCCTTTTTATAATAATCACCTTTTTCAAATCACCAAACCGTTTGAATTTCTGCTGAGTCAACGACCTTTTTATCCCAATCGTTTCACCTTATGACGCTTGAGTATTTGTGCCTTGATCATGTGAAACATGAATCTGTGTGAAACTCAGAATTTTGGAAAAATTAAAATTTTCGTGCAAAGGGTGTAAAAGATAAGGAAATAAAACGAGTATTTTGGGATTATCTGTGATGTCGTATTTAGACATAAAACAGTTGATTCTGGGCAAAAATCACTTCCTTCAAAGTCAAGAGAGACATTGAAGTGCTTGCTTGGTTTCCCATGAAATAACGATCAATAACTTGTTGAGAAGTTTTGAAATGCATCTTTTAAAGGTTAAAGTGGGTGGCTTTCTCTTCAATTCATAATTTCGATACTTAACATAAGACCAAAAGAGAATGAAGTACTTGTGAAATCATTGTGATCTGTTGAACAAGTAGGTGAGAAATTATTTATAGTGACGAGAGAATTTAAGAAATCTCAAAAAAAAAAAAAATTAACTGAATCTTTTAGGGTTAGAGAAACCTTGGGAAAGGCAATCTCATAAAGATCACTAAAAAAGAAAAAGAGATTTGATTGGGTAACAAGTAATATCTTGAATTTTTGAATTCACCGTCAATTCATTAGTGGTGTTGAATTTTGGGTTTCACTTAGTACATAGTGACATGAAACTAAGATCATGAACGCATATTTTGTATAACCATAAACCTCAGTGGTTAAAACTGAGAGTCTTAGGGGTTATATTGATGAAACGAAATGTAATAGAGAAAGATGATGAAGATGGTATAAGAAGCGAATGTACCTCTGCTTATTAAAGAAAAGAGGGTCCAAGCAGACAACTCTAAACTCAGTTTGAGTAGAGTAAGGTAGCTCATGATTAGAGTGAACATGATAGCCTAGATTGGGAAAACATGATTGGTGTTGATCATGTTATTAAGGCTTCACTCAGAATCAGTTGAGGCTTGAGTCTACATACAACAACATGCTTCTAGGGACGCTTAACTAACGAAAAAAAACTTTTACCTGCCTTAGATGTGCCATCGAGAATCACACTTAGACAAACATAAAAACGTTAGAAATATGTCTGCATATATAAAAAAAATAAAGAAAATATTTTTGGATGTTTGTGAGAATTGACCAATTGAATGAGAAAAAAAATATTTTTGGGATTTTATTAGTAGAAAAGAAGTAATGAAAAAAATATACAAAAGAATACATTGGAAACGCCTTAAAATATAAGCAAGTTCAGAAGGACCGAACCCGAAATAGACCGAACGCTCGGTTCATTTCGGTTCATGGACCAACTTCACTCGAAATGGACCGAACCCGAAATAGATCGAACGTTCGGTTCATTTCGGTTCATATAGGTTCGCTCTATTTCGCTTGTTGCCTTTATGGTAGCGAAAGCGATTTCGGTACTAACTCGGCTTGCATCATTCCTAGGCCTTGTAAAATCTTATTGAAGCTTGCTTCAGGTAAGGCCTTTGTGAATATGTCTGCCAGTTGATCAGTCGTTCTGAAGAAGTGAATTTCGACGTTGCCATCTTCGACGTGATCCTTGATGAAATGGTACCTCAGTGCGATATGCTTAGTCTTCGAGTGTTGCATTGGGTTGTGACAAATTCTGATTGTGCTTTCAGAGTTACAGTATAATGGGATTTTCTTCATGTTTAAGCCATAATCCCGGAGTTGACTCTGTATCCACACGACTTGAGATGTACATGATGTTGCAGCAATGTATTCGGCTTCTGCAGTGGATAACGAAACACAAGTTTGTTTCTTTGATTTCCAACTGACTAATTTTCCATCCATAAATTGACATCCTCCTGTGGTGCTTTTACGATCCAATCCACAGCCACCCAGATTGGCATCTGAAAATGCTTGCACGAAGAATCCGGAGTTGGCTGGATACCATAGACCGAGAGAGGAAGTTTGCTTTAGATAGCGAAAGATGTTCTTCACTGCTTGAAGATGAGGTTCTCGTGGGTGGGCTTGAAATCGAGCACAATAACAGACAGAGAACATGATATCTGGTCTACTGGCTGTAAGGTACATCAAAGACCCGATCATTTGTCGATAAAGCGTTGTATCAGCAACTGTTTTCTCCAATGATGGTGTGAGTTTCGTTCCAAAAGCCATCGACACTTTTACTTTGGAGTCTCCCGTCATTCCAAACTTGGTGAGCAAAGTCTTGGTATATGCTTCCTGATTAATAAAAATGCCTTCGGGTCCCTATCTAATGTTCAATCCAAGAAAGAAATTAATTGGACCCATTGAGCTCATCTCAAACTTAGTTTCCATCAACTTTCGGAATTCAGCTGTTAAGCTAGGATTCGTGGAGCCAAAGATGATGTCATCAACGTAAATTTGGACTATCATAAGGTGGTTACCTTCTCGCTTACAAAAGAAGGTTGGGTCAACCGAACCTTGTTTGAATTTAGACATTTTTAAGAAACGAGTGAGAGTTTCATACCATGCTCTGGGAGCTTGTTTCAGGCCATAGACAGCTTTGTCAAGGATATAGCAATGATCTGGATACTTCTCGTTTACGAATCATGGTGGTTGCTCAACATATACGGTTTATTCAAGTTCACCGTTTAGGAAGGCACATTTGACGTCAATCTGATAGACTTCAAAGTTTTTGTGAGCAACGTACGCAAGAAAGATACGAACAGATTCCAATCTAGCCACTAGAGCGAAGGTTTCTTCATAATCAATTCCCTTTTCCTGACAATACCCTTTGACCACCAACCTTGCTTTATTACGAATGACATTTCCTTCTTTGTCCATCTTGTTTCTGAACACCCATTTGAGACCGGCAACTGAAGCATCCTTTGGTGTTGGAATAAGACGCCATACCTTGTTTCGTTCAAACTCATTTAGCTCATCCTGCATGGCTTGAACCCAGTCTGAATGATCAAGAGCTGAATTAACAATCTTTGGCTCAATTTTGGACACGAATGAATTGAACATACAAAACTCGACTTTTGAAAATAGAACAACCTGTTTCGCTTTGATTTGAGAACGAGTCAACACCTTTTCAGAGGATTCCCCAATGATTTGAGTCTGGGGATGATCTTTGGTCCATTTCACAAGTGGAGGAAACTTTGGATCATAGATGGGATCCAATTCAGCAATGATTTCTTCGTCGAGTTCAGACAAATTGTCATATTCACTAACTGTTTTCTCCCCCTCGAAGAATGATTCCTGTTCAGGACCAGCATTTGTACCTCCTTCATTGGTTGGAATTTCAATGGAGGCTGTTATATTTGGCGATGAGTTCTCCCCCTGGAAAGAAGAACCTTGATCATGATGAGGAGAAGAACCCTCCCCCTCGACAGTAGGATGGTCACCAGAAGGTTCACTTCCGTCTGCACTTTCGGTTCCTTTGGATTGATCATCAGCCATTTTCTAGCAGCATTATCTATAACTTGTTTCATATTGTCAAATTTGTTGGCTTTCGCAGTTGATTCTGAGTCAATTGCTTTTTGAGGTTCATCAAACAAGAGCATGAATTGGTCGAAAAGATTCGAGATGGAGATAGTAACCTGACCATTCTTTGGAAATATGTCTTGTGATGCATCTTCGGTTTTTCTTAACTTCTTAACATAACTATCGTCAAAAGTGACATAGTATGTTTCTTCAATTTTCTTCGAGCATTTATTGAGAACTCTATATGCCTTGGAGTTCAGGGAGTAGCCTAAGAAAATTCCTTCGTCCGCCTTAGCATCGAACTTGTTTCGAATCTCTTTGGAGTTGAAAATGAAGCATCTAGAACCGAACACATGAAAGAATTTCAAGTTTGGTTTTCGATTGTTCAGGATCTCGTAAGGAGTAATGGAGAACCGTTTATTCAAGTAAGATCAATTCTGAGTATAACATGCAGCCGCAATTGCATCAGGCCAGAAATATAATGGCAAGGATGCGAAGCATAACATAGTGCGAGCAGCTTCACACAAGGATCGATTTCTCCTTTCAACAATGCCGTTTTGTTGTGGAGTATAGGGGGCTGAGAAATTGTGATTCGTCCCCTTTTCAGCAAGAAAACATTCAGAATCTTTGTTTTTGAATTTCAGGCCATTATCGCTCCTTATATTACAAACAACCTTTCTGAGTTGCGTTTCTATCTGTTTAATGAAGAGCTTGAGCTTTGGTGCAGCTTCAGACTTTTGCTTGAGAAAGAAGGTTCATGTGAACCTTGAGAAATCGTCTACTATAACCATAATATATTTGTTTCCTCCAATGCTTTCGATGGACGATGGACCACATAGATCAATATGCAGTAACTCCAATGGTTCTATTACCTTAGTGTTGATTATTGAAGGATGAATCTGCCGACTCTGTTTTCCCATTTCACACGCTGCACAAAGATGTTCTTTAACGAATTTCAGAACTGGAAGCCCTCGAACATGATCACCTAAAACTAATTTGTTGATGTCCTTGAAGTTCAGGTGAGAGAGTCTTCTGTGCCATAACCATCTTTCATTGGAGTGAGCCTTTATGAGTAAATAGACTACTGGTTTACCTCTTATCGGATTGAGGTTCAGTGGATACATTTCTCCTTTTCGCTTGGATTTTAATAGAACGTTGCTTGACTTCTTCTCGACAATTTCTGAGCCTTCATCGTCGAAAGATACTTGTAACCCGGTACCAACCACCAGCTGTGATACACTGATGAGATTGTGTTGGAGCCCTTCAACGTACGCAACCTTCCTTATAGAGAATTCGCCATTAGTGATCATTCCGTAGCCTTTAATAGTTCCAAAAGAGTTGTTGCCATACTTTACAATACCGCCATCTTTGAGAGAGCGAAACTCCTTTAGTTCCTCCTTCCTTCCTATCATGTGACGCGAGCAGCCACTATCAATGTACCATTCTTCGTCAAACTGGTCGTCACGTATAACCTGCAAAAAATTAAGCAGATTTAGGAACCCAAAGTTTCTTAGGTCCTTGTGAGCCTTTTACAGGACATGGTATAGTAAGAGAAATATCAACCATATATGTGCGTTTAATTAAAGTTGTCTCATCTTTTCTTTTAATGGTGAAAACTTTAATTTTTGTTGACTTAGGAGGACTAAGGGTTTTGACAGAAGGACTGGAATTTAGAGATTTGGAATTAGGAGAGACATTGGGTTCTTGGTTTTTGTGATCAAACTTGTAGGCTTGAGGACCGAAATTGTTATTTCGTTTGCCATGGAATGAGGGACCGAAACTCTTTTTTCGGTTGTTGTAGGATGAAGGACCAAAACTGCTCTTTCGGTTGGAGTTGGACGAGGGACCGAAACTGCCCTTTTGGTTGTTCAAGGATGAGGGACCGAAACTCTCCTTTCGGTTGTTCAAGGATGAGGGACCGAAACTCTCCTTTCGGTTGTAGTTGGAAGATGAACCGAAACCACCCTTTCGGTTGTTGATGGGTGATGGACCGAAACCGCTCTTTCGGTTGTACTCATTTGAGGGACCGAAACTACCCTTTCGGTTCCAATCTGTTGAAGGACCGAAACCTTCTTTTCGGTTCCTATCGTAACTGTGCTTCTGGTTCCTTGAGTTTTCCTCCAATTTAGACTTCCTTTCAATTCTTACAAAATCAGGATTCTGAGAGTTCCAAAATCGTTTTCTTTCGGAGAGATTCTTCTTGTATCTTACGTTTCGTTGATGCTTTCGATCATCGACCTGTTTTGGATTTCTATGAATGTTGGCCTTTCTTTTAGAAGCATGAGCACAACATTCACTCTTTGTTGAAGAAGTATCACTCGTAGTTTGCATCGGTTCATCCACATATGGTTTAGTTCCACTTGTGCTCGGTACATCATACTTTGTAGGCTCATTTAGTGGTTCAGGTATATATCTACCTTTCACTCTCCATGAGGTTTTCTGGGAAAGACCCTTCGTCCCGTCTGCGTTGTCGATTGGGGATGACCAAAAGAATTCATCACATCCACTAGCATTGTCATCTTCTACCATCGCGGTTAACTCTGCAGTTTGTTGTGGAGTGACTCTCGGCACAATGTAAACTTGATTTGGGGTAGTTTGAACCTTTTGGTACACAACAGCTTTAGCTTTGAGAACTTTGGGCTTGTCGGTAGAGGAACGAGCAAACTCAACAGAGTTTTCAGAAATAAGGTTCTTATTGGACTTGGGTTCATTTTTGGCTAATTTAGAACAGTCTACCAAATCTTGTACATAAATTTCACTCATATCATCATCCTCATTAAGTTTAGATGTATTTTCAACATCAATTTTGTTTTCTAAACTTAATTTGGCATTCTATGAGTCAAATTTTTGTATAGTTTTGGCTCTCAGTTTCAATCTATCATTTTCATCTAGTAGATTTTTGAGCATGTCCTTGTGGTCCTTGGACTTTATGTAAGATTCAATTTTGTCCAGACCTATCTTATATGTTGGAGACACTTTGTCAGAAGATACAACGCTTTCACAGTTGTATGCTTCTGCATCAATTTCATCCTCCTTTAATTCAAGGAAAGGTAAAATCATACGATGGATTTTCTTCCCTATTTCACAATCAAGATGCAACTGAGTGATGTTAAAATAAAGTCTCTTAGCAATTAAACAAAAAACATTTCTCTGCTTGAGAAGTTTAAGATTGTCTCTCTGCAAATAAATAGAATCATCTTTAGATCTAATTAATTCCTTTTCCTTTTGCTCGATCCACATTCTTCGTTCCTCACTCTTTGATGAAATCCTGCTGATTTGATCAGTTAGGTTAGAATTCGTGACACGGGTTTGGGTGAGACTGCTACTTATGCTAGAGAATCTTGACTTCAAATTATTTAATTCCTTTTCATAATTATTAGCAGGTATTTTTAGAGAAGCAAGAATATCTTGTACCTTTTTGATCAACTCATCACATTCGTTGATCTGAGCACTGACAGGCTTGGCAGCAAAACATCTGTCCTCTCGTTCTCTTTCTTCTTCAACTCCCCCATCAGTTGTGTATCCTCTCATTTGGGACACACCCTCGGTCACTGCAAAGCATCTTCCCATTGACTGCTCTGCTTTTTCCATCATAGCTTTTCCGTGAGTAGGCTTCCTAACTTCATCATCCTCCGAATCTGTGGACCAGACCTCCACACCTCCAAACTCATCACTGTTGTTTGAACCCTGCACAATTAAAGCATTCATAGTAAAGTTATTAACAACAGACTTTCTTTTCTTTATCTCCTCCAATCTTCTCAGGAGGCTCGCTTCCTCATCATCTTCACTTGTCTTCTTTTCTTTCTTTCTCAGCATGCAGTCTTTAGCAAAATGTTTTTTGCCTCCACAGTAATGACAGTCAAATCCTGAGTTGCCTCCAATTTTAGCTTCCTTCTTTGACTCTTCGGATTTTGATCCCATCTTCGGTTCCTTCTTGATCCGTTCGACGCTATAACTTCCCTGCCAGTTTCGGTTCTTGTTGGCTGAGAATTTCTTCTTGATGAATTTTCTGGGGTTTGACACCATCATTGCATATTCTTCACCGATTAGATCAAAATCTGCAAGATATAATTCCTCTTCTTCTTCAACCAAACTCTTTCCTTTGGAGACAAGAGCTAAGGAACCCAGAACCGAAACTACATTCGTTTCCTTCGATAAGGCATTCTCATGGGATTTTAAAATACCCACAAGTTTTGCTAGAGAGTATGACTTGAACTGTTCATGAGCTTTGACAGTTGACACAACGGCCATGCATTCAGGTCTGAGACCATTCATGAAAGTGACCTTTTGTTCAATCACCTTTCTTTCAATCCCATGCTTTATCATCTACTCAAAAGATGATTGAAACGATCGAAAGTTTGGATAAGTTTTTCTTCAGGCTTTAGCTTAAAATCACCAAACTCTGATAACAGGAGGGTTTGAATAGAGTGTTCCAGATCTTCATCTGTGGAATATAATTCCTTCAATCTATCCCAGATCTCCTTAGCTGTAGCACAGGAACTTACCAAACGAAACGTATCTGATTGCAGCACAAACCTTATCATCCTTAGAGCTTTGATGTTGCACTGAAACTTCTCTTTTTCATATTGAGGAATGTCTTTGACGTCATTGAAAAGCTGATTGTATTCTTTATGTGTTTTAACAATCTTTGATGTGCTATAATGAGCGAATGGACCTGAAGTGATTGCTTCCCAGATTAGATACCCATTATCCTCCGATCCAATCACGTAATCTTCAAAGTGATGCGTCCAGACTTCATAGTCTTGCGTATACAAGATCGGTATTCTTGTTGTAGACCCTATGCTGTTGGAGATATTTATCAGATTGGTTTGAGAATCGTCCATAGACATTGTGAATACTTTTGATCGAAAACCTGTAAAAGATCAGACTTGTAATTTTTCGATTAGGGTTAGATTAACAATTAATGAGATACGCCAATAAAGAATGACGGCTCAATAAATATCAATCAATGCGGAATAAAAACCCTATGAACTTCTTCGACAGAAGATGTGTGTATAGATTACACAGTCTCCTGCTCTGATACCAATTGATGAGTTCAAAACTCTTAGATCGTTTAGATCTTTCACAAGTACGATAAAAAATCTAACAGTTTAAGAACAAAATAAGAAAGAACACAGAACAAAATCAAATATGAGCTTATGATTCAAAACTGAGTCACGCCTCAGCAGAGCTCGATGAAGAACTTCTTGTAGAGGCGAGCTAGGGTTTACAAGCAATGAAAACGAAAACGAAAACAATAAAAGCGATATCTTCTAAGTCTACATGCATGCAGCTTATATACTAAACCTTAATACAAAATAATGCACGGCTGGACAGGCCCAATACCGGCGTTTAATCTAGGCAATAGACCGAGCCCATGACGCAATCCACTAGACTCAACACCTTTGAAAGGGATAGCTTTAAAATGACGTTGGAGGTTGTTGGTCAATTTGGAACCGGGCTTCCACCTCCTACTAGATATGCTTTGAGTGACACGCTTCTAAAGCATGAGGTTGAAAGAACAAAAAACTTGTTGAAAAAAAAACGAACAAGAATGGAAAGAGGATGGATGCTCGATTATGACGGATGCCCGGTCTGATCGAAAGCGAAGAAGCATTATGAATTTATGTGTTAACTCGAAGATGGGTACTGTTTTTTTATCTTCAAAAGAATGTTCCAACGAAGCACATGCAAGCCAAAAAATATATGAATATGTGGAGTCTTGCATTCAACAAGTTGGTCATGAGCATGTTGTTCAAGTTGTGACCGATAATGCCACGAATATCATGGGGGCAGAAAAGTTGTTAAAAGAGAAAAGTGTTGGGTTTTAGCCATATGAACATTCCTATGTGCACATGCAAACCCTAATGCTTGGATCTAGGTTTCTCTAATTAAACATGCATTGAATCCAAGACTTCTAATGACTAACAGAGCATAATAACGTAAGAAATCAGAATTAGAAGATTACCTTGAATCTCTTGCTTGATCTTCTTGTCCTTGGAGCTTTAGAGTCACAATTGTCACTCCTCTAATGGCTTACAAACACCAACTAGCAAGAGTATGATTTGAGAGAGAGGAGAGGGAAGAGAAAATCGGCCAGGTTTTCTTTTCTATGCAAGAGTGCCGATTTCTCTTGACCCCTAGGGTCTATTTATACTAGTAAGGCTCCTAGGGTTTCACCCTTAAACCCTAATTGGATAACTTAGGCCCTAAGCAATCCAATACCCTAATTGATAAGCCTTTGGACGATTTCAAGGCCTATCCAAAGTCCTTAAAACCATCCACCATTATCCATAAGGGATTTATAGCCCAAAGTAGAACTATCACACAATTGACAGTTTATACCCCTTTATTGAATTAATCTCTTTAAGTCACCAAATTAATTCTCAATTAATTTATGACTTATATTAATCAAATAATAATATTATTATTCCTTATATTATTCTCATAATATATTAATAATATTTCTTCTATCATAATAAATCATCCTGTCAAGTTGCTATGGTGAAGGCAACCCAAAAGGACCATGCACAACTGGGTCAAATACTTGCCTAATATAGTTGCAGCCTTAGACACTATTCCAACAGTCTCCCACTTGGATAAGTCTAGTAACTATATATACAAGTATAATCCGATTAGCAATCGTAGCTCTCAAAGACGCTGTCAAACTCTGATCTAATCAATCTTGTCCTTTAGATAAGGGATCGTACAATCCTCTGTTTGGATATCATGCAGACATTTATATGGAATAAATTGTCTAGCATTTGGTTTCTCGATCTCAGATTTATTTGACATAGAACTTAATCGAACACATCAATTTAGTTCTGACCGGGCCCGACACATAAGTCAAATCAAATCATCGAGCGGCCGAGATATCGCTTTTAACCTCTTAGGATAAAAGTAACAGATAAACTTCGACTTATATGCATTTACTTATTCATTAATCAACTATACACAACAATGCGTTTTATAACATCAAGTTACTTATGCGGTTTCGCATTATCAATGTACAACCAATTAACAAATAATAAACCATATATCTAGCTTTTAAGACCATATGATATTATCGTCTTGCGATCACCCTTTTATCACATTCCATAAGGTGATTCCAGCAAGCGCGGGTTTGTTCCAATGCTCAAAACTAGTTCATAAGCACTCATGAATGTTGCAGAAAACTTTTGCTATGTCTAATACCATTTAGACAATCTACACACCAATTCATGACAATCTTCATTCATATCTACTTCCAAGATATGAACGATTGTGGACAATTTGAATAATTCGATTATTCTTAATAAACTCAATTATTCTGGAAGCCAAAACATGCAAAGTGAAACAATAGTTAAACAATTAACATAAGACAGTAACATTACTCATAAATAATACTCTTTTATTTAATCATCAAATGTTAATTACATTTATCTATTACACGTTTCTAATACTATCTAATCTATACTAATATCATCCTTCAGCCCAATACTCCTAGCATGCTGCAAGTGCTTAACCCTACTCAGTCCCTTCATAAGCGGATCTGCTGGGTTATCTTCTGATGATATCCTCTTCACTACATGTTGTCCTTCTTCTACACGATGTCTAATAAAGTGATATTTTCTGTCGATATGTCTAGATCTACCATGATCCCTCGGTTCCTTGTTCAAGGCAACCGCTCCTTCATTATCACAGAAAATCTCCATGGGCTCCTTTATGGCAGATACAACTTCAAGATCACCGATGAAGTTCTTCAACCATATTGCCTCCTTCGACGCTTCGCTCGCTGCAATTGTGTCACCTACATTTTTGCAAAAATTTTAAACTTTTAAAACCCATCTTACATTAAATTAAAACAACTGAAATAGTCATAACATAATCCATCTACTTAATAATCTTGTAAAATAAGTGTGGAAGTAATAATAATAATAAGGTCCCAACAAAAATAACTAGTAGTGATGTCCCGATGCTCCATGTCAAGCCCTAGCCTCTTTAATCTTAACACCTGAAAAGTTATAAGGGAAACCGTAAGCACAAAGCTTAGTGAATTCAAACACAGACATTGTACTAACATTCATATTTACTAACCCTAATCCATTTTCCATTTATAGTTTTATAATAAGGGCAAAGAACAAATCAACACCAATAATACAAGAAGGACTTGTAGGTTTGAGCCGCACCGGGAAGATCCCGTATCACTTGGCCCTAATCACCGCACCTCACGATGAGTATTACGTTGGTGATCTTACCTAACCACCGCACCGGTAAATCCATATCCTTTGGTGGTGTCCCCATATCCATGATTAGTTACATACAGTGCACATGTACGAATTAAAACAATACTTATATAGCATGCTTTTATAATAAATTCAAGTAATCACACACGAGCTAACTAGCAAACACAATCATCAATACAACGGTGTGAGAGAACTCACCTTGAGTGAGTAGTAAGGATAGATAAGAATCAAATAATGCTACCAACCTTGAGCAAACTTCAAAAACTCACCTAAGAAGGACCAAAGGTTAGAAAGGAGAAGTAATGAAGCTATGAGTTGAGAAAGGAGTAATCACAGCAAGGTCTCTAAAACAGACCTGCTGTTTAAAACGGATTTACTCCAAAATCTAAAACAGAAACATAGCTTTAACTAAATTTTATAGGAAACTATGATTGCTCAGGATTCCACAACTATAAAGCACTCATTCTAACTCCAAAAGATGAATTAAATATGAATTTTACAAAATGGTGTATCACTTCTGTCTCCAACAATACAGTCAAGTGATGTTGGCCAATTCTACCTAACTTGTGAGTAGAATTCGTCCAAACCAAAATTAATAGAAGTAAAGGACATACAAATGAAAGTCTCAGAGTTGTAATTGAATGAAAAGCATCTCTCAAACTCCAGATATAAAATTCACATTGTGGACAATCACAGCACTAGCAAAAGCTGGTGACTGCCCACTAATCTGGAGTGTCGATCCATTCTAACCAATTTATAATTGGAAATAACACCCCATCTTCTCCAGATCTTAAATTAATAATATAAGGAACATATAGAAACTTGGAATCACTCTGGATCCTTTTCCAAGCCTTAGAAATGATGAAAACAAAATGACATATCAGAACAGACCTGGACCAGACCTAACAGCAAAGATGCCATTCTTTACCATAGATAAAGTCCTTATCAGTGAGGTTGGCCTTCTTAAGAAAGTTAGCCAACTCAGTGTTTGAACTTTTGGAACTGGTTTGGGGTCCGTTTGAGTTCTAGAGCTCACGATATGAGTTTTACAAAATGACTACAGATCTGATGGAAAATAGAATCGTAGCCACCCGTGATTCCTCTTTGGCTTATCCATTCTTCTCCCTTTGAAACACATTTTAAGATGTGTTCATCATCCCAATTTAGTCCCCATGATCATGGTGGTACTAAAAAGGTTTAGGTATAATTAGGATTTCATTTTGCCACAAGATTGTAATAACAATCAACATGAAAATGAACATAAAGCACATAAAATCACCATTCTCCCTTTTAGGGTTTCCATGATCTTTTGCCACATGTAATCCCCTAAATCCATCATCCACCATATATGGGGTGAAGATAGGACCTTGAGATGATGTATAACATACAATTACAAATCAAATAAGAAGGAGAAGAAGTGAAGATGAAATCATAAAACTAGAACAAGGTTATGGATCAAGTTGTAAGAAATGATAAGGAGGTTCATACCAATATGAATCAAGGCTGGAAATGAACAAGAATTAAGCTCCAAACAACATCCCCTTGGCTGCTCTTGATCCCAAAGAGATAGAGGACAATTTTAGAGAGAGAAAGAGGGAGGGTTTAGAGTGTTTTTCTTGTGTGTGTTCCAAATGACTCAATTAACACATTAAGTACTATTTACTAGATGGACTTTGCAAATAGGCCCATAGTCCATGGACTTCAATAAAAGGAGTTTACAAGATGATCAAAAAAGTCCAATAACATAAGAAATCAGACATTGGTTAAATAAATTAACCCAAGGTTACAAGGATAATTAAATTAAAATAACCAAGCCTACCGAGAAAAACCGGGACGTTACAACTCTCCCCCACTAAGAACGGACTTCGTCCTCGAAGTCAACACCTAGAAACAGATCCGGATAATGAGCCCGCATCTCGCATTCCGGTTCCCAAGTCCATTCCGAACCCTTCCTATGTTGCCACTGCACCTTAACCAGGTTTATAGTCTTGTTGCGGAGAGCTTTCGTCTTTCGTTCTAAAATAGCGATTGGTTTCTCAACATAATTGAGACGCTCGTCAATCTGTATGTCCTCCAGTGGTATCACAACGGTCTCATTAACAACGCATTTTCGTAACTGAGACACGTGGAATGTATTATGAATTAGACTAAGCTCGTTAGGAAGCTCTAAATGGTAAACCACCTTCCCCACACGGGCTATGACCTTGAAGGGTCCAATGAATCGGGGTCCGAGCTTTCCCCTCTTCCGAAATCGAATCACACCTTTCCAAGGGGAGACTTTAAGCAACACATAATCTCCCACCTGGAACTCAAGATTGGAGCGTCTTTTGTCGGCATAACTTTTCTGACGACTGCTCGCTGTGACCAAATGATCCCGAATCACTTGGATTTTCTCCGTTGTCCGTAGCACGATATCGGTACTCCCAAGTACCCTCTGCCTAACCTCGCCCCAACAAACGGGCGTCCTGCACTTCCTCCCATAAAAGGCTTCATACTGAGGCATTTTAATGCTCGAGTGATAGCTGTTGTTATAAGAAAACTCAGCTAGATGTAGATGGTCATCCCAACTACCCCCAAAATCAATCACACATGCCCTAAGCATGTCCTCCAAGGTCTGAATCGTCCGCTCACTCTGCCCGTCTGTCTGCGGATGGAAGGTGGTACTAAAATGTAATCATGTGCCCAATTCCTCTTGAAACTTCCTCCAGAACCGAGAGGTAAATCGGGTGTCTCGATCGGAGACGATAGAAACGGGCACCCCATGTAATGAGACAATCTCCCGAACAAAGATCTCGGCTAATTTCTCCGCCGATGAGCTCTCCTTTATAGCCAGAAAGTGAGCACTCTTAGTCAAACGATCAACAATCACCCATATCGTATCGGATCCTCAGGCAGTTCTAGGAAGTTTTGTAATGAAGTCCATGGTTAGATGCTCCCATTTCCATTCAGAAATCTCCAATGGTTGCAACTTCCCATGCGGTTTCTGGTGTTCCGCCTTGACCTTCCGACAGGTCATACATTCTTCCACAAATTGAGCCACATCATTCTTCATTCCATGCCACTGATAAGCCTCATGAAGGTCGCAATACATTTTAGTAGCACCAGGATGGATAGAAATTTTTGACTTATGAGACTCATCCATTAGGGTTTTCCGATTTCCCCCGGTATATGGAACCCAAACCCTACCGTAGCGAGTCAGCAAACCCCGCCCGTCTCGTTCCATCTTAGGCAACTCTTTCCCAATCTTCTCACGCCTGATGTTTTCCTCCAGTATTGCCTTCTTGTGGGTGTCCCGGATTAGATCTAACAAAGACGACACCATCGTGATCCGGAGACACTTAGCTCGAATCGGTTCGACAGATTGTTTACGACTGAGAGCATCAGCTACCACATTAGCTTTACTGGGGTGGTAGTGAATTTCACAATCATAATCTTTTACCACATCCAACCATCGGATCTGCCTCATGTTCAAATCCCGCTGCTCGAACAAATATTTCAGACTCATATGGTCAGTGTATATGATATACTTCACTCCATAGAGATAGTGCCTCCAAATCTTAAGAGTGAAACAACAGCCCAAACTCTAAATCATGAGTGGGGTAGTTCCGTTCGTGGGGTTTCAGCTGTCGGGAGGCATAGGCTATCACCCTGTCCCGTTGTATTAACACGGCACCAAGACCCTGAAGCAATGCATCACAGTAAACCACCATATCCACAACCCTATCAGGTAAGGCCAAAATCATAGCATCACACAATCGCTTCCTCAGCTCATCAAACGCAAATTGTTGCTCCGGACCCCAAATGAATTTCACTGATTTCTTGGTCAATCGGGTGAGTGGCAAGGCAATTTTAGAGAATTTTCCAATGAACCTACGGTAATAACCGGCTAAACCATAGAAACTGCGAATTTCAGAAGGTATTTTTGGAATCTCCCATTGTTTAACCGCATTAACCTTGGCTTGATCGACCTTAATACGGTGTTTTTTTTACCACATGCCCCAAGAACTGAACTTCTTCTAACCAAAATTCACATTTTGAGAATTTAGCATAAAGCCTTTCTCTTGCCAGAGTTTCCAGAATCTCCCGAAGGTGTTGCTCATGCTCTTCTTTGGTCTTAGAATAGACCAAGATGTCATCAATGAACATAATGACCGAACGGTTAAGCATCGGGCTACACACCCGGTTCATGAGATCCATAAACGATGCGGGTGCATTGGTGAGCCCAAAAGGCATCACCACGAACTCAAAATGCCCATAGCGAGTACGTAATGTTGTTTTCTCAATGTCTTCTTCACGAACCCGCATCTGATGGTAACCGCAACGTAAATCAATCTTGGAGAACCAAGACGCTCCTTGAAACTGATCGAAAAGATTGTCAATATGTGGCAACGGGTACCTATTCTTTATCGTGCGCTTGTTTAGCTCCCCATAATTAATACACATTCGTTGGGATCCATCTTTCTTCTTCACAAAGAGAATAGGAGCACCCCAAGGCGAGCAACTTGGCCGTATAAACCCTTTATCCCTTATTTGTTGAAGTTGATTTTGGAGCTCTTTCATTTCAGGTGGTGCCAAGCGGTAAGGAGATTTCGCTACCGGAGTCGCACCTAGCACCAAATCAATGTGAAACTCCACTTGCCGAATAGGTGGCAAGCCAGGGAGTTCCTCCGGAAAGACATCGTTGAAGTCGGAAACGATAGGAACGTCGTCTAGTGCTATAGCAGAAGAGTAAGAAGCCATAGCCAGGCGGGGAATGTCCCCCTGAATAATAAGTTCTCCACCTCTAGGGTTTCGAACACGAACTTGCTTCTTACGACAGTGGATTTCCGCATCAAACGCATCAAGCCAATCCATGCCTATGATAACGTAGAGCTCTCGCATCACAATAGGGATAAGATCAAGTCGGGAACTCCTGCATGCTAACAAATTCCCCAATCTCGGTACGTAGAATGGCCGTGTACCGACTGACCAACCAGTCCTCGTTCCCTGCAAACGAGGGGCAAAAAGATAGCATCTCCAAGAACTTGGCGTTCAGGTCACTAAAGGACTCCGTAGTCTGCTGTAAGGCCATGAACTCTTGCTGCATCTGTTGCTGCTCCACCTTAGGCATATATTGTGCCTCGAACCTCTCCACAAATTGGGCCCAAGACATGGCCCTCACTTCTTCTTCGTTCAATAGAGCGGTGATGGTGTTCCACCATGTCTTTCCCCTTTTTCGCAGCTGATTCATGGCGATCACTACTTTGTACTGGTCCGGGCACCCAACAGTTATGAAGGCGCCCTCAACATCTGACACCCAGTGCTTAGCAGAAACTGGGTCGGATTCACCGTTCCAAAGAGGAGGGCTACACTTGCTGAACTTCTCGAAGTAGTATGTCGAATCCTGAACAGGAAAAGCCGGTAATGCTCCCCCGAGAATAGCCGCGAGGCGCTCATCTAGAAGAGCACCGACTTGGTTGATTATGTCGTTGGTCACACCCGGGATTAGTTCGTTGAAAGTGTTATTGAATTCCTCAGCGACAATATCCCTAACTTGCTCCATTTGGAGCTGATTAAGTCGAGCAGGCGGAGCCATTGGTATCCACAGAAGAAGGAAAATCTTAGAAACAATTCAGCCTAGATATTTCTAGGAAGACAAACCACTCAGCTTGCTGAAAAATTTTCAACCTTGCCCCGACCCGAAACCGGCACCGATGTTTCAAATAGTAGGGGCCCTTCTAGTACCTTCCACACAAGTTCCAATTTCGCATTCGCGTCTAGTTTCGAAATTTCCAATTCGCTCTAGCCGTTAATTTTACAACTCTCTCACATGTTAATACTAACTAAGTGTGTAATCTAATATTTTAAGGCTTGTAGAATCCAATTCATAGTCAACAATTTAACATAAACATTTAACATAAGAAATAAGGCTTACTTGGCTGGCTGACTGGCACACCGCGACATCTTCCACTACAAGTCTTTAGAAGGTTTGAAAAATATTTTAAAAAGAAAATAAACTCTTATAGAGCCTCAAATTTGAGTCTAGAACATCCACAAGAATGTCTAGTTCCCTCAAATTGTGGCTCTGATACCAACTTGTAACACCCAAATTTTTGCAAAAATTTTAAACTTTTAAAACCCATCTTACATTAAATTAAAACAACTGAAATAGTCATAACATAATCCATCTACTTAATAATCTTGTAAAATAAGTGCAGAAGTAATAATAATAATAAGGTCCCAACAAAAATAACTAGTAGTGATGTCCCGGTGCTCCATGTCAAGCCCTAGCCTCTTTAATCTTAACACCTGAAAAGTTATAAGGGAAACCGTAAGCACAAAGCTTAGTGAATTCAAACACAGACATTGTACTAACATTCATATTTACTAACCCTAATCCATTTTCCATTTATAGTTTTATAATAAGGGCAAAGAACAAATCAACGCCAATAATACAAGAAGGACTTGTAGGTTTGAGCCGCACCGGGAAGATCCCGTATCACTTGGCCCTAATCACCGCACCTCACGATGAGTATTAAGTTGGTGATCTTACCTAACCACCGCACCGGTAAATCCATATCCTTTGGTGGTGTCCCCATATCCATGATTAGTTACATACAGTGCACATGTACTAATTAAAACAATACTTATATAGCATGCTTTTATAATAAATTCAAGTAATCACACACGAGCTAACTAGCAAACACAATCATCAATACAACGGTGTGAGAGAACTCACCTTGAGTGAGTAGTAAGGATAGATAAGAATCAAATAATGCTACCAACCTTGAGCAAACTTCAAAACCTCACCTAAGAAGGACCAAAGGTTAGAAAGGAGAAGTAATGAAGCTATGAGTTGAGAAAGGAGTAATCACAGCAAGGTCTCTAAAACAGACCTACTGTTTAAAACGGATTTACTCCAAAATCTAAAACAGAAACATAGCTTTAACTAAATTTTATAGGAAACTATGATTGCTCAGGATTCCACAACTATAAAGCACTCATTCTAACTCCAAAAGATGAATTAAATATGAATTTTACAAAATGGTGTATCACTTCTGTCTCCAACAATACAGTCAAGTGATGTTGGCCAATTCTACCTAACTTGTGAGTAGAATTCGTCCAAACCAAAATTAATAGAAGTAAAGGACATACAAATGAAAGTCTCAGAGTTGTAATTGAATGAAAAGCATCTCCCAAACTCCAGATATAAAATTCACATTGTGGACAATCACAGCACTAGCAAAAGCTGGTGACTGCCCACTAATCTGGAGTGTCGATCCATTCTAACCAATTTATAATTGGAAATAACACCCCATCTTCTCCAGATCTTAAATTCATAATATAAGGAACATATAGAAACTTGGAATCACTCTGGATCCTTTTCCAAGCCTTAGAAATGATGAAAACAAAATGACATATCAGAACAGACCCGGATCAGACCTAACAGCAAAGATGCCATTCTTTCCCATAGATAAAGTCCTTATCAGTGAGGTTGGCCTTCTTAAGAAAGTTAGCCAACTCAAATTTTGAACTTTTGGAACTGGTTTGGGATCCGTTTGAGTTCTATAGCTCACGATATGAGTTTTACAAAATGACTACAGATCTGATGGAAAATAGAATCGAAGCCACCCGTGATTCCTCTTTGGCTTATCCATCCTTCTCCCTTTGAAACACATTTTAAGATGTGTTCATCATCCCAATTTAGTCCCCATGATCATGGTGGTACTAAAAAGGTTTAGGTATAATTAGGATTTCATTTTGCCACAAGATTGTAATAACAATCAACATGAAAATGAACATAAAACACATAAAATCACCATTCTCCCTTTTAGGGTTTCCATGATCTTTTGCCACATGTAATCCCCTAGATCCATCATCCACCATATATGGGGTGAAGATAGGACCTTGAGATGATGTATAACATACAATTACAAATCAAATAAGAAGGAGAAGAAGTGAAGATGAAATCATAAAACTAGAACAAGGTTATGGATCAAGTTGTAAGAAATGATAAGGAGGTTCATACCAATATGAATCAAGGCTGGAAATGAACAAGAATTAAGCTCCAAACAACATCCCCTTGGCTGCTCTTGATCCCAAAGAGATAGAGGACGATTTTAGAGAGAGAGAGAGAGAGGGAGGGTTTAGAGTGTTTTTCTTGTGTGTGTTCCAAATGACTCAATTAACACATTAAGTACTATTTACTAGATGGACTTTGAAAATAGGCCCATAGTCGATGGACTTCAATAAAAGGAGTTTACAAGATGATCAAAAGAGTCCAATAACATAAGAAATCAGACATTGGTTAAATAAATTAACCCAAGGTTACAAGGATAATTAAATTAAAATAACCAAACGTACCGAGAAAAACCAGGGCGTTACAGCAATGTACTCTGATTCACACGTTGAATCAGCTACGGTTTCTTGCTTGGAACTTTTCCAAGTTACTGCTCCTCTATTCAGAGTAAAGACCCAGCTCGACTGCGAACGGTAGTTGTCCCTGTCGGTCTGAAAGTTGGCGTCATTATACCCTCGCACCTTCAAGTCATCACTCCCTCCGAGGACTAAGAACCATTCCTTCGTCCTTTAAAGGTACTTAAGGATATTCTTGACCGCAATCCAATGGGTTCTGCCAGGGTTCCCTTGATATCTACTAACCATGCTCAAAGCAAAGGCTACATCAGGGCGAGTATAAGTCATAGCATACATGATTGAGCCAACTGCGGAAGCGTGTGGTACTCGGCTCATTTCTGCTATTTCAGCTTCGGTACTCGGACTTTGAGTCTTACTCAACTTGGCATTACTTTGTATTGGTAATTCTCACTTCTTCGACTTTTCCATACTAAAACGTTTTAGTACTTTATCTAAGTAAGTGTTCTGACTAAGTCCAATTAGTCTGTTACTTCCTTCTCTCACTATGCTTATTCCCAAAATATAGGAAGCCTCTCCGAGGTCCTTCATAGCGAAGCACTTCCCGAGCAAGGACTTAACCTCCTGTAGATTCAGGACGTCGTTTCCTATGAGTAGTATGTCATCGACATACAGAGCGAGGAAGCTTACTATACTCCCACTGGCTTTGACATATACACATGATTCATCTTCGCTTCGTACAAGTCCAAACTCTTTGACTTTCTCATCGAAGCAAGGATTCCATCTGCGAGACGCTTGCTTAAGTCCATAAATGGACTTCTCAAGCTTACACACTTTATTTGGATGCTTCGGATAGACAAAACCCTCTGGCTGAGCCATGTAAACATCCTCAGCCAACTTCCCATTAAGGAAAGCGGTTTTGACATCCATTTTCCAAATCTCATAATCATGAAATGCGGCAATTGCTAGCATCACTCTAATGGATTTTATCTTCGCAACTGGTGAGAAGGTCTCATCATAGTCAACTCCAGGAGTTTGAGTAAAGCCCTTCACAACCAATCGTGCCTTATATGTGTGTATGTTTCCATCCACGTCGGTCTTCTTCTTGAAGATCCATTTGCACCCAACGGTCTTACGTCCGGGCACATTATCAACCAAATTCCAAACTTGGTTGTCATACATGGACTGGATCTCGCTGTCCATTGCCTCTTTCCATTTCGCAGACTCCGAGCCTACCATGGCTTCCTTATAGCTGCTAGGTTCGTCTAGATTTATTAGTGTACCATCACTAATATACGTGTCCCCTTCAGTAGTAATATGAAAACCATAAAACTGGGGTTGAACTATAACTCTTTCGGTACGTCTAAGAGGCATTGATTCGTCAAACGGTTCAACCGGAGTTTCCTCCTCGGGTTGAGTGCCAGCGGTTGAGCTTCCTTCATCTATCGACTCTTGAATCTCTTCAAGCTCGATTTGCCTCCCACTGTCTCCTTGGCTTATGAGTTCTCGCTCTCGGAAAACTCCTCTCCTCGCAACAAAGACAACATTGTCCTTCGGTCTATAGAAGAGATATCCAAAGGATTTTTGTGGGTAGCCGATGAAAATACATTGCTCACTACGAGGTTCGAGTTTGTCGTGAGTATCTCGTCTTACGAAAGCCTCGCAACCCCAAACCTTGATATGTGCTAACGAGGGAGCTTTCCCTGTCCACATTTCATGAGGTGTTTTGGCAACCTTCTTAGTAGGGACTCGGTTAAGGATATGGGCGGCAGTCTCTAAGGCATACCCCCAAAATGAGATAGATAGTGAAGAACGACTCATCATAGAGAGAACCATGTCTAACAAGGTTCGATTACGCCTTTTTGCCACACCATTCAACTGCGGTGTCCTAGGTGGCGTTAATTGTGAAACTATTCCACACTCCTTGAGATAGTCGTGAAATTCAAGACTTAGGTACTCTCCTCCTCGATCGGATCGAAGCATCTTCATTTTCCTACCCAACTGATTCTCCACTTCATTCTTTAACTCTTTGAACCTTTCAAACGTTTCTGACTTTTGCTTGATTAAGTAGATATACCCATATCTACTATAGTAATCGGTAAAAGTCACATAGAAGCGGTTTCCATCCTTCGTGGTTGATCTAAAGGGTCCACATACATCGGTATGTATGAGGTCCAATAAACCCTCACCTCTTTCACATGTACTAGCGAAGGGTGACTTGGTCATCTTTCCAAGTAAACAAGAATCGCATGTGTCATCTTCCCTAAGGTCGAATGACTCCAACACTCCATCCTTTTGGAGTTGGGCTATGCGCTTCTTGTTGACATGTCCAAGACGATAATGCCACAAGGATGCTCTATCCATACCATTGGAAGAATCCATGCATAAAACATCATTTCCTAAGTTATCTACAATAATAACAGTTTCATAAATTCTATTACACGGCATTGCTTCAAAATATAAGACACCATTTAGATAAGCAAGAATAGAACCATTCTCATTATTAAAAGAAAATCTAAAACCTTGTCTAAACAAACCATGAAATGAAATGATGTTTCTTGCCATTTCTGGCGAATAGCAACAATTGTTCAAATCTAAACATAAGCCATTCCTAAGCACTAAAGAATACACTCCAATCTTGGTCACAGGCGACGATCTTCTGTTTCCCATGATTAGATTTATTCTTCCATGCTCCACATCCCTATTTCTTCTTAGTCCCTGCAATTCAGAACAAATATGGTAACCACAACCGGTATCAAGGACCCAAGAAATAGCATGAGATGAATCATTAGATTTAATTGTTTATATACCTGCGAAAGATGGCTTGATCTTTCCTTCCCTTATGGCTTACAGGTAGTATGGGCAGCTTCTCTTCCAATGCCTTATTTTGTGGCAGTGGTGGCACTCTGCCTCCTTCGGGTTAGGGTTAGGCTTAGCGGGATCAACTTTGGTCCCACTAGAAGAGGAACCATCTTGGGACTTTCCCTTGCGGTGGCTCTTAGACGGAGCCTTCCTCTTCTTGCCTTTTCCTTGCCCAATGGCCATAACAGGAGCAGCGGGTGGATTGGGAGTGGGTGCAATAGACTTGTCCTTGAGGTTGCTTTCAGGAATCCTAAGGAGACCTTGGAGCTTACTTAGGGTGACCTCTTCTTTGTTCATGTGGTAGGTCATCCTAAATTGATTGTAACACGGAGGCAAAAAGTGAAGCACCATGTCGATCGCCAAGTCTTCCCCAAAGTCAACATTCAACTTGCGAAGACGATCAACATACCTTTGCATCTTTTGCAGGTTCATGGTTAGAGATTCTCCATGACCCATTTTGGCGGAAATCATGTTAGTGAAAATCTCGTAACGCTCCTGCCTCGCGTTTTGGTGGTATCTCTCCAACAAGTCTTGGTGCATTTCGTACGGATACATGTCCTCATAGGACTTTTGGAATTCGGCGTTCATTGTAGCTATCATGATGAAATGAACCTTCGTTGCATCACGTTCATGAGTCTCAAAAGCAGTCATTTCAGCCGGAGTAGTGATTTCTGGGTTGATTTTCTCGAGCTTCTCATCGAGGACATACTCCTTGTCCTCGTAGCGAGCAATTGTGCGAATGTATCTTATCCATTCGCTAAAGTTCGTCCCATCGAAAGTCACCTTTTGGCAAAGGTGCATCAATGTGAATGAACTAGCAACAACGTTGTTCGCATTCGACATCTACAAATAGAAAGGAAAAAGATAGATTAGAATTTGAATCCCTAATAATCACCCAATAAGAAAATTAGGGCTAGGATCCGACAATAATATTTACATATTAGAAAAGGGATGCCGTAATCTAACATGCAAACAATTTGAAGGTAAGTGAATGACGATTCACTAATTCTCCACCATGAAAACATAACTTTAAGTTCTTAAATGTATTGATAATTACTAGGTTTGGATGAGATTCATTGAAACTTTTCAATGGCATGTTTAAATCTCGATATGCCCCTCTCGTTTGTGACTGGGATACCGAGGATCACAAAGTGGGTGTGAATTACCATGCAAATTCACATGGTGCCTTCATTGTAACGATCACCTATTCGATGTGCCGGTAAACCACACACGCTCCATCGAACTATGATAAACAATGAATCACCCTTTGCCACCTTTGCTTAGAACCAATTAGTGTGCCGGTAAACCACACACGCTCCACTAACTTCTTAGCAAGGGTGCAAAGTGTAATTTCATGGGATTGCATCAATTCACTTTTCCTAAAGTAACTAGGATTGGGAAATTTTAAAAAAAAATGTAGTTACTTTGTATTTCATATTATACTTTTAATGAAGAGATGAGGTTGCCCTATCCTACCCGTTCAGCTAACGACCCTCCACCGATCAAGCAAGCGGTGGGTGTGAGTGTACACCCATTAAGCACCATTTTATAGGCAGCAACCTTATACCCACCTTATAGACCGGCTTCGTGAATGAGACCTACTAACGGTAAGACTAGCATTTAAATTATAAAATCGTCCTGGGTTTCTTTTCTATGCAAGAGTGCGGATTTCTCTTGACCCCTAGGGTCCATTTATACTAGTAAGGCTCCTAGGGTTTCACCCTTAAACCCTAATTGGATAACTTAGGCCCTAAGCAATCCAATACTCTAATTGATAAGCCTTTGGACGATTTCAAGGCCTATCCAAAGTCCTTAAAACCATCCACCATTATCCATAAGGGATTTATAGCCCAAAGTAGAACTATCACACAATTGACAGTTCCCCTTTATTGAATTAATCTCTTTAAGTCACCAAATTAATTCTCAATTAATTTATGACTTATATTAATCAAATAATAATATTATTTTTCCTTATATTATTCTCATAATATATTAATAATATTTCTTCTCTCATAATAAATCATCCTGTCAAGTTGCTATGGTGAAGGCAACCCAAAAGGACCATGCACAACCGGGTCAAATACTTGCCTAATATAGTTGCAGCCTTAGACACTATTCCAACAAAAAGACCATCTATTTTTTGGACATCATGTGCGACACATACCATTAACCTTATGCTCGAAGGTACTTGCATTATTTTGTTTATTTATTGTATTTATTACTTTATTACTTTATTTTGTTTTAATATCTTTAATTTTATACTATAATTTGTTATTTAATCGTGTTTATTTCTTCAAGGTATTGGTTCACTCCCAAGGTTTAAGAAAATTCTAGATCAAGCAAAGAAGCTAATCATCTTCATTTACGCTCACCACAAAACCTTGGCGATGATGAAGAGTTACACAAACAAAAGAGAAATTATCCGACCGGGAGCAAGGTTGTAGAACTCGTTACTCGGTACCTGTTCGGCCGACTACCGAGTAGCGAGTACTGGAGTACTCGGATTTGGAAATTTGTGTAGAAATATTTTTATGGAAATTATATATGTCAAAATCATAAGATAAAATCATAAGTTGATTAAATATATAACAAAATTGGATACATGTGAATACACAAAAAATGAAAAACACATAATGGTGTCATTTCGTGAATAATTACTGAAAATATAAGATATATATGTAGTAATAATCACATGTGTGTGTGTGTTAGATAATAAATCATTAAGTATATTATACATATTAATCACCGAATTGACCAAATTTCACAACACTACTCAGTTCGTAAGGGGCTGATCGAGGAGTACTCGGGATTATGTAACTCGCCTCAGCAAGGGGGGAGTAGTGAGTACTTGTAGGAGTAATCGGCCAACTCGGCGAGTTTTACAACACTGACCGGGAGTCACGAGATTTGCTTCCGCCTTTCTAAAATTACAAAGTTTGGCGGAAAAAAGGAGCAACTAAGACATATGTTCTCTAGCACCGAATGGGAGGAATGTAAATTTTCTAGTACACCTAAAGGGATTGCCTTATATAAAACGGTGTCAAGTGTCCAATTTTGGTCCGGTGTGAGACAATGTTTAAAGGTGTTCTCCCTTTTGGTGAAAGTCCTTCGAATGGTTGACGCGGATTGGAAGCCCTCAATGGGTTTTGTTTACGGGGAGATTAAAGTTGCTAAAGAAGAAATTATCACATCATTGGGCGGTAACGAGAAAGCTTACAAGCATATTATAGATATCATAAACAAAAAGATGAAAGGTCGTCTAGATTCAAGTTTACATTTAACGTCTTATCTTTTGAATCCATATTATCATTATAAGGATCCACAACTCCAATATGATCCTGATATAATGAATTCGGTTCTTGATTTTTTTGATACATTACTTTGTGACAATTTTGAGATGCAAAGGCAAGTTGTAACAATTGACTTGCCAAAGTACAAAAAAAAAAGTTGATAGATTTGGTTGTGATCTTGCAATTAAAAATTGTAAGGTGAATGATGTCGAGTTTGATCCGGGTAATTCATTTTACTTTTAGTTATCTATTTTAGTATCTTATAAAATTTTGATATTTATCAATTAATAATGTGTTCTTTTTTTTAATTGTAGCTAGTTGGTGGGGACTATTTGGTGGCACAACTCCTCATTTGACAAAGATTGCAATGATAATTCTTTCTTTGACTAGTAGTTCATCGGGTTGTGAAAGGAATTGGAGCACGTTTGAAGGGGTTAGTATATTATTAAATTTATATTTTATAAAATTTAATAGTTTATATATTAAGCACATTTCGACTCTTTATTGTGTTCACATTTCTAGGTACATACAAAAAAACGAAATAGATTGGAGGCAAACAAATTGAACAATCTTGTCTATGTTCAATTCAATGCTAGTTTAATGGAAAAAAACCAAAAGCGAAAAGATAGAAATATGGAGGTGTTGTTAGCAAATGATTCAATCTCGGCTCAAGAATGGATTGTTGATGTAGATGAAGTAGACCCCAAAATGGTTAATGAAGATCTAGGAACCGATGATAATCAAGCACCCCGAGAAAGTCCAAGAACGAGGGAACTTTCCGATGAAGATTTTGAGTCCGAGTGTGAGGAGCAAGTGTTAGAAGAAGACGAATATGAGTCGGATGGGGTTCAAATAATGGAAGTGTGTGGAGAGGATTAAAAGATAATATGTTTTATTTTTGAGCTATTTAAACTTGTTATGAACTTGTTGGATGATGATTTGGTGTGTTTGTTGAACTTATTATTAACTTTTTATGTTTGTTTTGGTCTTTTGGATGATAATTTATTGTGTTTATTAAACTTTTATGCTTATTTACTTATATTATTATGATTAAATTTAGATTTATTAATTTTTAAATTATTTTCTTAATAATTAATGGTCTCCGATTAATCTCCGGATTAATCCCCGCCTAGCCGATTAATCCCTTGACCCTAGTCTACCGTCGAGCTACCGTCAAACGATTTTTGCAACCTTGATATATATATATATATATATATATATATATATATATATATATATATATATATATATATATATATATATATATATATATATATATATATATATATATATATATATATGAGAAAATGACAAAAATAGCAATTTACACTAATGACATTACAAAAATAGCCAAAAAAATCGAAATTACAAAATTAGCCCACAATTTCGCAGATGGAGATGCCCCATCTGCGAAATTAGCATCTCATCTGCGAATGTACAAGCACCTAATGCACAACTGTGCTTTAGGTGCTTGTACATTCATAGGTGCTTTTAATTTTATTTTTTTTAATTTTTTTCTGTATATATAGGGGTAAAATCACAGATGGAATAGGTCCATCTGCGATTTACTCTCATTCTATCTGCGAAATTGTGATTTTTTTTATTTTTTTAGTTTGACTATGAAATGAATTGGTTTGACTACGAAATCATGTTGCTATATAAAAAGTTTTGTAGAAAAATATTATTTTGATTGTTATTTGTTTAGGAACTTTCTCTACAATTTGCTCAGAAAATGATTGAATATTTGGTTTGTCTTGTAACTGGTGGGAGATGGCAAGTTAATGGAACTAATCTGGAATACATATGTCCACAGGGAGGTATTTCTAAACTTGCTTTGATATTTTCTGAGTATATTAGTTATAGTGATTTTGTATCTTTGGTAAGAAGCAAAATTGGTTTGTTAGACAAATATAGAATTAGTCTTCGTTTCCACCATCCTGAATTAAATTATTATATAGCTATAGTTGAAGACATGGATGTTAGAATGTTGATAAACGTAATCAAATGTAGTGGAGGAAGGGCTGTAAAAGTGTTTGTGGTGGTTGATGAAGTTGAGGAGGTTAATGGGGGTGGTGAAACTGGAAACCAGCTTGTTGGTAATTTATGCAGCTATAAAGGGAGCAACGATCCGATAGTTACTTTCAATACTCCTAGTGTACCTCAATTTCACAGTGTTGCTGAAAATGTTAATGTTAGTTATTCACCTATTCACTATGTGGATCCTGAGAATTACAAGCATGTTGGTGATGATGATGTTGGTACTTATCTTGATGATGTGGGTGGTCGTTGTGATGATGTTGCCGAACAAGAAGTTAAAGTTATAAGTAGGCGTGTGGTAGATAAAACTAAAAAGAAAAAAAATTCAAGTCAAAAAAATGAAAAAAAAATCATGTTTACGGGCATTATGTTGATGTTGGTGATGTATGTTTAGATATAACCGAGCTACAAAGCAATTCCGATAGAGATGAGTTGGGTGATGAAGTTAAAGCTAAGTTTCCCGATAACCTTTTTCACGGTATGCCCCCTGTACTAGCATGGCCAGTTGATATTAATGAAGATATCCCAACACAGATGGTAGACATGAATCTTCAAAAGATTCAATGTGAGAGTATATTTAAGAACAAAGAACTTTTAAAGCGGTGTATTGGTAAAAAATGTCTTCGAGAAGGTTTCCAGACGAGGACAAGTAGATCCACCAAATCAAGGTATGAAGTTGTGTGTGTTTCGAAAAATTGTTCTTGGTTACTAAGAGCAAAAGCAATTAAAAATTCTGATGGACTTTTCCAAGTGAATAAATTTGTTGATGTACACACATGTTCTTCAACATTGTTGCAACATAATCATCGACAAGCAAACAAATATGTTTTGGGTGAATATGTTGCTGATGTTTTGTCTGAAGACTATAGTAGAGTTTATTGGGGAAAAGAAATTATTAATGATATGAATGCTCAATTGAATATCAATATCTCATACCATCAGGCATGGCGTGCGAAGCAATATGCATTGTTGTCGTTAAGGGGTACGAAAGAGGATTCTTTTACCAAACTTCTGGCGTATTGTCACAACTTGGCCAAACATAATCCGGGTACTGTCACACATATTAAAACAAATGCTGATGATCGCTTTGAGTTTTTGTACATCGCACTCGGTTGCTCGGTTAATATTATCATATTATATTAATTTTTTAATATTTATTTTGGTGTATTTGAATAGATATACAATGTATTGTAGGTACGCGCTTTTGTCAATTTTTGTAAGCCGACCCTAGTAGTAGATGGAGCTCACCTAAAGGGCGAGTTCAAAGGTACCATGTTACTTGCAGTTACTAAGGACGGACAAAACCAAATATTACCGGTTGCATATGGTATATGCAAAAATGAGTGTACCGATTCTTGGACATGGTTTTTTCAAAAACTACATGATTGCATAGGAAATATGCAGGAGCTTACAATTATATCTGATAGGTCTCCATCTATAGCAACATCCGTTGCCAACATTTTTCCTCACGCTCATCATGGAATATGTGGTGTCCATTTGTATTTCAACATAGTATCTAGATTCGGCAAGAGTAAGACGGTTAAAGGAATTTTTTGGGAGGCGTGTAGGACGTACACAGTTGATGCTTTTGATGTTGCCATGGATGTTATGAAAAAGACAAAAGAACCAGTATGGGAGTACTTAAAAAGTATAAATCCAGAAACCTGGTCAAGGGCACATTTTAAAGGGAACCGATACAATCTTATGTCGTCCAACAGTGCGGAGTCTATAAATGCATTATCTAGACACGCACGTAAGGTGCCAATACTTATGTTGATCGATTTTTTTCGTGCTACAATGCAACAATGGTGGTTTCAAAGACGTAACTTTGCAGGTATTAAGTAAATTTGTAATATTAATGTTTTATTAGTTTTGATGTTATTGATCTTAACTTCTTCATTTTGGCTGTTTTTTTAGCGGAAGCAACAACAATACTTACCCCTTGGGCGGATGAAGTTGTAAAAGAAAACAAGAAAACTTTTACCAAATGGGATGTTCGCATGATCTCAAATACGAAATGCGAGGTCAAAAAGGGCGCACAAAATGTGATTGTTGATTTTCAAGATATGACATGTACATGTAGGCATTGGCAACTTAATGGGATACCTTGTGGTCATGTCATAAGATGTTTAACAGTGAACAATTACCAAGACTGCTCGAGGTTTGTATTAAATGCTTACCTTACCGAAACACTGAGGAAAACATATGAGGAATCAATAAACCCTCTACCAAAGCCATCCGAATGGGAGATCCCCGATGATTTGATGATTGTTAAGCCACCTATAATGGATAAACGTCAGCCAGGCAGACCAAGAAACACAGACCACATTCCATTCCTAGGCGAGGGTCCAATTATAAAAGAGTGTTCTACATGTGGTCAACTAGGACATACGAGAAATAATTGTACTGGAAGGGCGTCCGGTAGCGGAGCAGGTCACATAATTTCTACTGCAGAAATGACATATAATATTGGTGGTTCAGCGGGTTGCTGACAAACCTATAACGCTGATTTTGATATAAAACAACCTCGAAATTAAGAGTAATGATGAGTTGTTTACTTATTATGTATTGTAAAATTTTTATTAACTCTTACAAGACATTGCTATGCTTTCATATTTTAGTTAAGTTTGTTGATTATAACAATGAATGAAGCCTTTATATTATAAAATATAGTTTGCAGATTTTTTTTAACAGTTACAACATGTTATTTAAAAAAACAACAAACGATCCTTTTGCAACCTAATCTGTTTCATGATAATATTACAACAACTTTTTAACTAATTTTTAAACTCAGGGAACTGCAATGGGTACTTCTCTTTCTCTATTGTTATATAGTCATCCATAATTCTCATTTTGTCTTCCAAACGATCCTTTTTTACCATAATGTGTATCAACTGCTCATCCTTCTCAGCAAGCTGTTTTTCAGTCGTTTTGATTGCCTTGTTACTCTTTTTTATCCAATCTTTATGCTCTTTGATTTTGTTTTTATTGAGGTCAATCCATTCTTGAGCTTGTTTTCATTCCGATTCAATATCATTAGCAAGTTGAGTGAGAAGTCAGGATGACTCTTTGTCCTCTTCTTGTTGTGCTTCAGCCTTCTTTAATTCTTCAAAATTTTCATGTGACATATATGGCCCGGCTGAAGAGGGTGTAAAAAAAGGGTCTACCGAATCACAGTAGTAACAATCTACTTCGTTGCATGAGCAAACTTCGAATTTGTGTGAGGAACTCATAATAAAGTCGATATTGTATTAAACTGGAGCTATAAGTGGTATTTATACATACTAGACAGTAATGACAAGTCCAACTTTGAAATGACTAGACAGTAATGACAAGTCACTGTAGTAACCTGCACATCGTAGTGGGACCCTTAAGTGACAAGAGATAAATGACAGATTGACATGATAAAACACTGCATAAAGCTGAAAATCGTAGTCCAAATATAACCATTTCGTAGTCAAAGTATTAATTCATAGTCTATTTATTTATATAAATAGATGTTTAAGATCTAAAAACCAAACACCCAAATCACGTAAACGAAACGAACTCCCATTATTAGAAATGTCGTTAAATGCAGCAAGTTCTTCGAATGAAGTACCTGGTTCCAATTCTGAAAGGCCATGGATGGCAAACGAGGTGTTAGTTCTAACACGATGCTGGCTAAGTGTTAAGGATGGTGTATCGTTACTTGCTCCCCCGCATTGCCTAATTGGTGATGAATGGACTCGCATAACATCTTTGTTTAACCATGAGATAGGAGAAGGACAAAAAAGAGAAAAATCAGATGTTGTTACTAAGTGGATGGATGTAAAGGAAGAAGTGACATGGTTCAATCGAGCATGTAATTATGCGAAAAGTAACAATGTTCGTTATCGTGACGAAGAAGAGTTCTTGGAAGTTGTTACAGATTTTTACATCTGTGAGCATGACGGCAGAGACTTCGAATATGAGGAAGTTTGGAAGGTTGTTAAAGATAAACAGTATTTCATGTAGACCGCTCTAATTTCTATTAAGAATAACCCATGGACTTGTGTTTTATGTTAATGCTTTGTTCGTATTATGTCGTTGTTTTTCATGTAATTGTTGTAATGTTTTTAATGGTTCATGGAATCCTTATTACTAATGTATTCTAATGTATTGTGAAAACTAATGCAATGGCCATTTATTAATTCAAATTAATCATACGAGTTAGTCACATAATAAACTAAAATAGATTTTAAACAAATGAAATACATACAAAATACATACGAAATACATGAAAATAACCTAGTACTCACATAATAAACTAAAATAGATTTTAAACAAATGGGATATATTTCAAAATATTCCAAGGGGCTTCAAACTGGAATTCCAACCCGTTACTTAATGACTTGTATTCCTCCTTAGCAACTTCCAAGATGACCTCCTCAGTAGCATTTAAACGGGTGTCATCAATTTTGGTATAAAGATCCTTGAATAATAGAACTTCGGTTTTCATTTCATACCATCTTGCTAAGATTTCTAGTTCGTCACGATCGTTTCTTGTAGCCATTCGGTTTTCAGCATTGAAAATATTGGTTAAACGGCTCCAAAACATTGGATCGTTCAACTTGCTTGTCTCGTACACATGAATATAAGCATGTGTAAGAACCAATAACTCTTCATTGCTCCATGATGTAGAACTCATTTTGATTGAAACAAAGAGAGTAGAATCTAAAAAACAATATTTGAACAGCTGTATTGGTTTATTTAATAAAGTATTTATGTAACTTAAGGTCAATTTATAGTAGTTTCTACTCAAAATCGCAGTCCAATCTTCTAATATGTCTGCAATTCATAGTCAAAATTAACTGACGAATGCAGTGTACTATACTTATAACACAGCATATCACTGTTCGAGTTGACAAGTCATCCCCGGTCGAATGACAACACAATACATTGCTGCTTGAATTGACAAGCCATTGGACCAGGAAAGTAAGGAGTCGTTATAAATAGATTTTAATATACGTTGTAATTGTATCGTATTACTTCCCTCCTTGCAATTATGGACTCACCACATATATGGAGGAACGCAGAGGATGTCGCTTTGGTTCAAGCTTGGATTATAACTATAGAGGAGGATTTTCCACCGGGTCCCCCACAAGTTCGTGCTGGATCATTTTGGTTTCGTGTCTGTCATTTGTTTCACCATTTAATGAGCCGTACTCAATATCGAAGAAGAAGAGATGTCAAAGCGAAGTTTTTGGATTTGAAAATAAAGGTGAAACAATTTCAACGTATTTATAACGAGTTGGATAACAAACATGCAAATACGGATGAAGACATTCTACGACAGGTGGCTTTGGAACTATACCGTTTTGAAAATGATGGTAGCGAGTTTACCCACTTAGATGCATGGAATCTTTTAAATAATGTCCATTATTTTTAATATGCATGTTGGTTAAGTTAATTGTTTTTCGTTATTTAAGTTGCTTGTTGTTGTATGTGTGTAGTCGTTACTATTTAATAAACGTCCATTTCTTTTAATGTATGTTGTTTCCTCAATAGCCAATACATAGAACGCCATAAAATATAAATGGGGTACATAAATAACTAATACATAATACGACATAAAATATAAACAGGGTACATGGATAACTAATACGTAACACGACACTAAAATAAAAACAGGGTGCATAAAAAACTAATACATAATACTACATAAAACATAAAGGTGCTACATGAATAACTACTGCATTGAGGGAGGTAACAGGACCACCGTTTCATTTGGTATTTCCCAATGCACATGTGATGGTACAGTATTCACCAACTTAGATCCATATGCAAGTCGATACATATAATTAGTGAACTTGTAATCAACCATTCTGTGAATGGATTCAGATGTACGGGTTCTTAGATATGCTATAGCGTGGCCACATGGTATACCGCTTTTTTGACATTTATCACACCTACATACCCTTCGCTCAAGTTGTACGTTGTTGGTGGCAAAATTGTCATCGACTTCAAATGTATCCCTATACAAATGTCTTGCATTACAATTATAAGACTTGTTGAGACATTTTTGAACCTTACTCTCAACGTAAGGGGTCAACCCACCAGACAACCTCCCTGTAAAATTTGATATTTTAATAAAAATAGTAGCACAATAAAAAAAACTAAATATAACAATCTCCCTTAACCGCCACTTTGGCCTGTTCAGCATACTTTGATTGTATCGACGTGGTGATTAACTCAATTACCGTTGAAATAGGAAACTTACGTGTGGATATAATTTGCAAAATTTTAGGGACGTCAATCGATTTAACATTGTAACGTATTTTTGGGAAAAATGCTCGTGTCTATTTTGAAATCGGTATATCGTCAAGCCAGTAAATTGGACTCATAAGCAAGGTGCAGAAAGGTGGTTTGCTACATGTACTTTGCAACCTTTCCAAACACAAGTAAAAATCATCAACGCTATATGCATTGCATGACTTCCAAAACAACGATTCGACTTCCGTATTGGTATGTTCGACAGACTCACGTATCTTTCAAGCTATATCTTTAGGACAATATCCATGATAGGAATCCGGGTAGGCACTCTGAACACCAAAGTCTATTTTATCACACAGGTTGCTTATGAAACCAACCTCTATGTCCTCACCTAAACAATATTTTAACCTCATCATGAACCATCTCCATGATTCTTCACACTCTAAGGTTCCCAAACCAATTGCTAAGAGTAGTGGTTCATGATTTCCATCTAAAGCCACTGCGAAGTACATTGTTGTCAGATAGCTCCCAAGAAGGGGTAAATAACCCACATATATCAGCGGTATCATGCACCTAAGGAAGGTACGGATCTACATAAAAACGAACACATATTAGTGATAAGTAAAAACTAATCGAGATACATTACCATGAAATATTATATAACTCAATAAAAGAAGTATGTTATACCACGTAACCTAAAGCCACAAAACAGAATTGAAAGCGGTTGGTATCGGTTTTCTTAATGGTTGTGAAGGTATTAGGATTTGTTTTTTGAAGGTTATGCAAGAAAATTGGTAGTTGAGAAAAGCTTCTTTCGCTGTAAGTACTCATTTTCAATACCGATGATAGTGCTCTACAATCATCACACAAATGCAATATGAAACAAATGCAATTATAAATAGAAAATATTGTATCTCTATTGTTCAAAATTCATAGTTTAACCTTTTAAATTCATAGTCAAACCAGTTCATTTCATAGTCAAATTTCACTGACCGACATGACAATACTACAGAATGTACTTGTCTGCATTTCGTAGTTCAACCTTTTGAATTCATAGTCAAACCAGTTCATTTCATAGTCAAATCTCACTGACCGACATGACAATACTACAGAATATACTTGTCTGCATTTCGTAGTTCAACTTGTTGAATTCATAGTCAAACCAGTTCATTTCATAGTAAAAAAGAATTGTCTGTAATATGATTTCTTCTATAAATGGGTGTCACTCAGTATGAAAAATTTAACTGAGAAAGTAACTCCGATTTAAAAGAAAAAGAAGGTTAATGGCATACTGCAATTGCGGAGGAGAACGTATCGTTAGGATTTCGGGTACAGCTAAAAACCCAGGAAGATTGTTTTACGCTTGCCCATATTTGGTATCATGTTGTTAACGTCATTCAAATATAAACCCTCGTGTTTACATGACAAAAATTTATTTTCTTACTGTCAATGTTAAATTTAAAAGGGACCAAAATGCGGGTTTATCAGTTGGGTTGATGAAGAGAAGGACCAATCATCTATGGTAATAGCTAAAGTAGCTAACTCTAATAAGCTCTTTCAATCAGAAAATAAGAAGTTAAAGATAGTGTTGGTTTGTAGTTGGGTGTTGTTCTTAGCAGTTCTTGTTTACAAGTTGTAAGCTTTTCAATATTGTTTTTATGGTTTTGAAGTTGTTAGGTCAATAAATTGTTGTATTTGTAACGTTAAAACAAATGTTGTAGTCGTTCTTATGTTGTATGTATTGATAAGTTATTAGTAGGTCATTAATTTGTTGTAATTGTCGTAACGTTAAATTTTTTGTCATCCGTTGAGTAAACTGTAAAAATAAACTAATAATCGAATCCAACATTAATTTAGATATACAATTATTTAATCCAACTACATAGGACCAAGACTAGACCCCCAAAAAAATTTTGCCATCCGTTGACGGAACTCTAAAGCTGCGTTCTTTGGGTCAATAAGAACACGTATTGGTTGATCTGAAACGAATTGCTCCATAAACATACAAACAAAAACACCGCAATCTCTCAAATGACTACTTTGTTGGGGAACATTTTCTTCATAAATGAATTGCATATTCAATGGAATCCTTGGGATGTTCCTCCGGGCCCAATACTTAATCTTATCCAAATAATTTGCCACCCGACGTTCAAATTTGGAAAAGATTCCTTCATATTTGAATTTTTCATAAGCCCCTCTACCAAGACTGTCATAAATATGCACTTCCATTGACGCTAATCGTAGTTCCCCAAATAGCCAATGATTAGGGGATGAATGAATCGGCAATAAGACCTGTATAAGGATCAGAAAATAAAATTATGTTTTTTTACATCACAATACAAAAACATAACAAAAATAACGATATTATTTTCAATATAAACAATTAAGTTTACCGTATCAACATCCCACCAAGCAACCATGAAGTTGGGGTACGTAGCAATACCAGCCATAAACGCCCTCCAGTCTTGTCCTTCCATGAGAAACAAAAAAATTTGGAGGCATTATTGTATGTCGGTCGCTCTCAAACCGTCTCTCCATCAATAGTCGGTACCAAATGGTTATATGCTGCACACATGATACTTTTGTTATTGACTAAAAAACAATTAACTTTTAAAATAATAAATTAACAATTAATTTACCGCTGACTCCAACCATCCGTCGTGTGTATGCCCAAACAATGAGCTCCAAAAATCTCTATCTAACACGAAATTAAACAAACGATGCTTGACATCATATGAATGAAAAAAATAATTTTGGATGACAGCCTCACCGCCTGCTACGTAAGGTTGCAGGCGCAACATGGAGAAGTCATGAGCAACACCAAAAACTGGAGGAGGAACGGGGCTTGTTGATTTGATATCAACCTTCTTTTTTGTTCTTCTTTTTTGCTTCGGTGTCGTGTGCAACTAAAAACAATATTCAAATGTTTAAATCTATATCTTTCAAATAATTCACATAAACATAAAATCGTGAGTTTATAAATAAAACGAATACCTCGGTGTAAGGAGGGCACAAATATTGTGATGGTTTTCGAGTCCTCGGTTTATCGGGTGTAACTTTTTTGCCATCATACTCATCAAAATAATCTACAATTCCCGTTATTATTATTTCGTCTTCGTCCGGCACATCATCATCAAATTTGTTCCCCGCATTGTCATTCCTCTCCTACGACTCCTACATTAAAAATAAAACTTTATACTTAATAACGAAATACACATAATTTAATAAGCAATAATATCTAATTAAATAAATGATTTAATCTACTAAAAACAAAATATAAATTAATGTAACTATAAGAACCTCTTTAACTTCACTATAATCATTTACATCAAACACATCATCATCAAATTTGTTCCCCGCATAGTCATTCCTCTCCTCCAACACCTACATTAAAAATATAACTTTTTACTTAATAACGAAAGACACATTATTAAAAAGTAATTATTAAAATCGTAAAGGTAATATCTATAACAACCTTGTCGTCTTGAATATCACCAAAAACATTTTCAGTTGTATTGTTTTTATTCATCACTTCATCTTGCACAATATATATTTTCAAATATAAAATATGAACACAGGTATTCATATATGTTAATAAAATTTAAAAAATAATGTCGCGTGTAACTAACCTGTTCATCATATTTTCTTTGTGACACTATCGGATCATCAAAAGTAATGTCGTTCCAAAATTGTTCAGTATTCACTTCTTCAACAAAAACCTCTGTAGGTTGTCGGTTCATAAACACATGCTGCTCCAGTGCATGTAGCCGTTTCAACACCTCGTCTAGGTTGTGTTTCCCACTGCCCCTACCTCTACCATGAGAGTGACCACTGGACGACATACTAGACGAAGATTCGTCTTGTCTCCTAAAATGGTCCCGTACTGGGGATGGAACTGCTTTCCCTTCACCATATACATACTCTTGAAATGACATATAATAACAAGATGTCATCTCACTATCACCCGGTAACATGTTTTGTCTTGGTGGTTGCCCCTCCTAAAAAAATAAACATATTAAAAATGCATATAAAAGTATAATAATCAAGTTTATTAATAATAAACGAAAAATTTATAAACCTATATCTTTGACCAAATCTTGTTCACGTCAACCCATTTCAATTTTTTTGTTCCACTCCATCGTTTCATCCGAGGCAAGCCTTTATTTTTTCTCAATACAAATCCACATGCACGAACAGCCGAAATCATCTCATATATCCATATCTACAATTTTTTACAATTACAGTAATAAAAGTTAAAATTAAAATAAAAAACATAACAATAAAACAATTTAAATATAAGAAAATTTTTATACCCTTATTGGAGCCGTAAATCCTAAGACGGAGTACTTTAAAGTTTGACGACGCTCCGAAAGTGATAAATAATTATGCATTTTGTTCCGTGTATCCTGAATGTCAACATAAGTAAAATCCCAAAGATAGCTACCCCAAGCGAAACTAACAAAACAAAAAAACAAAATTGGTTATTATATAAATTATAACTTTAATAAAATAAAGCTTTTAACGTAAACAAAATATACCTGTTTCAGAGATCCAAATTTTCAACCAAAAAAACCAATCTTGTGGCACCCGATCATTAACTTCTTTTCCCAAAAAACCTTCACACAAAATGTATATCAAACATACTCTAACTGCATCAACGTCGTCAAGTGCTAGGAATGTTCGATTTAAAATTAAACGTTTCAGGTCGCCGATTTTCACCGAACTATTAGTATGGTCCGGAAATAGCCGTTCACGCAATAAACATCTTTTTTTACTGCTTAATAATTTTTCCGACCCTTTTCTCTCAATGTTTTTTGGATACTCCCCAAAATTGAAGCCGGTTATCAAACAAAACTCTTCCAGCCCATAAACCATTTTCGTATTGCCTACTCGAAAATATAATCGTTTTATTCCATCTGGAGATAAAACAGGGTCCGGCCGGATCTGATGAAGGAACATTTTATGGAACAACAATGCGTCCCCTTGTAAACGAGGGACATCAATAAAATAACCAAATACGGTATCTCTGAAAATGGCACGTCTGACATCATCTAAAACATCAAATACTTCTCATATGTTACCACCCGAGCCTTTTAAGTTCACAAAGGCTTTCATATTGATAAAACTAAAATCATGCTGCAAAAAAAACACAAAAACAAATTAGAGAACTAAAAAATATTTTGTTTTTAAAATATATGATTACGAACTGCAATAAGTACATAAACAATTAGTAATGCAAATACAATTTCTTAATTAATAATTTATATATTTCCGATAAAAAACAATAACATACACATATATAAACAATTTTCCAAGTTATACAACAAATATATTTACGATAAAAAACAATATCATACATAATTATATAAACATTTTATTAAACAAATTTTCAACTTAAATGACAAATATATCAACGACAAATTTTCAACTTAAACAAATTTTCAACTTAAACGACAAATATATAAACAATTTTTATCTTTCTAATTAAAACTAACATTTTATAACCATATAAACAAACAATTTTTCAAATAAAACGACAACCAAATTAACAATTTTGCAAGTTATACGACAACTTTATACAAATTTTCAACTTATACGACAAACACAAACAATTTCTAACAATATATATACGACAAATTTTCAACTTATACAAATGTTATACTTATACGACAAATATATATACAAACGACTATTTTGCACATACTATAATTTAACTATTTTTCACTTTATATAAACAATTATACGATAAGAATATACAAGTTTTCAGGTTATACAACAACTAAACAAACAACAAAAATAACAAATTGTAAACAGTATCTACGCAGTCTCTACTTGTACATTCAAACAAACACTAACAAAATAGTATTTAAACTTCAAGTATACTAAAAAAATATTAAAACTATTAAACACAACAAAATTACCCTTTTTTAACACTAAATAATACAATAAATGATAAAATAAAAAAAGTTTAAACATTAAAAGAGTTAAAATCTAACCATATTTGCGGGATTGTTGACATAATCCTCCATTTTCTTCAAAAACTAGCCAAAATTCCGAGAGAAACCCAAAGATAGAGAGTTTTTGTGTAGAAAAGGGTGAAAATGGAGAAAAAAAAACGTTTATATAGTGAAAGATAAGGGGATTTCGCAGATGGAGTACAATTTCGCAGATGACACATCTCATCTGCGAATGTACAAGCACCTAAAGCACAGTTGTGCTTTAGGTGCTTGTACATTCGCAGATGGGGCATCTCCATCTGCGAAATTGTGGGCTAATTTTGTAATTTCGATTTTTTTTGGCTATTTTTGTAATGCTATTAATGTAAATGACTATTTTTGTCATTTTCTCTATATATATATATATATATATATATATATATATATATATATATATATATATATATATATATATATATATATATATATATATATATATATATATATATATATATAATATGGAGTCTTAAAAATCCATTTCGATATAGTATCACCTCTTTTTTCACTAGTTACACAACTAATCTTTGATCCACTAAAAATATAGATCAGGACTTTTACGTATTGTTAAAAACATTGTACAATATCTGTCTATCTAATACTTCTCACCCACCTGGATTTTCAAATATGAAATATGGAGAGAAAGATCTTCAATGGAATCACACCACACATAATAAACTAATGAACTAATGAACTGAACAAGTAAGCGAAGATGAAAACTTTAAGTTGAAGTGTGAGATTTTTCCTTTGAAATGGTTATAATTAATATCTTAAAAGATGTGTGGATTTAGAGAGAAATTTTTGAAATTTTGTGATGGTATGTAACTGAAAAATAAGTTATAGAACCATATATCAAGATAACCTCGTTTTTCATCTTGTGTTATTTATTAAAAACTCTATTTTATAAGTCAAAGTGAGGTGTTTAAAGTTTAAATAACACTTTTTATATATAATTAATTATTTTTCAATATTTCTAACAAACTCTAAAAAGACCTTTTGGTCATTTGAAATTATTATTATGAAAACAAAAATATTTTGTTTATGTTTTTATGAAAATCTCACATTTTTTTTAAATATACTCCACTTAAATTCAATATAAGTTCTATGAGTACAACCATTCAGAATTATGAAGATGAATAGTATATATCCGACTTCAACCGATATAACACTTTAAATTGTCATGAAATTCATTCAAATTCTTTGCTATGCTTCTCGATGTGACCAAAAAATCTCCAAACTTGATATCAAAATAAAGATTCATTTGCTAACGCATAATTTTTTCTCTGTATCGTCAACATGATATGCTTCATTCTAAAGTCAACAACTATATGATCAAGTCTTGTGACTCTTTCAATTAATCGGCTACCCACCATGATCACCAACAATCTTTCGAATTCACTTACTGATGTTTCAATAGGTAGCACTGCAACACACGACTGATGAGGCCTTCACTTAGAATTGCAATATCACGTATGAATCCATCATCCGATGTGGACTTGATGTGCTAATTCTTTGATCCATCATCGTACTAACCAATTCTAAAAACCTTCACACTAATTGAAATGATTAATAATATAACAAGATTTAGGTTTAAAGTTTGTTATCATCAAAACAAACGTGACATTAAGTGTAATTTATAAGCATGAAATGCACAAATATGGTTGATTATAATGTTTCATAGGTCATGTATAATTAATCATCATAATTTCTTTCTTTTTATTTAGATTAAACAAGATCACCAAAATCTTAAAAGCATAATGAGCTAAGCAACACAATACTTGCATATTGTGATGTCCATATGGCTTATGAATTCTAATTGTCTTTCGTTGACACCTAATCTTCATATGAACTTCTTGCTATAGGTATGCATTTATGTGACATCTTGTTTAAATTAGAATAATTAAATAATAAACCTAAAACCCCGAGAAGTAATTATTATTATTATTATTATTATTATTATTATTATTTTATATTATTATAGTCCCAAAATAAATACTCCCTCCGTCCCATATTAATAGTCCATGTTTCCTTTTTGGTTTGTCCCAAAATAATTACCTACTTCTAAAAATAAATATGTCTTTTACCATAATATCCCTCATTATTAGTTAAATTACCATAAAATTAAATGCAACTACTATAGAATTAAATGCAATAGAAGGGTAAGATTGTCATTTCATTTAATAAAGTTAATGGTAATTAATGTTTTCTTAAACTGTGTGTTTTTTTGTCCGTGGACTATTATTTTGGGACGAAGGGAGTAATAATTAGTGGGGTGTTGGTTTCGGGAAGTCAAATGACATGATTTAGAGTTTTCGGGGGTTGAAGTGTAATTTCGGGAGTTATTTTGTAAAGATTTTCAGAAGATAGGGGTTGTTTGGTAACCACGACTGCAATCTTGCTTCCAGACGTCATGAAGGGCCGAGAGAAAACCACCAAAGACCGTCTTGGAGCTGTGAACGCCGACGCCGGACGCCACGACTGCCATTTCCAGCTGACGTCTTGGTTGCCGTGGTGAGCCATCAACAAATCACCGACGTGGATCGTTCCGTTACCGTCAACGAGATCGAGCGACGCCTTTTCTGCCATTGCTGTTGTTTCTGGTGGGAATCGCCCACCCTTTTTCTTCCGTTTCATCGTGGTTCGCCGATGCCACATCCCAGTTCATCCATCGCCGCCTGTGCAATCCTCCTTCTGCTCCGGTCAACATCTGCCACCTGGAGGGAGGTTGTGTGTGTGCTTCAGCTGTGTGTCGGAAGCATGTGGGTGCGTTGTGGTTGTTGTTCGACTGTGGAAGCTCGTTTGACCAGAAGAACCCCATAAACAACCACCATGGCGGCCAACCATGGTGGCTGCCGCCGTCGACTCCGCTGCTGCCTGCCTCCTTGTGTCACCACCGCCGCCGTACACCACCAGGTGGGTGGCTAGGTCTATTTCACAAATAGAAGAATGTGTGTGTGGGTGTGTTTCAGTCAAGGTCGTTTGGTTACTCGGTCGAAAATCACAAGAGGGCCACCACCACCACCATGAGGTGGTGGCTAGCACCTCCAATGAAGCCCTAATTTACCTAAAAGCCTAACCATGTGACTAATGGACTATGTAACACTCGTGTTTCTAGGCTAGGCATTAATGATGATGTAATAGTCTAGGTTAACCTTTGTAAATCGTTGTGAAATAATAAAAATATATTATTTTGAGTGTTATGTGTTTTATGCTTAATTGTGTGACTTAAATGAATTAAGAACAAGAATAAGTGTAATAATAAAATATTAGATAAGCCCGATATCTACACATGAAGTTGTAGTGGTCGTTACAAGGATTCCGAAAATATAAAGAATGCTAAAATCCAAGCTATAACGTGTAACACCCTGGTATGTTTTCTTCGGTATATGTATTTTTCTCTCGGACTCGACGAGTTGGAGGATCAACTCGTCGAGTAAGGACGTGGCTGCGAACATTTTAAGTGATTGACTCGACGAGTCGGGAGACTGACTCGGCGAGTAGGTGCTGGTTAAGTGAAACCCTAAATCTGAGGGTTTGCACCCTATATAAACAACTTAACTCAGCCTCCCTTGTCCCTAACACTTTCTTGAAAGCTTCATATCGAACCCTAGCTGTTTGTGTGTGAGTTAAGGCCATTTTTGGTGTTCTTGTGTGGATTGTAAAGCTTGGAAGGAAGAAAGGAGCTTGGAAATCGAGTTGGGGCTTGTAGATCCGGAGATCTTACTTCATTTTTAGCAGCTTCAAGGTATAATGCCCATGTCTTGACTCATCTATGTGTTTATTCATCTTTAGCTTGGGATCTCCATGGGTTTCTAAGTCATTTTTCGGGTTTGGAAGTGTTGAGTAAGTTTTGACTTCAGATCTGGGCCTTAAGAGGGGTCTCATGGCATAAAGGTGACAACTTTAGGTCCATGAGAGCCCCATGCACATTGTAGGACACTTTATATGGACTTTTGAGCTAAAAACCTCATGAATGTGCATTAACTTTGGAACTTTACGTATAAAATGGACATTAGGAGGCCAGATCTATGGTTTTGGTGTGTTAAACCTCATTTAAATCGACTGTATGGATTTGGTCAAGGTTGGAATCGGCGAGTTGTTCTTGGCACTCCACGAGTCGGTGACCACTGTGCACCAAACCCTTTTGGTGAATGGATAAGTGTTAGGAAGGAAGTCCCTTGTGGGTTTAGACGCGAAAAGGGACCTGGAAGCCATGGGACTCGGCGAGTGGTATGAGCCAACTCGGCGAGTCCATAACAATCTCCCAATCTTTGAAGATGGACTCGACGAGTTGTTCATACAACTCGGCGAGTCATAGACTGGACAAGTTCTTAAATTGGAGATGAACTCGACGAGTTCAAGAAGGAACTCGACGAGTCGGATGAAGATGGTCCCGATGTTATGATTAAAGGAGAACCCGTCGAGTTTTAGCTAGACTCGACGAGTGGAGCTGGGGTTTTGTGTGGGATTAGAGAAGTATGGACTCGACGAGTTGGTAGGCCAACTCGGCGAGTCAGGTCAACTGAATGTTGACTTTGACTGAACTTGGACCGACCCTGTTTAGGGTTGTATGTGTTGTGTGTTGACTTGAAGGTTGTCGTGTAGGGATCGAGGAGTCGTAGGGAGTCGACTTGTACGCCGAGGATAGTTCAGACACTGCACGACATTGAGGTGAGTTACCTTCCAGTAGGGGTGGGTCTAAGGCCACAATGTCGACCCACCAAAAAGGGGTATTTAAAAGATAATGGTCTTTGTGATAATTATCTTGGTCTGGTTATGTGTTGGTTATGAGGTTTATCTGGGTAGTATGTTATGTGTATGGTAGGGATTAGTTTCCCTTACAGTGGTCCTTAGGACCCAAGGGTAGGTCAGTACCCGGATATGCCTGACTGGATGCTTATATATGTTGATTGTATGCTAGTAGTAGGGGGTGAGATAGTCCTCAGTTACCGGTTGAAAGATACCGATATTGATTACCGGTTGAAAGATACCGATGATGTTTACCGGTTGAAAGATACCGATGAAGGTTACCGGTTGAAAGATACCGACGATATTGTATGGTATGTGGTATGATGGGGGAACTCACTAAGCTTTGTGCTTACAGTTTTGGTTTTTTTGGTTTCAGGTACCTCTTCATTGAAGGGGAAAGAGCCGGCGGTGTAGCAGCGCATCACACACACACACACACATGTTTCCGCAAGAAGTTTTTGGGACTGTACTCTGATTTTCAATACTTATGATGTTATGGTTTGAAGTACAACATTATGATTTTGTAATGGAATGTTTTATAGACAATGTTTTTTTCAAATGCTTATTAAATGCGTTATTCAAAAATGAAATTTTTGGCCTTGAAAATTGGGTTGTTACAAGTTGGTATCAGAGCCCTGGTTTGAGGGATTCGAACACACCCTCGGGGGTGTCTGGACTCAAACTGAGGGACTAAAAGATCTTTCAAGGAAAAATGATTTTCTAAAGTCTAAACTGAGGAATTTTAAGAAAGACGAAGTGTGTGATGCGTGCGACCGGCCGGGCTCAAGTAGGTTTTCCCCAAGATACCCATACTTGTTATGTTATGTTATATGGTTTTGATTCAGAGAACTGCATGCTAGAATAGGACTAAGGATCTAGGAGGATGCCTTGTGTGCCTGATATATGATTATGAGAATTGCATGCTAGTTAGGGCTAAGGATCTAGGAAGGATGCCTTATGTGCCAGTTGTATGAGTGTATGCTAGGACTGTTTAGTCAGCAGTAGGATGGCCTGTGTAGGTTATGCCTGGTTTGGTTGCTCAAGGCACGAATGTTGTTTGCTTTGTGCTATGGGGGTTCTGATCAGCTTCAACTAACTTAGGAGCAGATATCTAACAGTATCCGCAAGCTAGTTAGGGGGAGGTGGTGGGGACTCCTAGTGCAGCTGATGGCGGAGAGTAGGTCGGAGAGTGCCCTAGGGAAGCCTAGGATGAGGTCAGTGGAAAGGGTATCGGTAAAAGGGACTGGGTGAAGTCGAAGCAATTCTTGAGGAAAGTATGGATAGATGTGGAAGGTACTATGGGCCCGTACTACTGAAAGCAGAGGATCCGTACTCGAACCAAGGAGGGCCTAGATGGAACTGGGAAACTTGGAAAGTGTGTGTGACCTCCAGAAAGTATATGTGACCCTAACATTCGTATGTTTATTATTTCAGAATGGTGGTCATGCGACATGGAGCAGGAGGTTCAGGATCCAGGTCAGGATCAGGCTCGGGGGCTGGATCCGAGCATGTGGATGATGGGTTACGCGAGTTCATCGCGTCCGAGATCACGAGGGGTATCCTTGATGCGACGTCGGTTATCTTCAGGTCGATCAAGGAGGGGATCATTGAGCTGATGGAGGATCGCCTCAGGGCGGTCCGGAGTGACATGGCTACCAGCCATTCAGGATTACACACACTATCCTTTAAGGACTTCAGAGGGAGTGGTGTGCCAGATTTCCATGGGGCGAAGGACCCCATTGCTGCCAGACGATGGATTGCGGACATTGAGTCTGCACAACTGACCAGCTTCTGCCCAGAGGGGTCGAAGGTACGATTTGCAGCAGGGTGTTTGAGGGATCGGGCTAGGGACTAGTGGGAGTCGGTTGGTGACTCTCTGGGAGCCTCGGCTGTTGAGGTTATGAAATGGTCGGATTTTGTGACCCGGTTCAGAGCAGAGTTTGCGCCAGCTGTAGAGCTTCAGCAGCTGGCCAGGGAATTCTTGGATATGAGATAGACTACGGAGACTGTGGCGGAGATCACCGCCAAGTTTCGGGAAAGGGCTTTGTTGGTGCCCCAGTATGCGGGTGATGAGGATATGAAGAGGACCCGCTACCATGACATGCTACGAGCTGACATCCGGGAGCATGTAAGTTTTTCAGCTTGCCCTACCCTGGATTCCATGATTGCCAAGGCTAGGGAGAGGGAGATTGATCTGGAGCACATCCGGAAGAGGAAGGCAGAGGAGGGGCAGACGGCGGGGGCTTCTGGGAAGAAGCCCAAGGGATCCGATGGTAGGCCGAAAGGCCAGTCAGGGCGGGACCATAGTAGAAAATGCGGTCGGTCACACGAGGGAGTTTGTCGCATTGGGCCGGGTTCCGGCTGCTATAAGTGCGGCAAGGTTGGGCATTTTGGCAGGGATTGTACTGCCCCTACTCCGTCGATACAGATGTCAGACCTGATTTGCTTTCATTGCAATCAGAAAGGCCATAAAAAGGCCAATTGCCCTAGATTGGCAGCAGCAGCGGCGCCGACTACAGTGACAAGACGGGTTGTGGATGGCCGAAAGGTCAAGTTGGAGTCTCCAGTGGTTCGGAGCCGAACATTTCAGCTGACAGCCGAGGAGGCACGCGCTGCACCCGATATGGTGACGGGATCGTTCCATGTGGACGGAATCCCAGTTCAGGTGTTGTTTGATTCGGGTGCCACCCGATTATTTGTTTCTCTTGCGCTTGGCAAGAAGTTTCCAGAGTCTTCGGGCATGTTGGATTGCCCTCTAGAGGTCGAGATTGCGGACGAACGGTCGGTACGAGCATCGGAGGTCTATCGGGACTGTGTTTTGAGGCTGTTCGAGGAGCGTTACCTGGTAGACCTAGTTCCTATTTCGTTGAGGGGGAACAAGTTGATTATAGGCATGGATTGGTTGAGCCCCAATGGGGCAATGATAGATTGCGCGCATCAGCTGGTTCGGATCAGAACCCCAAGTGGGGGAGAGTTGGTAGTTCAAGTCGAGAGGCCACAACATGGACCAACGGTATGTTTTGCAGCGAGAGCTAGGCGTTACCTTCAGCAGGGTTGCACAGGATATGTCGCCTATGTTATGGACACCCAGGAGGCGGGTAAGGCGACGGTGGGCGATGTGCCCGTGGTGCGTGAGTTTACGGACGTATTCCCCGAGGAGTTTCCTGGGATATCTCCGGAGAGGTAGGTGGAATTCAGGATCGACCTAGTCCCCGGTGCAGCTCTGATAGCCAAGGCACCGTATCGGCTGGCTCCTCCTGAGATGTAGGAGTTGTCTATACAGCTGTAGGAGCTGTTAGACAAAGGATTCATTAGACCGAGTAGTTCTCCCTGGGGAGCCCCGATTTTGTTTGTGAAGAAGAAAGACGGGTCGCATCGGATGTGTATAGATTATCGGGAACTGAACAAGGTAACGGTGAAGAAGAACTATTACCCACTCCCGAGGATTGATGACGTCTTTGACCAGCTTCAGGGAGCATCTTGGTTCTCCAAGATTGATCTGCGTTCAGGATACCATCAGATGAGGGTCAGAAAGGAGGATGTGCAGAAGACTGCGTTTCGGACGCGCTATGGCCACTATGAGTTTATAGTGATGCCCTTCAGGCTCACCAATGCTCCTGTTGCGTTCATGGAGCTGATGAACCGCGTGTGTAGACCGATGTCAGACCGGTCTTTGATAGTGTTTATTGATGACATCTTCGTTTACTCCAAGACGCAGGATGAGCACGAGGAGCATCTGTGGGAGGTTCTGGAGACTTTGAGGAGGGAGAACTTGTATGCTAAGTTCTCCAAGTGTGAGTTCTGGTTGCACGAGGTGCAGTTCTTTGGGCACCTCGTCAACCAAGACGGGATTTCAGTGGAACCGGCCAAAGTGGAGGCCGTGATAAGATGGGAAGTTCCGAGGTCTCCATCTGAGATTCGGAGTTTCCTAGGATTAGCCGGCTACTATCGGAGATTCATCTAGGATTTCTCCAAGATAGTCGTACCCCTGACCAGGCTAACAAGGAAAGTCGTGTTCTTTCGTTGGAAGCATGAGCAGCAGGCCGCATTCGAGACTCTGAGACAGAGATTGTGCGAAGCGCCAATCTTAGCCCTGCCAGAGGGCATGGAGGATTTTGTTGTATATTGCGATGCATCCATCTCAGTTTTGGGCGCAGTTCTGATGCAGAGAGGCCATGTCATCGCCTACGCGTCGAGGTAGCTGAAGCCTCACGAGACGAATTACCCGACGCATGATTTGGAGCTGGGGACTGTTGTGTTCGCCCTCAAGATTTGGCGTCATTACCTCTATGGGGTTCGCTGTACTATCTACACAGACCACAAGAGTTTGAGGTACCTTATGGATCAACCGAATCTGAACATGAGGCAACTTCGGTGGATAGACGTGGTAAAGGACTACGATTGCGATATCCTTTACCACCCAAGAAAGGCTAATGTTGTGGCTGACGCGCTTAGCCGCAAGTCAGGGCCGATCAAGGATATCTGTATGAGGATGACGGTGGTGACTTCGCTGTTGGAGCAGATTCGGGAGGCCCAGCAGGGGGCCATGAAGGAGGAACATCGGAAGAGCGAGCAGATTGTGGGTTAGGTTTCCTCCTTTGACTATGACATCTGGGGGTTGTTGACTCTGCACCGTAGGGTGGGTCCCGTACAATGGGGGTGTGTGCCAGGTATTGATGGAGGAGGCGCACAAATCTCGATTCTCCATTCACCCCGGGGCGACGAAGATGTATAGGGATCTTCGTATGGACTATTGGTGGCCCTGCATGAAGCGGGATGTGGCATGGTACGTAGAACGGTGCTTGACCTGTAGGAAGGTCAAGGCCGAGCATCAGAGACCTCACGGAAAGATGCAACCATTGGATATTCCGTTGTGGAAATTGGAAGACATCACGATAGATTTTATCACAAAGCTTCCCAGGACCGCATGAGGAGCGGATTCGATCTGGGTCATTGTCGATCGATTGACCAAGAGCGCCCATTTTATCCCGATTCAAGAGAGTTTTTTGGCCGACATTTATATCAGGGAGGTGGTGGCGCGGCACGGGGTGCCAGTATCGGTAATTTCAGACAGAGACGTTCAGTTTACTTCCAGGTTCTGGAAGAAGTTCCATATCGAGCTGGGAACTCGTTTGCATTTCAGCACCGCTTTTCACCCGCAGATAGATGGACAAAGTGAGCGGACCATCCGGAATTTGGAGGATATGTTGCGGGCGTGTGTCTTAGACTTCGGAGGTAGTTGGGATACTTACCTTCCTTTGGTTGAGTTCTCGTACAACAACAACTATCACGCGAGTATTGACTGTCCTCCCTTCGAGATGTTGTACGGGAGGAAGTGCAGGACCCCGATATGTTGGGGTGAAGTTGGTCAGAAGGTTATGGGGAGTATCGAAGTGGTACTTAAGACTACGGAGAGGGTCCAGCAGGTCTGAAGCAGGCTTCAGACTGCTTAGAGTCGGCAGAAAAGTTATGCCGACAAGCGCCGATCAGACTTGAAATTCCAGGTCGAGGATATGGTTCTCCTGAAGGTGTCACCTTGGAAGGGTGTCATCCGATTCAGGAAGCGGGGCAAGCTGGGCCCCGGGTATATCGGACCTTTCAGGGTTATAGCCCAGGTGGGCAAGGTTGCGTATAGGATGGATCTGCCAGCCGAACTCAATCAGATTCATAGCAATTTTCACATCTCCCAATTACGGAAATGTTTGGTGGACAAATCATAGGTGGTACCCTTGGAGGATATTCAGGTTGACGACAGCTTGAACTACATCTAGAGACCGATGGCGATTCTTGACAGGAAGTCAAAGGATCTGCGGAACAAGAGGGTGGTTCTGGTAAAGGTTCAGTGGCAGCATCGAAAGGGCTCGGAATGGACCTGGGAGCTGGAGGACGAGATGAGGGAGCATTACCCAGAGCTTTTTCAGGATCGAGCGGCAGACTTCGAGGACGAAGTCTAAAATAAGTGGGGGAGATTTGTAACACCCTGGTATGTTTTCTTCAGTATATGTACTTTTCTCTGGGACTCGAAGAGTTGGAGGATCAACTCGTCGAATAGGTACGTGGCTGCGGACATTTTAAGTGACCGACTCGACGAGTCGGGAGACTGTGTCTCACCCCAAAACCGAGAACGGTGGAAACGTTCTGGGGCGGAGGACGTCATGTAATGTATCAAAACAATGTAAAGTAGTAAACAAGCAACAACATCATCCATTGCATTGATAGTATAATTTTAAATACATGTGTGTCCTTTCATATCATAAACAACATAATGAATGTTCAAAATAAAAGACGAGTCTTGACTACTCCGTCTTCACAAAACCTGGTCGTCGTACCTGTCTATTTGTGACCTAAGAATACAAGTTACTTTGAAAGCGAGTATCAACAATAAAGCTGGTGAATTCGTAAGTATTAATGTGTCTTTGATTTTTAATTAAGGGGTATGAACTCACCTGCAGTGAGTGGATCGGATGGAAGTGTCGGACAAGTGCTTGGTGTCAAGTGAAGACTTAAACACACACAATGATCCGAATAATATATAAAGACACATGTATATATACAATTAGTGATTTAAACACTAATTAGACAAGTATAAACATCCTAATGTGAGGAAAACACTTTGGTCAAAGTGTTAGGAGTCTATTAGGTTGCAACAAAGGAGTGCAAGACATTGTAAGCGAGTTTATGGTTAATGGACCATTTTTTTTGGAGTTTAAGGCCTATAGGAGTTTACTCATGGCCTTAAACTCTCAAATGGGTCTCCAAATGAGGCTTAAGGCTATTATGTCTTTAGTGGTTAGGTGTTCCAAGGCTTAAACAAGAGGCTAGGTGGATTTAAGGTCCAAAAATGGCCCTTATAGGTGTTTACGGCCTAGGGACCACTTCCCCATGAGTTTACGGACGTAAACTCATGGTATGAAGTACCAATTTGTTGATTGAACTCCTTAGTTCAATGTGGTGTAATTCTAGACTAAGATCCAAGGCTTGGTAAGGTGATTAGGTCAACTTTGCACCACCTAAGGGAGTTTACGGCCTTGAGGGGATCCTTGGCCGTAAACTCTCATTCAACCCTCAAAACTTGGTGTTTAAGGTCCTTAATACATCAAGGAAGTGATCTAGGTTAGTGTCCAAGGCCAAAGGGGTTTACGGACCAATAACATGCCTTAGCCGTAAACTCCTTGGATCATGTGTTTCCTTATGATTTCTAGGATCTAAACATGTTAAACCTAGTATACAACGAGTTAGAACAAGAGTACTTACGATCTAGGAGCTTGAATGGTCAGTTTTGGCCAAGAACACTAGTGTGTGTTCTTGGTGTTCTTTGTGAAACTTGAAGATCTACACAAATGGAATGATTTCACGGATGAAATCATGTAAGATCACTAGTTTATGTAAGATTTCAACTAGTTAGGACAATGAACTTACGAGATTTGAAGATCGGGGACGAAGATTGGGATGATAGTTGAGAGGATTTCAGCCAAAGGAAAGGGAGGAATGAACAAATGGCCAGAACTTGACCATATAAGGGGAGTTTACATCCAACATGGAGTTTACAGCCTTAAACTCCATGGTGGTGGCCGCGAACTCCTGTTTAGGGTGTTCTAGGTCTATTCTTTGTGCTATTTGTCCAGCAGATAAGCCCCGACACTTATCCCTTAAGTGTACAAGGCTCAGAACGCTCAAACAGACTCCAAATTGTGCTAAATGACAACATGAATGAGTTTGACTTTCAAAGGAGTGTTTGAGTGTATAGGATAGAAAATTTCGGGTTGTCACATCATCCCCCCTCCCCTCCCCCCCGTTAGAGGGAATTTCGTCCTGAAATTAGAATTTAGGTACAGGAGTAGGCATGAATAATCGAGTAAGGAGGTGGGGATACTTCCTAATCGATTGGTTCTCGCGCTCCTAAGTGAATTCGGGTCCTCGGTTAGTATCCCAACGATCCTTCGCTAATGGGATGCGGCGTTGCTCTGTCCGCTTGACCTCTCGGTCGATGGTCACTACGGTTCTTCCACGGAGGCGAGGCTTTCGTTGATCTTGATCTCGCCGAGTGGGATTACAAGAGTCCTGACGGAAAGGTAGGTTTTCAAGTTCGAGACGTGAAGGGTAAAATGTATGTTACTGAGTTCACGGTGTAGGTTGGGTTTGTGAGTTACAGGGCTGATTCGGGCAAGAATCTCGGAGGCCCGAACTATCTTGGATTTTATCTTTCCACGCTTTTAGAAGCGTATCAAGCCTCCCTAGGGTGAGACTTCCAAAAGGATTTGGTCTCTTATTTGGAATTCCAAGGGTTTCTTTTTGTTGTCTCTCTTCCCAGTCAAGGGTCACTCCCTTCTGGGTCAAAGTCGTAAGAGGTTTCGTAATTCGCGAGGAGTTCTGGATGAACTTTCGACAGTAGGTCAGCGAGACCTAGAATTTGGCGAATCCCCGTAGGCGTCTTAGGTGCTGACAAATTCTCAACGGTTTTGATTGATTTTTTTGGAAGGGTCTTCAAGAATTCTCACATCACTAATAGTGTGTCTTAGGAATTCGACTCTTCAATTCCAAAACTCGTATTTAGAGAACTTCGCATAAAGCTTCTCTGATCGTAATGTTTCCATGGTTTGTTGTAGATTCCCTTTATGATTTCCTTCTTACTACGAGAGTAGATAAGTAAGTCATTTACAAGGACAATGATGAAATGATCCTAGTAAGAATGGCATACCCTATTCATTAAGCTCATGAATACTACGGGCGTATTGGTCCTATCTGAGGGGTATCACTACGGACTCGTAGTGTCCGTATCGAGTTTGGAAGATTGTCCTCAGGACACCCTTCTCTAACACTCGTAACTAGTGATATTCGGATTTCATGTCTATTTCTGAAAGGTAAATAGTTCCTTGCGGTTGGTCGATCAATTCTTCGATGCGAGGAGGTCTCTGAAGTCGATGGACCTACGAAACAATTCGTCTTTCCTCTTGGAGAACAAGACCGGAGCCAGGGTAAGAAGCTTAGTCTTTTCATTCCATTGCTGAGTAGTCATTAAGTTGTCCGAACGGTTCTTGTATCTTCGTAGGTGTTAGACTGTAGGGCGATCTAGTTACAAGAGTCGTATCGGGTTCTAAGTTTGTTCGCATGACGATGCGATTACTCGTAGTCTTGGGCAGTCTTCGTCCTGAAGTTCATATTAGAAGTCATACATGGTTCATCAATCGCAGTCTCGTGTATACAAGTCGTATATAATTAAGATTGAAAAGGTAGTCGAATAAATGATTCTGCTTTAAGCTCACATCCCAACGAGGAAAAGAAGTTAAAGTGGAATCATCAATTCTAAACATGTAGAACCTTGATTATATACCACCTCTATGTATACATTCTTCAGCGATAGATCAACTGTATGGGTCTTTGGATTGAACTTGACGTACTGTACGAGTGGTACTTCGGGAAGGTTTGCTGAGGTTTCTTCAGATTGGATAAGAAATATGAGGTACTTTATGCATGAGTACTTCGAAGTTCCGGAATGGAGGTTTCGTTAGAAAGGCGATTTCGGAGAGTGAGATGTGCGCACGAAACTGGTATTGTGCGGATCGAATTGACTCAGGTTGTATTATAATATCGGACATACTTGAAAGTAAAGACACTAGATTTGAGCATAAAGGCGTTACATACCAAACACAACAGTGCAACTTTTCACAGAGTTACAGTACTTGAGATTTACTACAAGACTATTGCTGCGAACAAGGTATACCACAAAAGGTAATTATACGCAACACGAAGATCCCTTTACTGATGAGATCTCGCAGAAGATAAGATGCGAGTTGCACTAGTTTTAAACATGTTTTATGGGTCTGTTACAACGAAACACCTTAATTACATTAACGTGGGTCTGGAGTAGTCTCTCCTGCGACAGTGATCCTTAGTATCCTCCCGTATGAGTCAGAGTTCTTTGTTATTGGACAATCCTTCTTGAAGTGCCCTATCTCACCACATTGGTGACATGTCTGGCTAGTACTAGCATTGGTGGTGGGAGTGAGGTGACGAGTCAGAGTTATGTGGACACGGGTGTTTTCTTTGTTCATCCACTTTGAAAATTTCCTTTTACGGGGTCTGGTTCTACCACTACTATCGTGTGCAGGGCTGATCCTGATCAGGGGCAGATGATTTATAGGTCCAGGAGGGGTTGTGCCCCCCCCCCTGAAATTTGGGTTAGAAGTAGCCTGTATAACTTCAAAATTTATAGATATAAGCTTGCTATTGTCAAATTTGGGCTTGGCCCCTCCTGATTTCTCCAATAGTCCGAACCATTACCAAGTGGCAAAGCAAAGTAGAAGTCAAAATTCATCGTCCTTAAACCCTTCGTAGTTCCACAACTTCCGCCCCCATCTTTTTTCGATGGATGCCTCACGTCAATGCCTCACGCCTTCACCTAGACACCGCAGCAGCACTATGAAGCTATCCACAGTCTACCGGTCACCGGAAATCAGGTATGCTCGGCTCGGATGCTCCTGTTCTTTCTTCTCCAGTTCTTTCGGTTTCTGTCTTCATCTGATCAACTCTTCTCTGCTGGAATAGTAGAATTAGGATACAAAAATCTTAGATATTTGATTTCTATTGAATGAATTGTTCTGAGCTCCTCCGTTTGCTTGTTGTTGTGATTTGGGAATCAACTAATTTCGATTGCTTGTTTTTGTGATCTGTTTAGGCGTCAATCTAGGGTTTGATAATGTTACTATTGCTTGATTAATCGTTAATTAAGTTTTTATTACCAATGAATTTGTGTCGGTCTAAGGTTTAATAGTCAATTTATGCACATATAAGTTTATGTTTTGTTTTCATCAAGGAAAATTAAAAATTGCAAATATTTTATGCATAGAAACCTATACATATTTAACACTTATTTAATGTTTAAAATTAATGTTTTTGTTAAGATTAAAATTCTCAGCACAAATGTCTTATTTGAATTTGATTCTTTCCTCATATTGGCATAACAAAAGTAGCTTTTTATGCTATATATGATAACAATGCAAACCTTAGCTTGGATTTGCGGTTTGTACATTTTTCTAGTTCAACTACATGTTTTTTCCCCTGATAATATTTACAACATTTTGTGGTATGTTATTGTGTATATGCTAACTTAATATTTTTATGGTGTTTTACAAGTTGAAGAAATTTTCTTAATAAAATTAATATGATGACAGATAATAGGATTGGATATAGTGGATGTAGAAAGAAAGCATGGATTTTATCATTTTCCCATTGGTGACTACTATATGTGAAATATGTAGAGCTAATCGCCAACAAGGTATCAAATTGGTATTATTACCATTTTTGTGGAGGTTGTTACTTCTATTTGTTTATGATAAAATTATTCATTTTTCCATTGGTTTTTTGTGAAACTTAAAAGCCATCTCGATGTGTGTATATGTGACTATGTTTATACATACGCATATATGCATTTGATCAAACATATACATATATACAACCGTTCATACGTATGCATATATGCATTTGTTATGGAAGAACATTAATTTTAGTTTATGATACTTTCGCCCCCCCCCCCCCCCCAAATTAATTGTTCAAGCTCCGCCACTGATCCTGATGTCAGGGACTTGAGAAATGGGTCGTGCCGGTGCTCCACATCTACGAACATGGTGCCCTACCTTGTGGCAATTGCAGCATTGCATTTCATGACAAACCCCGTTATGACGAAGTTACACTTGTTACACTTCGGAAGTTTTCCTTCGTATGGTCTGATCGGTGCTAGGATGGCAGGAGTTGCCACTTGTTGTTGTTGCATGGCAAGTCTTTGGGATCTCTTGCGCTCCTTTTGGGCTTGGCGCTTTTGTTTGTTCCTCTCGGTTTTACGGCTTTGCGAGTCCGTGACTGTTGTCATTTGTTGGCTTCCCGAATCAATACGAGAATCAGAATTGTCGACTCCTTTGCCAGTCTTGTTTGCATTGTCAGAGTTGATGTGTGCAAGGAAAACTGTCACATCAGCTGTTACCGTGGCTTGTAATGTAGCGGCGTCGATATGAAGGATAGGGGTTTTGTTGCTCGGTGGGCTATTTCTAGATGACGACATGATTCTGTAATACGAAAGAAAAGGGGTTTGTGAGCTATTACGGTTGAACCTGTATCATTTTGATTCTGACTAAGAGATGAGTTATTATACATGAAAACTTAGCTTATACACGTTATGATATAATCAAGATTGGGCGGATAATAAAATGTGTGATTCTACTCTAGTTCCACATTCCAACGAGGAAAAGAAACTAAATTAGAAATCCCACATTCTATTGTCTACCAGGTCTTCGTTATATATAACTCGGGAATGTATAAGCAAGGAAAACCATAATAATAACCTTCTTGCGAATCCTTTTTAATGAACTAGAATTCTCAGTAAACATTACTAGATTACTTAGAAATGTTACCATTGAACCTAGATGAATTTTGGTCATTCATGAAAAGAGTAGAAGTATGTTCTCGAGGGTTTGACCTACATCCCTATGATGCAGTCCTAGTAAAGAGTAGAAGTAAGTTCGTAGAATGGTCTCAAGACGTTTGTCGTTCAAGCCGAGGTATTATTGGTTGGTGGATAATATGATCCAACCTTTGAAAGAGGCTTGAAAATGATTATGGAGTTAAATTACCCTAGTCCAATAACTTGACTAGAGTGGGTTTCAGATAGACTCCAACGATAGTATGATGAAAGTATTTGAACAAAGAGTGACACAGCAGTTAGTCGACTAACAATATCATCGATGTTTAAGATGTAATAAGTTCGGGAAAATTGACCTTGTAGTAGGTCTTACATCATATACGGAGTGGATAAGTCTTTGACAGCATAAAGACCTAACTAAAAGTACTTACAATACAAGGTAGTCACATAGAAAAGTGCTACACATAACATAGATAGGAACACGGTTCTTTAAAACAAAGAAGTAAAGTAAAGCATCTCCTACTGGCGACGGTCACCCCTATGGTGAACCCTTAGTTCATCTAGTTGGAGTTCCATATCAAGTAGGTATCTTTCGTACACCCTCTGGCGTACTCGGAGCTCTATGATTTCGGCTCGAGTTTCAGCTAGTGCTTGCAGCAGGGCCTCATGGTTTCTCTCAAATTTCTCATGAGTGTGTTAAAGGTGATTGGTGCGGATGGTATGCATTATTGCATTTGCATTAACCTCTTCGATACGATGGAGAGCCGTCATGCCTTGAATTTCGTTTTGGGTAACTCTATGGACCAAGATTGGTAGAACTCTGTCTGCTGAGCTCCCTTCGTTTACGTTGTAGAATCTTGGGTCTCCATTAAACGACATAGGTTTATTTTACTCTTCGCGCCATGTTTCTAAGCATTCTACCCCAAGAGGCGTCGGGCCATGAAAAGCCGGACGAGGGTTAGGATTTGGAATGGGACCTACCAGGGTAGGTTATCAACCTCGGGCTTGGAGTTATCATCATCCAAAAGGTATTCAGCATGGTGATCATTCGAAGGGATTGGATGATCATTCTCGGGTTCTTCTCCAAACCATCCAACATTGCCTTCGTTCGGAAGGTAGGGGTTGTCGTGGGGATGGAGTCCAGCCATGTTATCTACGCGAGAATTGGGGTATGGAAATAGTTATTAGACGAACTAACTAGATAATTATTAAATATTCTTCATTAGTTACATCACTATTTGTAAAGTGCATACTAGGTATATGTAATCAAAACATGATAGGCCTTTGAAAAAGTGACCCTAACTCCAAATTCACAAGGAACAGGGGTAAAGCAAAAATTTCACAGATTCTAAGTCTATGAAATCCTAGTTACATATAACCTTAGTGTATCCACTTAGAAACTATCAACTTAGTAATGAAGATCCTTTTTAGTTCTCAAGTAAGTAATTATAGTAACACAAAATACTCCTATAGTATTTTAGACTTAGGTTCTGTTATAATGTTCTCATTGTGGTAGTGTTGTTAATTTTTTAGACTTGTTGACACATTACAAACATTCTTGGGCATGTGTTAATCACTCCTCGGACCAGCATAGTTGATCTGGCTATGCCACTTCCAGGACTGACCATACATCCCCGAGCTTACTTGTGATATTCAACAATCGTAATACTTTTGTTCTTGTCATTGTGACACGGATTTTAGTATGAATGCAGGCACATATACTTAGTTAAATATTTTATTATTTAAAAGTATAAACTCTTGGTCAGAGTATTTTTAATCCCATTGTATTTATAGTTAGTATATCTTTTATGGGTTGATATACTCAATTCACTATAAACAATGCTCTGATACCAATCTGTCACACCCCAAAACCGAGAACGGCGGAAACGTTCTGGGGCGGAGGACGTCATGTAATGTATCACAACAATGTAAAGTAGTAAACAAGCAACAACATCATCCATTGCATTAATAGTATAATTTTAAATACATGTGTGTTCTTTCATATCATAAACAACATAATGAATGTTCAAAATAAAAGACGAGTCTTGACTGCTCCGTCTTCACAAAACCTGGTCGTCGTACCTGTCTATTTGTGACCTAGGAATACAAGTTATTTTGAAAGCGAGTATCAGCAATAAAGCTGGTGAATTCGTAAGTATTAATGTGTCTTTGATTTTTAAAACTGTAAAGAAAGACTTGTAACTGTTTGAAGAAAAGTTTGTATAAGTACGAAAGTGTTTGTAAGTAATTGTAAACGTTTGAAAACCCTAGAAAATCCCATATTTCCTACTAGTATAAAAGTAGTCTTCTACCAAGACCCGACTGCTTTGTAAGTAAGCATCACTGTAGATGTGACGATTTTTCCCTTGTTTAACTATTATTATAAAAGTTATAGTCTACCTCTTCGTTTAGGTGTATGAGTCACACTATAAAGGTAATAAGGAAAATAGTTTATCTAGATCAAATATATCCTACCTCGTCGTTCATGTAAATGTGTCACAAAGTAAAGGAAGGAAAATAATATAATAACTAAAAATGTATCCTTTTGCACTAGGATATTCACGGCGTGGAAACTCGCCGAATAGTACAACCGTAGACACCCGTCGATAATCTTTTTCCCTACTGTAGCTAACAACTTTGGGTGTGGAATGGTAAGTCCGAAACGTTTGTAACAGATTCTATGCAATAGTATCTAATAAATGTATTAATGTAAACGTGTTCATGTAAGTGTATCTATGTAAACGTATTCTTGTACACGTATTCATGTAAACGTATTCATGTAAACGTATCCATGTAAGCGTATCTATGTAAACGTATCTATGTAAACGTCTTCATGTCAGCGTATTCATTTGATATGTAATGTATTAGTATAGACTCATGAATGAACTGACTCTTGTGTGATTCCTTGTACTTGGAATAGTAAGTAGTATCTCCTAACTATACCTATTATAGTTACTAGTAATGTACGTGTATAACCGAAAGTATACCTTTGCTACCCAAAGGTACTGAACTGACTATTGGAACTTTTATGTCTATATATGTATACATGATATATAACTAATATTTAGACGACATTCGGACGAATAACCGGTGATCTAAGGCCACATCCCAACGAGGAAAAGGAAATAAAGCGAGCTAGCCGTCCTGAGTCCTTTAAACATTACTTATATAACTATACATATATAGGCATGCATTTGACAATATATAAGTATAAAAGAAGTTTTGTAAAACCTTTGAAAAGTTTAATACTCAGAAATGATGACTTGATGTCAGTTTATAAAACGACTTGAAAGTATTTTGTTTGATAAGACAGTTTTAAGTAAAAGGAAAACCTTTGATTGAAACACAAGTGTAACAGAGTTTGAAAGGAAACATACAGTATGTAAAGCAGTTTGATAAAGAGTTTTAACATGTAAAAACGTTTGAGAAAGTCATTTGAAGTAATCTGTTTGGTAAAACAGCTAAAAGTATAGTAAATCCATTTGTATGCTAATTATTAATCACATGTGATTGATATAATAACTAGCATGATTCAACTTGTATCCCCCAATAAATCATTTATAAACATTTAAAAGGTTAATTAAGGGGTATGAACTCACCTGCGGTGAGTGGATCGGATGGAAGTGTCGGACAAGTGCTTGGTGTCAAGTGAAGACTTAAACACACACAATGATCCTAATAACATATAAAGACATATGTATATATACAATTAGTGATTTAAACACTAATTAGACAAGTATAACCATCCTAATGTGAGGAAAACAGTTTGGTCAAATTGTTAGGAGGCTATTGGGTTGCAAAAAAGGAGTGCAAGACATTTTAAGCGAGTTTATGGTCAATGGACCAGTCTTATTGGAGTTTACGGCCCAGAGGAGTTTACTCCTGGCTGTAAACTCTCAAATGGGTCTCCAAATGAGGCTTAAGGCTATTATGTCTTAAGTGCTTAAGTGTTCCAAGGCTTAAACAAGAGGCTAGGTGGGTTTAAGGTCCAAGAATGGCCCTTATAGGTGTTTACGGCCCGAGGACCACTTCCCCATGAGTTTACGGCCGTAAACTCATGGTATGAAGTACCAATTCGTTGATTGAACTCCCTAATTCAATATGGTGTAATTCTAGACTAAGATCCAAGGCTTGGTAAGGTGATTAGGTCAACTTTGCACCACCTAAGGGAGTTTACGGCCTTGAGGGGATCCTTGGCCGTAAAATCTCATTCAACCCTCAAAACTTGGTGTTTAAGGTCCTTAATACATCAAGGAGGTGATCTAGGTTAGTGTCCAAGGCCAATGGGGGGACTAGCATGCCATTTGCACCACTTAAAGGGGTTTACGGCCCAAGAACATGCCTTGGCCGTAAACTCCTTAAATCATGTGTTTCCTTATGGTTTCTAAGCTCTAAACATGTTAAACCTAGTGTACAACGAGTTAGAACAAGAGTACTTACGATCTAGGAGCTTGAATGGTCGATTTTGGCCAAGAACACTAGTGTGTGTTCTTGGTGTTCTTTGTGAAACTTGAAGATCTACACAAATGGAATGATTTCATGGATGAAATCATGTAAGATCACTAGTTTATGTAATATTTCAACTAGTTAGGACAAGGAACTTACGAGATTTGAAGATTAGGGACGAAGATCGGGATGATAGTTGAGAGGATTTCAGCCAAAGGACTGGGAGGAATGAACAAATGGCCATAACTTGACCATATAAGGGGGGTTTACAGCCAACATGGAGTTTACGGCCGTAAACTCCATGGTGGTGGCTGTGAACTCCTTTTTAGGGTGTTCCATGTCTGTTCTTTGTGCTATTTCTCCAGCAGATAAGCCCCGACACTTATCCCGTAAGTGTACAAGGCTCAGAACGCTCAAACAGACTCCAAATTTTGCTAAATGACAGCAAGAATGAGTTTGACTTTCAAATGAGTGTTTGACTGTACAGGATAGAAAATTTCGGGTTGCCACAGACTGACTCGGCGAGTAGGTGCTGGTTAAGTGAAACCCTAAATCTGAGGGTTTGCACCCTATATAAACAACTTAACTCAGCCTCCCTTGTCCCTAACACTCTCTTGAAAGCTTCATATCGAACCCTAGTTGTTTGTGTGTGAGTTAAGGCCATTTTTAGTGTTCTTGTGTGGATTGTAAAGCTTGGAAGGAAGAAAGGATCTTGGAAATCGAGTTGGGGCTTGTAGATCCGGAGATCTTACTTCATTTTCAACAGCTTCAAGGTATAATGCCCATGTCTTGACTCATCTATGTGTTTATTCATCTTTAGATTGGGATCTCCATGGGATTCTAAGTCATTTTTTGGGTTTGGAAGTCTTGAGTGAGTTTTGACTTCAGATCTGGGCCTTAAGAGGGGTCTCATGGCATAAAGGTGCCAACTTTAGGGCCATGAGAGCCCCATGCACATTATAGGACACTTTATATGGATTTTTGAGCTAAAAACCCCATGCATGTGCATCAAGTTTGGAACTTGACATATAAAATAGACATTCGGAGGCCAGATCTATGGTTTTGGTGTGTTAGACCTCATTTAAATCGACTGTATGGAATTGGTCAAGGTTGGACTCGACGAGTTGTTCTTGGCACTCGACGAGTCGGTGACCACTGTGCACCAAACCCTTTTTTGAATGGATAAGTCTTAGGAAGGAAGTCCCTTGTGGGTTTAGACGCGAAAAGGGACCTGGAAGCCATGGGACTCGGCGAGTGGTATCAGCCGACTCGCCGAGTCCATAGCAATCAACCAATCTTTAAAGATGGACTCGACGAGTTGTTCATACAACTCGGCGAGTCATAGACTGGACAAGTTCTTAAGTTGGAGATGAACTCGACGAGTTCAAGAAGGAACTCGGCGAGTCGGATGAAGATGGTCCCGATGTTATGATTGAAGGAGAACCCGTCGAATTTTTGCTAGACTCGACGAGTGGAGCCGGGGTTTTGTGTGGGATTAGAGAAGCATGGACTCAATGAGTTAGGTCAACTGAATGTTGACTTTGACTGAACTTGGACCGACCCTGTTTAGGGTTGTGTGTGTTGTATGTTGACTTGAAGGTTGTCGTGTAGGGATCGAAGAGTCGTAGGGAGTCGACTTGTGCGCCGAGGATAGTTCAGACACTGCACGTCATTGAGGTGAGTTACCTTCCAGTAGGGGTGGGTCTAAGGCCACAATGTCGGCCCACCAAAAAGGGGTATTTAAAAGATAATGGTCTTTGTGATAATTATCTTGGTCTGGTTATGTGTTGGTTATAAGGTTTATTTGGGTAGTATGTTATGCGTATGGTAGGGATTAGTTTCCCTGACAGTGGTCCTTAGGACCCAAGGGTAGGTCGGTACCCGGATATGCCTGACTGTATGCTTATATATGTTGATTGTATGCTAGTAGTATGGGGTGAAATAGTCCCCGGTTACCGGTTGAAAGATACCGATGTTGATTACCGGTTGAAAGATACCGGTGATGTTTACCGGTTGAAAGATACCGATGAAGGTTACCGGTTGAAAGATACTGATTAAGGTTACCGGTTGAAAGATACCGACGATATTGTATGGTATGTGGTATGATGGGGGAACTCACTAAGCTTTGTGCTTACAGTTTTGGTTTCTTTAGTTTCAGGTACCTCTTCGTCGAAGGGGAAAGAGCCGGCGGTGTAGCAGCGCATCACACACATACATGTTTCCACAAGAAGTTTTTGGGACTGTACTCTGATTTTCAATACTTATGATGTTATGGTTTGAAATATAACATTATGATTTTGTAATGGAATGTTTTATTGACAATGTTTTGGTCAAATGCTTATTAAATGCGTTAATTCAAAAATAAAATTTTTGGCCTTGAAAATTGGGTCGTTACATAACGAAGAAGTTATGACCTGTCGAAGTTTCGCGACAGAACCGGTACGACACTGTGTGATGTAAATCATGAATTTATGTTAGGGCGATATTTAGCCTTAGTGATCTAAACGAAAGTCGTAGAATAAGTTAAACCAAGAACGTGCATAAAAAGAACATCTAAATCTGACTAGGCATGAGGAAGTTATGATTTTTCTAAGTTTCAACTTAGCAGTATGCAGCCCAAATTTCGAATATGGGATCGAGTGATTTCTTGCCGAAACAATCTAAACAAGAATTGAAGATCTCGTCGATAGTAATCCAACATTGAAAAGACAGACGAAAACGGACATTAGATGAAGAAGTTATGAATTTCTAACAGAGTTTTCCTGTCCCGGCCTACTAAAAAAATAATATAATAAAAAAATAAAACCAAAATTAGAAGACAAAGTCTAAATGAAAGTTGTAGAGCATAATCTCACCTACGCACGGATATAAAGAACGTCAAAAATGGAGCTCGTATGCGAAAGATATGAATCTATAAAGTTCAGGTCACGAACTTCAACCCCTGTGTCAGAACTCACGACGTGAGCACGGTGTTCACGACATGAGCAGGTGATGGACGTCTTCCAGGGAAAGTGGCCTGATGGCGAAGCAATGATATCAAGCTCACGATGTGAGCAGTTGTGGCTCACGATGTGAGCATCAAGTTTCATCCCCATAAATAGAAGTTGAAGGGCAGTCGTCCATGGTTGCTAATTCCCCACTCTCTCACTCCTGATACTCTCTCTAGCCGTCTTGAAGTACCCCCGAAGCCCCAGTATCATCCTGAGACCCGAAGCGAGTCCTGAAGCCCCAAAGATCCCGAGAAGAAAAGAGTTTCCAGCCGAAGCTCTACCCGTGAGAAGCCCGTCGTGTGAAGATATCACAGTTTCACCGAAGAATACCACTTTAAGAGTCGTAGTGCTGTCCGAGCATCGTCTTATCAAGTGAGTGCATAGTCTCTTTCATAAAACACGATTGTTAATACAAGTATTGTTGTATGTATTAAGTATATGTTTTGAGAGAGGGTATCTTCCCTTTTCTTGTAACACATAACTATGAAGTATCTCATAATAGAGTACGTGCTATGTGTGTGTGTATATATATATATATATATATATATATATATATATATATATATATATATATATATATATATATGATCTGTTTATTTGGAATGTGTATTGAATGAATATCTCATCAAGTTTTAAGTTATATATGAATGTACGTTTATATATATATATATATATATATATATATATATATATATATATATATATATATTGTTATCTACAGAATTTGTTAGGTTAGAACATGGGTAGATAGTTGACGTGTGATAAATTAATGAGAGGTCTTGATGTTGTTGTTGACTTAGTCATCTAGCGGAGTATGCATGACGACCACAGACTCTTTCTAGAGAGTCCAGTGGAATGCCGGTAAGCTCATAACTTGTAGGTGTTGAGAACGATGTGTTCACCGATGTACTCTATCCCCCTCATGGTTGCCTTTAGGACATCTATTGTTGAGGAAACCCCTTTGCAGTAATGTCCATCCCGATGAAAAATCCTAGACTAGGTCCCTCGTGATAGTTGTTATTTTAGGGACGTAAAGTGAGGATAACGGGAATGGGTAATCGGGTTATTGTTGGATGGTGAAAATTAAATATAATTATTTATTGTGGGTTGAAAACCCTATATGCTCACCAGGATTGGGAGCCTCACCCACTCAGTTTTATTTTTATTACAGGTAGTCACGCGAGAGCATAAGTTGGACAACTTGTGAAGATATTTTGTTTATAGGCCAGTAGTTGTATATAACTGTTTAACTGTTGTAAGGCTTATAATGTGTCGTTTATGCTTTTGGTCTATATCAGAACATGACATCCCGAGTTTTGTTATATATGAAAACACATTTCTTTAAGGAATGCTTTGATAAATTTTATTTATCATATTTTGTTTTGGGAACAAATTCCGCAACAATTTTATTTAAACATGTTACTCTAATTTTTAAACAAAGCATAAACAAAATTAGTCTTTTTTGTCCGTGAAAAATGGGGATGTCACAGACTAGTATTTGGGCTGGAAACCCTAATTAGGGTTTCGAAAATCCTAATGTAATGAAACCCTAATTTTGGGGATTTATCAGGACCCGCACGGAAATTATTTATTAAACTTAAAATATTAATTAATAATCATTTGCAATTAACCTAATGCAATATTGGACCTAATGGATTAAGTCCTTAATGGTTTAAGTAAGAACACTTAATCCTAATTGTTATTTCATGTGACAACCCTAATCTCACTTGGGCCTTGAGTTGGGCCTTTCTTTTGGGCTTTGGTGATTGGGCTATTGATGGGCTTTCCAATAACAAGTAAATGGACATAAATATTTGTATGGGCTTTAGGGTAAGGCCCATGTGAAGGACTTAGGCCAAATTTGGAAAATTTGGCCATAGGTGGGCCATAACTCGGGCTTGATGATTAAGAGATTTTGGGCCATTGGAATACCAAGAGTTTGGACTAGAATAAATGGATGGGCGTTAAGGAAAGACCATGTAGAGGTCTGGGCCCAATTTGGAAAATTGGGCCTATTTTGGGCTTTAGCCCATTACTTGACTTTTGGGCCTTTAGAGTGTGAGTTGGGCCTTGGGCTTGAATCAAGCTAGGTTGGGGGTAAATTAGTCTTTTACCCCCAAGCATGGACTTGTGGTTATGTATTGGAAGCCTATTATTAATTGGGTGTTGTTTGATACTAACAGTTCGAGAACCTGTCCTCCAGCAGCTGGAGTTTTATCCATGGGACTTCAGCAGTGTGAGGTGAGTTGTCCTCACTATACTAACAGGGTCGAAGGCACCAATATCGGACCTCATCGAATTTGTATCCTGGTTTATTGCATGATATGCTTATTGATTAACATCCTTGTAATTAAGATGGTGATATGCTTAGTAACCTGGTTAGGTCAGTATCCTGGTATATAGGATGATGCTATGTTAGTGACCGGTTAGGTTTGTATCCCAGTTATAGGATGTTACTATGATTAGTGATATGTTAGATCAGTTTGACTGTTATATATGCTAGCGTATGATATTATGTGCACATGTTTGTTTGATTCGGGGTTGGGTTGAGGCGGTCCTGCTTTGTGCTGAATGCCGACATACCCAGGGCGGTTCGGATAGATTGAAGGCCCTGCAAGGGGTTCAGTCAGGCCGGAGGCCCAACGAGCGGTCCAGATAGGTTGTAGGCCCTGCGATGCAGTCCAGACGTGCCGAAGGCTCGGAGAGCGGTCCAGATAGGTTGAAGGCCTGCGAGGCGGTCCAGTCAGGCTGAAGGCTCATTATGCATGATGTTTGCTTGTATGTTATTGATATGTTTTATGGTGTTGGTTTTTTGGGGGTAACTCACTAAGCCTTCGAGCTTACATTTATTGATTGTTGTTTCAGGTACTTCTGATGATCACGGGAAAGCGAAGGCGTGATCGTGCATCTCCTTATGTTTTTCATGATTTGATTATGGGGATACTCTGACATTATACTATTTTGAAAACAAGTTTTGTAGTAATCATTGGTTTTGAAATGTTTTAAAAAGTTTAAATTTGACATGATTTTTATGGATGTTACAATTTCAAGTTCATGGTCATGTATAAACCTTGTTTTCATGCCCATTGGCACAAGCTTTAAATCACACTAAGGCTTTCCCATGTCTTGGTCTACCCCAAGTAAAACACAAAAGACATAGATAACATGTATATATTTTCTAGATTTTGATATTTGTCTTCTCAAAATTCTATAAAACATTGAGGATACTAGGTTTTTGTTTTTGCATTATAGATTTACCTAAGTTTTATATGTATACTAACCAAGCATACATTTTTCAAAATAGTTTTATGGTTTTGGAAGACATTTAAGTATGTTTCTTCAATGTGACATACCCATTTTCATGGCCTTTTTAAACTTTTTTTTGTGTTTATGCTTATTTAAAGCATTATTCATTGCGAAATTGGTCCCAAAATATGCTTGATACGATATAATATCAAATCAAGGAATTCGAGAAAAAATGTTTTTCATTTATATTTTCAAAACTCGAGATTTCATAACCGATACGAGAAACATAAGCATAAGCGGAGACTTACAAAGTCTCAATAAACTAACGAACTACATCTCCTTGAAAATCTCAACAGGTAATTACATTATCTATAAATATCTTCATATCACTACCTGTGATCTAAGGGAACTGAGTGGGACAGGTTAGGAAACCTAGTTAGGAATCTTTAATTATATATATTCTTCGGGATTCAAATAAACCAATTACCCCATTCCTGTTATTCTCACTTACTAATCCTAACATGATCTCGAGGGATCTTTCTTAAAGGACATTTATCAGCAGACACCTACACTTCCTAGGTTATTAGGCGTGGCGGTATAATAACAATTTGGATAAACACGACAACATGACAGTACATTATTACTTAGGATACGAATGACAAGCACAACATTACAATACTACTTAGGATAAGCACAGCAGTACAAAAGTACTTGGAATAAGCACAACAATACAAAAGTACATGGGATAGGAACAACAATACAAAATTACTTGGACTAAGCACGACAGTACAAAGTACTTGGGATAGGCACAACAAGCACAACATTACAAAAGTACTTAGGATAAGCACGATAGTACAAAAGTACTTGGGATAGACATGATGTAACATCCCGATGATAAGGTACTTCTAAATTTAACCCTATAATTTTATTATGTTGAATTTTGGGTCCCTAAGTAGAAGGAAGTGTGCATAGCAAGCCCTAGTGGAAATTTTGTAATTTGGGGGGCTTGGGAGTATGCCATGCGTACGTGTGTACGCTTAACGTACTAAGGCGCACCTTAGGTACGTAGGACATACGTGCCTAACATGCAAACCCTAATTTTTAGGGTTTAGCTCATATTTAAACCCCATTATAGTCTTATTTCCCTAACCTTATTAGCCTCCACCCTCTCATACGTGTTTTCAACCCTAGTATCCTCTTGAGGAGCCATTTCTAAGCTTGTGTGTGTTTTGGTGCTTTTTAAGAAGAGGGAAGGAAGAGAAGACCACCTTGAAGGAGTGAAGCTCTCTAGATCTAGAATCACACCACCTTTTGGTACCATTTTGAGTTATCAAGTTCTGAACTTGGTGTTCTTTCTTGTATATCTTGTTTTGGGTTAGTTTTAGGTTCTTTTTATCCCAAATATGGTGTTTCATGAACAACGCATGTTCTTGACCCATTAAGCTGTCCTTTCAGACCCTTGGGAGGGTCTTGAGTCATAAAAACCGATTTAAAATGGTTGGTTTTGCTCCATGCATCTTGTAGAATGTCTTAATGGATTATAAAGTTGAGTTAAGCATTTAATGGGCATGCAAAGTCATAAAGTTGGAAAGTTTATGACTCTTGAGTGTATTTTAGCCATGGGATCTGAAATATGGACGTAAGTACTTAAGCTATTAAGAACTTAATGAGTTTTGAAGTTCCTGGGAGTATGCCCTGCATACTTGGAGTACACTCTGTGTACGAGGTCAACCACCCCAATGGTGGTCAACATGCGAGGACTTGGGTATGCCCAGCGCACCTTCGGTGTACGCACCGTGTACTCATACTGGGTCAATTCGGTTGAGTTGACTCGAATGGGTTGACTCAACTGACTTAGTTGGTTTGACCGGTTTGACTTTGACTTTGGCCAAATTTGATCTTAAGGGTATTTTGGGATTTTGATTGGTCATTTGGGTGGATAGGTGACATTTTGAGCTGAGATTCGGAGTCGGGGCCTCATCAGATACTGTTCAGTCTTTGAGGTGAGTTTTCATCATTGTACTTGTGTGTCGAAGGCACCAAGGCCGACCCATTAGTTAATATTCACTGATATACTGAGTATGGAATAGATATACATGATTATGCTAGTTACTGATATGCTAGTCTGGTAGATCTATTGGACTACTTGTGAATTTGTTTGCATGATTATTTGTATATGTTTATTATCTGTTATATATCGACATATGTGTTGGGTTGAGGTTGTACTACTTCGTGCGGTAGCCAACAAACCCTAGAGCATTCCAAATATAAGCTGAGGGCCAGGTAGGGCATGTCAAACTCATACTGAGGGCTCATGATCATTCCAGATACGAGATGAGGTCCGAGTTGTATGCTAGACTCATACTGCGGGATTGATGGTATTTCCGTCCCATGACTGATCTGGTCAGTGAGCAAGCCAAACATAAGTTATGGGCCCCGATGGTAAGCTAGACTTATGTTGAGGGCTTAGGGGTAATCCGGTCTTTTAGCTGTGGACTCATTGCATGTTGTTGTATATGTTATTATTTATGTGTTGGTACTTTGGGGGAAGTCACTAACTGTTGACCTACAATTTTAGGTTATGTTTCAGGTACTTCAGACGACTATGGGAAGGCAAATGTGTGATCATACACATCCTTTATTTATGATCTATGATTTTGGGAAACTCTGATGATGGAAATGTTTTAAAAACTATTTTGTAAACACTTTATGTTTTGGGGTTGTATTTAAAAAGTTTAAATTTATCATGATTTTTATGGACGTTACAAGTTGGTATCAGAGCCTTGGTTTGAGTGAATTGGGGAAACACTCATGTGAATCCAGTCTCAAACTAAGAAAAAAGATTTAAAAAAAATAATTTCCAAATTGTTTTCAAAAAATCCAAGAGGACGTGATGTGTACGATCAGTCGGAGCCAGTAAGTGGACCCCAAATTACCACACTGTTATTTGATCTTGTGATATGTTAGAACAACATGCTAGTGATAGTCTAGGGATATTTAGGAATTGCATGATAGAGTTGCCTGATTATATGATGCCTGGTAGCCTAAGGTTTTACTTATATGAAATTGACATCATTACTATAGTTGCTTAGTGTATGCATCATAATTGTACATAACGAAGATTCTATTGCCTGAGAATGTTTGGTTTGGCCTTATTTCCTGTTCTTGTTTGATGAAGGGCTTAGGGTATAATCAAGTATTTGACTGTCTATAAGATCTAGTGTTACGTATGATTAGCATACATGAGTGCTACAGGGTTGGTGGAAGTTTAATGAATGTGTTGTGTGGGGGTCAGTCGACTAGTTTTGTAATGTTTAGCCCTCCTCTAGGAAGCGAGGATTGAGTGTTTGCGTATGCTAGTATGTATTGTTAGGGTTGTTGTGATGATCCACTAGGATAATACGGGTAGGTGTGGAAGGTAGTATGGACACGTACTACTAGAAACACATGACCCGTAGGCGTATTAGGGAAGTCACAAACCCTAGGGCTTTAATGGGAGTTGGTTACCTGTGTATGATTTACGTGTTATCTGACATCTCCCTAGTTTATTTTTAGTATGGTGATGACATGATGTTTCGAGGCAAGATCCGGATCAGGAACAGGGATAGGTGGCCGGAATGGGTCTTCTGTGTCCGAGGACAGGATTAGGGAGATCCTTCAAGAGGAGGTTGTTGCTCACTTTCAGGCACATTTCCAGAGATTTTTGGGTCTATTAAGGCTGCCATGGTGGAGTACATTGATGAACGATACGATGCCCTCTCTGAGGCTGATGCTGCTGTAACCACTACAACCGTTGCTGCTACTGGGGTTGGTGCTGGGAGGGTTTTACAGTATCGGGACTTCGACAATATGAAGCCCCCGACTTTTAACAGAGTTCAGAATCTGATCATAGCCATGAGGTGATTGTTTGACATTGAGGGGTGCTTCTTCACTTGCTCTTGCCCAGCTGACTAGAAGTTCAGGTGCGCTCTGAACCTTCTGAGGTCCGAAGTGAAGGATTGGTGGAGACTTGTTACTAGCTCGTATTCTCCTGAGCAGAGGACTGCAGTGACTTGGGAGTAGTTCTCGGAGATGTTTCATTCTAGATATGTTCTGCTGGTGGAAAGTGAGAGGTTGGCTCAGGAGTACTTGGATTTGAGATAGGGGACGGAGTCGGTGATAGAGATCACCTAGATGTTCACGGAGAGGGCCATTTTGTCCTGAGTTTGCTGCTTCTGAGAAAGATCAAATGACCCATTACTTGAGCATGCTCAAGATGGACATCAGGTAGTTTGTTTCCACTTAGCGTTATGGTTCATTGTTGGAGTTGCAGAAGGCCTCCATGTGGCGTGAGATTGAGATTAAGCTCCAAATGAAGGAGCAGAGACCGACCCTGACCCAGTCGCAGCCTACGCTAAAGCGTTTTAAGGACGCTAATTTAAGATCTTGGGGTCGGAAGGGAAGCACTTGTGGGAAGTGTGGCAAGGTTCATGAGGGTGCTTGCCGATCTTCTTCTGGGTGCCGTAATTGTGGTCGGCAAGGCCATATGGCGACAAATTTCCACCATCAGGCCCCAACACTTAGCTCCAAGATTTATTATCACTACGACCTGGTTGGTCATGTGAAGGCCAAATGTCCCTCGCTTGCTGCTAGGCCGACACATACTACATCTTCGACTACTCTGAGGATCACAGATGGGAGTCAGGGCAGGGCGGAGCCCCCGAGGGCTCGAGGTCACGCTTTCTAGCTCACGGCAGAGGAGGCCAGGTCAGCACTAAACGTCATGATTGGTATGTTTCTATTTATTATTATGTTGATTATGTTTTTATGTTATGCTCATGTATTTGCTCATAATAGGTACGTTCTTAGTGAACTCTTTGCCTGCTCTTGTATTATTTAACTTGGCCGTGAGTTGGTCCTTTGTATCTCGATCATTCAGTAGGGAGTTTGATATGCCTATTGGGGAGTTAGAGTGTCCGTTGCGAGTGTCCATCATTAACAAACACGGGGTTTCTGCATCTGTAGTGTATCAAGGTTGTGTATTGGAGATCTTCGTGGTGCCATATCCGATTGATTTGATCTATATCCCTATGGGGGATGTATGCATGATAGTAGGTACGGACCGATTGAATAGGTTTGGTGCCATTATTGATTTCAAGGGCCAACAAGTAGTAGTTCGAACCCCAAATGGGGGAGAACTGGTTATCTATGGAAAGGGCACCAGGGTTAGTTCCGGGTTTTTTGGACAACCAAGGCTTGTCAGTATATTCAGCACAGGTGTGTAGGTTATTTGGCTTATGTGGTTGATACTCAGGTTGGGTATCAGATTTCAGTTTCAGAGGTTCTAGTTGTCAGGGAGTTTGTGGATGTGTTCTCGGAGGAGTTACCCGGTGTGCCTCCTGAGAGGCAGGTAGAGTGCAACATTGATCTTGTGCAAGGTTCGACTCCGATTGCCAAGGCATCGTACCACTTAGAACCACTTAAGATGTAAGAGCTCTCATATCAGCTGCAGGAGCTTCTAGGTAAGCAGTTCATCAGACCGAGTAGTTCTCTGTGGGGAGCACAATCGACTGATGGATTAACTTGATGGTTGTTGTTATAGGTAACTCATATCTGTAAGTGGATAAAGTATTTATAGCTACGTGAATATCAATATATTTAACATAGTAACATACTTTAGGAAAAAAAATATCCGTGCCTATTTTTCAATGACTATGTTGTCAACCCAGAAAAGTGGATTACCATTACATGCACTTTGAAAGCTTTCCAAACACAAGTAAAATTCATTCACACTATACGCACTGCATGACTTCCAGAACAAATTTTCGACAATGGTATTATGTCTGATAGAATCTCGTATTTTCCAAGCTATATCTTTAGGACAATACCCATGATACGAATGTGGGTAGACTCTCCTAAGGGCATAGTCTATTTTATCACTTAAGTGGCTTATGAAACCAACCTCTGTACTATGACCTAAACATTTTGTTAACCTCCTTATGAACCATGTCCAAGATTCCTCACACTCTATGGTTCCCAAACCAAACGCTAAGAGTATGGGTTCATGGTTTCCGTCCAATGCTATCGCAAAGTACATTGTTGTCAGATTGTTCCAAATTAGGGGTACATAACCCACAAATATTAATGGTATCATGCACCTAAGGAAACTACGAGTATGCGTATAAATAAAGGATACTTGTATTAGTCATATTAAAAAACTTGAGGAGGTACATTACCTACAACTGTTAATTAATTCAATAAAATAAAGATAACATACCATGCAACCTAAAGCTACAAAACAGAATTGAAAGCGGCCGATTGTTTTTTTCTTGATGGATGTGAAGGTATTAGGAATTGTTCTTTCAAGATTATGAAAGAATATTGATAGGTCGCAAAAGTTTTTTTTTTTGGTAAACTTCATTATAAGAACTCATTTTCACATGAAATGAAAGTGGATTATAAAAATCTTAGGAACCCGTGTATAAATATACAATAGTTGGTACTGAAATTGGATTAATTCATAGTCAAACTTGTTGATTTCATAGTCAAACCATAAACAAATTTTACTGATTATCAAGAAAAGGCATTGTACTTGTCTACACTTCATAGTTCAACATGAGAAATTCATAGTCAAACGTGATGATTTCACAGTCAAACCATAAATAACCTTTACTGATTGACAAGACAAGGCATTGTACTTGTCTGCACTTTATAGTTCAACAAGAAGAATTCATAGTCAAACGTGATGATTTCATAGTCAAACCATAAACAAACTTTACCGATTGACAAGACAATGCATTGCACTTGTTTATACTTCATAGTTGAACATGAACAATTCATAGTCAAACGTAATGATTTCATAATCAAACCATAAACAAAATTTATTGATTGACAAGACAATGCATTGTACTTGTCTGCATTTACATTTGGTATAAATGTGTCATACTCAATCAATTTAATTTATTTGTGAAGTTATTGATATTTGATCGAATAAATCAGGCGAACGACATACTGCATTTGTGTAGGTGAACGTATTATAAGGATATCGGGGACCCCCAAAAGTCCTGGAAGATTATTTTATGCTTGCCCAAAAATGGTATCATGATTTTTAGTTACTTAATATTTGAGTTTTTTTATTATTATTTCCACATAAATTTATCTTCTTATCTATCTTTATTTCACAGGGACCACAATGCGGGTGTATCTATTAGGTTGATGAAGCGACGAACCAATCTTCTTTGATAATAACTATGTTGGCCAAGTCGAGTAAACACTTTGAATATGAAAATAAGAAGTTGAAGATAAGCTTATTTTGTAGTTGGGTCTTGTTATTGGCAATTATTGTGTATAAGTTATAAGCATTAGCTCTATTGGTTGTGTTTTTAGTTGTAACGAAAATTAACAGTGTGTAATCATTGTTAGATTATAAATCAAACATTTAGTTGCATACATATCACATGCAACTACATAGGACCAACAGGCGATCCCTAATAGATTTTTGTCATCCTTTGACGAAACTCCATAGTTGCCTTTTTAGTGTCTGTAAGTAAACTTATTGGTTGTCATGATACTAGTTGCTCCTTAAACATACAAACAAATTCATCACAATCTCCCAAGTGGATGCTTTGCTGGGGAACATTACCTTCGAGAGTAAATGTCATTTTCAATGAGTAAATGTCATTTTCAATGGTGTCCTTCGAATGTTCCTCATCTCTCAATAATTAATTTTCTCTAAAAGTTTTGCCACTCGTGCCTCAAACTTGGTAAATGTTTCATTTGACTCAAGTATATTATAAGCACTGCTACCCAAACTATCATACAAATGGACTTCCATTGACTCCATTCGTAATTCACCAAACAAACGATGATTTGGATATAAATAAACCGATATATAAACCTACACAATGTTGATAAAATATTTAATTATTAATATTGTGATAAAAATGAAGTATTCTAATAACTGTAATTTCAATAAAACTATATTTATACCCTATCAACATCCCACTAAGGAACCATAATACTTGCACTTGCATCAAAAATCAGTTAATTACAAATATAAAGTATGAAAACCGAATGTACTACCTCACAAATGCAAAGGTACAACTTCAAGATGCATTAGAAATCAATTTTATAACAGAAATAATATTATTATCCAATTTCTATAACATATTTGCATAAAACTAGCATCAAAAATCAGTTTACTACCAATATTATGTAAGAAAACCAAATATACAACCTCGCAATGCATGATTTACGTATCACATACTTGTATAATCACAAATCTGCAATATACTAACAATACCAAGAAAGAAATCATCTCAAAACCACATGGCTACTTATGAAATGCTCTAAATATCGAATATAACTCATAAATATACAAAAATCGACACCTTTGATTTGTGTTTTTTTTTTTCATATCTTTTCCAGATAACTCATCTACCCTAATAAATGAAAATGACTTTGCCACATGTCCTCTTCTCATTCATTTGGACACATGGCATTTTCTAGAAATTTTAAATTTTTCTATTTTCCACTTGTCATTTTATTATATTTTTGATTTTATTAAATTAAAATCCACATTTAATATATAAGGTAATATATATGTAAGGTATTTATTAGAAAATGGTTTATATATGTAATGTATCTAATGCATTAAAGTCTCATTAATTTTAAAAATTCAAAAAATTTCTTATTTTTCTTATAAATTTAAAGTTTTCAAATTGTTAAAATTTTATATTTAATTTTTTTTTAAATAAACTCATGTAATACATGGGTCTCACACCTAGTAAACAAATATACCCTAAACATGATAAATGATGATTACAACACAAAATTAGTAAAGATCTTACCATGTTTTCGGGAGAGTACATACGAGCATCCATAGCTCCCTTAGAGAGAGTTTTCCCAAACAAAAATCAAGAAAAATGAGCATTCTAAAAAAATTAAGGCATTTACACCCTGAAAAAGCTAAAATACCAGATGGTCACAGATGGGTAGGTCCATCTTCGAGCGTACAACTCACCACTGCACGAGCCTGCTTTAACTGCTTGTATATTCGCAGATGAGCTCACACGTTCACAGATGACCCTAATCCATCTGCGATTTTTGTGGCTAGATTTGTAATTTGTTTTTTTTTTGGACTATCTTTTGCAAAGTAATTAAGGAATTTGGTTATTTTTGTAATTTTCTCAATAACATGTTAGTCTTTTAAAAAAATGAATTTACCTAAAGGTTAGTGCATGTCATCAACCAATTCTTTTTTTATGATTATTAATGTGAGAAATATGCAATCTTGGGTGGAACTTGATCGAAACCTAAGTATATGGAATAATTATGACCACTGACAGCCAGCACTCATTTCTTGGTGATTAAAATTGTTCGTGTATGGATAGGGGTATATGGGAGCTACTTTGATCCCTTGCAATTAACGATCTCTACACTAAATTAAAGGATGTGCACTTCAAGATATGATTTCTAAACCTCATGTACCGATCATATAATTTTTACATGGTGATTTGACTTTGGGATTAGACTAAGCTAGGTCTTCTTTAAAGCTGTTTCGGTGTTTTGATATGATATGATCTTGTTGTGAATCCAATAATTTGACATAGCTATTATGTATCTTTCATATCTTTTGTTACTAATCGTGATTTATTTTACCAAATGTAAAAGTGCACGTCAAATCATCTTATCCTTGTATGTAGATAAGAAAGCATATGTGATTATTATGTTGGTATAGAATCTTAAAGCATGATCCGATTCATCTTTGTGTAATAAAAAACTTAGGAGATACTACATTACTTTCTAAAACTTCCTATTCCCAAAAGGTTATTTATTATATTCAAAGTATATATTCAATTTGTTTGAATATGTACACCTTACTGACAACAATATTGCTGATACCACTCTTAAAACCAATGCTCTTACTCACCATCTGATAGTGTTTTTTGTGATCATAGCTTGTACAATAAAATTATTGGCTATTTGGTTTATCTTATAGTTACTCATCCATTCATAATGCATGTCTTTTATGTGGTATTGTGGTTGTTAGTTTCCATTTACCATACTAACATTATTGGGCTGCAATTCTTCTCATTCTTATATATTTGTCAGACAGTTAGTTTTAGAGTCTATTGTTTTCATTTTTTTTTTCGAGCTACAAGCTTACAGTGATGTTATTGGGATGATAACAATGCAAATCATAAGTAAATTAATCGATTTTATTGGTAGTTATCATATTTCATGAAAGAGTAAGAAATATGATATTGTTTCATGATCGTTCATAGCAACAGAGTGTTATTAAATGACATTAACTACTTTGTGGGATTGTTTAGTTGAGTTGGTTACTTGCGAAGATGTGAATTTATGTTTCTTGTCCTACTCTACTACATTGTGATGATAAAAGTGAAATCAATATTTCTCAAAATTTTGTTTTTTCACTAAAGGACCAATCATATTAATATTAAATGCTATTGGGAAATCTTCAGAAAAGTCCTAAAATTTTAGTCCAATTTATGAAAAAGTCTCAAACTAAATTTTATTTACAGAAAAACACAGAATACCGGTTAAAACTTAAAAAAAAAAAAAAAAAAAACATTTTCGGCCGGTTTCACAAATTTTGCCGGTATTCTGTCATTTTTCGTTAGTTTGCTCAAAATTTTGGGACTTTTCCAAAAGTATCATAATAACCAAAATATTGAGATTTTTTTGGAAATTTTCCATGAAATTAATGGATATTATTATTAACAAATCACTTATAAACATAAAAAATATTTTTATTATAAAAAAAGGAAATATATTTGTTGCTAATTTCTAGGAATAAATTGGTGGTCTAAGTAGTCTATTGCTTGTTGACCACTCAAACTCTCTACGTTCTTCCTATGCATTGTTGTGGGTATAATGGTGAGATGAACTTAGTTAGCATTCCTCTACTGTTGGTGTTCCTCTTATGTTGTTTAACCTAACTACAAACCAACATTCATACCTTACATGTTAACAACCATCGACTAACACTAGGGATGCCAATGGGGGAAAACGGGACGGGGAGTGCATCCCCCACCCCCGCCCCCGAAATTTCCTTGTTCCCCCGTCCTTGCCCCCGTCCCCTAAATGTTCAGCCTTCCTACCCCTGCCCCGGCCCTCAAATCCCCCTTATTACCCCCCGCCCCTGCCCTCGTTCTTTCGCCCCCGATTGATTTTGGGCTGCCTTTTTTGGGCTAAAAGAAGTTGTTATTTAGTCTAAAAAAACTATTTTTTAGGTAACAAATAATTATTTATAGCAGAATTTTATATGCTAAAAATAAAAAAGTTATGACATCTTAAAACATTATACTAACAACTTAAAAACATGTGTTTTGATGAACTTTGAAAGCTCAAAATCATGTTATTGTTTATTATATTTATATAATTAATATATGTACATATATGTGTAATTTATTAACGTGGTCCCCATGGGGGTTTCGGGACGGGATTGGCTACCTCCCCCCTGCCATCGAAATTAAAAGGGAGGTTAACCTTGCCCCCGCCCCCGATTTTTTTAAAAAAATTCCCCCAAATGGGATAGGGCCCCAACGGGAACGGGGTCCCACGAGACCTTTTGACATTCCTAGCTAATACACATCTATAAAATGTGAAAAATGCACCGTGAATGATAATTTATATGGAAACAAGTGAATGGTTATTATCTATTTAAATTGTCGTTCAATGTTTACTTTTCACTCTCGATAGATGTGTGTAATTTTATGGTTGTTATCGGGTAATGTTTGGAGGTTAGGTGGTAGTTAGGTTAAAGAACATAATGAAAGATCTATATGTTCGTGTAATGATATTTTCTAATAACACGTGATCATATAGCATCATGCCTAATAACAATTAGACACTTATTGGTTGTGTATTAATAAATATTATCAACTCTTGTATTGGTCATGCCTAACAGAGTACTTCTCACTATGGACCCACAACGATACATAGGAAGAACAGAGAGACTTTGAAGTGGTCAACAAACAATAGAGAAGTACAATGTCGACCATTCTATTCCTAGAAATTAGCAACAAATGTATTTTCTTTGTTTATAATTAAAAAAAAAATTATGTTTATAAATGATTTGTTAATAATAATATCCATTAATTCCATAGTAATTTAAAAAAAAAATCTCAATATTTTGGTTATCGGGTAATTTTCAGAAAAGTCTTAATATTTTGAGCAAATTAACGAAAAATGACAGAATACTGCCTAAATCTACAAAACCGGCCAAAAAGAGTTTTTTCGAAGTTTTAGCCGGTATTCTGTACTTTTCCGTAAACAAAAATTAGTTCATGACTTTTTCATAAATTAGACTATAATTTTAGGGTTTTTCTGGAGATGTCCCAATGTTATTCAACTAATCTTCATCTTCAACTTTGAATAATTTTGTTGCCTTATGTTCCTTATTCTTTACAAAATGTTGATAATTGATGGTATTTTTACTAAAAGACACTTTGCTTCATGCTTTCGTTTCTTGTCTAAAACACCGAGAATGCTTATCGTTGTAACATTTTGAGTTTGAGGGGAGAGTCACCATATATTTAGTATATTTTCATTATCAACTTAGGTCTAGAATGATTTTTTTATTTAAATATGTTTCTCTTGCTGTTAGTTATATATCCCTTTCCTCCTTATTGCATGTAATATACACTTTTAAGTGTCAATAAAATCTCTAGCCTTTTTTAGATGTCAATCTTTACCTTGCATTGATTGAGAGCTAAAATCAAATAGTATAAACCCACGAAGGCTATGAGATCTAATTGCAATATTGATGGAGATGTTATCAAATCATGATTATGACTAAAGGATAACATGGACGGAAGCTTAGTTGATGACAACAAAATCAAGGGAAAAAAGGTTTCTAAATTCTGTATTCAAACCTTAAACTACATTTTACGAGGATAGATTCCAACTTTGGTTTGTTCGTCAATGAGGGATAGAAAAATTGTTGGGCTTCATATAGATCGGATCATGAATGAAGTTTCTTTGAATGAATAATCACATGCAACTAGAAGGGTTTAATCACTTGCGAGCCTAAGGGAGATGTCAGGTGTTGCTCGGTTAACTCAAGGATACAAAAAGATGAAGGATATTTACTAAAAAATGTGGGAAAACTAAACAGTTAGATTCGTTTATTATTTATGATGTAACATGATGACATAACATTACAATAAAATGTTTGGCATGTATTGAATTTGGAGTGACACCAATGTCGATAAGACAAAATATGTATTTTTGGTGCCTTAGGCTATGTTTGGCGTACTAGCTGAAAAGCTGGCTGTTAGCTGAAAAGCTAGCTGATAGCTGAAAAGCTACCTGTTAAATAAAAAGTTAGCTGATAGCTGAAAAGCTAGCTAATAAAAAATAACGTTTGGTAAAACTAGCTGAAAAGCTAGCTGAAATATATAAAATTACATAAAAGGACATGTAAGAATATATGTTTCTATAATTAATCAAGGGGTGTATTTGAAATTTTTTTAAAAAGCTCCTAAAAAGCTTGTCCAAGTAGCTTTTCAATAAGTCGGCTTATAAGCTAATTTTTGGCTTACCAAACACGACAATATAAAAAAGCTCAAAAAATAAGCTAGTTGTGGCGCACCAAACATAACCTTAGTGAAAGTTCTAAAATGAACGTCGGCCTAGATAGCGGACGAAAAACTAGCTCTACAGGAAAAATAAGGAATCTCCCACCAAAAAAGATAAAATTGAATTCTCTTTTTCTCAATCCTAATTACAAAATATGGAGAATAAAAATATATTCCTAATTACAAAATATTGGAGAATAATATATTCATATATTATCCTGAATTATGAGCAACATTTTATAAAAATGGTATTGAAATATTCTTTTTTCTTCGATTACATAAAGTTTTCTTTACAGGTAATAAAGGGATGTGTCTTCTTTTGGCATATAACCAAATATCTTTTCTTTCATTCTTTTGTTGATTCCTAAATTTTCTAGTTCCAAAATTTAATCAATATGGCTACCATATATATATATATATATATATATATATATATATATATATATATATATATATATATATATATATATATATATATAAGGAAACATTTTTCCATTCACCACATTCATTTAAAACTCTAATGTATTTTTTCTTCCACCACATTCATTTGAATCTCCCATGTCAAATTTCTTTCTGATAATAATTATAAGTTGGTTAATAAGGTTAAATAAATATCAAACCTAAATTGTAATCATATATAAACTAAATTTCAATATTAAAATAATATTTTTACTTCTATTTATAAAGTTATGTTTTTTTTTTTTTTTTACTTTTAACATATTATACTTAATTTATTAGTTTTAATATAATATTGGATGTAAACCATTATCATTTTAAAGATAAAATTTTGGAACTCCTAACTCTTCATATTTCCACATAATATATTTAATTAATTAAATTAAACATGTTGTTAATTATAAACATTATCATAAGTTGAAAACTTCTTGAATTATCAATATGATATACTAAATTTGTTGACTTCAATATAGTGTTAAATACATAACCTAAACTAATATATCAAACAAACTTAAAAATAAAATGTAAAGTTTAAAAAACTAAAGTAATAAAAATCCAACATATGTTTTTTAAAATAGTTGAAAGGAAATTACTACATATGATAAATATAATAACTAAAATTCAATTAAGTTGTTTTTAAATTAATTTATAACAATAGTAATAATTAAATATAACATGAAATTATAAAATAAATTTTGTTACATTACAAACAGTAGTTGATAATTTAAATAATATTCATGATGAAATTAAAACATCATCAAAAAAATTTAAAATTTAATAAATTATAACAATAGTTAATTAAAATAGTGAGTACTATAATTTTTTTCTAGAAAGAGAACTTCCATAACAAGGGTTTAATGCTCAAATAATCCCTAGATGCAAATATAAAGCTATGCATCATGTCCTAGAGTGGTGTGATAATTTAAATATAGGTCAATAATTTGTTCTACATATATTTCATATGTCTTACTAAGTCACCACAACTAAGGGGTTGTTCGACAAGATCTGAATTTTTAAGATCTGAATTTTTAAGAGGTCTGAATTTCTAAGGGAGTCTGAATTTTTAAGATCTGGATTTTTAAATGTTGTTTGGTTGGAACCTCTGAATTGTTGTGCAGAATGATAAAAATGATCATTTTACCCTTTGTATCATTTTCTTTCAATTATAACATCATACCTAGAGAGGTATGTTGTCTTTAACCGGTGGTAGGAGATCATTTTGGTTACTCATATTTGTTTATATAATTAGAAAACAAGATGTACATAGAATGACTACTTCAATTTCACATAGGAATCGATACCACTAGAGAGGTATGTTGTCTTTAACCAGTGGTAAAAGATCCATATACCTTTTTAATTATTTATATTAATGCTTAGTAATATCTATTTTATATTCCTATTCACCTTAATTTTTTACGTACAAATTAAGGAAGAAGATATTTCTCGGCGCACCAACATAAAGTCAAACGTACGCATTGAAAAATATGTAATTAAAATTAAATATCATATTTATTAATCGACTTATTTTAAAACTCTTGATGACATTTATGTATAATGATATATTTTGTATGACTTCATTCTTAATTTCAGTGTTTAATATTTGAAAGTTTATATATGAAACCTTGGATGTTTTGGTGTAATATAAATAGTGTAATACAAAGTTTATTAGTTCAATATTGTTTATTAATAGCTCATTCAAAATAACTTATTTCTTATTTTATTCAAAAAAAATATTATCTGACATAAGAAAAGTAGATGATATTAATGTTATACAAAAACTTATAATATATATTGGATATTATAAAAGTAAAAGTAAAGTTTATAAGGTATGGACTTTATTAGATAGTATCAAAATATAAATTGATGGATTTTTATGTTATTTGATAATTCGGTTAATGCCCAAAAATCATCTCTATAAAAATGATTGATTACAGATACTTAATACAGTTGGAAGGATGTAAGCACACATTCAAAGTAGAAATCAATAACCAATTTGGAAGCTTACCTGCGATCGTGAGAACCCAGAGCTACACATTGATTGAAAAAGGAAGAAGTACGATTTGGGGTGGGTGTTGATTGGATTCTGGGAACAGGAAAGAACTAAACGCAAAAAGGGGCGGCATCAATTCCGTACCTGAACAATAGATCGGAGGACGCGTGGTGGAGACTAGCGTTGTCGAGGGCGTTGCTGTCGGAGCTAGGCGTCGGAGGTCTGACCTTGGTGGTGTGAGTCGATTGATATCAGAACGTGGGGTCGACGATGCGAGGCGGTGTGTCGACGATGGGGGCAACGATGTAGTATGTGATCGACGATGCGAGGAGGTGTCAGAGGGTAGCGACGACCGGAAAAGGGGCTGTGACGAGTGTCAGAAGTAGAGGCGATTGTGGGAGGCGAGGAAGAGATGAACGACTGTGGGAGGGCAAGGATAAGCGCGTCTTTTTTTTTTTTCAGATGCCCTTTTAAATCTTACCGAATCAGATATATTTTTAATTTTCATATTTGCTTTTTAAGAGCTAAACAAACAATCTGAATCTTTAAGATTTAGACATAACCTCTTTTAAGAGGCATTAAGTGGTAAAAAAACAGCCCCTAATTTTATACATACGTAAAGCATAGCAGAGACCATTAAATAATTTGATTTTAATAAATGTTATATTATTTATTGTTCAAATTAATTATAATTTTCATCAACTAAATGTAATTATTATTATTTTATAGTTAATAAAAATGACATAAATATTTTCAATAACGTATAATTATCAAAAATTTAACCATATAATTTTAATCCGGGCAACGCACGGGTAGTCTTCTAGTATATATACACACACGTATCGACTCCACTGTCCAACAATTCGGAATTTGGTATTCTTGGGGTACTATTCACAGCTGGATGTCAAATAACAGAAATGGACTGCGAAAAATCAGTAGTGGACTGCCAAAATAAGCTTCACGGCTAATTGTTCACAAGATCCGATATTGCAAAAACTAAATCAGCTTATTGGGCTACTTTCTTAATTCGTTCCACAATGATCATTTCATAGAACCGAATTATACTAAACCTAAACTATACCGAACCGAACCAATATCAATACCGATTAAATATATACGATACATGAAAGCACATGTCACCTTGAGCTGCGATAAAAAAAATGTAGACAAGTAAGAATAAGATGGCCTTATTGTACTTCATTGACTGTGATTAATGTCAACGAGAAATATATTGTAAATTTTTGTCTCATCCAAAAAGGTGGAACAAGATGGGATATGAATTCACTCCCGCTCTAGCGCCTATGCTAAATACACAAATACCTTTTCGTCCTCATCATTTGATATAGTTCAAGAAAAGTTGTCTAGTCAGTTGTTTTCGTTGTAGTCTTGTCCTGTGTAACAAATACAATACAAATGTTTCACATCCGACAAGCTTTCTAGGGACACTCGATGAGGAGATCATTTATGTCTTTATACACGAAGAAATACAGAAAGAGTTTAGCTTAGGAGTTGCTTTCGTTCCATTTGAATAAAAGACATGAATGACTTCCATAGAGAATCCTTATTATCGAAAATAACCCTTATAAGCTTCATTCCAATTGTGTGTTACGTACGATAACAAAACACAACCTTAGTGGTAAGAGCATGATTCCATCTTCATTTTCAACAATTTATTTTCATATCATACATAGATTCCGTTTATAGTTATGCTTGACATAGTTTATAATTTGTTTAAGAACAATATAAAGAGGGATTTTACCAGCCCCTTTATGCGTTGCTAAATGTCTTTGACTGGCATGTGGATTGTTCCTCGAAATCCACTTTATTCTCATGTCTCATGTCTAATATCAAGAATAAGAATATTAACCACTTTATTTATGTTTACAAGATCGCTTCCCCCCAACCCTTATTTTCCAGTTTTCACCACACAATTCGTTCCCAACTCTCTCGAATCGCATGGCAAGAAAACATGCCAACATACTCCTGTTACTAGTTCTTTTGATAAGCAAAGCTTCAGGCAAGTCATCTTACTACTTAGGGAAATCTTAATCTTTCTTTATACTTTCAAATATAAGTTAAATAGAAGAAATAACCTTTTATTTATTTGTTTATTGTAGCATCCAATTTTTAATTTCTTTCCTTTTACAATATAATATTTTCAAAAATCTACCAAATTATAGAAATGTTATCTCAATATAAAACAAATTTTACTGCTACAAGTGGATAGATTTTTCAAAATATAATTTCTTAATAAAAATTAGTACAATGTTCTTATACTTTGTCCTCACGCCATAAAACTAGCAGTACTTGAGGTGTGAATTTCTATACAGGAATTTTCAGAGTTTGACCCTGATAAGTCCAAAATATTACTAGCTAGTGGTTAAAAACTAACCATCCAAGTGATGGGCCTTGAGATGGGTTCGACGTGGACTGATATTGTTTACCATTTTTTTTAATGTTAAACTGTAGGATTTCATGAAGATATTGAGATTGATGACTTTGAGGTCGGAGAGGGAATAACTGAATACCGGCCTATGATGCAACTGGGAATTGTTGATGATCGTACTATGGGGAAACTTAGTGCATTTCAAGTGTGTTTGGAGTGCAAATGCTGCATGAATGTCTCCGATCCGACAACATGCTCAAACATGCCATGTTGCTTTGGAATTGACTGCCAACTTCCCAACAAGCCCTTTGGTGTTTGCGGTTTTGTTCCCAGGACCTGTAATTGTACATCGTGTGGTTCTTCATAGTTAACGGTTGGTTTCTATGTGTTCTTGATAAGTTTGTTCAATTATTGGAGTGCTCCATACGTCATAGGTTTTGTCAAGACATTAGCTTTCTGTAATAGATTCGTCAATCCATATAGATACCAGTTATATAGATCGAGTACTTTGTGCTAAGGGTGAACATAGTTCGGTTTTTGCCTTAAACTGCAAACCAACCGAAAATGAACTAAGTTGTGTTGAAGTCAAAAACCATAAAAATAGTCCGAATCCATAAAATATTTATTGAGTTTAGTAATACACCATAACATTAAATATAATGGTATGTGAAATTACTTAAACAAGCAAGCAAAGAACTTAAAGATATTATAAAAACATGTCATATTAAAACTCAATATAAAACAAATTTTACTGCTACAAGTGGATAGATTTTTCAAAATATAATTTCTTAATAAAAATTAGTACAATGTTCTTATACTTTGTCCTCACGCCATAAAACTAGCAGTACTTGAGGTGTGAATTTCTATACAGGAATTTTCAGAGTTTGACCCTGATAAGTCCAAAATATTACTAGCTAGTGGTTAAAAACTAACCATCCAAGTGATGGGCCTTGAGATGGGTTCGACGTGGACTGATATTGTTTACCATTTTTTTTAATGTTAAACTGTAGGATTTCATGAAGATATTGAGATTGATGACTTTGAGGTCGGAGAGGGAATAACTGAATACCGGCCTATGATGCAACTGGGAATTGTTGATGATCGTACTATGGGGAAACTTAGTGCATTTCAAGTGTGTTTGGAGTGCAAATGCTGCATGAATGTCTCCGATCCGACAACATGCTCAAACATGCCATGTTGCTTTGGAATTGACTGCCAACTTCCCAACAAGCCCTTTGGTGTTTGCGGTTTTGTTCCCAGGACCTGTAATTGTACATCGTGTGGTTCTTCATAGTTAACGGTTGGTTTCTATGTGTTCTTGATAAGTTTGTTCAATTATTGGAGTGCTCCATACGTCATAGGTTTTGTCAAGACATTAGCTTTCTGTAATAGATTCGTCAATCCATATAGATACCAGTTATATAGATCGAGTACTTTGTGCTAAGGGTGAACATAGTTCGGTTTTTGCCTTAAACTGCAAACCAACCGAAAATGAACTAAGTTGTGTTGAAGTCAAAAACCATAAAAATAGTCCGAATCCATAAAATATTTATTGAGTTTAGTAATACACCATAGCATTAAATATAATGGTATGTGAAATTACTTAAACAAGCAAGCAAAGAACTTAAAGATATTATAAAAACATGTCATATTAAAACTCAATATAAAACAAATTTTACTGCTACAAGTGGATAGATTTTTCAAAATATAATTTCTTAATAAAAATTAGTACAATGTTCTTATACTTTGTCCTCACGCCATAAAACTAGCAGTACTTGAGGTGTGAATTTCTATACAGGAATTTTCAGAGTTTGACCCTGATAAGTCCAAAATATTACTAGCTAGTGGTTAAAAACTAACCATCCAAGTGATGGGCCTTGAGATGGGTTCGACGTGGACTGATATTGTTTACCATTTTTTTTAATGTTAAACTGTAGGATTTCATGAAGATATTGAGATTGATGACTTTGAGGTCGGAGAGGGAATAACTGAATACCGGCCTATGATGCAACTGGGAATTGTTGATGATCGTACTATGGGGAAACTTAGTGCATTTCAAGTGTGTTTGGAGTGCAAATGCTGCATGAATGTCTCCGATCCGACAACATGCTCAAACATGCCATGTTGCTTTGGAATTGACTGCCAACTTCCCAACAAGCCCTTTGGTGTTTGCGGTTTTGTTCCCAGGACCTGTAATTGTACATCGTGTGGTTCTTCATAGTTAACGGTTGGTTTCTATGTGTTCTTGATAAGTTTGTTCAATTATTGGAGTGCTCCATACGTCATAGGTTTTGTCAAGACATTAGCTTTCTGTAATAGATTCGTCAATCCATATAGATACCAGTTATATAGATCGAGTACTTTGTGCTAAGGGTGAACATAGTTCGGTTTTTGCCTTAAACTGCAAACCAACCGAAAATGAACTAAGTTGTGTTGAAGTCAAAAACCATAAAAATAGTCCGAATCCATAAAATATTTATTGAGTTTAGTAATACACCATAGCATTAAATATAATGGTATGTGAAATTACTTAAACAAGCAAGCAAAGAACTTAAAGATATTATAAAAACATGTCATATTAAAATAAAGGGAAATGACACAGATGCTCTATAAAATTTTTAGGGTTGTTTGATTCGGTTCTTAAGTTATTTTATGGTTTTATGGGGTCATAAGGCTGGTTACAACCTATTTTATGGTTTTATGGGGTCATAAGGCTGGTTACAACCTATTTTATGGTTTTATGGGGTCATAAGACTGGTTACAACCTGCTCTTTTATTATCTTTGAACCTTTAATAGCCGGTATATTATTCGACAATGACCATATAAAAATAAAAAATAAAAAATAAAAAACCCTCACATTATACCCCTATAAAAAAAACAAGTTTGGGGATTATTTAAATCAAAACTCACGAAATCAACTTCAATCAACACTTCTATCCTTGATGGGAAAACCAGCTCAACTGAAAGGAAGCAATACTTACTGATGAGTTCGTTTTCCCATCAAGGATGGAAGTGTCTATTGAAGTCGATTTCCTAAATTTTGGTTTAAATAATCCCAAACTTATTTTTTTGGTTTTATAACGGCATAATGAGTTTTTTTTTTTGTCTAAATGGTCACTCTGACATTGTGTACTGGTTATTAAATGTTGAAAGAGACTAAAAAACAAGTTGTAATCTACTTTATACCCCTGTAAAGCCAGTAAGGCCCCGTTTGATATGCATCTTTCCAAGTCCAAACAGATCTTTCTGGCTGAATGGACCGGAAAGACTGTTTGATTTACACAAAAGAAAGGGTCTTTCCCGGTAAGATATGTCTTTTCCAGAAAGCCCTAAAATCATATTTTTCTGGCTGAATGGGCTGGAAAGACAATTATACACCAAACCCCGCCTCTTTCTTTCTTTATTGGATTATTAATTTTTTTAAATAACTTTTTTAAATTTATTTTTTATTCAATTATTACTTTTTTTTATCATTCAGCACAGTCAATCAGATGTACAATCAAACAACATGGTTTCTTTCCTAGTCAGAAAATTTTCCCAAACAGCACTTTACCATATAGCACTTTCCCAGACAGAAACTATCAAACGGAACCTAAATTACTTTAGAGACCGAATCGACTAATCCTAAAAACCTTGTAGAGCATTTGTGTTATTTCCTTTTAAAAATAAAGCTCAGTTATGTTTCTAAAACAAAAAACAGTTGTATTATATTTCAGATTCAGTTTCTTGCTTTGAACATCCTTACTTGCTGTCATCACTTGATATCGTTCCCATCCTCCAATTTCAATTTCAAAATCAGAGGCTGCGGGTGAGCATGGTGCGGTTCGGTACGGTTTTTGGCTAAAACCGAACCGAAAACCGCAACTTCGGTTTTTTGAAATTTAGAAACCGCACCGTTCGGTTTTATGCGGTTCGGTTTTTGCGGTTTTTATTGCGGTTCGGTTTTTTTTTTTAGTTTTTTTTTTTCATTTTGTCTTTTTACTAAAACTCAAGTAACTCGACGAGTTACTTTGACTCAAATGAGGTGTGCTAATCATTTTTTGAAGATGAACCGATATCACCACCTCTTAGTTTGAAATCAAATTACATAACCACTCATCCAACATATTTCTAACGCTTGAACATAATACAAATTTAATATAATATTTATTTCATATATGCATACAATAATATCATCATTAGTACTCCTCACAAATATCAACACTTATATATAGATATATATATATATATAGATATATATATATATATATATATATATATATATATATGCGGTTCGGTTTGGTTTTTTGCGGTTTTTGCGAGACTAGAAACCGCACCGCACCGAGTATTTTCGGTTTTTGCAAAACTAAAAACCGCACCATCGATTTTCATTTCGGTTTCAGTTTTTCAGTTTTGGTTTATGCGGTTTTTTGGTTTGCGGTTCGGTTTTTGCTCACCCCTATCAGAGGCGGTACACATATTAATCTACTACCATATGACATGGTAGTGGATTTATGTAAAGTTGTACGGCTCCTGTTTCCTAGATTTACTTTAAGCAAGACAAATATCCTCTTTCAAGATTCTTGTATAAAAAGTTGTAATTCGAGTTATTTATATATACGATGAATTTAGTGTCATCACATTTTATGTAATTTAGATTTATAGAAAACCGACTGGAATTTAGGTTAAGCTCAATACAAGTTAGAAGGTACATATTATAATACACACTTGAATACACTAATTTGCTAAATGAAGAAAACGGAATCAAGGGTGATGATGAATTATAAAGATACATGTTACATTAGCGAAACGTTCAATCGAGAACATTTCTTATACCGAGAACATTTGAGAACAAATTTAGACCACACAATTTTTTTAATTAAAATTATAAAATAATATTCATATAAATAAAAAAAATAGTTACAAACAATTAAAAAACCAACCAACTAACACCACTCACCACCCAACCAACACCACCCACCACCACCACCCATCACTAGCCACCACCACCACTCACCACCCACCACCCATCACTACCTACCATAACCACCGCCATCACCACCCACCATCATCACCACCTAACTAGCACCACTCGCCACCACCACCCACCAAAACCATCACCTGTCACTATCACCACCACTTGCAACCATCTACCCACCCACCACCACCCATCACCACACACCACCACCACCAATCACCACCACCCCGCCTCCACTACCCGCCGCTACCACCCCGACCCCCACCTACAAAGATTTGTTATTGTGTTTTTGATTCATTAGGTCACCATCACCACCACGTGGGTCGCATTTATCACCACCACGTGGGTCGCATTTATTTTCGTGTTTTCGATTTAATAATTGACATCGTGTATTAAATCACATATGATTTACATGGACAATATTTGTTTTCACGTGTTGATTCAATAGTTGTTCTTGTGTATTTAATCACATGTAATTATATATATATATATATATATATATATATATATATATATATATATATATATATATATATATAGACACATATATATATACACATATATATATATATATATATATATATATATAATCACATATGATTCGTATGGAAAATATTTATTCTTGCGTCGATTCAATAATTGTTCTAATATATTTAATCACATGTGATTATATGTATTTAATCACATATGACGTATGTGGACAAGATTCATTATTTCTTTCTCAATTCAACAGTTGTACTCATGTACTTAATCACATGTGATTATATGTATTAAATCGCATATGATTTATAGTGATAATATTCATGAATCAATATTTTTTCTTGTGTATATAATCATATGTGATTATATGTATCTAATCACGTATGATTTATATAGACATCATTATTTAAAAAAAAAATGATGGTTTATGGAGTTATGAATGAAATAAAAGTTAAAGGTTTTGGGTGGTGACAATTTTTTGAACTCTTATATGAATAAGATATGATTTTATTGGTGATTCAAACAAATATCTGTGGAATGTGATTTTTTTATGGCTGATTTATTAGGAATTTGAGTAAACAATAATTGAAATTGGTGGTTCCTAGGATGATTGATTTGCATTGACAATCAGTAATAATATTTTATAAAAATATATATCATTTACATGGATAATCTCTTAGAATATTGTGTTTTAATATGGTATTGAATAATAATTTTAATTACATTTACCTGGACATTCTGGTAGATATATATTTTTTAATATTTTGGTATTAAGTAATAAAAACCTGAATGTAAAAATGTTTCTATTTGTAATAGATTCTAAGAAAAAATTTGTTTGGTATTACGTGTAACTAATGGTTCCCAAGTATGCTACATTTAAATGTAATAAATCAAATAATAGCTTGTGATAGTATATATTCTGAAAGAATTAATTATAAAGCATAGTTTTAAAAATGATTCTGTATTGAATAATAAACTAGAACAGGTGAAGGTAAAATAACAAAACAAAGAATAAAGGAATTAATTACTTATAACAATGAGTACTTAGCTACTTATAACAATCTAAATAACACGTACTTTTTATTGAAAAAGAAATTAAATGAAAAACATAAAGTCGTTTAATTCATTTGTTGCATGAATAGGACAAAAAAAGACTACACTACTTTAGCCTTCAAGGGACAATTCCTCTTATCATGATTAACCTTCTGTTTGCATGAGTTACACATTCTCTTTGGTTTATGACATTGATTTTTCAACATCTCTTTTTTACTTTTAAGTCTTTTTCCACGAGTACCATAACCTTTGTTGTTGATTATAGAAGGATTCTCAATTTCACGTTCCTTTGGAAGAGTAACACCTATAATCTGTTGAAAATGATTCCTGTTAACCAAATTGTCAGACGAAGATGAAAGGCGGTACTTCATTTTCAACTTATTTATCTCCTCTAAGTACTCATGCAACTTCACTGGATCATGACTCAAAAATGAGACACAGTGATCAACAGTTAAAAAGATGTCGATTGCTGCCTGGTCAACTTTTCTGTTCATTTGAGAATTCTTAAACCGACGCCTCAATAATTCTGGAGGAATTATGTCTCTACACCAACGTTTCAATATATATCTTTCGGGTGTTTTTTCAAGATTGTAGTACCTCATAACAGAAAATATGTAGAACTCCAACATGTTCAAAATGCATGCATGTACACATGAAGGATCCTTCACTCTTGTTGTGAGTAACCTACATTTTATTGATGAAAATTTAATTAATTTCAATATCAATTAATATGTCTATGATGTGAATTTTAATTAATTTCAATATCAATTAATACCACAAACATACCTTAAAATCTTTGTCCTTTACAAGACTATCAAAATGATATTCTTCCTCCTAGGGTTGATAGGGGACAACTTCCTTTGTCCGTGTGCTAACACTTTTCTTTCTCTCTAAGACATCAAACATGTCGACACCATCAGAAGAATCAATTACGACTTTTGTGATAAAGCATGATTTTTCATATTCAAAAATCTCTTCCTGAACTTGATAAAATATTCTTTTAGTGTAAACCTTTGTTGCGTGTGGTTCATAAGAAAGATATATAATGTTCTTCGGAAATGTTGTTGTAGTAGTGAAATCCGTTGAATTTTGAGTGTGCCTTTGTCTTTCCATGACCAAGTCAAATGTCATCATAAAATTGACAACATATGATCTGGATAGTGTAGTGTTCTGAAAAGACCAGTTTTGACTTTCTAAGAGTAACGTGGTTCTCATCAAATCGGACATTGGAACATTCTTGAAAAATGCAGGAATCCAAAGTCTCTTCAAACCAAACATCTTTCTTAACCATGTATTATCCTCAAGATGAAATTCTGTAATCATATTGTCCCATCCGAATTCAAACTCTAATTCATTAATTTTTGCATTCCATATCAAGCTGTTGAAACGTTTCTTAAAGTCTGAATTGTTGGCAATTTCCCAAGTTAACTAAAAAAACAAAAACAACATAAAAATGTAAGAATACAAAGAATAACAGAAATTGTAAATTAAATAAGAAATTTTTTGTAAAGAATATTCAATTGTAGAAAATAATAGTGGTATGTATACCTTTTTTGGTAATTTTGTTGTTATATGCCATATACATAAATGATGACTGGATAGTGGTAACAATTCATCAACTGTTTTTTTGATTGCCAGATCTTGATCAAACATTATAATCTTAGGTGGACTCCCAAAAGCTTTCAAAAAACATTTTAGTAACCATTTGTAAGAATCCGTGTCTTCTCGGGTAAGCAATCCAGTATCAAATGTGACACACCTCTTATGGTTATCAATTCCAGTAAATGGAACAAGTACCATGTTATACCTAAATGTAAAATATGTTATAATCATGAAAATGTATTTTAAAAAATTATTAGTAACCTAATAACCTGTTAGTCTGGTAGGTGGCATCTAATGAAACAACATCCCCAAACTCCTTATAGTTATACTTAGAAGTTTCGTCAGCCCAAAACATTGAAAATAGTCTTTTTTTCTCGACGTACTATAACTCAAATGAGAAATTTGGTGCATATTTAACTCTCTCTTCCATGATGTTGACAATCAATTGGGCATCACTACCACCAATAAAACAATTTAAATTCCTAGCACAATTCTTGTAATCAATCGCCAATCCACCATGAACTGAACACCCACCTTGGAGACCACACATTAACCTATAATCTTTTTTTGCCCCAACATTATTCTTAGACATGTTATAAATGTAAGTTTGCTGAGACAAATCTAGTTTTCTTTTCGCACGTGACAAATGCATATTAGCCTTAGGTATCAACATATGATTATGTTTTTCAACGAATTCATGAACCACATATTTTCCTGTATGAGGAAGGAGCTTGAATACAATATGAGCCTCACATTATGTCCTATGCATATCTTTTCTTCGTTTTATTTTTTTTGTACTGAATAACAATAGTGTCAACATTACCAGTGTTGGGCTTTCCTTCTCTGTTACATAATAAGTACCTGCTTGCGAAAGTACCATCCCTCTTCTTCTTGTTTGATCCTAGCCTAATATCAAAACCTGCTTGAAATGCATAATTTTTGTACATTTCTACAGCTGCATCATATGTATCATATATGTTGTTGACTTTAGGCTTTACATCTTCATTGGTCTTGGGTGTATAATAATTTGTCCCACTCGGAGACGTATAATGACTTACAACTACAAATTGTTCTACAACTGTAATATATTAGTTAATGTTTTATTAGTACCATTCTTACAGAATAATGTAAGAATAATGTGTGATTGAATATATTTTCTAAAACACATTCCTAAAGAATAAACAACTACTGCTTTTGATTTCTGTATCAGTTCATACGTAACATTATAATGATTACAAAAAATAAAATATTAACTATATTTTTGCAAGAATGTGAATTACAACAATAACAATGTTTGTAGTTTTGCGTCATTCTGACAGTTTTTACCTTCATTTACCTCATGATCAACGTAATCTGAAACATTGTTTTCGTCATCTATATTATCTGACCAATCAATTGGATCTTCTAACTGTTGGTGAGTGATAAATTCTTCATTTTGCAAAAACTCATCAAGCATTTCATTCTCCATTCCGATGCTTTGATTATGCACGGTCTGATTCACTATTTCATTCTCCATTAGGAAGTTACTTGTCTTTTCATTGTCCATTTGGTTTTATAGGCGAGGAATAAGAAGAGTTGGCAAAAAAGTAACTGAACAATCAAAATCAGAGCAACTACATGTTAAACGCTTCATATTTTTGGATAATACAATATTCATTAAAAACATTTATAAATTTCTTTATTATTTATATTTTCAATTGATAAAATAAATTATTGACTCCAAAATACAAGTAACTAAAATCAACGTCTGATACATTTGAGCAAATACAAATCATACTTCCAAATTTAATACAACTTGTTGTCTTGCTAAATTCTTGAAGAATATGTACTACTGGTATAAATGTATTCCAGCATTTGATGAAAATACATATAATTGTAATTAACTAATTCAAGATGGACATAGGTGGAATTAAAGTGTAGTTTAGGAGTAGGTTAAATGTTAGATTTGCCTTTTCAAAAAAAAAAAAAAAATAACTAATTCAATGAAATCAATCTTATTCCAAATGAAAATAAATATAATTATAATTATCTTATTCAATGAAATCAGACATATCCGAACATTTAATGAAAATAAATTCTCATAACCATGAGAAAATAAAATGACTAGCAAACGAATTGAAATTCAATAACGATATATCTTCCTATATGGACAATTCCTCATATCATGATCTATCAACTTATTGCAAATCCTACAAAGTCTCTTCCTTTCCACAACTACATTTCTTTCAATAGCGACATTATCATAATGTGGTTTCACACATCCTTCAATCGTGATATAATGAGTTTCCACTATATCCAAAACCAACTTTTGATACACTGCTTTCTTGTGTCCCATGCAATGCTTCAAAACCAATTGATTAAGAAGATTATTCATCCTCTTCAATAGACTAATAATCTGATATATAAAATACATATTAAGTTGTAAGTTTATTATAAAATAATGTTCTGTTCAAACTGAAACTACTAGAAAACAAATTCCTTTATTTTGTTCAATTTAACAGAACTATTTAAGTTAATTATGAATAATCTGTTAGAATGTATATATTTTGAAAATAGTTTTCATAATTCTTTAAGAATACAAGATTCTTTATTAATGATAAAATATATCATTCTTTAAGATTTTCATATGACGATTGGACGAATCAATGGAAAAATAATCAGTTTAAGAAACATAATGTAAAAAATATAAACAAAAAAACAGATAAAAGCATGCATTTATACCAAACAGAAATCGAATAGATCCATCGCTTATACTGGTGTTGATTTCATCATCGACGATACTCATTATCACAGCAAAATCAAAATTGTTGAGTATGACAACTTCAAACGAACTACAACAAAACTTGATTAATAAAGGATGCATGAAAACAATATGTCGATCTGAACCCTAATTAAACAAATCTGATACCTAATTAAACAACTGAAAATATATTATCATTTGAAACGTTCGAATTGCTTCCATATATACAACTATTTTAATTTAGGTAATACAAAAGAAAATGTCAATCATACCCCTTTCAAGATCAATGGTTGAAGTTTGGTCTTACAATCAAACAATAGTTAAGGTTCATGTATGAACCTAACTCTCTCTCTCTCTTTCTCTCTCTCTCTCTCTGTCTCTCTCTCTCTCTCTCTCTCTATATATATATATATATATATATATATATATATATATATATATATATATATATATATATATATATATATATATATATATATATATATATATATATGAAAAAGTGATTATACCCTTAAGAATATATAAGTTTAGATACACAAACGCATCATATTACGTCGGTTTTTTTTTATCATATATAGACATTGTAATTGTCCAATGTTCTTATAATTCAACTTCTAATTTGATTTACTTTAAAGATTTTTATAAATTTCATATTTATATTCCTGTTACATAATTTTTAATTTCAATAATATATATATATATATATATATATATATATATATATATATATATATATATATATATATATATATATATATATATATATATATATAGCTTAGTAAGTGTTCAGCAAAAAGATGTGATGTAAGAGAAAGATAATAGTGAAATTTCAAAAATCTTGAAAATAAATCAAGTTAGGGTTGGAGTCTAAGAACATTATAATGAATATATCAAACAAAACGATGTAGTATGGTAGGTTTGGTTATCTAAGATTATATATCATTATAATGAATATATATATATATATATATATATATATATATATATACATACACACACACACACTAGGTATAAGATCCATGTAATACATGGGTTCATTTAAAAGAAAAATAAAGGGTTAATATTATAAAAACCCTAAATTTTTAACGCGTAATTGGAAAAAACTCTGATATTTTTTTAGTATTGTTGTGGCCACAACTTTCTCGCAGAATTATCATTCTAGCCCACTTAATGAGTTTCATGGTTAAGTTGGTTAACATTTTTGCAAAATTAGTCCTAAAAAGTTCAAATTTAGTCCCTGAGGTTTGAAAACAATTACACCACATGGTTTTTTAACTTTATTTTTCGTTTTTTGTATACTTTATTTATTTTCGGTTTTTTTTATAAATATATGTACGTTTTTATTTTCTTTATATATATATATATATATATATATATATATATATATATATATATATATATATATATATATATATTATTTATTTTCATTTTTGAACTTTATTTTTCAATAATTTTTTAAAACCTTTTTACCTTTTGTTTTCTATTTTTAGTGTATATATAGAGTATAATAGAGTTTTTTTTTAGGTTTTTTCATATTTCTTTTGGTATTATATTTTATTTTTTTCATCTTTTTATTTTTTTATTTTTTTCTTATTTGTTTTTTTTTGTTTTTTTTGTATTTTTATCTTTTTATTGACATTTTTCAAAAAATATATAATGTATTAATATATTAGAGTATTTTACAATTTTGATAATTTATAGTTTTTGTAATTTTTTTATATTTTTATTCAAGTAAATAAAGTAGTTATGTTTATATTTGTAATTTCGGTCCAACTTATTTTCTTTTTTTTATTTTTTTTCTTTAGTGCTATTATATTTATGTTACGAAAAATGAAAATTAAAAAAAAAATAGTTTGTTTACTACGAATTAGTGTTTCAATGTGTTATATAACTTGCAAATTAAATCATATTTCTATATGTGATATCAATAGATTAAATTCAAGATAGTATTTTTCAATTTGATAATAGACAAAAAAAAAACAAAAAAATAATAATAATAGTCGATCTTTATAAAAAAAAAAAACTTGTTATAGTAATTTATACTAAATTCAAGTTCGTTTACTTGAATCAAAGTAAATAAAAAACCTTAGAAAAAATAAAAAACAAAAATTGTAATATGAAAAAACCTTAGAAAAAATATTATAAAAACCATAAATAACAAAAAATAAAAAAAAATAAAAAGGTGAAAAAAATAAAATATAATACGAAAAGAAATATGAAAAAACCTAAAAAAAAAAAACTCTAATATACTCTATATATACACTAAAAAATAGAAAACAAAAGGTAAAAAGATTTTAAAAAATTGTTGAAAAATAAAGTTAAAAAATGAAAATAAATAAAAATATATATATATATAAAAAGAAAAAAAATGTACATATATTTATAAAAAAATTGAAAATAAATATAGTATACAAAAAACGAAAAATAAAGTTAAAAAACTATGTGGTGTAATTTTTTTCAAACCTCAGGGACTAAATTTGAACTTTTTAGGACTAATTTTGCAAAAAGTTAACCAACTTAACTATGAAACTCGTTAAGTGGGCTAGAGTGATAATTCTGCGAGAAATTTGTGGCCACAGCAATAATAAAAAAAATATCAGAGCCTTTTCCAATTACGCGTTAAAAATTTAGGGCTTTTATAATATTAACCCAAAAATAAAATATGAAAATTCAAAACATTTGAAAAGTATGATTTTACAAGAAAAATTAGAAAAGTATTGAATTATTAGAATTAAAGTATTTTTATCTTTTAAATTTAAACAAATAATTTAAATAAATAAACAAAGGAAACTAATAAGGCTTTAATTTAAAAAAAATTAATTCAAAGGAAATTAAATTATTGAAATTGATTTGAATTTATTATTAAATTTAAATATTAAGTGAAATTAAAAAAAATAGAAAAACCATAAAATGTCATATGGAAAATATTTTAATTAAAAAGAACCATACAATGACAGGTGGTCAAATTAATAAGAGTGTGACATATGGCAAAAAGATTTTCATTTATTAGAGTGTGTGTGTGTATATATATATATATATATATATATATATATATATATATATATATATATATATTCTAATAAAAGAATAGTTTTATTCTTCTTTTGACATGTATCACACTATTAGGATTCCTATTTAATGCATATTTTATTCTTCTTTTTGTCATGTGTCATCCTATCATGTCTCCTAACTAATGCATGTTATTTGTCAACATATTAATTCTCGATTTCAAATTTCAAAATTTAAATTTTCACCCTAATTAAATTAAATTAATAACAATATATTAAAAATTAAAATAAAATTAATAGAAATTATAAAGTGATATAATCTCACATATTTATTAAAATCAATAATTATAATTTTATATAACTAAAAAATCTCTTATTTAATAATATATTTAAAATAATTGATTAATAATTTTAAGCTTTTACTATAAAAGTTTAATAAATTTTGTAACCGTAGTTCTTACGGGTTTTATATATATATATATATATATATATATATATATATATATATATATATATATATATATATATACAGAGAGAGAGAGAGAAACAGAGAGTGTGAGAGGCAGGGAGGGAGAGAGAGAGAGAGAGAGAGGATCGGGTGATGACTCGTGAGGAAACTTTAAAAAATTGAAAAAAAAAAATACAAATCATAAAATCGAGCATAGAACTATATCGGAGAGGAAAAAATTTTGAATTTTTTGTTGAATCATTAAAATTGAAGCGTGAATCATTTTTATGATCTATGATTCATTTTTTATGATCCATGATTAAATTTTAATGATCCAAAATTTTTTATTTCAATTTTTTTTCTCTCCGTTATAGTACTATGCTAGATTTTATGATTTGTATTATTTTTTATATTTTTTTTCAATTTTTTACAGGAGTTCTCACGAGTCCTCACTGGAACCGGACCCTATATATATATATATATATATATATATATATATATATATATATATATATATATATATATATATATATATATATATATATAGGAAGTGGTTCAAATGAGAACTAGAAAATGTTCAGATCCGTAAGAACTATTTTTTAAAAGTTTTCATTAAGAGCATTTTGGAAAAATCGAACATTTATATTGTATTATGCAATCTTTTACATTTCTTAATTTACAAACTACTTGTCACTTGTTGTTGGACCACCATCGGACTTTCGTCAAACCCCCGTCGGACCATCGTCGGACCCACGCCGGAATAACATTAAAATTACTAGTTTTTGTCACACCCCCGAACCAGACGATGGAAACGTCTGGGGGCTCGAGCGACTTTAACTTGGGATATCATCACAATGCATATAATTGAACAAGACAACACCATCGTTATACATATAAAAATACAACCAACATTGTTTACATCAAATATACTATCATAAGTTAAGTGCCAAAATAATCAATGTATGATGATAACAAAAATTCAACAAATTCCCCATGTTCTTGAAGACCTTTCCGCTTAACAATTTCCTAAGAATACAAGTTATTTTGAAAACGTCAACATATATAATGTTGGTGAGTTCATAAGCATCTTCGAATAAAAGTTTTGTACTGTTAGTAAAACACCAGAAAATCCGATATTTTCTGAAAAATAGTTTGAACGTGATGTGTCAAAATCAAGTATTAATGCATGTGTGTTTTCTGTTTTTGTATAATGAGATGCAATCCAGATAAAAATCATGTATTTCTGTTGTAAGTAAAAAGTAGTGTTTAACCGTGTGTTTCCCCAGAAAATCCTATATTTTCTGTTTATAAGCGTGTTGCGGTCTCAACCCTAAGACCAAATATCAGTGTATGTATGATTTTGTATCAACAAGATCTTATAGGTGTTCCTTAAAATCGTGTTGGAGAGAATCTCTAAGTGAGTCGTTTCAGCCATACTTGATTTATGACGAATTTGCCTGTCGTGGCGTTTTCTGGCGCCGACTTGATTAATGTAAGGTTTGTCACCCTTGACTGGCCTAGTTTAACTGTAGCGAATAGCTCAGGTGTGGGGAGTCACCCCGTATTGATCTATACACAAACTCCCGCTCTCCCTCCAGGAGACTCTGGTTATGACTACAGGCTACGATCGTACAGTCTAAAGGTGTCAACCGACATGTCTCACTAGATCCTTAACCGTGTTCACGCGAGTATGGTATCATATTATTTATAATGTTTTTCCAAGTACGCTTTATATTTGAAAAGTCCAACGAGTATATGTGTGAATATACGAGGCCCAGCGGACATGTAAGAGGACCACTAAGGCCCAATAAACATGTAATGCATAGTATAGGCCCAATAAGCATGTGTTGTACATTCCGGACCTAATAAGCATGTAAATGGACCCTTAAGACCCAATAAACATGTAAGGTAATTAGGCCCAATATTATGAAAATTGACATCTTCGGCCCAATTATCTATAAATTGACATTTATGGCCCAAGTATATATATATATATATAATCCACCCATTATTGTACAATTTTACATTTTCAGCCCATTTTTTATATAAATGACACTTTCGGCCCAAGTTTTGTGAAAAGAACATTTTAGGCCCAATTTCAAATAAAGTGTCATTTTAGGCCCTTAAAAACCATAGATTTCATTTTTTTGCTCAATTTGTGTTAAATAACAATTCAATCCATAAAAATTGAAATTTTTACAAATTAGGCCCCAAGAAACCGTAAAAGCCCACATTAAGGCCCATTATGCAAAAATTTACATTTTTGGCCCTTTTAACACCAAGAATATCATAAGGACCCGTTTTTATTTAAATTTGACTCTTTTAGTCCTTATGAAACCGTAAATTTCATAAGAGTCTCAACTTTTTGTTTATTAGGCAAAAATGGCCCTTATACAAGATTTTGTTTAGTTTTTCAACAACTTTAACATGTTTAACACTTTCATCTTTATAGAATGTTGGTTAAAGTGTTTTAGTTTACAAATCTCACCAATTTTTGTTAGATTTTTCAAGATCTATAGTGTTTCATCACATTTTCACAACTTATAACAAGAAAAACACACATAAACATGCACAATACATAGATCTATCACATAAGCAACTTGTATTCTCCCCCAAAACATATTAAAACCAAAAACAAGGGGTATGAACTCACTTTGGGTTGTTGTTCTCAGTTTGATGAAGAGATGGAAGGAGATGATGTGATTTTCGGCCTTGAGTGCTTCTTTAGAAGAAGTTTCGAAACTTAGATGGTCTTAGGAAGATATAACATGAATGAAGCCATGTAAGGGAGTGTTTTAGCTTAAAATGGAAATCAATAACTTAAGTATGATGGAAACTTACCAAGTGGGTGATACATGTTGAAGAACTCTTAGGATCACACCCAAGATCACGAAAATTAACAATGATGGAGGGAGGAGATCTTCTTGTGTTTGAGAGAGAAGGAATATAGGTGAGAAAATTTGAAATGGAGAGTGATGGAAGATAGGGTCTTCAACCGAGATTTAGAGAGGGAAGAGAGAGAAGTGATGAGGTGATGTTGCATGGAAATCTACCATGCAAAAATGATGTGTCATATTCTAGATTTAATCCCATTTCTCTTTTTTTTGTTAATTGATTGGACTGAGAATTGGGCTAAGGAGAAAGAAATGAGAGAATTTGGGCCCTATCTTGACTTAGTTCGAAATTATGAGGCCCAAGTAATATTTTTCGGCCCATTGGGCCCTTATGAGGGTTTATGGCCCAATGGCACCCAATTAAAAGGGTTTAAGGCCCATTAGGGAAAATGGAATCATTTATGGCCCAACAAGGTCCATTAGAGATAAGATGCATTATTCTAGGCTCACATTGCCCAAAATGCTAAAATCTTATGAATGTGGGTCCAATTAGAGCCCAATTAGGGTTCCTAGGCCCAAAATGGTCAAATTGAAAGGTTTTTGGTTCATTAGGCCTAATAAGAGAATCCTAGTTCATATTAAACTGGAACTAGGATTTTTAGGGTTTTCAACCCATAATTGACTATATGAGATGTATTGTATCATATTTTGAACTTCGCTCAGGAGTTTTGATTCAAATGGATGATTTTGATTGAGCATAGAATATGACATTCACTTAGAGTACATGCCTTACAATAGTTGAGTTTTTACATGAGAATAGAACTTCCTAGCTAAAATGCTAGTTGTGACAGTTTTTTTCTGGTCGTATTCATAGTTTAATAGAAAAAAAATTATAGTTCTCATTTCTTTGATAACACTTTTTTTTTTCAGCCAATATATACAAAATTTTAGTTAAAAAAATTGAATTATATCTTGAAAAAATCAAATTTCTTTTTTACTAAACTATAGATTTCTTTAAAAAATATATATTGTATAATAAATATTTACAATTTAAAATACAATATCCACAGTCTAATGAATATAATAATTTACTAATACACGATTTTAATATTTTCATAATATCTTCATTCATATTTTAACACAAAATTTATATAAAATATACAACTTAATACAATCAATTTTTAGTTTAATACATAAAATTCACAACATAACATTATACAATCCATTATACATAATTCGCATATTTAAAGAAGTCAAACTCAACCTCTCCCACCACCACTATGACCAACTACCACACGTCACCACTAACCACCTGTGCCACTGTCGTAATTATCATTTCTTTCATATCAAATCTATATATAAAATCATTTATTGACAACTTAAAAATTATATTCACAATTTAATAAACCTATTAGTTCAAAATCAACCTCTCCCACCACCACCACCATGACCAACTACCACGCATCACCACCAACCACCCCTACATCACCACCAACCACCTGTGCCACCGTCACAATTATCATTTCTTTCAAATCAAATCAATATGTAAAATCATTGATTGACAGCTTAAATACCATATTCACAATTTAATAAACAATTAGTTCACTTATTTGGAGTTTAATGCAAAATAATTAAAAAAAAAACTAATACATTTTTACATATTTATACAACATAAAATATGTATATTCACAAGAAATTAATACAAATATTCATATATAAATCATTTATAATTTAACACAAAGTTCATTAAAATTTCACAACTTAATACAGTCAATTTACAGTTTAAAAAAAAAATTTATAGTTTAATGCAATCAATTCACAGTTTAAAACGTAAAAATTACAAAATAATATACAAAATTCATAGCTTAATATAGTCAATTTACAGTTTATACAGAAAATTCACAACTTAATGTAGTTAATTCAAAGTTTAAAACACAAACATCGCAGCTTAATATACAAATTCACAGTTTAATACAAAAAAAAAGTATAAATTCACTGCCAAATTATCAACTTAAAACTCTTAATAGAGTCGATTCACAATTTAATATACAAAATTCACAAATCAATACAATAAATTTACTGATTAATACACAAAATTTACAGCTTAATATAGTCAACTCATAATTTAAACAAAAAGTTCAAAACTTAATGCACTCAATTTACAGTTTAAAACACAGAAATCACAACTTATTACATAAAACTCACAACTTAATACAGTGACGAACTCAGGACGGAAAAATGATGTGACAACACAAGCAACTCAAAATTTTTTAGTCGATGTGTCTTGTCAATAATCTCACACAAGTATAATATTAATTTGAGAAAATTGGTAAAATAACCAATTATATGGAGTTGTTTGAATAATTTAACCATGAAAATCAAAGTTTTGTAGAATGACCATAGGATCCGCAGAGGGTGCTATGTGGATCGACTAAATCCTCTGAGGAACAGGAACAACTCTTCGGATCTTGAGTTATTTTTTTTGTTTTTTTTGCTTCTTTTATTTTTGTTTTCGTTTATTAATATTAATTTTTTTCAATACACTAATAGCTTATGTTATTATTAGGTAAAAAAATTAACAAAAAAATGTTAAAAATAATGAACTTATGTTTAATATCAGTCCACTGAACTGTTTAGGAATCCACAGAACTATTATCAGTGGATCGGTGTATACCTCTGTGGATCAATGTACACCAAGACTTATGTTTTTAATTCATACCATTTTTTCTTTTTATAAAATTACACACACCGGTATTCTGAATAATAAATATACTTTAAGTAGGTTACAAAACATACTTTAGAAAACATAAACATACAACCTTCATAATAAACATACTTTGAAATAAGCTTCATTCATTCAAATCGAACCACGGAAACTTTGATCTGTTTTCGTATTCCGGCCGTGGGTTTTCTGTTGCTTGTGTCCCTAGGTTTACTGTCGCTTGCGTCCATTGCTTATCTGGTTCTTGCTGCCATTGGTACTCGGTGTAACCCTGCCATTGGTTATATGACTCTTCCTGTTGCTAGTATTTAGTCCCCTGCATCCATTGGTTATGTGGCTCCTGATGTCATTGATGTTAGGTATGTTGTGTTCATTGGTTGTCTGGCTGCTGCTGCCATTGATGTTTGGTCGGTTGTGTCCATTGGTTGTTTGGTTGTTGCTGCCATTGATGTTCGGTCTATTGTGTCAATTGGTTGTCTGGCTGCTGCTGCCATTGATGTTCGATATGTCGCGTCCATTGGTTCTCTGGCTCATACTGCCATTAGTTTTCGGTCACTTGCTTCAGTTCCTCTTCTGCCGCTTTTGTCCCAGTTCCGGACACACTAATACGTTTTTTACTTTTACTTTGGTTCTTTGGAACGATTTCCTTACACATCCTTGCATTATGAGTTGTGTTATGGCATCTACTACACCTTCTTATTTTTTGTTCCTCACCTTGAGATGGAATATGATTGGTGTTTTTTGGTCTACCAGCTTGACGTATTTCCATCACAAGAGGGTTAACAACCATAAGGTCATCCAGAACCTCCCAATCACTAGGTTCTGAAAGAGGGAATACGGTCTGCTCGTATATTCTTCGATATGTTTCAATTTTATAAGCATCTATAGCCATATGCCCACAGTGATCATTTTTCAAGTGCTTTGAAACCATCACATGACCACATGACAAACTAGTTAGTTGCCAATATTTGCAAGAACAAGCCTTTTCCCTCAAATGCACTATGCTGCCACTTTTGAAGTCATGCACTTGATATGTTGTATTATTAATACCGGATACCGACCATCCATGAACCCCCTCTTTATTTTTTAACCATATATTCAGCCCACTTTGTAAGTATTGTTGTACTTTTTTCTATTAAAACAAACATATATTATTATATATGACATTTATCATATAATTTAAAATTAAACATAATCATACATGCAGCCATCTGCCGTTTGTAAAACCATTTCTGCATAAGTGCGCGAAAGAACTCAAGAAGTGGTAATATAGGCAACTTCCTTGCTTTATTTGATACAACATTCATGGACTCCACACTATTTGAGGTCATATAATCATAGCACGTGTTAGGGCAATACGCTCTGGTCCATTTCTCATGTGGAATTTGACTGAGATATGTCGCTACATCATCTCTTATATTACAAAGTCTCCCCCAATAGAATTCAAACACAGTGGTTTTGTAAGCTCTTACCATCTTCCAAAACAAAATTGTTGTTTTTTTTTTTGTTTTTTTCAAAGGTGTGGACTAAGTTTCGTATTAGATGAAAACCACACAATCCATGTTGAGCATTTGGAAAAACATTTTGAATACTTACAGCAATTGCGGGTTCCCTATCTGTGACCATTGTTAGACCTTCCACATCACCAATGCATTCATGTAGCTTTTCAAGAAACCATGTCCAAGAATCCGTAGTCTCTTTTGGTCAAATTCCATACCCAATAGGCAAGATCTGATTGGTTCCATCCATGGCTACTGCATGCAAGATGGTGCCTTTGTACTTTCCCTTCAAATGAGCACCATCCATAATATTAACTTTTCTACAACACTCTCTGAAAGCACGTATCTGCAACAGCAATATAAAAACCAAATATATCAACCATATAATTTGCTTATAAACATTTAATAAAATAACAAATATATTTAAAAATATATTACTGTGCATCCAATAGCGAAAAGCAATACTCAAAACGATCATCCGAATTAGTTTTTATGTACGCCACAGTACCAAGATTATGTTTCTTCAGATTGTGAAAATAAACTGGAAGTTTGGAGAAACTTTCTTCGGGGGTCCCCGTCATCAATCCTAAAGCAAATTCTCTAGCATGCCACGGTTATGAATAAATCAAATTTATTTGTAGCAAAGCATTCATATCTCTAATTATATCATTAGGCTTGTAAACTCTCAAACTTCCTTGACCCATAATTGTAACGCCCGTAGATCCGGGCTAGTCAATTTAGAGGCAATAGGAGTCGAAAATGACTTGTCAACAAAATATTATTTAGAATAAATAATCTTAACCAAGTTGTAGAATATGTCACGAGGTTTCCGTACATATAAAGAACGCCGAAATCCGAGTTATAACGAAGAAGTTATGACCCGTCGAAGTTTTGCGTCGGAACCGGCACGACACCGGGAAGCGTAAATAGTGAATTTACGATAGAGCGAGATTTATCCTTAGCGATCTAAACGAAAGTCGTAGAATATGTTAAACTAAGAACATCGATAAAAAGAACGCCCAAATCTGACTTCGTATGAAGAAGTTATGATTTTTCGAAGTTTCGGACTAGCAGTGTACAGCCCGAAATTCGAATATTAGATCGAGTGATCTTTAGCCAACACGACCTAAACGAGAATCGAAGATCACAATAAGAGTAGCGTAACGAGAAAAAGATGAGTGAAAATGGACGTCGGATGAAGAAGTTATGAGAATTTAACGGACCAATCTTGTCCCGGCCTGTTAATAATATAAAATTTAAAATCGATTCAAAATTAGCCGAAAAAGTCTAAACGAAAGTTGTAGAGTATGTGCCCACCTTCGCGTGGATATAAAGAACGTCGAAAACAGAGGTCGTACGCGAAAGTTTCGAATTTTTAAAGTTTATGATCAAATTTGCGAAGGCTGATAAGGACTTGATGACGTGGCGCGTTGTGGGCCGTCCATCGCTGATCAGTGAACGCTTCGGATTCGGACACGCCTCGCTTCGCTACGCCCAACACCCGAGGCCAAGTACGTGCAACGTACTCCGGTTCTTATCCATCCGACGAGTGCAAGCCACGTGCGAGACAGCTGGAGCTCTTATCCGAAGTTACGCCCAACGTAGTCCGAGGCCTCGCAGGGTATAAAAAGGGACGAGGGTCTCCGCATTTTTCAAACAATTTTCCTTCTCTCTCTAGATTTCTTTCTCTCTCTAAGGTTTTTAACCCTCCCCTAAGCCTAGGTGATCCCCTAGCACCCGAAGGAAGCCCCGAGGCTCTCGGAGTCCCGAGAAAAAGGAGTCTTTCGGTTTCAAAACGCTGCTCCAATTAAGTTCCAGTTTTCGATAAAATTCGCTGTAAGTGTGCTATGCTTACGCAATTTTTAATATAGCTTTCGAACAATTATAGGAATGTTATTAGGTCCTTGAAATAATTATTTGGGCTATTATTATGAGTTATATTGAAGGTTATTTAACGCTTATATAATAATAATAATAATAATAATAATAATAATAATAATAATAATAATAATAGTCAGACTATTAATTTGTCGCGGTTATCGTTAGACTAAACCCTAGTGGTATTGATACTAGGTTTTATCGAAGGAAAATCGTTTTGAGAGAATCGAAGCGCTGTCCGAGTGTCGAGTCATCACCTTTCAGGTGAGTGCATAGTTACTTTCATCTTACACATAGATATGAAGTATTTTATATAAATTACATGCTAAGTGTGCATATTATTTTAGTACTTGCTGTCTATGCTGGATGAACGTTTTTATGCATGTTTTAAAGGATTTAAACTGTATACGTATTTTATATATACGAATATGTTGGGTATGACATGGGTAGATGAACGATGAGAGATAAAAGATGAGGTGAGTAAACATTGGCAGTTATAGACTTAGTGCCTAATAAACATCGGCAGCTATGGACTTAGTGCCTATTAGACAAACATCGGTAGCTATGCATTTAGTACCTATTAGGAATTGGTAGCTATGGACTTAGAACCTATTGAACACTGGTAGCTATGGATTTAGTACCCAATGAGTAGGATATAGCAGCTATGGAATTAGTGCTTTACGAACGAACGTTGGCAGCTATGGATTTAGTGCCAGTCTTATAACCCTGGAAGTAAGGGACTTCGGAATAAACGAATGCAGGATAGATGACTCTTAGGTTAAATCCTTAAGAGTAAAGAATATAATGAGGATGGGTAATTGGGTTGATTGTTTGATTGTTTAAATATAATAATTATATTATTGTGGGTTGAAAACCCTATGTACTCACCAGGTTTCCCAACCTGACCCACTCAGTTTATTTATATCACAGGTGTTGATATGAAGTTACATTACACTGAGAGATTTAAAGAGATGTAGATCACTAGTGTAAATAAATGTAAGTTCTGTTTATGCTTATGTTTCTGTATTAACGATGACATCCCAAACGTTTTAAAATGAATAAAATACGTTTCTTCAAAAGTGTTTTAGTAACGTATTTATTGTGTTTTTCTGGGAACAAATTCCGCAACATTTTTATTAAAAGAAGAACTATGATTTTTATAAAGCATAAACAAAATCGGTATTTTCTGGCTGTGAAAATGGGGATGTCACAATAATGTCATGTATTATGGTTCCCAAAACTTTGCTATTTGCTTGCCTATGATTAGGTGTATAAGCAATGAAGAACATGTATGCTCGTCATTAAACATCTTAATTTTAAATATTTATGTTCCTTTAATGAGAGATGTGTATAAACGCCAATGATAGTTTTCTTATACACAAACAACCCGGTACCGAGATTTTGAAGATTTTTCAACCTTTATCTGAAACTTTTCTCTAATGGCTTTGAATTTAATAACAAATGTTAGGTCTTTTTTTGGTGTTATAGGTTTGATTGACAATTAATTTATCATTCGGACATAAACTGTGAAATGGTCCAGGTTCAAGAATAGGTACTGGACAATCAGGAATAGAAGGAATACAATATCATGGATTAAAAGCAGTTTTTTGTTGCATGTACTCATCATCCGACCACCCTTGATTTGATTTTTCCTCACATCTTCAATCATCAATTTCAGGTGCTTCTCCAAACTTGAACAAATTTTGACGTTGTAATTCAGTAATGCCCACTTTTGATTCTTTATCATTATCTGATACAAAAGTATCATTACCAGATACAAATTTATCATTAACCGAAACTTTTTTTTTCATAACCCATTGACACTTCATTTCCTCTTCCTCTTGAACGGTTTCCATCACATTGGATTTCTTTATGACCTCTATTATTTTTTGTTGGATTAAACTAGTTGTTAACCACTGCTTGTTCTTTAGCTTCTTCACCTACCACCGTTAAATACAAATGCACCATCTTCTTTGATTCAGACATTACATGTGTCAATTGCAACACATCAGTTTCATCTCCAAGCTCCATGACATACCCTAACTCCGGGTGTTTAAAAGACAAACATATATAACTATTTAACACACATGCCTTACTTCTAACCATTTGTAATAACATTTCATGGTCAATGTTAGGAGGAAGATTTAAACCATAGTTTTTCACATTATTTCTAACATAAACCTCATCTCCATTAACTAACTGTCACGACCCTCCCATACACAAAATACTAAAACGCATTTTACAAATCACTCTCCACAAACACAATGAAAAAACAACTTCTACTGGTAATTGAAACTCACAAACTCACAAAAAACCACTTAAATATGTCGATAACATCTATAACTGATCCACATAGGTGTACACAGATCTACAGAGGTGTATACTAATCCGCAAAAAATAGTTCTGCGTATTCCCCAATAGTTATACAGAGGTGTACACTGATCCGCGAAAAACAGTTCTATAACTGATCTGCAGAGGTGTACACTGATCCTCAGTGGTGTAGACTGACTCGTAGAGGTGTACACTGCCAGCTTCCTTCTTACGTGGCTAAGTGATGTGTCAAAAACCCCTTACCTAGACATCCAACGTGGCACCTGACATGTTATCTTCCCAGTTATTTTATTAATTAAAACCCCGATTTGGACCTGATTCATTTCTTTCTTACCCCTTCGTGAAAAATCGAAACAAGCACCCTCCTTTATAGAATCAGCTTGTTCGATTCTTCAACATAATGACTGCGAGCTCGTCCAATGCAAGAAATCGCCTCCAAGTTGCTCGTGTGTTTGTTAAAGGCAATGTTAACAACTGTGACTTCAATGTTCTAGCTAAGGAACGGACATGCTGGAAGCTCACTAACCCCAGTAAACGTTTTTGGAACTGCAACAACAGCTTGGTAAGCTTCGATCTAGTTTGATTTGTTAATACACGATTTTTTAGGGCTTCTTAAATTGCATTTGGTGATTACTGATTATGTTTTGATGTCTTATTCATGTGGGTTTCATACAGACAAGATTGAGGAAATGTGATTACTTTAAATGGAAGGATGTTGCACTGGAAGATGGTTACTACAAAAACCTCATCTATTCCATGAAGCGACAATTGGATTCCAAAGAGGATCTTGGTGTCATAAAAAACTTGAGGACTAAGAATGTTGATTTGGAGTTTCTTCTGAGTAAGGAGAAGAGTCTACTGGAAAGCATGGAGAAGGGGATGTGTGATTCCAAGAAAAGCATACGTATGTACAAGCTGTTGGTAGTTGTTCTAGTTTTTGGGTATGTTTGTTTTGTTTTAAGTTAGCTAATTAGTGTTGGGATGTGAAGCTCTTGGTGTAGCTGTTAGTGTAAGGTGTATGTATTGGGATGTGAAGGTTTTTTTTGTATATTTTGTAAAGTCAGCCTAAAGTGGTAATGTGCTTTATTTTGTATCTTTTGTAAAATCCCAATGACATTTGGTAATTAGCCTTAATGTAGCTGTTGTTGTACGTTTGTTTTGTTATATGTATTATCTTGTATTTAACTTAATTTATAAATTTAACTCTACTATACTAGTCTACTATTCCAAATAACATAATTAAAACATAAGAAAATATTCTTAAAACAATAATCATAATACAATCAAAGTCTATTATTCCAAATAATTTCTTCCATTCTATTACGGTAACTAAATCCCGTATCTCTAGGTGACTGACGTGTCTCCACTGGTACACCCGATGCAAGCATTTCCATAAACATGAACACATAAACTCCACAATCTCCTCTTTCTCCTCTCTACATTTTCCTGCTACGACACATGTTTAGCTTTAACGGATTCCACCTTAGTAGGTTTCTGTCTATTAGGAAAATAGGCCCAATATGATATGTGGTCTAGTTCACTTAATATACTATCTCCTAACGATTTGAAACTACCGCCACCAGCATATCTTTTAAAGAAACCACACCATTAGGTTGAATCATATATGCTCACTTTCCATGTAAGGAGATCCAAATCAGCCAAATACCAATGCAGGTGCGGTATGTTGATGGGAATTAAAACCTTCAAAAAATGATAGGTTATTAGATATATACATATTTTTCATATATATATATATATATATATATATATATATATATATATATATATATATATATATATATATATATACAAATTTAATATTATATGATATATATAAATAAATATACTAACCTGATCAATATCTTTCCAATGCGGTCCATCAACCAGCTCGGCTGATACACGACTCAAATAATGTTGTTTCCCAGGTTCCAAAGTGTCGCACCCCAAAACCGATAACGGCGGAATACGTTTCGGGGTGGATGACGTAGTGAACAGTATCATCACAATTGCATAATAGTAAAAACAAGAAACATACAACCATTGCATTTACATAGTGAATTTAATTACAAGTGTGTTTTGTAATGTTTAACAATCACCCAAAAGTAAATCAAAAATAAGAGATGGGTCTTGTGTGCTCCACCTTCTCCAAAAATGCTGCATCTGTACCTGTCTATCTTTGACCTGAAGATACAAGTTATTTTGAAAACGATTATCAGCAAAAAGCTGGTGAGTTCATAAGAATTTAGTGTGAGTTTTGTATACAAAGCATTAGTACGAAAAAATGCGTCATTTATATTCCTAAGCAGTAGAAACTTAGAAAAATCCCATGTTTTCCAGAAAATACATTGTGAGTGACAATCTGTGAGAAATATGCATTCTTCATTTCTTTGAAACAGTTTATTTCAAACGTATATTGAGAAATCTCCAAATAATAATTGTGATAGAATAGGTTAAGCCTGTAATCAGTGATAGAGGTACAAGCTTCTTTTAGTGATAGATACTTACTTACTTCGGGATGTGGTTTTGCATTTAGTGTAGTATTTTAGAGTAGTTGTAGAGTATTCCTTGTATATTACTAATAGTGAGAATAATAGAGGATCCCATGACCTTCCCAGTCATGCACAGTATAGTGAAGTAGTGGCATCCCTGGGCCTGCACGGCGCGGACTGAGATTAACAGTCGGGATGTAATAGCGTCTGCCCCGTATAGATCTATACATGTAGAGTCGTCTCCCTGCTGGAAAACTCCGGGCGTAGTGGATAGCGAATAGAGTATCTCGTAGTGGGTTAGTGTATCATTGTTTGTTTAGTGTTTTCTCTATTGTTATAGTGTAGTAATCTTTTAGTATTGATCATGGTGTATTCTCTTACTAGTGTATCGTCTAGTAATAGTGAGTATTATAGTGTAGATAGTAATGACTTTAGCGAGTAGTAGCCGTAGCCACCGTAACTATACCTATTATAGTTATCTTAGTGGGGATGGTTCTTGGCATGTTAGTGACTTTAGCATTATGTGAAAGCAGTAACATTCGTATCCCATACTGATATACAGATTATATAACTAAGAAATCAACGACATTCGGACAGATAACCACTACCCTAAGCCCACAATCAAACAAGAACAGGAAATAAGGCGAGGTATCGGTCCTAAGTCCTCCAAGTCTTACTTATATAAATATATCAGGGTGGTTACATTTTATAAGCAAATTGATTTAATAAAAATATTTTTCCAAAAGAACATTTAAATTTTGATTCACTGTTTAAAAATAGTTTGAAAAGGGTGAAACCCGTTTATAAGGCATAGGGACAAATCACATGTGATTTGAACTAAGGGTAGTGAATCACATGTGATTAATCCTTGTGATGCGGAAATTGTTCTGTAAAACTTTACATAAACATTTATAAGCAACTTGTATCTCCCCCCTAAAACATTTAAGACATTTGAAAGGTTCATTAAAGGGGTATGAACTCACCTGAAATCGCGGAAATCGGGTGAATCGGGTAGATCGGGTAAAAGTGTCGATTGAGCGTTTGGTACCAAATAACCACTTGAGCACCTTTTAGGACCCTAATGTCATATGAAATTTGTATTTTACAAAAAGTTAATCATCTTATGCTTTTCATTATAGTATTTGGACATTCTAGCATCGTTTTCGGGGTTTTAAGGCCTAGAAAGGGTTCCCGGGAGTGGTACAAGGCCATGAATGATTTACGGGAGGGTCCATGAGCTCACTCCCTTGGAGTTTATGGCCCAAAGGCCATCCTTTGGGAGTTTACGGCCGTAAGCCCCCTAGGCTTGGCCGTAAACTCTTGTGACACTCCAAAATGTATGATTAGGGCCTTATTTCACTTCCTTAATTTAATGGTATGTGTCTTGGACTAATAGGGAAAGATTAAACATCATAATTTGTGACATTTTTGGGGAGTTTATGGCCAAGACTTGTTCTTGGGCCGTAAACTCCAATAAATCCTTCAAGATGTATGTTTTAATGGTATAACATGGTCTCATACACCTTAGATAAATCCTAGAAGGCCCTATATTGAGTTTTGGGGCAATTTGGCATGCACTTTTGGGGAGTTTACGGCCCAAGAACATCCTTGGCCGTAAACTCTTCATTTTGTTCCCAAATGTGAAGTTTAATGGTACAACACACTTCCAAAGACCTTAGCTAAATTCCTTACAAGCACTAGAGTAGTTTAGGGACTTGTTTGACACCAATTTTTGGGTGTTTACGGCCCAAGCTTAAGCTAGGCCGTAAACTCCTCATTTTGTCCTCAAATGGAGTTGTTTGATGCATTTAAGTGTTCCTTGGAGTCAAGTCCAATTTACCAAACATCTTAGAAGAGTTTTTGGGGCTTTAAACATAGATTTATGGTGGTGCTTGAGGTGTTTACGGCCTAAGCACAAGCTTGGGCCGTAAACTCCTTTTTATATATCAAATCCTTGTGTTTTAGTGTCCAAACTCTTCTAGATATATGCCTTAATTAGTATACTAGCTTAGAAGAAGGAAAAACTTGATCTTTGGCATGATTTTGGGGGTTTACGGCCTAAGGAGCTTCTTAGGCCGTAAACTCCTTTATGGTCCTTGATTTCTATGATTTTTGGCCCCTAAATTCAATGAAGCATGACTAGATTAAGATAGAGGATGAGTACTTACGTTTGGAAGTCGGAAATTAGCGGAATCAGGGCCGATTTCGAGTCTAGAGAGAGAAAGTAGAGAGAGAAAGTGGGTGTGTGGTAAAAGAGTGTTCAAATGTTGTGTACACCCATTTCATATGTCTCGGGTATCACACCCGATACACGGCTACCCGATGTTTAAAGTTAACTGGGTTAAAACTTTTTACCCGGGTGAAGTGGTTGAAAAAGTAATACAACTCTATTAGGTTAAACGGGGTTAACACGTATGAGTTATATTTCTTATGATGATATTAAGACATGCATATAACTAGATATTCGGATATTGACGATTCCAAATATTACATAAAATAACGTATAGTGACGCATTCCGTTAGTGAAAATGGGATTTGTAACGGGAATAGATTTGGGGTTGTCACATCATCCCCCCGTTAGGGGAATTTCGTCCCGAAATTTAGAATACAAACAGATACGTTACTACAATACTACTAAGCAAAGAGATGAGGATATTTGAGTTTCATTTGATCCTCGCGCTCCCAAGTGAATTCCGGTCCTCGCTTGGCGTTCCACCGAACCTTCACAATTGGAATGTGGCTTTGTTTCGTCCGTTTTACTTCACGATCCAAAACCTCCGCAGGTTCTTCCACGAAGTTGAGGCTCTCATTGATCTCGATCTCGTCGAGGGGGATCACGAGAGTCTTGTCAGACAGACATTTCTTCAAGTTTGAGACGTGGAAGGTAGGATGTATGTTACTTAGCTCGCGGGGTAAGTTTAGTTTGTAAGCTACAGGGCCGATTCTGGCAAGAATCTCGAAAGGCCCTATGTACCTTGGGTTTAACTTTCCACGCTTCCCGAAGCGTATCGTGCCTTTCCAGGGCGAGACCTTCAGAAGGACCCGGTCTCCCACCTGGAATTCCAAGGGTTTTCTTCGTTTGTCGGCGTAGCTTTTCTGTCGATCCCTAGCGGCTTTCAGTCATTCACGTATCTGCATAATCTTCTCGGTCGTCTCTTGAATGATCTCCGGACCAGTGAGGGCGCTGTCAGGAACTCGTCCTTTAGCTAACTGAGTGTCTCCCACCTCGGCCCAGCACAAAGGGGATCTGCACTTCCGGCCGTAGATGGCTTCGAAGGGAGCTGCCTTGATGCTCGTATGATAACTATTGTTGTAGGAAAACTCCACAAGAGGCAAGTGTGTATCCCACGATTTCCCGAAGTCGATCACACAAGCTCGCAGCATGTCTTCTAAGGTTTGGATCGTCCTCTGACTTTGTCCGTCAGTCTGCGGATGGTAGGCTGTACTCATGTCCAGCCTCGTCCCTAGTGCCTTTTGTAATGATTGCCAAAATCTAGAGGTGAATCTACTATCTCTGTCTGATATAATAGATATAGGGACGCCATGCAATTGCACTATTTCTCTTATATAAGTCCTAGTAAGCTTTTCCATCTTGTCCGTCTCCTTCATGGGTAGAAAGTGGGCAGACTTGGTCAACCTGTCAACGATGACCCAAATGGTATCTAATCCACCTACTGTCTTGGGCAGTTTGGTGATAAAGTCCATTGTGATTCGCTCCCACTTCCATTCGGGTATTTCCGGTTGTTGGAGGAGTCCTGATGGCTTTTGACATTCTACTTTGACCTTCGCGCAAGTAAGGCACTTACTTACAAAGGTAGCGATCTCCGCTTTCATGTTCGGCCACCAGTATAGCTTTTTGAGATCCAAGTACATCTTATCTGAACCCGGGTGGATGGAGTAACGAGTGTTGTGTGCTTCCCTCATAACCAAATCTCTGAAACCTCCATGGTGTGGAGTCCAGATTCGGTCCATAAAGTAATAGGCTCCGTCACCCTTAACCTCCAGATTTTTATCCGTTCCGCGCAGGGATTCTCCCGTCACGTTTCCAGGCTTTAAAGCTTCCAGCTGAGCCTCTTTGATCTGCGTGGATAGATGTGAATGTATAGTCATTGTCAACGACTTGGTCCTTCGTCCGGAATATTCTTTTCTGCTCAAGGCGTCTGCTACTACGTTGGCTTTCCCTGGATGATATCTAATTTCACAGTCGTAATCGTTAAGTAATTCGACCCATCGACGCTGTCTCATGTTGAGTTCTTTTTGGTTTAGTATATGTTGGAGGCTCTTATGATCAGTGTACACCACGCTCTTCGTCCCATACAAGTAGTGTCTCCAGATTTTTAATGCGAAAACGACCGCTCCTAACTCGAGGTCGTGAGTAGTGTAGTTCACTTCATGGTTCTTTAGCTGTCTCGAGGCATAGGCGATAACCTTGCCTCGTTGCATCAAGACACAACCGAGCCCCTGATTGGATGCATCACAGTATACGACGAAATCTTCTGTCCCCTCGGGAAGGGATAATATTGGTGCGGTGCATAGGGCTCGCTTCAGGGTCTGAAATGCCTTCTCCTGTTTCTCTTCCCAGTCGAATGATACACCCTTCTGTGTTAACGTGGTGAGAGGTTTCGCAATCCGAGAGAAATTTTGGATGAACCGACGGTAGTAGCCAGCGAGGCCTAGAAATTGACGAATTTCCGTAGGCGTCTTTGGTGCTGACCAGTTCTCAATAGCTTTGATTTTGGAGGGGTCCACGTGGATTCCGTCTTTACTGACCACGTGCCCTAAGAATTCAACTCTCCGGATCCAAAACTCGCACTTAGAGAACTTCGCATACAACTTCTCGGATCGCAGGGTTTCCAGGACTAATCGTAAATGATTTCTGTGCTCTTCCTCGCTTCGAGAGTAGACGAGTATGTCGTCAATAAAGACGATGACGAACTGATCTAAATATGGACGACATACCCTATTCATCAAGTCCATGAACACTGCGGGGGCGTTAGTCAGTCCAAAGGGCATCACTACGAACTCAAAATGCCCGTAGCGGGTTCGGAAGGCTGTCTTTGGAACATCTTCCTCAAGCACCCGTAACTGATGGTACCCCGATCTAAGATCAATCTTGGAGAAGTAACTTGCTCCTTGGAGTTGGTCGAATAGGTCGTCGATACGAGGGAGAGGATAGCGATTTTTGATCGTGAGTTTATTGAGTTCCCTATAATCGATGCACATCCGAAACGACCCATCCTTTTTCTTCACGAACAAGACCGGAGCTCCCCAAGGTGAGAAGCTCGGTCTTAGAAAGCCCTTGCTGAGAAGTTCGTTGAGTTGACCGGATAGTTCTTGCATTTTGGCGGGCGCTAGACAGTAGGGCGACTTAGCTACGGGGGTAGCTCCTGGGATTAGGTCGATTCTGAATTCAACCTGTCGTTTGGGAGGTAGGCCTGGAAAATCCTCCGGAAAGACATCAGGAAAATCGCATACTACAGGAATGTCTTTTAGATCTTTCGATTTCTGGTTAGTGTCGACGACGTGAGCAAGAAAGGCGCGATATTCCTTGCGCACGTATTTCTGAGCCTGAATACTAGAGATGATACGAAGGTTTGTACTTGGCTTATCTCCGTATATCAATAGGGTCTCTCGATTCGGAAAGTTCAGGCGAATGGCTTTCTCGGAGCATAGGATGTCGGCGTAGTGAAGGCTTAGCCAATCCATACCAACAATGACATCGAAATTTTTGATTGAGACTGGTATAAGATCGATTAAAAAGGGGTGATCATCTAACGTGAGAGTACAACCTATATAGATTTCATTAGAGCTTTCTGTCTTCCCATTAGCCATTTCTACGATGAATGTTTCTTTTAGTGGTTGAGGAGTTTGTTTGAGTAAGTGTTTAAAGTTTTGATTATGAAGCTTCGTTCTGCACCACTATCGAATAAGACACAGGCATAAGAGTTGTTGAGAAGAAACGTACCCGTGACCACCATGGGATCGGCTACCGCTTCATTGTGACCGATAGCAAGTAACCTTCCAGTTCCCCCAGCATTTGCAGCCTTCGGACAGTTCTTCTTAAAATGGCCCGCTTCACCACAGCCATAACAAGTCGGGGTCACTCCCGTACTAGGAACCTGTGTGATAGGTTTTGGAGGGGCCTTGCAAAATCGGACAGTATGGCCCTTTCGTCCGCAGTTGGAACACTGCAATTCACGGCAAGGACCGTTGTGGTGAAAAGGGCACTTGGGACACTTAGGCAAGTTTCCACTGTAAGCCTTCGGTGGAGTTGGAGCAGCTGGTGTGGCTGGGGTGGTGGCAGCATGGACCGCCACTATTTGCTGATCCTTGAAGGCGGTTTGAGTTCTCTTGCCTTTCTTCTTATCCCATCGTTTCCTTTTTCTATCAGATGATCCAGATAGTGCAGTGGTTGTTGTGGTTGTTGTTGCTGGAGTGGAGGAGATTTCGTGGTTGATCAGACTCTGGGCCAATTCTTTGGCGCTGTCGAAAGTGGTAGGGCGTGAGGCCAGAACATTTCCTCGATACGGGGGCACTAAACCCCAGATGTATCGTTCAATCTTCTTGCTTTCGGAGGGGATCATGCTGGGACACATGGCTGCCAAGTCGCAAAACCTGGCCGTATAAGTCGTTATGTCAGTCCCTTTCATCTTGAGGTTCCAGAGTTCTTCCTCAAGCTTCTGAACTTCGCCCCTAGGGCAGTACTCTCCTCTCATAAGATCTTTGAGAGTGTCCCAGCCCATGGCATTGGCTGTAACCAAGGAGAGTGCATTAACGTGGCCATTCCACCATGACAAAGCTCTGTTAGTGAGGGTGGCAGTAGCAAACTTGATTTTGCTCTCTTCAAGGCAAGAGCACATCTCGAACACAGCTTCGGTTCTTTCGAACCATTGGGACAATGCCAGAATTCCTCCGGTACCATCAAAGAAAGCAGGTTTACAATTCATGAAGTCCTTATAAGTGCATCCCTGCACCCTTTGATGGACTTCACCGAACCTGGAGTTACCACCACTCGCATCTCCCGAGTTCATTTGGGCCATGACTGCTGTTACAGCCGCAGTCACAGCCGTTTGGAACAACACTGGATCGAACTGCGGAGGAGGAGGTGGTGGAGGAGGGGTTTGAGTTGCGGGTCTTCCTCTGCTGGGACGTTTTCGTGGAGGCATCCTTCACTGGAAGATCATAGAAATGATAGCAATAGTAAGAGTCTATTGCGAACATGAATAGAGCGTTTCGTGGATTAAATCAACATAATCCAAGATCAGGGTAAGAGTTAGAGCAATAGAGAAATTATCTGCCAATATACTGGTATTAATGATGCAACAGAAGTTCATGAAAATTGACCTAGTAGTAGGTCTTACATCATACCATAGAGAAAATGTTGGCAGTTTAGAGGTTCAACTAGAGTACTTTTAAACTAGGAATGTTTACAGACAAGAGGCCTACGGAACATAGAGATAAAAGGCTAGTCCTTTAAACAAAAGAGTGAGGTAACTAGACGTCTTCTACTGGCGACGGTTGCTTGTTGGGCGAATCCTCAGATCCACTAGTTGACGCATAACTTCTTGAAGGTGTCGATCATGAGTCCTTTGGCGTGCTCGGAGTTCCCTAACTTCAGCCCGGGATGCAGCCAGCTGATGCTGCAGAGCCTCATTGGTCCTCCTTGTCCTGTCCATGGCTTCTTCGAGTTGGCGGATGCGAACAATGTTGAGGTTCGAGTTGGCATCCACTTCTACAACTCGACCAATGGCATCTTGACTTTGCTCTACATTCCTGGCAATCCTTCGGATCATGATGGGCAAAACCCGATCCGCTGATCCTCCTTCGTTTATGTGGTAGAAACTTCGGTCTCCATTGTAAGGCAAAGGCTGACCCTGCTCCTCGCTCCATCGGCGCAAGGATATTGCCCACATAGGAGTGGGGCCCTGAAATGCCGGTCGGGGGTTAGGGTTCGGGGCTTCAGGAGGTTGGTTGTTGACTTCTGGTTCGGAGCTCGAGCTGTCCGAGAAGCCTTCAGCATGATGATCATCCAAAGGAATAGGGTAATCGTCGTCTGACTCCTCTTCGAGCCATCCTCCATTGCCCTGGTTCGGAAAGTACGGATCACCGGGTAGATGGAAGCCAGCCATGCTATCTACGCGAGAAAGGGGGAAAAGAAGATTAATAGACGTACTATTCTAGATGCTTATAGGAAGAATCATTACTAGTTGACCCAATACTTGCATAGTGCATACCGATTACATGTGACCGAAGCAAGATAGTCCTTCGAATAAACTACCCTAACTCCAGACCCTCAATCAAACAAGAACAGGGAATGAAGCAAAGGCTGCAGATTCTGAGTGTATAGCGCCCTAATCACATGTAATCGTGGTGTATCCACTTAGCAACTATTTTCCTACTAGTAACGACCCTTTTTGTTAACACATACGTATAATCTAGAGATACAGAATACTCCTATAGTATTCTTATGGTAGCGTTATTGTGGTATTGTTGGTAAGTTTTAGACTTGTTGAAACATCACAATCAAACTTAGGCACATGCTAGTCACTCTCAGGGAAATGTAGTTGATCAGGCTACATCACCCCGAATGTGACTATATGTCTCTAAGTCCAATTATGCTGCCCAACAATCTTAATAATTTCGTTTTGTTCTAGGAAAATACTGGCTCCTGTGGGTTATAGTGATGGGTATATATATATATATATATATATATATATATATATATATATATATATATACTTAGTTAGATCTTTCAGATACTTGACAGTATATATTCTTGGTCAGAGTATTTTAGTCCCGAAGTGTTTATAGTTCGTATATCTTTTATAGGTTGATATACTTGATTCACTATAAACAATGCTCTGATACCAAGCTGTCGCACCCCAAAACCGATAACGGCGGAATACGTTTCGGGGTGGATGACGTAGTGAACAGTATCATCACAATTGCATAATAGTAAAAACAAGAAACATAAAACCATTGCATTTACATAGTTAATTTAATTACAAGTGTGTTTTGTAATGTTTAACAATCACCCAAAAGTAAATCAAAAATAAGAGATGGGTCTTGTGTGCTCCACCTTCTCCAAAAGTGCTGCGTCTGTACCTGTCTATCTTTGACCTGAAGATACAAGTTATTTTGAAAATGATTATCAGCAAAAAGCTGGTGAGTTCATAAGAATTTAGTGTGAGTTTTGTATACAAAGCATTAGTACGAAAAAATGCGTCATTTATATTCTTAAGCAGTAGAAACTTAGAAAAATCCCATGTTTTCCAGAAAATACATTGTGAGTGACAATCTGTGAGAAATATGCATTCTTCATTTCTTTGAAACAGTTTATTTCAAACGTATATTGAGAAATCTCCAAATAATAATTGTGATAGAATAGGTTAAGCCTGTAATCAGTGATAGAGGTACAAGCTTCTTTTAGTGATAGATACTTACTTACTTCGGGATGTGGTTTTGCATTTAGTGTAGTATTTTAGAGTAGTTGTAGAGTATTCCTTGTATATTACTAATAGTGAGAATAATAGAGGATCCCATGACCTTCCCAGTCATGCACAGTATAGTGAAGTAGTGGCATCCCTGGGCCTGCACGGCGCGGACTGAGATTAACAGTCGGGATGTAATAGCGTCTGCCCCGTATAGATCTATACATGTAGAGTCGTCTCCCTGCTGGAAAACTCCGGGCGTAGTGGATAGCGAATAGAGTATCTCGTAGTAGGTTAGTGTATCATTGTTTGTTTAGTGTTTTCTCTATTGTTATAGTGTAGTAATCTTTTAGTATTGATCATGGTGTATTCTCTTACTAGTGTATCGTCTAGTAATAGTGAGTATTATAGTGTAGATAGTAATGACTTTAGCGAGTAGTAGCCGTAGCCACCGTAACTATACCTATTATAGTTATCTTAGTGGGGATGGTTCTTAGCATGTTAGTGACTTTAGCATTATGTGAAAGCAGTAACATTCGTATCCCATACTGATATACAGATTATATAACTAAGAAATCAACGACATTCGGACAGATAACCACTACCCTAAGCCCACAATCAAACAAGAACAGGAAATAAGGCGAGGTATCGGTCCTAAGTCCTCCAAATCTTACTTATATAAATATATCAGGGTGGTTACATTTTATAAGCAAATTGATTTAATAAAAATATTTTTCCAAAAGAACATTTAAATTCTGATTCACTGTTTAAAAATAGTTTGAAAAGGGTGAAACCCGTTTATAAGGCATAGGGACAAATCACATGTGATTTGAACTAAGGGTAGTGAATCACATGTGATTAATCCTTGTGACGCGGAAATTGTTCTGTAAAACTTTACATAAACATTTATAAGCAACTTGTATCTCCCCCCTAAAACATTTAAGACATTTGAAAGGTTCATTAAAGGGGTATGAACTCACCTGAAATCGCGGAAATCGGGTGAATCGGGTAGATCGGGTAAAAGTGTCGATTGAGCGTTTGGTACCAAATAACCACTTGAGCACCTTTTAGGACCCTAATGTCATATGAAATTTGTATTTTACAAAAAGTTAATCATCTTATGCTTTTCATTATAGTATTTGGACATTCTAGCATCGTTTTCGGGGTTTTAAGGCCTAGAAAGGGTTCCCGGGAGTGGTACAAGGCCATGAATGATTTACGGGAGGGTCCATGAGCTCACTCCCTTGGAGTTTATGGACCAAAGGCCATCCTTTGGGAGTTTACCGCCGTAAGCCCCCTAGGCTTGGCCGTAAACTCTTGTGACACTCCAAAATGTATGATTAGGGCCTTATTTCACTTCCTTAATTTAATGGTATGTGTCTTGGACTAATAGGGAAAGATTAAACATCATAATTTGTGACATTTTTGGGGAGTTTACGGCCAAGACTTGTTCTTGGGCCATAAACTCCAATAAATCCTTCAAGATGTATGTTTTAATGGTACAACATGGTCTCATACACCTTAGATAAATCCTAGAAGGCCCTATAATGAGTTTTGGGGCAATTTGGCATGCACTTTTGGGGAGTTTACGGCCCAAGAACATCCTTGGCCGTAAACTCTTCATTTTGTTCCCAAATGTGAAGTTTAATGGTACAACACACTTCCAAAGACCTTAGCTAAATTCCTTACAAGCACTAGAGTAGTTTAGGGACTTGTTTGACACCAATTTTTGGGTGTTTACGGCCCAAGCTTAAGCTAGGCCGTAAACTCCTCATTTTGTCCTCAAATGGAGTTGTTTGATGCATTTAAGTGTTCCTTGGAGTCAAGTCCAATTTACCAAACATCTTAGAAGAGTTTTTGGGGCTTTAAACATAGATTTATGGTGGTGCTTGAGGTGTTTACGGCCTAAGCACAAGCTTGGGCCGTAAACTCCTTTTTATATATCAAATCCTTGTGTTTTAGTGTCCAAACTCTTCTAGATATATGCCTTAATTAGTATACTAGCTTAGAAGAAGGAAAAACTTGATCTTTGGCATGATTTTGGGGGTTTACGGCCTAAGGAGCTTCTTAGGCCGTAAACTCCTTTATGGTCCTTGATTTCTATGATTTTTGGCCCCTAAATTCAATGAAGCATGACTAGATTAAGATAGAGGATGAGTACTTACGTTTGGAAGTCGGAAATTAGCGGAATCGGGGCCGATTTCGAGTCTAGAGAGAGAAAGTAGAGAGAGAAAGTGGGTGTGTGGTAAAAGAGTGTTCAAATGTTGTGTACACCCATTTCATATGTCTCGGGTATCGCACCCGATACACGGCTACCCGATGTTTAAAGTTAACTGGGTTAAAACTTTTTACCCGGGTGAAGTGGTTGAAAAAGTAATACAACTCTATTAGGTTAAACGGGGTTAACACGTATGAGTTATATTTTTTATGATGATATTAAGACATGCATATAACTAGATATTCGGATATTGACGATTCGAAAAATTACATATAATAACGTATAGTGACGCATTCCGTTAGTGAAAATGGGATTTGTAACGGGAATAGATTTGGGGTTGTCACACAAAGTCGTGCCTTCAGGATTAATAATCGTCCACCTACCAGCCGACGACTTTATTTCCTTGAGCGGGGACATTCAGATAACCAAATGTTGCATGTTAGAATTTTTTTTTCATTTTGTACAACTAATTATCCAACACTTTTTGTAATATAAAATAAGGGATGTGTGTTACCTCAGAGAGCAACCATCTAGAGCCAATACCATGTAAACTTGACCAAAATTCTCAATTCATCTCAATACCTTTTAAAAGTCTATTCCCCAAAAATACCACTTCCATGTTCTTTCCTCACAATTTCCAAAATTCATTATCACTATCCAGATAACCGTCCAATAGTAATGGTCTTTTTCTACATTATTAGACTTCTGCGGTTATTTCGTTTTTTTGTTCTTCAATGGTTCCATCGACAGAACCTACAAAATCAATATGTTAACTAATTTGGAACGATTATATACTATATAAATAGAAATTACTTAATTTTATACCTTTGTGTAAGGCTCCCTACAAAATTTTGATTTCATTTTTAACCGCCCTTTTAACGGTGTAACTGTGTTATCCTCAACTTCAACAACAGGCGGTGGCGTCTGCACATACGTATGGCCTGTCTCGAGATCCAAACCATGAAAAAAAATGCTTCCCCCGCATCCACATTTTCCATATCGTTCACACCAAATTGTTTATCTTTTTCCCATTTATCCATTCTCTTCCCAAAGTGCTCGATTGTGGAATTCAATTGAGTAACAACGCCAAATAACTTATCTATTTTACTGTCTTCTGGAGGTTTGTGGTATGTTTACTGAAAATGAGAGGCTGATGAGTTATTTGCTCCCCAAAAATGAGAGCCTGAGGTGTAGTCTGCTCCCTGAAACTGAGACGGGTGAGGTGATGCAAACCGCTGCTTAGGAAGACTCTGTTGTTGCGGTGATGGAGACCGCTCCTTAGGAGGACTCTGTTGTTGCTGTGGCGACTGCACTTTGTCTAGATTCCAATTCATATAGCGCACAAAGAATGACAAATGGATCTCAACAGGAGTTGGTTCAAAAACACGTGAGATGTTATTTTCCTGCAAAATTAAAAAAAAATAAATTTAAGCATATAAAATTGTTATAATTTTTAACTATAAATAATAAATGTAAGGAATGTATAACTATACCACTGAAACGTCTGATACATGTAAACATTGCTCGAGAGATAATTGTGTTTTCATTCTCCATGCCCTCATTCTTGGAATTTCATTTTCTGTGTGATGCGCAAACCTCAAAGTTTCTAGAAATGTCTCCAAAATCCATACCTAGTATTATGAGAAAATATTATGCTTTGTCCAAACTTATAAGCACTTAAAAAGATATATGTAATTGCACCTAAAACTAAACTTAAACTAAAGCTGAAAACCGGTCACCGTATACTTCATCATCTTCGTGTAACCCACACTCTCATTATCTCGTAAATATCTATAGATTTTACCAAACCATAATCGTAATTGTGTTTCACTATACCTCCACAAATACGTACCATACGCAAACATGTCGTACTCATTATAATTAATATAAAGCATCAAGTATTTATAAATAAATAATAAATAATAAATTTAACACATGTTCCAATTATATTGACTATCGGCTAGCTCATACACTGCCGGCAGAATGCATGTATTGTCGTCTCAACCTATGAGACCCCTCAATAGAAACATCATTTGCATAACCATTACCGCATCCTCATCGCTACATGTCGAGAATGCTGGCCCTTTTATGTAGTCTTTTAAATCTTTCAGCCGTAAATCTTCATCTCTCACATTAGGGAACAACTGAGTCATTAATGTTGAACTTGTGCTGACTTTTGTATTTATTTTATCAACATACGGTCCAAATCTCAAACCTCTAATCAAATAAAATTTTGTTTCACCATATTCAACCACCCTGCTTTGAAATGGGAACCGAAACTTCCTAGCCTTAGCTACCTCAAAATCACGAACCTCATGCAACATCAACAAATGACAGAGCATCAGGTCACCATTTAGGATGGGCATACCAATGAAGATCCCAAAAGCTGTCTCTTAAAATAATTCAACTCGCCTACAATTTAGTTTTGTAATGTACTTTTTCAACACAGTCCCCAACGCCACTTTAGAAGTACATTTCGCAGCCCATCCACGCAAACTATGCTACAAAAGATTAAACATATATGCCAAAATTTAAAAAATAATACTGAAAAGTAACTTTAAATAGCATTGTACTTTTATTTTTATAGCATTGTAAATATATATTATTTTTTTAACAATTTTATGCAACAAAAATAATGTTTTTATTCTATAACTTTTCATACAATGGTCTATGTGACTAATTATATTTCAAAATAAATTGTCTCTTTTTTAAAAACAAATTTATAGAATTTTACAGAAATGGTCACATATATATTATAAAATTTACATAAATAGTCTATTTTAAAAATAATTATAGAGATTTTCAATGTTTTTTTTTAAATTACAGAAATAATTGAAAATCGATTTTAATATTAATTTTCATATAATAAACATAAAATGATCTTAGTATTCAATGGTCTATTTTAAGAGATAATAATCCATTTTAAGTGATAAAAGTTATACAAAATCGAATATATATATATATATATATATATATATATATATATATATATATATATATATATATATATACATACATACATACATACATACATATAGTTCTGCAAAGGGGGTTATCGTTCCGTGGAGGGCTCCTCTGTGGATCTGTTCTTGAGCAGAGGGACTCTGCGGATCTGTTCATGATGAAAAACAGTGGAAAAATCGATTTCATATTTCTTCGATTCCAGTCCTTAGACCCTAACAAACATGCATGTTTATATATAACGCTTAACCTATCAATTCTAATTCATATAATCAATTTCTAGTTTCGAAGTTATACAAATATTAGGAAAAAAATTGAAATATTACTTGAGTTCCATATCCATCGGATAACACATCGGAGTGTAGTTGCTCCACGAATCGAGCTCGCCGCGAAATTTTTGTGTCCTTTACATTCAAGAATCGACGTCGCAGCTTCCTTCCGCGGCTTCCTTCCACGAAACGACTTCCTAAACCCTAAACCATAGCCTCCTACTGCGTTCGAGTAAGGAGGAATAACAGATCCGCAGAGCAATAAAGAATCAGCAGAACAAATAAAAGATCCGCAGAGACGCCTCTGTAGATCCTTAAAACCCTGGAAAAAATGTCGTTTAGCGATGCCACCTCATTTTTGTAGAGTTGTTCCTGTTCTTCAGAGGATTTATCCGATCCGCAGAGCACCCTCTGCGGATCCTATGGTCATTCTACAAAACTTCGATTTTCATGGTTAAATTATTCAAACACCCCCCTATAAATGGTTATTTTATGAATTTTCTCTATTAATTTTTTGAAGCAAATATAAGACATAATATAAAATACAAGTATTTTCTTATGACTTTTTTAGAAATGTCTTTATATTTTGAAAAAAGAAATCAATTTGTGATCTTTAATATAAAGCATTGGTACTTTAATCAATCAATTACTTTTTTTAATAAAAAACACTACATTAATCTATGTCAAATATAGTTCAATACATATCAATTGAAGGCAAACGCGCAACAAGCTGTGCCGTTAGCCCTTTCTGGATGGCAAAACCAATTCTTTTGAAAACAAGTTTTGTAGATCTATGAGATATGACATTAGAATGCATGACGCATTGTACTCAGTTGAGGGACTCCACCGCCTCTGTTGCGAGAAAACCAAATGTATCGAATGCAAAAGGGACAAACACATGTTGATTTTCTATACATGCATTCTCGTGCTTTAACACTTTGCATGCAACGACTTTCAAAGCGGCATGCCCTACTGTGAAACCCCCGCTACCCAAACCAACAAGAGGAGAGACCCCAGTAAGATCCACGCACGCATGCTTCCCTCCTATCCATCCAAAGACCAAAATGCCAGTCGGTCTAAGTGTGGACCTTCAATCCTGCAAGTCCGTCAAAAAGTTCACTGACGCTTCTTTCTTCGCAAAAATACCAGCACGCCGAAAAGCATCAAAGAGAACATCCCGAACCACATCATGTATATACTTGAGATCTCTACAATGAACCGCATGTTCCCTAAAGGTATCCAAACATGTCTTGCGGCAACCTGGGCATATCTCATCAATTGGGAATAGGAGAATCATGAGGCAGTAACGAAGGATAGTTTGGTACTCCACAGGAGACATATACTGGCCAAGACCATCAATAGGGATAGTTAGCAGAAAATCTTGAGCATGAGGTGCCTGCAGACACTTAAAAACTGCTTTCTGTCTGACAGTCATGTTGAAGTCGACTTCCATATCTTTGACGATTTTGCTAAAAAGGGCACACACCAATGCTTTTTGGGATTTAGGGGGGGGGGGTGTCCTTATTAGTGAAACCGCTACAGTCAAATTCTGGAATCGTATCGTGAAGATGAGTCATAGCACATAGGTAATCCGAGTCCATACCACATACGCCACTGTCACGTACGATGTGGTCTTGTAATGCCTAAGATTGGGCCCTCGAGGCTACAAATGTGTAAGAGGAAACCTCGTATTTCGGGTACAAACCCAAACCACTGAAACGAATATGTAAGGAAGCCAACCACCGCTGAATGTCTCCAAAGAAGGGGCCTCCACCTACCACCATATCCTTGATAGACCTGTGCAATCCTTTGTCAAAGAACAAAGCTGCCTCTTCTATGTGTACCGGCTGTCATGTCCTTAAACTAAAGAAAGGTTTTGCAATACTCATACATGAACGAAGCGAAAGGAGCTCACCCTACGGGTCACATACTTATGGAAGAAGGCCCATTAAATCAACAACATTGACCGCTCTTTTCATGGTTAGCCTGCTAATAAACCTTGCGTCTCTGCTAACAACCCCCAAGGAGATTCACCCCCAAAGAAGGTCTCACTATAGCCGTTGGGAATAAATCGGCACGAAGCTTCCTAGCATCACAGGAGTGCCAAAAAATCTCCGTTTTCTTGATGTTCAACTCAAGACCTAATCCTAGACCATGCAACCGAATAATGTTTAACACTCTATCCGCCTCCTCTGAATCCCCAATGACAGTCCCATCATCTAGTTACCATGAATGGAGAAGGAGCTTACAATTATGTCTAATCTTGTGCACAAGCAGGTGCAAAACGAGGGCAAAAAGAAGAGGGCCCAAGGGGTCGCCTTGCCACACCCAAGTGGCAGACTATATATATTGGTCTCCGATACAAAGTCTTGTTGCTTGCCCGTACAAGAAATTCACCCACAAAGAAATGGAAGGGCACATCTTCATAACCTCGTGTAACAATGTTGATCTATCCCCCAGGTAAAAGGCATTCGAGAAATCCACAGTCAGCATTACAAGAGACCCATCAACTTGGTGTTCACTCAACACCCTATTGGCACTTTGTAACACATCCTCAGCACCGCCGGACACACCAACCCAAACTGAAAATCATTAAGGTACTTAGCCATTTCTTTACCCACACCTTTCATGGCAACCTTGGAAACCAGACGTCTCCATATAGTGTCTACTGTAATTGGACGGATCCCATTGTCAGGTTTAAGCAGATGCGTGAGAGGAGTGGACGTAACAAACTCTGCCAAAATGGTTGGACATCTTCTCGCTAACCATAAATTAACCACTGAAGTGATAGCACGTATGAGATCTGTGGCAATAGCAGACCCTTCTTTACAAAGGGCATCTAGTAAGTGTTGAGCCCTCAAGTCATCTCTCCCACAAGAAGTTCCTTTAAGGAAAGATTTGATGTAACTAAATACACAGTCAGAGTCTGCTACAAGGGGAGGTTCAGAATTTATGGGGCTCGACATGGATGGGGGTGGCCTAAAAGGGTGTTTGTCCTCCAAAGCTTTAATAGTATCGCCATTAAATGGTGCAACACCCAATGAGCATAACACTTTCATTGTTGCGGTAAAATGACCATCTGCAACCCTACGGAGACACTGTCTGATGTTGGTGTTACTTGATGTAGACTCCTTCTGAAGGATGCCTCCACCCTGTCTCTTGGCCCCAACCTTGAGATTGTATAACATATTTTGTACTAACATCTAGATACCATCCTCTTTCCCCCATGTATCCTAGGACTTCAAGATGGAGCTTTGCTGAAAGGATTTTCTATTCCCAGACCTGCATTCTTGTCTATTTTTGGCTCTAACACCTGCAGTGTGCAGCGAGGAAGAAGTAACAAACAAATCCATGCCTTAACTGAGCCAGGTTGGGCAATCACCTTGTAAAGAGCAGTTTTCAAAGCTTGAGAGAAAGCAAGGCGACAACTATGAGGGATACTCTTGACAGTAGTGATAGGCTCTTTAAAAACACGATCAAGGAGCCCAACATTAAAAACCAAAACTCCAAGAGTATTTACCACCGACTCTTTAGTAGATGGCTTTAGAATACCGACAATGTAATGACTCGAGCCGCCAGCCCCTGTAACAAACCTCGCACGACCATCCGGGTGATGAGAATAACGGCTAAGAGCTTGTAAAGTCATACACTTCCCACACATCCATTGAAAAACGGCCTTCAAAGTTTCTTCCATTGCCATAAATAAACCAACATCACTAGAAAGAGCTTCACATAAAATACATTGATGATCTTCAGTAGGCAAACGATGCCTTTTGATGTGTGAAATCATACGGCCAATCCCCTTATTTCCCACTTCACCATTTGGACAACAAGGGAAGCTTCTGAACAGGCACAGACAAATATCACTCGAACTTGTGGAAGAAGAAGGCATACAAGAGAACAAGCCTCGGGATGAAGCTAAAATTATGAAGCAATATTTAACAAGGAAGAGAAGGAAACGGCATACCAACACACTGTTGGTGTGCACAAGAAGCATCCAAACTAAGCAAACCACATTATTTTGAACAATAAGGCTGCAACACGAGAAAAATTAGTTTGGACATTTTATCGAACACTTGGTGGGCAACAAAAATAGCTTTTTAGAATTTCATCTTCTTCCATTGAAACATCAACCCAAAATCTCTAATTTAATGTTGAGTTTGATTTTTGATGATGAAAAACTTTATTGCAATCCAATGTGATACTCCCGTGAAAATCCAGTGGATTTCGGAAGCTTTTAATATAAACTAGATAAATTATCAAATAAGTTTACATTGCATATATAAAACGATGGAAGAAAAAAAAACAAAACAAATGTTATATTTACTAATTTCTGAAAAAACAAAAGTTTGGTAAAGTTGAACCAGTGAATTGCAAGTTATGTGCCGTCAATTGTAAACTAACGGACTATGCTATGTGCTACTGTGCTACAACTTTTAGTTTCTATTTCCTAGGAAGTATAAGATTGTTCAAAATTCAAGATGTGTGCTTGTACATCGCTATTAATATATTTCAAAAAATTCAAGATTGTTAAAACATATATATCGCTATTAATATATTTCAAAAAATTCAAGATTGTTAAAAGATTTCATGTATTTGGTGTCAGCGACAACCACATGTGCCCATATTATTTTTTCAGACATGTTCGTTTAAAAAATATCATATGTTCTCTAACTTAAAAATTATATTTATAAGTTTAAATCTATAAGCTAGTAGATCTATAAGTTAGTGCTTCTTTCAAAGTTTATTTACATAAATATATATAGCTTAAACTTTATATATCATTCAAAATTTAATAAAGTAGTTGACGACTCTCATTCACATTACTTAGTTGATTTTGTTGAATCATTTCATCAAACAACTTGTGTACATCATATAAATTTATAGTTTAATAAAGCATTTCACGACTCTAATTTATAGTTTAATAAAATTGTCAATGAATCTTAATTATAGTATTCACAACTTAAAAATATATTTGATTTTGTTGAAGCATTTCATAAAACAACTTGTATGCACCAAACATTTAGGATTTATAAGCACCATACAAATTAGATCTGAAGTAGATGTAATGTGACAAAGAGAAATAGAAAATATAGGCGAGGAGGAGAAGGCGACGGTGGAACGAATCACAATCAACCATTGGGAAATACACCACATCTCTAGATCTAACTTGCAAGTGCACAAATACGTCAAATCTAATGCATATCTTGTGGTGTTTTCACCATAGACTATAAAGAAAAGTTTAGATCTGGAGCAAATAAAACTTACTTATGTCCTTGTTTTAGATCTATACGTCATCGGAAAAGCAAGACATCGACAATTTGATTCTGAGTAGTGGTTTCTAGATCCAAATATGATGTATGTTGTAGGTTCCATATAGGATACTCGTCGGAGCAGATCAAAAGCAACAACGTTATCTAGTGGTCTTACGTTAGTGTTTGACGGGAGGAGAAAACAATGGTGGTTACATAAGATGAAGATGATGAAATATGTAAAATGGTGTTGGGATCAAGCAGTGATGATGGTTTGACTGTGGTTTAACGCCGACAGTCCAATAACAAATCCAAGCGCTGGAGGTTAGTGGTGGAAAGTTGTCGGAGGGTGGTGGTGGACTAGAATGGGACAACATATGAACAAATCTAAACTAGGTATGACGGATAGGAGGCGATGGTGGGGATGGTTACCAAAGATGTTTGGAGCTGGTCAATGATGGTTGTAGGATGAGGCGACGGTTGTCCAACGGTAGGAGCATCGGATGTATGATGGTGGTGGTCGGTGACAACTGATGGAAATGATGGTGGAAATTGTTGTGTGTTCTTCAAGTTTAGTGAGAGTGGTTGAGAGAGTTTTAGAGGTTCTAAAAGTATCAATTTTTTTTTTGTTTTTAGAAAATATGAGTGAAATGAAAGTAATAGATTTAGATTTTAGAATAAGTTTCTTAAAAAGACCATTATATTAAAAAAAGACAAAAACAAGTGAAAAATAAGTGGTTCTTAGGGTTCCTAACTTTTGGTTCTTATTTGGTGGTTATATATATATATATATATATATATATATATATATATATATATATATATATATATATATATATTAACCTAGCTCTTTCTCTCTCTCTCTCTCTCTTATATATATATGTATATATATATATATATATATATATATATATATATATATATATATATATATATAGAGAGAGAGAGAGAGAGAGAGAGAAAGAGCTAGGTTAATATATATATATATATATATATATATATATATATATATATATATATATATATATATATATATATATATATATAGAGAGAGAGAGAGAGAGAGAGAGAGAGAAAGAGCTAGGTTAAAATGTGGATGAAATCTATTGTGCGGACGTGTGTGGAGAGTGTTATTCTATGAATATAAATAAGAGAATAAGTTGTTTGGTAGTGTGAATACATTCAACCTCACACAACTATGATCATTATCTTGCATTCTTACTAATTCTTATTCATTTTTGTTCTCATTTATCATTTTTCACTATTTTTCATTATTACAGAATACGATTATCAATAACACATTCTGACAGAATGAGAGTCATAAAAAAAAGTCTATAATACTCTTATAGATGATTTAATTAGTGAGAATGTGTGATAATGATAATAGTTATGAGAGGTTGAACATATTCAAATTACCAAACAAAATATTTTCTTAGGCAGTCTCACATAATAGCCTTGTGCACACGTCCGCACAATATATGTTCATCTACATTTGAACCTAACCCTATATATACATAGCCATCTAATAAACCTAACAAACCTCCTATAGTTTGAATATGAGGTTCTTAAATATTCAAACTATCTCTGAAATCAAGGAACAACTATGTTGGTAGACTATTTGTGAAAATATCAACATACTGATAAGCGGATGGAACATGTAAAACACATGATTGACCAATTGCAACACACTCACTAAAAATGTAAGTTTATTTCCACATTCATGGTTTTGTGGTGCTCAACCGAGTTAGATGCTAAGTACATGGCATCGAAATTATCACAAAAGATAACAAAATTGCGTGATAACATGTAATATAACTCGAGAAGAAGATTCTTGAGCCAAACAGTTTAAGCAACAAAATTGGCTACCCACGGTACTCGGCTTCGATGCTAAAGCGAAAGACGACATGTCATTTTAGACACATGTGACGAGATTATCTCCAACATAGACGCATAACCCAAAAGTGGACCAACGTTTAGTAGGACAACCAACCCAATCAACATTAGAGTAGGAAACCAGATGATTGATGGCTAAAGGAAGAATATGAGGACCATGCATCAAGGTACCCTTAAGGTATTGTAAAATACGTTTAAGAGATAGAAAATGTGGAACACAAAGGTCATGCCTAAATAGACAGGCCTGCTAAACAATATAAGTAATATCAAACGGGTAAAAGTCAGATATTGTAGGGCTCTTGTATGGCTTCAATATAAAGTTGAATAAAAAACCAACTCATTGTCGACGGAGAGCTTAGTTTTTTTATTAGTTAGAGTGTTGTAGGGATTACATGTAACCATATCAACACATGCAAGAATCTCCTAAGTAAAAGCAATTTTAGAGTGAGATGGATATGGGGCATTGCTAGATGCAGTAATGGCAAGGAAAAAGTACAGAGGCCCCATATCAGACATTGAAATTTGGAGGATAACTGAGAAATGACTTTTTAGATAAGAGAAGAGTAAGAGGAAATGAGGATTATACCATCTACATAGAGAGAAATATGTAGATAGTATCAGACCCACAATGAAAGATGATGAAAGAGTTATCATGCTAAGAAATACTGATATTGCCATATTTATACATATTTTAGGCAATATTTATTTACATTTTTATTGATATTTTGGTTCTTTGCATAGAATAATGGTACTTATAAGGATAAATTGTTATTTGTAGCCAAAGTGAAATATTTTCGAAGAAAGGGACCAAAAGTGACAATACTTGGAACATTGGAGACTTGGAATACAAAAGTTGAAGAAATCTACGCAACTTACCAAAGTCACGGCGTGGACTAGAAGGCCACGACGTGGCACAAGTCTTCCAGAAGATAAGTACACGCGAAGTAAAATCCTTGCCCGATACGGATTCTTCACAAACCATGTCGTGAAACATCAAGTCACGATGTGAAAAGGGAAAAATCAGATAATTTAAATACCCTTGTCCATTACGACTTTAGAGACTTTTGGCTGGAAAAAAAGGTTTACAGAAGACGAATTTAGCAGAGGAGAAGACCTGGAAAAAGGTTTTCAACACCAAAGGAGTGAGAGGTCATAATTAAGTTTATTTGTTTGATACTTGAACATGTCTTGTTATTTGATTTGTATTTGTTTTTTAGTTGCTATGAGCAACTGAATCTAGCTACTCTTGTTTAGCTAGATGAAGCTTTTGACTTTTAGATTATCTTATTGATAATGGATTTCCTTAGTTGGTAAATTCCTTGTGTTTGATTTGTTACCACCTAGCATGTTAACATTTGTTTCCTGAGTTACTTGAATTCATCTTCTGTGTAGCTTAGTGACCATTAAACTGCAAAAACTTGTTTACCTAGTGATTTGATGAACATTGAATTGCTAGAGATAGGATCGACCAAAATTCTAGATGGTAATTGAAGTAAATACATTTAGCTGTGCTAGAGAACATAAATTATGACCATAATTGTGTTTGCATAATGAATCTTACATATCAATTTCATAATCATAACTAATTCTGTGTTTGATTGTGTGGCCATGCATAGTTTTACATGAATGAGTTAATTATTGGTAAATTTAGACCTAAATTACTAATATAATATAAATTAGACAACCAACTTTGATAATCCATAATTGATAACTAACCATAAAGAAGAAGTGGATTCGAACTAAACAAGAGTGTTTTTAGTTATTGATTAAATTTGAGTTAAGTTCGTCTGATCTTGCAAAATCAGATAAAACCCTTTTAGCTTGTTAATAGTTATGTTAATTTAGTAGTAAATAGATTAATTAGTAACTCCGTTCCCTGTGATCGACACCCGACTTACCAAACTATTCTATAAATCGACTAGGTACACTGCCTATGTTCATTTTAGTTAGTTGAGTTAGTTAGGTTATAAATTATAAAATTAGTGGGTACTTCTGTGCACATCAAATACTAAAAGGGATATGGATCTAACGAAGTATTAGTACCAGGCTCGAAGAGATTGCTTAAGACCATAAAGTGCCTTTTGCAGACAGAAACACATGAGCGAGACACTAAGGATCAACCTCCATATAGATGGTTTCAAAAAGGTCATCACGAAGAAAGACATTTTTTACTTTAATTGATGGATATGCCAGTTTTTAGACATGGAATGTTGAGAATGGTACAAATGGCCGTTGGTTTGACAACATAATTGAAGGTGTCCTCAAAGTCCAATCTTGGTTACTGGGAGAATCTTGTGCAATTAGACAAACTTTATAGAGATTAAGGCGACTAGTACTATTAAATTTATGGTGATATAGCCAACAAAAACCAACTATGTTAATCATTGGAGGTGTAGGAGAAAGATCTCATATGTACTTAGATTATAAAGCAAACATTTAGGTATCCATATCAGAACGCCAATAAGGATCACACATAGATTATGTCACAGATCCAGAGATAGGTAAGACATCAGAGTCATTTAGAGATTGAAAAATACTTGGGCTTAAGGGATCCGATGCGATATGGTGACTATGTTAGATTAGTGTCTAAGTCCATAACTATAATTGGTATATACTTGACCTGACTCGCCGAGTCTCCTTGGCCGACTCGCCGAGTCGGTCACTTACTCCTCGACCCAAATCCCGCTCGGACTCGCCGAGTTCCTCCTTGGACTCGGCGAGTCGACCCTTAAGCTTAGGGTTTCCTTTCCTTTCTTGGCCTTCCTGACTTTGGGTGTTACAGTTGCATGGCATCAGAACATTTGGGTAGACCTTTTAATGAGAAGAAGATATTTGTGACATATTAATATATTATAAGTTGTAATATATTATTATGAAATCATATTTAATTAGTATTGATCAAGAATTAATTTGGAATTAATTTAGTGATCAAAAAGAGACTAATTAAATATATAGGGATTGATTGTGTAAATCCTTGATTCTTATATATGTGGGCTTGTGATCCATGATTCCTTATGTTGGGTTTAACCCATGTGGTGACCCATGGATACTCCATGGAGGTTAAAACCCATGGAGCATAAGGAATGGGTAAAGTCATGGGTTACATGGTGTAACCCTAATAGCCACACTATATAAAGACCCCATTGGTTGGTGAAATTGGTACGAGTGCATAATATGGAGGGCAAGCCAATTTCTATGAACTCATATCTTCTCTCATGGTTATTCCAAATATTCATGGTGTTGTGTGAACCATTTGAGGTGTCACATTTGGCGCACTAGGCTCTTGACCTCCATGGAATCAAGCACCAACAAAGAGGTATGTAATTCTAGTAGTTTTTATATTACTTGTACTTCATAATATACTAGTTAGGATAATACCTTGGAAAATTGATATTTGTATGTATAATAGAGAAAACACAGATCCAAGGTATTTAGGGTTGCATGTACACCATAGGAGTGGTAGAATGCTCAAAACCCAACAGTGGTATTAGAGCCTATGCTCAGTGGCGGAGCTAGGACCAAAGTAAAGGAGTATCCTAATTTTATATGTAAAGTAAAGGAGTATCCCAACTTTATATGTAGGGTAATCCAATTTTTTTTCCAGGGTACTTGGCTTTCTCCGGTTCCGTTTCGGTTTTAAACCCAAATCTTAATCGAATCCTTAGCTAACCTCAAGTATTGTTATATAAACATGAAGTTGAAGTATATTTTGATACTTGAATTGATGCGAGATTCAAAGTAGACATCACATGAAGTATGAGGATAGTAGGCTTATTTAGTAGACAAAAATGGTTGAGTTGACATATGTTTGATGATGTGGTATAAAATAGCTGGGAAAATAAAAAAATAGACAAAAGATATGTAAGAAGAAAGAATTGAACCTGAGAGCATTACTTAAATAAACCAACACCTTAACCAATAGCTCTCATATTTCTTTTGTGTTATAACTGAAGGGATGCGTATCTATACATTATATCGAAAAAAGTTAAAAGATTCGTAAACAAAAATTACACTACCGAAAAAATTTTGTGGGGTATCCCGGGCTACCCCGGGTTCCCCTTGGATCCGCCTATGCCTATGCTTGTTTCACTTATACTTGATGCACGCTGCTTAAAATCAAAGTTTTTTTTGCTGCTGGGACAGTGGACTCGCCGAGTTCACTGATGGACTCGATGAGTCCAAGGCAAAATTCAACCAACTCGACGAGTTGGTTCATGCACTCGACGAGTTGGACCCCTGACAGCATATGTGACAACCCGAAATTTCTGTTCTAAATCAAACCATTGCAATCCAATAGTAGTAGATCAGTTACAGTGAAAATTCAAACTTGTGGAATAAGTTTGGCAGTTTTAGGGTTTTACACCTAAGGAGTTATTAGGAGAGTGGTTGCACTAGGATGTTGTGCAACACTGTAATTCCATTACTCTAGGTCATTAGAATCCATTCCGAGAAAAGAAATATTTTCTGCCAAAAATCTCAGTACTATAAATAGAATTCTGAACCAAAATGGTTCATTAGTTGAATTCCAAATAGAGAAAGGTCAATTTGTCTCTCACGGATCTTCGGGTTTTCGTCCCAGATTGTGAGTCTACTTCCCTAAATGTGTTTTAATACTTGTTATATGCTTTATAACATTGTTTACATGTCCAAAACACAAGATCCGGGAGTTTACCGCCCAAGAACGTTCTTGGGGAGTAAACTCCAAAATCAAGCCTAAAGGCCACATAGTCCCATTTCCGTGTTAGGCATCTATCTAAGGACTTAGTGTATGATCATTAGAGGCTTGAAGCAAATCAAAATCACTTAGTTTGAGGAGTTTACGGCCAAGGAACAACCTCTTGGGCCGTAAACTCCAAGTAAAGGGCACAAATGAGTGCCTTGTGATCCCTAGCCTTAGAACAAACACCTAGAAGCTTTAAACTCATGATTTATGCCATCAAAACCCTTAGAAATCATTTCTATAAGGGAGTTTACGACCAAGAAACTCCTTGGGCCGTAAACTCCAAGTTTTAGGCTCCAAAATGCCTTCAAACTCTTCCTAAGGCTTAGTATTCATTTTTGGCATGTACCTTAATGTGTTTAGGACCTAGATAACACATGAAAAGCATAAGTGTTGGAGAGTTTACGGCCAAGAGTATTTCTTGGGCCGTAAACTCCTTAAATGGGGTCAAAGGACACCCTAGACACTTCCATAGGCCAAGAAACTTTTAGGGCAAGTACCTAGATGAGATATGGACTAGTTAAAATTCTTAGGACCTCATGTGTGAGGGAGTTTACGGCCCAAAGAGTTCTATGGCCGTAAACTCCATCAAATGGTCCCATTTAGTGCCTTAAACCTTCCTTAATCCAAGTATTGAATCCTAGACTTGTTCCTAGAAATATTAGAGACTTGAAAGGACAATAAGAACCCTCCCAAGGGAGTTTACGACCGTAAACTCCAAGGGAAAAGGGTATTTGGGCCGTAAACTCCCCTTAGGAGTCAATATGGTACCTTAAACTCTTGTCTAGCCTTGAAGCATTTCCCCTCTAAAGTTGTAGTACTTCTATGCACCATTTCATGGCTTGTTTGAGAGTTTACGGCCAGGAGCCTACTCCCCTGGGCCGTAAACTCTAATGAATATGGTCTTTTGACCATAAATTTCCATTAGGGGCATTGCACTTCGTTGTTGCAACCCATTAGCTTCCTAGCACTTGACCAAAAGTGTTGTCCTCGCGCTTAAATGTTTATACTTGTATAATTAGTGATTTAGTCTCTAATTATTTATATACATATGTCTTCATATGTAATTAGGATCATTGTGTGTGTCTAAGTCTCCACTTGACACCAAGCACTTGTCCGATCCTTGCGTACGATAACAGCCATTCAATTCCAGTCACATACTGCAGGTGAGTTCATACCCCTTAACTAATGTTTTAAACTATTTCAAATGTTTTATGGGGGGGATACAAGTAGAATCATGCTACTTATTATGTCAATCACATGTGATTTGTAAGTAGGACATTATTACTTATTACATCAATCACATGTGATTAATATACAACATTCAAAAGATTTGGCTACTCATTAGCCGTTTTACCAAACAGTTTCCTTCAAATGATTTTTATAAACATTTTATATGTTTTCAAACTACTTCTTACACTGTACTTCTTACTCTGTTTATCATACTTCAAACTTATTTACAACTGTGTTTCAAACAAATGTTCCTTTATACTCAAAACTGTTTTATTATACTTATGCCTTCAAATTGTTTTATAGATTGACATCAAGTCGATCTTCTCTTAAAATAATATTTATGTTTCAATTGTTTTACAAAACTTACTTATGCTTTTATTTTATTATAAATTGCATGCCTCTATATGTATAGTTATATAAGAAATGTTTAAAAGACATAGGAAGACTATCCACCCTATTTCCTTTTCGCGCCTTGAGATGTGGTCTGGTGGGACATTGGGTATTCGTCCGAAAGTCGTTTAAAGATTTGTTATATATCATGTGTACGTATATAGTCAAAAAAGGTCCTTCCAGTTCATCCTATGCCCTTGGGTAGCAAGGGTATACATCCACGTCAATACGTACCACTTATTTTAGTAGTAAGCTACCATATGGGTAGTTCAGGAAGATACTAGAACCACTACTAGAACGCGATATCATACAATGAGTCAGTTCATTCATGAGTCAATACTTTCTAGAACATTACTGTACATTACATATACATCTATACTAGGACGAGAACGTATACAAGAATACTAGAACGTTTACATTACTATACTTGCTAGATAGAGAGAGCACACTTTACAGCTAGCACACTTAGAACATTATAGTACAATTACATGATCACAATTACATGAGTACAATTACATGATCACACTTACATGAGTACAATTACATGATCACACTTACATGAGTACAATTACATGATCACACTTACATGAGTACGCTTACATATACGAGAATACGTTGATTATGGTGATTTAAATCGGAGCATGACTTAAAACCTCATGACTTGAGTTGCGGCCAGAGTCTCTTGAAGGGGGAGCGTTGAGTTTGCGTATAGATTCTATAATGGATTGACTATCCTACGCCTTGCTGCTAGCTACAGCGGGACCTGCAGGTCTGCGGGTGCCAAACGTCATACCTTAATTTCGACCATTCTTATGTCGATGAAGCCAGTCCTTAGTATGAGTTTGTGTATAGATCTATGCTGGATTGACAATCCTACACCTTGCTGCTAGCTACAGCCGGACCTGCAGGTCTGCGGGTGCCAAACGTCATTTCTTTATTACGACCATTCATTATGTCGTTGTTATTAGTCGATAGTATGGCGCAATTTATCACGTAATGCCTTTGCCAAGATCCGGCCTGAGGTAGTTAGTACGGTAGTAGTCCTTTTAGAACTACGTTTAGTACTACGTTAATTTTTCCAGTACATATTTTAGTGATAATCTCACTTAAACAAAGTTGTACAAACTATATTTTTGGATAATGATAGTTATACTTTGGAAAAATAGTTACTCTTACAAGAGACATACACACACAGAACAGTTAAGTCTTGGTAGAAGACTCCTTTTGTTACTAATAGGAATCATAGGGATTTCTAGGGATTTTCAAACATTTACAGTTGAGCTACAAACATTTTCATACTTATACTAGCTTTCTTTCAAAGCAATGTCAAGTCTTAGAAATTATAAGTTTTCACAAATTAAGACACATTAATACTTATGATCTCACCAGCTTTATAGCTGATACTCGCTTTCAAAATTACTTGTATCCTCAGGTCATCATAGACAGGTACCGATGCAAGGAGAAAGGAAGATGGAGCTTATTCAAGACTTATCTTTCATTTTGATTTATGCTTTAGTGTATATCAAGATTTGACAGAATACAATTGTATAATAATTATTTTATTAATGCAATGGATGATGTTGTTGCTTGTTTACTACTTTACATTGTTGTTGATATTATACATGACGTCCTCCGCCCCAGAACATTTCCGCCGTTCTTGGTTTTGGGGTGTGACAGCATATCTTCGAGTTTTGGCGCTGGAATTGGTCTAGAATCATTACATTTGACTGTTTTGGGCTTATAAAACCTGTTTTTAATGTAGTAATGATTATGTTAAACCAATTTCAATACTATAATAAAAGTTTCAAGTTTATATATGTTTATGTAATTCTTGAAAAATTGTTGATTATGAATGTTCATGCTTGTGAGTTTTAGTTAGATCATAGGAATTATGTGCAAATTGTTTTGTTAGTATAATTCTTGATCTTAATGAAATTGTATGGACTCCACAACTAGTCCTCAAGTTATGGATTACCAAAAGTTTTTTGGGTTACCTTGTTTATGAGTTAATTTAGATTAATAAAAAAAATTATGTGTTAGTTGTTTTCAATCCATATTGATCTAAAAGAAGTTCATAAAATATGTTTTTGTAACTTGTCTTCAAGTTATATGAAAAGTCATATTTATGAATCTTAAAACTTGTAAAAGTGTCATAGGTTACACAAAAATGAAGAGTCTTTTTCATTAAATAGTATTATGACTCCATAACTTGTCCTCAAGTTATGGATGTTAAAAAGTCACTTCTTTAAAAGATGTTATTAAAGAATAAGGAGTTACATAAAATGAAGAGTCTCCATTTTAATGTACATTAAACTCATAAGTTATGAAATGAAAAGTCTTGAATAGTTTCAAAACTTGCCCTCAAGTTTTGGAATTTGTAAAGTCTTACATCCTAATACTTTAATTCCAAATTAAAACTTTAGAATTTTAAGAGTTTAAAATTCAACCCTTATACTTTTATAATATTAAGAGTTTAATTATTATATATATATATATATATATATATATATATATATATGTATGTATGTATAAGACAAAGTCAATCTTACCATTAGTAGACCTCATTCACGAAGCCGGTCTATAAGGGGGTATAAGGTTACTGCCTATAAAAAAGGTGGTTTAATGAGTGTCCACTCTCACCCACTGCTTCCTTGACTGGTGGAGGGTCGTTAGCCGAACGGGTAGGAAAGAACTATAATTATCCCTTCATTAAAAGTATAATGATAAATACTAAGTAACTAAACACTTATAAATTCCCAATCCTAGTTACTTAGGAAAATGTGAAAAGGTGATAACCCATGAAATTACACTTTATACCTTACCAAGTCGTTAGTGGAGCGTGTGTGGTTAACCAATACACTAATAAGGACTAGTAAGAGTGGAAAAGGGTAGCTTAACTTTATTATAGATCGGTGGAGCATGTGTGGTTAACCGACACATCGATTAGGTAATATAGTTAAGGGTACCAAGTCAATTTACATGGTTGTTCACATCTTGTTTGTGATCCTCGACATCCCAGTCACAAACTTGAGAGGGCACATTCGAGATTCAAACATGCCATTGAAAGTTCAATGTATATCAAAAGATGTAGGAGTTTCAAATCCAATTAAAATTTAATTATATTTCGTTTTTCATGGTGGAAATTGGTAAATCGTCATTTACCTACCTTCAACTATTTTATAACTCGGATTACGGCATCCCTCTTCCAGTTATAAGTAGGTTGTTGGGTCCTAGCCTTAATATTTCATATTGAGTGTTATATTAAGGACTTTAAATCAACTAACTTGAATTTCTCCCCTATAGATGTCTCCTTCAGACACCTATGGTCTTCCCAAGTCTTTAGGAACAAGCTTCCTAATGAAGATGATATCCCAAATGGCAACCAAAGTGAAAGATCAATCCCTTTGTTGTGCATTAGTGGGACTGGAAATCATACTTCACTTCCTCCACCTCCTCCAATAAATCTCCCTATCCCACAAGTTTCAAGACTTGACAAGTTCTAAGTCACTCAATCCTTATTGGCAAGCAAAGTCTATATGTGCTTACATCTTGGAGGTTAAGTCACATATTGACAAGCCGGGAGAGTCGGGTGTCGAAGTCTTGAGGTAGCTGGCTGTTGACTTGGTTCTTCTATCACTCCCTGATGACAGATTAAGACATGACCCTTAGTGATCTTATTTATTTGCTTGATGATGCTAAATCAGCAATGATTTGGGGCACTGGTAAAGCAAATTAGATTGGAATATCTACTTCCCAAACTTCCATGGACATTGACAATGGTAACCTTAAAAGTCAAGAAAAGCTTTCTCTTCCCAATGGAAAGGGATCGGCCATGGTCAAGTCTTTTGACTCGATGGTAAAAGAAAGGATAAGTCTGAGACAATCAAGTGTACCATTTCCAAAAAGTCCATATGTTTCTGTTGCCAAAAGAATGGCCATTGCTTGCAAAGCTGCCGAATTTACCTGAAAGTTCATACGGATGGCAAAAGTCAAAAAGTTTGATTTTGCTTCAGGTTAACGTCCATTATCTAACTCTATTAAGCCTCTTTTGGAGATTCTTAAGACATAATGTAATCTAATAATATTTTGATGTTTTTTAGAATCAAAGGAAGCTTAAGAAAAGGAGTATGCTGATTTTGATCGCGAAGATGGATTTCGATCAAATGGTTCGATGATCAGAATTTTGAGCTGCTGCATAACAGTTATGATATATACTGCTTAGGAATAGACAACAAAATGTTTTTCATATGTATTTTCAATGTAAGGATATGTTTTTCCGCAAGTTTTTAAAATAAAAGAAAAAATTTTGTTTTATTTATTTTAATTATCCTTACAATGGCATTTATGAAAATTGTTGTTTATATGTTTCCATTGATAAGCAATATTGGAAAATGGATTTGATTATGTTATTTGTGGTAGTGTCATAATTTACCAAATAAGGAAATATTCTCATCACCCAAGTTTCAGTTGGATAGAAACTTGGAATCATGCAAATTGTATTGTGTGATGAATGAGGTTTTTCATCTTTGGGAAATTATGACTAAGTCCTTGTTCACATGTATGTGTGATTCAAGTGAAGGAATAAAGGATTGCGTACACTTGGTTGTGTACTGTTCAGGTCCACCACAAAGGTTGCTAAGATTATTCGTTATGAATTACTAAAGTTTAGTAAAAATGGTTATACTTAAAAGTTTAAGTGTAATTCTGAAACATTGGAAAAGTTTCAATGTATGGCAGAACGGATGAGAAGAATCAAACAAGGCAGAAAGATTAAAGTTTCTCCAATCTGAAGAGATGGGAGAGTACTTGAGTATCTTGTTTTATGATCATCTTATTGATTATGGAAAACCATATCACAATTGATCCTCTAAGGACACCTTAGTGTATTTGTTTGCCTAAGGAGGGGAATCATGAATTGTTGCAATGGTTAAATCAAAAGATAAATCATACTTCGTTCCAAAGTTAAATATTAGAGTTATACTCCAAGATTGAGCCTTGAGTGACATAATCTTAAGAAAGGCTTAAAACACTTGTCAAATGTAGAGTAAAATGTTTGTTACTCTTGTACATTTGAAATTGGTAAGTTGTCATGTTTTGGATAAAACAAAGACCAACTAAGACCAATTGTGTGAAGTGTTTAACCTGATAAAAATCTGCACTAACTCTTGGATATTTGTTTTGTCAAGGATTGGTTCTTGACAAAGAGAATTTTATATGTCAAGAGGACAGTGGGAGTATTGAGATAGTTTCAAGAACTAATCAAGAGCATTAGTAATCACTAGCCCACGACTTGAGGTTTATAACCTATCGTGTTGACATTTTCTTGTTTCTGGTCTATTCCAGTTTATGTTGACCATGTATGTGAGTTCTAAGAGTTCCCAGTTGTTTCCATAACAACCTAGAAGCAATGGTAGGCCCTTGAGCTACCAAGTGGCAAGAAGATAAGATTGCACAAGTTTAAGTCCATATGAGTCTGGATTTGTCACTAACCTTGTCTTGTGATTATGGTTGTGATAAATTCACATGGATAGGAACACTTACACCATAAAATCTAAGTATCATAAGGTTTCTCTCCGATTCATGAAAATGATGGTGAGGAAACTTTTACACTAAGTAGATTTTAAGTAGATAGCAAATATGATATTTGCATTCTCAAAGTCATTAGTGGAGCGTGTGTGGTTAACCAGCACACTAACTTGGACTTGTGAGAATGACAAAAGGTCTAAACATTATGATTACAGAATCCCTCTTCATAATTGTTTAGACACACATGTGAGCTGTATAAGGAAAGGTGTATGATTTTGATAAAGTCTTATCAAAGCAATCTCGTATCAAAAATCCGAACTTTGGTAGGAAAGTCAATAAAATATTGATTTCTAGAAGTCCAGTTGATTTTTTGGATACATGTCAAAGCTAGTGGGAGCATAAGTGTTATTCTAGTAAGATAATGATCATTATGCTAGTGGGAGCATGATTATTACGTTACATGTTGCAAGTTAGCAATGTTAATTATAGGGAAAAAAAGTTTCAATTCGCTTTGAAAAGTTGTTTTGCTATAATTAAGGGAGAGGATTTTATACTTCATTTCAATTCTACAAGCTTAGATTGAGATTTTAATCAACTTTAGTCAAGAATATATTTGAATGTTATGTTGGAATGGTTCAACATAAGGAAATTCTATATATGTTGCGTTCTCAAAATTCGATTATGATTACGACATCCTTCTTCATAGTTCGAATTATGAGAACATGGCAAACAAAATTTTATAGCATGAATCGTGTCCCATATGCTTCGGGTATAGGATTGATTACATGTGCTATAATATTTATCTATTCTAAATTTTACCAAATGCCTAGGGCATTTTACAGGGAAAAAGGAATAGAACTGGATGTGACTAAAATGATTAAGCAGTTGTCGAGGACAATCTGAGGTTTACCAAAGATTGGTTGTTCATGGACAATTGGAAGTATAGAGTAAGGACCATATTGACATATCTTGAAAAGAGGCAACTCTTGTTCAAAAATGGATGGTCAAAATGGGAATATGGAATTGTATCCATTGGTGGAAGTTATTATTTGAATCTGTATAAGATTAGAAAAACTTAATATATAGAAGGATATTCAAAGGAATGTACTTTGAATTTGAGACTTCATTTACATGGAATTGCTTTCCATTAGAATACTCTGTAATATCTGTTTCCAAGTCTTTGTGACTCTGTGCATAGACATTACAAGGGGATCATTGCATATAAGTTTAGAATCTAACAGATTACAGTAAATGGCAAGAGTTTGGTATTCTTACATTTACAAAAAGGATTTGGGATTGTGAAATGAGAATTATTGAAATTATGTTCAAATTGGTCTATTTCATAAAGTAAAGACAAACATAGTGTGCATACTTGGAGTATGGCATAACTATTGTTTGGAAAACATAGTGTACATGCTTGGAGCATGGGACAACTAGTGTTTGAATTCAAGTATAAAGTTGATAAATTGAAACAATGAATAATGAGTAATCAATATGGTGCTTAGATAAAAGGGTTTTTATTTACACTCAAGAGTTTAGGACCACATAAGATTAGTATTATTCTTGTGTTCCACTTTGCATGTTTTGACTTCCAGAATAACTATGTCATTCTTCCTGAAAGACTAAGTTATTCAAACTCTCCATAGTCAATCATACTTTAGAAGTAGGTATCGATTTAAGACTGTCATGAATTTCGCTTGTATGGTTTGTCTAATGTGCATTAGACATAGCAATGGTTGCTGCAACATTCATGAGCACTCATAAGTTCTGAGTATTGGATTAAACTCACGCTCATTTGAATCACTTAATGGATTTTATCATGAGACGATAATATCTTATATTCTTCAAACCTAGAGATATGAGTTGTTAACTATGAGTTGGTTATACATTGATTGCACGAAAACGCATTGGTAACTTGATGTTATAAAATGTGCCTTTGTGTATGATTCAACAAGTACTCAGTACAAGCATATGAGTCGAAGTTTTTCCATTCCTTTTACCCTTAAAGGGATAAAAGCGATATCTGTGGGCCCCTCGATGATTTAGTGATGACACCCATAAGTGCTTGGCCAAGCCTGGACTGATTTGATTTGTTCAATTAGTCGGTCATCATAAATCAATAATCGGGAAACAAAAAATGGACATAGAAAATGATTATAATCCATGTCTCAGTCCATATGATATCTAGAATGGAGGAATATATGATCACTTATCTAATAGACACGTCATTGATTTGTTCAGAGTTCGGCAACAACTTTCAAGAGCTACGATTGCTGGTCAGGTTGTGAAGTTATACATGCAATAATAGTTATTAGACTTATCCAAGTGAGAGACTGATGGATTAGTGTTTAAGTCCATAACTATAATTGGTATATAATTGACCCGACCCGACATGGTCCATTTGGGTTGCATGGCATCGGAACATTTGGGTAGACCTTTTAATGAGAATAAGATATTTGTGACATATTAACATATTATAAGTTCTAATATATTATTATGAAATCATATTATTTAATTAGTATTGATCAAGAATTAATTTGGAATTAATTTAGTGATTAAAACGAGAATAATTAAATATATGGGGATTGATTGTGTAAATCATTGATTCTTATATATGTGGGCTTATGATCCATGATTCCTTATGTTGGGTTTAACCCATGTGGTGGCCCATGGATACTCCATGGAGGTTAAAACCCATGGAGCATAATGAATGGGTAAAGTCATGGGTTACATGGTGTAACCCTAATAGCCACACTATATAAAGACCCCATTGGTTGGTGAAATTGGCACGAGTGCATAATATGGAGGGCAAGCCAATTTCTATGAACTCATATCTTCTCTCATGGTTATTCCAAATGTTCATGGTGTTGTGTGAACCATTTGAGGTGTCACATTTGGGGAACTAGGCTCTTGAGTTCCATGGAATCAAGCACCAACAAAGAGGTATGTAATTCTACTAGTTTTTATATTACTTGTACTTCATAATATACTAGTTAGGATAATACCTTGGAAAATTGATATTTGTATGTATAATATAGAAAACATAGATCCAAGGTATTTAGGGTTGAATGTACACCATAGTAGTGGTAGAATGCTCAAAACCCAACAGACTATGTGATGAATAGTACTAAGCAAAGGAGGTGTAAAATGAAGGAACATGAGTGATTCGAAATCAATAGCACTAAAAGTAGGAGAGAAGTGGTTGCCTAGCTAGTGATGTAGTATATAGTAGACTGAGGTATATTCGAGAGGGGACATGTCATCATCTAGATGAAGGAGTTATATGCAACGGAAAGAAATAGGGTGAAAATTGAAGTATATGAAGTGATTTTCATCAAAAAAATCGATATGAAAAGAGATTATCACCTTTTTGTGATGAGACTGAGGCATTAGTATCTGTGATGATCAACAATGGGATAAAGGTAAATACAAGCAAATGAGTGAGGTGCAAGTTTGTGTACAATGGTGGATGCAATATTAAGGTAACAATGACACCCAAAAAATATGCAAGTGAGTGTGAGAAGGGGAAAACCCAAAGAGTAATTCAAATGGCGTTTGATACTTGAGGGTTATGGTGGGAAGAAAATTGAAAGTGTGGACCCAAAAAAGCGTGTGAACTTGCGAACTCATAATCAAATAATCATTTTTCAAAACCAAAAACTTCAATCTTCTCCAAATGGTGCATCTAAGCAATATCTAGGCTCAAAAAAAGATTTGACAATGTTTTTCTTATTTTTATTTTCAAAAATTTCATGTATGGATAACAAGTAGCTGTATGAACTGCTGATGAGCACAATCAGCAACAATATGGACTGCTGATGAGAAATCAATAGTCCATATGACTATTGATAGTGCTCATCAGCCAATGCATATGCCTACTGATTATGTTCATCGATAGTATGTACAAATGCTGATTGTACTCATCAGAAGTAATACAAAAAAACATCAAATCTTTTTTGTAGTCTAAATATGCATTAGACACACCATTTGGAGAAGATTGGTGTTTTTTGTGTTGAAAAATGATGTGTTGATTATGAGTTTGCAAGTTCTTACAAATTTTTCGTTTTCAAAAGAACCTGGCTCTCCTTCTCTCTCTCTCTCTCTCTCTCTATATATATATATATATATATATATATATATATATATATATATATATATATATATATATACACACACACACACACACACATATATATATATATATATATATATATATACACACAGACAAACACAAAAGAACAGTTATGGAATATTCACTAATTTTAATTATCCTATATCTATTATGGTTAAGCGTATATATAGTAATAATTATATAAGGAAATTGTATTAAAGGAAAGCTTAAGGATAAGTATTGTACTTGGTTGTACTTTGTCTTAATATCCAGAAAATACCAAGAATATAATAATTATGGATATATTTAACTATATATATATATATATATATATATATATATATATATATATATATATATGTATGTATTGGGATAATTATGAAATAAAACCATATCAAAATGAATCGTTAGGATAGGTAAAGCACCTAACTATACCATAACCTAACAAAAAATATCTATAAATATATATATATATATATATATATATATATATATATATATATATGTGTGTGTGTGTGTGTGTGTGTGTGTGGTTAAGTGTATATAAAAGGAGATTATATTACATCATCATTCCTCATGAATATTGGTTAGACATCATCTCACAATTTTACTAGTTTGGCTTTGTTAAAGATATCTATTTAATAAAATTAAATAGTAAATTAATTAATAAATCAAAATGTTTATGCAGATTAAGATTAGATGGTATTCCCAACTTAATCTTTCATACGAAAGATCCCTCTAACTCTAAGATTAGAAGTATTGCTCTACACAAGCATACTTCTGGGATAAAAGTATAATAATATAAGTATCAAAGAGCATACTTTCGTAATATAAGTATAAGCAGTATGGTAGTTTGTGATAAAAAGTAAAACATCGAAATTTTAGTATCTATAAATAGTAAAATACTATTAGGAGATACATTAATAATGTTAATTGAAATACTTTTATAACTTCATAAAGTTACGCATAAAAAGTATTATCAGAGATATAACACTCAAACCTCTAAACTCACCAATATTATGTTGGTGTTTTTAAAACCACATGTATTCCTAGGAAACTGCAAAATGGAAGATAGCACCTCCGAATATGGCAGTCGATCGACAAAGGTACTAAAGACTTATTATCATTATAGTTAGGCATACGTGTTAGGGAACCTTTAATCAAAATTCTAGTACTACAGAAACATATTCTGATGTAATATTTTTATCCATAACGGAAGTGATGTTTATGTTTTATATTATTTTGTACTGGCTCTGGCTAATCGTACACATCGTACCCTTCTTGATTATTTTGAAAACACTTTGAAAATAATTTTTAAAATCTTTTTGCTTAGTTTGAGACTGAATTCACAAGAGTGTTCCTCCAATTCACTCAAACCAAAGCTCTGATACCAACTTGTAACATCTATAAAAATCATGAAAGTTTTAAACTTTTAAAACCAACCCAAAATCATAAATTGTTTAGAAAATAGTTTTCAAAACATGTTACATATCAGAGTTTCCCAACATCATAAGTTAAAACATGAGGATGTGTACGGTCATGCCTTCGCCTTCCTGCGATCATCTGGAGTACCTTAAACATAACCCAAAATTGTAAGCCCCAAAGCTTAGTGAGTTCCCCCAAAATACCAACACATAATCAAATAACACATATACAATAATAACATGTGATGGCTCCAAAGCTAGAAGACTGGATTACCCATGAGCCCACATCATAAGTTTGGCTTGTCCTCATGGCCCACAACATATGTTTGCCTTGCTCCTAGACCAGATCAGTCCTCGGACTGAACACCACTAAGCCCTCATTATGAGTCTGGCATGTTCTACCCGACCCTCAGCTTGTATCTGGAATGCTCATGAGCCCTCAGTATGAGTCTGGCATGCCTTACCCGACCCTTAACTCATATCTGGATTGCTCCAAGGTTTGTTGGCTACCGCACAGAGCAATACAACATCAACCTAACCCACACAATATGTCGGCATATAAAAGATACTAACTGTTGGATTAGGTGTTTAAGCTCATAACTATCTTGGTATGTACTTGACCCGATTGTGAGCATGGTCCTTTTGGGTTGCCTTCACCATAGCAACTGATAGGATGATATAAGGAGAAAGATGATTAATTATGATTTATTAATATATTATAAGAATAATATATTAAAGGAGAAATCATATTGTTTAATTAATATTAGTCAAGAATTAATTAAGAATTAGTTTTGTAACTAAAAGAGATTAATTAAACTTGGGGGACTAATATTGTAATTATAAGATAATTGCATTGTTGGCTATGGATTCCTAATGGAAAGAGGATTGGACGAAATATATGAGAAGCCCATATGGATTTTGTCCAAGGGCTTTCTAAAGGGACTCCATGAGTTGCTTACGGCCTAAGCAGAGAATTAGGGTTTCCCCTGAAACCCTAGCAGACCACACAAGTATAAAAGGACCCCTAGGGCTCCCAAAAACGTGGCTAAGCATTCCTTGGGGTATCATGGATGTTTTTGGCGCCTCCTCCCTCTCTCATTGTTCATCTTGTTGCTCATGGTGTTTGTAACTCCATTAGAAGTGCAACATTTGAGGCACTAAGCTTTTAGAAGTCAAGATTAAGAGGAATTGAGATTGTTATTGGTACATAACAATCAAGGTAAGATCTAAACCCTATTCTTATGTTAATATCGATTATCACATGCTTGATCTAGGGTTTATGAGCTTTGGATGATTATTGCATGTTCATTAGACAAACTAGATCCTAAGTTTTAGGATTTGCATGTACACCATAGGATTGATGTTCTGCTCAAAACCCATCACCAACATATATAAATAATCATACAAATAGTATCACAGGTAGTCCTACCGATCTACCAGACTAACATATCAAAACTAGCATTCATATCTATTCTATACTCAACATATCAACAAATATCAGGTTATCAAGCCAATGGGCCGACCTTGGTGCCTTCAAACCATAAGTTCAGTGTGGAAAACTCACCTCACAAACTAAAAAAAAAGTTGATAAAGTCTCGACTCCGAATCTCAGCTCTATAACACTGTACATTTGCAAATAAAATTTTCGTTTTAAATCCACACAAAACACAGTTCAACATTTCTCATACTCAATTTATAAATTGTTTCAAACACAAGACATAAAATTGTTTGTCAAATATCCTAGAATCCTCAAAACACAAATCAATTAGTTGGTGTGTACAATCATGCTGGCACCTACCTGCGATCCTGAGATGTACCAGAAACACATTTCATACAACACTGTACGCACAAAGCTTCGTGAGTTCCCCAAAATACCACACATAAATAATTAGCCTCTCATGGCTATATCTCAATAAGGACCCTTTGGTCATGTGTCTCAGTGAGGACCCTCCGGTCTCACGGCTCGGGTTGGACCCTACGGTCTAATGGCTTGGGTTGGACCATCTGGTCCTATCTCAACAACGCACAGAACAATATATACCAAAAATCAGAAATAAAAAATGCATAATATCACATATCTTTGTATAAGCACATAAGACCGTCCAGTTAGTAACACAAATAAGACCTTTTGGTCGTACAATAATTACCACTCAGGTAAGTATATAGTGATAAGACTCACCTCGTAAGTAAAACAAGAATGTCTCGTACTCAACTGTTGTTCTAGACTCTGCCTACATATATCACAATCATCTCTAATGAACAATTTATATTAACAACTCCAAAGGTGTTAAGCTAACTCCTCTAATAAATCTCAGAAAGGGTGAAAGACCATTTTAACCCTCCATGGTCTCTAAAGTTCACAACTTGACCAAACCCTAAAAGGTCAACGGAAGTCAACACTCAAGTCAACAGCCCATGTTTGACTCAACTCGTCGAGGGCATCTATGCGACTCATCGAGTTCCTTCTATTCTCAGAAAATCGGGAAAATTCGAGTAAACTCGTCGAGTTTGTATAGCGTCTAGAATATCAGGGAAAACCCTAACCAACTCGTCGAGTTGGCTAACCAACTCGTCAAGTTCCTCCAGCCCTTTCTCTCATTTAGATGCTTTTAAGCGAGACTAAGGCCTCAAACTCTAGATCTAGCCTTCTAGGGCAAAGATACCACGTAAAGATGAAAGCTTTACGTCTATGTATGGCATTTAGGGACTAACTTTGCCAAAACAAGGCTCAACAAGGGGTTTAAGGCATGAAGATTGGCCAAAGCTTGATAAAGCTTGAGTCCTTAGGCCTAAAGGGCCTAGCAGTGTCCATATCTGAAGTCTTAGCTTCAAAGCATGCTCAAAACCAATAATTACTCAAGAATAAGCTAGAAATGGCCATAAACTCTCTAATGGGGAGATCTAACAAACAAGTGATTAGGTAATGGCTTTATACCTTCAAATGTCTGCTACAACTGAATGGATCGGATCTAAAGACTCCTTTTTGTTCCAAGCCCTTTACTCTTCTAGTTTCTTCAAGGAATGCACCAAAACACACACTCTTAGCCTTACACACTCTGAAAATGGAAGATAGCTCGATTAGGGTTTGTCTCTGGATGATAAGGTGATGAGGGAGGCGGGGTAAAGGACTTAAGGTCCTTTAAATAGGGTGCAAACCCAAAAAATTAGGCTTTTCACACTCATCTCCAACTCGTCGAGTTGGGTCCTCCAACTCGTCGATTTGGTTCTAAATCACGCGACCATTCTCAGTCTCTACTCGATGAGTTGGGGCCTCCAACTTGCCGAGTTGCCCTATCAATATGAATATAATAAACATTTAAATTTATACCTAGGAGTCGGGATGTTACAATTCCCCCCCCCCCACTAGAATCAGACTTCGTCCTCAAAGTCATTCTCTGGAAATAGCTCTGGGTACTGCTCACACATCTTAGAATCCAGGCACCAAGTCCACTCGGGTCCCCTCCAATTCTTCTACTGAACCTTAACAAGGGTAACTCCTTATTTCTCTAGACCTTCACCTTTTTATCCAAAATCGCCACAGACTTCTCAATTTAGTTTAGGAGATCATCAACCTGAATGTCCTCTAAAGGGACCACTGTCGTCTCGTCGGCTACACACTTCCTCAACTGGGATACATGGAAGGTGTCATGAATCTGGCTCAACTCTACAGACAACTATAACCGATAAGCTACCTTAATTACTCTAGAAATCACTTTGAAAGGGCCAATGTATCTAGGGCCTAACTTGCCCCGCTTCCTGAATCAGATCACCCCTTTCCATGGGGATACCATCAGGAGGACAAAATCGCTGACCTGGAACTCTAGCTCGGAACATCTCTAGTATGGGTAACTCTTCTGATGACTTTGGGCCATCAACAACCTTTGTCTAACCTGTTGGATTTGCTCTGTTGTCTTGAGCACTATCTCAGTGCTCCCCATCACTCTCTGCCCGACCTCCCCCCAACAGATGGGAGTCTGGAACCTCCTCCCATATAAAAGCTCAAATTGAGGAATCCTAATACTAGACTGATGGTTGTTGTCGTATGAAAACTCGGCCATGGGCATGTAGGAATCCCAACTCCCAACGAAGTCCATAACACATGCGCGTAGCATGTCCACGAGCGTTTGAATCGTTTGCTCGCTCTGCTCGTCTGTCTGCAGGTGGTATATGGTGCTAAAATGTAGCCGGGTACCCAACTCCTCATGAAATTTCTTCCAGAACCTGGAAGTAAACGCACATCATGATCTGACACTATCGATGTTGGCACCCCATGTCGTGCCACCACCTATCGAACATAGACCTCAGTCAATTTCTCCATAGAAGAGATCTCATTTTTAGCCAGGAAGTGAGCACTCTTCGTTAACCGATCCACAATCACCCAGATCGCATCCACACCCCTCGCCGTCCTCAGTAATTTGGTGATAAAATCCCTAGAAACTACTCCCACTTCCATAGGGGAATCTCTAAAGGCTGCAACTGGCCATGGCGGTGCTGGTGCTCTGCCTTGACTTGACGATAGGTCAAACATCTCTCGACACCCCATGCCGCATCTCTCTTCATATAGGGCCACCAATAATCCTTTTTCAAGTCCAAATACATCTTATTGGGCCCAAGATGGATCGAGAATCTCGATTTATGGGCCTCCTTCATCAAAATCCGTTGGGCTCCACCCGTATATGGCACCCATACTCGGCCATGAAAAGTCATAAGCCCCCGACTATCTGTCTCAAACTCAGAAATCTGCCCGATCACCGCTCCCTCTTGAGGTTTTTTGGTCTCATGGCCACCGCTTGGGCCTCTCGGATGGTATCCAAAATAGGGGTCATCACTGTCATCCTCATACACACATCTATAAATAGAGCACTCACTGCTCTACGACTTAGGGCATCAGCTACCATATTAGCTTTTCCCGAATGATACAAAATCTCACAATCATAGTCTTTCACTACATCCAACCACATCCTCTATCTCATATTCAGGTTGGGCTGATCCATAAGGTATCTTAGGCTCTTATGGTCTGTGTATATGGTACTTCAGACACCATAAAGATAGTGGCGCCAAATCTTGAGGATGAATACCACCACCCCTAGCTCCAAATCATGGGTGAGATATCTCGTCTCATGAGGCTTACGCTGCCTCGACACATATGTTATCATGTGCCCCCTCTGCATTAACACGACACCCATTCCTGATATGGATGCATCACAATAGACTACGAATTCCTCTAATCCCTTCGGAAGGGCTAAAGCTTCACACAATTTCTGGCGAAGAGTCTCGAATGATGCCTGCTACTTAGGCACCCAAGCAAAGATCTTGGAGAAATCTCTGATAAACCTCCAGTAGTAGCCTGCAAAACCCAGAATACTCCTGATCTCGGATAGGGACCTCAGCATATCCCACTGCATAACTGCCTCAATCTTGGTCGGGTCGACCAAAATCCCATTCTGGTTAACAAGGTGTCCCAAAAACTAGACTTCTCCTAACCAGAAATCACACTTGGAGAATTTGGCATAAAGCTCTCCATCCTCAACACCCCTAGAATCGCCCGGATATGCTCCTCGTGCTGTTCCTTAGACCTCATGTACACCAAAATATCATCGATGAACACGATCACCCATCGATCCGACATGAGCTTACACACCCGGTTCATGAGGTCCATGAACACAACCAGTGCATTGGTGAGCCCGAAAGGCATCACCAGAAACTCATAATTCCCATAACGAGTCCGAAAAGCCATCTTCTATATATCCTCATCGCAGACCCTCATCTGATGATACACATATCTCAAATCAATCTTGGAAAACCAAGATGCCCCATGTAATTGATCAAACAAATCGTCGATCCTCGGTAGTGGATAACCATTCTTGACCGTCAACTTGTTCAATTCCCAGAAGTCGATGCACATCCGGTGTGAACCATCCTTTTTCTTGACAAAAAGAATTGGCGTTCCCTACGGTGAGCTACTCAGTCTAATGAAACTCTTCCCCAACAGCTCCTGGAGTTGTGAGGATAAATCCTAGATCTCGGGTGGTGTAAGGTGATACGGTGCCTTGGCAATAAGCGTTGTCCCTGGAATCAGATCGATCCGAAACTCCACCTGCCTCTTACAAGGCACACCAGGCAACTCCTCAGGAAAAACATCTGGGATACCACATACTACTGGAACATCCAAAATAGAAATAGGCCTCTTAATGACAACCTATGTATCCACTACATACGCTAAAAAGCCCATGCATCCCTGCTGTAGACTCTGCCTTGCCCTGGTGGCAGAGCAAAATGTTGATCCCGATCTACTTCCCTTGCCATAGACAGTAAGTACTCCTCCACTAAGGTCTCTTATTGTTGCCATCTGACGCTCGCAATCAATCACAACTCTGAACCGGCTGAACCAGTCCATGCCCACTATGACACAGACATCTCCCATCACTATCGGTACCAGACCTAGCGGAAACTCAACACCGAAAATCTCTAAAACACATCCCAGGAATACATCTGTCACACCCTTGGACCAGACGGCGGAAACGTCCGGAGGCGGGTGACTTCATTGTGCAGTATCATAACAAATGAATATACATGAAACAGAGCAATCCAAACATCATACATTGAGATAACAAACTTACATAGTTTACATATTGTATCTGTTCTTCGAGTTTGACAAAAGTTGCATAAGTAGAAAAGAATCCAAACTACAGCTAAATGGTCTTGCATCACCGTCCTTTGTTACCTGCTTACTAGATCCCTGAGAATACAAGTCGTTTTGAAAAGCTGTAACAACTCAAATTTTTCAAACAAATTTTTTTTTCATTTTAAAACATAATTGTGTTCATTAAAAACAAGACATAAATAGTTAATTATTCAGTCAATACAATTATTCAAAATCCCAAGATCATAAAACCATCTTCAGTGTGTATCGATCATGCCGGCGCCTTCCCACGGTCATCGCTAGTACCTGAAATGCATCATAAACAACTGTAAGCATAAATGCTTAGTGAGTTCCCCAATATACACTTACGCACATACGCCCTTCCAGGCCCTGACCTTCCGGTCCTCATAGCATAATCGCCTTCCGGCCCGTAACATATTGCCTTCCGGCCCACATATCATACATAGCACATATAACATATAACATACCACATATAGCATACATATCACATATCATAACCGATCTTCCGGTCACACAGTCAAACCCCTTCCGGTTGCAGTATAGTGAGAAGACTCACCTCGTAAATGCTGAAAACTAGCAACTCCTGAAGTCACTCGTGCACAAACCAACGAGCTACAACCCTCCTATAACATTACATAGCTCATTAGCACTCATATCATCTAAGTGTGACTATCCCTAAGAAGTCAGACTTAGGTCAACTCTGGTCAACGGTCAACAGTCAACTCGACTGGACTCGGCGAGTACCATGGCGACTCGGCGAGTCTGGTCGTCCTCACAAATTCCTGAATATTCCCTTTCTACTCGTCGAGTATCCCTCTTGACTCGACGAGGTCCTCGTGGAAGAATCGCGGGGCCACCCCGACTCCACTCGCCGAGTCAGATGAACAACTCGGCGAGTCCCAGTAAATCTTCAAGCTACTCGCCGAGTCTGAAGAACAACTCGGCGAGTCCATGCCATGCAGACGAGTAACTGCTTCCTGAGATAAATCTCGTCCCGAAGTACACATGCATGGGACCTTCTGGACCTCTAAAGGTCCTAATACAAGATTATAGTCGTGGGATAACAAGGCATTACTTCATCAATTCACTAAATGGGTTCTATAAACCCTAATTTCCTAAATACATCATTATAGCAGAGCATACACGAATTCTTACCTGGATGATGTATTCTCTTTATTCCCAATCCTCAGAATGTGACCCCTTGCTGCCCTTTTAGCCAATCCTTCCTCTTCCTTGCACCCCCACTCTTCTATAACCAACAATGGCCTAAGATCCTTGCTCCTGCTGCACTAATCGATTTAGGGTTCTTCTCAGAAGGCTAAAACGAACAATGACGGCCAATGGACCCCTTTTATACGTCCCAAACCTGAACGGTTAGGGTTTCCGCTAAACAGCGTCGACTCGCCGAGTCCATATCTGGACTCGTCGAGTCCAGTCGCGGACCCGCGACCAAGTCTACGATCCTACTCGGCGAGTCTTGGCCCCAACTCGCCGAGTCCCCTCTTAAATCATCCAAAAACATAATTTAAACAATACCTGAGATTTCGGGCTGTTACAACTCTCCCCCACTTGGATTAGACTTCGCCCTCGAAGTCTCACTCCGCAAATAGTTCCGGATGCTGCCCCCGCATCTCGCGTTCCGGTTCCCAAGTCATTTCCGATCCCTTACGGTGTTGCCATTGAACCAACACCAAGGGTACCTCCTTGTTCCTCAGAACCTTGATCTTCCGATCTCTGATCGCCACTGGCCTCTCCGCGTAATTCAGGCTCGCATCCACCTGAATATCCTCCAATGGAACCACTGCCGACTCATCGGCTATGCACTTTCTCAACTGCGACACATGAAAAGTGTCATGGATCTGACCTAACTCCGCTGGTAACTCCAACCGATAGGCTACCCGGCCTATCCTTGCAATCACACGAAATGGCCCAATATACCGGGGCCCCAACTTGCCTCTCTTCCTGAACCGAATCACTCCTTTCCAAGGAGAGACCTTCAGGAGAACGAAGTCGCCGACCTGAAATTCAAGCTCGGATCGGCGCCTGTCTGCATAACTCTTCTGTCGGCTCTGGGCAGTCAATAATCTTTGTCTCACTTGTTGAATCTGTTCTGTCGTCTGGAGTATGATCTCCGTGTTGCCCATCACTCTCTGTCCCACCTCTCCCCAGCAAATGGGAGTCCGACACCTCCTACCATACAACAGCTCGAAAGGCGGCATACCAATGCTCGAATGGTGGCTGTTGTTGTAGGAGAACTCCGCCAACGGTAAATACGCATCCCAACTACCCCTGAAGTCTAACACACACGCTCGGAGCATGTCCTCCAGCGTCTGAATCGTCCGCTCGCTCTGACCGTCTGTCTGGGGATGGTATGCGGTACTAAAATGCAATTTAGTACCCAGCTCCTCATGGAATTTCTTCCAAAACCTGGAAGTGAAGCGCACATCGCGGTCTGACACAATCGAGATCGGCACCCCGTGCCTAGACACCACCTCTTTCACGTATATCTCCGCCAATTTTTCCGCTGAAGAACTCTCACTGATGGCAAGGAAGTGAGCACTCTTCGTCAACCTATCCACAATCACCCAAATTGCGTCAACTCCCCTAGCAGTCCTTGGCAATTTGGTGATAAAATCCATAGTGATCTGTTCCCACTTCCACTCGGGGATCTCCAATGGCTGCAACTTGCCATGCGGTCTCTGGTGTTCGGCCTTAACCCTACGGCAGGTCAAGCACCTCTCAACGAACCATGCTACGTCCCTCTTCATACAGGGCCACCAATATTCCTGCCTTAAATCCAAATACATCTTTGTAGCACCGGGATGGATCGAGAATTTAGATCTATGAGCCTCTTCCATCAACGTAATACGCGTACCGCCCACGAACGGCACCCAAATCCGACCCTGAAACGTCATAAGGCCTCGACTATCCTTGACAAACTCTGAGATTAACCCCACAACCCGCTCTTTCTTCCGCATTTCTGGTCGCACAGCCTCTGCCTGGGCTCCACGAATAGCGTCCAACACTGGAGTCATCACAGTCAGTCTCAGGCATACATCTCGCAATGGAGTATTCTCCGCCCTGCGGCTCAATGCATCGGCTACCACATTAGCCTTGCCTGGGTGGTACAGGATCTCACAATCATAATCCTTGACCACATCCAACCATCTCCTCTGACGCATATTTAGGTTGGGTTGATCCATCAAATACTTCAAACTCTTATGGTCCGTATATATCGTACATCGAACCCCATATAAGTAGTGACGCCAAATTTTGAGAGCGAACACTACTGCCCCCAACTCTAAATCATGCGTGGGATATCTCGCCTCATGAGGCTTCAGCTGCCTCGATGCATAAGCTATCACATGACCCCTCTGCATCAACACTGCACCCAATCCCGAAATCGATGCGTCGCAATATACCACGAAATCTTCCATCCCTTCTGGGAGAGCTAAAACCGGGGCTTCGCACAATCTCTGGCGAAGTGTCTCAAAGGAGGTCTGCTGCTCGGGCCCCCATGAGAATGCAACACCCTTCCGGGTCAATCTGGTGAGTGGCACTGCGATCTTGGAGAAATCCTTGATAAATCTCCGATAATACCCTGCCAACCCAAGGAAACTCCTGATCTCAGAGGGTGACTTCGGCACCTCCCAACTCATCACCGCCTCAACCTTGGCCGGATCGACTAATATCCCCTTCTGATTAACCACATGTCCTAGGAACTGGACCTCCCGCAACCAGAAGTCACATTTGGAGAACTTTGCATAAAGCTTCTCCGACTTCAATACCTCAAGGACCTCCCTCAAATGCTCCTCATGCTGCTCTCTAGACCTCGAATACACCAAAATGTCGTCGATAAATACAATCACTGACCGATCCAACATCGGCCTGCATACCCTGTTCATGAGATCCATGAACACAGCCGGGGCATTGGTGAGTCCAAAAGGCATCACCACAAACTCATAATGCCCATATCGCGTCCTAAACGCTGTCTTCTGGACGTCCTCTTCCCGTACCCTCACCTGATGGTATCCTGATCTCAGATCGATCTTGGAAAACCAAGATGCTCCCTGCAACTGATCGAATAAATCATCGATCCTCGGCAACGGGTAACGGTTCTTGACTGTTAGCTTGTTCAACTCCCGGTAATCAATGCACATCCGGTGTGAACCATCCTTCTTCTTGACGAACAGAATAGGTGCTCCCCATGGCGAGCTGCTCGGCCGAATGAATCCCTTTCCCAGCAACTCCTGGAGTTGCGAGGACAACTCTTGCATCTCTGGAGGTGCAAGACGATAGGGCACTTTAGCAATAGGCGCAGCCCCCGGAACCAGATCGATACCAAACTCTACTTGCCTCACAGGAGGTACTCCTGGCAGTTCCTCGGGAAAAACATCTGAAAACTCACGCACCATAGGGACCTCCTTAATTGACTTCGGTCTCTCGGAAACCTCCCGCGTATCCATCACATACGCCACAAAACCCTTACAGCCCTGCTGTAGACACTGCCTCGCCCTAGCGGCCGAACAAAAAGCTGATCCTGCACGAGTACCCTCACCGTACACCGAAAGAACTCCCCCACTATGGTCTCGTATGGTCACCAACTGACGCTCGCAGTCGATGACAGCGCCGAATCGGCTCAACCAATCCATGCCCACGATAACACAGACATCCCCCATCGCAATAGGAATCAGGTCAATCGGGAATCCAACCCCGAAAATCTCTAGTACACATCCCCGAAGAACCTCCGTAGCACGAATCACTTTCTCGTCAGCTATAGAAACTCTCAAAGGTCGACTCAACGACTCATGACTAACGCCAATCTGCTGACTAAAGGCTAAGGACACAAAGGACCTACTCGCACCCGAGTCAAATAACACTAAAGCAGGCACAGAGTTCACAAGGAAAGTACCTACACGCATAATAACATAAGCATAACATATTGACATTAAAATAATTGCACGAATTACAACATACCTGCCACAACATCGGGCGCAGCGCGGACCTCCTCCGCAGTCAGCTGAAAGGCTCTCCCACGAGCCCTCGGGGCCTCGACCTTCACCGGTCGAGTCTCAGTAGTCCTGGCAACAGGTGCAGATCCCTGACGAAGCTGCGGACACTCGGCCTTTCGATGGCCGGTCTGGTTGCAATGGAAGCAAACCATAAACCCCTTGGGGCACTCCCTAGCAATGTGCCCTTCCTTGCCGCACTTGTAGCAGGCACCGGCTCGACACACCCCATCGTGACCCTTGCCGCACTTTACGCAAGTGCGGTTCTTCGAACCTCCCGTCCTCGAATCGGCGGACTTGATCCGCTTGGCTGCCGGCTGAGACTGAGCCGGCCGCCGGTCTGCCTGCTGAGACTCGGCCTCCTCCCTGGCCTGAGTCTCTAACTCGATCTCACGCTTCCTGGCATTCGCCTGAAGCTCAGTAAAGGTATGATAAGTGGAGTTTGACACAAACTCCCGGATCTCCCTCCTCAGAACACCCAAGTACCGGCTCATCCGAGCCTGCTCTGTGGCCACCAGCTCGGGGCAAAACATCGCCCTCTCATGGAACTTCCGCGTGATCGCCGCCACCGAGTCAGTACCCTGCTTGAGGGTTAAGAACTCCTGAACCAATCGTTCCCGCTCCACCGGGGGAACGTACTCCTCCCTGAACATGGTAGTGAACCCCTCCCATGTCACTGCCGCAGTCTCTGCCAAAGTGAAGTTCGCCGTCACGAACTTCCACCAGTCCTTTGCTCCCAGACGGAGCTGGTTCAAAGCGAACCGTACCCTCAGGTGCTCCGGGCATGAACAAGTGTAGAAGCACCCCTCTATATCTGCGATCCACCTCATCGCAGCAATCGGATCCTGCGTCCCATCGAACTCTGGTGGCTTCGTGTTGCTGAACTCTCGGAACAGCAACGAATCACCCCCCTGTGGCCTAGCAGCGGCCACAGCTGCGGTAGCTGCAGCGGTTGCAGCCTCAGTCAATGCGGCGTATCGTTCGTCGAACGTCTCCATCAGGGTGGTCTTGATCGACCCGAACATCTCCGGGATCTCAGCCCGGATCGCCGCCGCCACCTCCTCGTGGATCATCTGACGAATATCCTCGTCACTCACACCGCTCGTACTTGCCCCGTGTCGCGGTCTAACCATGATATCTCTGAAATACAACATAAAACTATCAGGGATTCTACCGAGTATAATCGTACTCGACACGCAACCCTACTCAGTCCCAGATGTCCAGGGATTCTTACTTGGGCCTCCCACTGACCCGGTGTCCTCGGTAGTACGGGCCCAATACTACCGACCACACCGCATCAATGTTCATCCCAAGCCCTCCTCCCCAAACTCCAGAGAGTGAGTACTCTACTTCTGATACGCTCTATATACCCGCATACTAGCAAAGCATCTCATATAGGCAACTTCCCTAGACTAAGGCATCACAAATCAGGCCGCTCTAGTCCTATCATGAATACCTAGTCTTCTAGCATGCATAACAATTCATATCATATAATACTGTAAGGTATTTTGGGGATCTTTACCGTTCGGGCGCTGACTGATCGTACACACTGCTTCTTTCTTGCTTACCACAAAACCATTTACAAAAGTTTATGCCTTTATTTGAAAAGTTTCCTCAAATCCTCGGTTTGAGTTCAGTTACCCCCGAAGGTGCACCCGAATCCCTCAAACCAAGGCTCTGATACCAATTGTAACAACTCAAATTTTTCAAACAAATTTTTTTTTTCATTTTAAAACATAATTGTGTTCATTAAAAACAAGACATAAATAGTTAATTATTCAGTCAATACAATTATTCAAAATCCCAAGATCATAAAACCATCTTCAGTGTGTATCGATCATGCCGGCGCCTTCCCACGGTCATCGCTAGTACCTGAAATGCATCATAAACAACTGTAAGCATAAATGCTTAGTGAGTTCCCCAATATACACTTACGCACATACGCCCTTCCAGGCCCTGACCTTCCGGTCCTCATAGCATAATCGCCTTCCGGCCCGTAACATATTGCCTTCCGGCCCACATATCATACATAGCACATATAACATATAACATACCACATATAGCATACATATCACATATCATAACCGATCTTCCGGTCACACAGTCAAACCCCTTCCGGTTGCAGTATAGTGAGAAGACTCACCTCGTAAATGCTGAAAACTAGCAACTCCTGAAGTCACTCGTGCACAAACCAACGAGCTACAACCCTCCTATAACATTACATAGCTCATTAGCACTCATATCATCTAAGTGTGACTATCCCTAAGAAGTCAGACTTAGGTCAACTCTGGTCAACGGTCAACAGTCAACTCGACTGGACTCGGCGAGTACCATGGCGACTCGGCGAGTCTGGTCGTCCTCACAAATTCCTGAATATTCCCTTTCTACTCGTCGAGTATCCCTCTTGACTCGACGAGGTCCTCGTGGAAGAATCGCGGGGCCACCCCGACTCCACTCGCCGAGTCTGATGAACAACTCGGCGAGTCCCAGTAAATCTTCAAGCTACTCGCCGAGTCTGAAGAACAACTCGGCGAGTCCATGCCATGCAGACGAGTAACTGCTTCCTGAGATAAATCTCGTCCCGAAGTACACATGCATGGGACCTTCTGGACCTCTAAAGGTCCTAATACAAGATTATAGTCGTGGGATAACAAGGCATTACTTCATCAATTCACTAAATGGGTTCTATAAACCCTAATTTCCTAAATACATCATTATAGCAGAGCATACACGAATTCTTACCTGGATGATGTATTCTCTTTATTCCCAATCCTCAGAATGTGACCCCTTGCTGCCCTTTTAGCCAATCCTTCCTCTTCCTTGCACCCCCACTCTTCTATAACCAACAATGGCCTAAGATCCTTGCTCCTGCTGCACTAATCGATTTAGGGTTCTTCTCAGAAGGCTAAAACGAACAATGACGGCCAATGGACCCCTTTTATACGTCCCAAACCTGAACGGTTAGGGTTTCCGCTAAACAGCGTCGACTCGCCGAGTCCATATCTGGACTCGTCGAGTCCAGTCGCGGACCCGCGACCAAGTCTGCGATCCTACTCGGCGAGTCTTGGCCCCAACTCGCCGAGTCCCCTCTTAAATCATCCAAAAACATAATTTAAACAATACCTGAGATTTCGGGCTGTTACAAAAGCGTCAACTAAAAAGTTAGTGAGTTCATAAGCATTTTTGTATAAAATCGTTTACACTTGTTTAGAATCGCTCTCGTTGTACTTTTAGAAAATCAGATATTTTTTATGAAATTGTTTGAATTCTTGCCTTGAAAATCATGGATATATGTGTGTATGTCATCACCTTTGTTCATCCCTATAAGGAGTGATTTGGAAAAGTAACGTGATTTGTAAAAGCGACTTGTGTCCGAGAACAGTTCTTTTGAATAGTAGCAATCAACCGTTTCAAGAAAAATCCCTTATTTTCAAAAAGGAAACAAGGTTGAAAACCTTGTTCCTCTTATCGAGTAGAATTGAGTGTGTGTTTTAGTTTATCGTTATCGAAATCGTAGAAAAATCGTTCTCTCTAGAAAATCCTATATTTTCCGCTATAAAATATTCGTAAGTTCTGGTTTATCATTATCGAAATCGTAGAAAATCGTTTTCTCCAGAAAATCCTATATTTTTTGTTATAAAATATTCATAAGTTCTAGTTTATCGTTATCAAAATCGTAGAAAATCGTTTTCTATAGAGTCCTATGCTTTTTAATTTGTAAAATAGCAATATTACGATTCTATACTTGTTAGGAGAAAGAATCAACATGGCTATTGTGGACATTCTACGTGATGAAGAAGGACAGTCAACACAACAAATGCGGACCATCATTTATCACGTGTAGGACAGTCAACACAACGTGCCAAAATTTATTTATGAGGTTTTCCTTACATAAATTTCTAGGTAATATAACATATTCTAGTAAGTCGTTATAACCATACTAATCATGATGGAGTGACTGTTTTGGTGTTTCTCAGGCGCCCTCGGTTTGGAAAAGACATTTGTCACCCTAGACTGGCATGTCTAGCTGTAGCGAACAGCGAAGGTGCGAGGTGTCAGCCCCGTATAGATCTATACACAAATGTCCGCTCTCCCTCCAGGAGACTCTGGCTATAACTCCTTACAGGACTTAGACGCACACTAATATTTTTATATTTAGGTACTTTTGAAATTTGTTTGACTAGAATATTAGCAACCTTTTGGGCAATCGTTAGAGATTCATTATTTGTTAGATAAATAATGAAAATCGTACTTATTGAATAGAAATATCGTTCTCGTTCCATATCGTTGATTGTGCTTGTTAACTAGGTGCTCGTGTTCGTTCCTTTTCGTTTATTGGAAAATGAGTCATTTTAGTCAAAAGAAAAAGTGTCAAGTTATAATTTATATAAATTTATAACTGCCGGTTATGACACACATTTTCTGTTTTATGACATATATAACATTACTTATGTTCTTGGAAGTTTTATGATAGCAGCTTATGACGTGAAAATGTTTCTGTCATAAAGGCTCTATTTGTATATTTTATTGACGCAAACTTTTATGTTGAATATTTATAAAGTACTCCATGATAGTTTGCAAAATAGTCACAAAGTTTCTATTTTCGAAAAATCACCAGAAATGGTGTCCACTTAGTAAGATCCCTTTTATAACTTTTTATCTTTAAACATGGAAGCATAGATAAAGGGGTTAAGTTGGACACACTCAATAGTTGGGAGGCTCTTTTGTTCAAAGTATCCTCTGTTCTTTGTGAAATTTAGAAATCCTTCGTTCATGAGTATATTAGTAAATAATAATTTAATAATATTTCACACACATACAAACATACGTATATATGTAATCATTTAAGAGTTTAGGCAAGATTTGACTTGTACTCTCCCCCAAAAACATTAAAACATGGAAAAAGGTGGGGTATGAAACTCCCCTTGAGTTAGTTGAGGAGTTGTCTGGAGTTATGAAGTGAAGATCTGAAGCTTAAACTCTTGTTGAGATGAGGAACTTCCCTGGGAGGGATGCTTTCCTAAGGGTGATCATCACATATTATGAATAAAATAATATGGATTCATCTTTGAAATATTATAAAATATTAGATGGGTGGAGGAATTTACCTTAAAATTTCTCAAGAAGAAGTTGAGAAGTTTCCTTTCAGAAAGATCCCTTGTTCTTGCTTGAAGATAAGTTTTTGAGAGAAAATGGGAAAAGTGAGAGAAAAAGTGGAGTCGACAGTTACTTTGGAGTATAAGGAAAAGGAAAAGGAATCTTTGATACATGGGTATCTAGTGGTCTATGCATGGATATTTGGTGGGTAAAGCATGGAGTACTGTGATTTGCATGGGAAATGAGTAATTTCATCAAATCACAAAGTCAATCCTTTTGTCTTTTTCTTGATTTAGGATAAGGTTTTCCTAAATCCTAAACTTTTTATTTTATTTAAATATAATTTAAATAATTAAATTTGGCATAAAATAAAGGTTTTAGGGGTCTTAGTTTAGAAAAACACGAGTTTGGTGGGATTCCCAACCTCAAAATACCCAAAAATGAAGAAAATGTCCGGAATAGTCCAAAATCCAGGGCTAAAAGGTGAAATCCGAAGCTTCTCTTAAAATTTCGGAACTGTAGTTCAATTTCCAGAGTGGAGCTTCCTACTTGCGAGGGTCCGAAGTGGCTAGCATGGGAGTTCCGAAGTCACAGCCAAGTTCCGAAGCTCTTCTATTTCCGGAGTACTCCCTTCGGATGCGAGGCCAGCTGATCCGGACCGAGGTTGCGAAGCGACTAAAAATTCCAAAGTACATGCGAGATCTTGTCCGAATGAGAGGCTTCCCCTTAGTCCATCAGAGGGTCCGAAGCAGGGAGGGGTTCCGGACCAAGAGGTTTAGGACCAAGAGGAGTCCGGACCAAGAGGGTCCTTTTGGGGTTTCATCTTCCGATTTTGAGCTGTTTTCGACTAAGGAAGGTATTTAGGGAGATTTCAGAGAGATTTGAGATACATGGAGAGATTTGGGAGAGATTTCACATGCTTGGAGAGATTTGGGAGAGATCCACCATTCTTGGAGAGATTTCGCATAGTTAGAGAGATTCACTATTCTTGGAGAGATTTGGGAGAGATTCACTATTCTTGGAAAGATTTCGCATACTTAGAGAGATTTAGGAGAGATTTCGCATACTTAGAGAGATTTGGGAGAGATTCACTATACTTGGAGAGATTTGGGAGAGGTTCACTAATCTTGGAGAGATTTGGGAGATATTCACTATTCTTGGAGAGATTTTGCATACTTAGAGAGATTTGGAGAGATTCACTATACTTGGAGAGATTTGGGAGAGATTTGCTATTCTTGGAGAGATTTCGCATACTTAGAGAGATTTGGGAGAGATTCACTATACTTGGAGAGATTTGGGAGAGATTCACTATTCTTGGAGAGATTTCACACACTTAGAGAGATTTGGGAGAGATTTCACATACTTGGAGAGATTTGGGGAGAGATTCACTATACTTCGAGAGATTTGGGAGAGATTCACTATACTTTGAGAGATTTGCATTCTAACACTATATGGATCCTTAGGATCTCATATTGAACACTTAGGAGTGTTAGCGCAATCTCACAGTAGTTCTTACTTAACTACGGACAGAATTTCCTAGCCAAAAGTGCTAGTTGCGATAACATCAATTTCAAAAACCACATGCTCGTCGGCTATGGAAACCCTCTGCGTTCGACTCAAAGCCTCGAGTCTAACACTAATGCGATGACTAAAGGATAAAGACACAAAGGATTGACTCGCATTCGAGTCAAAAAACACCAAGGCAAACACATAATTCACAAGAAAAGTACCTATATGAGACACAATATAAGCATAAACAAATCTTAAAATAACATGAAAAAGGAGATACGTATCAGCAACAACATCAGGTGCTGCTCGGACCTCCTCTGCAGTCAGCTGGAATGGTCTCCCGCGAGCTCTCGAAGCCTCGACCTTCCCCGACCATCCATCAGTAACGTGCAAAGTAGTAGGAGCGTAAGCCTGGACTAGTCCCTGAGTGACCTGAGGACAATCAGCCTTTCGGTGTCCAGTCTGGTTGCAATGAAAGCAAACTGAAAATCCCTTGAGGCAATCCTTCGTCATATGCCCCTCTTTGCCATATTTGTAGCAAATCCCTGCTCGGCAAGATCCCTCATGACTCTCGCCGTAATTGCCACAAGTGTGGCACTTCTGGCCTCCTGCTCTCGTATCAGTAGGCTTAGCCCACTTCGTCGTTGGCTGCGACTGTATTGGTCTCATGTCTCTCCCCTGAGACTCTCCTTCCTCTCTGGTTTGAATCTCCAGCTCAATCTCCCTTCTCCTGGCATTGGTCGGTAGCTCAACCAATGTCCGATATGATGAGTTTGCCACGATCTCCCAAATATCTCGCCTCAAAATGCTGAAGTACCGTCTCACACGTACCTACTCTGTAGACATGTGCTGTGGGCAGAACAACGCCATCTCATGAAACATCCTCGTAATCTATGTCACTGTTTCTGTCTTCTGCTTGAGAGACAGAAAATCCTGGGCCAATCGTTCCCTCTCCACTTGGGGAACGTAGTCATCTCGGAATAACTAGGTACACCTCTCCCAAGTCATTGCATCATGGTTTGCAGGAGAATAATCATTCGTCACAAACTTCCACCAGTCCTTCGGTCCCAAGCGAAGCTGGTTAAACGCAAATCGATCCCTCAGATGATCCTGGCAGAACAAGATTAGAAACATCCCTCGATCTTATAAATCACCTCACAGCAAAAATTGACTCATGGGTCCCGTCAAATTCAGGTGGCTTCGTGTTGATGAACTCTCGAAACAACAACGAATCACCCTCTATGGCCTCGCAACTGCAAGGGCTATGGCGGCCGCGGTAGCCTACATGATAGCAACATAACGCTCATCAAAAGTCTCAATCAACGTGATCATAATTGACCTGAACATCTTTGGAATGGCCTCCCTGATCGTTACGGCCACCTCCTCTCCAAGGATCATGCAGATCTCCTTGTCACTGGTACTCCCCCTAAAGCGCACACACAAATACATAGTCTATTAGTAGATTTCTCAAAATGCCTAACCCTACATGCTTCTTAGTATCCTAAGGTTCTTAATTGGGTCGCGTACAAATTCGGTGCTTTCAGTAGTATGAGCCCAATATTACCTTCCACACCAATTCGCAGTCGTCCCAAGTCCTCCTCCCATGATTCTAATTCACAAGTACTCTATCTCTCACGGATATCTGGCTACTCTCTCAGTAGATTTCTCAAAATGAACATCTAGGTATCCCTCCTAAAATACTCGTCACACAGAGCAAATAGTAGATAATGTTAATCAATAACATTCTCCTAGGCTAAGGCATCATGAATCAAGTAAGGGCATTCAGTTCTAATATCTAAAAAGTATCTCATCTCATAATATAAAAAAGTAAGGGTATTTTGGGAAATCACCATTCGGGCTATGGCTAATTGTACACACTGCTTCATCTCGTTTCCTCTTAAAAACTTTTTCTCATTTAGAAAATCATTTCCTTTAGAAAAATTTACTCAAATCCTCAGTTTGAGTCCATACATACTCGAGGGTACATCCGAATCCCTCAAACCAAGGTTCTGATACCAACTTATAACACTTTAAATTTTCATATAAAATTTTCATTTTTAAATCCACACAAAACACAGCTCAACATTTCTTATACTCAATTTATAAATTGTTTCAAACACAAGACATAAAACTGTTAGTCAAATATCCCAGAATCCTCAAAACACAAACGAACTAGCGGGTGTGTACAATCATGTCGGCGCCTTCCCGCAATCCTGAGATGTACCTGAAACACATTTCACACAACACTGTAAGCACAAAGCTTAGTGATTTCCCTAAATACCACACACAAATAATTATCCTCTCATGGCTATATCTCAATAAGGACCCTCCGGTCATGTGCCTCAGTGAGGACCCTTCGGTCTCACGACTCGAGTTGGACTATCCAGACCTGTATCTCAATGAAGACTCTCCACTCTCACAGCTCGGGTTGGACCCTCTGGTCCTATCTCAATAATGCACAGAATAATATATAGCATAAATCACAAAGATAAAATGCATAATATCACATATCTCATTATAAGAACATAAGACCCTCCGGTCAGTAACAAAAATAAGACCCTCTGGTCAGTAACAAAAATAAGACCCTCCGGTCGCACAATAATTACCACTCAGGTAAGTATAGTGAGAAGACTTGCCTCATAAGTAAAACAAGAATGTCTCGTACTCAACTGTCCGTCTAGACTCTGCCTACATACATCACAATCATCTTTAATTAACAATTTGTATTAACAACTCCAAACGTGTTAAGCTAACTCCTCTACTAAATCTTAGAATGTGTGAAATACCATTTTACCCCTCCATGGTCTCCAAAGTTCACAACCTGACCAAACCCTAAAAAGTCAATGGAAGTCAACACTCAAGTAAACAGTCCATGTTTGACTCAACTCGTCGAGTGCATCTATGTGACTCGTCGAGTTCCTTTTATTCTAAAAAACTTGAGAAAATTCGAGTCAACTCGCCGAGTTGTCTCATCAACTCGTCGAGTTTATACAATGTCCAGAATATCAGGGAAAACCCTAACCAATTCGTCGAGTTGGCTAACCAACTTGTCAAGTTCCTCCAGTCCTTTCTCTCCTTCAGATGCTTTTAAGTGAGTCTAAGGCCCCAAACTCTAGATCTAGCCTTCTAGGGTTGAGATACCACATAAAGCTGCAAGCTTTACGTCCATGTATGACATTTAGGGGCTAACTTTGCCAAAACAAGGCTCAACAAGGGGTTTAAGCACGAATATTGGACAAAGCTTGAGTCCTTAGGCCTAAAGGGCCTAGTAGTATCCATATCTGAAGTCTTAGCTTCAAAGCATTCTCAAAACCAATAATGACTCAAGAAGAAGCTAGAAATGGCCATAAACTCTTTAATGGAGAGATCTAACAAACAAGTGATCAAGGTAATGGCCTTTTACCTTCAAATGACTGCTACAACTGAATGATGTTGGATCTAAAGACTCATTTTTGTTCAAAGCCCTTTACTCATCAAGTTTCTTCAAGGAATGCACCAAAACACACACTCTTAGCCTTACATGCTCTAAAAATGGAAGATAGCTCGATTAGCGATTGTCTCTGGGTGATAAGGTGAGGAGGGAGGTGGGGTAAAGGACTTAAGGTCCTTTAAATGGGGTGCAAACCCAAAAAATTAGGGATTGCACATTCATCTCCAACTCATCGAGTTGGTCCTAAATCACGTGACCATTTTCAGCCTGTACTCGACGAGTTGGGGCCTCCAACTCGTCGAGTTGCCCTATCAATATGAATATAATAAACATTTAAATTTATACCTGAAAGTCGGGATGTTACAAGCTCCGACTGCCTCCTATACCAACCAAATAACCAAACCTATTAGTCTTTCCAAAATACCCAAAATACCTATAAGGTCAAACTTGTTCAAAATCAATTGGTCAAACCCACTAAGTCAACTGAATCAACCCAACCTAGTAAACCCAACCGAGTCAACCCAACTGAGCTGACCCAGTGTGAGTATGTGGGGCGTACTCCGCAGGTATGTTGGGCGTACCCTCGCAAGGTCCAAATCCTCATTAAGAGCATAATGGCTTAAGATCTTACGTTACAACTTCAGATCCATGACAAGAACACACTCTATGTAACATCCGGATTCCCAGGTATATTATTTTATTCATTTATATTTGGAGTTTGTAAAGGAACTCGGTGAGTTGGTGCCAAGACTCGCCGAGTAGGGTCGCGGATGTCCATCCGGGTTCACGAATGGACTCGGCGATTCCACGCTGTTTAATGAAGCCCTAATTTCCAGGGTTTGGGACCTATTTAAAGGCCCTTATGGCCGTCATTTGCGGCTAGCACACCCCAGAGAGAGACCTAGATCATTGTGAGGAGAAAAGAGGCCATTGTTGATCATTTGTTGGTGTAATTTGAAGAAGAAGGTGACCAAAGCAAGAGGAAGCTGAAGGAGGTGCAAATCTAGTGACTTCAGAGTTCAAAGGCTTCATATTGAGGTATTCCTTCGGACTTTCTCCATTTTTGGGTGTTCATTCATAGAGTTAGGGTTTTCAAACCCTTTAGAAGATGATTATGTAGAGTATTTGGTCCCTTCTCGAGTTTGTGCTTTGGATTTGGACTCAAAGGGGTCCAGAGACCTTAACCCTTGGAGCTTTATGAGTCCTTTTGGGGTTATTGGACATAGGTTGTCATTTTTGGGGCCAAATCACCATTTGATGCCATCTAATTGATTTATGAGCATCAAGATTCGAACTTTACGTGACTTTCATGCTTGGGATGGCCAGATCTATGGATTAGGGGAACAGATCTGACCTCATGAGGTCAATAGAGTTGTGCATGGCATAAACTCGCCGAGTTGTTCTTGAGACTCGACGATTAGGGTTAGGGTTTCACGTAAATCACTCAGTGAGTAGACTTGCCGAGTTTGGGGGAATAACTCAGTGAGTCAGAAGGGGATTAGAGGACTGGGGTTCAAGGCGGTACTCGCCGAGTTGTTCTTGAGACTCGGCGAGTTGAGTTGGGGTGGCCCCGCGATTTATGCCAGGTGTGACTCGTCGTGCCAGGGAAGGGACTCGACGTGCCAAGCGGGACTAAAAGAGTTAGTGGACACGTGTATACTCGCCGAGTCACCCAAGTTCACTCGATAAGTCGGGTCAAAGTTTGACCGTTGACCTTTGTTGACTTTTAGGGTTTGGTCAGCAATATGGCCTTTGGTCCAAGAGAGGGGTAAAATGGTCTTTTACCCTTAAGAAGGTGCCAAGAGAGGGTTGAGTCTAGTCTCGAGAGTTATATTCATGAGAGTATTTGCCTTATGTGTTAGGCGGTGGCGAGTTCGAGATTTAAGTATGAGGATATCTGCTTTCTGCTTGCCAGGTGAGTCTTCTCACTATACTTTACCTAGAATGGTAACACAGTTATGTGACAGAGTTATTGTATGCAATCTATGTGATGTGTGGCACCGCATTATTTCTGTGTGATTTATGCTGTGTGTATATACTAGAGATAGGACCAGAAGGTCCATAGAGCTAGGACCAGAGGGTCCGCAGAGTTAGGGCCCAAGGGCCCATAGAGTTATAGCGTCGAGTGGCTAATATGTGCTATATGTGGTATTTTTAGTATTATGTGCCAGTGTATTTGTATGCTATTTATGTGTTGAGAATTATTGTGATATGTGATATACATGATTCAGAGTTATCAGAGTTAGGACCTTTGGGTCCATAGAGTTAGGGCCAGAGGGCCCACAGAGAGCTGGGACTGGAGGGTCCCACTGAGACACACTGACCGGAGGGTCAACAGAGATTATAGCCGAGAGTGGCTAATATGTGTTAGAGTGGTATTTTGGGGAACTTACTAAGCTTCGTGCTTACAGTGGTTTGTGTTATGTGTTTCAGGTTATCACAGGATCACAGGACGACACCGGCTCGATTGTACACACTAGAGGAAGCGTTTGTTTAAGGATCCTGGTTTATTAATTGATTGAACAAAAGAGTCATGTATTGTAAATTAAACAAAATGGAGATTTTTGTGAAAAGTGTTAAAGAGATAAACGGTTTTAAATGAAAATTTTGTTTTGAAAATTTCGGTGTTACAAGTTGGTATCAGAGCCTTGGTTTTAGGGATTCGGATGCACCTTCGGGTAAATCTGGACTCAAACTGAGGAAGTAAGAAAGGTTTTCAAAGAAATGATTTTCTAAAGTGAATAAGAGTTCAAAGAGAAAGCAAGAAAGAGCAGTGTGTACAATCAGCCAGAGCCCGAACGGTGATTTCCCAAAATACCCTTACTTTTGTGTTATGAGATATTTGTGATGCACTTTATGAGATATTATGCATGCTAGAGACAAGCTAGGTACATCATATCTTAGGACTAGAGTGGCCTGATTTGTGATGCCTTAGCCTAGGGGATTTGAGTAGAGGAGTGATCTAGGGGAGATGCCTAGATGAGTACCATGGTGGTTAGCGGAAGAATAGTTAGAACCCGCGAGGAGTAGAGTTGCAGAGTTCGGTGGTACTTTCGAGGATGAGCAGAGCAAGCAGAGTTATCACCTAGAGTGAGTCCTATGTGTTCTTCGATGCTCGAATGCTACTTGCTTCGTGCTTTGTGGAACTCTCGATGATGGGAGTCAGCTACCAAGTGAATATGACGATATTCAGGAGGTAGATGGTTGGCATCATTAGGAGCTCTTCAGCAGCTGATGGCAGAGAAGTGGGAGGACCAAGGAAGAGCGTAGAGAGTAACCTTAGTCAGATGAGTACGCTGTCGGAGCAGAGCATTTTGTTGACGAGCAAACACGTGTGGTGGAATTAGTGAACGAGAATGTTGAGCAGCTACTTAGGAGCTCTGGGATGGTCCGTGTGGAAAGTATGGGTAGATGTGGCAGGTAGTATGGGCCCTTACTACTGAAAGCAGAGGACCCATACTCGATACAGGGAATATTCTGAAGGTTATAAGGAGCAGATTGAGGAGTGATATTATGGTTCGTGTACCATACATCGGATCAGATTGAGGAGTGATGTTATGGTTCGTGTAGCATACATCAGAGCAGATTGAGGAGTGATGTTATGGTTCGTGTACCATACATCGGAGCAGATTGAGGAGTGATGTTATGGTTCGTATACCATACATTGGAGCAGATTGAGGAGTGATGTTATGGTTCGTGTACCATGCATCGGAGCATATTGAGTAGAGATGTTATGGTTTGTGTACCATACATCGGAGTAGATTGAGGATTATGTTATGGTTCGTGTATCATACATCGGAGTAGATTGAGGAGTGATGTTGTGGTTCGAGTACCATATATTGTAGCAGATTGGTAAGAGATGTCATGGGCTGAGTACCATGGTTCCTAGCAATGATGCTTGTGATTCTCCAGTTGTCCGGTCAGGATTGACTGCTGGAATTTGGACACGATGGGGTTTTAGGCCTGAGGGCCATGATTGAGTTTGAAGAGGCATCCCTTGAGAGGGAGGTCGAGAATATTTCAGAGTATTTTGGTAAGATGAAGAGGAGGCATTTATGGGGGAATGCGGTCTGAGTGAGCCATTAGCCGATAGAGGAGATGTCACCTTTTGTGACCGGATGGGAGCTATTTATGTTTCCCGTGGGAAGACGGAGAGGCATGAGATTTCAGTTTTGGGTTTAGGAATAAACCCTATGGGTTGACATTGATGATGATTTTTCCACCAGAGTATCAGGCAGCATGTATGCCGCGAGGAAATGATCTACCATGAGTAGGTAGTCAGTGGGGACTGAAATGGTCAAGGATCACATTACACCCTAATTGAGTACAGTAGGGCGTGTGGTAGTGGTATCATTGGGTAATCCAGTCAAGTGTATCAGAGCGGTGGCTCTTCTATCTATGATGAGCATTGAGTATGGTAGTGGTGTCCCTATTCTTGTGATGATTCATGTGTTGGAACGGAGGTTGAGAAGTCGAGGATGGAGAGTAGGATGATTTATTGTTTCGGTCTAAGAGTCAGTGATAGTACTGGACAGTTGAGGTGTTCGGTATTGGGATGGTATGAGACTTCGAATGGCTAGAGGTAGTCGTAATGAGGAATTCCTGAGGATCTCTTCGGAGATTTAGGGTAATTGAGGGTTCTTGATCTCTTCGTGGGGAGGACATTGGGTGTTGTGTGGCACCTTCCAAGCGTAGTTGCGATGTTTCTGGTGTAAACCTTCTGTGGGGTAGATTGCTGATGCATCAGTTGGTGATGGTTTGAACCCTAGTGGGGGAGAACCGGGTATTTTATTGAGGGAACTAGAGATTTGTGCAAGAGCGGTTAGGGGTTAGATACAGGAACCTGCGGCTTGAATTCATGAGATCAGGGTCATTGGTGATCAAGGAAAGGTGCAGGGCGAGATAATGCATGAGGTATATGTCTGAGAGAAGGATGGGTGTCTCCACGGTAGGTGGTAAATGGTCAGGAATCTGGTGGTGGTCAGGGTCGTTCAAGTGGAAGGCTCGTAATGACGGTATGGGCAGTTGAGAACTTCAGGGTCGAAGTATGGATTGTGTATGCCTTTTTTTGGGGTGGATAGAAGATCATCGAGCAGCCAACTCCCGGGCCGGTATGTGCATTCTTCGTGGATGTTGAGCAGTAGAGGAAAGGATTTCGGAAGATCATCAGTGTGTTCTGAAGCGTTAGCGCTTTCTTTGTATTCCAATTGAGTGTTTGGATACACTAAAGTTGCGCATTGGGTAAAATGAAGAATTATTATTGGGTTCAGAGGAAATGTATTGTTGTATATGTATGGTGCTGGGGGTAGGAGAATCAGTGGTAGATGCAGGACATTTTGATACTCTGTGATGGTGTTCCGTGGTTTCCGCGTATAACGTTCCGATTTCGGAGTTATTTAGAGTCGTGAGTTTGAGACGACTAGTGATGTATCATGTATCTACGGTTACAGTGGGAACCCTTCGAGTATTGACATCAAGAGGGGATTATTTATGGAAGTGGATCTCTGCAGAGGTAGGTCCTGTGCTATAGCGGTTGCCGCCATAGTCTGTGATGCATATTTGGGGCAAGTGTGTGTAACTATCTATGATTGTCTGCGGTGCATGAGTTAGTGAATGTATATGGCATTGTAAAGAGAATGAGAGTATAGGGTGAAGCTACAGGGAGCCGTAGTATTCACTAGTCAGAGGGTGTTGTGATACTATGGGGAGCCGTAGTATTCACCAATCAGAGGGTGTTGTGATGCTACGGGGAGTTGTAGCACTCACAAGTCAGAGAGAGTCGTGATACTACGGGGAGCCGTAGTATTCACCAGTCAGAGGATGTTGTGATGCTACGGGGAGCTGTAGTACTCACAAGTCAGAGAGAGGGAGTCATGGTACTACGGGGAGCCGTAGTACTCACTAGTCAGTTGGCGTTGTGGTGCTACAGGGAGTCATAGTACTCATTACTCAGAGGCTGTTGTGATGTTGCAGGAAGCCATAACACTCACTAGAAGGCAAGAAAGTGTGATGATGGAGTGTTCTCCGACCAGTGTATGACGCAGAAGAGTTTTAGGCTTGAGTAGCCCTAGTATTGAGTTTATGGAGCCTAGTGGTTAAATCAGGGCGAGACTGGGGTCCCCGTCTCTGTCGGAAGAGTCAGCGAGATGCGCAGGAGATAATGCGCAGCAGACACCAGAGGTTGGAGTTGAGTTGGTCTTCGATTGGATTGTATTTTTTTCGTATGAGGAGAAGTGAATTTCGTGGCTTGCGTGTCATTGGGTCGGGTTAGTGGTTACAGGGAGGAAGTTAGTGAGATATGTTGGGTCATGTTATGTGTGACCTTTGAAGGTTCAACTGTAGAGCCAAAAGTTGACCTGATGCTCAGTATCGAAGAGGGATATGAGAAATGAGCTAGAGTTTACCATGGTGATGTCTGTGGACACTTCCGAGCGAGCGAACGATTCAGGCGCTCGAGGACATGCTGCGGGCATGTGTATTAGATTTCGGAGGGAGTTGTGTCACAAAATTGCCCTTGGCAGAGTTTTCCTTCAACAACAACCATCATTCGAGCATCGGTATGCCACCCTTTGAGCTGTTGTATGGGAGGAGGTGTCGGACCCCCATTTGCTGGGGAGAGGTAGGGCAACGTGTGATGGGTAGTACAGAGATAGTGCTTTAGATGACATAACAGATACAGCAGGTCAGACAGAGGTTGTTGACCGTTCAGAGTCGTCAAAAGAGTTATGCGGACAGGCGCCAGTCCGAGCTCGAGTTTCAGGTCGGCGACTTCGTACTCCTGAAGGTCTCTCCTTGGAAAGGAGTGATCCGATTCAGGAAGAGGGGCAAGCTGGGGCCCAGATATATTGGTCCTTTCAGGGTGATCGCGAGAGTAGGCAGGGTAGCCTACCGTTTGGAGCTACCTACAGAGCTAGGTCAGATTCATGACACCTTCCACATGTCGCACCTGAGAAAGTTTATAGTCGACGAGTCGGCAGTGGTGCCATTAGAGGATATTTAGGTGGATATGGGCCGGAACTACGTTGAGAGACCGGTGGCGATTAGGGATCGAAAGATCAAGGTTCTGAGGAACAAGGAAGTGCCTCTGGTGCAGGTCCAATGGCAGCATCGATAAGGGTCAGAGCTTACTTGGAAGCCGGAGCATGAGATGCGTGGGCAGCATCCGAAGTTGTTTTCAGAGTGAGACTTCGAGGGCGAAGTCTGATTCTAGGGGGAGAATTGTAACATCCGGATTCCCAGGTATATTATTTTATTCATTTATATTTGGAGTTTGTAAAGGAACTCGGCGAGTTGGTGCCAAGACTCGCCGAGTAGGGTCGCGGATGTCCATCCAGGTTCACGACTTGACTCGGCGAGTCCATGGGTGGACTCGGCGAGTCCACGCTGTTTAATGAAGCCCTAATTTCCAGGGTTTGGGACCTATTTAAAGGCCCTTATGGCCGTCATTTGCGGCTACCACACCCCAGAGAGAGACCTAGATCATTGTGAGGAGAAAAGAGGCCATTGTTGATCATTTGTTGGTGTAATTTGAAGAAGAAGGTGACCAAAGCAAGAGGAAGCTGAAGGAGGTGCAAATCTAGTGACTTCAGACTTCAAAGGCTTCATATTTAGGTATTCCTTCGGACTTTTCTAGTTTTGGGTGTTGATTCATAGAGTTAGGGTTTTCAAACCCTTTGGAAGATGATTATGTAGAGTATTTGGTCCCTTCTCGAGTTTGTGCTTTGGATTTGGACTCAAAGGGGTCCAGAGACCTTAACCCTTGGAGCTTTATGAGTCCTTTTGGTGTTATTGGACTTAGGTTGTCATTTTTGGGGCTAAATCACCATTTGATGCCATCTAAATGATTTATGCTCATCAAGATTCGAACTTTACGTGACTTTCATGCTTGGGATGGCCAGATCTATGGATTAGGGGAACAGATCTGACCTCATGAGGTCAATAGAGTTGTGCATGGCATGAACTCGTCGAGTTGTTCTTGAGACTCGACGAGTAGGGTTAAAGTTTCACGTAAATCACTCAGTGAGTAGACTTGCCGAGTTTGGGGGAATAACTCAGTGAGTCAGAAGGGGATTAGAGGACTGGGGTTCAAGGCGGTACTCACCGAGTTGTTCTTGAGACTTGGCGAGTTGAGTTGGGGTGGCCCCGCAATTTATGCCAGGTGTGACTCGTCGAGCTAGGGAAGGGACTCGACGTGCCAAGAGGGACTAAAAGAGTTAGTGGACACGTGTATACTCGCCGAGTCGCCCAAGTGCACTCGACGAGTCGGGTCAAAGTTTGAACGTTGACCTTTGTTGACTTTTAGGGTTTGGTCAGCAATATGGCCTTTGGGTCAAGAGAGGGGTAAAATGGTCTTTTACCCTTAAGAAGGTGCCAAGAGAGGGTTGAGTCTAGTCTCAAGAGTTATATTCATGAGAGTATTTTCCTTATGTGTTAGGCGGTGGCGAGTTCGAGATTTAAGTATGAGGATATCTGCTTTCTGCTTGCCAGGTGAGTCTTCTCACTATACTTTACCTTGAATGGTAACAGAGTTATGTGACAGAGTTATTGTATGCTATCTATGTGATGTGTGGCACCGCATTATTTCTGTGTGATTTATGTTGTGTGTATATATCAGAGATAGGACCAGAAGGTCCATAGAGCTAGGACTAGAGGGTCCGCAGAGTTAGGGCCCAAGGGCCCACAGAGTTATAGCCTCGAGTGGCTAATATGTGCTATATGTGGTGTTTTTAGTATTATGTGCCAGTGTATTTGTATGCTATTTATGTGTTCAGAATTATTGTGATATGTGATATGCATGATTCAGAGTTATCAGAGTTAGGACCTTTGGGTCCATAGAGTTAGGGCCAGAGGGCCCACAGAGAGCTGGGACTGGAGGGTCCCACTGAGACACACTGACTGGAGGGTGAACAGAGATTATAGCCTCTAGTGGCTAATATGTGTTAGAGTGGTATTTTGGGGAGCTCACTAAGCTTCGTGCTTACAGTGGTTTGTGTTATGTGTTTCAGGTTATCACAGGATCATAGGACGGCACCGGCTCGATTGTACACACCAGAGGAAGCGTTTGTTTAAGGATCCTGGTTTATTAATTGATTGAACAAAAGAGTCATGTATTGTAAATTAAACAAAATGGAGATTTTTGTGAAAAGTGTTAAGATATAAACGATTTTAAATGAAAATTTTGTTTTGAAAATTTCGGTGTTACACTCTAGAGTCATAAAGTTTCCATTAAGAACTTTATGACTTTATGACCAAAACACACTCCATGACCAAAACACACTCTAGAGTCATAAAGTTTCCTACTTTATGATTTTACACACCTAATAAGAGCTTAACTTGAGGTCTTAATCCATTAAGACCTTCTACAAGATGCATGGAGCAATTTTAACTAATGGGACTTCATTTTTATGGCTAAGGACCCATCCTAGGGTCTGAAAGGAAAACTCAAAAAGTCTATAACATGCCATGTTCAAGATGAGACCTTTGGGACCAAAAAGCAACACAAAACACCCATAAACAAGATCTAGCAAACTAGCCATCAAGGTATGAGCTTTATTCCTTCAAATGATGGAGAATGGTGCAAAACTTCCAGATCCAAGATGCTTCTTCCCTCCAAGATGAGCTTGGTTCCTTCCTTCTTCTTATAAGCACACAAATAAACACTTTAATGCTTGAAATGGCTTCACAAGGTGGTTCTTGGGCTATAATCACGAAATAGATTGTGGAGGTTGTTAAGGTGAAGGGAAATGATGCCATAAGGATGCTTAAATACCAGTGAAACCCTAAAAATTAGGGTTTCCTCTTTTAGCAGCCAAAACCTAGTATGCTCAACGTACATAGTAGTACGCATGTCGTACTCCTCCCTGCCAGTTTTACGAAAATGAGACTAGGGCTCCTATGCACCATTTCTTCAACTTAGGGACCAAAATGCAATATAATAAAATGAAAGGGGTAAAATTAGAAGTACCTTAACATTGGGATGTTACAGTTCTCCCCCACTTGAAGTTGACTTTGTCCTCGAAATATGTTGCGGCGAATAACTCTGAGCAATGCTTCCTCATCTCAGCATCCGACTCACTGGTCCACTTGAACTAGATAAATGATTATATTCTATTTGCTTGGCAAATGAATTCATCATTTACGCCATACTAAGCATAGGACATGGTATTTGATCATGATGTAAGCATGTCATAGGATACTAGTTGAATACATGGCTAAGTCACTAGATGACTAAAAGAGCATTCTACGAGTACTTTAGAAGAACTAAGAGAATGTATATGAGACAATCAGCTTAGAAATGATCTTTATGAAAGAGCTACACAAGATGTTAATTTCTAAACAGATATAAATAATTATGAATTATAATTGGATTTTGACTTCATTATGGAATGAAGGGTAACTTTTGTTGGAATGAGGTCCAAGCAAAACATAATGACATAATTTAGTACGAAATAAGAATACACTACTTTAGAAGTTGAATTCAAATATTATTGGATGACTAGAATCATTGAAAAACTATGTTGATTTATGCCATTCGAGGATCACATAGAAATGTTTGTGACTTCGAGAGTATACTTAATCAAGCTAAGAGACTCAATGTCACGAAAAAACACCAGTCATATTCTCCAAGATATTTAACTATACTTAGAGTAAAGTTAAGCATAGAGATGATAGTATTCACAAAATTCATACAAATTAAATTTTGACAGATCCGTTAATAAAGTCATTTTTTTGAGCTAAGTATGAATGGTCACACTTCAGCTATAAGAATTTATTATTCTAGAAATGGATTTTTGACTTGGATTAAGTATTTGGATATTAGAACATTATAACAACTATTAGATAATGTTGTGATAAATTGGGATATAATCATCACATTAATACTTGTTGTGTTCTATATTAACATGTTTAATCCATGAATAATGTCATTATTCTAAAGGTTCATAGTCGGTTATAATCGTGGGAGCAATTATGAAGTAAGACTAATATGAATTGGATTGGTTGACTCTCACTAGATGAAAGTAGGCAAGTGGCTGTAACCAAGTTTCACAGTTACTTGTCAAAGAACTAGTATCGAACAGGCCCATATCAAAATCATCTCATGGATCACTATCGTGATTGATACTTGTTTAAAAGGTACTATCTATGTATCCTTAACACTTAAGATACATAGTGGGACATATGTGTAGGGAGTACTATGTTTTGAAATGGTCAAATGTTGTTCCTTAACCATGCAGTTATCAAAGCCACTTTCAGGTATAGTGTGAACTATGCAAGAGGCTTATGTAGTCAAGATGGGATTTGTTCCTCTTATGTGTTGAGAATTAGACATCTAAGGCGCCTTACCAAAAGTTTAACAACTAATGAGATTGATCGCGATCTGAATCTCATGTTCAACATGATGTCCGTAGCAAAGGGATAACTGATAAACTTACCGTATATAATAATTGTAGCTTTGAGCTTTTTGGAAATTGGGCGTTGATAGAATGGCACAAACAGTCGTATGGTCTTAGGGGCAATAGAATGTTGCTAGACATTTACCATTGTCTATATTTGTCTAATATGAGTGTTGCGCAAATGGGAGATTGAAAGGCCTAGTATGCTCAAGAGTCATATTAAAGTGATATTACTAAATAACATATGATACTAATGGGTCACACTAAGAACAAATTGATACAATTCATTATTTATTAGAAATTTATTTTAATAAATATTCAATAAAACTCTTATAATTAAATTGGAAATTGTAACGACCTAAAAATCAAGGGTAAAAATTTCATTTTTAATATAACTAAAACATTGATACCATTTAATTCAAACATTTCAACTCATAGTCAAGTAAATCCTTTATCAGAGTTTATCCCAAAATCAATCACTGCGGAAATCATAGGTGTGTGCACTGCCATCAATCCGAGCCCTTCCTTTCCAAAACGATGATACTTGAAACCATAAACAAAACCTGTAAGCACGAAGCTTAGTGAGTTTCGCAGAGCATACCATACACACAATCCACATATCACATATCCTGTCAGCTATAAAAGCTACCTGTATCACATATCTTGCTAGCTATAGAAGCTACCTATAACACATACGCCATGCATACAAAAACCTATAAGGATGCCATGGGCTCCCCCCAGGGTCTTACACCATTGTACCATGGGCTACCCCACATGGTCCTTACCTAGGAATGCCATGGGCTAGCCCACATGGTCTTACATCCAATGTCATGGGCTACCCCACATGGTCTTTACCTAGGAATGCCATGGGCTACCCCATATGGTCTTACATCTAATGCCACAGGCTCCCCCGGGGTCTTCCATGCAATAACACACAATCACATAGCATATCAAAACAGAATGACTAACACATATACCATAATCACATAATGGGCCGGCCTTGGGGCCTTAGACCCATGGGTATGATGAGAAGACTCACCTCTCGACTGCTGAACTGATAAGCTGAAATCAGACATATCCCACACACTGCTCCTTCTCAACTGCCCATAATCATCAGGTTATTAACTTGAAAAAAACCCATAAATACCCTCAGGTCCATCCTGGCCATATTGACCTTGAGTCGTTGAGTATAATTAGCCACTCGTCGGGTCCCTTGCTTAACTTGTCAACTCGTCGAGTCACCCGAGAGACTCGTCGAGTTCCTTGATGTTCACGGCCATAAACTTCCAATCAGACACCCTGGATCGTGAACCCTTGGCCGCGAATGAGAAAACCCTCCCGACTCGCCGAGTCACAAGAGCGACTCGACAAATTCCTACGTATTCGGTCCTTTCCTGTGGGATTTAAGGTCCCAAACTTCAAATCTATATTCTCCTAGTGATAATACCACGTAAAGTTGCCAACTTTACGTTCATACTAAGTCTCATAATGCTAAAACCACATCAACAAGCTTCTTACAAGTCCCTAATGCATGAATAAGAATTAGGGTGCACCAAGGAGACAACTTTATGACATTTGGGGCCTAATAAGATCCAAATCTGGAACCATATCCTTGTGATAGGTCCAGATCCAAACTTGGTTCCATTTCTTCAAGGATGGCCATAATCTTCCAAAAGAAATCTAAGAGCTTTAAGCTTTAAGGTAACAAATTAATACCTTGATAAGGTGTCCAACATGAAATAGATACTCGATCTAGTGCTCCTCCATTGATACTTCCTTTTCAAGCTTGAAATCCTCCCCAAAATCCCAAAGGCAAGCTCCCAAATGATCTTTGAACAAAATAGGGACTAAAGTGTTATTTTTACTAAGATTGGGCCTTAACTGTAAATTTTTGGCTTATTGGGCCAAGAAGGTCATTTTTACAAAAAGTGGGATTTTTATGCTATTATGGTAAATAATTTGGCTAAAACTAGCAATACAATAATAAATGGGCCAATTTTTCCATTTTCATGTTATTGGGCCTTAGTGGCCCATTTATATGTTTGATAGGTCCTGAATACTATTTATATGTTTATTGGGCCTTATTGACCCATTAACATGTGTGACGGACCTTGGATACTATTTGCGTGCTATTTGGGCCTATAAATACCTTACATGTGAAATGGGACTTAGTTGTCCTTTTACATATATTTTGGGCCCATGTTATATAAATCTCATTCCTATTAGGCCTTGAAATGACTTACATGTTTAGCGATGCCTTAGTGGTTCACTTACATGGTTCATTAGTGCTGGAGTGAGTTTTATACATTTTTCTTCGCGTAAATTCGATTAAGGATCTAATGAGTTTTGTTGGTTGACACCTATTGAGTGTACGATCGTAGCCTGTAGTTATAACCAGAGTCTCTTGGAGGGAGAGCATGAGTTTGTGTATAGATCTATACGAGGGTGACGCCCCACACCTGAGCTATTCGCTACAATTAAATTAGTCCAGTCTAGGGTGACAAACCATACCTTAAACAAGTCGGCGTCTTCCAGATGTCAAGACAGGCGAAATTGTCATTATCAAGTATGGTTGTAACGACTTACTTAGAGGAATTAACATTATAAATTTACGAAAGACCATTCTTTTCTTTTCTCTTTAGATTACTCAGGAACACACATGTACTGGTACTCAACCTCGAGGGTTGGTACGACAACATTCTCTATTACAGATAACATTGGGTTGTCTGGGGGCATTCTCTTCACGTTTTCTGCATTATCTTTATACATTCTAATAAACAATAACACACATGCATTAATACGAGATCTGACACAAACATACTAAACTGTTTACAGAAAATATCGGATTTTTTGGCTTTTACGAATAATCCAAATCATTTTCACAAACATGCTTATGAACTCACCAACATTTTTATGTTGACCTTTTTAAATTAACTTGTATTCTCAGGAAACCATTGAAGCTGGTTGAGCGGAACAAACTAATGGATATTTTGTTATATCTCGTTTCATCATACTCTGACTATTTTGGCATGTAATATCCAATACAATACTCAGTGTAAACAATGAATGTTGTTATATTACATGTGTGATGATGATGATGTTATGTTTCAATTATATACTCTGTAATGATACTACAATAGTGGAGTCACACTCAATCCCCCGGACATTTCCGCCATTTGGTTCAGGGGTGTGACATTGGTGCTTTTTGTGGAAAAGATAAATTTACTAAACTGCAAACCATCTTATTTGCCAGAAACATGATATATTTTGGTACATAATTTAACTTATATGAAATTAAAATACAATAAAAGTTATAAATTTGTTCCATAATTTGGTTGAAGTAACCCGCTTCTAGAAAAATGACTATTCTACAAACCTAAGCAACAATTCTATTTGGGATGCCCTAAACTTTTTCTTTCTTTTCAAAATTTGAAGTCAAGAATTCTTTCTTCCCATGATAGATATATGTGGAATTGTATGCAGATTCCACAGTTATTACGTATGTAATGTCAAAATTAAACTGTCACCAAAACTATGGCTTGGATCTCTTCCTCTCATCAGTTGACGAAGGGATCACAGGCTACATGGATGACCTCATTGGAAACTGTTAAAAGAAATGAAATCCAGGTAAAAAGAATGTTATGTTTATCTTCTTCAAAGCTTAGCGGAGATGTAGGTGTGATAGGAGACGCTACATCAGGCACTAAAGTGGGGTTTATTTTCCATGCAGACCAGGTGGTTTCAAAGATTGTTTCTATGATCAACTCTTCATTTGGTGTTAAATGAATGTAAAGTTTACATGACTTTTATTAGATTAAGACAATTATTAACTTTATCATATTGATGGTCATATATTTTTGTTATAACATGATTATGTGTAGGCTTTTACGATCATATAAGTTAATTTTAAATTCAAGTTAGGGGTGTCCGTTTTATGTTTTCGGTCCAAATATTTTGTAATGGGAGAACATATTTGTCAAGAAATGTAACAATGTTCAGATTCGGGGCATTGTTGTTGATTAAGAAAAGTAATCATTCCCTTATTTTTAGTTAAAGCCTTGGTTACTAACCTTAAAATAGCAATATCTTTTCTTTTGATGCAACAATGTTAATATAGCCCCTCCTACACATTTTGAGTGGGATTATAGATGAATGGTATATCCATCACATTTAAGATACTGAAAACATCCAAATGATTTATCAGTGTGCACATATAGAGGTCATAGAGGTATATTTTTTATTTACTTACCAAATAATTAGATTATTAGATTGTCGATGAATGATTAAAGTTTTTTATTTACTTACCAAAAGTACATACACATGAATTTTTTCTTTTCAAAGCCATACAACTTATTTTAAACAATTAATTGAGAGCTGATCTATGGTATAAAAATATTCTTTTGTTATCTCTCATTTTGTGATTAAATTCACTATGTAATACTCATCACTTTGGTTTTTCAGTTGCAGCTAAGGGTGCTAAAAACGGTCTTGAGTTCATCATTGTTAGACCTTTCAACTGGATTGGATCTACGATGGATTTCATTCCAGGGATTGATGGTCCCAGTGAAGGTGTTTCTAGGGAACAGGAGTCGTTGGTGTAACATATAAGGCGGTCGATCTCATTGTCATGGTTCAAATCATAAACCTTTAAAAGTAAATGAAAGCAAATTGCATTGGTAAGGGTAAAATGATCATTTAATTTTAAAATTATGAATTTTTTTACAGCCACCTATAAAACTGTTCGAGTACTCAATGTCCGCAGACAAAGGCTATGAAATACCCTTCTCCAACCCCCGCAACTTCAACCAGTTGCGGGAATCTTCACTAGTTTATATTAACTATCAAATAACACGAACTTTTGGAATCTTATAGTTACTGCATGATGAATTTGAGAGTAGATATATTTTTGTATCTAGCCTAAATTTTTTTTAGTGTAGATAACACTTCTTTTGGCATGATATTTTTTTTCAACAAATCTCACACTATTTTTTTTTCCAACATTCATTTTCATTTGACCGTCTTGGATAATAATGACATTCCAAATATAATGACGACCGATGGTTTCGAATTTCATAATTTATTTTTATTTTCCGAAAATCATCTGTTGACAAATATTTGTATTTTTTGTTGTTTCGAATTCTTATTTTGTATTTAAAATGTAAGACAAATGTACAACTAGGCCTGACAATAAAGCGGGTTTTGACCCTGATCCGATCCAAACCCTTAAGAATTATATGGGTTTGGAGCATAGTTTTTGATTCGTTTACCCGTTAACGACCCATATCCGCTAACCCTTTTATTAAAAGGGTCGGGTATGGATCATCACTGATCCGCTCCGATTATAACCCGCCCCGTATAATTTTCGAATTATTGGTTTATATTTTATATTGCTTAAAGTTTAATTTTAATTCCAATCGAAAGTCCAAAGGGAAAATGCCAAAGTCCAAACTGTTTATAAATAAGAATCAAGCAGTCAACTTCTAGACTTCCAGTCTTCTACTAAGAATTATGATGTCATTTCATTTATATTTCATCAAGAAATCATCATATTTCATTCATAAATAAATAAATTCATTCACCAACTGAAAGATAATTTGTCATTGCTATTATCTATCACTACAACTGACAGTAAAAAATAAATCAGAAGTTACTACACTAGTGATTTTTAATTCCAATCGAAAGTCCTTAAGTACGTAATGTGTTTTTTAAATTAACATTTGTTTTATTTAAGAAATATTATTTTATGAATTAAGTAAAATGTGTTTGATAATTCAAAAAGCCTATGGGTTACGGGGTGGGTTTGGATATCTATTGATTCGGTGGATAAGGGTAAGGATTTGATTATTCGAAACCCTGTGGGTTGCGGAGCGGGTTTGGATCGGATTTTGAAATTTGTTAAAAGGGTTTGGATCAAGGTCGATTCGTTCCAAACTCGCCCTATTGTCAGGTCTATGTACAACATTATATAACATATACTATCAAACAATGGTTTCGCATTAATTTTAATGGTTGCTTGTCGTTAGTAATATATCTTTTTAACTAACTGAAAATACTACATAATCAGATTTATAGTTTTAATATTCTTTTTCGGTTTTTTTTTTTAATTATCTTCATGTACAAAAACTACTCATAATCAATAATACGGTATACTTTTGATAATAATAAAAAAAAGAGACGTACCTCATTGTTCTTCGGGTTCTCTATTGAAAGAAACTAATAGGCAAACCAAAAAAAAAATATCAAAAAGTAACCTAATCTAAAAAATTATACAATATATATTATGGGCTAATGAGAGACGAAAAAGGAGACGGACAGGAAAACAATAGCCAATTGCCCTAAAAGAATAGTCAACTATGGTCAGACTACTTTTTAGTGGGTTATTTTTGGCTAATGTATTTTTTTAATTTTTTTTTTATTTTGCTATTTTTGAATAGATAATTAAAGAAATTAACTAGATTAGTCATTCTTTATCTTTTTTACTCAACCCTATAGCTATAAGTTATAACCTCAGTAAATATCAATAGAAATAAGATCTACATTTGTTATTAAATTAAAAAATATAATAAAATCCGTCTTTCTTTTATATTAAGTATTAACGTAGTTATCTCAAAATTCTAGTGCGCCAAATACCAGTACTTAAGCAATCAACTTGTTGGCTCATGAGAGCTGATTTGATTTCATTTAAATTATTTATTAATTAATCAATCATCTAAAATACTTATTGACAAAGCTTAATAGTATTTAATATACAAAATAGAATGAGTACGTAATTAAAATAAAGTTCACAGTTATTAATAAACATAAATATGATCTGAAACTTAATATTATATTAAAAGTATTTGTATATATACTTGTATATACACCATATATTTATCATTTTACTGACTTAATATTTACATGTGTCGGAAATTAGATCATTACCATTTTGACCTATCAGTTTTTTCGTGATTAACCAGTTTTGCTTCAAAAGAAGTAGAGATAACATTATATTTTAAATATTTTCTTGATTTACTTATTTATTGACGACAGTTTAATTATTATAAAAACTAATTAAGTCATACAATAGACAAAATAATATAATAAATATTATGCCATTTTGTATTCTATCTTTCAAAAGGTTGTGTTTTCTTTCTAGAAAAGAATAAAACGGAATGTTAATTTATTAGTTTAAAAGATAGCAACCGGATTTGAATGAGATGGTGATTCATAGGATAGCCTCGGGTAAATCGAATAATGTGTGGCTTAAAACACACACTGCCAGCCAAGCATGCACGTCACCATCGCCTACGATGGTGCATTGTTAGGTCAGTCGGTCACTATATGTATATGATATCACCACTTGACACAAAACTAATATTATAGACACTAACGTCGCTTTATTCCCTTGACATTTTCCACCCTCCTCTTATCGTACGAACATCTAGTACAACAAAACTCTAGGGATAATGAGTATGTAATTATGTAAAGTTACTGTAATTGATTCAAGTTTTATTTATTAATTGAAACGCACCAACCTTTAACATGCTGGTGATTTTAGTGTCACAAATATATTTTGTGCAACTGAAACTTACATGTGAGCTAAGTGGTTTTGTAATTTGTATTCTAATATATGTTTGGGTATGTGCGGAATGCACGTATGTATAAGATCAAATTAAAAATTGGTTTGACGACAAGTCGGGGGGTCCGGGGGCAACGCCCCTAGCAGGGTCCAAGAAATAGAGCCCCTAGCTGGGGCCTTGCTGCCATGTCAGCGGGCAGGGACGAGGGTCAGCGCCCCCACGGGGTTTGGGGCAGCGCCTAAAATGAAACCCTACATCTCGTTTTCTATATAAATGGCTCTCCTCTTCAAAGGAGACAGACCATCTTTTAGTTCTCGTGTTATTTTTTTTTTTATTTTTTTTTTTTATTTTTATTTTTTATTTTTTATTTTTTTTCATACGAACTCAAAATTCTCTAACAATTTGCCTTACGATTTATGTGCCTAGATTCGTAAGTGTCTCATTAGGATTATCCTAGGCTAAATTTCTTATAACCCGGACATATGATAGAAATATCAGTTCAAAAAGTGTTTACACGATCCAATGAGTATCCATATCTCCACTATTGTATGCAGGGTCACAAGAGTGAACTCAATGGTGTTATGCACCATATAACGTCAGATTATACATGTTATGGCGTGGAATTGGCTTATGATATTAGTTTTAATGGATTAGTTAACTTGATGGTTTCCAAGTTGAGTTTACAGACAAACCAGAGTCGTTTGTCTTTTCAGTGTATTAAAATGAATTTTGTTATGCAAATAATTAATGTCATAACATCAAATATTTTGTAAGCATTGTTAATATTAATTCTCCAAATATGTTGATGTTGTATGTTATCAATCTTTCCATACATATTGGTGTTAGCCTAGCAATAACATATCAATCTCCTACTTCGATTAGAAATCAATTGGATGGGGAAATTCATTTTGGCGAATATGGTTCGACAAAAATTGGTCTAATACTGAAGCAATCAAGTATGCAATCTATTCATTGTGATGCTTACTCATAAGGTAGAGGGTGAAACACTAGAAAAATGTGGAAATGATTATATGCCACTACGTAAAGGCAAGCACGTTGCTTATAACGAACTTGTATATAATGTCGAAGAATCATCAGATGATTATCAATTTTTGTTGATGTTCATTGTTGCTTTAGTTTATGTCCAAATGGATAGCCATTAGAAAGTGTGAAGGTATATCGAATCTCAATAAAGATAATTCTGATACATTCTAAGAATGAGAATTTTGATATGTATAATTGTAGGTTTTTTTTTTTTTTTTTTTTTTAAGGTGATGAAACTAAAAATTCTTTTTAGGGAATTCACCTGGCGTTATCTGTAACACCCCGTTTTAAATAGAGTAATTGAATAATAAAACCGAAACCCAAGAAGTAATCTTTATTATTATTGTATATTATTATAGTCCAAAAATCAAATAATAATTAGTGTGGTGTTGGTTTCAGGGTGCCAAATGAGGTACTTTTGATTTCCGAGGGTTAAAGTGTAAGTGCGGGACTTATATTGAAAGGATTTTATGGAGTCAGGGATTGAAGTGTAAGTTTCGGACCTGATTTGAAAAGAATTGAAGAGGGCAGGGTTGAAAAGGTAAATAATGGGCTATGATTGAAAGAAAATAGAGGAGGAGGGACCATTCTTGTTGTTATGGGTAAAAGGCTAAGGAACCGGGTATATAACCCATTTATCCCTCCGGAACCCTAACCCTACACCAATGATGTAGCCGCCACCTTATACCTCCTCTTCATCCTCTAGCCGCCACCCTCACGATGAACCACCTCCAGCTGCCGCCTAGTCGAGTCCGAGCATCTCCACTGCAACATTTCTGACGGAGGTCATTGGTGAATGGAGGATCGCCGACGAAGCTGAGCTCGCACGCTGCTGTACCGCCGCTGTTTCTGTAACCCTCGTAGATCCGGGCTAGTCAATTTAGAGATAATAGGGGTCGAAAACGACTTTTCGACAAAAGATTATTTAGAATAAATAATCTTAACCAAGTTGTAGAATATGTCTCAAGGGTTTCGTACATATAAAGAGCGCCAAAATCCGAGTTATAACGAAGAATGTTATGACCCATCAAAGTTTCGCGACGGAACCGGCACGACACTGGGGAGACGTAAATAGTGAATTTATGATAGAGCGACTTTTAGCCTTAGTGATCTAAATTAAAGTCATAGAATATGTTAACCTGAGAGCGTCCATAAAAGGAACGCCCAAATCTAACTTCCTACGAGGAAGTTATGATTTTTCTAAGATTTGGCTTAGCAGTGCACGACTCGAAACTCGAATTTTAGTTCGAGCGGTTTTTGGCTTACGCAACCTAAATGAGAGCTAAATATCTCATTAATCGGAACTCAACGGTAAAAAGACAGACGAAACGGAGTCTGTATGAAGGAGTTACGAATTTTTCGCGGTCATTTAACAGTCTAATCTTCTCGTACTTTTAAATTTAAGATCGGTCGGGAACTAGCCGACGGTGTCAAAATGAAAGTTGTAGATCTTATTTTTACCTACGCGTGGATATAAAGAACGTAAAAAACGGAGCTCGTATGTGAATGTTACGGATTTTAGAAGTCGGAAGTGTGCTGTGCGAAAATGGGTGACATGGCACAATATTGGCCATTGATTTCTCCCCAAGTCTTGCCACCAGATGGTGACATGTGACACCAAGTTCATCCATATTTCACCCTATAAATAGAACCTCTCCCACCCTCATTTTCTTCATGCCTTTCTCATTCTTTTTTCTCTTTACTCTCTCTTTAGAACCTCTCTCTAGCCCCGAAACCCCCCGAAAAGCCTAGGGAACCTCACTAGCACGAGGCGGAAGCCCCAGAGTGTCGACGGCTCCGAGAAGAAGAGCTTTTCGGCTCGGGAACGCTGCTCCAAGCAAAGCCTGGTTTTCTATAAAACCTGATGTAAGTGAGCTATGCCTATGCTATTTTTAATATAGCTTTTATTTAATTATTGTAACATTATTAGGAACTTATAATAAGTATTTGGGCTATTATTATGGGTTATATAAGTATTGTTTAACGCTTATATAATAGTAATAATAGCTAGACTATTAATTAGTCTCGGCGAATAATGGACTAAACTCTAGTGGTAATAAAACTAGGTTTCGTCGAAAGAATTTATTTTTAAAAAGCGATGTAACACCCCGTTTATTTAAATAAATTAGTAAAATGTGAGTCCCAGACTAATTTGTGAAGAATTTTAGAAGTCGGGGGTTAACGGAGTAAGTCTGGGATTAAATTGAATAGAATTTTGGAGGTCAGGGTGCGTTTCGTAATTTATGGACTTAAATTGAAAAAATTTGAAGGCTGAAGGGTTTATTGGCAATTTAGGGATCTATTATGAAAAAAATTTATTGGATCAGGGCATAAAATGTAAGTTTTGGGTTCAGTTAGTAAAGATTTCTAAAGGTAGGGTTAAAAGTGTAAAATATGAACTTATTTTGAAAGAAAAGAAGGAAGGAGGGATCGAATCTGTCAATATGGGAAACTTATTTATGGGATCAGGGTATATAAGACCCTTTACCCAGTGACTCTAACCCTAGCTCATGAAGGCAGCTGCTGTAACGCCCGTGTTTCTGGGCTTGCCATTTTTAGCAATGTAATAGTCTAGGTTAACCTTTGTAACCCCAATTTGAAATAATAAAATGTATTATTTGTGAATTATTTGAATTATGTGATTTATGTGTGTATTTTCTTAATTTTTATAATTTAATGAATTAAGAATAAAATAAGCGTCAAAATTAAAGTGTGAGATAAGCCTAATATCTTTGCATAAAGTTGTAGTGGTTGAAACAAGGATTCCGGAGATATAAGGAATGCCAAAATCCGAGTTATAACGAAGAAGTTATGACCTGTCGAAGTTTCGCGACAGAACCGGCACGACGCCGAGTGACGTAAAATATGAATTTAAGATAGAGCGATATTTAGCCTTAGCGATCTAAGCGAAAGTCGTAGATTTCATTAAAACGAGAGCGTGCATAAAAGGAACGCCCAAATCTGACTTCGTATGAGGAAGTTATGATTTTTCTAAGTTTCGACTTAGCAGTATGCAGCCCGAATACTCGATTTGAGATCGAGCGGTTTTTAGCCAAAACAATCTAAATGAGAATCGAATATCTCGTTGTTAGTAGCGAAACGATGAAAAGATAGGCGAGAACGGACGTCAGACGAAGAAGTTATGATTTTATAACAAAATTTTCCTGTCCGGGCCTTTTAAAAATAAATAATAAAAAATAAAGTCAAAGTTAGCCGACGGAGTCTAAACGAAAGTTGTAGAGCGTAGTCTCACCTACGCGTGGATATAAAGAACGTCGAAAACGAAGCTCGTATGCGAAAGTTACGGAATTTAGAAGTTTGACGAGTCAAATTACGCCCAGCGTACTCAGGCGGATGCAAGTTGCCTGACCAATACTCGAGTGCCACAGATCGACGCATGACGTCAAAGTACGCCCCGCGTAACCAAGTTACGCCCCGCGTACTGAGTACGCCCTGCGTAATCCCAGACCCTCAGCCTATAAATAGAACTCGAGATCAGCCATTTCCTTGCGATTTTTCTTACTTTCTCTCTAAGTTTTTGCCTCGATTTGCGTGCCAATCATATCCCGAAGCCCCGGTATTATTCCCGAGCCCCGAAGCAAGATCCGAAGCCCCGAGGATCCCGAAGAGCGTTATTCCCGAGTCGAAGCCCTGCCCGCGAGGAGCCCGGTTTTTGTGAAGATCTTCCAGATCTACAAAGAGACACTACTTCTGCAAGCCGTAGTGCTGCCCGATCGTCTTCCGATCAAGTAAGTGTATAGTCCCTTTTCAATACACGATATTATACAAGTAATCGTTGAATGTATTTGAGAATACAAGAAGTGAGTGTGTAGTCATTTTCATTCCAACACAATATTATGAAGTATTCTATATAAAATACGTGCTATGTGTATATATTTTTCTGTTATATGTGTGAATGTATATTCACTCTCTTCTATCTCATAGATCTGATATATTCTCTATGAATTACGTGTTATGTGTGTATGCCTCATCTGTTATGTGGAGTATGTATTGATTAAAGCATGCTATACAGGTTCTTAAGCAATGTATAAAAATGTATATTTTTATCTACTAATATGTTGGGTAGAACATGGGTAGATAATTTGTGTGAAATAAACAGATGAGAGGCCTCGGTGTTATTGGTGTTATTCTAGTCATTCAGCAGAGTATGGATGACGACCACAGACTATTCTAGACTGTCCTGTGGAACACTAGCAGGCTCATTACCTGTAGGTGTTGTGAACGACGTGTTCACCGGTGTACTCTATCCCCCACATGGTTGCCTTTAGGGCACATATTGTTGAGGAAGCCCCTCTGCAGTAATATCCGTCCCGATGAAAATCCAAAATTAGGTTCCTTATAATAGATGTTATTTTAGGGACGTAAAGTGAGGATAACGGGAATGGGTAATCGAGTTTATTGTGGATTGTTGAAATTAAATATAATTATTGTGGGTTGAAAACCCTATATGCTCACCAGGCTCCCAAGCCTGACCCACACAGTTTATTTGTATTACAGGAAGTGGCGCAAGAGCTTAAGATGCGCGAATCATCAAGTTGTTTTGTTTACAAGTCTGTATATGTATATATTTGTTGAATGACTTGTAATGTTATCGTTTATGCTTTATGATCTGTATCGGAACATGACATCCCGACTTTTGATTATGAAATGAAATCATATTTATATATGAAATGTTTTGATAAATATCTATTTTATCATGTTTTGTTTTTGGGAACAAATTCCGCATCTCTTTTAAAATTAAAAAGGATTTACTCTGAAAATGTTTAAAAAGCATAAATGAAAACGGTCTTTTCTGGCCGAGATTTTGGGGATGTCACAGTTGGTATCAGAGCATTAGTTTAAGCGAACTAGGAATTTGTAGGATTTCTAGACTTAAACTTAGTATGCTAAGTGGAGATTGTGAGATGTGTGTCTGATAAATTTTAGACACGAGCACTAGTTTATTTTAGGAAAGTTGCCTAAAATGCTTTTATGTGCTAAATGTTATATGTTGCCATATATGATATTGTTTGTTCGGATCTACGGTTTGTTGCCAATCGGATCTAAAGGTTTATGTGTTTAGGATTCTAAGCGTATGTATACGATATTAGAACTAGCATGTAATCGTGTGGAGTAATAAGGTGAAATTATTCGGTGTGTAGATCAAAAATGGTGAGAACAAGAAGCGGAGTTGGAAATGCTGATGAAAACAGGAATCAACCGCCTGTAAATCAACAAGTACCTGTTGTAGCTGATGCACCTGAGCCGATAACAATGGCTGGTGTACAAATGATGATTCAAATGATGTTGGATCGTCAGATGGAAGAAACAAGACGCCTGCTTAGGCAGAATCGTGAAGAACCGTCAATTCAAGCGGAAGAGCCCGAGGAGAATGGGGGGCAGTTTGAAGGAGAAAACTTTAATGGGATCATTGGTCAAGACGAACAACCAGTGGTTAGACGCAATAACCAGTATGGAGGAAATGATGGTCGTGGGTGCAAGTATAAGGATTTCATGGCATCCAAACCACCATGTCTATCCGGAAGCCCGACGCCGGTACAAGTTATGGAATGGGTCTCCGAAATGGAGACTATGTTTGAGAGTTGCGAATGCAGCAACAGGCAGAAGACCTCTCTTACGATCCCTCTGCTAAAATCCGGCGTGTTGAGTTGGTGGAAGCTGTTAGCTGACTCTATGCCCAAGGGAGAAGCAAGCAAAATGTCTTGGGAAGACTTTGTGGAACAACTAAAACTGCAATACTGCTCCGAGCAGGACCTTCTGGAACTCAGTAATGAGTTTCAGAATTTGAAGAAAGAGAAATTGAGCGTTACTGAATACGCTGCAAGTTTCACAGAAAAGATGAAGTTTATCCCATATTTGGTGCCTACAGAACTCTCTAAGGTCAACAAGTTTTCCCTTGGACTACCAGCGGACTATGGTCCAATGGTTAAGCAAGCAACCACATTGAAAGCCGCCATCTGGGCTGCTAGAAATGTTGAGACCCAGATCAGGGAAAAAGGTCTGGAAAGGTTAGAGGTTGGTGAGAAGAGGAAAATCGATGGATTTTCAGGGTCCAACAAGAAAAGTAAATTCTTGAAGTCTAGTTCGAAGGGAAGTGGAGGAAAGGTAGAGGCGAAATGGTGCGACAAGTGCAAGAAGAAACATCATGGGAAATGTGGTGGGGAAACCACATGCTTCAAATGTGGAAAGCTAGGGCATTATGCCAACGACTGCACCTTCACCAACAATGTTTGTTATGGTTGTGGTGAGGAGGGGCACATCTCAAGGGATTGTCCGAAAAAAAAGGAAGCAACAAGACCCAACATTCCGCGAAAGCCAAAGGCAAGAGCATTCCAGATGACACTAGAAGCTGCTAAAGATGAAGCTGATGTCGCTTCAGGTACCTTTCTCGTTAACAAATTGCCTGCCCAAATTTTATTTGATTCTGGAGCCAACTACTCCTTTATATCGCATGAATTTGGTAGAAAACTAGCTTTGCCTGTTGATAGACTAGATAATGCCTTATTAGTCGAAGTTGCTAGTGGCAAGTTTGTACCTGTTAGCCATCGTATGAAAAACATCTTAATTGATCTGAATGGGAATAAGTTCCACGAGGAATTATTGCCTATTGAACTTAACGGTTTCGACATCGTTTTGGGAATGGATTGGCTTAGCGCCAATGATGCCGAAATTTTATGCAAGAAGAAAATAGTGAAAGTGAACCCGCCTGGGAAGGAATCGTTTATGGTGTACGAAGATAAACGCAGAGTAAATTCTGGAATCATTTCTCTTATGAAAGCCAGAAAATGTTTGACCAAGGGGTGTACATCATACTTAGCATTCGTGATCGATGCTAAGAATGAAAAGAAGGTGATGCAAAATATTCCTGTTGTGTGTGATTATCCGGAAGTATTTCCCGAAGATCTTCCTGGATTACCGCCCAATCGACAAGTAGAATTTTGTATTGACTTGTTGCCCGGAACAACGCCAATTGCAAAATCACCTTATCGATTATCACCGACGGAGATGAAGGAGCTGATGATGCAACTTCAGGAGTTATTGGACAAAGGTTTCATAAGACCTAGTTCATCACCCTGGGGAGCTCCGGTGTTATTCGTAAAGAAGAAAGATGGAAGCATGAGGATGTGCATTGATTACCGAGAGCTGAATAAGGCAACAATAAAGAATAGATATCCGTTGCCAAGGATTGATGACCTATTCGATCAACTACAAGGTTCAAGTTATTTTTCAAAGATCGACTTGAGGTCAGGATATCATCAGCTGAAAGTAAGAGAGCAGGATATAGAGAAGACTGTATTCAGAACGCGATATGGACACTACGAGTTTTTGGTTATGTAATTTGGACTAACCAATCCTCCAGCAGCATTCATGGATTTAATGAACAGAGTTTGTAATCCGTTCCTAGATAAATTTGTGATAGTGTTCATAGATGACATTCTGATTTATTCAAAAAGCCAAGAAGAGCATGGCAGACACTTGCGATAAGTGTTGGAAGTCTTGAAGAAGGAGAAGCTGTATGCGAAGTTCTCAAAATGTGATTTTTGGATTCGTGAAGTCCAATTCTTGGGTCACGTGGTCAACCAAAAAGGGATAATGGTTGATCCAGCGAAGATCGAAGCTGTGATGAAGTGGGAACAACCGAAAAGTCCTACGGAGATCCGAAGCTTTTTAGGATTAGCCGGATATTACCGAAGGTTTATCCAAGGCTTTTCTTCGATCGCTAGTCCATTAACAGCTTTGATCCACAAAGGAGCTACTTATGCTTGGAGTGATAAGCATAAAGAAGCATTCGAGAAGCTAAAGAAGAAACTATGCGAGGCATCGATACTTTCTCTACCCGATGGAGTTGAAGACTTCGCTGTTTATAGCGATGCATCTGGAGTTGGATTGGGTTGTGTTTTGACCCAAAGAGATAAGGTGATCGCATATGCTTCTCGACAGCTGAAAGAGCACGAAAAGAACTACCCAACTCATGATTTGGAGTTGGCAGCGGTAGTTTTCGCACTGAAAATATGGAGGCATTACCTCTATGGCACGAAGTGCAAACTTTTCACTGATCATAAGAGTCTCCAATATCTCTTTAGTCAAAATGAATTGAATATGAGACAACGACGCTGGCTAGAATTACTTAGAGACTACGACTGTGAGATACTTTACCAAACCGGTAAAGCCAATGTTGTTGCTGATGCTCTCAGTCGGAAAGTCAATCTTGAAAGGAGAAGGCCAAGAGCGTTGAGAATTGAAGTTGTCTCGGCTATTTTGGAAAGTATCAAGAAAGCTCAAAGCGAAGCTTCTGAGAAGAATGACCGAAAGGAGGAACGTTTGGGCAAAACGTTAGTGTTCGGTGTAGACAGTCACGGACTGAAGGTGTTCCAAGATTGGATTTGGATACCTAAGACAGGAGGAGTCAGAGATCTTCTGATGGAAGACGCTCACAAAACCATGTACTCGATTCATCCCGGTAGCACAAAAATGTATAGGGACCTGAAATCCTATTATTGGTGGCCGACGATGAAGCTCGACATTGCGAAGTATGTGGCCGAGTGTGTGACTTGTGCAAGAGTCAAGGCACAACATCAGAAACCATACGGGAGTTTAGAACCATTACCTGTGCCTATGGGTAAGTGGGAAGACATTGCTATGGATTTTGTCACTAAACTACCCATAACAAAAAGTGGTCACGACATGATTTGGGTGGTCGTTGATCGATTCACTAAGAGTGCACATTTCATAGCAGCCAACGAGAAATGGTCTATGGAAAAGCTTGCGAATTCTTACGTGAAGGAAATTGTGAGGCTTCACGGTGTTCCGCTAACGATTATGTCGGATCGTGATAGTCGTTTCACCTCACGATTTTGGAAAAGTCTACAAGAGGAATTGGGTACCAAGTTGTGTTTAAGTACAACTTACCATCCGCAGACTGATGGTCAGAGCGAAAGAACGATACAAACACTTGAAGATATGCTGAAAGCGTGTACCTTGGAATTCCTAGGTAATTGGGATGAACATTTACCTTTGGTATAATTTTCCTATAATAATAGTTTTTACTCGAGCATAAAGATGGCACCTTATCAAGCATTGTATGGACATAAGTGTCGTACGCCGTCTTGTTGGCTTGAGGCTGGGGAAAAGCAGTTTATGGGGCCGGAGATAGTCCATCAAACTGCTGAAAAATTGAAAATAATTAGGGAAAGAATGTTAGCAGCTCAGGACCGTCAAAAGAGCTATGCTGACAAAAAGCGAAGACGGATGACTTTTGAAGTTGGAGATTCGGTTTTGCTTAAAGTCTCGCCGTGGAAGGGACTTATAAGATTTGGTAAAAGGGGAAAGTTAAGTCCAAGGTTTATTGGACCGTTTAAAGTTCTTCAGAGAATTGGGAACCAAGCTTACAAGCTCGAACTACCCGAAGAACTGAATGGAATTCATAACACTTTTCATGTGTGTTACTTGAGGAAGTTCATGGGAGAAGTTCCCGACATAATTCCACTTTCGGAGTTGAGGATCGATGAGAACAAAAGGTTGATTGAGGAACCAGAGGCAATCGTTGACCGAAAGACTAAGAAATTGCGACGTAAGATGGTTGAGTTAGTGCTTGTCAGATGGAAACACACGAATGGGCCGAATCTCACCTGGGAGACGGAGAGTGACATGATGAGTCGCTATCCGCATTTGTTTGCTGGTGTGTGATTCCGGGGACGGAATCATTCTAAGGTGGAGAGAATTGTAATGCCTGAGTTTCTGGGCTTGCCATTTTTAGCAATGTAATAGTCTAGGTTAACCTTTGTAACCCCAATTTGAAATAATAAAATGTATTATTTGTGAATTATTTGAATTATGTGATTTATGTGTGTATTTTCTTAATTTTTATAATTTAATGAATTAAGAATAAAATAAGCGTCAAAATTAAAGTGTGAGATAAACCCGATATCTTTGCATAAAGTTGTAGTGGTTGAAACAAGGATTCCGGAGATATAAGGAATGCCAAAATCCGAGTTATAACGAAGAAGTTATGACCTGTCGAAGTTTCGCGACAGAACCGGCACGACGCCGAGTGACGTAAAATATGAATTTAAGATAGAGCGATATTTAGCCTTAGCGATCTAAACGAAAGTCGTAGATTTCATTAAAACGAGAGCGTGCATAAAAGGAACGCCCAAATCTGACTTCGTATGAGGAAGTTATGATTTTTCTAAGTTTCGACTTAGCAGTATGCAGCCCGAATACTCGATTTGAGATCGAGCGGTTTTTAGCCAAAACAATCTAAATGAGAATCGAAGATCTCGTTGTTAGTAGCGAGACGATGAAAAGATAGGCGAGAACGGACGTCGGACGAAGAAGTTATGATTTTATAACAAAATTTTCCTGTCCGGGCCTTCTAAAAATAAATAATAAAAAATAAAGTCAAAGTTAGCCGACGGAGTCTAAACGAAAGTTGTAGAGCGTAGTCTCACCTACGCGTGGATATAAAGAACATCGAAAACGAAGCTCGTATGCGAAAGTTACGGAATTTATAAGTTTGACGAGTCAAATTACGCCCAGCGTAATTTGAGTACGCCCCGCGTACTCAGGCGGATGCAAGTTGCCTGACCAATACTCGACTGCCACAGAGCGACGCATGCAGTGACGTCAAAGTACGCCCCGCGTAACGAAGTTACGCCCCGCGTACTGAGTACGCCCTGCATAATTTGAGATTACGCCCCGCGTAATCCCAGACCCCCAGCCTATAAATAGAACTCGAGATCAGCCATTTCCTAGCGATTTTTCTTACTTTCTCTCTAAGTTTTTGCCTCGATTTGCATGCCAATCATATCCCGAAGCCCCGGTATTATTCCCGAGCCCCGAAGCAAGAGCCGAAGCCCCGGGGATCCCGAAGAGCGTTATTCCCGAGCCAAAGCCCTGCCCGCGAGGAGCCCGGTTTTTGTGAAGATCTTCCAGATCTACAGAGAGACACTACTTCTGCAAGCCGTAGTGCTGCCCGATCGTCTTCCGATCAAGTGAGTGTATAGTCCCTTTTCAATACACGATATTATACAAGTAATCGTTGAATGTATTTGAGAATACAAGAAGTGAGTGTGTAGTCATTTTCATTCCAACGCAATATTATGAAGTATTCTATATAAAATACGTGCTATGTGTATATATTTTTCTGTTATATGTGTGAATGTATATTGACTCTCTTCTATCTCATAGATCTGATATATTCTCTATGAATTACGTGTTATGTGTGTATGCCTCATCTGTTATGTGGAGTATGTATTGATTAAAGCATGTTATATAGGTTTTTAAGCAATGTATAAAAATGTATATTTTTATCTACTAATATGTTGGGTAGATAATTGGTGTGAAATAAACAGATGAGAGGCCTCGGTGTTATTGGTGTTATTCTAGTCATTCAGCAGAGTATGGATGACGACCACAGACTATTCTAGACTGTCCTGTGGAACACTAGCAGGCTCATTATCTGTAGGTGTTGTGAACGACGTGTTCACCGGTGTACTCTATCCCCCACATGGTTGCCTTTAGGGAACATATTGTTGAGGAAGCCCCTCTGTAGTAATGTCCGTCCCGATGAAAATCCTAAATTAGGTTCCTTATAATACATGTTATTTTAGGGACGTAAAGTGAGGATAACGGGAATGGGTAATCGGGTTTATTGTGGATTGTTGAAATTAAATAAAATTATTGTGGCTTGAAAACCCTATATGCTCACCAGGCTCCCAAGCCTGACCCACTCAGTTTATTTGTATTACAGGAAGTGGCGCAAGAGCTTAAGATGCGCGAATCATCAAGTTGTTTCGTTTACAAGTCTGTATATGTATATATTTGTTGAATGACTTGTAATGTTATCGTTTATGCTTTATGATCTGTATCGGAACATGACATCCCGACTTTTGATTATGAAATGAAATCATATTTCTATATGAAATGTTTTGATAAATATCTATTTTATCATGTTTTGTTTTTGGGAACAAATTCCGCATCTCTTTTAAAATTAAAAAGGATTTACTCTGAAAATGTTTAAAAAGCATAAATGAAAACGGTCTTTTCTGGCCGAGATTTTGGGGATGTCACAGCTGCCATCATCATAGATCCTCTAGCAACCACCCTCGCCTCACCTTACCTCCCTTCCAGTCGTAGCAATCTCCCAACTGCCGTGAAGACAGAAACCGGTGAAGCTAAATCGCCGGACGTAGCATGTAGAGGGGGAAGAACCATGGCGGCCGGTCGAATAAGCATCGTGGAGGCACTACTGCCGTTCTCGTTGAAGACCACCCTGTCGTTGGACGTTCTCCTGTTGCGGCTGGCACTCTTTCACGGTCATTGGTGTCACCGCTATGGACGCTAATCTCGTTGTTGTTGTTGTCACCATTTCCCTTGGCCACAGCTGAAGACGAAGGCTGCCATGGAGCGCCATGGCAGTAGATGACCAGAAAAGACCCTCAGTGGTCATCGTTGCTGCCTTTTTCTTCCTTGTTTCTTCCGATGACTGCCTCATCGTACCTCTGTTTCCGCCGCCGGCTCGTTTCGTCGGTCCTTTCTTCACGTCGCCGTCACAGTTCCTCCTTCAAGACCGAAGCCCAAGTGTGGGTATATTTCTGTTGTTAGCGGATGTTGGGTGTAGTGTCATTTGGTCGGAATTCACAAGAATCGCCTCCGCCACCACCACCACCACCGTGAAGTGGTGGTTGTCGCCTTGTGCCGCCGCCGGCCACCACTAGAGTGGCTGTGTGTGTGTTAGTGTAGTGTGTGTGTTTATTTGAGATTTTATTGTAAATTGTAAAATTAGAATAATGAAAGAAAAAAATCAAACCACCACCATAGGGTGGTGGCTGCCGCCCTCGGCTGCCGTGTCGGGTGGCGGTGTGTCTTGTTGGATAGTGACTAGTTTGTGATGTTTGGACAAGGGACTATAACCCTAATGGGCCTTGTAAGCCCTAATGGGCCCAATAAAGCTTAATGGGCCTAAAAGCCCAAGCATGTGACTAATGGGCTTAGTGAAACGCTAAAAGGCCTAGTAGAATCATATTGGGCCCAATGAACCCTAATTGGTCAAAGGACCTAGCTAATGGGCTTAATGGGCTAATGTGGGTTGGAAAAACCCTAATGCCAATAGAACCCTAATTTGGGAAATTAACCGAGACACGCATAAATTATTTAATAACTTGAGATATTAAATAATAATCATTGGCAAAGATTAACCTAAGCGATATTGGACTTAATGGATTAAGTCCTTAATGGGTTAAGTAGGAAACTTAACCCTAATCATCATTTTATGTGAAACCCTAGTTTCACTTGGGCCTTGAGTTAGGCCTTTCTATTGGGCTTTAGTAGTTGGTTTATTAATGGGCCATCCATGAATAATCAAATGGACCAGAGTAATTAGTTGGGCTTTAGGGTAAGGCCCATATGGATTGGGCCCAATTGGGAAAATTGGGCCATAGTTTGGGCCTAGATGGTTGTATGATATTGGGCCCTCAGAATGAGACATGTTGGACTGGACTGAACAATTGGGCCTTAAGGGAAGTCCATGTAGAGGTTTGGACCCAATTTGGAAAATAAGGCCATAGTTGGGCCTTGGTCCATTATTAGACTTTTGGGCCTTTGGATTGGGCCTTGGGCTTGAGTCAAGCTAAGTTGCGGGGTAAGGTAGTCTTTTACCCCAAGCATGGATTTATAAATATGTGTTAGAACCCAATTATTAATTGGGTGTTATTTTGATATTGACAGATCGGGAATCTGTCATCCAGCAGCTATGGTTTTGTCAGCGGGACTTCAGCAGTGTGAGGTGAGTCCTCTTCCAGTAGGAACGAGTCTAAGGCGACAATGCTGACCCGTTTAGATGTTAGTAGTACCGGGCGGGGCCCGATGTAGTGGTTTAGCTTACATGTTATATGTTATGTTTTCTGGACTTCAGTCCGATGACGGGGTCATCCCGAGAAGTAGTTATGTATGCTTGATATCTTTGTGATTCATGCATGTTTTTTTTATGTGTAGTATTTTGGGTAATCCCGATACAGTATATGTGATTATGTTATATGTTATGCTATGTTCAGTTTATTCCGGACTTCGGTCTGATGCCGGGCGGGGCCGGATGCAGTGGGCGGGGCCCAAGTTATTCCGGACTTTGGTCTGATGTCGGGCGGGGCCCGATGCAGTGGTCAGGGCCCAGTATATGCATATATGATTCTGTGTATGGTATGTGGTAGCTTGGGGGAGACTCACTAAGCTTCATGCTTACAGTTTTCAGTTTTGGTTTCAAGTACCCAGTTTTCAAAAGAGGAGCTCGGGAAGATTGCAGTGCACACACCATTTGTTCAGCCTAGGATGATTATATTTTGATTTTATATTAGTTGTTTTTGAAACAGTATTTGGTATGAGATTTTGAGATACATAACACTTAGTTTTCTTTTTGAGCAGCTACCGTTCCGTCACTGTTGTGACTACCGAGACTTAGCCGCCATTGCCGCTACACCTCCACCGTTTCCCTTCTCCTTATTTCTATCACCAACCCTATCCGCTGGACGACGTGAGAGATCGGAGGAACTGCCATGAATGACGATGGGGATCGTGGGAGGGCGGTCATTATGCTGCTGCTGCCGCCGTTTTGTTGTGCTACTAGTGATACTGTTGCCTAGTGGCTAGTTGTCGCCGGCTGCCGCCACTCCAAGTCGTTGCCGGTACTGTTGCCATTTTCCTATGTCACCACTGTGAACCACTATGTAACAACCCAAAAATTCAAGCCAAATTAAAAACTTATTAATACATTCTAAAACCATCAAGTTAATATAGTTTGTTTTCAAAATAGTTTGGACATCAGAGTATCCCCAGAATCAATTCATAAAACCATAAAATATGAGGAGTTGTACGATCATGCCTTTGCCTTCCTGCGATCATCTGATGTACCTGAAACAATAAATTGAAACTCTAAGCCCGAGAGCTTAGTGAGTTACCCCAAAATACCAACATCATACAACATAACCATCTCATATAACCAATACAGAATAGCATGCATAATAAGTCGTCAGCCTGACTGGACTGCCTCACAGGCCTTCAGTCTATATGGACTGTTCTCTGAGCCTTCGGCACGTCTGAACCGCCTCGCAGGGCCTACAGCCTATCCGGACCGCTCGTCGGGCCTTCGGTCTGACTGAATCCCTTTGCAGGGCCTTCAGATTATCCGGGCCGCCCTGGGTATGTTGGCCTCCAGCACAAAGCAGGACTACCTCAACCCAACCCCAAATCAAACAAGCATGTGTACATAAATATCATACACTTGCATATATATATATATATATATATATATATATATATATATATATATATATATATATATATATATATATATATAACAGTCATACCAATCTAACATATCACCAATCATAGCAACATCCTATAACCAGGATACCGACCTAACAAGGTCATTAACATAGCATCATCCTATATCCCAGGATACCGATATAACAATCATAATAGCATAACAACATCCTATCTACCAGGATACCGATCTAACAGATCGTAACGACATACAAGCATACTATAACCAGGATACCGATCTATCCGAAATCTAACATAGAAACCATCCTAAACCATAATGAAATCTAGCATATCAATAACATAGTAACCATCCTAACCCAGGATGTAATCTAGCATATCAATAACATAGCAACCATCCTAAACCAGGATGTAATCTAGCATATCAATGACATAGCAACCATCCTAAACCAGGATGTAATCTAACATATTAATAACATAGCAACCATCCTAAACCAGGATGTAAATCATAAAGGGTCGGCCTTGGTGTCGTAGACCCTGTTGATATAGTGAGGATAACTCACTTGGCAATGCCGAAGTCCATAAGATAAAACTCCAGCTGCTGGTTGACAGCTTCCCGAACTGTCAACATCAAACAATACCCAATTAATATTTGGTTCCAAGTCCAAGGTCCAACTCACACTCCAAAGACCTAAAAGTCTAGTAATGGGCTAAAGTACAACATATGGCCCAATTTTCCGAATTGGGCCCAGACCTCTACACGGTCTTTCCTTAAGGCTCATCCAATTATTCCAATCCAATTCCCATGGCCCAATATCACATACTCATAAAGGCCCAATTATGGCCCATCTATGGCCCAATTTTCCAACTTGGGCCCAAGGCTCTCATATGGGCCTTATCCTTAAGCCCATACAATTATTTAGTCCATTTACTTATTCTTGGAAAGCCCATTATTAGTCTAATCACCAAAGCCCAATAGTAAGGCCCAATTCAAGTCCAAGTAAGATTAGGGCTTTCACATGAAATGATGATTAGGGTTAAGTGTTTCTTACTTAACCCATTAAGGACTTAATCTATTAAGTCCATTGTTGCCTTACATTAATTTGTCAATGACTATTATTTAATATTTCATGTTATTAAATAATCTCGTGTGTGCCCCGATTAATTCTTAAAATTAAGGTTTTAAGCCATTAGGATTTTCCAAACCCAAATTAGGGTTTCCTACCCAATACTAGCCCATTAGTCAACCAGTTAGGCTTTTAGGTCACTTTGGGCCTTATTGGGCCCATTAAGATTTTATTAGGTCAATTAGGGGTTTATTGGGCCCCATTAAGCCCACTAGAGTTCACTAGGCCCATTAGGGTTCCAAGCATCCCAAGGAATCGATACCACAATGCAAAGCACACCGTCACCCGACACGGCGGCCGGTGGCGGCAGGAGGCAGCAGCCACCACCTCACGGTGGTGGTTAGGGTTTTCTTTACTATTCTGATGGATTAAACATTACAATGACATATTTGAATACACACACATAACACTAATAAACACACACAACAAGATACACACCCTCCATGGCGGTCTTGAGGCGGCAGCCACCATGGTCGGTGGCCATGGTGGTTTTTCCTTGGCTTTTCTCCGGCAACAGCAACCCGAGACACCCACCAGTTTGTGAGACACGGCTGAATACACACACCCACGAGCTTGAAGCAGCAGCACACACATACTCATGCTCACATGCACCCCGACTTCTGCTTGGAAAAATAAACCCATCACTCACCACAGGTGGGTGGCGACGGCAGCAGAGGTGCTACACCGGAATGGAAACGGAGAAAGAGAAGAAGGACACGGTAGGGGGCTGATTCCCATTAGCAGCAAAAATTCCTAGTGGCCACAGAGGTGGTGGAGTGAATCAAGCGTCTGGGACCGATGTCGAAGCAGTTGGTGGAAAGAACAAGCAGCAAGGGAGCGACGGCGATGGCGGCTTGATCGACGGCAGCCTCAGCCTCGCTAACAGTTGTTGCAGTGAAGGAAAGATGGTGGTCGTACCCCCACCGGGAAGCGACCGCAACAGCCAATGCCCTCGGTTCCGCCGATAGTTGATGGTATCCATTCACAGCAAGCATCGTCGGTGGTCTAGTCGATCGGAAAAACTGAAGTGAAAGGGGTGGCGGCTGAAGACGAAGGGGGATATAAGGTGGTGGCGGCTGGAACAAAGGGTTAGGGTTAAGGTATACCGGGGTGACGGGTCTTTCTACCCCGAGCCCCATGACACTTCTCCCCATAATAGCAACAATGGCCCCTCTCTCTATAAATCTTTTCAAAATAAATCCGAAATTTACAATCTAGCCCCCGCTTTATGAAATCTCTTTCAAATCCAGACCAATACTTACCCAACAGCCCCTCCCCCTTCAAAACCTTTTCAACATAGGTCCAAAAGTTACTCTTTAGTCCCTGATTCAATAAATTCTTAGAAATAGTTTTAAAATTACACTTTAACCCCTGAAGATTCAATTCTTGTCATTTGGCCTCCCGAAACTAACAACCCACTAATAATTAATTAATCTTGGACAATAATAACATATAATAAAAATACAAATTGCTTCTCGGGTTCCAGGTATATTATTTAATTATTATATTTAAATGGGATGTTACACACTAGGTGGGTGGTGGTGCTGCCAGAGACTGGAGAAAGACCCACCATGGCCGCCAGCCATGGTGGCCACCGCTTGCTGCCATGTTCCGTCACCACCAGGCACCATGGAAGGTGGCTGTGTGTGATTTTGTGTACTTTAGGTGTGTGTGTTTATTAGCGCCTATGTTATTTGGCTCGTATTGTAAATTGTAACCGTATCAGAATAAAGAAAAGTCTAAACCACCACCGTAAGGTGGTGGTTGCCGCCACCGGCCGCCGTGTCGGGTAGCGGTGTGCTTTGAATGCATTTGGACCTCGTTTAGGGGATGTTTGGACAATATGGGACCAATGAAACCCTAATGGGCCGAAAGAAACCCTTGTGGGCCCAATGGAACCCTAATGGGCAAATAAGGCCCTATGTGACCTAAAAGCCCAACCAATGGACTAATGAACTAGTATTGGGTTGGAAAACCCTAAGGGCATAAAACCCTAACTTGTGGAAATTGATCGGGACACACACACATGTGAATTATTTAATAAACTTGAAATATTAAATAATAATCATTGGCAAACTAACTTAAGGCAATAATGGACTTAATGGATTAAGTCCTAAATGGGTTAAGTAAGAAACACTTAACCCTAATCATCATTTCATGTGAAAACCCTAATTTTGGGATTTTGGGCTTGGACTTATCAGTACCCACATTTGGGTCATTGGAATGGAATTGTGTATTAAGCCCAATTACACCATATGACTTATTTAGTATAGTAAGGTACTTAACGGATTAAGTCCGTAATGGGTTAACTGAGAAACACTTAACCCTAATTGTCACTTTATGTGAAACCATAATTTCACTCGGGCCTTATGTTGGGCCTTTCTATTGGGCTTTGGTAAATGGGTAATTAATGGGCCATCTAAGAATGATCATATGGACTAGAATAGGTTGATGGGCTTTAGGTTAAGGCCCATATAAGGGATTAAGCCCAATTTGGAAAATTAGGCCATACATGGACCATAGTTTGGGCATGTATGATTATGTAATACTAGGCCATGGGAATACCAAGAGTTTGGGCCATAATAATTGGATGGGCCTTAAGGAAAGACCATGTAGAGGTTTGGGCCCAATTTGGAAAATTGGGCCATATGTTGGGCTTTGGCCCATTACTTGGATTTTGGGCTTTTGAAGTGTGAGTTGGACCTTGGGTTTGGAACCAGTTATTAATTGGGTATTGTTTGATGTTGATAGTTCGGGAAGTTGTCAACCAGTAGCTGGAGTTTTATCTGCGAGACTTCAGCAGTGTCAGGTGAGTTATCCTCACTATATCAACAGGGTCTAAGGCACCAAGGCCGGCCCATTATGGATTGTATTCGCATTATTATATGGTATGCCTATTGATTTACATCATGGTAGTTAGGATGCTATGTTAGTGACCAGTTAGGTCGGTGTCCTGGTTATAGGATCATTGCTAGCTTGTGATATGTTATATCGGTTTGACTGTTATATGCATTCTATTGTTTGTATGTTATCCATGTGCACATGAATTTTTGTTTGGGGTTGGGTTGAGGCGGCCCTGCTTCATGCTGTAGTCCAACATACCCGGGGAGGTCCGGATAGGCTGTAGGCCCCGAGGAGGCCATCCAGTCAGGCTGAATGCCCGATAAGCAGTCCGGATAGGCTGTAGGCCCTGAGGAGGCGGTCCAGTCATGCTGAAGGCTCATTATACATGTTGTTTGTTATTATTTTGCTAAATGGTATATGTTGGTATTTTGGGGGTAACTCACTAAGTCTTTGAGCTTACATTTATCGATTATTGTTTCAGGTACTTCGGATGATTGCTGGGAGGCGAAGGCGTGATCATACAGCTCTTCATATTTCATGGTTTTTATGTTTTGATTTTGGGGATACTCTGATGTTTAAACTATTTTGAAAACAAACTGTAATAAATTAATGGTTTTAAATATTCTAAAAAGTTTTAAATTGGCTTGAATTTTATGGGTGTTTCAAGTTGGTATCAGAGCCTTGGTTTGAGTGAATTGGAGCAACATTCGTGTGAATCAAGTCTCAAATCAAGGAAAGGTTTTCAAAATGATTTCTAAAATGGTTTTCAAAATAAGTAAAGGAGGATGCAGGGTGTATGATCAGCCGAAGCTAGTAAGTAGACCCCAAAATACCATACAGTTATTTGATATTGTGATATTGTGATATTATGAGAACATCATGGTAGTACTAGGCTAGGGATCTTCAGGAATTGCATGATAGAATTGTCTGATTATATGATGCCTAATAGCCTAAGGATTTCCTTATATGAAATTGACATCATTACTGTAGTTGCTTAGCGTGTGCATCACGGTTGTACATAATTAAGATCTTATAGCGTAAGAATGTTTGATTTGGCCTTATGATCTATTCTTGTTTGATTGGGAGCTTAGGGTAGGATTGGATATTCGAAAGTCTATGGGGTCCAGCGTTATGTATGGCTAGCATACACTAGTACTGCAGGGTTGGTGGAAGTTTCATGGATGGGTGGGTTGTGTGAGACTGGTAGGACAGTTGTGAGACAATTAGCCTTTCTCTAAGAATGAGGATTGAGCGCTCGCTATGTTTATGTATATTGTTAGGGTTTTGTGATGATACTTGAGACAAATATGGGTAGGTGTGGAAGGTAGTACGGGCCCGTACTACTAAAAGCACAAGACTCATACGCGTAGCAAGGAAGTCACAACCACTAGGGTTGGTTGGGTGTTAGTTTCATGTCATTATATGGATTATCAGAGATCTTTCTGGTGTCTTACTAGAATGGTGGTTACGAGCTCGTCTTGACCGGATCCAGGTTAGGATCAGGAGCTGGCAGCCAGGATAGGCCAACATTGTTAGAGGACCGTGTTAGTGAGATCATCTGGCAGGAGGTGATCGAGTTTGTCCAGGGACAATTATCGTAGATGTTTGGGTGTATTTAGACCACCATGGTTGAGTATTTCGACGAGCACTACACAACCATTGCTGAGACGGTTGCTGCAGCAGCTTTAGCAGCTCTAACGACGGTAGGGGGAGGAGCTGGTCGAGCTTTCCAGTACCGGGACTCGTTACTAGGACATATTCTGATGAGAAGAGGGCTGCAGTTACTTGGGACCAGGGAGATATTCTATACTCGTTACATTCTGTGGGTTGAGCGGGAGAGTCTAGTACATGAGTTTCTAGAGTTGAGGCTTCGGGGGTTTTGCTCGAGTCCGGAAGTGAGTCGCAAGGAATCCGGAAAGGAGTGATGATTATGTTCAGCTGGGGTTTCGCAGGTGGAAGTAGAATGGTTAATTGGTGGATTGGAATATCACTTTATAGGGTAAGGATTGTGCCCTTCCAGTTTTCGAGCTTGAAGGAGTGGACAGACTTGCGACCCCTGGATCAGGTTGTGTCCCAGCTCGGGTCAGTTAGTTGCAAGGTTTGGCAACAACATTTCAGCACTAGCAAGTGCAGGTGGGTTGCTGTAGTATGAGTATCTCATGAAGCGAACGCGATTACCATAAGAGATAAGATCCGATTCGCATTGCATCTCTCGTATTGGGAGGTAAGGATCGATTGTGCGATCTATTGCACTTTCGGGATTGGAGACTATGTCTTGGAAGCATTTGTAGCCTAGTTTAGGATAGAGGTTGTTTCAACTACTGCAGTTCAGCTGTGGATGATCGAGATAGTGAGTGAGTTAGGGTGCGAGACCTTGAATGAGATGTTTTCTAGAGCCGAGAGTGGGAGATTTGTTGGAGCCCTTTGGGAAGTAGGGTATTACGTGGGAGGTCTACGGACAGGTTCCCACAGGATGGTTATTCAACATTATCGGGAGTCAGTACGTTTAGTAACCGTTATTGATTGGCGGATGGGAGCGCCAAGGGTTGCAGCTCGTTGTTGGGACAATGGTTGGAGCATCTACCTTTGGACTTCAAGATTTGGGAGTAGGATCATTCGAGCATTAGGGACTGTTGGTTCCCGAGGATTCAGGAAGTGTTCATCTAGTTATTAAAAACATGTGATCATTTGGGGTTGGCTAGTAAAGGAGTACTATTTGGAAAGGTCTGGTTGTCATCAGATCGATCGTTGGAAAGTAAGAAGGATTGGGAATTCTCAAATTTTCATGTATTGTGAAGACTTAGTTGAATCTAAGTGGGGGAGAATCGTCCTGGAACGTAGAAGCAGGACCGGTTTTGAAACTGGGATAAGTTTTGCATCGTTTTCAGGAAGAAAGACAACCCTAGTGGCTACTTGGTTTGAGTGTTGTGTGAGTTGGATGTTCGGTAAAACTCCCCAGCATGTGAATCGCGTCTTCTCGGTGCTCGATAGCCTAACTTGGGGAAATCAGATTGGGATTCTAGCCATGAATTAAGTTCAGTTGTGTGTTAGGTCGAGTGCGTGTTCGACCAGTATGGAAAGTGTTGTAAGACTGTGGGAGTAGCCGTAGCATTCACTAGCGATCAGTTAGTATGGGAAGTATTGTAAAACCGCGGGGGTAGGCGTAACATTAACTAGCGATCAGTTAGTATGGGAAGTGTTGTAAGACTGCGGGGATAGGCGTAGCATTCACTAGTGATCGGTTAGTATGGGAAGTGTTGTAAGACTGTGGGGGTAGTCGTAGCATTCACTAGCGATCAGTTAGTATGGGAAGTGTTGTAAGTCTGCGGGTGTAGTTGGAGCATTCACTAGGTTAGCTGATAGTGCTAAAGTGATCTAAGTCTGTGGGTGTAGCCGCAACATCCACTAGATTGGTAGATAACATGAGCACGTCGCTAGGATGCGGAAGGGACAGTAGTAAACAGTAGTTCGGGTGTAGCAGTGAGGATATGGAAATCCACGGATGGGTTTATGGGTTTCCCCAAAGGTATTGGACCTGGTTAAGCTAGTGATAAGACTATATGAGCATCACTACAGTTAAGAGACTAAGGAAGCAATGGATTGCTTAAGGTTACTTGTGATGTAAGGCTACCATTGGGCATGTAGCAATCCCTTTTAGCTGTGGATTTGGTAACGACGGGATTCGACGCATAGATCCGATCGGTTGGATCAGGAGGTTGTTAGAGTCGCAGTGGCATGATAACTAGTGGCAACTAGTTCCAGGGAAGGATTTCGTTCAGAAGTCGTGTGAGGCAACTATGTGGGAGTCCTTTAGCTCCACAACTGGGCCGAAACCCGGTATTTCAAGTGTTTGGTGAACAAGTTGAGACTAGGGAGGTCTCGGTAGATTTTGGAAGGCAGCCAGGGCGCAACATACTGTTTCATACAATTCAGTGATTCAGGAAGTTCAATGCTTCAGACAGTTTCAGTGTCTCAAGTAGTACTGGTATTTTGGAATTTCGTGTATTGTTAAAGTCACAGATAGCCTGGGTTATGCTAAGTCACTCATTGTGGGATTATCTGAGCCTTGGCCAAGTATAGGTGACCTGCAGGGATAATTAGATATGTGATTCCGTTTTTCTTCAGTGGGAACCTTCAGATATCAGAAGTTGAATCGTTAGATGAGAGACAAGCGGATTGGGCTCAAAAATAAAGAATTGGTATGAGAGGTCTGTCAGGGAGCTAGACCATCTCGACACTTCATATTTCAGATTGAGTAATGTGATCATAATGTGGGGATTCGTCCATTTTTTGGGTTTAAAAAAAACTGTTAGGGTTGGTTTTGATCGCCTTGGGAAGGCTGGGATTATACACGAAATTGTGGCCATGTAGTACAATTTGTTAAGCGTGTAACGAACGATAAGAAACGATTTTGAGGAATAAATCAAATTTAAGTGAGGGAGAGTTGTAACATCCCGTTTTAAATAGAGTAATTAAATAATAAAACCGAAACCCAAGAAGTAATCTTTATTATTATTGTATATTATTATAGTCCAATAATCAAATAATAATTAGTGGGGTGTTGGTTTCGGGGTGCCAAATGAGGTACTTTTGATTTCCGAGGGTTAAAGTGTAAGTGCGGGACTTATATTGAAAGGATTTTATGGATTCGGGGACTGAAGTGTAAGTTTCGGACCTGATTTGAAAAGAATTGCAGAGGCAGGGTTGAAAAGGTAAATAATGGGCTATGATTGAAAGAAAATAGAGGAGGAGGGACCATTCTTGTTGTTATGGGAAAAAGGCTAAGGAACCGGGTATATAACCCATCTATCCCTCCATAACCCTAACCCCTAGACCAATGTTGTAGCTGCCACCTTATACCTTATCTTCATCCTCCAGCCGCCACCCTCACAATGAACCACCTCCAGCTGCCACTGTTCTGTCACTGCTGTGACCGCCGAGACTCAGCTGCCATTGCCGCCACACCTCCACCGTTTCCCTTCTCCTTCTTTCTTTCACCAACCCTAGCCGCCGGACGACGTGAGAGATCGGAGGAACTGCCATGAATTACGATGGGGATCGTGGGAGGGCGGTCGTTATGCTGCTGGTGCCGCGTTTCAATGTGCTACTACCGACACTGTTGCCGAGTGGCTAGTTGTCGTTGACTGCCGCCACTCCAAGTCGTCGCCGCTACTGTTGTCGTTTTCCTGTGCCACCACCATGAACCACTAGGTGGGTGGTGGTGTAACGGTTCCAGGGTTTGTATGTGTGTTTACTACTGTTTGAGTTGTTGCTACCGGAGACTGGAGAAAGACCCACCATGGCCGCCAGCCATGGTGGCCACTGCTTGCTGCCATGTTCCGTCGCCACCAACCACCAAGGAAGGTGGTTGTGTGTGTGATTTTGTGTACTTTAGGTGTGTGTGTTTATTAGCGTGTGTGTTATTTGGATCGTATTGTAAATTGTAACCATATCGGAATAAAGAAAAGTCTAAACCACCACCGTAAGGTGGTGGCTGCCGCCACCGGCCGCCGTGTTAGGTGGCGGTGTGCTTTGATTGCGTTTGGACCTTGTTTGGGGGATGTTTGGACAATGTGGGACCAATGAAGCCCTAATGGGCCAATAAGGCCCAATGTGACCTAAAAGCCCAACCAATGGACTAATGAACTAGTATTGGGTTGGAAAACCCTAAGGGCATAAAACCCTAACTTGTGGAAATTGATCGGGACACACACACGAGAATTATTTAATAAACTTGAAATATTAAATAATAATCATCGGAAAAATAACTTAAGGCAATAATGGACTTAATGGATTAAGTCCTTAATGGGTTAAGTAAGAAACACTTAACCCTAATCATCATTTCATGTGAAATCCTTAATTTTGGGATTTTGGGCTTGGACTTATTGAGACCTACATTTGGGTCATTGGAATGGAAATGTGTATTAAGCCCAATCACACTATATGACTTATTTAGAAAAGTATGGGACTTAATGGATTAAGTCCTTAATGGGTTAAGTGAGAAACACTTAACCCTAATTGTCACTTTATGTGAAACCCTAATTTTAGTCGGGCCTTATGTTGGGCCTTTCTATTGGGCTTTGGTAATTGGATTATTAATGGACAATCCAAGAATGATCATATGCAGTAGAATAGGTTGACGGGCTTTAGGTTAAGGCCAATATGAGGGGTTAGGCCTAATTTGGAAAATTGGGCCATAAATGGACCATAGTTTGGGCCTGAGTGATTTTGTAATATTGGGCCATGGGAATACCAAGAGTTTGGACCATAATAATTGGATGGGCCTTAAGGAAAGACCATGTAGAGGTCTGGGCCCAATTTGGAAAATTGGGCCATATGTCGGGCTTTGGCCCATTACTTGGCTTTTGGGCTTTTGAAGTGTGAGTTGGACCTTGGGTTTGGAACCAATTATTAATTGGGTATTGTTTGATGTTGATAGTTTGGGAAGCTGTCAACCAGCAGCTGGAGTTTTATCTGCGGGACTTCAACAGTGTCAGGTGAGTTATCCTCACTATATCAACAGGGTCTAAGGCACCAAGGCCGTCCGTTTATGGATTGTATTCGGATTATTATATGGTATGCCTACAGATTTACATCCTATTAGTTAGGATGCTATGTTAGTGACCTGTTAGGTCGGTGTCCTGGTTATAGGATCATTGCTATGCTTGTGATCTATTATATCGGTTTGACTGTTATATGCATTCTATTGTTTGTATGTTATCCATGTGCACATGATTGTTTGTTTGGGGGTTGGGTTGAGGACTTCCTACTTCATGTTGTAGACCAACATACCCGGGGCGGTCCGGATAGGCTGTAGGCCCTGTGGAGGCGGTCCAGTCAGGTCGAAGTCCCGGTAAGAGGTCCGGATAGGTTTTAGGCCCTGCGAGGCGGTCCAGTCATGCCGAAGGATCGGGAGCGGTCTAGATTGGTTGTAGGCCCTGAGGAGGCGGTCCAGTCATGCTGAAGGCTCATTATACATGTTGTTTTTAATTATTTTGTTGAATGGTATATGTTGGTATTTTTGGGGGTAACTTACTAAGCCTTCGAGCTTACATTTATCGATTATTGTTTCAGGTACTTTTGATGATTGCTGGGAGGCGAATGAGTGATCGTACATCTCCTCATATTTCATGGTTTTTATGATTTGATTCTGGAGATACTCCAATGTTTAAACTATTTTGAAAACAAACTGTAATAACTTAATGGTTTTAAATATTCTAAAAAGTTTTAAATTGGCTTGAATTTTATGGGTGTTTCATTATCATTTCACGAAACTGCTTACATACCCACCCTTCCGATACATACGCTCTCTGACAACGCCCATAATCTTTCCATATTCATAATTGTTTTCTCCTGATCGGGAAACAATAGCGACTATGGATATCATTTTTTGCTCTCATCTCATTTTCATCATTGTTATTCTTGTCTCATTTAGGATTAATTTCTCGGCATTTCCTATAAAGACCTTAATTGTCTTTCTCCTACCGAATCTCATCGTCGCCACTTCCACCACATCAAAATAGTATAAACACCCATTTTTATAAATTTACATTAAGTCAAACCATTTGTTCAAAAAACATAATTCAAAATCAGAGTTATAAGGAAAACAATGCGGAATCTTGAATCATAAAACCGTTGATGTGCGCATGTACAATCTTGGCTTTGCAATACGATATGTACCTAAAAACATTTAAATCCACAAATATAAGACAAAGTTAATTGAGTTCCATAATATATCCCATACAACTATACATATACAATGCATGCACACCAGGCCTACAACACACGGTCAGACCGCCTTCTGAGCCTACAACACAAAGTCGAACCGCTCCTGAGCCTGCAACATATAGTTGGACCGCTCTTGGGTATGTTGGCCTACAACACGAAATAGTACCGCCTCAACCCAGCCAAACTATCCTGATCCTACATCACAAACCTAGGCCGTTTTCGAGCTTGCAACGTATAGTTGGACCACTCCTGAGTATGGTAGCCAACATACAAAGTTGTACCGCTCAACCCAATTACATTATGTCGACATATGCAAAAAACAATAACGAGCAAAGACATATAATCATAACGTATATACCAGTCTAACAAATCACTACATCATAACAACATCCTACACACAAGGATACATACTGCAGTACAAAGTATAGTGAGAAAACTCACCTCAATTCGAAGACAAGAAGAACCACACACTCAAGTTGGGCCTTGATTGATTATGTTGGAAATTAGGCCTTTGGAAATTTGGACTTGGGCATTAGGCCAAGTATAGCGTAGGGTAAAAAGGTCTTTTACCCAAGTTTGGACTCGTAGGGTAAGTCAGGATTCAATTATTGATTGGATGATTATTTTGTGATTTATAGCACGAGGATTTTAGTGGGCCAACAGCGAAAGATTCTTTCTGTGAGTTTCGGCAGTGTGAGGCGAGTCTTCTCTCCATGTCCACAAGTTGAAGTCACCAAGGCCGGCCCATTATCTGGTTATGTAGTAAGATAGTTGTTGTGTGATACATGTTGTAATTGGGTTGAAATACAACCTAGGGTGGGTCTCGATATAGCATGACGGGTTGAAATACACTACAGGTCAGGGCCCAATATAGCATGACGGGTTGAAATATACACAAGGGTGGGGCCCATTATGATATTTAAGTTGAAATACACCCCAGGGCGGGGCCCATACTTGTTAGTTTTGGGTTGGAAGGAACCCCATGGCTGGGCCCATTTGTATGATTGGTATGTGGTATTTCGGGGAACTCACTAAGCTTTGTGCTTATGATTTTCAGTTTATGTTTCATGACCTTCGGTTTTCAAATGGAAGATCTTGGGATGATTGCAGACCATACACCACCTCGTTCTGTATTTTCTTTACTTACTCTGATATGATCTGATGATTGATACATTTGTTTCATTTGGATTTTTATGATGATGTTTTTGGAATAATGGTTTTCTTAAATTAAAAATGAAATTTTTGGGTCTTATTTTTGGGACGTTACATAGGGTTTGAACCATCATCGTATGACATCTTCAACATCAACGCCTCAGACTGGCTCAACCAGATACATACCAACCTTGACTCTCAGAATGCATAATGCAACACAAGATGATCCTTTGATAATAATTAACCAGTCTTATGGAAACTTTGAATCTCAGAGGGAGATCTTAGAAAAGTTTCCCAGCATCATTGCCTCATTCCTATCAAAATTGACCAGAATACCATTAGATTGATGAGGCACCTTACAAACTGAACTTCTCGCAACAAGAACTTACATTCGAATAGTTTTGCCACAACGTTATCCTCCTCTGAAGCTTCAAGAATTCCCTTACAAGTGCTCAAATAGTAGCTCTAAAAAACTTAACATATAATAAGAATCTCCTTTCTGAATCAAGAACATCTCAAACCTCCTCGGATACACCTAATCTTCTCAAAGTCGTGTCACCTATTCGACTTGCAGCATGGCCTTCATCGAGGATGTTGGACCAAAAGAACAGCCGAGTGTCGAATATTACCTCGCTGCCATCTATCGCCGGAAACACTTCCGATCCCTTCTCCCTCCAACACGGGAGGCTGGAAGAACATAACCCCATCGTAGAGAATGAGATCCCAACCATCGAACGACTTCCCACAGGCTACAATCCTTGGGTTGATCATCACATTTGATCCCTACAGGAGTCTTTTGAATCATACTGGAACTACATCTAACAAGGTCTTTGACACCCTAAGATCAGCTAACTTGTACAGATTTGTACCCTTAAGGTCTAAACTATCATGGCCACTTGGGCCGAAATAAGCACCAACTTCACACTCATCTAGAGTAATAATTACCAAAAGACACAATAACCAAAAGACTGGAAACATGAGTATGGGCTATAACTAAGCCTAGTGCTATACCATACGACCTACCACAACCAGTTCCCTAGCAATATTGTGACTTTTCTTGATCCTCGTACGAATCTTGTGCATCCTGTAATACGTGTAACGCCCGTGTTTCTGGGCTTGCCATTTTTTAGCAATGTAATAGTCTAGGTTAACCTTTGTAACCCATTTGAAATAATAAGAATGTATTCTTTGCGAATTATGTGTTTTATACTTATCTGCTTAACTATGTGATTTGATCAAGAATAAAAATAAGCACAAAAATGAAATGTTATATAAACCCGATATCGATGCACGAAGATGTAGTGGTTGAGACGAGGTTTCCAAAAATATAAAGAATGCTAAAATCCGAGTTATAACGAAGAAGTTATGACCTGTCGAAGTTTCGCGACAAAACTGGTGTGGCACAACGTGACGTAAATAGTGAATTTACGAAGGAGTGATAGTTAGCATTAGTGATCAACAAGAAAGACGTAGATAATGTTGAATCGAGAGCGTGCATAAAAAGAACGCCTAAATCTGACTTCGTATGAGGAAGTTATGATTTTTCGAAGTTTCAGCTTAGTAGTAGACAGCCCAAAAGTACGAATTGAGATCGAGCGAGTTTTAGCCGAAAATTTCTAAACGAGAATCGAAGATCTTGTCGATGGTAGTGCAACGACAGAAAGAGGGACGTCAGACGAAGAAGTTATGAATTTCTAACGGGGTTTTCCTGTCCTGACCTACTAAATAATAAAAAATGAATTTCTAACGGAGTACGCCCAGCATACTTGGAGTTACGCCCAACGTAATCCCAAATCCAACACCCTATAAATAGAAACCAAGATCAGCCATTTTCCTTGCCATTTTTCTTCCTTTCTCTCTAGTTTTTGCCTTGGTTTGCGTACCAATTATATCCCGAAGCCCCGGTATCATTCCCGAGTCCCGAAGTCCCGAAGATCCCAAGAAGTGAGATTCCCGAGTCGACGCTCTGCCCGCGAGGAGGCCGGTTTTTGTGAAGATCTTCCAGATCTACCAAAGAATACTACTTCTACAAGTCGTAGTGTTGTCCGATCATCTTCTGATCAAGTGAGTGTGTAGTTCCTTTCAAATACACGATATTATACAAGTAATCGTTGAATGTATTTAAGAATACAGGTTGTATGAGGGTATTATTATTACCTTCTAACACATAGACTTATATGACTCTCCTTGAAATTTCTTGTGATGTGTTTACGTATTAGTTGCTATTTGGATGGAGTATTGAAAGCGCATGCTATATAGTTTTTTTCAAATTATGTATAAAACATGTATATTCTTATCTACTAATGTGTTGGGTAGAACATGGGTAGACAGTTGGTGTGCAATGAAATACATTGATGAGAGGCCTCGTTGTTGGTGTCATTCTAGTCATTCAGTAGAGTATGGATGACGATCACGGACTATTATAGACTGTCGAGTGGAACACTAGCAGAATCATAACCTGTAGGTGTTGTGGGCTTGATGTCCACCGGTGTACTCTAATCCCCCACATGGTTGCCTTTAGGACACTTATTGTTGAGGAAGCCCCTCTGCAGTAATGTCCGCCCCGATGAAAATCCTAGATTAGGTCCCTTGAGATAGATGTTATTTTAGGGATGTAAAGTGAGGATAACGGGAATGGGTAATCGGGTTATTGTTGATTGTTGAATTAAATATAATTATTTATTGTGGGTTGAAAACCCTATATGCTCACCAGGCCTCCAAGCCTAACCCACTCAGTTTATTTGTATTACAGGAAGTGGCGCAAGGGCATAAGATGGATGAATCATCAAGTTGTTTTGTTTACAAGTCTATATATGTATATATTTGTTGAATGACTTGTAATGTTATCGTTTATGCTTTATGGTCTGTATTGGAACATGACATCTCGATTTTTGATTATGAAATGAAATTATATTTCTTTATGAAATGTTTTGATAAAAATTCCATTTTATCATGTTTTGTTTTTGGGAACAAATTCCGCATCTCTTTTAAAATAAAAAGGATTTACTCTAAAAATGTTTAAAAAGCATAAATGAAACCAGTATTTTCTGGCCGAGAGTTTGGGGATTTCACAGTTGGTATCAGAGCATTAATTTAAGCGAACTAGGAATTTGTAGGATTTCTAGACTTAAACTTGGAATGCTAAGTGAAGGTTGTTATATGTGTGTCTGTTATATTTCAGACACGAGCACTAGTTTATTTTAGGAAAGTTGCCTAAAATGCTTTTATGTGCTAAATGTTATATGTTGCCATATATGATATTATTTGTTCGGATCTATGGTCTGTTGCCTACTGGATCTGGAAACCTTATGTGTTTAGGATTCTAAGTGTACGTCTACGATATTAGAACTAGCATTTAATCGTTTGGAGTAATAAGGATGAATTGAAATTTTATCGTGAAAGAGGATCTAATTTCACCTTATTCGGTGTATAGATAAAAAATGGTGAGAACAAGAAGCGGAGTTGGAAACGCTTACGAAAACAGGAATCAGTCGCCTGTAGTCGAGCAAGCACCTGTGATTGAACAAGTAGCTGTTGCAGCAGCAGCACCAGAGCCAATGACAATGACAGGAGTTCAAGTGATGATTCAGGCAATGTTGGATCGTTAGATGGATGAAACCAGACGTCTGATTAGGCAGAATTGTGAAGAATCTTCAATTCGAGTTGAAGATCCTGAAGTAAATGGAGGGCAGTCCGAAGGAGAATACCTCAGTGGGATAATTGGTCAAGAGAACCCACCTGTTAGTAGACACAATAATCAAGATGGATTGGGGTGCAAGTACAAGGATTTTTTAACTTGCAAGCCGTTGACTTTTACTAGAAATGAGGACCTAATCGGAGTAATGGATTGGATCTCCGAAATGGAGTTGGCCTTCATGACTTGTGGCTGTAGAGGCAAGTTGCAGACCACGTTCGCAGTACGTCAATTTAAGAGTGGAGTTGTTTGTTGGTGGAACACTCTGGGGAAGACCCTTAGCCCTAATGAACCACTGCAAATGACTTGGGCAGAATTCTTGGTGCAGTTTAAACACAAGTTCCGCTCAGCCCAAAATCTACTGGAATTGGAAAACAAGTTTCTGATGTTGACAAAAGGCAGCATGTCAATCGACGAATACACAAAGGCCTTCACATACAAAATGGAGTTTGCCTTGCGCATCGTCCCGGATGAGCTAACAAAGGTGGACCGGTATGCGAAGGGAATCCCATGGGAGTACGAGGTGCCAGTGCGTCAGGCACATACTCTTGAGGTAGTTATCTGGGCTGCCAAGTCTGTTGAAAATATGATTAAGGGGAGAACCGCCAAAAAAGTTGAGGGTGGTGAAAAGAGGAAGTTCGAGGGATCTGCAGGGTCCAGCAAGAAAAGTAAATTCTCGAAATCTGCTTCGAGAGGAAGTGGAGGAAAGGTAGAGGTGAAATGGTGCGACAAGTGTAAGAAGAAGCATCATGGGAAATGTGACGCGGAAGTGGTCACATGCTTCAAATATGGAAAGCCAGGGAATTATGCCAACGAGTGCACCCTCACCAAGAAAGTTTACTATGGTTGCGGTGAGAAGGGGCACATCTCGAGGGATTGTCTGAAGAAGAAGGACGCTGCAAAACCCAACATTCCACCAAAGCCAAAGGCGAGAGCATTCCAGATGACACTGGAAGCTGCTAAAGATGAAGCTGATGTCGCTTCAGGTACCTTTCTCATAAACAAATTGCCTGCCCAAATTTTATTTGATTCTAGAGCCAACTACTCCTTTATATCGCATGAATTTGGTAGAAAACTAGCTTTGCCTGTTGTTAGACTAGATGATGCTTTATTAGTCGAAGTTGCTAGTGGAAAGTTTGTACCTGTTGGCCATCGTATGAAAAACATCTTAATTGACTTGAACGGGAATAAGTTTTCACGAGGAATTATTGCCTATCGAACTAAATGGTTTCGACATCGTGTTGGGAATGGATTGGCTTAGCGCCAATGACGCCGAGATATTGTGCAGAAAGAAGATAGTTAAGGTAAACCCGCCAGGGAAAGAGTCATTTATGGTGTATGGGGACAAACGCAGAGTAAGTTCTGGGATCATTTCTTTAATGAAAGCCAGAAAGTGTTTGGCCAAAGGATGTACATCATATTTGGCATTTGTGATTGATGCAAAGAAGGAGAAAAAAGAGATGTAGAGCATTCCGGTGGTGTGTGATTATCCGGAAGTGTTTCCCGAAAATTTTCCTGGATTACCGCCTGGTCGGCAAGTAGAATTCTGTATTGACTTGTTACCAGGGACGACGCCAATAGCAAAAGCACCTTACCGACTAACACCGACGGAGATGAAGGAGCTGATGATGCAATTTCAATAGTTATTGGACAAAGGTTTCATTAGACCTAGCTCATCACCCTAGGGAGCTCCGGTGTTATTCGTGAAGAAGAATGATGGAAGTATGAGAATGTGCATCGATTACCAAGAGCTGAACAAGGCAACAATAAAGAATAGATATCCGTTGTCGAGTATTGATGACTTGTTCGATCAACTACAAGGTTCAAGTTATTTTTCAAAGATCAACCTAAGGTCAGGATATCATCAGCTGAAGGTGAAAGAGTAGGATATAGAGAAGACTGTATTCAGAACGCGATATGGACACTACGAGTTTTTGGTTATGTCGTTTGGACTAACCAATGCTCCAGCAGCATTCATGGATTTAATGAACAGGGTTTGTAATCCGTTCCTTGATAAATCTGTGATAGTGTTCATAGATAACATTCTGATTTATTCGAAAAGCCAGGAGGAGCATGGTAGACACTTACGAGAAGTGTTAGAAGTCTTGAAGAAGGAGAAGCTGTATGCTAAGTTCTCCAAATGTGATTTTTGGATTCGAGAAGTCTAAATCTTGGGTCACGTGGTCAACCAAGAAGGTATAATGGTTGATCCAGCAAATATTGAAGTTGTGATGAAGTGGGAACAACCGAAAAGTACCACAGAGATCCGAAGCTTTTTGGGATTAGCCGGATATTACCGAAGGTTTATCCAAGGTTTTTCTTCGATCGCTAGTCCATTGACAACTTTGACCCACAAAGGAGCTACTTATGCTTGGAGTGATAAGCATAAAGAAGCATTCGAGAAGCTAAAGAAGAAGTTATGCGAGGCACCGATATTATCTCTACCCGATGGAGTTGAAGACTTCGCTGTTTATAGCGATGCGTCTGGGGTTGGATTGGGTTGTGTTTTGACCCAAAGAGATAAGGTGATCGCGTATGCATCTCGACAGCTAAAAGAGCATGAAAAGAACTACTCGACTCATGATTTGCAGTTGGCAGCGGTAGTTTTCGCTCTGAAAATATGGAGGCATTACCTCTATGGCACGAAGTGCAAACTTTTCACTAATCATAAGAGTCTCCAATATCTCTTTAGTCAGAAGGAATTGAATATGAGGCAACGACGCTGGCTAGAGTTACTTAAGGACTACGACCGTGAGATACTTTTCCACCCCGGTAAAGCTAATGTTGTTGTTGATGCTCTCATTCAGAAAGTCAATCTTGAAAGAAAAAGGCCAAGAGCGTTGAGAATTGAAGTTGTCTCGACAATTGTGGAAAGTATAAAGAAAGCTCAAGAAGAAGCTTCTGAGAAGAATGACCGAAAGGAGGAACGTTTGGGTAAAACGTTGGTGTTCAATATAATCAATCATGGACTGAAGGTGTTCCAAAATCAGATTTGGATACCTAAGATAGGAGGAGTCAGAGATCTTCTGATGGAAGAAGCTCATAAGACCATGTACTCGATTAATCCCGGTAGCACTAAAATGTATAGGGACCTGAAACCCTACTACTGGTGGCCGAAGATGAAGCTTGATGTTGACAAGTATGTGGCCGAGTGTGTGACATGTACAAGGGTAAAGACACAACATTAGAAACCGTTCGGGAGTTTAGAACCATTGCCTGTGGCTATGGGTAAGTGGGAAGACATTGCTATGGATTTTGTCACTAAACTGCCCAGAACGAAAAGTGGTCACGACATGATTTGGGTGGTCGTTGATCCATTCACTAAGAGTGCGCATTTCATAGCTGCCAAGGAGAAATGGTCTATGGAGAATCTTGTGAATTCTTACATGAAGGAAATTGTGAGGCTTCACGGTGTTCCACTAACGATTGTGTCGGATCGTGATAGCCGTTTCACCTCAAGGTTTTGGAAAAGTCTACAAGGGTAGATGGGTACCAAGTTGTGTTTGAGTACAGCTTACCATCCACAAACTGATGGTCAGAGCGAACGAACGATACAAGCGCTTGAAGATATGCTAAGAGCATGTACCCTAGAATTCCATTGGTAGAATTTTCCTACAATAATAGTTTCCACTCGAGCATAAAGATGGCACCTTATCAAGCTTTGTACGGACAGAAGTGTCGTATGCCGTCTTGTTGGCTTGAGGCTGGGGAGAAGCAGTTTATGGGACCGGAGATAGTCCATCAGACCGCCGAAAAGCTTAAAATAATCAGGGAAAGAATGTTAGCTGCTCAAGACCGACAAAAGAGCTATGCTGACAAGAAAAGACGACCGGTAACTTTTGAAGTTGGGGATTCGGTCTTACATAAAGTCTCCCCGTGGAAGGGACTTATAAGGTTTGGTAAAAGGGTAAAGTTAAGTCCAAGGTTTATTGGACCATTTAAAGTTCTTCAGAGAATAGGGAACCAAGCTTACAAGATCGAATTACATTTAGAACTAAATGGAATTCCTAACATTTTCCATGTGTGTTATTTGAGGAAGTTGACGGGAGAAGTTCCCGATATGATTCCACTTTCGGAGTTAAGAATTGATGAAAGCAAGAGATTGATTGAAGAACCAGAAGCAAGCGTTGACCGAAAGACTAAGAAATTGCGACGTAAGATGGTTGAGTTAGTGCTTGTCCGTTGGAAACATGCGAATGGGCCAAATCTCACCTGGGAGACGGAGAGTGACATGATGAGTCGCTATCCGCATGTGTTTGTTGATGTGTGATTCCGGGGAGGAAATCATCCTAAGGTGGGGAGAATTGTAACGCCCGTGTTTCTAGGCTTGCCATTTTTTTAGCAATGTAATAGTCTAGGTTAACCTTTGTAACCCATTTAAAATAATAAGAATGTATTATTTGCGAATTATGTGTTTTATACTTATCTGCTTAATTATGTGATTTCATCAAGAATAAAAATAAGCATAAAAATGAAATGTTATATAAACCCGATATCGATGCAGGGAGATGCAGTGGTTGAGACGAGGTTTCCTAAAATATAAAAAATGCTGAAATCCGAGTTATAACGAAGAAGTTATGACCTGTCGAAGTTTCGCGACAAAACCGGTGTGGCACAGCGTGACGTAAATAGTGAATTTACGAAGGAGTGATAGTTAGCCTTAGTGATCAACACGAAAGACGTAGATAATGTTGAACCGAGAGCGTGCATAAAAAGAACGCCTAAATCTGATTTCGTATGAGGAAGTTATGATTTTTCGAAGTTTCGGCTTAGCAGTAGACAGCCTAAAAGTTCAAATTGAGATCGAGCGAGTTTTAGCCGAAACTTTCTAAACGACCATCGAAGATCTCGTCGATGGTAGTGCAACGACAGAAGGAGGGACGAAAACGGACGTCAGACGAAGAAGTTATGAATTTCTAACGGAGTTTTCCTGTCCCGGCCTACTAAAAATAAATAATAAAAAATGAAATCAAAATCAGCCGATGGAGTCTAAACGAAAGTTGTAGAGCATAGTCTCACCTACGCGTGGATATAAAGAACGTCGAAAACGGAGCTCGTATACGAAAGTTACACAATTTAGAAGTTTGACGAGTCAAATTACGCCGAGCGTAATTTCAGTACGCCCATCGTACTCGGATGAGGGCAAGTTGCCTGACCAATACTCGAGTGCCACTAAGTGACGCATGCAGTGACGTTGAGTACGCCCGGCGTACTTGGAGTTACGCCCAGTGTAATCCCAGAACCAACACCCTATAAATAGAAACCGAGATCAGCCATTTTCCTTGCCATTTTTCTTCCTTTCTCTCTAGTTTTCGCCTTGGTTTGCGTGCTAATTATATCTCAAAGCCCCGGTATCATTCTCGAGTCTCCAAGCAAGTTCCAAAGTCCCGAAGATCCCGAGAAGTGAGATTCCCGAGCCGACGCTCTGCCCGCGAGGAGCCCGGTTTTTGTGAAGATCTTCCAGATCTACCGAAGAATACTACTTCTACAAGTCGTAGTGTTGTCCGATCATGTTCTGATCAAGTGAGTGTATAGTTTCTTTCAAATACATGATATTATACAAGTAATCGTTGAATGTATTTAAGAATACAGGTTGTATGAGGGTATTATTATTACCTTCTAACACATAGACTTATATGACTCTCCTTGAAATTTCTTGTTATGTGTTTACGTATTACTTGCTATTTGGATGGAGTATTGAAAGAGCATGCTATACAGTTTTTTCCAAGTTATGTATAAAACATGTATATTTTTATCTACTAATGTGTTGGGTAGAACATGGGTAGACAATTGGTGTGCAATGAAATAAATTGATGAAAGGCCTCGTTGTTGGTGTCATTCTAGTCATTAAGCAGAGTATGGATGACGACCACGGATTATTCTAGACTGTCCAGTGGAACACTGGCAGGATCATAACCTGTAGGTGTTGTGGGCTTGATGTCCATCAGTGTACTCTAATCTCCCACATGGTTGCCTTTAGGACACATATTGTTGAGGAAGCCCCTCTACAGTAATGTCCGCCCCGATGAAAATCCTAGATTAAGTCCCTTGAGATAGATGTTATTTTAGGGACGTAAAGTGAGGATAACGAGAATGGGTAATCGGGTTATTGTTGATTGTTGAATCAAATATAATTATTTATTATGGGTTGAAAACCCTATATGCTTACCATGCCTCCAAGCCTGACCCACTCAGTTTATTTGTATTACAGGAAGTGGAGGAAGGTCATAAGATGGATGAATCATCAAGTTGTTTTGTTTACAAGTCTGTATATGTATATATTTGTTGAATGACTTGTAATGTTATCGTTTATGCTTTATGGTCTGTATCGGAACATGACATCCCAATTTTTGATTATGAAATGTTTTGATAAAATTTCCATTTTATCATGTTTTGTTTTTGGGAACAAATTCCGCATCTCTTTTAAAATCAAAAGGATTTACTCTGAAAATGTTTAAAAAGCATAAATGAAACTAGTCTTTTCTGGCCGAGATTTTGGGGATGTCACAATACGAGCCCATACTACTTTCCACACATATTCATATTTGTTTCAAGAATCATTCCAAAGCTCTAAGTCACTACACTCGATCACAACCAGGTGTACTAACACACGCATATATGCTCAAAAGAGCCACAAGATACACATCCAAGATTTTCACTCTAGGACTCTTCCTACACATATGTATGCACTAGCATAAACATAACACCTTATATATATCACTAGGAACTCCACCATACCCATTTATCCTGCTAGAAAGAAACATTGATCAATATCAACTAATCACCATACAAATACTAACCACATGCAACTAGAATTAGGCAGTCCTTCGACTGAGAGATCCAACACTACAATAATTGGACTTAGACAAGAGTTGCACAGTAGGCCAAACCAGGCAATCTAAACTATCTATTCGTAGGTACATATAATCCTAACATAATCGCATAATAGTTAACTAACATTAACATAGGTTTTAAATAACACAAAGCAATCAACAATCAAACAATTAATCTACCAGGCAATACCTACGCCATAAGGCATCTCCAATATCAGGTAACTCTAACAACCACAGCCAACTCATGAAACCTTCACTAAGTGTATAGTTGTCTTGTGTATGTTAATCATACATAACACTAGATTCGATAGACAATCGAATAATTGATTCTACCCTAAGCCCACAACCAAACAAGGAACAATAACTAAGGCTAAATCAAACATTCTCAGGCTATAAAATCTTCGTTATGTACAACCATGATGCATAAACTAAAAAAATACAGTAATAATGTTAGTTTCATATAGCATAACACGAAATCCCCTAACCTACAACTAACATGCATTTTCAACAACTCTCATATCAACATATATATAACCAGTATGGATATTTTGAGAGACCACTTCCTTGAGCTCCGACTGACTGTACACAGCACATATTCATTTCTTCTTTTAACTTCATAATTTTTCAAAAAGTTTACAAAACTTTATAAAATCCTTAGTTTGATTCTGGAATCACTCGATTGTTCATCCAAATCCCCAAAACCAAGGCTCTGATACCAACTTGTAACGTCCCAAAATCCAGAATAAAATTTTTCATTTAAAAAAATATATAAATACCCCTTTTTATAAAGTAACATTAATTCGAACCATTTGTTCAAAAACCATAACTTAAATTCAGAGTTATAAGGAAAACGATGCAGAATCTTGAATCAAAAAACTATTTGTGCATGTGTATAGTCCCACATTCACAATCCAATAAGTACCTGAAAAACATTTAAATCCACAGTTATAAGCTAAAGCTTAGTGAGTTCCCCAAAATACCCCATACAACAATAGACATACAATGCATGCACACCAGGCCTACATCATTGGGCTGGACCGCCTCCTGAGCTTACATCACAAAGATGGACTGCTACCGAGCCTACAACATATAGCTGGACTGCTCCCAAGTATGTTGGCTTACAACACAAAGTAGTACCACCTCAACCCAACCAAACTATCATGAGCTAACATCGCAAGCTGGACCGCTCCCGAGACTTCATCGTATAACTGGACCACTCTTGAGTATGATGGCCTACATCACAAGTCTATACCACCTCAACCCAACCACATTATATCAATATATATGCACTAAACTATAATAAGCAAACACAGGTAATCATAGCAGATCTACCACACTAAAAAATCACTACAACATAACAACATCCTACACACATTGATACATACTGCAGTACAAAGTATTGTGAAAAAACTCACCTCAATCAAAAGACAAGATGAACCACACACTCGAGTTGATGATAAAAATTCTCCTCATTCTAAACACATTATAAAACCCTAATTAACAATGAAGGTAACAAATAAATCCCAAAGAATCTTAGTTCATAGCTAATCCTCCTTTGGGAAAAAGACCATTTTGCCCATCCAAGACTAAATCCCAACAAAGTTGAACAAAAGTCAAACTAGTCAAAAGTCAACGGTTAACCCTCATCTGACCTATGCTCAACATAGCATACCGCTCTGCACTAAACGTAGAGGACCTTCCTACGCTTAACATATAGGATGATACGCTCAATGTAGCCTTAGAAGCCCAAAAACTCTATTAAGCTATTAATATAGAAAGCCAATCCCTTAAACTTTCAAATATGGACCTTTACAAAGTCTTAATGGATAATGTTTCCAACTTTACTCATTAAGACACTCCCATCAAGAAAGATCTAAACTTTATGTACTAAAATGACAAAAAAATGCTAACACAACTTGCATGGGTTATAGAACAAGCACCAAAGCACAACTTTCCAAGTCCTACAAGTCCCAAGAGTGTTCCATATAGCTCAAACAGTGTTGGAGTTATCTCAAATCCCAAAACACAAGCTTAAGGAACCAAAAAGTGACAAATATGACAATTAGCAAGATCTGTGAAACCAATTTGCAAGTTAGAAGCTTTTTACTCATAATGGTCCATGAATGAAGCAACCTTGCTAAATCTATACTTGAACCCTTCTTCCATGCACTTTACAAGCACCTTGTTCTTCAAGATTGAACCATCAAATGGAGAGTATAAGCTCACAAAAGATACCAAGGCTCAAAACATGAAAAAGGAGGCTAGGGTTTCTTAAGGAATGATACAAGGTGATAAAGTCTGGTCATTAGAAGGATTCGAATAAGTGAGAGGCCTTAAATATGGCTCAAAACCTTAGAGTTAGGGTTTTGGTCTACAGAGGCTATGCTTAGTGTAGGGCAAAATTCCTAATCTCCGTTTGAACTTTAAACAACCATAACTTCTTCATTTCAACTTCGTTTTCGGTGATCTTTATATGCATAGAAAGGTATTGACGAGTCCTACAATTCTATTTAGTTACTTTTGACTAAAAACATATCGAACTAAAATTGTTAATGCATGAAAGAAGCCCAAAATATCACCTTTCCCATTTTACCCTTTGTTTCAACGCACAATTCGAGGGCCTTAATCACTTAGCCAACATTATCAATATTTGAAAAGATATAAACTCTATTACTTTTAAGATTAAGACCTTCACTCGATTAAATTCCAGCCTGATGTCTAGAAATTAGAATATCACGAAAGCAAGGTGTTACATCCCGACTCTCATACATCTCGTGTTGGTCTCCATATAGGAGTTTGCGTCCAGTCATATTAGATACTTCTTCACTTCTACATTATGTTGCTGATTTTACTTAAATGTTTTCTATATTTTGAAATCCTTATTGCGTTTTATAATAGAGACATTAATTAATGATCGACGCTTGAATCAACTTAGGGTTCTAATTCGCAATTCTAAATTTGATCAATTTAATAAATGGTCAATGATTTAATCAAATTAGGGTTATTAAAGGTATTTGATTCAAATATTAAAGAACGTCTATGGAAATTCATTTCTAATTGATGGATTTTGTCATGTATTTAAGATTGATTTCATTTTTTCATGCATTTAAGATTGATTTCATTTTGGGAAATGTCCCTTTGTATATAATTATAATTAGTTAATAATTCGGGGTAATATACATAAAAGGGAAAAGGGTAGTAATGGCTCTACGAGGAAATCCAATTAGTGATTGCACTACAAGGAAAGCCAATTAGTAATGACTCCACGAGGGAAGCCAAATAATGTTAAATCTACGAGGAAATATGGTTAAAATAGACCTTATGAGGAAAGTCAGTTAGTATTTACTTTACAAGGAAAGTCAATGTTGGGTCTATGAGGAAATCCGGGTCGAATGCTTTTCTAGACGATCGATTTGTCACATGGTTCACCTAAAGATAGGTGAACTGGAGTGATGTGGGCTCTACGAGGAAAGTCAGCGCAAACATCACATGGGAGTCGCGAGGTGTAGCCAAATGAATTTGGTATTGTTAGTACCAATCCTTAAGGACAACGTGGAATACTTGTATTTCATAATGTCATATTAGTGAACGCTCTGAAATGGAACACCATGTCTTGAGTGAGAGCCGCGCCTCACTTCGTGGATCGGTCCAACCAGACTAGTTAGTAGTAAACTAGATACTCTTTTGGGATTAATCAGGTAGCAACTCAATTAGTGAGGAAGAGTCCCAAGTGTGATGAATTTTTAATCATCGTAAATACAAATAGGAACAATGATAGGTAATTACGAAGTTGCGAAGAATAATGTCGAACATATTATAACAAAATTAAATGATGATAATGAAGTTTAATATATAAAGTATGATAGTGATTGATAAAATAAACATGAATAGTGGGGACTAGTTATTAATGAGGACCTTAATGAAGATAAATATGTAAAATTTATACTACAATGTTGATTGTATGATGTATGTTATGTTATGCAATATGTGAAATTGATTATGTGTGTTATGTTCTGATTGACTTACTCGTTTTTGGATATGAAAGTTTCATTAACATTGTAATTATTGAGGACTTACTTAGCATTTCTTGACACTTGTTTATTTGTCTGTTTCTTATGCATTGCACTGTTACAGGTGGTGTGATTGATCGCTTAGTGAGGATGTAGATTTTGGGTAGTTATATTCTAGATGTTTCTTTAGCGAAGATACCATCTTGGATATGTTTTTGAGTTTTCATTTACTAATGGTTTTGAAGACTTATACATTGATGAGGTTTGTTTTGGTGTTTTTGAAATAATCATAAATTAACACTCCTGCTTACGTATTCTGTTTAAAAGGGTTTAAAATAAAAAAGAAAATTTTGAAGTGAAAAATCAAAATGTTACACCAACCCAACGGGCCCATCCCAACAAGAATGTAATCATTCAAGCATGAGTATCAAAGACAATCAAGCATACCAATAACATGCATACATTAACATCCCGTGTCCTACATAGTATAGTGAGAAAACTCACCTCGCAAAAAAATTGGATAGTCACAACAGCTCATGAATAATGTAAAGGTCAATCTAATAAACCACCTAGACATTAAATTAAAGTTCAAACCTCAGTTCATTACTTAAAACCCTAAAATTTGACCTAATGTCAAACTTAGTAACAAGTCAACATTTGGTCAACCATGCACCCTCTCTTGGGCACGCAACGCCCACTAGATGACAAAATCGACAGAGCTTAACTTTAGATTAGATGCGAATCTGATTTATTAGAGGCGCCCCCACGCTCTACTGTCTAATCATAATCTTAAGAAATTTTTCGACAAAATCAAATAAGTCATGGCCCAAACTCCCATATGTGATTCTCATCAATGTATTAATGGATAAAGTTTCAAACTTTATCCATAAGACAATCCAATCATGCATGATCTAAAATTTAATAATAAAAAATGACCTAAATGTGACATCCCCAATTTTACGGCTTGAAATAGACCTTTTCTTCATGCTTATTTAAAACAGATGATTTTTTTATAAATGCGGAATTTTTCTCATAATAATAATGAGAGATAAAAGCATTTCTGAAGAAATAGCTTTCATTAATATATAAAAACTTGGGATGTCATTACTGATACAAAACATAAGCATAAACTTGTATTAACAGGCTTTACAACATCTTATTATACTAATGGCCTACATCTCCTCAAATCTCTCATTAGATCCAAACATCACTATCTATGTACCTTTGTACTGCTACTTATGATATAAAGAAACTGAGTGGGTTAGGTTGGTAGGGGTAGTAAGTACATAGGGTTTTCAACCTATAATAATAGAATAAATTTTTTAATTACATATTTCACCTTAAACAATTAACATGATTACCCATCCTCGTTTTCTTATGTATTCATCTCTAAGGATCTATCCTAAGGATCATCGCAAGCAATAGGTAGACAATAGTGCTTCACGGATTCTGAAGCAATAAGGCGACCATGGGTAAAATAGAGTACATTGCATGAACAAGTAGTTTATCACCTATAGGTTGTGAACCTGCCAATGTTCTACTGGACTGTTCAAAATAGTATGTGGTCTTCATCTATACTATGTTATATGACTACACCACACATTGCTAGTAAAGTGATGGGATCTCATCATCATTTTCATCTCTCATCACCCTTGACTACCCAATATATAATAAGTATGAAAATACATATATAGTTAAATAAAATAAAAGTAATCTCATATCGTTTCATCTAACACAAAATATCTTAATCACAGATAATAAGTACACGTAACATTTGATTATCTGAATACTTCATATCTATGTATAAGATAAAAGTAACTATGCATTCACTTATTAAAGTGGATGGATTGTGATTTGGGCAGAGCTTCGCCAAACACCTAAGCTTTTTCTTTCGAAAGATCTGGATATGATTATCACTAAGTCTTAGTATTTGTTTCATAATTTTCATGACTATAATAGCAATAATATTAATTCCTCATTAATCCGAATGTCTAAAACAAGATTTATCAAGTAAGGAATGACCAGGTAAGATCATATCAGAGGTAGGGTCCGTCTGGTATATAGAGTATACTGTTTGGAAATCCCACTTTAAACACCTCACTAAATATTGCCTAGGCGCCACCCCAATAACTTGATCAATATGTATTATGACATGAAATCACTGATAAATCTTGTTTATAGGCTCATAATAATGATAATGAACATAAACATAAGTTACACTTAAAGCATAACAAGTGTAGCTTAACTTATGGAGTTTCTTGTAACTTCCTAACATACTGATAAAAATTTTCTTCTTTTAAAATCATCAAATCCATACAGTATGTGTTTCAAAACCAATAATAGTACAAGTGTATCAAAATCATCAGACTAATATAATCATCGATGTAGAAATTATAAAGGGATGTTGTACAGTCAAGTCGGGCCCTTCACTTTGGAACTAGACATACCTGAAAAATGTTTAAACCACAAACCATTAGCATAAAGCTTAGTGAGTTCCCCAAAATTCCATATACCATACAAATGGTCCCAGGCTAACATGTAAATGGTCCCATCACAACATACATACAAATGGGCCTAGCCCAATCATACAAATAGGCCCAATCCAACATACATATAAATGGGCCCCGCCCAACATAATAAATGAGTCCAACCCAACATACAAATAAATGGGCCTAACCCAACACATAATAAATGGGCCTAACCCAACAAATAAATAAATGGGTCCAACCCAACATATAATAAATAGAACCATCCCATCATATAATAAATGGGCCCAACGCAACATACAAATAAATGAGCCTATCCCAACATATAATAAATGCATATAGCCCAACATACAAGTAAATGGGCCCAAATTAACACATAATAAATTGGCCCAGACCAACACATAATAAATGGGCCCAACCCAAGATACACATGCAAGAGTCACAAAGCAAACTAGCATCCTACATAGTATAGTGAGAAGACTCACATTTCTAATAGGATCAGATAAATCTTAGTTGAATGTCACGAAATATGTGCTACTGCCTACCTATTGATGTAACGCCCTGTTCCCGGTACGTATTGAGTTGTTAAGTTTTCATTTGGTAAAGCTACTCGACGAGTAGTAGCCCTAACTCGTTGAGTAGAGGCTAGCTTGGATGTGGGGTTTAATTGATCTACTCGGCGAGTACAAGTCTGGACTCAACGAGTAGGCCCGTCAGGAGGCAACCCTAATATTTAGGGTTTACACCCTATTTAAGCATCATATTCAGTCTCTGCTCCAGTCTTTATCACCTCCCAACCTGTAACGCCCGTGTTTCTGGGCTTGCCATTTTTAGCAATGTAATAGTCTAGGTTAACCATTGTAACCCCAATTTGAAATAATAAAATGTATTATTTGTGAATTTGTGAATTATGTGAGTTATGTGTTTATTTGCTTAATTATGTGATGTAATTAAATTAAGAATAAAATAAGCGTCAAAATTAAAGTATTAGATATGCCCGATATCTTTGCATAAAGTTGTAGTGGTTGAAACAAGGATTTCGAAGATATAAGGAATGCCAAAATCCGAGTTATAACGAAGAAGTTATGATCTGTCAAAATTTCGCGACAGAACCGGCACGACGCCGAGTGACGTAAAATATGAATTTAAGTTAGAGCGATATTTAGCCTTAGAGATCTAAACTAAAGTTGTGGATTTCGTTAAACCAAGAGCGTGCATAAAAAGAACGCCCAAATCTGACTTCGTATGAGGAAGTTTTGATTTTTCTAAGTTTCGACTTAGCAGTATGCAGCCCAAATACTCGATTTGAGATCGAGCGGTTTTTAGCCAAAACAATCTAAATGAGAATCGAAGATCTCGTTGTTAGTAGCGAAACGATGAAAAGTTAGGCGAGAACGGACATCGGACGAAGAAGTTATGATTTTATAACGAAGTTTTCCTGTCCGGGCCTCCTAAAAATAATTAATAAAAATAAAAGTCAAAATGAGCCGACGGAGTCTAAACGAAAGTTGTAGAGCGTAGTCTCACCTTCGCATGGATATAAAGAACGTCGAAAATGGAGTTCGTATGAAGGAGATATGAATTTTTGAAGTTTAATAAATATTTAATATTTATTTTTAATTACAACCTCCGATATTATCCGAAGAGAAGTGAGGCGGTCTATCCGAAGTATGCAGCGCATACTGCTGTACGCCCCGCGTACAGCGAGGGGCACTCGAGTAGTCCGAAGTCGTATGCAGTGACGTAAGGGGACCGATGACGTAAGCGCTGACGACCTGCGAGGCGTACGCCCCGCGTACCCCCGAAGTTACGCCCCGCGTACGTGCGAGGAACAGCCTATAAAAGGGGTCCGAAGGCAGCTCATTCTTCACACACAATTCCCTCATTCTCTCTAGTCCTTTGCCTCGTTTTGCGTGCCGATTGTACCCCGAAGCCCCGGTAATATTCCCGAGCCCCGAAGCGAGATCCGAAGCCCCGAGAATCCCGAAGAGCGTTATTCCCGAGCCAAAGCCCTGCCCGCGAGGAGCCGGTTTTTGTGAAGATTTTCCAGATCTACGGAGATACGCTACTTCTATAAGCCGCAGTGCTGTCGGATTATCTTCTTATTAGGTGAGTGTGTAGTTATTTTCTCTCCAACGCAATATTATGAAGTATTTATTATAAAATACGTGCTACGTGTATATATTTTGTGGTTATATGTGTGAATGTATATTCTCTATGAAATACGTGTTATGTGTGTATGCCTCATCTGTTATGTGGAATGTGTTTTGATTAAAGCATGCTATACAGGTTTTTAAACAATGTATAAAAATGTATATTTTTATCTACTAATGTGTTGGGTAGAACATGGGTAGATAATTGGTGTGAAATAACAGATGAGAGGCCTCGGTGTTATTGGTGTTATTCTAGTCATTCAGCAGAGTATGGATGACGACCACAGACTATTCTAGACTGTCCTGTGGAACACTAGCAGGCTCATTGCCTGTAGGTGTTGTGAACGATGTGTTCACCGGTGTACTCTATCCCCCACATGGTTGCCTTTAGGACACTTATTGTTGAGGAAGCCCCTCTGCAGTAATGTCCGTCCCGATGAAAATCCTGAAATAAGTTCCTTATAATAGACGTTATTTTAGGAACGTAAGGTGAGGATAACGGGAATGGGTAATCGGGTTTATTGTTGATTGTTGAAATTAAATATAATTATTGTGGGTTTGAAAACCCTATATGCTCACCAGGCTCCCAAGCCTGACCCACTCAGTTTACTTGTATTACAGGAAGTGGCGCAAGAGCTTAAGATGGGCGAATCATCAAGTCGTTTTTGTTTACAAGTCTGCATATGTATATATTTGTTGAATGACTTGTAATGTAATCGTTTATGCTTTATGATCTGTATCGGAACATGACATCCCGACTTTTGATTTTGAAATGAAATCATGAAATGTTTTGATAAATATCTATTTTATCATGTTTTGTTTTTGGGAACAAATTCCGCATCTCTTTTAAAATCAAACAGATTTACTCTGAAAATGTTTTAAAAAGCATAAATGAAATCGGTCTTTTCTGGCCAAGATTTTGGGGATGTCACACAACCCCACTCTCGAAACCCTAATCGATCTTGTGCAGTCTTGAGCCATTTCTTTGCATTTTGTGTGGTTTGAAGCTAGGAGAAGGAAGGAAAAGAGCAAAGATACAAGAAGAGAGCAGAAGATCTAGAGTTTTTGTAGCATCTCAGGCTTGTTAAAGGTATAAAGCTTATACCTTGGCTTCTATCCACTTAGATCTTCATGTATGCTTGTTTATTGTCACTTCTGGGTTATTTCCAAGGTCATTCCGAGATTTGGACCTTGGCGGATGAAAGGACTTCATATATGGGCATTACTGAGCTTTAGAAGCTCAAAGTCGTCACCTTTATTCAGCCATAGCCCCATGCCATGACTTAGACCCCCTTTCTAGCTTGTAATGAGTGTTTTGGTCTTATATCATCATACATGCACGTAAAGTTAGCAACTTTACGTGTTATGCTAGTCTAAGGAGTCCAGATCTATGAATTAGAAGCATTGGAATGGATTAGAATCGAATGAATGGATATGTTGCATGGAGGACTCAACGAGTTGGGGTTGACTGAGAGTTGACTTTGACTTTGACCCTGACTTTGACTTTGACCGGGACATTGACCTTGACCAAGGGTAAAATAGTCAAGGATTATCAGATTTTGATTAAATGTATTATGTAGTTGATAGTCGGGGAGTCGCCGGAGCAGTAGTCAGAGATTCTTCACTCGAGTTTCAACAGTCAGCCTTACGAGGTGAGTTTCGTTTCAGTAGGAACGGGTCAAAGGCACCAATGTTGGCCTGTATATGTATGCTAGTATATGTCGGGCCTAGCCGATGCCTGGGATAGCCTGATGCAGCTTATATGTTTTGGACTTCGGTCCGATGTCGGGGCGGTCCCGAGAAGAGTATATGTATGCTTAATGTTTTTGTAATTGATGCATGTTACGAGTTATGTATTCCGGGTCAAGCCCAATGCAAAATTAGCTTACATGTTAGGTGTACCGGACTTCCTTCTGATGCCAAGGCAAGCCCGAGGAAGTCTATTATGTTTATATGTTATATGTTATGTGTTATGTGCTTGTTGCTATGATCTGTATTCCGAATTTCGATCCGATGCCGGGCTGGGCCCGATGTCGGACTTCGGTCCGATGCTGGGTGGGGCCCGTTGTCGGATTAGCCCGATGTCGGGCGGGGTCCGATGCAGTGGGCAAGGCCCAGTATGTGTTATTATGTGTTATTGTATGGTATGTGGTAGTTTGGGGGAGCTCACTAAGCTTTGTGCTTACAGTTTTCAGTTTTGGTTTCAGGTACTTTCACTAGCAAAGGGAAGGGCTCGAGATGATCGCATGACACACACCACAGTTTCAGCCTGGGAGTTTCTTAGACTATGATGTTTTCTTATTTGATTTTGATACAATATTTGACATGATATTTTGAGATACATGGTTCTTGATTCTCTTTATGATGATGGATGATTTATGGTTTTATTAATGATTCAAAAACGAAATTTTTGGACCGTATTTTTGGGATGTTACAATTGAATCACACAAGCTCCCACCTTATTCCATATTTTAATACTAACAATTTGGCCAAAGTCTTCCTAGTAAAAAATCAATGGTCAAAGTTTGACTTCGACTTGCCCCCACGTCATGGCTGATGAGTTTGGACCCAACCCAACCTATAAAATGCAAGGAAAACCATCGCCATGCCGTGGAACACATATCACCATGCCTTGGAAATGAAAGCTCAAAACATTCGCGAATTTCCTAGTCTCCACATCATGGCGAACAGTTTGCCATGTCGTCGGCGATGAATTTTCATTACTTAATGGATTCAGCCTCCAAATCATTAACCTTACCCTTCATACTTTCGAGAAAGCATCCTAATTACCATTAAGTACTAAATATTGATGCTTTTCATTCATGCATAAGCAATACATGGCTATAGATCAATCTAGGTCAAAAGTGAAGAAAAACACCAATATTTCATGCAAGGTGCTCCAAAATATCAACACACTTTAGATCTAGACTATATGATACTCCAAGGACCTCAAGGATCCATAAAGTTGCCAACTTTATTGGATCCTTCCACTCTAACTACATCATCATGACAAAAATAGGACAAAAACCTAGATCTAGAGACATAGAGTAACAAAGGTTGAATCTTTATCATTTAAAAAGGTCCAAAATATAAGTTTGGAGATGATGATGAGGCTTGCAAGCTAGATCCACTCTCGATGTATGATTCATTCTTCTCTAATACACCAAAATACCAAAAATGCTCAAGATTTTCAACAATAGAGGCTAAGGCTACAAAGAGAGTGAGAGGGAGGTGATGAAGGCTGAGGGTGTGAAAATGCTAACCATCATATCCCTTGAATACCGGCACAAAAATCAGAAGTAGGGTTTTGCATAAAATAGATGCCACGTTGTGGCCAATATAGTGCCACCCGTGGTACTCATCAAGGATGGACGCCCCAAAAATGCACCTCTGTGTTGTAGTAATGCCTCCACCACATCGTGACCAACCAAAAATCCCATAATGCTTTTAAAATTCATACCTCAAATATCTGGATATTACAACTCTCCCCCACTTGTATCAGACTTTGTAATTGAAGTCCGCTGCCACAAACAACTCTGGGTACTACTCCCTTATATCCACCTCGGGTTCCCAATTCCACCAAGAACCCTTCTAATGTTGTTATTACACTTTCACTATGCCCACCACCTTGTTGTGCATGTTCTTCGTCTTCTTGCCGAGAATCACAATTGGTCTCGATACATTGTTTAGGCGCTTATCCACCTGAACATCCATGGGCACCACTATATAATCATCTGCCAAATATTTCCGCAGTTGAGAGACATGAAAAGTGTTGTGAATCTAGCTAAGCTCATCAGACAAATCTAACCGATACGCCACCTTGACCACTCAAGCAATAATCATGACGGGACCAATAGAGCTAGGGCCCAACTTTCCCCACTTCATGAACCAGATGACACCATTCCAAGGTGAGACCTTCAGAAGCACAAAATTTCTGACCTAAAACTCGAGGTCTGAACACTGTCGGTCAGTATAGCTTTTCTGGCGACTCTACACTGTCCGCAACCAATTGTGCACCTTCTGTATCAAATCGGTAGTCTTGGGTACTACCTCGATACTCCCTATAACCTAATGTCTAACCTCGCCCCAACAAACTACGGTCCCACACTTCCTCTCGTACAACATCTCGAAGGGTGGTCGATCAGTAATGGCATGCTAACTGTTGTTGTAGGAGAACTAGTCTAAAGGAAGGTAAGTAACCCAACTCCTACCAAAATCCAAATTACACACCCTGAGAGTATCCTCGAGCATCTGAATAGTGCACTCACTCTGTCCATCGGTTTAGGGGTGGTATGTTGTGCTAAGATGGAACACAGTACCACATTCCTCATGAAACTTCCTCCAAAATCTGGAGGTGAAAAGGACATCGCAGTCAGAGACCATAGAAACTGGAACCCCGTGATGAACAACTACCTCCTTGTTTTAGATGTCAGCCAAATTCTCGGGAAAAATGCTCTCAATTATAATAATGACATAAGCACTCTTGGTCAATCTATAAACAATGACCCAGATACAGTCCACTTCATGCGTCGTCCTTGGCAATTTAGTAATAAAATTTATGGTAATCTCCTCCCAATTCCACATGGGGATGGGTAATGGCTGGATCTTTCCATAGGGTCTCTTATGTTTGGCCTTGACTTTCCTTCAAGTCAGGAACCGTTCCACATACCATGTTATCTCCCTGTTCATACAGGGCCACCAATAACTCAACCTCAGGTCTCGGTACATCTTTGTGGCCCCCGGATGAATCGAAAACTTAAATTTATGAGCTTCTTCTAATAATGTATGCCTAAAGCCCCACCAGCAACTAGGACCCAAACCCTGCCGCTTTGAGTCAGTAGTCCCCGACTATCCCTGAAGAAAAGCAAAATTTGACCCCCGATCAGGAGATGCTCGCACCTCCTTGGTTGTCAACTAAAATGCCCTACTCTTCAACATCAGAGCCTCCGCCTTTCCATAGCGACCATCGGTAATCCTCAATGTAGCTGGTGCAGGCACCACCACTGCTCATCTAGTCAGTCTCAGGCAATCAACCTTTTTATGCCCCCTCTTATTGTGGTGGAACCATATACGTGCTCCACGAGTACAATCTCTACTGAAATGGACTGCCTGGCCGCATCTGAAACAACCCCCTCCCTTCTCACGACAACTCCCCTCATGATACTTCCCACATTTGGCACAACGGCCCCGACCCTACAAGGCATAAATGTTAGTATATATGCTTTCGTATGTATGCATTTGCATTGGTAAGCCCATGCCACACCTATTAGTCTAGGCCCATTTTGTGTATGTGTGATTGTATATGTTCATTGTAATATCCCGTTGGTGAATCAAAGAACATTATTCCATAATATGGTATCAGTGCACAAACTGGACTCATCCAGACCTCCTGTCATGGACCCCAAGCTATATCGCAGTCTGGCTGGTGACTTAGTACTTGACTTTCACTAGACCTAATATTACTTTTGTTGTTCAGCAAATCTCTCTATACATGCATGACCCCAAAGAGCATCACTTTCATGCTCTTAAACGCATTTTGCGATATATCGGCGACACCATTGACCACAGTCTTTTTAATCATGTATCCCCCATTGCCAATCTCGTTGCCTACTCAGATACGGTTTGGGGAGGTTGTCCGGCGTCACACAGATCTACATCTGGACATTATGTCTTTCTAGGAGACAACCTCATCTCATGGTCTTCCAAACGAAAAAGGGTTGTCTCACGATTCAGTGCAGAAGCCGAGTATAGAGGGGTTGCAAATGTTGTCGCCGAAACCAGTTGGATCTGCAATCTTCTTTGCGAACTGTGTTGCCCTACAAACTCGACAACCATTGTCTATTGTGATAATGTAAGTGTTCTATACATGTCAGCAAACCCTGCTCAACATCAGCGAACAAAACACATAGATATTGACATTCATTTTGTTCGAGATCAGGTGCCAGAGGACAAATTCGCGTCCTTCATGTTCCCTCATCTACGCAATACGCCGACATCTTTATGAAAGGGCTGCCCACTTCACTTTTCAACGATTTTTGATCCAGTTTAAACGTCTGTCTCCCCTCTCCCATTCAAGCTGCGTGGCGCGGGGGGGGGGGGGGGGGGGGAGAGGGTTAGGGAATGTTAGTGTATATTTATTGGTAGTGTATTGGTATGTATGCATTTGCATTGCTAAGCCCATGTCACACCCATTAGTCTAGGCCTATTTCGTGTATGTGTGATTGTATATATTCATTGTAATATTTCGTTGGTGAATCAGGAACATTATTCCACAATAATAAAATGATAATATTCATTTAAATAATCCGGTGGGTGGCAAGAGAGATTTATTTTTACTAAAGTATAAATATATAGACAAATGGTCGTTTAGGAAGTGGTGGTCAGAATATAACAAAAATGTTATCATTTAAAAAAATACTTCATAATCAAGCGAGTGATCTCCCAAAATTTTAACTCTCATATAGAATATTTTTGATAACATACAACAAAGTTTTGAATAGGTTCATAAAATACTTTACACTCGTTACAGATATATAAATTATAACTTAGTCGTTTCAGTATTGGATTTCGTTAGCATTTTTAAATAAGACTTATATTGCTGAATCATTTAACTGTTATTTAAATCAGCTATATAATAAGGAACTATATTAGGCTCATTTTCCCAATTACAACACACACACACATCCTCAAATAAAGAAACATCTACGAAACTTATTGGTTGAGAACGAACCAATTTATACACCACTAATCAAATAATAAATAATTCAATTTACAAACACACAGATTTGAAGTTGAAGGCGTAACTACTTTCTAATTCTGTTCATATCTTCCACACCACTTCCCAACCATTACATTCTCTCTCTCTATAACCATTGATTATTTTAACCTGATGCTCAAATACGCTCTTACATTCTCATAATACTTACTAATTTACATGAAAATGGCTATTGTATTATCCGTGTTTGATTTGCGAGTCTCGTTAAATTCATTTATAATTGTATAATCAAAATATTGAAATAATAAAAGAAAATAATATTAATTACTTAGATTCACATATGAATTTAGTCAGATTAATTTTCTTAGATTCACATATGAATTTAGTCAGATTACATGTGAATGTCAACATCTTTTCGACTTCATATGTAAATTCGACATATCTAAATCAAAGATCGTTTATATAGACAATTTTCATTCATATTCATTATTGACATGTGAAAAGCAGTCATGTAGAGCAATAAATTGATAGATAATATACGATGCTTGTACATGATGACAATTTACATTGAATGTTAATGATCGAAAAAACATATGTTTATGACTCGTACATAATGATAATTCACATTGAACATTAACTATCGAAAAAATATATGTTAACGACTAATTAGTTAATGAAGAATGATTAATAACTATTGAAAAAAATGAGTACAATCATTCACATACGGATTAACTTTTATAAAAAAAAAAAATGCTACACTTCATATTCACATTTGACAATGTGACTTGAACTAATATTTTGAAGAAAAAATAGTTATATATATATATATATATATATATATATATATATATATATATATATATATATATATATATATATATATATATATATATATATATATATATATATATATTGTAAAAAAATATCTATTAATAAAGGTTAAAAAATTATGAATTTTAATTTTTTTTCCAGTAAAAAGAACTGAAAAAGGTTGAGTTTTTATGTATATAATTGGTATATATGTAAAAATTTAAAAGGATAAATATAAAGATAACATTGGTTTCTTAGTTCCTTTTTGTTTTAGTTATATAAGTACTTTTGTAAACCATGTATTCAACTTTTGTCTATATATAGTACTATTGTAAATTAGCATTGTTGATATACGAAAAATAGGATCTATAAGCTCCAAATTGGCCGCTTAGACTCGCATCGAATTCATCTCCCAGAAATATTTAAACTATAATCACTAGATTGCCAGTTGTGAATTCAAGAAAGAGAGGAATGTCTAGAATTCATCCATCTTTGGAAAACAAAAGCGGATTAAATCGCCTAACAAGCGATGATCATGATCATCTGGACCCGGTCCCAGTTCCAGTTTCAAGTCCAAAACACACGACTCTTACTGTATGGAAACGATCGAGCATGAGCTTCCATGGCACTGATGGCTTCACTGTGTATGATCGCAATGGAAAGCTGGCTTTCCGCGTTGACAACTACTCCAGAAACAGCCATGTTCGAAGCCGCTGGTCTTGCTCTTCTGTTAACACTCACGGTGGCGCCGGATGCGGTGGTGGTGGCGGTGGTGGTGCTCTTGTCCTCATGGACGGATCCGGCATTCCGTTAATTACCCTCAAACCACAGGTACGTATCTTCTTAATCATGCAGATGCAAACTATACGGATATATATTGATTATATGTTATCAAATTTATAATTATATAAATTCAGATTTTCAGTATTCAAAACCAGTGGAATGGATGTATATATAGAGAAGATGATAACATATCATCAAAGAGCAACAGAAGAATCTTCATGATGAGGAGACCATCTTCGTCTATGATGGTTTTAGGAAGAACAAAAAACGAGCAAGATGAATGCGAGGCTGAAGTCTTCTTCACAGGCACGACGACTGAGCACCAAAACCATCATCATGCAGAATCGGAAACCGGTGGTGGCGGTGGTTGTGATTCAAGAAAACTATTACGCAAACCTGATTTCAGAATAGAAGGTTCGTTTTGGAATCGTAATTGCAAGATCAAGAGCACCGGTAGCGGAGAAGTGGCGGCCCAAATTATGAGGAAGAGAACAGCTCCGGGAGCGGCGATGATGAGTGGTGGCAGTAGCAGCACTGGTAGTACGATAATATTGAGTGAAGAAGTATTTACCCTGGTGGTGAATCCAGGTTTCGACCCTCAACTCATCATGGCTTTTGTTGTTGTTCTTGATCGGATATGTTTCAAGCCTTTTTTCACTCATCTCATGTGTTAATTAATTTGTCATGTGTTTGCTTCAAGATGTACAACTTGTTATTCAGTAGCCCTTTGTTTGAAACAGGGATTCCATTCATCAACAATTAATAGCACTTTAAATGTAAGGTGGATGGTAGCTTGTTGCAAATCTATTCATTAATTATTGTCTAATATCTATGATGCACGGTTGAAGGAATCAACGACAATCTTGTTATGGATGATCCAAATTAAACATGGATTCTGAAATGATAATGCTTTGAGGAATCCACAAAGATCCTTTAAAGATTATATTCTCACAGCAACGACTTATGTAAAAGTATATGGAATGCTGTTAAAAGTGTTCGAACAGGATGACGTATACCTTTTACCAAGATGACATGCTATTTGAGAAAAAATGATTATTCTAGCAATATGTTATAATTTTTTTTTCTTCAAATTTTACCATCAAATGTAAAATTTTGTATATATTCTTTAAAATCCATCACAAACTGTTGGAAATCCGGAGAAGATCCATTTGAAATCCATCACAAAGTCGTAATAAGTGTAAATATGTTAGTGTTTTTTTAGTAACCGATTTTGCGACGGAAACTATTGTTGAAAAATGAGTTTTTTTAATAATTCAAACATGATATTTTTTGTTGTGTCGGCTACTAATCCTTATATATATATTTTTTTTTGTGTCGGCTACTAATCCTTATATTGAAAACTTTAACAATTAAGGTCTCGTGATCTATTTTGGACACCTTTTGAGTGAAAAAAAAGTCATTAAAATTGGTTTAAATGACTCTTGCATGCACTTTAATTTCAAAATAATCAAAATACTCTACACCTATGACGTGTTCCCACCAGTACAAACTACAAAGCAAAGCAGGGTATCACACACTAATAATTCTGTCGCAAAACCGTGATGATTAAAGTGAACGGATTGCTGGCTGTCGCGATGGAGCTTTTAAGTTCAGCGATGGAAGACATCGTCGATAATCCCATAATCCCGTACATTTTGTTTCCCACCAACTACGATACCAACCAAATAGCAACAGGCGTTTCATAGATAAATATTTAGCAACAAAAGGAATTTAGCAAAAAATTAGTGAAAGATTAGCAATGGTTGCACGGTTTAGGCGTTTAGCGACAAATTGTAGTTAACTTATTTGTTTTTCTTAAACAAACTTTTTAAAATTTTAAAACTATAGAATACGTTAGGACGTGAATGCTTGCTTTTACATGAATAATAAGAATACAATAGATAAGGTGATTTGGGTTTTAAAATACATTATGTAGCATACTCGGGAGTTAAAAAAAAGGAACTAGATATAGTATAAATAATTAACTGAAGTCACAGCTTTAAAATATTAAATCTCTTAAAGAGTATTGTAAAACTCGATCTACTCAAACGATTACTCAAAATCGCGTATATGCCGAGGCGGTTTTTAAGAATCGGGCAAAAAATCGGAACCGGTCAAACTTAGGTCCAACTCAGAGAAAATCGATCCAACTGACCAACTCAGAAGACTCAGAAAAATCGGAAAAACTCGGTCAAACTCGGGAATTTTGATATTTTCTTTAATAAAAAATTGTAGTTATTATTGGTATTCATCTATTTTCTTATAAATTTTAATAAACTTATTTTATTTTTGATATATAATTTTACAAAATTTATTTCTTTATAATTTACTCAATCCAAGTACTCCTCGTCTAAACCGAGTACTCGCTACTCGATCGACCTGGGAAGGCATAGCGACTTCTGTGACACTGCTTTGAAGCACACCCTACAAATGTTATGATGGTCACTATATATAGGAGTGTACACAAGACTCTCTCTCTCTCTCTCTCTCTCTCTCTCTCTCTCTCTCTCTCTCTCTCTCTCTCTCTCTCTCTCTCTCTCTCTCTCTCTCTCTCTCTCTCTCTCTCTCTCTCTCTCTCTCTCTCTCTCTCGTCAAGCTAAAACCTATATGTCTAATTATGTCTTCTAAGTTTTCTTTTGTGATCCTTCATAAAGAACTTCACATCCCAACATTCTTCCCCTCAAGTTCAAAATTGATGATGAGACTCTAAAATCCGAATAATCTACTAGTGAATAAGAAAACCAAACGAAACATCATAGTGAGAAGCAACGACGATGAAATCTGCAAACTCAAATCTTTGGTGGCCGATAAGTGTTGATGCGTTCTAGGCTATGTAACAAGGTAGAAAAAGCTTTAATGGGAATAATCAACCCCAACTATCGAAAGTACTCTAAAAAATATGACTTTTAGTGAAAACCAAAAAAATACCCATTTTGGAATCAAGCACTCCGAATCGCTTCTATGTTCCTCAAACAATTAAGGATGCCTCTCAACATTACATCGATCTTCAAAATCAATCATGAAAAACATCCAGTAATGCCATAATCACCCAAAAGCATTATGTGACAAATCAAAAACCTGATTCTCAACCAAACTCAATTTAGAAGAGCTAAACTTGGGTTAATCAAAGTGCATAATCATCACAAGAAATAAACTCTGACATATGCTCATCGAGACACCAAAAATACCCAACTTCAATAAATCTTTCTCAAGCATCATAAAAATCAAGATTTGAGAAATAACAATCTTTTTTTGAGTGGCCATACCAAATTCTCCTCTTTTTATAATCGAAATATGATTATAAAACCTTCAAATGGTCATGAGAATGTGCTTGAATTAGACATGTCAATATGAAACTCCCCCTTAGTATGAGAATAAATGTGAAACACCAAAACTAAAAAAGTCGAAATGTAACATTTAACAATTTTTGATTTTTCGGAATGCCTGTAACATCCCAAAATTCATGACCAAAAATTTTCATTTTTAATTACGTAATTATAAAAGCCAATAGTCTAAAAACATCAATAGTGTCAACACATGTCATAATCAAATGTAACATCCTAAAATTCAAGACCAAAAATTTCATTTTTAATTTAATAATTCTTAAAATAGATTATTAAAAACATCATTGAGTTATCCTATATCATAAAAACCCGTAAGTCGTATGTCTCAAAACAAATCATAATAATGTCAGAGGATAAATCCCAAGAACATCATAGTGCGGAAAATAGTGGTGTGATGTGCTGCAGTCATGCCGGTTCCTTTCCCTTCGAAGAAGAAGTACTTGAAACCAAAACTAACAATTGCAAGCACAAAACATAGTGAGTTCCATCATCAAACCACATACCATATAATCGCATAACTCCTAGTATATCTGGGTGTTGGCCTCCCCTTCGGTCTCTTTCAACCTGTAAATGCCTAGAATATATAGGTGATGGCCTCCCCTTCAATCTCTTCCAACCGGTAACTGCCTAGCATATATGGGTGTTAGCCTACCCCTTTGGTCTCTTTCAACCGGTAGCCGGGGACAATTTCACCCCTACCACTACCACATAATACCCTAGCATATATATATATATATATATATATATATATATATATATATATATATCATACACTGCCTAGCATATCTAGGTGTTGGCCTCCCCTTCGGTCTCTTTCAACCAGTAACCAGGGACTATTTCACCCCTACCACTATCACATAATAACATAACATACTAGCACATAAAACATAACAGATAGTGGCATACCAGAAAACTATCACAAAGATAATCATCTCAACTATAAATAATACTAGTGGGTTGGCATTAGTGCCTTCGACCCACTCCTACTGGAAGGTAACTCTCCTCAAATGTCGTGAAGTAACTAAACCGTCCTCGGCTCTGGAATCAACTTGTAACACTGTAATTTTCAAGTAAAATTTTCATTTAAATTATCGTAGCTCTCATAACACATATTACAAAGATCGCTTTTATTTAATTTATAAAACACAACTCCATGATTGTTTAGATAATAATCTAGGATCCTCAAGCATAACTCTTTCTCTGGTGTGTACAATCAAGTCGGTGCCATCCCGTGCTCTTGAGAAAACCTGAAACACATATCACATAACACGGTAAGCATAAGGCTTAGTGAGTTCCCCAAAATACCACACATATAATTAGCCACTCAAGGCTATACCTCTGTAAGACCCTCTAGTCAATGTATCCCATTGGGACCCTCCAGCCCCACAACTCTGATGGACCCTTCGGTCCTAACTCTATAAACTCTGAGTAATACACAACATAAATCAAAAAGAAATAATACAGGATATCACGATACACAAATAAGCACATAATAAATCTCTATAACACAAAGTACCACTCATGGTAAAGTATAGTGAGAAGACTCACCTCGTAGCTTGTAGAGAATAGACACGCACTTGATAAACTCATACCAGCCTTCGCCTAACATATTAAACAAGTATCTCAACCAATATTTCTCTTTTTCTCTTTTACACCCAAAAGTCCTCTTATTCTTTCTCTAACCCCCGGGATGGGTAAAAGACCATTTTACCCCTCCTTGGTCCCAAATGACCCACTCACGAAGTCAACAGAAGTCAGAACGAGTCAATGGTCCAATTCGACCAGACTCGCCGAGTGCACCCATGTGACTCGTCGAGTCCACTAGTATCTCAGATTTCTTCCTAGGGTTTACTCAGCCCGTCGAGTTAACCCCCAAACTCAACGAGTTAATACTGGGTCAAGGGTACTGGGTCAAACACAATCTGACTCGTCGAGTCATCCCATAGACTTGACGAGTTGCCTCAAACGGATCTCTCATTTGATCGACTGAGGTCAGATCTGTAACTCCAACTCATAGATCTAACCTCCTAGTACCCAAAAGTCACGTAAAGGTCTGATCTTGGTGTCTATGCATGGTATATATTGCTCTATATGCCATCAAAACTCCATTAATCCTTCCTTGCTTCAAAATTCCATGGTTGCTCAACCATGGCTTCACACTTTCGGCCTCTCTGGACCTCACAAGGTCCAGATCTATAGCACAAGCTCACAAAGGGGGTTTGATGCACCCAAAGCCCCATCAAAAGGTGATACAAGCCCTAATTCTCACAACCATGGAATCTAATCAATCAACAAAGAAGGTAAGAGCTTTATACCTAGATCTGAAGCTTGAGATGAAAAGGAAACAAATCCACAAGCTCTCCTCTTTGATCATTGAAGAACCTTGATCTTCCTCTTAAGAAAATAACTTCAAATGAGCCTCCTTCCCTCTCTTGTTCACAATAAATGCTAGGGTTATTCTCATGGGTGAATGAACACTGATGGGGTGATATGGAGGCTATAAATGCCTTTAAATAGGCCTAGGCCTGAGAAAATTAGGGTTTCCATCAGCAACGCTGACTCGTCAATTCATCTCATCAACTCGTCAAGTCCACTTATTAATCCACGTCACCAATCGTAACCCTACTCGACGAGTTGAGAAACCAACACGTCGAGTCCCTTTAGAATTCTTAAATTAAATAATTAAAATAATATACATGGAAATTCGGATGTTACAATTCTCCCCTACTTGAATGAGATTTTGCCCTCGATATCGCTCTCTAGCATCACACAGCTCAAAACCCAAAAAGTCCAGGAAGCACTACCCAGGAGGACTTCATACCACCTAACTATCCTCCCCCAATGATACATGATCCCAAACTCCTAAACACAGAAAAGGATAGACCCAACTGCCGCTACGATACCACTTCTGGCTCCCTAGAATCTGGAAACTCTAGCGGTCTGTCACGCTACCAGACCGCCCCCTTCAAGATATTACTATGTTATTTGCTCCTTGAATAACAGACCCAAAAACTTACTGCCCCTCTAATTCTCTCGTTGCGACTGATAGAATAATTCAAAGCCCCAAAATTAGGCTTCCGATCATTTTAACTAGATATATCACACAATCCATATCATACTTCAGAATAAAAGGATCACACTACGCCAGGGACCCGTCCACTGAACATTAATCAAAACTCATTTGAACATTGAACTCTCGACACTCTATCCTTGTACATAATAAGAAGATCGTGCTTAATCAATAAAATTCCTCTAACTTCTATAATCACGAACATCCGCTCACTCCCAGATATCCCTGTCAACACAGAGCATCTGGTCAACTCTCGACTCCATAGTTGAACCTCCAAAGATTACCCCGAACATGCCCCAGGATATCTCACCGACTTCCTTCTCTCATCAACTATCTCAGCCCATTGTGACACACAAGTCACGTAGTTCGCTTCACCTCAAGCGAATACTATACCCTGACTGAAATCGTTTTACCCTCGATCTCTGTTGTCTACCACTCATTCACTCTCTGCGTCTCGCGGTCCTTCCATAGAAATAAACTAACTCACATAGGTCTAAGACATCATATAACACACAACACCCCTCCCAAGGAACCCACCTTTAAGCTCATAATCTCATCTCGTCTTTATAATACACCACTAGAGCCAACTCAGACTCGGGAGTCTGACCCAATGCGAAATTGGAACCACTTGTCCCAATGAAGCACCCAACTCATAACCCATGACTCGCAACTCTCACATACATCGCTACATCTAATTCCTTCTGACTTCGATAACCACGCCTTCACTAATAATATGACGACTCCCGACCAATAGGGAGACCCCATTCTCGCCCATGGCCTGACCACCAAATTCCCACAGACCGAAAGATAAGGCTACTCAAGCCTAGGAACTCTTCTGCATCATATTCTGACTAGTGAATACTATAGTTCCCCACAGAACAACATTTACTCTTATCGACTATTGAGTGCTACGGCTCCCCGTAGGCTTACGACACCCTCTCACTAACCTGTGAATAATATGGCTCCCCGCAGTATCACAACACTCTCCCACTAGCCAGTGAATACTACGGCTCTCCACAGTATCACGACACTCTCTCGCTAGCCAGTGAATACTACGGCTCTCCGCAATATCATGACATTTTCTCAATGACTAGTGAATACTACGACTCCCCGTAGTATCACAACCTTCTCCCGCTATATAGTGGACACTACGGCTCCCCGTAGTATCACGACACTCTCTCTCGCTGACTCATGGATGCTACGGCTCCTCGTAGCCTTACTACATTCTCTCGCTCACTGACTCATCATGGGCTCACTCCATGGTTTCTCCTGATGACCCTAAGCGAATACTCCCACCCGAATTCACTTGCTCTCTTATTACCTCATAACCTCCTCATCAAGCATCACCACACTGAGTTCACTAACTCATGCTCTGCAGCTCAACATAGATAGGCGCTTACATACCCATCCAAAAATATGCATCACTACTCCTGATGGCAACCGCCATGACAAAACTTCTTTTCTCGCTGCAATTCACATTCTTAAATAATCTAGCTTGATGTAAATTAGCCAAAGGGCTTCCACTGGAACCATTGATACTTGTTATACCACTTGCCATTTGTTAACTCAGAACTCAAAATAATCCGAAATTAGGACATCATACTCAGATACCTCAGAGCACCATCATAGAACCTCACGATGTCATGTGTTAACCACTGCTCTCATACTCACGGAATCATACTCAGAAACCGCATTTCTCTTTCACAATTTCACAACTGATCTTCCTCTTGCACCACTCGTAACCTCAGAATATTCCATCTCCCAAATTGAAACACGGAGGCGTCATCAATGACTCAGAACATGTTGACAAAAACTCGAAGCTTCATCCTCAACTGATCACTACCCATACGAAACTACTCATACCAACTATGAAATTGGTTGACAAATCAACTACTACCCCTCCTGGAGTATAAATCACCTTCTATACATATATACCCACAATCTCTGCTATTTCTCCTTGAACTCAGTGACCCAACCGCCTTGAACTCAACATTTGCAAACCTGAAAACTCCCTAGCCACAATAAATTCTCCGACCAATGGCCACCTTCCGTGGGTTCACACATCCTTTCTTAACACATACTCATAAATCTTCCCGTCTTGCACCTCGCCACATCTACCAATCACCCAGATCTCATGTGTCCGCATCGTAGACCTCCATAACCAGTTCTCTAACTGCACTTGAACAGATCACTGATACTCTCAATAGAGCACCCAGTTCTCCCCCACTCAGGGTTTAAACAATCGCCAATTGGCATACCAACAGTCTACTCCACAGACTGTTTCTCCAGTTACATCACCCTTGACTCTTGGAACGTACCATATAGTCACTCAATGATCTTCCTGATGGAAACTAAGCAGCTCTAAATATCCCATAGATCAGACAAGAATCTCATAATCCTCCCAGCTTGACTGCCTCTAGCCATCTCGAAATCTCAGGCTAAAACACCGTCGGATACCTTAACTGTTCTGAAATAACCCTGACCCTCAGTTCGGAAGTAATGCACTATTACAAACTTCGTCTCTGACTCCTCGACCCGCCTCCCAACACGGGAATCATCATCAAAGCACAAGACCTCACTCTTAGATATACTCCTCTTAACTACCTAAAACTGCTACTAATGCATGCCATGCTCAAAAGACACCTTCCTGGGCCTCTTCCATCTCAGCCTCCACCAATGACTCAATGGCACAAGAAAATACCTTATAGCAGACCAACTACTCAAATACTCTGAAAAGGTCACCACCAACACTACCCCATGCAGACTACCTCCAAACTCTGAAACCGAAAACTCGATAGCTCCTTCTCCTTTTCCAGGAACGGAAACAACACAACTCTTGCCACAGAAAGTGACGACTCATCCATCAGCCGATGGCTCGACTCACACCCTGTTCCTCCAACAAGCATCATCTCCACTTATCCTTGAGCCTTGCGGCTCCAAGTGGCATCTCACCAATAAAATCTCTCGGAAACGATCTCAATTTCTCCTTCAAGGCAGACTCCATTAAGACTTGCTCGTCATGGCCCTCTGGCCCCACACGCTATCACATATGATCTCAATCTAATCAGTCAAAACAGGATAACTGGTAAAACCAGAAGCACTAACTGCCACAAATCATGGTACTCGAACCACGTGATCACCTCTCCGTTTGCTACTTAGAACCTCTGGGATTTTCCTTATTTAGAGTATGGGTCCTCTACTTTCAGTAGTACGGGCCCATACTACCTACCACATCTACCCATATTTTCCACACGGATCATCCCAGAGTTCCTAAGTAGCTGCTCATCCTCCTCAATCACTAATCCCGTCATACTTGGTCACTCTCCTACGAATATTCTCATCTATCAGCGTACTCATCTGACAAAGGTCACTCCCTAGGCTCTTCCTAAGTTCTCACACTTCTCTGCCATTAGCTGCTGAAGAACTCCTTATGATGCCAACCATCTAGCTCTTGAATATCGTCATATTCATTTAGTAGTTGACTCCCATCATCAAGAGTTCCACAAAGCACGAAGCAAACAACATTCGGGCATTGAATAATCTCCACCAGCACGCAAAACCACTCTAGGTTGCCACTCCATTTGATCTACTCACACTCAAAAGGTATCACCGAACTCAAGCATTCCTACCCCTCATGAGTATCTAACTACCCCCTTAGCAGGCTCGTCCAATGCTCATCTAGGTATCTCTCCTAGATTACTCCTCTACTCAAAATTCTCTCTAAAAGATTCCTGCTGGATACTCTTACTCCGCACATACTCAAAGCACATCACAAATAACAACAACTTGTTGGGTCGTGTTTTGTTATGTATTGCGTCGATTGGGCTCGCTAGTTAGTCCAGTTTTGTAACTCCGGTTTGGGCCTGTCCAACCGTGAGCTTGATAGGGTTTATTATAAATATAGGTGCTTGCATGCATCTTAAAAAGGCGATAGACGAAAACAATTATAATATAGATCAGAGAATTATTCAGAAGTTTTTTATATTTCTTGTAACCCTAAATCCTCTACAGCGGAAGTTCTTAGTCGAGCTCTGCTGAGGATTGTTTGAATCAATCATTCGACATATTGTGGTTCAACTTTGTCTTATTAATTGTTTATGTTTTTCATACTACCTGTTACAAAGATCTAATCGATCTTCAAGTTTATTTAATAACTTATCAATTGGTATCAGAGCAGGAGGTTGTGTAATTCATACACTTCTTTTCTGTGAAAAAGGTTGCGATTAGGGTTATTCCGCATTTACTAATATTTATTGAGCCGTCATCCCATAATTGACGTAACTCAACATTTATTCGTGTTGCCCTAATTTAATATATTACAAGTCTGATCTTTTAAACAGGTTATTCGATCAAGCATGGACGAATCACAATCCAATCCCATCAACATCTCAAACAGCATTGGATCAACGACAAAGATTCCCATCCTTTACACCCAAGATTACGAGGTCTGGGCACATCACTTTGAAGATTATGTCATCGGATCTGAGGACAATGGATATCTCATCTGGGAAGCAATCGTATCCGGACCATTCGCTCATTCAGCAACTTCAAGAATTATAAAAACTCAGAAGGAGTATAATGATCTTTTGAAAGACGTTAAAGATATTGCTCAAGACGAAAAAGATAAATTTCAGTGCAATATTAAAGCATTGAGATTAATCAGATTCGCTCTTCAATCTGACACTTTCAGGCTGGTGAGTTCATGCACAACTGCCAAAGAAATATGGGACAGGCTGCGAGAGTTGTATTCTACGGACGAAGATCTAGAGCATTCCATTCAAACCTTGCTGTTGTCCGAATTTGGTGAATTCAAGCAGAGTCCTGAAGAAACTGTGACTCAGACGTTCGATCGCTTCAATCATCTTCTTAGTAAGATGATTAAGCATGATATTGAAAGGAAGTTGATTGAACAAAAGGTTACATTTTTAAACGGTCTCAGATCTGAGTGGAGAGCGGTTGTGTCCACTGTTAAAGCGCATGAGCAATTCAAATCTTACTCTTTCGCGAAACTGGTTGGGATTTTGAAATCTCAAGAAAAGATTGTGTTACAGGAAAAGAATGTGGTTTCAAGCTTGGGTTCATTGGCTCTTTTGTCCAAAAGCAAAGCGGTGATGGAAGATGAAGACCTCAACCTAGAGGATTGTGACCTTACCTCTGAAGACTATGCAATGATGGTCTCAAACCCAAAAAGGTTCATCAAGAAAAGGGTCCCTGCAAATAAGAACCGAAATTGGCAGGGAAGTTATAGTTCTGAAAAGGTTAGGGAAGAACCGAAAGCAGAAGAACCAAAGAATGAACTGAAAGCTGAAGGAGATTCGGGTGTGAGCTGCTATTATTGTGGAGGAAAGAACCACTATGCCAAAGATTGTGTTCTCAAGAAAATGGCAGAAAAGGATGAGGAAAAGGATGAAGAAGCTGTGCTGTTGAAAAAGCTGGAAGAGGTCAAAAGAATAAATCCACTGCTAACCCCTCTATGAATGCTTTAATTGTGCAAGGTTCGGTAGCGGATGATGAGTTCGGTGGCGTGGAGGTCTGGTCAACCGATTCTAAAGACGATGAAGTCAGGAAGCCATCTCATGGAAAGGCCTATGTTGCAAAAGGTGAAGGGAGCGGTGGAAAGTGTTTAATGGTGTCAGACGTGTCTCAGATGAGGGTATACAACACAGATGGTGGGAATGAAGACACAAAGGAGCGAGAGGACTTATGCTTCACAGCAAAACCGCTCAGCGTGCAGTTCAACGAACTTGATGAATTAATCAAGAAGGTACAATCCGTTTTTATTGCATTCAAAGTCCCACAAAGTTCATATGAAAAAGAATTAAAAAATGTTAATTCAAGAATCTCTCATCTAGACAACAGTTTAACTCAAACACGTGTCACCAATTCTAACCTAACTGACCAAATAAGCAGGGTGTCTTCAAAAAGTGAGGAACGGAGGATGTGGATCGAACTGAAGGAGTAGGAGTTAATCAAAACCAAGGATGAAAACATTTATTTGCAAAGAGAAAATTTAAAACTTTTAAAACAGAGAAATGTCTTTTGTTTAATTGCTAAGCATCTTTATACTAATATCACTCAGCTTCATTTGGACTGTGAAATAGGGCAGAAAATTCATCGCATGATTTTTTCCCTTCCTTGAGTTTAAGGAGGATGAAATTGACGCTGAAGCATATAACTGTGAAAGTGTTGTTTCGTCTGAGGATGTTAATCCGACATATATGTATGGTCTAGACAAAATCGAATCTTTCATAAAGTCCAAGGACCATAAAGACACGCTGAAAAATCTTTTGGATGAAAATGATAAACTTAAACTAAGAACCGAAACTATACAAAAGTTTGACTCATTAAATGCCAACCTGAGCTCAGGAAATAAAATTGATGTTGAAAATGCATCTGAGCTCAATGAGGACGATGATATGAGTGAAATTTCTGTTGAAGACATAGTTGACTGTTCAGAGTTTGTCAAGAGCGAACCCGAAAACCACAAAAATCTTATTTCAGAAAATTCTGTGGAGTTTGCTCGACTGTCCCAACAAAAGTCCCCGATCCTTGAAGAAAAGGCTGTTGTATACCAAAAAGTGAGAACAACTCCAAATCAGGTGTATAAAGTCACAGGCGTAACAGAACATCAGACAGTCGAACTCACAGCTATTGTAAACGAAGACAATGTTGATGGTTGTGATGAGTTCTTCTGGTCTGCTCCTATTGACAATGCTGACGAAACAGTTGGTTTGTCAGAAAGGGCTTCATGGAAAACCAAAGGCAGATATGTGCCAGAGCCTTTGAACAAACCTGATAGCTTCGACGTGCCAAGTACTAGTGGTACAAAAGATGTTCCTGAAGAAAAAGGAGTTCCTACAAAAGAAGTCACTCCTTCAAGCGAAACTTCATCAGTTCAAAGTGAACCTGCTGACCGAAAGCAAAAACAAAAAGCGAATGTCCATCGTCAGCCGAAGCAGGTGAGAAATCAGAAACAGCAAAGGAATCAGAGATACAAGAAGAATCTCTCTGAAAGAAAACAGTTCTGGCGATCTCAAAATGCCCATTTCTCTTATCATGACAGAAATTTAAAGTCAGAGAAAAACACTGTTAGGTCACAAGAAAGTCATAACAATAGAAGAGAGAGGTTCGGTTATGAAGGTCAAAACAACCGAAAGGATACGTTCGGTTCTGAAAAATTTGATAACCGAAAGCAAAGGTTCGGTTCAGAAAACACTATCTACCGAAAGCAGAGGTTCGGTTCCGAGAGCAAAAGAGACCAAAAATCTAGGTTCGGTCCCACTAATGATCAAAAACAAAAAGGTCACTTAGAATCTCAAGTCAAGAACTCATCTCAGTCTAACTTCTCTCGTTCTTCTTCTTCTAATTCTTCTAAATCCTCTCAACCTCATTCTAAATCCAATTATGTTAATACTCAAAATCCAAAATCTTCAACAGATTTGAAAGGAAAATCGAAGGTTTCCTCAGTCAAAACCGATCAAAAGGATTCCAATGTCCCAGTGCCTAAACCTGAATCCAAACCGAAAGTAACAAATCCTAATAAAATTAAGGTTTTCACCATTAAAAAGAAAGATGAAACAACGTTAATAAAAAGAACATATCTTGTTGACATCTCTCTAACTATTCCTGTTCCTATGAAAGGCTCACGTGGACCCAAGAAACTTTGGGTTCCTAAATCTGCTTAATTTTTGCAGGTTATCAGTGACGAGCAGTTTGACGAAGAATGGTATATTGACAGTGGCTGCTCACGTCACATGACAGGAAGGAAGGAAGAGCTGAGGGAATTTCGGTCTCTTTCAAACGGTGGAAATGTCAAGTTCGGGAACAACTCCTTCGGCACCATAAAAGGCTATGGAATGATTACTAATGGTGATTTGACAATTAGGAAGGTTGCATACGTTGAAGGCCTACAGCACAACCTCATCAGTGTATCTCAGCTTGTTGGAGGTACCGATCTCAAGGTTTCATTCGATGATGAGGGTTTGGAAATAATTGAGAAGAAAACGAAAAGAGTCATTCTCAAATCGGAGCGCAAAGGCGAAATGTTTCCCCTGAACCTCAAACCCATCAAAGGGAATCCAGCTATCTGCTTGTTATCTAAAGCTCAGTCTAACGAAAGCTGGATGTGGCACCGAAGGCTATCTCATCTCAACTTCAAGGATATCAACAAACTTGTCACAGGTGGTCACGTTCGAGGTCTTCCATTGCTCAAATTCGATCGAGAACATTTATGTGCTGCGTGTGAAATGGGGAAGCAGAGTCTTCAGAGTCACCCATCGATTGTAAACACTAAATTCGTTGAACCATTAGAGTTAATTCACATTGACTTGTGTGGTCCATCATCTATCGAAAGCATCAGCGGTAGCAAGTATATTCTTGTCATCGTTGATGATTTCTCGCGTTTTACATGGGTGTTCTTTCTGAAGCACAAATCTGAAGCGACTCTCAAACTGAAGGCGTTTATCAAGCAGATTGAAGTACAGCTAAAGAAATTCGTTCGCTACATCAGGAGCGATAATGGTCTAGAGTTCAACAATAAAGAATTCGAAGAATTCTTAGCCGACAAAGGAACCAGTCATAACTTCTCAGCTCCTTACGCTCCTCAACAAAACGGGATTGTCGAAAGACGAAACCGATCTTTGTGTGAAGCGGCCCGAAGCATGCTAAGTTTTGCTTCTTTACCTTTATATTTTTGGGCTGATGCTATCTCTGCTGCTTGTTTTACACAGAACAGGTCATATCTCAATAAGCAATTCACTCTCACTCCTTATGAGATCATCAACAATAGGAAGCCAAATGTCAAATTTTTCCATGTGTTCGGCTCACGGTGCTTCATCTTCAATTCTAAAGAACATCGTAACAAGTTCGATGTCAAAGCCGATGAAGGGATATTTCTGGGCTATTCTCTCACTTCTAAAGCGTACAGGGTTTTAAACAAGTGCTCGAGGAAAATAGAAGAAACTTATTACGTGACTTTTGATGATAACTATGTCGAAAAGCTAAAGGCAAACAACGACACAGCTGGAGAAATCTTTCCTCAAACAGGTCAAGTCACAGCTTCAATCGCAAACCTCTTTGAGAAGTTCGTCGAGTTATTTGATGAACCAAAGAAGGCCATTCTCTCGGAAGCCAGCGCAGCTGACAACAGGGTAGAACATCTGAAGCAACTTGTCGAAGATGCTACAACGCGAATGAATGAAGGAGTATTCAGTTCCAACGAACCTCCACAACACAATGCTTCAGTTGAGGGGGAGGATTCATCTTCGTCATCACAACCGAGCTCACATGTTGAGGGGGAGAACAACTCTCAAGCTGCTCCCGAATGCACTTCAACAACCGAAAGTGCCTCACCACCCGAAGTTGCATCAACGCCTGAAAGCTCGACACCACCCGAAACCCCTGTAGATCCAGAAACTCAAGACACATCAGAAAGCTTATCTGTCGAGGGGGAGAATACTGATATACTTGAAGACGATGGTAGTCAATCTGAACTGGAAGAGATGGTAAACGCTGAATTGGATCCATCTTATGATCCAAATTACCTTCCTCTTGTCAAATGGACCAGAGATCATCCAGTTTCGCAGGTTATCGATAATGTCTCTGAAACGGTCCTGACCCGATCACAACTAAAGGCAAAACAAACTTCCTTATTTTCAAAAGTAGAATTCTGTATGTTTAACTCCTTCGTCTCAAAAGTTGAACCAAAGACAGTTAACACTGCTCTTGATCACTCCGATTGGGTTCAAGCTATGCAAGACGAACTGAATGAATTCGAAAGGAACAAAGTTTGGCGCCTCATTCCAACTCCTCAAGATGCCTCAGTTGTTGGTCTCAAATGGGTCTTCAGAAACAAAATGGACAAGGAAGGGAATGTGATACGAAACAAAGCACGTTTGGTAGTAAAAGGATACTGTCAGGAGGAAGGAATTGACTATGAAGAAACTTTTGCTCCTGTTGCTAGGCTGGAATCAGTTAGAATATTTCTTGCCTATGCTGCACACAAAAACTTTGAAGTCTACCAAATGGATGTCAAGTGTGCATTTCTGAATGGAGAACTTGAAGAAACAGTGTACGTGGAGCAACCTCCTGGATTCGTAAATGAAAGGTACCCTAATCACTGTTACATTTTGGACAAAGCCGTATATGGACTGAAACAAGCTCCGAGAGCCTGGTATAAAACGCTAACAAAGTTTTTAAAGATGTCCAAATTCAAACAAGGTTCGGTTGACCCAACCTTCTTTCGTAAGAAGGAAGGTAACCACCTTATGATTATTCAAATTTATGTCGATGATATCATCTTTGGCTCAACGAATCCTAGCTTAACGGCTGAATTCATAAAGCTGATGGAGACTAAATTTGAAATGAGCTCAATGGGTCCAATTAACTTTTTCCTTGGTTTAAATATTAGACAGGGACCCAAAGGCATCTTTATTAATCAGGAAGCTTACACGAAGACTCTCCTTGCAAAATTTGGCATGATGGGAGATTCAAAGGTTAAAGTTCCAATGGCGTTCGGCACCAAGCTTACTCCATCTTTGGATAAGCCAGCAGTTGATATTACACTATATCGCCAGATGATCGGTTCTCTGATGTATCTTACTACTAGCAGGCCTGATATTATGTTCTCTGTTTGTTACTGTGCTAGATTCCAGGCGAATCCGCGTGAACCTCATATGCTTGCAGTAAAGAACATACTCCGTTATCTCAAGCGAACTACCTCTTTAGGCCTATGGTATCCATCCAACTCAGGCTTCTTCATTCAAGCCTACTCAGATGGAGACCTTGGAGGTTGTGGACTAGACAGGAAAAGCACCACGGGAGGCTGCCAATTCCTAGACGGGAAGTTAGTTAGTTGGCAATCAAAGAAACAAACCTGTGTGTCTTTATCTACAGCTGAAGCGGAATACATTGCAGCTGCCTCCTGTACTTCTCAAGTGATTTGGATCCAAAGTCAACTCCGGGATTATGGACTCAATATGAAAAAGATCCCACTATATTGCGACTCAGAAAGTGCAATTAGGATCTGTCATAACCCAGTGCAACACTCGAAGACTAAGCACATAGCACTGAGGTATCACTTCATCAAAGATCATGTGGAAGATGGGAACGTCGAAATTCATTTTGTTCGAACCACTGATCAACTGGCTGACATCTTCACCAAAGCTCTTCCTGAAGCATCATTCAACAAAATTCTACAAGGGCTAGGTATGATGGAATCGGAGTCAGTACCAAACATTACCTCTCAAACTCAAAAGTAAGAAGCGAAATAGACCGAACGTTCGGGTTCGGGTCTTGTACTCATGTACCGAAATGAACCGAACGCTCGGGTTCGGTTGAAAAATCTGCTTTTCGCTCATCAATCAAAGGTAGTTTTCTTGGTTGTACGCTATTTGTATAATTGCTCCAATTGCATTTCTTTTATTATCAAAGTTATTTTTTTGAAAATCTATTTTTGGTAACCGAAATAGACCGAACGCTCGGGTTCGGTTCCTCAATTTTTCTCACCCGAAATAGACCGAAGGCTCGGGTTCATTTCCAAAGTTTTTCAAAACCGAAATAGACCGAACGCTCGGGTTCGGTTTCTCAAATTCTCACAACCGAAATAGACCGAACGCTCGGGTTCGGTTCCAAAGTTTTTTTTTTAACTTTTTATTTTTTTTCTTTCTCAGTCTTATTTTTTTTATTATTTTATTTTATTTATTTCTTTCTTTTCCCTATTATTTATCAAAAATTCCAAAAATATTTTTCTTAATATATAATTTCAAAAACTCCAAAAATATTTTGTTCTTTATTTCTTTTTGCCTTTAATTTTATTTGTGTGTTTGTTTATGGGGAAATTGTTAAATTAGTTAAGTGTCCCTAGAAGTATGCTGCTGTATGTGCCCAAAGCCTCACTTGATTCTAAATAATAGCCTTAATGAATTGGTATACACAAACCTTGTCTTCCCAATTAGGCTTTCTTATTTATTCTAATCATGAGCTACCTAACTCTCTTCTCACATGAGATAAGAGTTTTCTGCTTGGTCCTAACTTTCACAGCAGAGGTACTTTGTTTTCTTACACCATCTAAATAGCATTTCTCCATCACTTTCGTTTCACAACAGTAACCCTTGAGACTCTCAGAAATTACCCCTGAGGTTTATGGTTACACAATTTTTGTGTTTATGATCTTAGTTTCGTGTCACTACGAGCTAAGTGAAACCCAAAATTCAATACCCAATACGAATTGACGGTGAACAATTAATTTGCTCTAGTTTTCACTAATGGATTGACGGACGTATCTTCTTGAAATCTCAAATTTTCTTTTGTGTGATTCCTATGAAATTGTTAACACCCATAACATTTCTTCCCTTGGGATCCAGTTTTTAATTTTTGTTGAGATTTTATATTCCCAGCCACTTTAAATTATTACCAACCTACTTGTTCAACAGACTACACCGGTCTCACAAGTACTTTGTTCACTTTCTATCTTATATCAAGATTAGGAATGATGAATCGAAGAGTAAGCCACCCTAATAAGCCTAATTAAAAGAAGCCTTTCAACACTTCTTAACAAGTGTTTGATCGTTATTCAACGGGAAACCACACCAACACTTTAAGGTCTCTCTTGACTTTGAAGGAAGAGATTCGTGCCCGGGATCATCTGTTTCGTGTCTTTATTGACATCACATTTTTCACAAAAATTTTGCTTTATTTCTTTTCTTTGACACCCTAAGCACAAAAATCTTTGATTTTCCAAAATTCAGGTTCTATTAATTACAAGGCATTTTACTTGGATTGGCAGTCGATTAAAGGATGTGGTCGATTTTAATCCACGTGGCGATTTGTTTTCAAAAGATGCCGTTACAATTTAAAGGGATAAGATGAAGACATGCTGACTCAGGCGGGAGTCTAATCGATTTGATTTCAAACGGCGCTAAAAGGGCATGCGTGAGAATTGGAAACGTTTAATCTCCAAATGACGCAAGAAAGGCGCGTGTGAATCTGAAACGGTTCATATCCAAACGACGCTTGATGGGAGGCGTGTTCTTTGGAATCTGACACTCTCTCTCATGCGTGATCATCGGCTACCCCAACTGTCACGCATCAGTCAACTCCGAAAAACCCTTCCATTCTCAATCGAAGATTTGGGAAGATCTTTCTCTCTCCTTACCCCACAGTATAAAAGGCAACATCCTCCACCGTTTACCTCTTTACTGCAATTAAAATTCACAGAGTGCAAGAAATCTCTGAACCTTCACTGTTCATCATCTTCTCCACTTTCTTCAAGCAATGGCAGATTCATCTTCAGTTCACACAACATCCCACATTCTGCCTATTCGCCCATAACAATGCCTAATCATCGATTTGTCCCATCACGTTTACGATGCCTTCATGTTCCCGATTATCGAGTGCCTGAAGTTTTCGCCGATTGCTCCTGCACTTACAAGAGCTGAATCAGTTCCAATGGAGTTCTTGTCGCAAATCTTTGCGACTGCTCACTATGACAAAGCGGTTGACAGAATCTTCTTTGACGTTTTTCAGCACAAAGCGTCAATTTCCAAGCAACAATTTTGCTCCCTGTTAGGGTTTGAAGCTGACTCTACGAGGGTTAATCCTGAGACGATTCCTCTAGGGCACTTGTTCAATATGTTTTACAACATGGGTTATACGGAGGTGCTTACTTCAGTCGCGAATTTCAAGAAGTCGTGCCAGCCTCCACAGTGGAACGGGATGTTCACTGTTCTTTTCAAAGGGTTATCTGAAAGAAGCTCTGGATCTGACGGGGCCAGTCGGTTATTTCTGTCAATAATGTATGGTGTCTACAATGGCATCAACATGGATTACGGGTCTGTTCTGTGGCAACAACTCATCCAGAGTCTCTCCTCTACATCCAGGCATTCTGAAGTTTCTTACGCCAGGTTCTGGACTTTGGTAACGAAATGGGTGATGGACAAGTACAACGTCCCCGTTTTTGCTGGTGCTCCAATGTCTTCGATCGGTACATTCCATACCACGAAGATCATTGTCTCTTATGCTTCCAAGTTTCCATTCAACGGTTCAATTCCAGAAACTATGTATGGAGATGTTCCAGCTGATAGCCGGATTATCAGAACTTACAAAGAATTTAAGCGTTCTGGTCCGAGGGATCTCACACCGGAGATGTTGAAGTCGATTCACGATGCCGACAAGCCTGCTCCAAGAGGCAAGAAGGCTAATATAGGGAAACAGGTGGCGAAAGGGGCTAAAGGACCTTCTCCAAAGAAGAGGCAACCAACCAAGGCTGCTTAGTCTCCACAGCCAAAACGCCGAAAAACTCAGCCAAAGCGAAAGCTGATCATCGCTTCCTCCTCAAGCGAGTCTGAGGGTGAGAGTTCAGATTCTGACGATTCTCCAAGAGGAAACACTCCGCCCAGATCTCCTACCCCAGAGGCTCATGTCTCTCCTACTCCCATTAATTCCCCACCTAGAACTGTTCCTATTTCTATTCCCCCCATAACTTCCACTACTTCAATACCATCCACTTCAATCCCCATACCTACACCAATATTCACCGAAGCAACCACAACATCCACTGCAGATGTTAGAGCCAACGTATCTGATACGGGGGTTCATACTGATGCAACCGAACCTATACCAGCACCCGAAACCACAAACACAACCGAAACCACAAAAGCACCCGAACCTACCCCTACACCTATACCCGAAACAACCCAACCTGAACCTACCCATACTACTGTACCACCAGCTTCACCACCACCATCTTCTCCTGGTCATGTTTCAGAAGGTGAAGAACCTTTCCTTGGCGGGGAAAATATGACGTTTGACTCGGTCTACTATAGTCCGTTTCAAGTGCAGAGCGATGATGATAACGATGCTCCGGTTACAAAGAAACATCTCAAGGAGCTCCATGACAAGGTTGACTTGCTCATTGCCTCTTCTTCCACGTCTCAATCATCACTTTCTGACGCTGCAGTTCAGAAGATTGTTGATGCTTTCTCCAAGGCTCAGCAAGATTCTCTCGCTTCTGCAACCTCCGCCATCGACGCCTCAACAAAAGCCTGTCAGGCTGCGACCGAAAAAGTCGATAAACTATTTTATGATGCCTCTTCCTCGTTAAAATCTTTACAGGAGAGTGCAAATGCTGCAAAGACTACGTTGGAACCGATTGTTCAACAGTTGGCCACGTCTGTCTACACTGAGTTGAAGTCCTTCGCTTCACTTCGTCAAACGCTCTCAGACGACAACACAGCATTTCGTGCTACTATTGACGAACGTCTCTCAAAGCTCCAAGCCGATTTGGCTGCTGAGAACTCGTTGATGGATGTTTTAGCCAAGAAGACCACCGCTCTGAAGGTCAAGAGTGTTCAACTCTCTAACTCTCAACAGGAGGTTGATTCTCTTCGGTCCGAAAGGGAGGTGATTAAGTCGTGTGTTTCGGATGTCCACTCTGCCATAACCAACATCCTCGAAGCACATGATCCGATCCTGAACTATTCTGTGAGGCGTACCCTTGCAGAAAAGCTCGCTCCCGCCCTTGACCTGTTAAGCAAAATCGAAGGGCTACTTGATTTCGTGTCCATTCCGAAACAAGAGGGAGAGAAGGAGTCTGGATCTCAACCACCTCATTCCTCAAAGGCAACTCACACTAACGAACCTCCTCCAGTAGGCCAAGCCTCCGGTTCGGGTGTGAAAGACAAAGGCAAACATGTTGCTGAGGAAGAAGAGGAAGAAGACAAAGAAACCATTGCCGACTTGTTAAAGCGCAGAAGTCGACGCAATGAGGCTGATGATAGTGCTCGTGTGGCTAAAGAAGCTGAAGAAGCTGAACGAAAACAGAAGGAAGCCCACGACCTTCTTGAGAGCAGGAAAACTATTTTTCCTGTCTGGACTCTCGAGAGGATGATAAAGGAAGCCATTGATACTCCGAGCATCTTGTGGCTGGAACCTGTTATTTCACTTGACTGTTCCAACACTGTCGATTCTCAGTTCGACATGCCACTGACACGAAAGGCGTTCATCTTTCACGCCTTCTCCAACGTTTCAGAGTTCCCTCATCCTCATCCACAGGTTGATCGGGACTTGATTAATTTCTATCTGAAGGCTGCTCAACCTCCATATCAGACTTGGAGCGCTCAGAAGATTATCAACGTTCGGGTCTTGAAGCCGTACACTGAAGGGAACTTCATCAACGTTCGGTTCAAAGTGCTTCGAGGGTCTGCCAAAACCGAACATGCCATTTCTTTAGCAGATCTTCCGAACCTCAATCCCCATGATTGGATAATCTTGCACAACATCCTTCTGACCAACGAAGCTGAATATAGTTCGATCATCGACCATCTCAAGAGGATGCTGGTGTGCTACATCATGGAAGTTGCACTGATGGATCAGGAGATAGCAAGCGTACTTAAGAAGAAACCAAAAATTTCTCCTATTGGCTCGGCCAGTGATCTGAACCAAATGCAGATGGGCAGAATTGATTCAAGAAGGAATTTTGTCATGTTCACTAGGAACGAAGGACAGAAATGTCTTTTTGCCTTAGCTGCTAAACATTTGTACACCACTGCTTGCCTAGAGCATGTGTTGGGGATCATCCACAGATGCAAGCAAAACTCAGCGGATGATGTCAAGTACTTCGATGACATGATACATTGGTACATTCGGTTTAGACAGACGATCCTTGCGCTGATCTCTCGTTTGTTTGATACCACGAAGAAAGTTCCCGCTGCTGGCCCAAGCAAGAAGAAGAAGTAGTCTCGCTCCAATTTGACGCAAAGGGGGAGATTGTTGGGTCGTGTTTTGTTATGTATTGCGTCGATTGGGCTCGCTAGTTAGTCCAGTTTTGTAACTCCGGTTTGGGCCTGTCCAACCGTGAGCTTGATAGGGTTTATTATAAATATAGGTGCTTGCATGCATCTTAAAAAGGCGATAGACGAAAACAATTATAATATAGATCAGAGAATTATTCAGAAGTTTTTTATCGTTCTTGTAACCCTAAATCCTCTACAGCGGAAGTTCTTAGTCGAGCTCTGCTGAGGATTGTTTGAATCAATCATTCGACATATTGTGGTTCAACTTTGTCTTATTAATTGTTTATGTTTTTCATACTACATGTTACAAAGATCTAATCGATCTTCAAGTTTATTTAATAACTTATCACAACTCCTAAGTTAAAGCATCACAAATCAAGCAACTCTAGCCCTAATATATGAAATACCTAGCCTATCTTCTAGCATGCATCTTTAATATCTCAATAATAACTTATAACACAAATAAGTAAAGGTATTTTGGAAAATCACCATTCGGGCTCTGGCTGATTGTACACACTACTCCTTCTCGTTTTTCCCTTAGTGAGTTCTCATAACACATATTACAAAGATCGCTTTTATTTAATTTATAAAACACAAGTCCATGATTGTTTAGATAATAATCCAAGATCCTCAAGCATAACTCTTTCTCTGGTGTGTACAATCAAGTCGATGCCGTCCTATGATCCTGAGAAAACCTGAAACACATATCACATAGCACGGTAAGTACAAGGCTTAGTCAGTTCCACAGAATATCACTCATATAATTAGCCACTCGAGGCTATAGCTCTGTACGACCCTCTGGTCAATGTGTCCCAGTGGGACCCTCTAGCCCCACAACTCTGATGGACCCTCTGGTCCTAACTTTGTAAACTCTGAGTAATACACAACATAAATCAAAAAGAAATAATGCAGGATATCACGATACACAAATAAGCACATAATAAATCTCTATCACACAAAGTACCACTCATGGTAAAGTATAGTAAGAAGACTCACCTTGTAGCTAGTAGAGAATAGACACGCACTTGATAAACTTGGACCAACCTTCGCCTAACATATTAAACAAGTATCTCAATCAGTATTTCTCTTTCTTTTTTAAACCCAAAAGTCCTATTATTCTTTCTCTAACCCCCAGGATGCGTAGAAGATCATTTTACCCCTCCATGGTCCCAAATGACCCACTCACGAAGTCAACAAAAGTCAGAACAAGTTAATGGTCCAATTCGACCAGACTCGCCGAGTGCACCCGAGTGACTCGTCGAGTCCACTCGTATCTCAGATTTCTTCCTAGGGTTTACTCAGCTCGTCGAGTTGACCCCCAAACTCAACGAGTTAATACTGGGTCAAGGGTACTGGGTCAAACCCGATCCGACTCGTCGATTCAACCCATAGACTCGGCGAGATGCCTCAAACGGATCTCTCATTTGATCGACTGAGGTCAGATTTGTAACTCCAACTCATATATCTAACCTCCTAGTACCCAAAAGTCACGTAAAGGTCTGATATTGGTGTCCATGCATGGTATATATTGCTTTATATGCAATCAAAACTCCATTAATATTTCCTTGCTTCAAAACTCCATGGTTGCTCAACCATGGCTTCACACTTTCGGACTATCTGTACCTCACAAGGTCCAAATCTATAGCACAAGCTCATGAAGGTGGTTTTATGCACCCGAAGCACCATCAAAAGGTGATACAAGCCCTAATTCTCACAACCATGGAATCTAATCAATCAACAAAGAAGGTAAGAGCTTTATACCTAGATCTGAAGCTTGAGATGAAAAGGAAACAGATCCACACGCTCTCCTCCTTGATCCTTGAAGAACCTTGCTCTTCCTCTTAAGAAAATGACTTCAAATGAGCCTCCTTCCCTCTCTTGCTCAAATAAACGTTAGGGTTATTCTCATGGGGTGAATGAACACTCATGGGGGTGATATGCAGGCTAAAAGTGCCTTTAAATAAGCCAAGCCCGTGAAAATTAGGGTTTCAATCGGCAGCGCTGACTCGTCGAGTCGTCTCATCGACTTGTCGAGTCCACTCGTTAATCCACGCCATCAGTCGCGACCCTACTCGACGAGTTGAGACACCAACTCGTCGAGTCCCTTCAGAATTCTTAAATTTAATAATCAAAATAATATACCTGGAAATTCGGATGTTACACAACTCCTCTCAAACTCCTACACATAAACATCTCCTTTAATTACCCTTTCATACTCATAACCCCTTTAAGGGTCAACTCTGGTCAAGGTCCAAGTCAAAGTCAACCTTCTGCTCAATGTCAACTTTCTAGGTTGACTCAACTCGCCGAGTTCCATAAATCATAACCTGGAAATCGCAACCCAGCTCATCGAGTTCCTTCCTATAATAGAATCGGGACATTTCGCTACAACTCGTCGAGTTCTTTAATCTTCAAACTCAGAAAACCCTAACCAACTTGATGAGTCGTCTCCTAGACTCATTTAGTTTGCTTAGGAATCAGAAAAGGTTAGGGATCAGGATACAACTTGCCGAGTTGCATGAATAACTCATCGAGTTCCCTTAGTCTACACCCATTCACTCATTTCCAATTGAGTTCAATGCTTCCAAACCGTAGATCTAGTCCCCTGGGACTAAGTTACCACGTAAAGTTGCTAACTTTACGTCCATACATGGTGTCATGAAGCTAGAAACACCAAAACTAAGCTATATAAGAGATCTAGGGCATGGGGAAGGGCCAAGGCTTGATAAAGTTGGCAACTTTAAGCCTCATAAGCTCATGAGTGTCTAGATCTAAGGTCACAACTTCATGATATACTCAAATCTCGAAAATGACTTCAATATGGCCCAAAAGTTACAACATACTACCCTAAATGAAGATCTAAGTGATAGAAAGCCAAGGTATCTACTTTATACCTTAAATAAGTCAGAAATATAGCTCAAACTATGGATCTACTAGCTTCCTCTTAATCCCCAAGCTTCTCCTTCCTTCACAAGCTTCAAAATCACAAGAAATGCACAAAATGGCTCAAAATTCTCCAAAAGTGGATTAGGGTTTTTTGGCTAGGATTTGGGATGATAGAGGCTACAAATGAGCCAGCCTTTGGAGGTTAAGGTATTTAAATAGGGTGGTAAATCCTAAAAATTAGGGTTTCATTCTAGCAGCCCTACTCGTCGAGTTGAGTCCCCCAACTCGTCGAGTAGAATTTAAGTTCCGCATCCAAAAATCAATTCCTACTCAATGAGTTTGGGGCCTCCAACTCGTCGAGTTCCTAAACAAAATGAATAAATCTTATTTAAAATACATACCAAGAACCCGACGTTACAAATCTCCCCTACTTGTTTTAGAATTCGTCCTCGAAGTCTGTTGTGTCTGGAAACAGCTCTGGGTAGTGCTCACTCATCTCATCCTCCGGCTCCCAAGTCCATTACGAGCCCTTGTGGTGCTATCATTGCACCCTCACTAAATCAACCCTCTTGTTCCTTAGATCTTTCGTCTTCCTGTCGAGGATGGCTACTGGTCACTAAATGTACTTTAGGTTGTCATCCACCTGAATATTCTCCAGAGGCACCACTACGGAGTCATCTACCAGGCACTTCTGCAGCTGGGAGACATGAAAGGTGTTGTGGATCTAACTAAGCTTGGCTGGTAGATCCAGCCGATACGCCACTCAGCCCACCCGGGACAATACCCTGAACGAACCAATGTATCTAGGGCCCAACTTGCCCCGCTTCATGAATCAGATGACATCCTTTCAAGGTGACACATTCAGGAGGATCATATCTCCTACCTGAAACTCTAGGTCTGATCGTTGTCTGTCGGCGTAGCTCTTCTGCCGACTCTAGGTCGTATGGAATCTACTCCAGACCTGTTGGATCATCTCTTTCATCTTGAGTATCACTTAGGTACTCCCCATGACCCTCTGTCCAACCTCACCATAACATATCGGGGTTCTGCACTTCCTCCGATATAACATCTCAATGGGAGGACGGTTGATGCTCGCTTGGTAGCTATTATTGTAAGAAAAATATGCCAAGGGAAGGTAGGTACACTACAAGAAAAAAGGCCTTTTACGACGCTCATTGCGCGTCGTAAATGGCTCAGACGACGCGCAAATGCGTGTCAAGGAAGGCCATGTCATAAAGATAGACGACGCGCATTTGCGCGTCGTCTAGAGACGACGCGCATTTACGACACGCATTTACGACGCGCGGTTACGACACGCAATGCGTATCAAGGAAGGCCCTGTCATAAAGGAAGACGACACGCATTCGCGTGTCGTAACCTTACGACGCGCGTGTTAATGACACGCAATGCGTATCAAGAAAGCCCCTGTCAAGAAAGGCCATGTCATAAATGAAGATGACACACATTTTTGCGTATCGTAATTTTAAATTTAAAAAAAAATTATTTATGGATTTACTTATTTTCATATTAAATTTGCATTTTATGTCACATAATGGAAAATAAAATACCATATACAAATAATACAATGCATTGCACAAAAGTTAATGTTATACAAATAATCATTCGAATAGTAGACAAATGTAATACTACAAATAATCATTCCAATAGTAGACAAATGTAAGATTTCAACATTTTTTATATAATTAACTAAATTATTAGCCAAATTTCCTAAAATACCAACATACTTTTCCATGAAGAGCATTAACACTATTCTTTTCCATCAAAAACTTCAAAACCTGCATAATTCACTACTAGAAAAACAGTCTTTTCCACACCAATAGCAAATGGCAAAGTGGAAGGGTAAACTTATATCTCTATTCCATGATAAAAAAAAAAAAAACAGCCACATGAAAATCTGAAAAAAGATAAAACCATAAATAAAAATAAACCCAATCAGGCACAAGACTTTTGGAGCAGTAGCACATATGAAATGGACAACAATGATAAAAAAAAAAAAAAAAAAAAAAAAAAAAAAAGAAAACGAGTTTTGGTGTTGGGTTGAAAAAGTATGAAGTTCTTATAGACGATAAACCAAAAAAATTCACTAAATAAACTTCTATATAATAAAAGAAGTAAAATTAATTATACCCTGTCATTTGGAGCTGCTGCATACCCATAATGAAGAATGGAGGAGTGCAACAACTAGAAGAAGAAGAAGAACAGAAATAGCTCTTATTCATGAAAAAAAACATTTGTACCCTTTGGTATCTTTTAGAAATCAGCAGAAGAGTGCAACAACACTTACAATAAGAAATCAGCATCAATTGCAGCAACAATTGCAGGAATCAGATTACACTGTAATGCTTGATTCCATTCCCTCTTTGATTACTGCATACCAAACACACTACCTTATTTAAAGTAACTATGACAGACTCATCACTTCACTCGGTAAAAATTGTACACAAAACCAAAAAGCTCTCTTACTTCATCTGAACTGTCTTCTAAATCAGACGCATCACTTCACTTGGCTTTCTTGGTGGCTGCAGCAGCACCATTCTTGGCAACAGCAGCTGGCTTTTTTGGCGCCTCCTAAATTACATAGAAGAATACTTAGAAAAGTGGAGAACAACATGTATCATGTAGAGAATGCTGCTAAAAAGTGACAAAATTAATGTGAAATTAGACAGACTGTATCCAAGTGCCAAGAGATTTACACTCTGACTCACTTCTTCATCTGATGAATCACTATCATCCGATGATTCAGATTCAAATTCAGATTCATCTGAACTACTTACAGGTTTACTAACAGTTTTTTTATTCGATCCAATTTTAGCTGTAGGAGCGGACTATTTCTTAGGTTTAGGTTCCTGCAACATGTTAAAAAGGCTTGTAGAAGGGTGAAGAATAAAATAAACGAATTTTTTACAACATGTGATAATGACTTCATATTCAACTTCCCTTAGCTGATCAATGGCCTCTGAGATCTCTTCTTTTAAGTTCTAATTCAGACAAACATAATAGGAGAGAAAATAGACAACATTAAAAAAAATCTAAAAAAGTTAAAATTTTTAATAAAAACCTACCATTTATCACCCCAAGTTATGTTGTTGAACCAATTTAGAAACAAACATGCAGTTGTTAAAAATAAGTAACAATTAAATATTGTTGTTTCTCAAATGTAATGCATTACTAGGATTGAATTGTGAAGAAGTAATTAAGAAACTTATATGGATTACTTAGCTAGCTAGGTCCATAAACCTGAAGCTAGCCCTTTTAAGTTTTACATATTTTAGTTGATCCCTTGAGGATGTTTCGATTTATGATAGTTTATCTAGATGTTTATAGAACCATTTGCAGGTTCAGGTAGTTTGGTATATATGAAAATGTCAGAAAAAAAGAAAAATGAGAAGAGAAGAGAATGTAAATGTAGTCGTGAATTCATGGAGGTCCCATTTGTGCTGGAGACTTGAGCAACTTCTTTAAAGAGTTAACAATGCTCTTAAAAGTTGGGCGTTGAGCAGGATCACTGTGAAACACATGGAAAATTAATTAACCAGTTTAGAAAAAGTACAAGAGGAGCTGAGATAAAAAGATTGATAGATAGATAGATAGATGGCAAGTGTTTGTTAAATCTTACTCGGCCCAACATGATTCCATGAGTGAAGTTAATGTCGGAGGGGTGTTGATGGGTATCGTTAGTTTCCTGTTCTGGAAAGCCACTGCTCCCACAACCTGAATATGATTTAAGTAATTTAAAAAAGATTTTTTCCCTTATATGATAAGTAAAAGGATTATTTTAATTTATTTATGATTAAGCTGACCTGGGCAGGGCTGAGTCCGTTCCATGGCTGCTGCATGGTGACGAGCTCCCACAAGATGACACCGAAACTGTAAACATCAGATTTTTCATTCGAGGGCTCACCACGCAGGAATTCAGGGGCCATCCATTCAGGCTGTCATCATTACATATATAGATATATAAAAAAAAAAAAAAAGAAACAGTTAATTACTTATACTAGTATATTATAATTACATGTGCATATATGGTATATTTCAGACAGGACAAGAAACGACTAACAAACTGTAATTACAGAAGCTTACTGTTCCTGCAACAGATTTTGATGATATGAAAGTATTTGCTTTAAATCTGGATAACCCAAAATCACAAACCTACAAATACGTACATTTATATATAACATGTGGGTCAAATACAGAAAACGGTTAGTTACAAATTAAGTACGTGTTGGATTAATGTAAGTACCTTGACAGTCCAGTTTTTATCGACCAATAAGTTTGGAGATTTGAGATCCCAGTGAACGATTGGAGGATTAAGACAATGAAGATAATTGATACCCTTTGCCTGCAACAACAAATAATAATTATTTTAATTATTGTTGAAATTCAAGATTCACAATAATAAAAATTTAGTGTAATTAACCAACCACATCCAAAGCCATGCGTATATGTCGCCTTTGATCCATAATTTCACCAGCTGTTGGTCGATGTATAAGACGAAATAGACTACCCCTGTAATTAATGTTTCATCATCAGTTATATATAACAAAAAGCAACTTTCCATGCATGATAATGATATTGATTGAGTTATATTGTATATAAAATGAAAAGGGAGGTTAGGCTACCTAGGTAAGTACTCTGTCACTATTGAAAAATGTGGGCGAACAGTCACTGCACCCATGAACAGAACCACATTCGGATGCCGCACTCGTTTCATAATTGAAACCTTACAACAAACCAATATTCAACACCAAATTTAGAATACAATTTTTTATATAAAAACATACATTATAAATATAGAAATAATGTTTGTTATAGTTATACTATATATATACCTCCCTCAGAAACTCCTTCAACTGATCATCTTAGAAGTCCTGGACAGTTAATACCTTAACTGCCACATCCTACACATACGTACAATAAAAAACAAAAGAGTTAAATTAATTAGATTCTGAAAATAATAGTATATAATCAATGATGCATTGTGTTTTGGTTATAGAAAAAGACCAACCGATCCATGCCACTCTGCTCGATGCACTGTCCCAAAAGAGCCTGAAACAACCAACATTACCCATGTATGTTAATGCTATATTTTATTAATTAAGTAGTTATAGTATATAATATAAATGATTTGGAGTTTGGAGTAGTAATTAAGGTAATGGTTAATGGCGAATGGTTACCAGCACCAATACGCTCCTTGATATGCAAGTCATCCCAAGCTATCTCCAGCCAGTCCATTGCAAGAGATGGCTCAAGGGTCAAGTACCTTGGAGCAGTCACAGGAAAACTATTGCTTCTAATTGTACTCTTGCCTTGATCAATATCTGATAACTGCTCACTACTACTGTATTTCACTACTTTTGGCGTTTCAATCATCTCACAAACTCTATAGTTTCTATCAATTGGGACTGGGACTGGGACCGGGACACATCTCATTTCCTTTGATTCTACTACACTGCTTTCTTCCTCACATACTCCCCCTCCTCCTTCAATGCCTGCATGCATTCATTTAATTACCACATTAATTCATCATATACATTATTTAGGGGGCCGGGACAGTTTTATGTATGTATGTATGTATATTAATTAACAATTAATAACCACGTACTCTTCACTTGAGAAATGGATGCTCGGTCCACATAAACTTGTTCAACTTCTTTCAAATGAGAGCTTTGAAATGGTGAAGGCACCGAAGAAAGTATATCTCCATTTATTGATGAATCCGGATTATACATGTTTCCTGGTTGCCCAATTAGATCCATTACATACTCCCTACATATAATTAAACAAAACATACATTAATAAAAATAAAATAAACAATGAAATTAGATATAAGAATTTGACCTTGTGGATTTATCGTTTTGAATTTTGACAAGGCATGAGGATCTATGATCTTCAACACAATACTTGCAGCCTCGAGCTATGCGACAAGGTAGTCCCACATAGTCTGCCAGTTTCTGCATATGCATCCATATATATTAATTTCCATCAATATATATAAGTATCCAGCTCCATCATATAATATATATTGAATTTAAATCATATATATGTAGAAGTAGAATAGAAAAGAAACAAAGAAGAGGCGAGGAGAGGAGATGACCTAAAATCAGAATCTGCAATTGAAAAAGCATGACGAGAGGCGCTTGTTGTTCAGAACATGCTCATAGTTATAAACTCTGTAATGGAACTATAAATGGTGAAATGAGATCGAGAGGCACTTGTTCGGCCTTAAGATGTCAAGGATATCAGTTGCCTTCTCTAAGAAGTTGTTCCAAATCCACTCGTACCTCCTCCTCCGAGTTCTGTACCAGAATATACACACAGGCCATTGACTTGAAATTAGGTTTTTGCTCCCGTCGACAGTCATAGAGCGCCGGAATCTGATTGTCGTCGGAATGTTATATAAGGATTTCGCAAGGTTTAATAGTGAAGATGGGGTGAGAGAGCTACAAATGGTAATGGTGGATGAAGTGTTGGTCGATAAGGCATGTACATCGTCGGCGTGCGATGCCTAAAGATTCGGTGTGGGTTGGAGGTGGGTATGAGGCGGGGTTTTAGGGATTCGTTTAATCGAAGAGGATTTTAAGAATTTCAAAAATATGAAAATATCGATTGAGGTCAAAAATATGATTTCAGGAACCTCACAACTAAAAATCGCATATCAGAATCCACACAATCTTTTGGGAAGTGAATGTGATGTTGCAGTGGTCTGTTAGAGATAGACAGAAAGGAGGGACATGGATGGAGGAAAAGGGTGGCCTGGTGGTTCTAGGCCAAAAAACCTTTGATCAATTTCATGGCCTGGTGACCAAAAAACCTTCGATTTCACTAAGAACTGGAACCCTAGTTCCAACAATAGTCGATTTTTGGTATTTGATTGAGAGAGAGAGAGAGAGAGAGAGAGAGAGAGAAGAACGATTGAAAGAAGGTAGAGGAGAGCTTGGCGGTGTTTTTAATTTTTTCAGAATTTCATTTCCCCCTTTCCCCCACTATTAAAGGATGGAACGTGCGTTCCATTAAAAAATATAAAGCGACATCCTTAAACGACGCGCATTTTATTATAGGTGCCCTCCGTGTTTTTTTTAGACACTAATTTAAGGGCGCGCAATAATGCGTGTCTTCTATCCTAAATTTTTTTGAAGAGATGACATTTTTCTAATGTCACTCTCCTTTGCGTAACATAGATCAATGAGCGTCGTATTTTGCGCGTCGTAAAAGGCCTTTTTTCTTGTAGTGGTATCCCAACTACCAACAAAGTCTAAGACACACGCCCGCAACATATCCTCTAAAGTCTGGATGGTCCACTCGCTCTGACCATCCGTCTGCAGATGAAAAGCAGTGCTAAAGTGCGGACGAGTACCCAACTCGTCATGAAATTTCTTCCAGAATCTGGAAGTGAACCGTACATCTCGGTCAAAAATGATGGAAACTAGCACTTTGTGTCGAGCTACTACCTCCCTGATGTAGATGTCGGCCAGCTTCTCAGCCGAAATGCTCTCATGGATCGAAATGAAATGGGCACTCTTGGTCAACCGATCCACGATGACCCAAATCGAATCCAATCCTCGTGTGGTCCTAGGAAGCTTCGTAATGAAATCCATAGTAATATCCTCCCATTTCCACACAGGGATATCCAATGGTTGTGTCTTGTCATGAGGTCTCTGGTGCTCGACCTTGAACTTCCTGCATGTCAAGCACCTCTTGAAGTACCATGCTACATCCCACTTCATACAGGGCCACCAGTAATCAGGGCGAAGATCTATGTACATCTTTGTCGCCCCCAGATGGATGGAAAATCTGGACTTGTGTGCCACCTCCATCAGGATCTGGCACTCACTGCCTGCGTATGGAACCCACACTCTGTGGTGAAGTGTCAACAGCCCACGACTATCATAGTCAAAGGAGGAAATTTGTCCCACTATATGCTCACTCTTCCGGTGTTCCTCCTTCATAACCTCCTGCTGGGCCTCCCGGATCTTTTCGAGAAGCGAAGTCACTACTATCATCCTCAGACATATGTCTCTGATCGGGGCTGCGAATGTCTTGCGGCTAAGTGAATCGGCCACTACATTGGCCTTTCTTGGGTGGTAGATGATCTCACAGTCATAATCCTTCAGCACATCTAGCCAACAAAGTTGCCTCATGTTTAGATTCGGTTGATCCATGAGGTACCTCAAGCTCTTGTGGTCTGTGTAAATGGTACAACGGACCCCATAGAGATAGTGTCGCCAAATCTTGAAGGCGAAAACAACTGCCCCCAACTCCAACTCGTGTGTCGGGTAGTTCGACTCGTGAGGCCTCAACTGTCTAGAGGCGTAGGCGATGACATGCCCTTTTTGCTTCAACATTGTGCCCAAACCCGAGATGGACGCATTGCAGTACACTACAAAATTCTCAATGCCCTCTGGCAAGGCTAAAATCGGCGCCTCGCAAAACCTTTGCCTCAACTTCTCGAACGCTGCCTGCTGCTCATGCCCCCACCAAAATACAAATACCGTCTTCGTCAGTCGGGTCAAGGGTACTGCTATCTTGGAGAAGTCCTGTATGAATCTCCTGTAATAGCCTTCTAACCCGAGGAAACTCCAAATCTCAGATGGAGACTTCGAGACCTCCTATCTAATCACAGCCTCGACTTTGGCTGGGTTGACCAAAATACCGTTCTGGTTGACAAGGTGGCCTAGAAACTGCACCTCGCATAACCAAAACTCTCACTTGGAGAACTTGGCGTACTAGCTCAACCTCCTCAGGGTATCCAACACCTCCCGCAAGTGCTCCTCGTGCTGCTCCTGCGTCTTGGAGTAAACCAAGATGTCATCCATAAAGACTATCACAGACCGATCCAGAATCGGTCTACAAATGTGGTTCATGAGGTACATGAACGCGGCAGGGGCATTGGTGAGCCCAAAGGGCATAACCACAAACTCGTAGTGGGCATAGCGAGTTTAGAAAGCAGTCTTCTATACATCCTCATCTCTAAGTCGCATCTGGTGGTAGTCTGAACGCAAATCTATCTTAGAAAACCAAGATGCCCCCTTGTAGCTGGTTGAAGAGATCATCAATCCTCGGAAGTGGGTAACGGTTCTTCATCGTTACCTTTTTTAGCTCCCGGTAATCTATACACATCCAATGCGACATGTTCTTCTTCTTCACAAACAGGATCAGGGTTCCCCAATGCGAACTGCTTGGCCTAATGAATCCCTTGTCTAACAGCTCCTGCAGTTGTGTAGACAACTCATGCATCTCGAGGGGAGCCAACCGATATGTAGCCTTGGCTATCGGAGCTACACTAGGGACTAGGTCGATCCTGAACTGTACTTGTCTCTCCGGAGGTATCCCAAGCAACTCCTCTGGAAATACATCTGGGTACTCTTGCACCACTGGCACATCACTCATGGCCGCCTTACCCACCACCTGGGTATCCATAACGTAGGCGACATACCTTGTGCAACCCTGCTGAAGGTAGTGCCTAACCCACGTTATCGATCACAAAGCTGGTCCACGCTGCGGCCTCTCGCCCTGAATCACTAGCTCTCCCCCACTTGGGGTCCTGACACGTACCAACTACTGTGCACAGTCGATCATCGCCCCATTAGGGCTCAGCCAATCCATGTTGATGATGACCTTGTTCCCACACAAAGGTATGGGAACTATATCCACAAGGTAACGCTCGTCATGCAACCTCAAAACGCAATCTCTAAAAATATCTGATGCCCGGACAGATCGGTCGTCAGCAATCTCAACCTCTAAAGGACTATCCAACATTCCTGGAGACTTAGGAAACCTCTTTCTAAGTGCAAGAGAGATAAATGATCGGGTATCCCTCGAGTCAAATAACACATGTATTGGGATGCCGTTTACATGGAATGATCCTAAACAAAACACATAAACATAGAACATAAGTATCATAACCGACATGTAATAAGAGTTAGGGAGAAGAAAACATACCCGTCACCACATATGGTGCGGCACGCACCTCCTCGAAGGTCAGCTGGAAGGCTCGGCTCCTCACTATTGGAGCCTCTATCTTGCCATGTCGACCATCCGTGATTCGCAGGGTCGCTGGAGCTGGCACCACCATTGGCCCTCCTGATGTCAGTCTAGGGCAGTTGGCCTTTTTATGCCCCTATGATTCTAATGAAAGCAAATCAGGTCTAATGTCTGAATAGTGGGGGTAGGGGATGTACAATCCTTGCTAAAGTGCCCAGTCTTGCCGCACTTATAGCAGCCCGATCCCCCATCTCTGCAAACTCCCTCATGGGACTTACCGTATTTTCCATAGCGGCCTTGGCCCTGCTGGCTCTTCGACCTAGAGTTAAATCCCTTGGGTTTCTTCCCCAAAAACCTGATAGCCTACCCAGTCTCTGCCTTCCTCTTCCTGATGTGCTCTATATCAATCTCCTTCTCCCTCGCCCTCACTATCATGTCATCCAAAGTCGGGCATGCCGAGTAGCTGACATGTTTCCAAATGTTAGCTCTCAGTATGTCATGGTGTCAGGCCTTCTTCATCTCCTCGTCACCCGCATACTGAGGCACCAGTAAGGTCCTATCCCTGAACTTGGCGGTAATCTCCGCCACCGACTCAGTAGTCTGCCTCATATCTAGAAACTCTTTGGCCAGCTGCTGAAGCTCCATAGTCGGCGCAAACTCAACCATAAAACTAGTCACAAAGTCCGACCAGGTCATCACCTCCGTGGCTGGGGCTCCCAACGAATCACTGACTGCTTCCCAACAGTCTCTAGCTCTGTCACTTAAACATCCGACAGCATACCGGACCTTTGACCCCTCAGGGCAGAAGCTCGTTAACTGTACAGACTCGATGTCTGCAATCTATCTCTTGGCCACAATGGGGTCCTTCTCCCCATGAAAGTCTGGTGCACCACATCCCCTGAAGTCCTAGAAGGAGAGTGTGCGCGTCCTTGACTGGCTAGATGCCATGTCACTCTGAAATGCCCTAAGACGATCCTCCAATAGCTCAATGATCCCTTCCTTGATTGACCCGAAAAGCACGAGGGTCGCCTCAAGGATGCCTCTCGTAATCTCAGACGTGATGAACTCGTGTAATCCATCATCAACCGGCTCGGAACCTGTTACACCTCGGCCGACAGCGGAAATGTCGAGCTTGTGCGACGTCATTATGGTTCACAGTTATTGTTTACATTGAACAGTATAACACAAATGTTATTTTTATATTACAAAATATATTATATATCATACTAAATTTTTGGAATACAAGAAAACAAAATTACAAGTAATACTTAATCAGATAAGTACAATAAAGATAAAAAGTTCTCCGACGATCCCATGAAGATTTCCCAAAAGATTGATACGACCGACTCTTATTTTCCTGAGAATACATGTGATTTAAAAATGTCAACATAAAGTTGGTGAATTCACAGGTTTGTATATTTGTATTAACATACTTTTTACTCCAAAGAATATTGTATATAAGTATTTTCAAACTTATATTTGTATGTGTACTTTATTTCCAAAAGGACTTGTTCTATCGTATATAAGTGTTTCAAACTTATATTTTCTTTTAGGCGTGATTATCAATGTTACATGAGTTCCCATAATCGAGCTACAGACGAGTTGTTGCCCATCACGACGCTTCATCGGACGTCGTAGTGTTTATACAGTTATCACCTGTGACTTGACCGTCGATGGTTGTAGCTAGCAACCGCAGGTGGGGTGTCAGCCTGTATAGATCTATACATAACTTCCCCGCTCACTTAAGAATTAACGATTATAGGTAGGGGACTTTGCTAAGTATTACACTTAGGTGATCAATGTGTCGCATATAAACCCTTGAATGAGTAGCACTAAAAGTTGTAGTCTTTTAACTTTACATATTTATGTTTACCGGTTTATATTATATAATTATATATAAAAAAAATATAATTATATCGTTAAATAGTTTTGTAAAACTTAAATAGGCAAAATAACAGTGTCTAATAATTTATTCATAGATTAACGGCAATGCATAATATAATTTATATTATATGGGCAGCGTACCGACTGTATTTATAACATTTTATATATGTAAATGATTGTTTTAACGGTAAACTGTTATAACAATTATGTAACTAAATTATATAAGCGATATAAACAGGGACGTAGGTAGTAAGGGTGAAGGTAGGTCCTAGGACCTACCTTTTTATTTTATTTTATGTATGAAGTATTTATAAAGAAAAATAAGGAACTATCTTATTTTTTTATAAAAGGCCTACCTAATTTTTATTTGACAAACAATTCTTTATCAGGAGCCCATATCTCTTGCCCATAATCTATTAATCTATAGCCCAATCAATTGATCCATTAATTTTTTTTAAAAAAAAGGAAAAAGAGATAGAAAAAAGAAACGGAAACGACGCAGACTATCGTCGTTGTGAGTCCCCTGCGTTTGGAAATTGGAATCTATCATCGTGACTGAGATCGTTCCTGACTCCCTGCATGCTCGACCGTCCGGCAAAGTCGACGTCGTCATATCCCTCCAGTCGTCATATCCCTCCAGTCCGACGGTAGCAGCCTATCGCCGATTGTTGATCGACCATCATCGTCCATCAATCCATCGGTCAACACTCAGGTTTGTAACTTACAAGTTACAAGTGTTACAACTTACATTACAATTTTAGAATTCTTTGTTTTTTGTTCTTCAAAATCAAAACCCTTTGTTTGATTAATGATTGTATATTTGTATGATTTCTTGATTTATATCATATTATCACTGAATCACTGATCAGATTTCAGAATTGCTTATGATATAAGCCTTATGTTAATATTTGATTAATATACATTTGATGATTTGATTCAAATTGTTAATTTGTTTTTGTTAAGTGTTAACAGTTTTGAGAATTCTTTATGTTAAGTGTTAATAGATTTTAGATTTTCCGAGTTGTTATTATCTATTTGTTATAAAAACATTGTTTGTTCAACTGTTGTTGTCTTGATTTTTATGTTATTGTCTTGATTTTGTGATTTGTCTATTACTCTATTTGGCATGAAAATGCTTCAAGATATAAGACCTCGTAGGGTTCAATTGTAATAACTTTATTATAATTATTGAATTTATGTTTAAGTATTTTAAGCATACAACCCGACTCGCCACCACTAGTATTCTTTACTCTTTCATATTTTTCCAGTTTCATTTACATAAGGAACCACGTGATTTTTAGTTCTAGATTCGACATTGGATATAAACAATTTATGATTTATATAAACAAATAATATAAAACATGCACCCTCCCCGAAAAATGGTAAAAAGTTTAAAATGGGGCCGTCAAACTCACCCACGTAGCGTAGTTTGTTTAACAATTGTTCCCGTTGGGAGAGTACTAGAGGAGAACCTTGGGTATGGGTAATTTGAAATTAATTTTTCTTTGATAGAAGTTATTATATATACATACTAATTTACAACAACCACTTGAACAGTTCTTGCCTTTCATTGGCTGAAATATATATAATTTTTTTGTTTTCTTTCATTTCGCTTACTTTACTAAATATTTTATATTAAAGGTGATAGTTAATTCTGTTTTAGGATGCTGGCTACGTGTCCTGTGACTCAACTGTTCATTTGGAAAACGTGTCATCTTCCCTCTTTTACCACCTATGCCATCGCTTATCGTTTTCATATCTATTACTTTAAACCTGGGTTACACCGCCTCACCGATACCCCCTCCACCTTCCAGATCTTTTCCCTAACTCCTTCACTGCCTATTGCCTATTGTACCCTCTGCTTCCCCCACCCACTGTCTCCATTTACATCTCCTCCACCGATTCCATTCCCCTTTCTCTCTAATTTGCTCCGTATCTCATTTATACTAAAATACACCGCCTTCGCTCCTACGTACTAGTGCTTATTAATTGACACGTTATAGTTGACACCTCAATTAAAATGCATGGAATATTTGGTTCACACGTCCTCATTAATTCTAATCCATGCATTAGGAAATAGCTTCCATATTTATCATATAGACATATATTTTTATTTACCATACGTATTTGGTAATTAAATTGATTCAATATATATATATATATATATATATATATATATATATATATATATATATATATATATATATATATATATATATATATATATATATATATATATATATATATATATATATATTTGAATGTAACTTACGAAAAGAAATATTTCAATCAATTTAAAACATAAGACACATAATAATACTTACTAAAATAATATTATTTCATAACACGTCAAAATATATAGACGAATTTTCCGATTTAATATATTCCAAACTTATAACTTTTATCAAAATATTTATTAAAATGTGTAATACATTATTTTATCACTCGTTTAGATTTAATAAATAAAACTTATATAAATAATATCGGAACAAAATGTATTTAGAAATTTTTAGTCGAAAATACGGATTTCTAATTCATAATTCTTTTATAAGAAGATAGATTTAGATGAAAATAATAATACAAATTTTGTATTTTCATTAAAATTTGTTTAAAGGTTACAAATTAAGTCTATTACATTTGATTTATGTCAGATTCGCGAATCACACCCGTTAACATAATTTGACTGTTGTCACATTCTTCCCCTGTTAAGAGAATTTCGTCCCAAAATTTAACTTGTGTACGGAACATTGTTGAATAATTGGGGGTATTTACTCTTCATTTGATCCTCGCATTCCCAAGTAAACTTTGGTCTTCGTCTAGAGTTTCATCGGACCTTTACTATGGGGACGCGGCTTTGTTTGAGCTTCTTGATTTCCCGGTCCATGATTTCGATGGGTTCTTCTACGAAATTAAGTTTGGCATTGATTTGGATTTCGTCGAGTGTAATTGCAAGAGCATCATCGGATAAGCACTTCTTGAGGTTGGATACATGGAAAACGTCGTCTACATTGTTGAGCTCATAAGGTAACTTGAGTTGATGGGCTACATGACCAATTCTTGCAAGAATCTCAAAAGGTCCTATGTATCTTGGATTAAGTTTTCCTCGTTTTCCGAACCTTATGACGCCCTTCCAAGGAGAGACTTTCAGCATAACTCGATCTTCGGCTTGAAATTCTAGAGGTTTACGTCTCTTGTCGGCATAACTTTTCTGACGATCTTGTGCAGCCTTAATTCTGTCATATATTTGGACGATTTTCTCGGTCGTTTCATGTATGATTTTTGGACCAGTAAGTAGTGTATCGCCTACATGTTTCTTTGCTAGTTAGGTATCACCTAATTCTGCCCAACATATTTGTGATCAACACTTGCGTCCATATAGGGCTTCAAATGGTGCAGCTTTAATGTTGGTGTGATAATTGTTATTGTATGAAAATTCAATCAGAAGAAGATGAGTATCCCATGTTCTTCCAAAGTCTATCACACACGCTCGAAGCATGTATTCCAATGCTTGAATGGTCCTTTCACTTTGACCATCTGTTTGTGGATGATAAGTTGTGCTCATGTCAAGGCGTGTTCCCAAGGATTTCTGTAAAGATTGCCAAAATCGGGAGATGAATCTACTATCTCTATCAGAGATGATAGAAATTGGCACCCCGTGTAATTTGACAATTTCCTTGAGATACGTTCGGTTCAACTTCTCCATCTTATCAGTTTCGTTGATTGGCAGGAAGTGGGCGGACTTAGTCAACCGATCAACTACTACCCAAATAGTGTCATAACCACTAGGTGTCTTTGGTAGTTTTGTTATGAAGTCCATTGTAATTTGTTCCCACTTCCACTCGGGTATTTCTGGCTGTTGTAATAATCCTGAGGGCTTTTGGTACTCTTCTTTGACTTTAGCACAAGTCAAGCATTTGCTCACGTAAGTGGCAATCTCTGCTTTCATGTTTGGCCACCAATATGGCTTCTTTAAGTCTAGGAACATCTTGTCGGAGCCTGGATGAATGGAATACCTTGAATTGTGAGCCTCATCCATGACTAAGCTTCTATGTCACCAAATTTTGGCGTCCAAATTCGGTCCATGAAACATCGTGTACCATCATCCCTAAGCTTGAATTGTTTATCCATTCCTCGCAGGCATTCATTAGTAATGTTTTCTTCTTCTAGAGCCCCTAGCTGAGCCTCTTGGATCTGAGCTGCCAGGTTTGACTGGATTTTAATTGTTAGTGCCTTGACCTTGCAAGGATTTATTCGTTCTTTCCTACTCAAGGCATCTGCTACAACGTTTGCCTTGCCAGGATGATAATGAATTTCACATTCATAGTCATTCAACAACTCAATCCATCTTCGTTGTCTCATGTTGAGTTATTTCTGATCGAATATGTGTTGAAGACTCTTGTGATCTGTGTAAATGGTACACTTTGTACCATAGAGATAGTGTCGCCAAATTTTCAAGGCAAAAAATACAGCTCCCAATTCTAAATCATGGGTAGTATAATTTTTCTCATGTACCTTGAGTTGACGAGAAGCGTGTGCAATAACTTTGTTTCTTTGCATTAATACACAACCCAACCCTTGGTGTGATGCGTCACAGTATACAACAAAATCATCTGTCCCATCTGGGATGGATAGGATTGGTGCACTACACAACATTTTCTTCAGTGTCTGGAACGTGAATTCTTGTTTGTCTCCCCAATCAAACTTCGTGTCTTTCTGTGTTAATGTTGTGAGTGGCTTGGCTATTTTGGAGAAGTTTTCTATGAATCTCCGATAGTAGCCTGCAAGTCCAAGGAATTGGCGCACCTCTGTTGGCGTCTTAGGTGCTCCCCATTTCTTGATTGCCTCTATTTTGACAGGATCGACATGAATTCCTTTGTTACTGACCATATGCCCTAGAAAGTTTACTTCTCTAATCCAAAATTCACATTTGGAGAATATGGCGTACAACTTTTCCTTTCGTAGCAGTTCTAGGATTAGTTGAAGGTGTTGCTCGTGTTCCTCCTTGGTTTTTGAGTATATCAATATATCATTGATGAATACAATCACGAATTTGTCCAAGTAGGGTTTGCAGACACGGTTCATGAGGTCCATGAAAACTGTTGGGGCATTGGTCAATCCAAATGGCATAACCAGGAATTCATAGTGGCCATAGCAAGTTCTGAATGTCGTCTTTGGGATGTCTTTAGCTAGGACTCGAAGTTTATGGTATCCTGACCTTAAGTCAGTCTTCGAGAAGTAATTGGACCCTTGCAGTTGATCAAACAAATCATCTATTCTTTGGATCGGACATTGATTCTTGATGGTCATCTTATTTAGCTCCCAGTAGTCAATGCACATTCGGAAGGATCCATCTTTCTTCTTAACAAACAAAATTGGTGCTCCCCAGGCTGAGAAGCTTGGTCTGATAAAACCCTTATCAATAAGTTCTTCTAGTTGGCTAGAGAGTTCTTGCATTTCAAACGGAGCCAGCCTATAAGGAGATTTTGCCACTGGTGTTGCTCCTGGGACCAAATCGATTCGGAAATCGACTTGTCGAACTGGTGGCAATCCGAGTAGATCTTCAGGGAATACATCAGGGTAATTACACACCTGAGGTATATCTTTGATCTCTTTCCCTTTGTTCTTTTTATCCACAATGTGGGCTAAGAAAGTGTAGTACTTCTTGTGAAGGTACTTAAGTGCTTTCATGAGATGATTCTGAGGTTTTGACCGGATTTATCCCCGTAAATAATTAGGGATTCTCCATTGGGTAAAGCGATTCGTACTGCTTTTTCATAACACAAAATTTCAGCACGATGAGGGGATAACCAATCCATGCCAATTATTATGTCGAAGCTTCCGATAATCATTTGCATAAGGTTAACATGAAAGACGTGATTGTTTAGAGTTAATGTGCAATTTTCTAGTATTTCTTGGGTACTACCGGGTTCACCATTAGCCATTTCTACCACATAAGTTTCATTTAGTTTACTGGATTTAATGATTCAGTAGTTGTCTAAACTTAGGGGTAATAAATCTTCTTTCAGCACCCGAATCAAATAGTATAGTTGCATATAAGTTGTTAACAAGGAACGTACCAGTAACCACTATTAGGTCCTGGATAGTGTCCCTTGCTCCAATCACAAATGCCCTACCTCTAGCATTCTCTCGTTGATTCTTCATCTTCAGGCAGTCCTTTTTGAAGTGCCCAACCTCTCCACATTCAAAATAGGCTCGGGTTGCAGCAGTGAAAGTTCCTGTGTTTGCTGTAGGTACTAATACTAGTGTCGGGATTCTGTAATACTAGGTAGTGTGACCCTTTTTCTTACATTTGTCACAAAATCTGCAATTACCAATATGATGATAATTGTACTTATCACATTTTGGGTATTTTCCAACATATTGTTTTTGATGGGTGGGTGTCATTGTCGGTGTAGTTGCATATGCTTTCACTCTCTCCTGCTTCTTCTCAGTAGATTGCCTCGGATTTCCCTTGTACCCTCTACCAAACTTGCGTTTATTGTTTTCCGGATTTGGAAGGTCAGCCTTCTGAACCATAGTACCTTGGTGCATCTCTTGGTTAGTCAAGTTAAATGCTAACCGTTTGGCACTGTCGTACGTAGCCAGTCTTGAAGCAGTAACCAAACCTTGAATGGGTTGAACCAAAACCCATATGTATCTTTCTACCTTCTTATATTTTGGTGTCACAAAATTGGGACAGAGAGTAGCAAGATCGTTGAATCGCTTAGTGTAGGCTGCAATGTCTGCATCCTTCATGGTAAGGTTCCACAACTCTTGCTCCAATTTTTGCATTTCGTCTCTTGGGCAATATTCGTCAATCAACAATTGCTTCAGTTCACTCCATGACATGGCATTGGCATTGTTAATGCCTAGTGTTTTGGCATGACTGTTCCACCATGTTAAGGCTGCATCAGCAAACGTACATGCAACAAATATTACTTTTTGGTTTTCATCACAAAAGCTTATTTCAAACACTGACTCCATCTTCTCGATCCACCGGGTTAGTCCAACGACTCCTTTATTTCCGTAAAAAGACTTAGGCTTGCAGTTCATGAAGTCTTTGTAAGTACAGAGCCTGTGGCCCCCTCCATTGTTGATATTAGAGTTACTTCCACCTCCATTTCAATTTCCATCACCATTTCCAAATCCAGTATTCTTGTTGGCTTCGTAGTTAGCAATAGTGTCTGTGACGCATTGAGTAACTAATGCTTCAATAGCCGCTGAGTCCATTACTGGCGTAGGATATGGGGTAGGTGTTGGGTTTCTAGGATTGCGTCTGGTAACTCATCTCGGAGGCATGCTTTAGTTCTATTAGAGATATTTCAAAGGAAGTATTAGTCATCTGAAGCTTTTTCCTAAGTCATACATATGTGTATAATAATGACTATTTCATTCGCAAGAGTTAATGTAAATTTGTAAAAAATACTTCATAGATTAATATGTTGTACTTTACTATACTCAAATATTTCTTTATTCATATAATATTGTAAGCAGTAACTGGATAAGTTTGTTTGATCATATAAGTTTATCGAATGTCCATTGTAATCATTTCCAGAATCTTTACCGATTCCTAAGTTGTTTATGATCAAAAGTCAACTTACAACATTTTAACATAGACATTGTTTTAGTAGTAATACTTGCTTCATATATAAACATTTCTTTGTACATATACATTGGTTTTTCCCAAAATTTGGTTACAAGAACCACAAAAGTTAGTGTGGTTAGGGGTGGAAAAGTTTGATATACTATCATACAAAAGATGATACTTAAAAGTAGGTAGCTAGGTTACTATAAACCAACTTTTCCCCATACCCCTAACCCAAAATATCCCTGGGCAAAACCCGCCCGGGTGAGTTTACCATAAACCTAGAAAAGTACCTAGTACATTAACTAGGTGGGTGAGTTGTTGTTGTACATATTCGACCCTCATCTCAGCCGCATAAGCTTTGGCCTCAGATGCCATCAACCTATGCTCCATAACCTCCATTCCTGAAATTTGAGCTTCCTGCGTCAGCAACTGTACCTGGATAGAATTCAGATGATCGAAAATAAGTTGTATGGCTTCCTCATCTAGACTTCGATCCTCTTCTAAGCTTTGAATTTTATCATGATGACTCGTGGAGTTCCCCTTAATAATCCCTATTTCAGTAGTGATGATGTGAACTTGATGAACGAGGTGTGATATGCGAGAAACTAAGATGGGTATAGCAGGATCAGAAGATGCCTCACGAGGAGGGGTAGGTTGTTGAGCTCGTGATGACTCTCGGACCTCGAATTGGGATGGTATTTCATTCTCAGCTTTCCATTCTAGTAGTTTTGTTACCCAAGCTGGATTCGGATGTGCTTTTTTGGGGGCTTTTGGAGATGCTGGTAGTGGAGTGACTTACTTCCGTTTGCGGATAGGTATGGATTTTCGTAGAGTGTATGCTACAGAAGGACCATTATAAGTATGTCGGTATATCTGGAAGGCTGGTAGGGGTAGGGGGCTTGTTGCTTAGTGGCTGGTTTAGGCTCCTTGGTTGTCTCACTTTCTTCCTCGGGCTCCTCATCCTCCCAATCAAAGTAATCAACTTCTTCCTCCATGGGGTCTATCTCCTCATCAACCGACTCAATGACTACATCAACAAACTCCGTCTCCTCCTTAATAGGATCAGTCTCTACATCTACATGCTCATCAGAATCTCCAGCTTGATTTGAGGGATCGTCCTCCACATAGGGTTCCTCGTCTAAGGTTAAAGGGGACAGTGGTACTGGAACCTCAAGAAGAGGAGAATCCTCGGGCTCAGGCAGGTGGGGCACCACCTGATCCTTCTTTGCCCATGGTATCGTCGTCCAATCTACCGGGTCTTCCATGATTCTGCATAAGACATCAAACATGATAGATGTTTATGAGAAATAGCGTGATTATCTATATACAAATAATCTTCAATTATAAGTATATAATAGACATTACTGGTATTTCCAGTGAATCCCCACAAAGTATATGTCGTGTATGTGACTCAGAACTATGTTTCTAATCTAAACAATTCTCAAGAATTTAGATTGCCAACTAGAGTATCAAAGTATAGTCGTGCGCCGGTCAGACCATAATAAAACTTAGGTGCGCAAGCTAAGTCTAGTTATGGTTTGGTCGCTATACTGTACCTACTTAGATAATGTAATTAGCCTAAACTCTTGAGTTTATGTTCCTATGGATTTTTTTTGTATGTTACATCTATAAGTATAAGTGTTTTCATCGAGGGTTTGAGTTTATAAATAACTCTATATCTGAAGTTTGTTTGTGTGTTTTATTAATTTTTATTTGGTACTTTAAGATTATCAAGTAAGGATAAGTCAATCAGGAAAATTCAGAGGGCGAGATTACTTCAGCGTATAGCTTTTCTGAAATCCAACAACCCATGACGAGAAATCCATCTTAGACATTTCTCCCGTAACTAATTTATAGTAGTGTAATTAATACTTTTATTATTATGTTTCAGGGATAAACTTAATCAGAGTAGTGAGTCTAAAGCTATAGTCATAATTTCCCAAGAAAATACTAGTTCGCTATACCCAATAGCTCTGATACCAATCTGTCACAAACCCGGCCGACTGCGGAAATGTCGGGCTTGTGCGACGTCATTATGGTTCACAGTTATTGTTTACATTGAATAGTATAACACAAATGTTATTTTTATATTACAAAATATATCACATATCGAACTAAATTTTTGGAATACAAGAAAACAAAATTACAAGTAATACTTAATCAGATAAGTACAATAAAGATAAAAAGTGCTCTAACGATCCCATGAAGATTTCTTAAAAAATTGATACGACCGACTATTATATTCCTGAGAATACATGTGATTTAAAAATGTCAACATAAAGTTCGTGGTTTCATAGGTTTGTATATTTGTATTTACGTACTTTTTACTCCAAATAATATTGTATATAAGTATTTTCAAACTTATATTTGTATGTGTATTTTATTTCCAAAAGGACTTGTTCTATTGTATATAAGTATTTCAAACTTATATTTTCTTTTAGGCGTGATTATCAATGTTACATGAGTTTTCATAATCGAGCTACAAAAGAGTTGTTGCCCCTCACGACGCTTCATCGGGCGTCGTAGTGTTTAGAGAGTTACCACCCGTGACTTGACCGTCGATGGTTGTAGCTAGCAACCGCAGGTGGGGTGTCAGCCCGTATAGATCTATACATAACTCTTCCGCTCACTTAAGACTTAACGATTATTGGTAGGGGACTTTGCTAAGTATTACACTTAGGTGATGAATGTGTCTCATGTAAACCCTTGAATGAGTAGCGCTAAAAGTTGTAGTCTTTTAACTTTACATATTTATATTTACCGGTTTATATTATACAATTATATATAAAAAAATATAATTATATCGTTAAATAGTTTTGTAAAACTTAAATAGGCAGAATAACAACAGTTTCTAATAATTTATTCATAGATTAACGGCAATGTATAATATAATTTATATTATATGGGCAGCGTACCGACTATGTTTATAACATTTTATATATGTAAATGACTTTTTAAAAGTAAATTGTTATAACAATTATGTAACTAAATTATATAAGAGATATAAACAATTTACGATTTATATATAAGCGATATAAACAATTTACGATTTATATAAACAAATAATATAAAACATGTATCCTTCCTAAAAAATGATAAAAAGTTTAAAATGAGACCGTCAAACTTACCCTCGTAGCGTAGTTTGTTTAACAATTGTTCCCATTGTTGGGAGAGTAATCGAGCAGGACCGTGGGTGTGGGTAATTTGAAATTAATTTTTTTTTTTTATAGAAGTTACATTAGTACATCTATTTGTACTAAAAATACACAGCCTCCAAATATATCGTTCCTACGTACTAGTGCTTATTAATTGACACGTTATAGTTGACACCTCAATTAAAATGCATGGAATATTTGGTTCACACGTCCTCATTAATTCTCATCCATGCATTAGGAAATAGCTTCCATATTTATCATATAGACATATATTTTTATTTACCATACGTATGATTTATTTGGTAATTAAATTGATTCATAATATATATATATATATATATATATATATATATATATATATATATATATATATATATATATATATTTGAATGTAACATACGAAAAGAAATATTTCAATCAATTTAAAACATAAGGCACATAATAATACTTACTAAAATAATATTATTTCATAACACGTCAAAATATATAGACGAATTTTCCGATTTAATATATTCCAAACTTATAACTTTTATCAAAATGTGTAATACATTATTTTATCACTCGTTTAGATTTAATAAATAAAACTTATATAAATAATATCAGAACAAAATGTATTTAGAAATTTTTAGTCGAAAATACGGATTTCTAATTCATAATTCTTTTATAAGAAGATAGATTTAAATGAAAATAATAATACAAATTTTGTATTTTCATTAAAATTTGTTTAAAGGTTACAAATTAAGTATATTACCTTTGATTTATGACACATTCGCGAATGACACTCGTTAACATAATTTGATGGTTGTCACAGACCCGAACCGAACTTGAACCTGAACCTGATCTACACCCTGAACCTCCTGCTCCGTGACATGTCACCACCATTCTGAAACAAAACATATAATCATCAGGGTCATACATAACCTCAAGAGGTCTCACACACTCTACAAGTTACATGGTTCTATCTCAGCCCTCCTTGACTCGAGTACGGATCCTCTGCTATCAGTATTACGGACCCATACTACCTTCCACATCTATCCATACTTTCCTCAAGGAATGCCTTGACTTCATGAAGTCCCTATCACTATTACTGCTCGCTGCATTAACCTCATCTTAGGCTTACCCTAGCATAACCTCCAACCCACTCTCCGCCATCAGTTGCATAAGAAGTCCCTACTATCTCTCCCTAACTGGATCGCGAATACGTACCATTACATATTACTAAGACCAGATAATTCTTTGAATGAGAGATCCTACCCTACAACGGTTGGACTCAGACAAGAGCTGTGAAATAGGGCTAGACCTAACCTTCTGAAATTATTTAGTCCTCGAAATATGTAACTTAACATATTCGTTTACTAGTTAATTAAAGATAACTAGAACTCCTAAAAGCACAAAGTACGCATCATTCGGACATTGAGTAACCCAAACCAAGCATATCCTAATCAGGTTATCATATCTCCGACTAGTCAGTACTATTATGCAGCTCAACAAGCACATACAACAGACATATAAGGCATATTTCTAGATCCTTAGCCCTAATCTAGCATGGAGTTCTCAAAACCATGCAGTAGGCATACAAGGCATCCTTCCTAGATCCTTAGCCCTAATCCAACATGTAATTCTCATAATCATATCATATATCATAACAAACATGTATAGGTATCTTGGGGAAAACTTACTTGAGCTCTGCCAATTGCACGCATCAGACACCTTGTTCTTTCTCAAAACTCTTTATTTTAATTATTAGAAAAATTATTTTCTTGTAAAAATATTTCAAACCCTCGATTTGAGTACAGACACCCCTAAAGGTGTGTCGGAATCCCTCAAACCAAGGCGCTCATACCATCTTGTAACATCCCAAAATCCAAGACCAAAAATTTCATTTTTAATTTAATAATTCATAAAACAGATTATTAAAAACATCATTGAGTTATCCAATATCATAAAAACCCATAAGTCATATGTCTCAAAACAAATCATAATAATGTCAGAGTATAAATTCCAAGAACAACATAGTGCAGAACATAGTGGTGTGATGCGCTGCAGTTATGCGGATTCCTTTCCCTTCGAAGAAGAAGTACCTGAAACCAAAACTAAAAACTGTAAGCACAAAACATAGTGAGTTCCCCCATCATACCACATACCATATAATCACATAACGCATAACATATCTGGGCGCTGGCCTCCCCTTCGGTCTCTATCAACCGTTAACTGCCTAACATATCTGGGTGCTGGCCTCCCCTTCAGTCTCTTCCAACCGGTAACTGCCTAGCATATTTGGGTCCTGGCCTACCTGTTCGGTCTCTTTCAACTGGTAACCAGGGACTATTTCACCCCTACCACTACCACATAATACCCTAGCATATACATATAAATCATATACTTCCTAACATATCTGGGTGTTGGCCTCCCCTTCGGTCTCTTTCAACCAGTAACCAAGGACTATTTCACCCCTACCACTATCACATAATAACATAACATACTAGCACATAAAGCATACCAGATAGTGGCATACCAGACAATTATCACCAAGACAATCATCTCAACTATAAACAATACTAGTGGGTCGGCATTGGTGCCTTCGACCGATTCCTACTGGAAGGTAACTCACCTCAAATGTCGTGAAGTAACTGAACTGTCATCGGCTCTAGAATCAACTCCTCTCAAACTCCTACACATAAACATATCCTTTAATTACCCTTTCATACTCATAACCCCTTTAAGGGTCAACTCTGGTCAAGGTCCAAGTCAAAGTCAACCTTCTGGTCAAAGTCAACTTTATGGGTTGACTCAACTCGCCGAGTTGGTCCATCAACTCCTTGAGTTCCGTAAATCATAACCCGGAAATCGCAACCCAAATTGTCGAGTTCTTTCATGAACTCGTCGAGTTCCTTCCTATAATATAATTGGGACATTTCGCTACAACTCGTCGAGTCCTTCCTTGAACTCGTCAAGTTCTTAAATCTTCAAACTCAGAAAACCCTAACCAACTCGAAGAGTCGTCTCCTAGACTCATTGAGTTTGCTCAGTAATCAAAAAAGGTTAAGGATCAGGATCCAACTTGCCGAGTTTCATGAATAACTCGTCGAGTTCCCTTAGTCTACACCCATTCACTCGTTTCCAATCGAGTTCAATGCTTCCAAACCGTAGATCTGGTCCCCTAGGACTAAGTTACCACGTAAAGTTTCTAACTTTACGTCCATGCATGGTGTCATGAAGCAAGAAACACCAAAACTAAGCTATATAAGAGATCTAGGGCATAGGGAAGGGCCAAGGCTTGATAAAGCTTGCAACTTTAAGCATCATAAGCTCATGAGTGCCTAGATATGAAGTCAGAAATTCATGATTCAAATCCCGAAAATGACTTCAATATGGCCCAAAAGCTGGCAACTTTAAGCATCATAAACTCGACGTATGCTGGCCTTGACCAGAAGCGGGAAACTGGCACGGAACACGTAGCTAGGGGGTACGCCCAACGTTCTTTCCAGTCACCCTAAAGTCCTTTAGTCTTAATACATTAAATCTCAACGTCCAAAACATAGATCTTGGCTCCTAACAACGTCCTTAACCATAAAGTTATGAACTTTATGCTTTTTCATGCATGGATGGGTATTAAGACACTCATGAAGTCCATAAGCTCACTTTGTAATGGTGGGATGGTGATGTGTGTCATGGTGGGTGTTGTTTGGTTATGAGGTAGTGCGGATTGTGTAACCGTGGTGACAGAAGTTGGGAGTGATTCTGGCGACAGAGTTGCCACAAGATGTGGTGGCGGGCAGCCGGAAGTTGGTGCCGCTTCGAAGGACAATGGCGGGTCACTGGATGACGGTATTACTTCAGGGATTGGTGGCGGACCACTAGAAGACGGTGCTTCTGGGGTGTTGGTTGCTTCCAACGACCCCATCGGGTGTATCAGACTATGTGGTGGTTCCGACGGCTCACCCGTCGTTTTCTTCGCCATGTGTGATTACGAGAAAGGAGAAAAAGAAAGGTTTTGTGTATCTATTGTCACACAAAAGAATGGCGCCAAATGATGCAACCTGGTTCCGAACCACCATAGTTGTTGAGTGATGGTCACCGGAATGGAACCTGAAAGGCCACAATGAGAGAAAAGACTTCAGCCGCTCTTTGGGAGGAGGTCCCGGAAAAACACTTCGATGGTCAAGTTAGCGAGGTAAATCTGTAAGTATGGAGGTGAATAGTTGGGGTTGAATAGCTTACCTCCCAAGGCAAAGGGACCGTCCATTTATAATGAGGATCTTCCTCGGTCCTTATGAGGGACAAGGACTGCGGTTCCGACAGGATCCGCTATTCTTATTTGGGAGTCGTGCTCCACGTTTGTGTTCGGCCCAACGATTGGTCCAGTCAATAATGCTCTGACCGCGCTCTTTGTCGCCTGGATCCATTATTCTTGAATTGTAGCTAAAGGACAATATTTAACGAGGTCGGACTTCCTACACGGTCGCCTTGTGGGAGTCCTCGACCGCTGAGGCGGCCGAGTCGCTGGGTCGGCTTCTCGCTGCGAGCATCTTGCCAGAGGCTCGCTTGCTTATGGCCCGCTCTGAAGGGCACGTCATCAGGTGAATATAGTGGGATATATTTTGGTAAGAGGCATACACTATTTGATTTTTGGTTATCTTGTAAAATGTATAACTAATACATTAGTATCTACAAACAAATGTTTTAGGAAGTGAAATTCTATAAAGAAAAACTCAATCTGTAAAGATTTTCAATTATGTATGGATGTGAAATAAGGTAAAATCTTATAGAAATTTCTTTTCTTCTTTAAACTTTTAAACAACTTCAGTATTAAGAAAATCGAAAGTTATATGATTTTTTCAAAAAATATATAAACTAAGGTGGGGTGAAAACTCATAAAAAAACATATTCTCTTCATCTTCTTCTTAATCTTCTTCTTCTTTCTTCTTCTTCTTCTTTTTTATATTCTCAAAGCTTTTTTTTTAAATAAAAAACACCAGATTAGTATTCACAAACAAATTAGATGAAGTTGTATACACAAATTATGAACCCAAAACTATTGTTCTTGTGATTAAGTGATAAAAACTTGAAAAAATTCATTTTTCTTCAACTTGCTAAATAAACACGAAGATATGAACAAAAATGGGGAAAAACTCGTGAAAACCTCTTTTCCTCCCCAACTTACTGAACAACCCATCATCATATAAAATAGATCTGATAAAAACTTTTTAAACTTGAGAAATGTTCAGATGAACAAAAATGAAGCATATTAAGATATCTGAGCAAACTCTTTTGTTTTATTTTTTTGAAGGTTGTGTGAAATGTACAAGCATCAAAGCTTTGTTTACAAACCAATGTTGCAGTGAGTGGTGTTGTACACAAAAAAATCTTAACTGAAAAATGAATTTCTAGTAATATAAACTTGATAGAAGGATAAATACTTGTCAAATTTCTTTTCTCCCCAACTTGCTGAATGGGTCATTGAAAAGAAAGAAGAAATTGATCTGAAATGTCTTTGTAACCTTGAAAAAATGTTCGAATGAAAAATCACTAAAGCAGATCAAAAAGATCTGGTCTTAAAAACGAAACAAATCCATAGATATGAACAAAGACACTAAGTAAATCAGGAGATCTGATCGATAGAACACATCAGATCGAGAGATCTGAGGGGTGGCTAATCAGGTTTGAATAGATCTTGGCAAGAGCCAACGGATCTAAACGAATGGGGCTAAAAATGAATAGATCTGAGGAAAATCTGAGCTGAAACAATAGATCAGAGTAGATCTAGGCAAGAATGAAATGATGGTTGCTCGTTCGAGTCCGGGATGGCGCTAAATGATGTGACTTCGATCTGAACCACCTCTTCACTCTCTTCTCTTCTCTTGATGGTAGCTAGGGAAGAGACAGATCTACGAGGTCACAACAGACAAGGCCGTTAGAGCCGCCCCAGGGACTGTGCCCCGGGAGCGGACTCCGTCGATCAAGTTAGATCATCTGGTAGATCTGAAATGGTTCTCTTTAACTAGAGAGAACCATCTTGGTGCTGGTGGTGTATGGTGGCTGACGACGGAGGGTGGCGGCTGAGCCAACAAGCCGAAGTATAGTGTGGCGGCTGAGCCAAGAGGAAGATCCCCCTCCATGGAGGAGATAGTGTTCACTTTATAGGGGACAATTAGGTCAGGCCTTGGGCCAGCCCAATTCAGGCCCAGCTATCAAGGAGCTGGGCGAGGCTGCCCGGAGGCACCGGGCGAGGCTAACAGGCGCGCACCAGGCAAGGCTGGCGAGTGCGCACTAGGAAAGGTTGGCAAGGGAGCACCAGGCCGAGCCAGAAGGAGAGTCCCCAGTAAAGCTAGTAAGGGATTCCCCAGGCCGGGCCAGCAGGAGAGTCCCTAGCAAGGCTGGCAAGGGAGTCCCCAACAAGGCTGGAAAGGGAGCGCCAGGTGAGGCTGGTGCGCTAGAGCTGTCCAGGCCATGCTAATGGACCATATATCATCATGTATATTATCCAAAATCCAGCAATTCAAACTACACCATCTTAGTAGACCGACCATCCTTCGTAGTCAGCATCAAATCGATATATATCACGACAGCGATAACATCTACAAAACAATACACTACGTATAATAGAATAAGAGAATATAGCTCAAACAAGAAGAGGACGTGTGTTCTCGATAACAATAGCACCGTAAAAACTTCACACTCATCCCCAATGATGCGACCTTGGCTTGGCTCAATCAATGTTGTTCACTTGGATTCTCGGTTGCCTCTGCAAGATCACAAAGAAAGAAGGCCGTCAGCTGCTTTCCGGGAGGAGTTCCCAGAATAACGCTCCGACGGTCAAGTTAGAGAGTGTTTAAGATCTTTGGGTGTGCGCTCTTCAAGAGTCCAGAGAGCTTACCTCGTACGTCTGAAAGCGTATCCTTTTATACCTAGCTCCCTTGCCTGATCCGTACCAGACAAGAACGCTTTTTGGGGAGACAGGATTAGGGGTGCTGATTGGAGAGTCATGCACCTTTAACCGTTAGGGAACTCTTATTGGCTCTGACGGTAATGGTCTGATCCTCCTGCATGTCGCCTGACCGTATCTTTTGTCTTGGAGCTGGGATCGTCTCTTGGCGGGCGTGAGCCTTTCGCCTATGCGTTCCGCTCTCAAGGGCGCCAGCGGACGCTAAGCCTGCTGGGCTGGGCCCAGTTGGCGTGTGCAAGCCTTTCGTTTGTGCCTTCCACTACCAGAGGTTCCAGTGGATGCTAAGCCCGCTGGGCTGGGCCCGGTCGACGTGTCCGACTCGTTCTTCTGCCGTGTTGCCCTAGGCACGTCTTCAAGTCCCCCAGTCCTGTAGCCGTAGCGTTGCAGCACTAGTTACGACATTCTGGACTTAGTTAGCTTACGCGTGTTGGTTTTTCTTTACCCGCCATTCCGTCTGTAATGGCGACGTGACTGCGCATGATGCCTGGCAGTTACGTCAGCGTGTCAGGTGTTTAAATATCCCGCCTCTTCCTTTTCTTTATAAGGGTCTTTAAAGGGCTTCTCCTTATCTCTTCCTTCTTCCCTCTTCGTCTTCCTCTTTTCTGATTTTTCTTCTTCTTCTTTCTCATGGAAAACCTTCCCAGAATCCTCCCTTCTGCCATCGAGTATCGTCAACTAAAGGTCACATATGGCTTATCTTCTTTGGAAGGTTTAGAGTTTCCTGCACCTGGTTCCAGTATCTCATCCCCTCCCCCCGGAAAGATTGGGGTTTACTTGAAAACCATGGACGCTGGTATCCGTTTCCTGCTGACTGAATTTCAGGAGGAGGTCTTCCAAAAATACGGTTGCAGTCTTCAGATGCTGACCCTAATGCAGTCAACAAAGTGGTTGCGTTTGAGATGATCTGCAGGGCCAACGGGTATCTTCTGGATTACTTTGTTTTCAAGTTTTTCTTTCGATTCTGCATCACTGGGGACAAGTGCACTTTTTCAGTCCGGAGAGGGGGGCATGCCTTAGTTCCCGACGGACGGACCCCGAAGAATTGGCAGGACAAGTGGTTGTGGGTGAACCAGGAGTAGGTTGGAAGTGGCCGGTATCGTACGAATGCTTTTGTCGATACTATCCCCAAGCTCTTCCCTCACAACCAAAGTGTCGCTAATTATCTAAAGTGTGTGCAAGTCTCCCCTGAGGATTATTATGAGGCTCTGCTTTCTGGTGTAGGGATGAGTCCCTCTTGGAGGCGTCACGACAAAATGGCGGTGTTCCTCTCCGTCGTCGACGGTGAGTGTTGCACCCTTCTTTTCTTCTCTTCCCCTTGTTATTACAGTTATTGACATTCCTTGTTCTGATATCTCTATGTGTTGAATCTTCCTTGTCCATGGACGAGGTGTTACGGAAGCGTTATCGGGGCAAGTTAGAGTATCGTGAGGTGGATCTGGTTGATCGGCCTCCTCCACCCCGCCGACTGGACCAGCTTGCCTTAACTGCTGCTCCTTCCGCCCCTCCTGCAGGTTCATCGGCGTCGGAGGGTGATCCTTTAAATGCCAGCCCAATATCTGCTGTCATGCCCCTGGGTGGTACACGTTCTTCCTCCGTGGAGGGCAACGAGGACAGTAAGGAAGGGATTATCGCGGATGCCCGGAGAATGCAGGCAAAAAGAAAAGATGTCTTGGCCATGGGTGAGCCGGTTACCGGCGCGCCAACTGCTGCCAAAAGAGTTCATACCCGACGCAACTTCTCTCACCTGTTGAGCTCTATGACTTCCACACCGGCCGGTATGGTCGTGATCCCTGATGACGACAAGAAACAGTTCGAAGGGGTCGAGGGGGCGACTGAACATCCCGTTGCTCCTACTTTCCCCTCTATTCCTGCTCTAGGTGTTTCATTGGTTCCCCCGAGGCTCTCTCCAATTAAAGGTTCTAGTGGCCCTGGGCCGGTTTCAGTTCCTCTGGGCGGTGTTTCTGGAGATAGCTCTGCTGATTCTCCTATTTTTGTTCCTTCCTGATCTCCGCAACGATTCCCGACTCTCTGTTCGGAACAATGCTTTAGAATTTTTCCCGCCATGCCTTTCCTCTGGCTACTGTTGGCGATATGGAGGCAATGGGTAATCCTACGGTTGCTCATAACATGGCCTATGCTGCCGCGCAGGCCATGTTTTACCTCGTCGCAAGTTCCCACCGTGTTCATGATCTTGGCGAGATGGAGGCCGCCCACGCTACCTGTCGGTCACGCGTGACGGGGCTGGAGCGTCGCCTTGGCGAGCTTGGCGAGGACCTCCGTCTGTCTGAGCAGAAGTGTGAATTGCTATCCTATGAGAAGACCGTCCTTGACGAAACTAGAGCCGTCTTGGAAGCTAACGTCGACTCCTTGACTCAGGTGAATGAAGGTTTAATGATCCAGGTGGAAAGTCTTGAACGCGATGTTGCTGACCGTGACAAGCTCGTTTCGTCATTGCAATCGGATTTGGACGCTTCTTTTCAGGATTTGGATTGGCTGGTACATGTTGGTGTTGTTCATATTGTTGATAAATTGATTGAGCATCCGAACTTTACCAACGCGATAAGTCTCATCCGGCATGCTGCTTTTGTGGCCGGGATTGAGTCTGTTTAGAAGACTTCTGCTGGTGTTGGTGGTGGAGATGTCGATGTTGATGTTGCTTCTGTCGGTCCCGTGGTTAGTGTGAATGATGCTTTGTTATCTTTTTCCAGCATGGATCATGCATCCCTGTTGAGTTTAGGTGAATTGGATGTTGGGGGTCTTCGAGAATTGTGCTCGTTTGGTGGTTCAGAGGGTACTCTGGAAAGTGCGATGGGTCAAGATATTGTGAAGGCGGTTGAGGTTGGTGGTAAAAAGGGGAACGAAGGTGGTGATGGTGATCGTGGAGAAGGTCAAGTGGTTGTTGTGGGAAATGAAGTCATACGTGGCGAAGATGATGCTGTTGAAGATGCTCCGGCATCATGTGCTACCCCATCTGGGGCGTGAAAATTTCTTTACATGTTTTAGTTTATATCTTGCATGCTTCTTTTGATGGCCGTATGGTGCCTTTAGTTTGTATGGGTTTTTGGAAAATATTTTCTGTTTTGTGCGTGTGAACATGGACTCTAAATGTTACTTGTTTGTTGCTTACTTTTCCTTGTATATTTTCTTTTCTTTTCTGAGAAAGACATAACGCTCTGATGCGCTAGGCATTTTGCTTTGCCTATGTTATCGTCGACACGCTAAGTGTTGGCCTTGGGTGCTCTTAGCTTCCCAATGAGTGGATCTCAACGCACATTTTCAATCCTTAAGAATTAATACACTAAGTATTAAAGAAATACACTAAGTATTGGACTCATGTCACTAATCATTTTTATCAATTAGGATTTGAATAATCCCATTACTGTTGGATTAGTGTCTAAGTCCATAACTATTTACGTATGTACTTGACCCGATGGTGCATGGTCCTTTTGGGTTGCCTTCACCAAAGCAACTTGATAGGATGAATTATGAAGAGAAAGGATTAAATATGATTTATTAATATATTATGAGAATAATATATTAAAGGAGAAATCATATTGTTTAATTAATATTAGTCAAGAATTAATAAGAATTAAGTTTGTGACTAAAAGAGATTAATTAAACTTAAGGGACTGGAATTGTAATTATCAGATAATTGCAATTGGGCCATGGATTGCCTTATATTATAAGGTTGGACGAATTCTATGGGGAAACCCATTAGAAATCGTCCAAGGCCTTTAAGGAAAGGAGTCCATGGGTTGCTTAGGGCTTAAGCATCCAAATTAGGGTTTCCTTGTTAGATAACCCTAATAGTCTCACTATTTAAAGAACCCTTATGCCTAAAAAAACTTGTTTTCTAGGGTTTCCATACGTTTTGGGCAGCCTCCTTCTCTCCTCCTCTTCATCCTCTTGCTCTTGGTGTTTGTGAACCATTAGAGGAGTGACATTTGTGACTCTAAGCTTTCTAAAGTCAATACAAGGAGGATTTGAGATTGTTATTGCTACATAACAATCAAGGTATGATCTAAACCCTAATTATATGTTATATTGATTGTCATATGCTAGATCTAGGGTTTATAGTCTTGGATAAATTGCATGTACAATAGAGAAACCTAGATCCAAGCATTAGGGTTTGTATGAGCACATAGGATGTTCTTATAGCCAAACCCCATCAGTGGTATCAGAGCCTAGATTGGTTTCTGTTGTATTGATGCTTTATGTTGCTGAAAATCGTTTTCTGGCCTTCTGTTCGACCTGACTCGGCGAGTCACTACCTGGACTCGGCAAGTCAGCGCTACTCGGCGAGTTCCAATGTGTGACTCGGCGAGTCGGAGCGTCAGACAGAGGAAACTTCAGATTTTGTTGTTGTTTTGCTTAAGGATTATTACCATATTCATTTTAAACCCATAAAATACGAATTTTATTGTTTCTTAATGAATATCCTTGCCAAAACACAAGATAATTACCAATTAATTAGATAATAACTTCCTTATATGATTAAAGTTGATTATTTGTATTAATTGGGTAACTTATTTTGCAAGAAATTGAAATTAGGTCAAATATAGATAATGACAAAATTAATTTGTTAATTTATATTATTTGTTATTTGATCCTTGTGTTATGAAAAGTTTCAATTTTCCCCTTTAGGTTTTATAGTTTAAATTTGAACTCAAAAGTTTAGTTTTGAAATTTAAATAGTTGAAACCCTAATGTTTTGAAAAAGGTTTCAAAACTTGCCCTCAAGTTTTGGAATTTAAATTTTGATTAAAAGTTTAATTTTTGATGCACATTTAAATTCTAAACACTAATGTTTTGAAATGTTTCAAAACTTGTCCTCAAGTTTTGGAATTTAAAAGTTGATTAAAGGTTTAATTAGGAATGTTAAATTATAAAACCCTAGTATTGTTTTTGAAAAGTTCATATCACACACTTATGGTTTTATTAATTAATTAAGGTGTATAATTAAAAGAGGTTTAATAAATCCATAAAAGTTTAGGTTTACAATTTAATTGAATTAAAAGTATAATTGTTAAATTTGACCTCCTAGTATTTTAAAAGTGTAAAATACACCCTATACTATATATAACATTAAAAGTCTAACATTATATATATGTATGAGTAAAAGTCAGTCTTACCGTTAGTAGGCCTCATTCACGAAGCTGGTCTATAAGGGGTGTTTAAGGAAATTGCCTATAAAATGGCGATTGAATGGGTATCCACTCTTACCCACTGCACTCTTGACTAGTGGAGGGTCGTTAGCCGAACAGGTAGGATAGGACAAAACCTTCCATTATAAGTATAATGAAATACAAAAGTAACTAAATGTTTTACAAATTCCCAATCTTAGTTACTTAGGCAAAAGTGAATTGATGCAATTCCATGAAATTACACTTTGTGCCCTTGTGGAGACGTTAGTGGAGCATGTGTGGTTAACCGGCACACTAAATGGTTCTAAGCAAAGGTAGCAAAGGGTGACTCAATGTTTGTCATAGTTCGGTGGAGCGTGTGTAGTTTACCGGCACATCGAATAGGTGACTGTAACATGTGAGGGCACCATGTAAGTTTGCATGGTTATTCACACCCGCTTTGTGATCCTCGGCATCCCAGTCACAAACTAGAGGGGCATATCGAGATTTAAACATGCCATTGAAAAGTTCAATGAATCTCAAAGGATCTAGGAGTTTTCATAGATTTAAAACTTAAATTTCTTTTTCGTTTTTAATGGTGGAAATTAGTGAATCGTCATTCACTTACCTTCAAATATTCTGCAACTAGATTACGGCATCCCTTTTCTAGGTTGTAACATATTGTGTTGGGTCCTAGCCTTAGTATCTCATTTGGGTGATTTACTAAGGACTCAATCAATCAACTAACTTGAATTTGTTTTTCTCCCGTTTTGTAGATGTCAAAGTACGACAACTATGGTCTTCTCAAATCCCGTGGAACAAGCATTCCACATGAAAATGATATTCCACGATTCGATCGAGGAACAAGAGATCATGCTTCACTTCCTCCACCTCCTCCAGTTATTCTCCCTAACCCACAAGTTCGAAGACTTGAAAAGTTCAAACTCACTCAAGCCCTTTTGGCAAGTAAACATAAAGAAGGAAAGTCAGTGTGTGCACACGTCCTAGAGATGAAGTCACACATTGATAGATTAAGAATGTTAGGATCTGTTGTCTGTGAGGAGATGACTGTTGATTGGGTTCTTCAGTCACTTCCTAACTCATATAGTGAGTTCGTAAGAGAGTACTATATGATGAACTGCGACGTGAACCTTATAGATCTCACCTATATGCTTATTGCCGCTGAATCAGCAATGGTTTGGCGCAATAGAAAAGCAAAGTCGATTGGTGAATCTGCCTTCAAGACCTTTATGGATATAGGCAATGGCAACGAAAGACATGCAATGATCGAAGAGTTTGATCATAAGAGAAAGGCAATATCTGAAGTAGTTCCATGTCATGTTCCAAAAGAGTCAACTTGCTTTTATTGCCAAGAGAAGGGGCATTGGAGATGAAGCTGCCCTATTTACTTAAGAGATCTAAGAGATGGGAGAGTCAAAACGTATGACTCTACTTTAGGTAAAAATCCATTGACTAACTCTTTTAAGCTTCTATTCTAGATTCTTAATACATAATGTGATAAGATTACAATTGATGTTTTGTAGGATCGAAGAAAAGAAAGGAAGCTTAAGGGAAGAAGTGAGCAGAATCGAACCGTGAAGAAATGGATTTCGATCGCATTACTTGAAGATTAGATTCTTGAGCTACTACTTAGAGTTAGAATTAGAAATATGAATGAGCATAGTTTTTCAATGAATTGCATTGTAAGGACAAATTTTTCCGCAATAAAATAAATTTTGATTTTATATTATTTATTTATCCTTGCAATGGCATGCATGAAAATTGATGTTTGAAGGTTTCTAATATTATCAATAATGGATTTGATTCTTAATTATGTTGTTTGTGGAAATGTCGAGAATTTACCAAATAGGGAGAGTTTCTCATCGCCCAAGTTTCAATTGGACAGAAACTTGGAATCATGCAACTTGGTTGCATGATGAATGAGAAATTCCATATTTGGAAATTAGACTAATTCATTGACAAAGTGTCAAGTGAAGGACTAGGAGATCGAGTACACAAAGTTGCGTGTTGATCAAGTCCACCATAAGAGTAACAAGATATTCGTCATGATTTACTAAAGGTTTAGTAAATATGATTATACTTATAAGATTAAGTGTAATTCTGAATTGATTGAAAAAGTTTAAATCAATAGCAGAACGAATAAGAAGAATCAAGTAGGCAGAAAGATAAAAGTTTCTCCATTCTAAGAAGAAGGGAGAGTACCTTTTATGCTTTATGATAGGTCTTAATGATTAAGAACCATATCTCAATTGATCCTCTAAGTGAGTCTTAGTACAATTGTATGTCTAAGAGGAATCAAGAATTGAAGAAATGGTTAAATCAAGAAGTCAGTCATACTTCGTTCCAAAACAAGTCTTAGAGTTAAGATTGTGACATTGAGTGAAAAGTATTAAGAAGGTTTATAGCATTCATCAAATGTGGAAAGTTGTGATGTCTTGGATAAGACAAAGATCAACTAGGACCAATTTATGAAGTGTTTTGATAAAAACTACACTAACTCTTGAATATTTGTTTGTCAAGAAATGTTTATTGACAAGAGAATCTTATATGTCAAGGAGTCAGTGGGAGTCTTAATCAAAATAAACCTTATCGATCATCACTAGCACACGAGTTGAGGTTTACAACCTATCGTGTTGACACTGTCTTGTTTCTATGCCGTTCCAATTGAGTTAATTATGCGTATGAGTCCTATGAGCTCTCATTTGAATGTATAAAAGGCAAAGACCTTGATCAATGAAAAGTACATTGATAGGAAAAGGTGAGCTGCTTAACTACTTGGAAGACATGGTGGGCAGCTGTGTTACCATAAGGTAAGAAGTCAAGATTAAGAAAGTTCGGTCCATATGAGTTTGAATTTGTCATAAACTTTGGTTTTGACAAATTCACATGGATATGAACAGATACACCATTAAAATCTAAGTGTCATAAGATTCCCTCCTTCATCAAAATGACTGTAAGGAAATGCTTTCACTAAGAGAGATTTTATAAAGATAGTGACTGTGAAAATCAGATTCTCGAATTCAATTATGATTACGGTATCCCTTTCCATGATTCGAATTGTGAGATTTGGCAATTAGTCTGAATTGATTAGACACACATATGAGCTATCTAAGGGAAATGTGTATAAGCTTAGATAAAGGATTATCAAAGCATTAGGTATTAGAAACATGAACTTAAGAAATTCAATAAGTATTGTTTTTCTGGAAGTTAAGCTGGTTTCTGAATACATGTCAAAGCTAGTGGGAGCATAAGTGTTATGTTTATAATAATTATCATGATAGTGGAAGCATAAATGTTATGATTGCATGTATTGCAAGTTAGCAATATTAATTATAGAAAAACAAAATTCATACTTTGCAAAGTTGTAAAGGTTGAATAGTTGTTTTGCTATAATTAAGGGAGAGAATATTATGCTTCATTTCAAATCTAAAGGCTTAGGTTATGGAATCTTAATAATTTAGTCAAGGAAACATAGTGTGTTCTCAAATTTCGATTATGATTACGGCATTCCTCTTCATAGTTCGAATTTTAAGAACATAGAACATAAAATATTACGGCAAAAGATTGATAAAGTATCAAATCTTTATGTAAGACATTATGCATCGTGTCCCATACACTTCGGGTATAGGATCGATTGCAAATGCTATAATATTTGACCATTCTAAAATTTTCCAAATGTCTAGCGCATTTAGAGGGAAAAAGGACAAGAATCGGTTTTGACTAAGATATTTAAACAACTATCAAAGGACAATCCAAAGTTCGCCTAGGATTGGTCGCTTGTGAGTAGTTGGAAGTATAATATTGGATGGACCATATCGACATTATTATGAATAGATAAGATTCTATTGAGAATGAGTTGTCATATGGTAAGTATGGAAAGTTTTCCATATTGGGAATTGAATATTGAAAATCTATGTCTAGATTAGAAACTTTTATGCAAAAGGATGTTCAAAGGAATGTACTTTGAGTGAGAGAGATCATATCTATGGAATTGTCTTGTAACAATCTCCGATAGAGGACTTTGTAATTTCATTGGCAATAGTCATTGTGACTTTAGTGCAGTGACATTACAAGAGGATCATTGCATAAAATGTTAGAATCTAGCATATTCCATAAGTGACAAGAATTTGATATTCTTTCACTTGTGAAAAGGATTGGGAGTTGTGAAATAAGTATGATTGGAAATGTGTTCATTTGATCTATTTCACAAAGTAAGAACCATAGGTAAACATTGTGTGCATGCTAAGAGCATGGGACAAGTGTAATAATTCAAGTAAGAAGTTTATTACCCGAAACAACAAATAATGAGTAATCAATATGGTGATAAATAAAAGGTATTTTATTTATACTCAAAGGTTTGAGGCCATATGGGATTAGTATTATTCTTGTGTTTCACTTTGCATGTTTTGACTTTCTGAATAATTTAATTGGTTTAGAACAGTCAAATTATTCGAACGGGCCACAGTCGTTCATATGTTGAAAGTAGGTATGAATGAAGACTGTCGTGAATAGGTGTGTGGATTGTCTAAAGAGCATTAGACATAAGAAAATGTTTGCTGCAACGTTCATGAGTGCTTATGAATATGATTTGAGCATTGGATTTAACCCACGCTTACTTGGATCACTTCATGGATTGTTATCACGAGTGATTGGTGAGACGATAACATCTTATATTCTTGAAACCGAGATGTGTGAGTTGTATCTTGCAAATCGGTTGCACATTGATAATATGTAAACGCACCAGTAACTTGGTGTCATAAAACATATTGTTGTGTGTGATTCAGTGAGTAAGTACAAGCGAGCATTGAATCAAAGTTTATCCGTTCCTTTTATCCAAAGCAGGATAAAAGCGATATCTTTGGGCCCCTCGATGATTTAGTGATGACACACATAAATGCTCAGCCGGGCTAGGGCTAATTTGATTTGTTCAATTAGTCAGTCGTCATAAATCGGAAGTTTAGAAATAGTACAGAGAGAATGATTAGAAATCATGTCTCATATGATATCTAGAATGGAGGAATATATGATCCCTTATCTAAAGGACACGCGTATATGATAGGACCAGAGTTGACAGCGGCTTTGGAAAACTACGATTGCAGATCAGGATCTGAAGTCATACGCAGAATAGTTATTAGACTTATCCAAGTGGGAGACTATTGGATTAGTGTCTACGTCCATAACTATTTTGGTATGTACTTGACCCGTTGGTGCATGGTCCTTTTGGGTTGCCTTCACCAAAGCAACTTGATAGGATGAATTATGAAGAGAAAGGATTAAATATGATTTATTAATATATTATGAGAATAATATATTAAAGGAGAAATCATATTGTTTAATTAATATTAGTCAAGAATTAATAAGAATTAAGTTTGTGACTAAAAGAGATTAATTAAACTTAAGGGACTGGAATTGTAATTATCAGATAATTGCAATTGGGCCATGGATTGCCTTATATTATCAGGTTGGACGAATTCTATGGGGAAACCCATTAGAAATCGTCCAAGGCCTTTAAGGAAAGGAGTCCATGGGTTGCTTAGGGCTTAAGCATCCAAATTAGGGTTTCCTTGTTAGATAACCCTAATAGTCTCACTATTTAAAGAACCCTTATGCCCCAAAAAAAACTTGTTTTCTAGGGTTTCCACACGTTTTGGGCAGCCTCCTTCTCTCCTCCTCTTCATCCTCTTGCTCTTGGTGTTTGTGAACCATTAGAGGAGTGACATAGTGACTCTAAGCTTTCTAAAGTCAATACAAGGAGGATTTGAGATTGTTATTGCTACATAACAATCAAGGTACGATCTAAACCCTAATTATATGTTATATTGATTGTCATATGCTAGATCTAGGGTTTATAGTCTTGGATAAATTGCATGTACAATAGAGAAACCTAGATCCAAGCATTAGGGTTTGTATGAGCACATAGGATGTTCTTATAGCCAAACCCCATCAATTACATTATCCATGGACCATAAATACACTAAGTATTAGACTCATGTCACTAAGCATGAACCTGTGTACACTAAATACATGGGATGTATGACACTAAGCAGCACATTGATCGACTGGGGCTACACTTTTCTTTTTCAAAAGAAAAACTTTCTCAAGTTCCTGGTGTTCCACGTTCTTGGGACCTGCCTTCCTTCCATCATTTCTAAGACATATGCGCCATTTCGATTTACTTATGTGACTTTGTAAGGGCCTTCCCACGTTGGGTCCAGTTTGCACTAGGGTTGGGCTTGACTCGCTTCATTTTTCCTCAGAACATACTCACCCACCTTGAACGCTTTCTCTTTTACCCTTTGGTTATAATACCTTTCTGTTGCGCGTTTGTATGCAGCCTGGCGCATTTCTGATTTTTCGCGTTTTTCTTCTAGGATGTCTAGGTTCATCCTCAGGTCTTGTGCGTTGCTTTCTTCATTCGTTTTGGCCACCCTTAGTGTACTCACCGTTAACTCCATGAGGAGCATGGCTTCTGTCCTGTATGTCAAGCTGAACGGGGTCTCTTGCGTGCTCGTTTGTGGCATGGTCCTGTACGAACATAGCACTGTCGGTATCTCCTCCGGCCAATTCCCTTTTGCTTTGACCAGCCTTTTCTTGATTCCATTCACGATGGTTCGATTGGAAACCTCCGTCTGTCTGTTCGCTTGCGGGTGTGCGACTGATGTGAATCGTTGACTTATCCCTTTGGTGGCGCACCACTCCTTGAATGGATTCTCAGCAAATTGTAGGCCGTTGTCACTGATGAGTACTTTGGGTGTCCGAAAACTTGTCATAATATTCTTCCATACAAACTTTATCATGTGTCTTCCTGAGATGCATGCTAATGGCTCCGCTTCAATCCATTTTGTGAAGTAATCCACGGCCACTACCATATATTTCAGCTTCTCTGGTGCTTCCGGGAATGGGCCCACTATATCTATACCCTATTGGTAGAATGGCCACGGGCTGGATATGTTATGCAATGGTGCTGGGGGGTTTGTTTGGACTGGAGCGTACGACTGGCATTCCCTGCATTTTCTGGCTATCTCTAGCACATCTTGCTGTATTTTGGGCCAGTATACACCCATTCGAAGTACTTTTCCTGTCAAGGCCCGTTCCCCCTTGTGTGCACCCACTTGTCCTGTGTGTGCTTCCTGTAGCATCTCTCCCCCTTTGGCTCGGTCTACACACTTTAGCCATGGCGCTGTGAACCCTTTCCTGTATAGTTCTCCATTTCTTAGCGCATATGAGGGCGCTTTTATACGTATCTTCCTGGCCTCGCTGTGATCTTTTGGGAGCACCCCTCTATGTAGGTATTCCTTGAATGGTGTCATCCACGTTGGTCCATTGGTCGTCAGGGTATTCACCTGTCGCTCGTCTATACTTCTTTCTCGGAGTACCTCTACCAAGACTTTCTTCGATAGGTGATCGAAGCACGTGGAAGCCAATTTACTTAAGGCATCCACCCTCTTGTTTTCGCTCCTAGGTATCTGCCTAATTGTGAACTGTTTAAACGATTCGATTAGTTGTTTCACCATCTTTACGTACTTTCCCATTCTATGATCTCTCACCTCAAAACTTCCATTGACTTAGTTCGCTGCTAGCCTTGAGTCAGTCAGGGCTGTTACAGCCTTTGCACCCATTTGCTTGGCTAGTTGCAATCCTGCGAGGAGGGCCTCATACTCCGCTTCATTGTTTGATGTTTGAAAATCAAAACGGAGGGCGTAGGTCACTTCTTCCCCCTCAGGGCTAGTCAAGATTAACCCCGCCCCCGAGCCCTCCCTGCTGGATGCTCTGTCCGTGTATAATGTCCACGAACTATTGCCGAGCCAAGCTCCTTCAACTGCCCATACCTTCTCCTTAATAGGTCCCCCTTCGTCTGGGATTTCTAACAGGAAATCGGCCAACGCTTGTCCCCTAATACTTGTCCTCGGATGGTAACTTATATCATGCCCCCCTAGCTCGATTGCCCATTTCGCCAGCCGGCCCGACGTCTCTGGTTTAAGCAGTATTTGTTTGATGGGGCAGTTCGTTAACTTCGATCTGATGTGCTTGAAAATACTGCCTTAGTCGTCGTGCCGTGTAGATGAGCGCCAGGACTAGCTTTTCCAGGGTAGGGTAGTTGAGCTCTGGCCCTTGTAGTGCTCTGCTTACAAAATACACTAGTCTCTGCTCTCCTTCTCTTTCTATAGTTAATACTGAGGATATCGCTTTGTTTGAGGTCGAAAGATACACTTGCAACATTTCCCCCGGGACGGGACTAGTCAACGTGGGTAGCTGGTGTAATGCCTCCTTGATTTTCTGGAGCGCTACTTCTGCTTCATTCATCCACTGAAAGTTGCTCTTTTCAATGCAACCTTTTAACGTGTGAAATAACGGCATGACCTTGTCAGCGGATTTTGAGATGAACCTGCTCAGAGCCGTAAGCTTCCCGTTTAGGCCCTGCATGTCCCTGAGGGTGCCTAGGGTTGGCGTTTCAATAAACTCGTCCACCTTGGTCGGGCTGGGCTGGATGCCCTGCCTAGTGACATAGTACCCCAAGAACAACCCCTCTTCCACCCTAAACGTGCATTTAGTTGGGTTTAGCTTCATCTTTACCTTCTCTAGGGTTTGGAACATCTCTTCGATGTCTTGTAACATCTTGTCTTCATGCGGACTCTTGATCACCATATCGTCCACATATACCTCAATGTTTCTCCCAATTTGTTTGGCAAAGATCGAGTCAATTAGGCGCTGGTATGTAGCCTCCACATTCTTTAGACCAAAAGGCATCTTAGAGTAACAGAAAGTGTCGTGGTCCGTATAAAAAGCCGTTTTCTCCTCGTCCTCTTTGCTCATCAAGATCTGGTGATACCCCTTATATGCATCTAAGAAACACTTCAGCTTTAATCCTTGCAACGACTCTACCTTTTGGTCAATTTTTGGTAGGGGTAGCAATCTTTAGGGCATGCTTTTTTTTAGTCGGAAAATTCTATGCACATTCGCCATGACCCATCTTGCTTGCAAACCATAACTGGGTTGGCAATCCACGTCGAGAATATCGCTTCTCTTACTATTCCAGCTTCTGCTAGTTTGGCCACCTCAGCGTTGATTGCCCTATTACGGTCCCCACCTTAGACCCTCTTCTTTTGCTTAACCTCCTTTACTCCTGTTTTAATTACAAGCTTGTGCTCAATGACTTTCCTTTCTACCCCCACCATGTCTGTGGGGGTCCATGCAAACACGTGTTTATACCGCTTGAGCAGGTCGACCAACGCTCTTCTCACGCGACTTGGGAGGTCACATCCAATACTGACCGGTTGGTTAGGGTGTTCCTTGTTGATCACCTCCTTTCCCTTTGCGAGGTCGCGTCTCAGCTTCTTGGCCTCTTTAGTTATCTCTGTTGGTTTCATAATTGCAAAGCATTGCAATTCTCTCGATGGAGTGGCCAGTACTGTGGCTGCACCCCTTGGAGTGTCGAACTTCATGACTCCATGCATGGTTGATGGAACCGCCCCTAGCTTTAAAAGAGCTGCTCTCCCTAGAATAATATTGTGTTCTACCGCATGCCGAATGACCACAAAGTCGATCAGGGCAGTTTTCTTTTGCTGCTTATCGTGGCTGGTTACGGTCAAGGGAAGGTGAATTGTGCCTAGCGGCCATAGGCTATGGCCGGTGAACCCGACCAGCCTCCCCGTCGTGGGTTGCAAGTTGTCCTTCGAGCGATCTGGGAGGAGCCGAAAACAGTGCTCATAAATGATGTCCACCGAACTTCCCGTGTCCACATAGACCCTGTGTATGGTTACATCCCTGACGGAGGCTTGGGTCACTAGTGGGTCGTCGCCTCTCCATCCCTCCAGGCGAGCGTCTTGAACGGAGAATGTGAGCGTGCGCATTGGGGTTTTGGTGGTCCCCTGTTTCGTCTGTTGTTCTCCCCTGCTTCTCTTTCGTATCATGAATATCTCCTTGGTTGGACCCCTTTGCGAGGTGTGTTTTTAGGGTTTTCAGCATCAAACTTGGCATGTAAGCTTCGTGCTATTTCCACCAAGTCCCCTTTAAGCTGCTTCTCCTCCATTTCTTTTTTTTAACACCGAACAGTTAGCTGTGTCATGCGTCTTACTTTTGTGGTACTTGCAGTACCGATTCTTTGGTGACATGGCTGGCTGTTGCTTCTCTAACACCGTGTACACCTCCAGGCAGTGGCCACGCCTGTCATCCTTAGCAAATGGTCGGAACCAAGCCTGTGGTTTTCTTGCCTGGCCGTAGTGCCTACTTCCCCCTCGAAAGTCCGTGTGACCCGGGTTGTGGTGTCTGGCAGTCATTGCATTCAGGTAGGCCTGTTTTGCTGCTTCGCCATCTTCCTGTCGCAAATATTTCTCCACCCTTTCCTTCAATTCGGCCCGTGTTAGGGGCTTCTTTCCCATGAGTTTCTGCGATAAAGGGCCTGGCAAAAGCCCCCATGTGAACGCGCCGGCTATGAGCCCCTCATCATGCCCCGACACGTCTAATGTGGCGTTTATGAATCTTGTGAAGTATTCCCGTACAGTTTCACCCTCCTTTTTCTTACAACCTATGATTGAATGAGAGTCTCCCTTGTACTTGCGCAATTGCATGAAGTTGGTAAGGAAAAGGTACTTAAGCTGGGCAAAATTAGAGATGCTGCCTGGTCGTAGTGTCTTGAACCACGTGTCGGCGTTGCTGTTGAGTGTAGTCGGGAAGTATGTGCACCAAAACCTCTCATCGAGCTTTAATGACATCATGGTCCATTCATATGTGTCGATGTGGCTAGCTGGGTCAGTGGTTCCGCTATATGTTTTGAGCGTCGGTAGTTTGGCTGTGTTTGGTATTTCGTAGACAAATGGAGACGTCACACTATGGGAAAGGCATTCATGGCCAGGGATGGTGGACGATCCCGGCTGCTGATATTGTGTGTTTATGCCATATGGTGGCGGCGTGTGATAGCCAGGGCTTGGTCCGTAAAAGGGGTACGGCTGGAATGGTAGTTGGAGGGAGTAACTGGAGGGGAAAGGGTGTATAGGGGTTATAGGGCTAACCGTTGTCGTCTGTTGTAAGTTATTGTTGGCGGCTATGGTTGGTCCGGTCCATGTGTTGGTTAGTGAATAGACAGGTGGTGTATGGGCTATCATGGTTTGCGCCAATGGTGGCACTAAAAGCATTGAACTCTGTCCGCTTGTTGCCTGGTACGGCGGTGGGATGTTGAAAACGTGGCCTAGTGGAAGCATCGTTGAGTGAACCGGTTGTGTTTGTTGCGATGACGGCAAGAAGAACGGTAGCATCTGAAAAGACGTTGTCAGGAATGGCTCCCCCGGAGTTGTTCTTGGTTGGTGAACTGGCGGTTGTGGGGCACCCTCAGTGGTTACCGTTGAGCTTCCTTCGCCTGTAGCGGCCCTGTTGACCGCTGTAGGCGGCCATGTTTCGTCCAACACTGCCATGGGACGTATGGGACTAGCTTGTTGTCCCTCACTGACGGTAATGGTCTGATCCTCCTGCTTGTCTCCTGACCGTATCTTTTGTCTTGGAGCTGGGAGCGTCTCTTGGCGGGTGCGAGCCTTTCGCCTGTGCGTTCCGCTCTCGAGGGCGCCAGCGGACGCTAAGCTTGTTGGGCTGGGCCCGGTTAGAGTGCGCGAGCCTTCGTCTGTGCCTTCCACTCCCGGAGGTTCCAGCGGACGCTAAGCCCGCTGGGCTGGGCCCGGTCGACGTGTCCGGCTCGTGCTTCTGTCGTGCTGCCCTAGGCACGTCATCACCCAACATCATTGGAAATAATGTATCCAAACTTTGCAAAAAACAAATGAACTTAAAAGTATGCAGGAAGGCAGTTCCCAGGGACTTCATCAATATGTTCTATGAAAATTTATGTGAAGTTTGTGATTTGCCATATTCAAACGAGCAATATTATCATCAACAAATAAATTCAAAAAACATACACATCCCCTTTCTTCAACAGTCCATCAAATGTCCTAATTAGTTTCTTTTTTTTATAGTAGCAGAAATACGATTTTCCTTACATTATCATACAAACAAACGAATTATAAAAAAATAAACAAATACAAACAAAAGCAATAAAACTTAACTATGACAAATTGATACTTTCTGCTCCATTAAAACCATATCAATGCTGTTTAATTCAGATGACTTCATGTAGACATGTTGCTTTCATAAACGAACAACACGTCCTTTGAACTTTCAGCAGTCGGAATAAATGTTTACTTGACTAATAAAATAATATTGTGAACTTATCTCAATTATTATAACATTTCAAACAACGATATACAATTGGTAGACCATGTCACTCGTTTATACGCACAACAAACACCATGTTACATATGAAATTAATAATGAGGCACTAAATAAACCAACCGATATAATGTAGCTTGAAGGCACAACTAATTGGACGACGACCGAAAAGCCATAAACCCTACCCAAAATATGAAAAGTTGTCATTTATAAATACCTAAAGCTAAACCGTAATCATAGTCAACTGAAAAGACATCCATATTTAAATGCCACATAAAAAATAAAGTCATTTTAGAGACAATTATATAGTATAATATATATATATATATATATATATATATATATATATATATATATATATATATATATATATATATATGTATGTATGTATGTATGTAACGATCGACTTTCGAGGTATTGATTAATTAATTCTCCTTAATTTATGGTTGGGCCAAGTATAGATAAAAAGGACTTTTGGATTGGACTTAAGCATTTGGGCCAACGATTTGGGCAGCCCATAAGACGTACGTTGGGCGTAGCCTGGGTGTACGTGGGGTGTAGTGGCCTGCATCGGATTCGGGGGACGCGCAAACGTACGCGCAGCGTACGTGAGCATATAGAAAACCCTAATTTTTAGGGTTTAAGTCATATAAATACCCCATTATAGCCACACCCCTGCTTCTTACCAGTCCCCTCACCTTCAGAAAACCCTTATTACGCCCCATACTCCATTGTTATGTGTGTTTGACCCTTGTGAGCTCATTTTGGTGAAGGAAAGCTTTAGAGAAGAAAAGGAGAGGTTGGAGGAGAAACCTTTGAGTGCTTTGAGCTCAAAGATCTAGATTAAGCTCATCATTTGGCATCTAGAGGAGGTATAAAGCTCTTAACTTTCTTCCTCAAAGTCTAGATCTAAGGTTTTTGAAGTTTTCGACCTCTTTAGGTCCAAAGTTTAGATGTTGTTCATGCAACTTCGAATTTGAGCTTAGGGTTGCCACCCTTGAGGCTCAATGAGTTCTTTTATCTGTAAAGTTACATGCTTTGAGGCCATTTTGAGGCCATGCATAATATCAAGCCACTTCTATGGAGTTAGTTGTAATTACTCCATGTTTGGGCTCATTTGGTGGGTTGCAAGCCACCAAGTGATCGACCTTATGGATTTGAATGATGAAAGGGACTTGGATCTGCAGTTGTAGCTTCTGAGATTGAGTATTAAGTGCTTAAGGTGGAAAGGAGCTTAACAGGGTAGTATAATGGGCGTACCAACCAGTACGCTCAGCGTATAAGCCATGCAGCAGGTATGCGCTGTGTATAGATGAGTACGCCCCGCGTACTCATCAGAATTAGGCCTTTGCATTTTGGGTCTCGGATTGGGCAAATGGTTGGACTTGTCAACTATTGGGCATCAGCAAGTTCATCAGAAGTCAGATTTTGGACCAATGACATGTTTGGGCTTATGTAGGTCCCATATGAGGAGTTAGGCCCAATTTAGAAAATCGGGCCATTAGCGGGCCTTTAGTGGGCCATTGGTGGACTTAGGTGGATGAGTTGGTTTTGGGATTAGAAGGGAGTCCAAAGTTAGAGCAGGGGTAATTTGGTCAATTTATCCTTGGTAGTATCCTCAATGTTCTCACTATGTATTATTGTATAGAGTTGGCCCGGGAGACGTGGGAGCATCAAGCGGAGATTACCTCACTCGAGTTTTCATCAGCCGGATTGAGAGGTGAGTTTTCCTCTAGTAGGAACGGGTCTACAGCCACAATGCCAGCCCATTTAGATGATAGTAGTTTCGGACTTCGATTCGATGTCGGGGTTAGCCCGATGCAGTCTATATGTTTCCGGACTTCGGTCCGATGCCGGGGAGGTCCCGAGAAGTAGTTATGTATGCTTGATGTCTTTGTGATTCGTGCATGTTTATGTGTTATGTGTTATATGTTCCGGGGAGAGCCCGATGCCGGGGTAAGCCCGATGTATGCTATGCTAGTCATGTGTTATATGTGCTACGTTCCGGACTTCGGTCCGATGTCAGGCCAAGACCGATGCAGTTTATGCGATTATGTTATGTGTTTATGATATATGATATGTTATGTATGTGCCATGGTGAGCCCGATGCGGTCAGATGTCGGGGTGGGCCCGATGCTGGACAGGAGTCCAATGTCATGTAAGCCGATGTCGGGATTCGTCCCGATGCAGTGAGAGTAGTCTCAGAGTTATATTTATTTATGTTATGATTGTGTATGGTATGTGGTAGTTTGGGGAGACTCGCTAAGCTTCATGCTTACAGTTTCAATTTTGGTTTCAAGTGCTTCCGGTAGCAAGGGGAAGAGCTCAAGATGATCGCATGGCACACACCACCGTCATTAGCCTGGAATTTTCACTCCGATATTTTAGTATATGCTTTATCCAGTGAATTTTGTTATGATGATTGAGATACATGATACATGATTTTCTATTTTCACTCTGTTTGGATATGGGTTTTATAACAATATAAACGAAAATTTTTGGGTCGTGTTTTATGGGTGTTACAATATATATATATATATATATATATATATATATATATATATATATATATATATATATATATATATATATATATATATATATATATATATATATATATCCTCCTATATTTTATTCATACTATCCTCCTACCTACATTAAATGGTGAGAAGTGGACAAAAATATTATCAGTTTCATTAAATTTGTCATTAAATATGACATATGTCAACATTTGATATGGTAGGAAGATAATGATGGGTTTTAGTCATAAGACATCCTATGTGCTCATACAAACCCTAATGCTTGGATCTAGGTTTCTCTATTGTACATGCTTGTTATCCAAGACTATAAACCCTAATTCTAGCATATGGAATTCGATATTAACATATAATTAGGTTTATGATATTACCTTGATTGTTATGTAGCAATAACAATCCCAATTCCTCCTTGAATTGACTTTGGAAGGCTTAGAGTCACAAGTGTCACTCCTCTAATGGCTTACAAACACCATAAGCAAGTGGAGAAGGTATAAAGAGAGAGGAGAGAGGTAGAAATTCGTCCTTAGATGCTCTAGGGATCAAGTGCACGAAATCCTAAGGCCTAAGGGGTCTTTATATAGGGTTGGGATTAGGGTTTCAGTCCTTATCCTTATCTAGTTACTTGCCCATCAAGCAACCATAAGATAAGCCTTGAAAATCCCTATCTCTTGGACCTTGGAAGATTTTAAGGATATCCTTATCCTTGAATTCGTCCATCCTTTAACAAGGATAACCATTGCCCTATTTTGCAACTATCACATAATTACAATTCAACCCCTCTAGTTTAATTAATTACATTTGATCACAAAATTAATTCTTAATTAATTATTGACCAATATTAATTAAACAAATATGATTTCTCCTTTAATATATTATTCTTATAACATATTAATAAATCATAATAACCTCTCTCTTTATTTCTTTCTCCAATCAAGTTGCTTTGGTGAAGGCAACCTAAAAGGACCATGCACCATCGGGTCAAGTACATACCAAAATAGTTATGGACTTAGAGACTAATCCAACAGTCTCCCACTTGGATAAGTCTAATAACTATTATGTGTATGACTTCAGATCCTGATCTGCAATCGTAGCTTTCCAAAGTCGCTGTCAACTCTGATCCTATCAGATACGCGTGTCCATAGATAAGGGATCATATATTCCTCCATTCTAGATATCATATGAGATATGATTTCAAATCATTCTCTTTGTACTATATCTCAATTTCCAATTTATGATGACTGACTAATTGAACAAATCAAATTAGCCCTAGCCCAGCCGAGCATTTACGTTTGTCATCACTAAATCATCGAGGGGCCTAAAGATATCACTTTTATCCTACTTTGGATAAAAGGAACGGATAAACTTTGATACAATGCTTGCTTGCACTCATGCACCGAATCACACACAACAATATGTTTTATAACACCAAGTTACTAGTGCGTTTACATATTATCAATGTGCAACCGATTCGCAAGATACAACTCACACATCTCGGTTTCAAGAATATAAGATGTTATCGTCTCACCAATCACTCGTGAGGCAATTCATGGAGTGATCCAAGTGAGTGTGGGTTTACTCCAATGCTCAAATTCATATTCATAAGCACTCATGAACGTTGAAGCAAACTTTTATGCTCCCACTATCTTGATGATTATTATAAACATAACACTTATGCTCCCACTAGCTTCGACATGTATTCAGAAACAGCTAAACTTTCAGAAAAACAATACTTATTGAATTTCTTAAATTCATGTTTCTAATACTTAATGCTTTGATAATCTTTTATCAAGGCCTTTTAAACTTATACACCTTTGCCTTAGATAGCTCATATGTGTGTCTAAACAATTAAGACTAATTGCCAAACCTCATAATTCAAATCATGGAAAGGGATACCGTAACAATAATTGAATTCGAGAATGCAATTTTATAATCACTATCTTCTTAAAATCTTTCTTAGTGAAAGCATTTCCTCACAATCATTTTCATGAAGGAGGAAATCTTATGACACTTAGATTTAACGGTGTATTTGTTCCTATCCATGTGAATTTGTCAAAACCAAAGTTTACGACAAATTTAAACTCATATGGATCGAACTTTCTTGATCTCGATTTCTTGCCTTTATGGTAGCACAGCTGCCCACCATGTCTTCCAAGTAGTTAAGCAGCTCACTTTTTCTTATCAAGGTACTTTCCATTGATCAAGGTCCTTGCCTTTTATGCATTCAAATGAGAACTCATAGAACTCATATGCATAATTAACTCAATTGGAACGGCATAGAAACAAAATGATGTCAACACGATAGGTCGTAAACCTCAACTCGTGTGCTAGTGATGATTGATAAGGTCTATTTGATTTGTTCTTGAAACTTTTCAAGACCATTAAGACTCCCACTGACTCCTTGACATATAGGATCCTTTTGTCAATAAACATTTCTTGACAAACAAATATTCAAGAGTTAGTGTAGCTTTTATCAAGACTCTTCATAAATTGGTTCTAGTTGGTTTTTGTCTTATCCAAGACATCACAACTTTCCACATTTGATGAATGTTATAAACCTTTAATACTTTTCACTCATTGTCACAATCTTAACTTTAAGACTTGTCATTGGAACGAAGTATGATAGACTTCTTGATTTAACCATTTCTTCAATCCTTGATTCCTCTTCTTAAACATACAATTGTGCTAAGATTTACTTAGAGGATCAATTGAGATATGGTTCTTAATCATTAAGACCCATCATAAAGCATAAAAGGTACTCTCCCTTCTTCTTAGAATGGAGAAACTTTTATCTTTCTGCCTACTTGATTCTTCTTATTCATTCTACTATTGATTTAAACCTTTTTTCAATCAATCTAGAATTACACTTAATCTTGTAAGTATAATCACATTTACTAAACCTTTAGTAAATCATGACGAATATCTTTGTTACTCTTATGATGAAATTTATCAACACGCAACTTTGTGTGCTAGATCTCCTAGTCCTTCACTTGACACTTTGTCAATGAATTAGTCTAATTTCCAAATATGAAATTTCTCATTCATCGTGTAACCAAGTTGCATGATTCCAAATTTCTGGCCAATTGAAACTTGGGCGATGAGAAACTCTCCTTATTTGGTAAATTCTCGACTTTCCATAAAAAACATAATAAGAACCAAATCCATTATTGCTAATATTCAAACATCAATTTTTCATATACGCCATTGCAAGGATAAATAAATAATATAAAATCAAAATTTATTTTATTGCGGAAAAAAAAATTTGTCCTTACAATGCAATTCATTGAAAAACTATGCTAATACATCTTTCTTAGCAAACTAATTCTAACTCTAAGTAGTAGCTCAAGAATCTAATCTTCAAGAAATGCGATCGAAATCCATTCCTTCATGGTTAGATTCTGCTCACTTCTTCCCTTAAGCTTCCTTTCTTTTCTTCGATCCTACAAAACATCAATTGCAATCTTATCACATTATGTATTTAGAATCTAGAATGAAGCTTAAAAGAGTTAGTTAATGGATTTTACCTAAATTAAAGCTATACGTTTCGACTCTCCCATCTCTTAGATCTCTTAGGTAAATGGGGCAGCTTCGTCTCCAATGCCCTTTCTCTTGGTAATAAAAGCAAATTGACTCCTTTGGAACTTGACATGGAACTACTTCAGACATTGCCTTTCTCTTATGATCAAACTTTTCGATCATAGCATGTCTTTCGTTGCCATTGTCTATATCCATAGAGGTCTTGAAGACAGATTCACCAATCAACTTTGCTTTTCTATTGCGCCAAACCATTGCTGATTCAGCAGCAATAAGCATATAGGTGAGATCTATAAGGGTCACGTCGCGGTTCATCATATAGTACTCTCTTACGAACTCACTATATGAGTTAGGAAGTGACTGAAGAACCCAATCAACAGTCATTTCCTCACAGACAACGGATCCCAACATTCTTAACCTATCAATGTGTGACTTCATCCCTAGGACGTGTGCACACACCGACTTTCCTTCTTTATGTTTACTTGCCAAAAGGGCTTGAGTGATCTTGAACTTTTCAAGCCTTTGAACTTGAGGGTTAGGGAGAATAATTGGAGGAGGTGGAGGAAGTGAAGTATGATTTCTTGTTCCTCGATCGAATCGTGGAATATCATCTTCATGTGGAAAGCTTGTTCCACGGGATTTGGGAAGACCATAGTTGTCGAACTTTGACATCTACTAAACGGGAGAAAACAAATTCAAGTTAGTTGATTGATTGAGTCCTTAGTAAATCACCCAAATGAAATACTAAGGCTAGGACCCAACACAATATTCTACAACTCGGGAGAGGCATGTCGTAACCCTAATTGCAGAATATTTGAAGGTAAGTGAATGACGATTCACTAATTTCCACCACGAAAAAGAATTTAAGTTTTAAATCTATGAAAACTCCTAGATCCTTTGAGATTCATTGAACTTTCAATGGCATGTTTAAATCTCGATATGTCCCTCTTGTTTGTGACTGGGATGCCGAGGATCACAAAGCGGGTGTGAATAACCATGCAAACTTACATGGTGCCCTCACATGTTACGGTCACCTATTCGATGTACCGGTAAACCACACACGCTCCACCGAACTATGACAAACATTGAGTCACCCTTTGCTACCTTTGCTTATAACCATTTAGTGTGCCGGTAAATCACACACGCTCCACTAATGTCTTCGCAAGGGCACAAAGTGTAATTTCATGGAATTGCATCAATTCACTTTTGCCTAAGTAACTAAGATTGGGAATTTTATGAAAACATTTAGTTACTTTAATAATTCATTATACTTATAATGGAAGGTTTCGTCCTATCCTACCCGTTCGACTAACGACCCTCCACTAGTTAAGAGTGCGGTGGGTAAGAGTGGATACCCATTCAATCGCCATTTTATAGGCAATTTCCTTAAACACCCCTTATAGACCAGCTTCGTGAATGAGGCCTACTAACGGTAAGACTGACTTTACTCATACATATATATAATGTTAGACTTTTAATGATATATATAGTATAGGGTGTATTTTACACTTTTAAAATATCAGGTGGTTTAATTTAACAATTACACTTTTAATTCAATTAAATTGTAAACCTAAACTTTTATGGATTTATTAAACCTCTTTTAATTATACACCTTAATTAATTAATAAAACCATAAGGGTGTGATTTGAACTTTTTCAAAACTATAATAAGGTTTTAGAATTTAACATTCCTAATTAAACTTTTAATCAACTTTTAAATTTCAAAACTTGAGGGCAGGTTTTGAAACATTTCAAAACATTAGGGTTTAGAATTTAAATATACATCAAAATTAAACAATTAATCAAAATTTAAATTCCAAAACTTGAGGGCAAGTTTTGAAACTTTTCAAAACAATTTAGTTTTAATATTTCTTAAAAAATTTCGAATTTATGACATTTAAATTTAAAAAAATTAAATATTAATACTCTTGATTTAATAATTATCTTGAATTAGACTATTAATTTAATTATTAAATCATAAGGGATTATTTAAATCATGAGGATAATTACCATTTATACATTTAAGATTAACTAATCCCTTAAATATCTCTATAGATTTCGAAAATAAGGATAGGATAATGCAAAATCTATAATTACCATATTTAACAATTAGAGGATAATTACAAGATATGGGATAATCCAAATCCCTAAAATTTAGGATCTTATCTTGGGGAGGAGGCTAATTTCGAAAATCAAGGGATTGAAACAAACCCTAGATTTCGAAATTTAAGGGTTTAAGGAAAGGATTTGAAGATCTTATTCAAACTCTTGCAAATTAGGGTTTACAAACCCTAATCTCAAAAAAAACCCTAGCCTCCTAGGGTTTATTGGCAATAAACCCTAATATGTCAAGTTCATACAATTGAATTTTTTTTATACATATCAAGCATCAATACAATAGAAACCAGTCTAGGCTCTGATACCACTGATGGGTTTTAGTCATAAGACATCCTATATGCTCATACAAACCCTAATGCTTGGATCTAGGTCTCTCTATTGTACATGCTTGTTATCCAAGACTATAAACCCTAATTCTAGCATATGGAATTCGATATTAACATATAATTAGGTTTATGATATTACCTTGATTGTTATGTAGCAATAACAATCCCAATTCCTCCTTGAATTGACTTTGGAAGGCTTAGAGTCACAAGTGTCATTCCTCTAATGGCTTACAAACACCATAAGCAAGTGGAGAAGGTATAAAGAGAGAGGAGAGAGGTAGAAATTCGTCCTTAGATGCTCTAGGGATCAAGTGCATGAAATCCTAAGGCCTTAGGGGTCTTTATATAGGGTTGGGATTAGGGTTTCAGTCCTTATCCTTATCTAGTTACTTGTCCATCAAGCAACCATAAGATAAGCCTTGAAAATCTCTATCTCTTGGACCTTCGACGATTTTAAGGATATCCTTATCCTTGAATTCGTCCATCCTTTAACAAGGATAACCATTGCCCTATTTTGCAACTATCACATAATTACAATTCAGCCCCTCTAGTTTAATTAATTACATTTGATCACAAAATTAATTCTTAATTAATTATTGACCAATATTAATTAAACAAATATGATTTCTCTTTTAATATATTATTCTTATAACATATTAATAAATCATAATAACCTCTCTATTTATTTATTTCTCCAATCAAGTTGCTTTGGTGAAGGCAACCCAAAAGGACCATGCACCATCGGGTCAAGTACATACCAAAATAGTTATGGACTTAGACACTAATCCAACAGATAAGTAGGAATAAAATGTAAGAGGATATTTAATTTCTCATATATCTACCCTAATAAATAATAATGGTTTTGCCACATGTCTTTTTCTCATTCAATTGGTCACATGTCATTTTGTCATAATTTTGAGATATATTTATTTTCCACTTGTCATTTACTTCATTTTTCATTTCCAATATATCATTAGTTTAGTTTCCATAAATTAAACTTACCATAATGACTATTAATTTTAAATTTTAAATTTTAAATTTTCAATTTCAATTTCAATTTCAATTTCAATTTTCAAACAAATTTACAATTTAAACCTTTGTGTTTAACATTTTGTTATAATTAACCCATTTAATAGATGAGTCTAATAATTAAACATATAATTTTAATTAATTTATTTTTTGCATGTATTTTTTCTCATAATTTTCAAATTCAAATAAACTTTCCATTTTATTGTTCTTATTTAACATTTTGTTTTAATCAACCCGTATAATATACGAGTCTTACAACTAATTATATAGATTCACACAATTTTGTGATATAAACTAGACTTTTTCTTACGACTACTTAGCCAAAAATTATCTTAAATTTTCCTCTAATAAATGAAATTTTTTTGTCACATGTTACATTGTCATTGATTTGGCCATATGTCATTTTGTGGTTATTTTCAATTAAATTCTTTTCACATGTCATTTTATGGTTTTTTCCATTTTATTAAATCCCACATAATATTTAAATATAATAATTGCAATAAATGTAATAATAAATACATATCAATTTCAATAATTGACTTTCCTTGTAATTTTAATATTTCTAAATTAAAAATTCATTAGTTTTCTTTGTTTATTTATCTAAATTATTTGTTTAAATTTAAAAGAGAAAAAAAAACACTTTAATTTTAATAATTCAATATTTTTCTAATTTTTCTTATTAATTCAAACTCTCAAATGTTTAGAATTTTCATATTTTTTTTAAATGAACCCATATAATATATGAGTCTTACACACACACACACACACACACACACATATATATATATATATATATATATATATATATATATATATATATATATATATATATATATATATATATATATATATATATATATATATATATATATATATAAGGAAGGGTTATAAGGAAAACAAAAAAAACCCCTAAAAATCATAAAAATGCATAAAAAAAATACTTAGAGATCACAAATCTTTTTTTTTTTTCGATTTTATATTCTTAAAAATCGCAGGTTTGTTTATAAATTTGCTGAAAAAAATTAAAAAATTGATTTTATATATATATATATATATATATATATATATATATATATATATATTATTTTTTGGTTTTTTTCAAAAAAAAAAAGTTCAGCGAAATTATATAAAAAATTGTTATTTTTAAGAATATAAAATCAAAAAAAAGTTATGATATGTATTTTTATGATTTTTAGAGTTTTTTTGTTTTCTATATATATATATATATATATATATATATATATATATATATATATATATATATATATATATATATATATATATATATATATATATATATATATATATATATATGCACAATTTTGTGATATAACCTAAAAATGTGGTTATTACCTATTATTATTATGTTTTTAAAATTTAGTCATTCATGGAGGTTGATGCGGCTTCCTTTCCTATTTTCCCTCGAGATGCGGGCGGAGACAGTTTCTTCATCTTGATTTTCCTTTTTTTCACCTATTCTTACTTTTCCTTTTCTCATTCATATCCCTCGATTTTCAAGTTTACTAAACCCTCCCTTCTCCATGCAAACTTTATTTGGGTCGGATACATATGACAAGAGAATAAATGAACTGAAGGGCTGCTTTTAACTATCACGTATAATTTAGGGGCTTTCTGATACTTTTGAGATCACACTCGAAGGTTCTGGAGAAACTATATATAGACCAGTTTGATCATCTGATGGGGAGTGCCTGAATTAAGCTCTCATAGAAACCAGAGACAGAGATCGTGAGAAGGAGATGGGAAGCAAAGAGGTTTCATGGAAGTTGGCCGATCACCCAAAGCTGCCGAAGGGAAAGTTGGTGGCGGTGGTGGTTTTGGATGGTTGGGGTGATGCTTCTCCCGGAAAATACAACTGCATCCATGTCGCCGAAACACCTACCATGGATTCTCTGAAAAACGTACATTTTTTTTCCTTTGATAATTCTCATACATTCTAACATCTATATCTACGATCTATCTATATCGATTTTTGTATTCGTTAGTCGATTCCGGAAAACCTTTTGTTAGCTGCGTGTTAGAATTATTGTCGATCAATCCAATTTAAAATTGATTGATTTTTAGATTTTGTATCGGAATCGCAACCTGATCAAAACAATGGTTCTAAAATCAAGTCGAATTAACGAGTATAACCTCGAAAGTGTAACAAAACTATCATTAATTTAGGAATTCTTGATGCTGTTTTACAACAGTTTTTTTGTAAATTTCACTCGAAGTATCTGTCGTAATTCTTCTTCGATTGATCTGTAACCTATTGGGATTCAAAAGGTTAAACTTTATTGAACCTACAATCTATTAAATTTCATAAATAATTACTATATCGAAGACATTTATTAAACTCTAAAGTGTGTTTTCTTTATAGACTGCCCCTGATAAATGGAGACTGGTGAGGGCTCATGGTACTGCTGTTGGGCTTCCCACAGAGGATGACATGGGAAACAGTGAAGTAGGACATAATGCTCTTGGTGCTGGGAGAATCTATGCTCAAGGGTGATGATTTCTTCATCTTCATTAATACTCATTTTTTAATCACATAATTGTAAACATAACATAACAAATAACATCTCATATATCTGTTTTGCAGGGCAAAACTTGTTGATCTTGCCCTTGCATCTGGAAAAATATACGATGATGAAGGGTTCAAATACATTAAGGAATCTTTTGCAAACAACACCTTACACCTCATTGGATTAATGAGTGATGGAGGTGTCCACTCTCGCCTTGATCAATTACAGGTATACATAGGGTTGAAAAACAATGTAACATGATTCCATGATTTACCTTCATCTCACATAAGATTGATCTTTTTTCAAAGATTATCATGTATACATGTATGTTATTGGATTGCAGTTGTTGCTAAAAGGTGCTAGTGAGCGTGGGGCCAAGAAGATAAGAGTCCATGTTCTTACTGATGGTAGGGATGTTTTGGATGGAACAAGTGTCACCCATGCTGAAACCCTAGAAAAAGATCTCTCCGAGTTGCGTGCTAAAGGCATTGATGCACAAATTGCTTCCGGTGGTGGACGCATGTATGTCACTATGGATCGTTATGAGGTAACAACGATTCATTGAATTGAAATCTTTATACTGTGTTTGACATGTATTGGACTGAGACTGATACTGATATCAGAATCATTACATTTCTTGAATTCTTTTTGAAGAATGATTGGCAAGTTGTGAAACGTGGTTGGGATGCTCAAGTTCTTGGTGAAGCTCCACACAAGTTCAAGAATGCAGTTGAGGCGATAAAGAAACTAAGGGAAGCTCCAAATGCTAATGACCAATATTTACCACCATTTGTGATTGTTGATGATGGCGGGAAGGCGGTGGGTCCCATTGTGGATGGTGATGCGGTTGTGACAGTTAACTTTCGAGCTGATCGTATGACAATGCTTGCTCAAGCTCTTGAATATGAAAAGTTTGATAAGTTTGATAGAGTCCGCTTCCCCAAAATTAGGTATGCAGGTATGCTTCAGTATGATGGAGAGTTGAAACTTCCAAGTCATTATCTTGTATCACCTCCATTGATTGAGAGGACTTCCGGTGAATATTTGGTCAACAATGGTATCCGCACTTTCGCCTGCAGGTGATTCTGATTCCTTTTCTTTATTTAAAAAAAAAAAGAAAAAAAGAAATACGCATAATAGAATTGAGAAGTGTCGTTTTTTTTTTGACAATAGCGAAACGGTGAAGTTTGGTCATGTTACTTTCTTCTGGAATGGAAATCGTTCGGGATGTTTCAATTCTGAGAAGGAAGAATATGTGGAAATTCCAAGTGATTCTGGAATTACATTTAATGAGAAACCAAAGATGAAGGCTTTTGAGATTGGTGAGAAAGCGCGTGATGCTATCCTAAGTGGAAAGTTTGACCAGGTAAATAAATCGTTTTCTCCCTTTATGCGGGCCCCACATGACATGACAAGACAGAACAGGTTGTACTGGAACTGATGTTAATGGGAAAAAAAAATTTAAAATGCGGTTAAATTTAGGTACGAGTGAATATACCAAATGGTGATATGGTTGGGCATACGGGCGATGTGGACGCCACAATTGTCGCTTGCAAGGCTGCGGATGAGGCTGTTAAGGTATGTTAAGTGTCACGTAAATTTTTAAATACATTTATAATTCTTGTTTATATATTTTAAATTATGATATACTGAAATAAATAAATATATTTTGACAGACGATACTTGATGCGGTAGAGAAAGTGGGTGGCATATATGTCGTGACTGCAGATCATGGAAACGCAGAGGATATGGTGAAACGTGACAAGAAAGGGGAGCCAATAGTTGGCAAGGATGGAAAAGTCCAAATCCTAACCTCACACACTCTTCAACCAGTAAGCAATAAATATATGTATATAACTCGTACTTTTACATTTATGCCCTATCTTTACTTTTTTGGGTTGGACAAGAAAAAGTACAGTTTTGTCCTATTCACATTAGTTACAATTACAGCTCAAACATAGTACAAGACTGATATGTTATGTTGTGTGCAGGTGCCGGTTGCGATAGGAGGACCGGGGTTAGCGAGTGGTGTGAAGTTCCGTAAGGATGTCCCGAATGGTGGGCTAGCGAATGTAGCGGCAACGGTTATGAATTTGCATGGGTTTGTGGCTCCTGATGACTATGAGACCACACTTATTGAAGTTGCTTAATTTGTTAATTAATCAACAGTTGAGATTATCATGAGTTTTGGCTTCATTTTTGCCGGTTTAGGGTGAGTTGAGGTCGACTCTTGATGCTCAAATAATGTCTGTCTTTTTTAGAATTGAATGAGTTGGATTTACGTAAAAAAGCTACCAACTTAATTTGGTTACAAGAGTTGGATCATATTAGATAAAATTATATTCATGGAATGGTTATCGAGAAAATAGTGAAACAATCCCCAAATTCTACAAAATTTTCAATCATGCTGATGTAATTCTCGGTAAAATATAAGATCATCGACGTAAAGACGTACATAAAGAAATTTACTTTTATCTTCTTTGAAGTGGACATCTTTTTAAAATTATCCTTCATAAAGCAAGCATATATTTGCTCTTTGTCAGACTAATCGAGCATTGTGTTTCTTGACATCTCTCTTTTCATTTAGAGTAAGACCTCATGAGTTCTCCCAAAATGTATGCTATCTAACATATTTAACATTTAACATCAACTATAAGTATAAAATTAAGGTACATTGATTTTTATAAATGTCCCTAATTTATTATGAAACCTAACTCGAATATACTACCAAATTGAGATGTATGAGTTATAACTTCTAATTTGAGATTCAAAATCACCAAAAATTTGAAAAGAATCAAATAATTCAACCGGGATTGTGAAGAGACCCTAACGCTTGCTCTTGTACATTCTCATGCTTTTGTTTCAAATTACAAAGCAATGGTAATAAGAATATTACCATTGTTTCATTTTTGTTTTGGGTTTAATCACCATACGATCTTTAGCAATTTTTATAATTTTCTTATCATTCACATTGACACGAATCCCAGTATTTAGTTCTTAGCCACAAAACAGAAACCGAAAGCTTCACATATATCTCTATTATCTCAAAGATCAAACACACAAATTAACCTATATCATATATCATATATATATATTTATATACTTAGAACATTCATATTCATAACTACTAACATATGTAATTATTCTCCACAACACAACACGGCCTATTATTATTTATATCAGTTAGACCAAACATGAACCAAACCATTACTATTTCCTGTATAGATTTCATTGCGATCTTCATCAAAGTAAAGGGCAGTTATGTCCTCAAGTGCTTCTTCAACCATATTCACTTCAATTTGCCTTGACCTTGAACTTGAGCTTCCCTCTTCTTCCTTTGATGAAATTGCATTGCTTGAGTTTATTTTTGCTATGCATTTTCCAGTCCATATGTTGCTTATATTAATAGAACCAGCTGCAATGCAACCAATCCCATTAAGAACCATTACATTGTGACACGCAATAAATAGCAATTGGGAAATGAAAAAGGGCATAAAAGTAAATTCACCTCTTCGATCAGTGAATTGCTGGTTATCAGCCGCCTTGCAGAAAGAAACAATGAGATCTTGATCACTAGTTATATAGATGTTGTTAGTATTACAGTCTGGATGTGATAAGACATGGTCTTCAAAAGATGTAACAAGTTCCCCTCTAAAGTTCCACACAGAAACCGTTTGATTTCTAAAGGTTAGAAACAGCTGATTCTCATATAGAAATATAAATGCAGATGGAGTCATAAACTTTGTGCTTCCAACTTCTTTCACCTCTGCATTCCTCACCTACAATCCAAGATGAATGATGTTTTAGATAAATTGGAAGAAATGAAAGGAACATGAACATTTAGTAACATTTAACATTTAACATACATCAAGAATTTGAAGATTCTCATTGTCTTGTTTAACAAGAAGCTTTTCATTGAATTGCTCAATAAAATCAACTTTCTTGTTTCGATGAAGTAAATGATTGAAGTCTTTTAAAACTGTGCCATCTTCTATGGATAAGATCTTCAAAGGAACATGGCTTTGACCCCGACTGAAAATTAGTAACATGATTCCAGGGCTGTTTCATAAAATGAATCAAAGGTTTTGTTTATTATTTAATATTTAATATTTATACAAAAAAAAAAAAAAAAAAAAAAAAGTTTACCTGATTTTGATTTCTTCCACATGTTTATCGGCTATGGAGTATAAGAGAGTGTAGTTCTTCAGGTCAAATACCTTGTATATACTAAAGTCAAAACAATATGTTATCATGTAGGGGACAAAAATTGCAAGTTTGTGTAAAAGACATGAATGCCCTCCTCTTTAAGGTAAGGAAAGATACCTATCTTGTGCAGAGTAGGTAAGAACCTTTTCATTTACATCATCAAACTCCACAAATCCAGGCCACTTTAAAGATTCGGTTTCAAAAAGAGGAAACCCTTCATCAGGTTTCCCTCTTTGTATGTATCTATCATAGAAAAGGAAAACAAATATTCAATTAATTAGATTTTCTACTTTTTTTCAAGTAAATTACATGTACATAAAATGCTGCATTTCCCTAGACAAGCTTCTAGGTCTCTTTTTGTCCCACTCACATTAATCCTTGGGACAAAAAACTGCAGCTTTTTGGTGGAACAAAAAACTGCAGTTTTTGGACAAGAAGCTGCAGCTTTTGGGTGGAGAAAAGTTGCAGCTTTTGAGCGGAACAAAAAGTTGCAGCTTTTGTCCTTTGAGCGGAACAAAAAGTTGCAGCTTTTGTCCAAAAAACTGTAGTTTTTGGACAAAAAGCTGCAGTTTTTGGGTGGAGAAAAGCTGCAGCTTTTGAGTGGAACAAAAAGCTGCAGTTTTTGGATAAAAAGCTGCAGTTTTTGGGTGGAGAAAAGCTCCAGCTTTTGGGTGGAACAAAATGCTGCAGTTTTTGGAAAAGTGTGACATTTGTCGCACTGGGGAGAAGTTTCTAGGGCTATTTTTGTCCAATTGACAAAAAAGCTGCAACTTTTGTCCAACTACATTAGTCTAAGCCTGTCATGTTGTGTCATGTCCTGTGTAACAAATAGGGGGAAAGGAAGATATATAAAAGAAATGAGTAGATATACGCACTCTATTCTTATTGATCTGCATTTTAGTGAACTGAAGTTATCGGAAGCATATACCGAAACTGTAATCAATGAATCATTATTTTTATTATAAAACAAGCTCCGGATGACTTCATCTGGATAGATATTCAAGAAACATATCCTCTTGTTTGTATCTGTATTTGGATTAAAAAAACAAGAAAATGTTATTCTTGCATACCCTTAAGTAGAAAGATAACAAGAAACTGTAGAGATTTAAAAATGTTTGTGTTTTGCATTACCTCTACTAAAAGCTGCACAAACACCAGAACTTGCAAGAGCAAAGACAATATCATGCACCACAACTATTTCAATGACTTTTGCTCTTTTCATCAACAATGGTAATACTAATGAACATTGGCCCACGGGATCATGGATATCGTATCTCTCCTGATATTGTATTAAAAAAAGTAAAGTAATTTATGTAATGTTTATTAACATATAGGGGAAATTTAGCAGGAAAAATGTAAATGTGTTGCATGTGATAATTATGATTTGTGTGGACATGAAAATCTCTTCATTTTTCTCTCACAAGCACACATGTATACATGTGTTAGTTATGTTCATCATTTTTATTCTTTAACTTTGATATAACGTGTGAGCACTGATAAGCTTTTTAATAGTTTGTAGCAAATAAATAATAATGAAAAAGAAATGGGACAACACATAGATGTGTTGGGTTGAAATGTAAAAATGAAGCTCTAGATATCATGCTTTATGTCATTGCTATATGACTGTTCAAATTTAAAGAAGATAAAAAGTTATTTTAACTTGAGTATATCTGAGAATTCTAATGTACAGTATTAGGAACTTAATTTCTTTAAACATTCATAGATTATTGATTAACAAATGAGAAGGGAAGAGGGTTGAAAAAAACAAGGAATAAAGCACATTTAAACCCTTAATTAGTAAGCAATTAAGCATCCACACTAAACTAAGCCCTAATTTTAGATCTATATTCAAATGCTCCCCTCAGATTGGAAGATAAATATCAAGATCCCCAATTTGGCAACAGAAACAAAACAGAAGCATCATATAAAGAAAATATTCATCTACAATGCTTAGGTTTGAACCATTCATTAGTCTCACATGTTTTGGTTCCAAGATCAGAAAAATCCCCTTCACAAATAAATAGACTAGAGAAGGAGCACATCATTAAGTATGGTAAAAACAAATGTTAAATCGCCTGAAAAGGCAAATAGATTAAGAACACCAAATCAAAGTTTATAATGTATTAATATCTAAATTAGGATTACGTTAGCATAATCAAGTGTTATTTTCCATAGCAAACAATCATCATACATCGCATCAACCCACAAGTTATATTGTCCAGATGATCATAGCCATTAGGGATTTCCGCATCCAACACGAAAGAAGAAAAGAGATTGACTACTTTTTAGTTATTTTATTATTTAAACGCATGACAAGGGAGCCCTAAAATTAGTGTCTGATCTCAAATTATATAGCTAACTCTTTAATTTTTGATAATTTTAGCTGCATAGTAGTGGAAACTAGCTGAATTGAAGAGAACTGAAGAAGAATACAGGGTAGGATGGGAAGGGGACTACCGTCAAGCGGAAGTTGCGAAAACGGTGGAGAGATTTGGTGATTGCAGAGGCACGATTGGGTTTAGAAGAAATCTCGCGTCTTTGAAGTTTTTTGACGCTGTTGTTGACCGACAGCGGGTTGCTCCATCCATGCTTCTTTGTAGCAACCACTCTCCTCCGACCACCGCATAGCGGTGGAGGTCTACTCCCACCTCTACCCGTGCTGCTAGCCATCGTAATTCTCCTATTTCTACTACCACCGCTACCACCAAACCCCTCCATATCCCTTCATTCAACTTTCACTAATTTAAAATTCAAGTCTTCAATTGAAATTCTAGCAGAAACAGTAGCAGCAGCTGCTGATTGCGACCTAATTGATGATAACGATGGGGGTGATCCTTTCGATCCTTTGGAATAACTCCACTGAACTGGAGTTCAATTGGGAAGTTTTCTCTTTAAGTTTGTGAAGGACCTCGGTGCTTTATGGCTGCATCTAATGCAATTATTACATTAAAGGTCCATACACTCTTCACATATTTTCATGTTTAGTCCTTTTTAGCTCAATAACTTCTATAAATGCCCCTATTTAAAAACAACAAAAAATAAAAAACAAAAGGTTTTTTTTTTTTTTTACCATTTATCTAAGATTTATTATTATTATTTTTTTAATTTGTATTGAAAAGGATTCTCGCTCCTAAAATAATAATAGTAAAAATATGATTGTATAATTACGGAGAATATAGAAAAATAATTCATTTTTTTTTTGTGAATAACAGTATCATCTTCGAAATATTGTATTTAAGACTAAAACAATTCTGTTTCGTAATGTCAGAAGATTGTTGAGATTACATCATCCAACCTAAACTCAAACTCTTTCTTCCCGACGTAACTATCTTGCTAGTTGTATATATAGTTATTTTGTATCCCGAGATTTAAGTGATTATTGCTTATATGGTCTCATGGTTGATCCTATTTGATTTTGCGAGCATTTTTTTCCAGCTACTGTAATTATAAGTGTTATTACTTATTACCATATTGCAACTGAAACAATCACTCGCAACATAGGTGTCTCTGAGGGTACGTTTATACCACCAACATCTTCACGTAATACTAAGAAATCATTTTATGGCAAGGAGACCGATTCGGTGATCCCGTTATAGTTAAGGATGAGAATGTATAGCTAGGGAAGACAGCGTGACATATATAAGACGATTATTAGTGATTCTAGTCTCATAATCATCTACCAAATTATAAAACCACATCTTAAACTCGTTCTGAGCCCATCGATGTCCGGTTAGTAAATATTCATTGGGGTTCTGGGTATATCTAGTGGACACAGAAACTATTGATAGTACTGGCACTAAAAAAAATTCTGACCAAATATAAAATAGTAAAGACATTGCTCCTTAATAGAAAAAAAAAATACTTTAATAGGTTGAAAAGGAGTAGTGTGGTTCCCCATAAGTATCCACATCCAACAACAATGTAATGCATCATCATTCATCCTTTCTCTTTAGGCAACAAAAGATACTACTAATTTATCCACACATTTCAATTTATTTCTCATATACTTCCATGTGTAACACATCAGTTATTTTAACATGATATTTCTTGCAAAGAATCGAGTCCACGATCATTGATCATTGAAATCTTTCTATTACAAATAACTACTACATAGGAGAGAAAAAATTCTACCAACAAAAAATACTTTAAAATGACAACACACTATTTATTCAAATGACTTTAAATATCCGATTTTTTTTTTGTCAAACAATATATTACAACATGTTGCAACGATATTGTTTCATTGGTTTATAATATGTTGGTATTATAAACAATATATTCGTCATCTTTCGATTACATTATCATTATATCAATAATCATTGGTCAATACATTACGATTTTCATGACTTCCAAAGATACCATATTCATAAAAAAAATTCCTGTAAATAGTCAAACTATCTTTGTATTAGTATATTAATTTTTGTTTAGTATTTAATTTAAAGAACTGCTACAATAAGTAGTTTTAAATATCTTTTTAACTGACATTCTCTTAGTAAAGTTGAAGGATTTAGCGTTACTTTGCTATTAAACCAAACGCATCTCTCTCTCTCTCTCTCTCTCTCTCTCTCTCTCTCTCTTTGTGCAGTGCTAAAAGATCGAATTTGGAGACGGAGAGATACAATCAGCCATCTCCAGTCCACCACTACCTCCGCCATTTTCTTCCAATGCTCCGTCGTCCTTTGAGGATCGGCATACATTTGTTCGTACAACGCCCAAACGGCTCATGTATTCCCGATAGCGTTATGCAATTTCCAACGTTCTCATTGGTTTCCCCACTGCAATTCGTTAGGGTTCACCTACTGAATCTCCGTATCTCATAATTCAGAGCCATTTCAACGGAGCTTCGGTCTCCAAGGCAAGAATCTTACCTTCTCTTTAATTTAATTTTATGATCACTTTCAGTGTTCATCTACCTAGCTATTTCAAATATGATCTTTGATTTTTGATTATTTAGTTTGTTATAATTATCCCTCTATAAATCGTTCTTTACTGATTATATGTGAAATTTTCTGTGATTTTTTCCCTTTAAATAGTGTTAGGATTAGGTTTAGGGGTAGGTTTTCGAACAGAATGGAGGCTTCTGGTGTTAATTCAGACGCGCACAGAGGCTCTTTGGCAAGCACCAGTACTAGCGATCATCATTATCACCATCCACGAAGGCAAAATGGAAACAACCCTTTCTCCGCTTCAAATTTCTTTCGCTCACCTGTATGTGCATTCTTGGAGTATATGGGAATTTTACAAACGCAAAGCATTATTCATTCCGATTCATCAGGCAGTTTGATCAATAGTGGACGCACTCGGAATGACTCCTCTCCATCCATGGATGATTCAAGTGAAGTATCTATCAGGATCGCTGGTAGTGGAGAACAAAATATCAATCAATCTTCAACTGTTGGAACAGCTACACAGAGTGAATCATTGGTTCACTCAATTTCAAGAGCTGTTTCTGCAGCGACCATGGATACTCAGGGAGATTCAAGGAGTGATCAAGGTGGTGCTGTGAGTGGGAATGGTGATGTGGAGTCTGCAGATGGTATTGGTGTTAACAATAGCAGAGATTCTACTTACCAAAGATATGATTTACAGCAGGCTGCCAGATTGGTTGAGCAAGTTCTTCCATTTTCTTTATTACTGTTGGTGGTCTTCATTCGGCAACACTTTGAAGGTATTGCAATCACATTGTTCTTATCTTCATCCATTTATGACTCCCATTTCCTCTTTGTTTGGAAATCTACTTTTTCTCACTGTAATTGCTCTTTGCAAGAGATTCCAGATTTTCTCATCACAATCTGGATTGCTGCTTTTATGTTCAAATCAAATGATATTCTTCGCAAGCAGACAGCTCTCAAGGTGCAAATCATTCTTTATTTCTTGATGTTTCTTTTTTGTTTTCCATCAATAACAGTTTCATCAAATATATTTTCAGGGAGAAAGGAAGATAGCAGTTCTAGCAACCATTTCTGTTTTGTTTACACTCCATGTGGCTGGTGTTTACTGGTGGTGCCGCCAGGATGACGTCCTGTATCCATTGGTGATGCTCCCTCCTGAAAGCACACCACCTTTCTGGCATGCAGTTTTCATAATAGTTGTCAATGGTGAGTTCTTTTCATCAAAAGTTATATATTTTATAACTTTTGATAACAAAACACTCAAGAATTTTTATTGGTTTTCAGATACTTTAGCTAGACAAGCAGCAATGGTGGTCAAATGTTTTCTGTTAATGTATTACAAGAACAGCAGAGGAAGAAATCGCCGAAAACAGGTCAGATACAATGCATAAATAAAGCTGAAAACAATATCTGTGTTGTTTGTTTCTGATTCTGAGTGGAGGTTTTGTGAGTGATAGGGTCAAATGTTGACTGTGGTTGAGTACTTGTTGCTTTTATATCGCGCATTGCTTCCTGCTCCAGTGTGGTATCGTTTCTTTTTGAACAAAGAATATGGAAGCCTATTTTCATCACTAATGACTGGATTATATCTCACATTCAAACTAACTTCCATTGTTGAAAAGGTTCATTCTTTCTATCCCACATTGAATGTTGTATGTATGGATTGTGACTTTTATAATTGTTGCACAGGTCCAATCATTAATTTCGTCTGTAAAGGCTTTATATCGCAAAGAGATTCACTATGGACCTTATGCAACATCTGAACAGGCAATCCTCTTTATTTTATTTTATTAATAATTAGTGAAGTTGAGAGATCCTAATAAAATTTATGATGATATGGATATGTCAGGTAAATGAAGCTGGTGAGGTTTGTGTTATTTGCCAAGAAAAAATGCATGTTCCAGTTGTGCTTCGATGTAAACATGTCTTCTGTGAAGAATGCGTATCAGAATGGTGACAATACCTCTCTTTTATGCTTTTATTTATACATGACAATTGACAAAAGAAAAGAGGTTTTATATGTTATATAATTTTGATGTATGAAAAAATGTAATGTAACAATAACAATAACAATAACAATTAACAAACAGGTTTGAAAGGGAAAGGACGTGTCCTTTGTGCAGAGCGTTGGTGAGACCTGCGGAGTTGAGATCGTTTAGTGATGGTTCCACGAGTTTATATTTTCAGTTGTTTTGACAAAGTGTTTAAGTAATGCATTGCATTTAGTAGTGGTGTGTAAAAGGTTGGTTTCACTAAAGTTTTTATATTGAAGTTAGTGAGTGTATAGTAAATAGTAATATTGCTTATTCCTTTCCCTCCTTTACATTTTATATTTTACAGATTTTTCCTCATTTAAATAATGATTTTCCTATTAACTCCTTACATTTTACATTTTACAGATTTTTCCTCATTTATGTTATTCTTCATTTTCTCCAAATATGAAGTCTTTTACATGGAAAATATATATATATATATATATATATATATATATATATATATATATATATATATATATATATATATATATATATATATATATATATATATATATATATATATATATATATATAAACAAGCTTTTAAATCATTCAACTATTTACATTTTACAAGTGCTTCTTTTGCCTTAATATATAATGTTGTGGAAATGAGCTTAAGTAAATACAACATTTGGGAATGTATGTAAAAATGTAATCTGTTTTGTTTATTTTTTTAAATATAGTAGTTTAATTTAAGATAAACTAAGGGTATATCCTCACAATGGATTTGAATAAAATTATATGGTTAAAATGTTGATAGATATATGTTATTGGATATAACTCACTTGTTAGAATACGTAATTTCCAGTAGTATATTGTCTTAGGATCGTTTTTTGTATAGTTTTCACACTAAATGAGATGTTATGGATGCAACATTGTTATAAAATTTTAGTTGAGTTGAGTCGTTTGAGTAATAAAGCTCGTAAGCATTGTAAAACTTTTGATATGTTACATGTTTACTAATTTTCTTGATCTATACACATATATAGTCAAGCTTTCCACTCATGAGAGCCTAGTGGTTGAAGCGTGAAATTTCATACATGATGTCCACGATTTAAACCCTAACACACCCAAAACATTACTAGTTTTACGCGATTGACCTCCTATATGGTCCAAAGTGTTTGCAAATTGTAAAGATTTTCACTTGCTCAATTATTCCTAAAAAATTCATACACATCCGAAAACATTTCTCTTCAAATTTAAGTAAATAAATGTTATCACTTGCTCACTTGTTTGTAACAATTGCCTAAACAGACACTCTTAACATCTATCCATCATTTCACATCGTATACACCGTTTGACTTGCAAATCAATATATACCCCTACATAGATATAATTTTCTTTGTTTACATAGATATAAATTTCTTTGCAAGTTTAGGTGGTTGGTGGACATTATAGTGAAATTCGGTCAAAGGGACAAAAACTTGATTGCTACCCATAAAAGGTGATGCTTGATTTGCATAAACCCCGTGGCATGGAGTTGGCTATGAAAGATCGCATGAAAAGTAGCAGTGTTAGGGCTTCGTTGTCTAATATACTTCCAAATTGTTTTCTGTTGATGTTGTTTTTTAGTAAATATATTTCTTTCTTTGAGTTCTTAATTGTAAATTGTGTAATACATAAACTTACTTAGAGATCATTTGTATCTACACAAGAGAAAAAGAAATAGATTTTATGTATACGTAACTTACTCCAGACATACATCATTTATCTATTAAAAAATTTATCCATATAAAACTTAATAAAAAAATCCTAATTCAAATTTGCACGACGACGACTCCCCTCTTGGAATTCAGTTTCCTTGGTTGTAAAGGAATTGTTCTGAGGAGACGAAGGAAACGGGGGTGCAGAAAGTGTCCTGGAAACTCTAGGATTAACTTCAGCAACCTCTTCAATTCCTTCATCCAAATACACCACCTCTTGCATACTTAGTTTATGATATTCAATTACTTCCCTCAAGCAGCTATTCTCGCGAACATATACCGAGTTCTCATTAGCCAAACGTGCCTTCTCAGCTAAAAGTGTTTCAAGTTGGAGTCGTATCTGATCATATATAGTAAGTTGTTATTCAAATTTAAAGTTGTAGATCATAAAAACATTTATGTATTTTGTACAAACAAAAAAATCCAAAATGATTTATAGTCCTATTTTTTTTAGGTGACAAACGGGGTTATAGGAAAAAAAAAGGGGGGGAAGTTAAATATTTATAGTAAATATGTACCATGTCATCATCGGCAGGGTGGTCTCCTTTTTCACGAGCCTCTCGAAGAATTTTATTTTCTTCTTCTAGCTGAGAACTTCTTTGTTTTGCAAAAGCTAAATCCGCTTTCACAGTTTTAATCTCTCGAAAAAGAAGTTTCGCTTTTGCAGCTGTTGCAATCGCCACCTGGCATATAAAACCAATTATTGTTTGATGCTTCATTTGTTACATGGGGCTCGAGTGGACTTTCTAGATCTATTTTATTTTCTATAATCATTGTTAGGAGGACAATCATGTCTTTTGAACATCTAGAGATCCAGACTCTTCTTTAAGTGGGATACAACATGCCAAAAAAAAAAAAAAAAAAAAAAAAAAAAAACCCATGTTGTAGTTGTACGTCTGGACTGAGACCGAAAATGATGTAAATGGAACAAAAATTATAATTTATTGTCACACCCAAAAGAAAAGACATGAATACCCTTCTCATTCTCATTATCCTAAATAACCTAGAAAATTTGTCCAGTCCAGTCCTATCCAAAAGAGTCCCATGTAACAAATACGGAAAATCTTGTAAGAATAACATGCATGTGATGATGCAATAATAATGTGAGAAGTCCAAGCTTATAAATTTGCTATGGTTTCAAATACTTGAACCATAGTAGATATGCAATTAATTACACATTTGCCACTTTACGTCGCGAGATGCCTTCAGTTGATCCTCATGATTGGTCGGTGTTTCAGGCTCTTGCTCCTGCGGCTGTGATTGTGACTGTTTTTCGGTGTCAAGTTCTTTACGATCAGTTGCTTCAGATTTGATCTTGTTCTGCAACTTACTAGCATCTTGAATATCATGACTTTTTTTGTCCACATTAATGGTGAGTGTACCCCCTTGCACTTTTTGATCACTTAACTCCTGGTTACAAATTTAACAACGAATCATCCCTTTTATTTTTTTTATTGGACTCCAACATTTTGTTAACTACATAATACATCACCTCTACATTATGCCTTCGCTAAATTTAGGAAAGATGAGTAATGTTGATTAATACATTATTGTTGTTGAAGAAATTATTAAAATAATATGGAAACAATTGAAAATGCATGAAAATGAAAACGAAATAAGAATTCTCAGAATAATTTTCATTGTAGGGATATATATGAAGAGTAAAGCACAAATAGAATGGAAAACCTTGGATCTGCGTTGAAGAGACGTGTTAAACGCCGAATTGGAGAGAGAAGAGTCACGGTGAGCATCAGATGTTCGTATCTGAGAGGCAAGAGGCGATGATGGAGCGGAGGTGGTGGTTTTATCGTCAGGAGGACGATAGAGTTCTTCCTTGAACGTCGAAGACCTAGAAATCCCATGCCTTCTACGGTACGCCATGCATATATATGGCTGATCAAGCAACCGATCGACAAGAAAACAAATTTGAAGCAGGCTGGTGATCAGAATCAACCGGAATGAACACCGCCGGGCGCCATTAACGCCACCGCAAGCCTACAATTACACAACCAGCGGATATGCTTCTTTTGAGGAATCAATGCCGTACGTCTTTTTAACAAACTCTCCGAATCTCAAGTTAACCGTTGTTTCGCTATATATATATATATATCTATGAGTAAAAATATTTTTTTTTGTGCCGCTAACTTTTGGTCCAAGTTTAAAAAATCAATGCACTTTTTGTCCAAAGTTTTAAAACATGGTTTTTATGGATTTAAAACCCACCACAGTTTTAAAATCCATTTCTCATACATACTTGTAGAATAACCATTATACGGTTTATACCCTCTATTTTATTTTATGTTATTTTATTTATTTATTTTGTGTGTCTTATTTTGTTACTGAATTAGGTGTGAGACCAGACCTATATATTACATGAGTTGATTAAAAAAAATATATCAAAATGTAAACATTAAGTATTTTTTAAAATTAAATTCTAAAATAAGGAAGGAAAAAACATATTTATTACAATTTAAGATCATATTTATTACATTTACTACTTACTTATATAGCTATATGTATTATGTGGTTTCTTAATTTTAACATTAAAAAAAACTAGACATTGACATGTGGATATTATTTATTTCAAAAATACTACCAAATAACAAGTGTCAAAACTTATGAAAGATTGAAATGTGCCAAAATAGATCTTCATTAATTAGGGTAGACTTGATGGGTCAATTATGTTATTTACATGAAAAGGAGAATGGCGCACTAAATTGTTGCAGACCCCATCCATCGGCCAATACACTAATAACCGATATCAGCTCTCATTTCCTCCCAAACGAGTAAAACACAAGGGGCAATCAATTGACTATTTCACTCTGACTCACTAGCAACTCCAAGAGTGTCCCCTCATCATCTTACGATGAAAAGCAAGTTTATTTTGTGGTAAAAAAGAATGACTAAACCCTCCTCCACCATCGATAAACTCTCCCTATTTTGCCATAGGTAGCACCAACGCCACCCACGAGCTCCGCCTCTTCCTCCATTATGGTTATCACATTCGCATAATTGGGCCATTTTGGGTTGAAGCAAACGCTTTAAATTGTTTGCAATAATATATGTTTGCACAAGAATCACTAATTTACTTTGATGGATTTTTGAACAATTGTGCGGGAAATGGAAAATCAAAGAAACTGGTGACAACTATGTGTTAAACGAATAAATGGTTGTTGAACTTGAAACACCATCTTTTCATTTTATATTTTAAAATCATTTAAAATGCTTTTGCAAAAATTTGGTCACAATGGGCGTGTTTGGCATGAAGCTTTTGGAAGCGTTTGGGAGCTTCTAGCTTTTAGCTTTTGAGAAAACGCTCTAGTTTAAACAAAAAGCTTCGTTTGGCAGTACGAGCGTTTACCTTTTAGTTTTAACAAAACGCTCCGATTCTAAAAGCTACTTCATGTAGCGTTTAACAAAACGCTCCTGAGCTTTTGAAATCAGTTTCCATAATTACCCTTAAAAATATATTTATATATTTATTTATTTTTAATCAATTGTCCGTTTATGTAATTTTATATATTTCAAAAGTTTCCAGCTACTTTTGCCAAACATTCATATAACAAATAAAAGTTATAACTTCCCGCTACCAGCTAACCGCTACCTGCTTTCAGCTAACAGCTATTTTTTCCAAACACGCCCAATATCTCACAAGTTCTCAAAATCAGTTTAGTTTTTAAGAAGTTTTATCAATTCAAATATCATTATATAAGATAAGATAAGATACCATTATATAATAACTGTAACATTCCAAAATTTTAGACAAGATTTTATTTTTAATTAATTCCAAAACATTCAAAGATCATATAAAAAAACAACTGAAAGTGAATCATAGTAAAATAATATCATAGTACAAATCCCAAAATCACATAAGGTGGAAAAACATGGACGGATGCGGTGCGATCAATCTGATCCCTTCCCTTTTGAGCTGGAAGTAACTGAAACATAAATTGAAAATCGTAAGTACAAAGCTTAGTGAGCTCCCCCAAAATACCCCATGCCATACATACATACAGTTAAAACATAATTGGGTCTATTTCACCCCCTTCGGTCTCTTTCAACCAGTACCGGTCTCTTTCAATCAGTATCGATCTCTTTCAACCGGTATTGGGTGTATTTCAACCTCTCAGGTCTCTTTCAACCGGTACTAGATGTATTTAACCCCCTTCAGTGTCTTTCAATCGGTATTGGGTGTATTTCAACCCCTTCAGTATCTTTCAACCGGTATCGGGTCTATTTCTACATCAAGCATATAATCATAACAGTAAGAGTCACAGAGACAAAAACAGATATTCAAGCAATACAAGAAATTGTCACGAAGACAACTATTATCCTACCAATATAATCTAGTGGGTCGGAATTGGTGCCTTCGACCCACGAGTATAGTGAAAGAAACTCACATCTTAGTCTGAAATGATCGTTGAACAGATCACAGCTCCGAATATCAACTCTACCGGTCGCTTATCCAACAAATAGTGACCAATTCTCAAATACAACTCAAAAACACCCATAATCCCCCTAAGTCAAACTTGGTCAAAGTCAACAATTAAAGTCAAAGTCAATAGACGGACAACCACGTCGTTGTCATCCTTGACCACGTCGTGGTGTCGATACGACAAAACAGTCATGGCTAGCCTAGCCACCATGTCATGGTGACCTTTACCACGTCGTGGTTATAACAACTTAACGAATTAAGTTGTTTTTTTTTCAATTCCAAGGATTCTCCAACTCAGATCTGGACCATTTTAGGGTCTAGATGGAGAAAGTTTCCAACTTTATCCCTTAGGACCCTCTAAAGTGAATAGATCTCAACTTTATGGTCCAAAAGACCACACGACTTAAGAAATAAGCACTTAATCTATAAGGCCACTTGTCTAACAACTCCAGAAGAGTTTTTGACACCATTTTCATTATAAAATTTTGTTCTTTTCATATATGCATGTCCAATGCATGTCTTGAACTCTTATTAGGTCAAAAATAGGGCAAAAAGAGCCAAGATCCATGTATGGTCTGAAAGCTCAATCCTAGTCTAGATCCAAAGCACCAAATACTCCCAAAGGTATAGACATCCATAAAGTCACAAGATTTATGAGACCAAACCACTCAAGACAACAAGGCATAGAAAAGGGGTGGACAAAATCTAGAGATCTAACAATTTATGCATCAAGATGAAAACTTTATACCTCATGGAGTTGCTTGAGGAATACACACTTCTGGATCTACGTTGCTTCGGAATCCCAAGATGATTTACCACCACCTTCTTTCTTTACAAGCGCCAAAAACACACACACACTTTAGGCTAAAAACTCATACAAGAGGTCTAGGGTTTACAAGGGACGAGTATGAGGGGTAGAGGCTGATGGGAGGGATGCTACAAGGGGATAAGGTCGTTTAAATGAGGCTCAAATCCTAAACTTTAGGGTTTTCTCCAACAGCGTCCACCACATCATGGCACCTATCGCCACATCGTGGTGATTCATAAAATCCTTGCGGCCCATAAGCAATTGCCACGTCGTGGTGAGGCTCCACCACGACGTGGTGTTGCCAAAATCCAATATATATATATATATATATATATGTATATATATATACATACATACATACATACACACACACACACTTTAAATTAGAGTACTTCCAAGAATCCGGATGTTACAATTCTCCCCCACTTGAATTAGAGTTCGTCCTAGAAGTATGCTGATGCAAATAACTTCGGGTGATGCTCCCCCATCTATTCCTTAGACTCTCATGTCCACTCAAAACCCTTTCGGTACTACCACTGCACCTTCACCAATCCCACAACGTTTTTCCTCAAGGTTTTTGTCTTCCGGTCAAGGATCGCTACCGGTCTCTCAATGTAATTCAGGCAGTCATCCACCTGAATATCCTTCAATGGAACCATTGCGGAATCCTGAACCAAAAACTTCCGCAACCGAGAGACATGAAAAGTGATCTAAATATGACTAAGCTCCTCCGAAAGATCCAAACGATATGCCACCCTTCCCACTCGGGCTAAAACCCTGAAAGGACCAATATATCTGGGGCCTAGCTTGCCCCACTTCCTGAATCGGATGACAACTGTCCAAGGTGACACCTTTAGGAGTACTATATCCCCGACTTGGAACTCCGAGTCTGACCGACATCTATCTGCGTAGCTCTTTTACCGACCATGTGCTGTCTAAAGTCTACCACAAACCTGCTGAATCATCTCGGTCGTCCGGAGTACTACCTCCGTACTCCCCATAACCTCCTGACCGACCTCACACCAACATATCAGGGTTATACACTTCCACACATAAAGCATTTTAAAAGGAGGTCGATCAATGCGGGTGTGATAACTGTTTTTATTTAAAAATTTTGCTAATGGAAGATACGTATCCCAACTCCCGCCAAAATCCAGAACACATGCTCACAACATGTCATCCAATTTCTGGATAGTTAGCTCACTCTGACCATTCGTTTGTAGGTGGAAAGTCATGTTGAAGTGCGGACGAGTACCATACTCCTTGTGGAATCTCTTCCAGAACGTGGAAGTGAATTGAAATTCCCTATCAGAGACTAAAGAAACCAGAACCCCATGTCGTGCTACAACCTATTGAATGTTAATGTCTGCCAACTTTTCGGCAAAGATACTCTCCTAAATCGGGACAAAATGCGCGCTCTTGGTAAATCAATCCACAATGACCCATATCGAATCCACTCCGCGCGTCGTCCAAGGCAATTTGGTGATAAATTCCATCGTAATCTCTTCCTATTTCCAAACGGGAATACCCAACAACTTCATTTTTTCGTGGGGTCATTGATGCTCGGCCTTGATTGTCCTGCAAGTCAAGCACCTCTCCACATACCAGGCCACATCCCGCTTCATGCATGACCACCAATAATCAAGCCGAAGGTCTCTGTATATTTTTGTCTCTCCAGGATGAATAGAGAACCTCGACTTGTGTGCATCCTCCATCAGAACTTGTCGTGCACTACCGCAGTATGGAACCCACACCCTCCAATGAAGGGTCAATAACCCCCGACTATCATAATTGAAGGAAGCCACCTGACCCACTATGTGCTAAATCATATGGTGTTTTTCCTTCAAATTCTTAACATGAACCTCTTAGATTTGCTCTAATAGTGGGGTAATCATAGTCATACTCAAACATACATCCCTGATCGGGGTGGAAACCGCCTTGTGGCTGAGAGCATCGGCCACCACGTTGGCCTTCCTGGGTGATAAAAGATCTCACAATCATAATCGTTCACCTCGTCCAACCATCTACGCTACCTCATGTTCATATTTTCCTAATCCATCAGATACCTCAGGATCTTGTGGTCCGTGTAAATAGTATAACGAACCGCATTGTAACGTCCCAAAATATGATCCAAAAACTTCATTTTAATTTAAATAAAACAATATTCCAAAAACATTACCCATACATCTCAAATGAAAATAAGTATCTCAATATCATAACAATCAAAGTGATTTCTCAAAAGTGGAATCCATGTGGGGTGTGCGATGCGGTCATCCCGAGCTCTTCCCATTGGAACCGGAAGTACCTGAAACATAAACTAAAACCGTAAGCACAAATCTTAGTGAGTTTACCAAACTACCTCATACTAAACATAATAAATCACATATTGGGCCCCTGCCCTACATCGGGCCTCGCCCGACATCGAGCCCCGCTCGGTTTACAAATTTGTTTTTCTCAGGCCTCGCCTGTCACTAGGCGTCACCCAATATACACATACAATATATATCTCACATAATAATGCTAACACATATAATGATTATAAACACTAGCATATGTTCCAGTTAGGGTTGTTCACTATTTGGATAAAACCGAATTGTCCAATTGGACAATTTGGATTGGACTATTTGGTTCGGAGATTCGGATTTTTGGATTGGTTTTCAACAAAACCGAATTATTATTTTGGATTTCGGATTGGTTTTGGTTTATAAAATAAGAACCGAATAGTCTAACAAAACAGAATAAACATTTATTATTTATTTATTTATAATATATATCTACAGTTATCTATTAATTTTGTAATTTATTTTTTCAAATAGGTTCAAAACATTTCACCCGATAAAAAAACATCAATATGTATTATCTTTCAAAAGTTTTCTATCTATAAAATATTTAACTATAATATATCTGCTTAGTAATTGTTTATAAATTTCAAATCACAACTAAATAACTTTTTTCGCTTCTTGTGTAAAATTGGGTAATATTATAATTATATGTTGGTTTAAAATGTTTCGATTTTGAAAACCGAATTATAAAATCGATCCAACCGAATTGTAATTGGATCGGATCAGATCGGATTTGAATTTAGTTTGGACTATTCGGATCCATGTTTTGAAAACCGAAATCAATTTGGATTCACTTGATTGGATCGGATCAAACCGATCCATCCAAACGAACACCCCTAATTCCAGTCCTCAAGCCTCGCCCAGCATCGAGCCCCGCCCAGTATACTGATGGGTTTTAGTCAAAAGAACAATCCTATGTGCTCATATAAAAACCCTAAAGTTTGGATCTAGGATTTTCTCCATACTAAAACGTTTTAGTACCTTGTCCAAGTAAGTGTTCTGATTAAGTCCCATTAGCCTTTTACTCTTATTTCCCACTATCCTTATTCCCAGAATATAGGCAGCCTCTCCGAGGTCCTTCATGGCAAAACACTTCCCAACCCAGGACTTGACTTCTTGCAACGCCGGGAAGTCATTTCCTATGAGTAGTATGTCATCGAAATACAACACGAGGAAGCTAACTATACTCTCACTGGCTTTGACATATACACATGATTCATCCTCGCTTCGCAGAAAACTAAACTCTTTGACTTTCTCATCGAAACAAGGATTCCATCGGCGAGATGCTTGTTTCAATCCATAAATGGACTTCTCAAGCTTACACAACCTATTGGGGTGCTTTGCATCGACAAAACCCTTTGGCTAACTCATGTAAACATCCTCAGCCAACTTTCCGTTAAGGAAAGCAGTTTTGACATCCATCTGCCATATCTCATAGTCATGAAATGCAGCAATGGCTAGCATCACCCTAATAGACTTTATCTTCGCAACCGGTGAGAAGGTCTCATTATAGTCAACTCCGGGAGTTTTAGTAAAGCTATTCGCAACTAATCGCGCCTTATAGGTGTGTACCTTCCCATCCATGTCAGTCTTCTTCTTGAAGATCCACTTGCACCCGACCGTCTTATGACCTGACACATTGTCAACCAAATTCCAAACTTGGTTGTCATACATGGACTGATTCTCGCTATCCATAGCCTCTTTCCATTTTGCAGACTACTGGCCTGCCATGGCTTCCTTGTAGCTATTAGGTTCATCCAAATTTATTAGTGTACTGCCACTAATAAATGTATCACCTTCACTTGTTATATGAAAACCATACAACACAGGTGAAACACTAACTCTACTGGAACGTCTAAGAGGTAAGGATTCTTCAATCGGTTCAACCGTAGTTTCCTCCTCGGGTTGAGCGCCAGTGTTAGAGGTTCCTTCATCACTCGACTCTTGAAGCTCTTCAAGATCGATTTTCCTCCCATTGTCCCCTTGGCTTATGAGTTCTCGCTCTCGGAAAACCCCTCTCCTCGCAACAAAGACAACATTGTCACTCGGTCTATAGAAAAGATATCCAAAGAAATTTTGTAGATAGTCGATGAAAATACACCGCTCACTTCGAGGCTTGAGCTTGTTGTGAGTCTCTCGTCTTACGAAAGCCTCGCAACCCCAAACCTTGATATGTGCCAACGAGGGAGCTTTCCCTGTCCATATCTCGTGAGATGTTTTGGCAACCTTCTTTGTAGGGACTAAGTTAAGGATATGGGTGGCAGTTTCTAAGGGATACCCCCAGAATGAGATAGGTAGCGAAGCACGACTCATCATGGAACGAACCATGTCTAGCAAGGTTTGATTACGCTTCTCATCCACACTATTCAACTATAGTGTCCTAGGTGGCATCAATTGTGAAACGATTCCGCATTCCTTGAGGTAGTCATGGAATTCAAGACTTAGGTACTCTCCACCTCGATCGGATCGAAGCATCTTGATTTTCCTTCCCAACTGATTCTCCACTTCTTGTTTAAACTCTTTGAACTTTTCAAAGGTTTATGACTTGTGCTTGATTAAGTAGATATACCCATATCTGCTATAATCATCGGTGAAAGTCACATAGAAGCGACTCGCATCCCTTGTGGTAGATGTAAAGGGCCCACACACATCGATGTGTATGAGTTCCAATAAACCCTCACCCCTTTCGCAGGTACCAGTGAAGGGTGACTTAGTCATCTTTCCAAGCAAACAAGACTCGCACACGTCATCGTCCCTAAAGTCGAATGACTCCAACACTCCATCCTTTTGGAGTTGAGTTATGCGTTTCTTGTTGACATGTCCAAGATGACAATGCCACAAGTATGCTTTGTCTAAAATATTGGAAGATTCGATATGTAACACATCATTTCCTAAGTTATCTACAACAATCACATGCAATGCTTCAAAATAGAAATCACCATTAAGATAAGCATTAATAGAACCCTTTTCATTATCTTATCTAAATCCTTGTCTATACAAATCATGAAAAGAAATGATGTTTCTTGCTATTTCTGGAGAATAGCAACAATTATTCAAATCTAGTCCTAATCCATTACTAAGCACTAAAGAGTAAACTACAATCTTGGTGACAGGCGACGATCTTCTATTCCCCATGATCAAGTTTATCTTCCCATGCTCCACATCATGTATCAAGTACCCAAGAAATAGCATGTGATGAATCATTAGATTGAATAGTATAAATACCTGCAAAGGACGACTTGATCTTCCCATCCTTGAAGTCTTGCAGATATTTCGGGTAGCTTCGTTTCCAATGCCCTATGTCGTGGTAGTGATAGCACTCTGCATCCTTTGGGTTGGAGGTGGGTCCAGCAGAACCAACCTTGGTTCCAATAGAAGAGGTGCCATCACAGGACTTTCCCTTATGGTGGCTCTTTGAGGGAGTCTTCCTCTTCTTACCCTTTCCTTGCCCAATAGTCAAGACTGGGGCAGCAGTAGGAGTAGGAGTTTGTGCAACAGACTTGTCCTTGAGGTTACGCTCAGCAGTCCTCAACAGACCTTGCAGCTTGCTCAATGTGACCTCCTTTTTGTTCATGTGGTAGGTCATGCGAAACTGGTTGAAGCAGGGTGGCGGCGAATAAAGAATGATGTTAATCGCCATCTCTTCGTCGAAGTTAACGTTTAACTTCAGCAGGCGGTCAACATACCTCTACATCATTTGTAGATGAGCATTGACAAACTCTCCGTCTCTCATCTTGGTCGTGATCATCGAAGCGATGATCTCGTACCTCTCCTGCCTCGCACTTTGGTGATACCTTTCAACCAAGTCCTGATGCATTTCGTAGCGATTGAAGTCCTCGTATGACTTTCGGAGTTCAACAGTCATTATTGCTAGCATGATGCAATGGACTTTCGTGGCATCACGCTCATAGGCCTCGAAGGCAGCGATTTCTTCGGGAGTGGCAGTGTTCATGTCCACCTCTTTCAGTTCCTTGTCGAGGACATACTCCTTGTCCTCGTAGCGGGTGACCATTCTTATGTTAAGGATCCAATCATTAAAATTGTTTTCGTTGAAAATCACCCTCCCACACAAATTCATGAGTGAGAATGAGCCGGAGGTGTTTGAGCTGGAAGCGTTATTGTTCAAGTTCGACATCTGAAAAAGAAAAGAGACAAAGTTTGATTAGATAAGAATCCCTAATTAAACACCCAAATGAAAAATTAGGGCTAGGATCCAACCACATTATTTTCAATTTAGAAGAGGGATGTTGTAATCTAAACAACAAATAATTTTAAGGTAAGTGAATGACGATTCACTAATCTCCACCATGAAAACAAATTAAAATTAAGTTTTAAATGTATTGAAAACTCCTAGATCTTTCGAGATTCATTGAACTTTTCAATGGGATGTTTAAATCTCGATATGCCCCTCAAGCTTGTGAGTGGGATGTCGAGGATCACAAACAGGGTGTGAATAACTGTAACACCGTAAATTTCAAAACAATTTTTCATTTTAAAATAATCGTTTAATTCTTAAAACACTTGGATTAAAATCTCATTCATAATCGAATTACAAAACATAACTCCAATTTTACTTGCATAATAAACCAGGATCCTCAAAACATGACTTTTTCTCTGGTGTGTACAATCGAGCCGGTGTTGTCCCGTGATCCTGAGAGAAACCTGAAACACATAACACAAAACACTGTAAGCACGAAGCTTAGTGAGTTCCCCAAAATACCACACATAACACATATTAGCCACTCGAGGCTATAACTATGTGGGTCCGTAGACCCTACTCTGTGAACCCTCTGGTTCTAACTCTGGGAACCTTCCGGTTCCAACTCTATAAACATGCACAACATAAATCACATAGAAATAATGCAGTACAATACATAACATACATATAGCATACAAATACTCTGTCACATAACTCTGGTTACCTACTCAAGGTAAAGTATAGTGAGAAGACTCACCTCGCGTATCTCGATAACTCGTAAAGCTCGGAAATCACTTGCGCTCGATCCCCCGAGCTATAATCCTCCTATAACACAATATATCTCTGATTAACACTTTCATAACTAAGGTCGACTACCCCTGTCAAGTCAACACTAGTCAACTTTGGTCAACGGTCAACTTGACCGGACTCGGCAAGTGCAGTAGAGTGACTCGGCGAGTCTATACGTGTTCACTGACTCCCTAGGATCCTCCCTTGACACGTCGAGTACTTCCCTGACTCGACGAGTTCCACCTGGCATGAATCGTAGGGCCACCACGACTCAACTCGCCGAGTCTCAAGAACAACTCGGCGAGTTCCAGCTTGACTCAGTCCACCTATCAACCCTCTCTGACTCTCCCTGACTCACTGAGTCAACCCTTAACTCGGTAAGACCACTCGCTGAGTGGTTATGGATAATCTTCATGCTACTCGCCGAGTCTGTTCTTCGGACTCGGCGAGTCTAAGCCATGCATGAACTCAAACTCACTTCTGAGGTCAGATCCGTTCCAGTAACTCATAGAACCAGTCCTTCCAAGAACATTTATCACGTAAAGTTACAATCTAGGTGCTCATGCAAAGGTCCAAAGGCCTTATTTGATGATATGGTCTCTAGAATGCTATTCTAAGCTCATGGCCTCCATTAACACTCATAAAGCTTGAGGGAAAAGAGTCTCTGGACTTCTTTGGGTCCAGATCCAAAGCATCAACACAAAAAGTGGCCAATTACTCCATGAATCATTCCACAAAGAAGCCCTAGCTCTAAGATTTACACCAAGGGCTGAGAAAGGAATGAATGGTTACCTCAAATGAAGTCTCTGGACTCAGGAATCACTGTATTAGCACCTCCTTTGGTCTCCTCTTGCCTTGATCCTCTTTTATATGCAAAATCACCGACAAATAATCAAGGATCTTCCTCTTTTCTCTCACAAAACGCTCCAGGACTCTTTTAGGGTTCTCTCTGGGGTTGGTGGCCGCAAATGACGGCCATAAGCCCCTTTAAATAGGTCTCATACCCTAAAATTTAGGGTTTCATTAAACAGCGTGGACTCGTCGAGTCCGAACGCGAACCCTTTCCCAAACCGCTATCATACTCGGCGAGTTTGAGCTCCAACTCGCCGAGTCTCCTCACAAAACACCAAAATTAAGAAGAAGAAATAATACCTAGGAATTCGGGCTGTTACAATTCTCCCCTACTAGAACTAGACTTCGCCCTCGAAGTCTCGCTCTGCAAATAACTCCGGATGCTGCTCACGCATCTCAAGCTCCGGCTCCCAAGTCATCTCGAACCCCTTACGATGCCGCCACTGAACCAAAACCAAGGGTATCTCCTTGTTTCTCAGAACCTTGATTTTCCGATCTCTGATTGCCACTGGTCTCTCAGCATAATTCAAGCTTGCATCCACCTAAATATCCTCTAATGGAACCACTGCCGACTCATCGGCTATACGTTTCCTCAGTTGCGACACATGAAAAGTGTCGTGAATCTGCCCCAACTCTGCTGGCAAATCCAAACGATAGGCTACCCAGCCTACCCTCGCGATCACTCGGAATGGACCAATATATCGGGGCCCCAACTTGCCCCTCTTCCTGAATCGAATCACTCCTTTCCCAGGAGAGTCCTTCAAGAGTACAAAGTCACCGACCAAAAATTCGTGCTCGGACCGGCGCCTGTCCGCATAACTCTTCTGGCGACTCTGAGCGGTCAACAACCTTTGCCTGACCTGCTGTATCTGCTATGACGTCTGAAGCATGATCTCTGTACTTCCCATCGCACGTTGCTCTACCTCTCCCACGCAAATGGGGTCCGATACCCCCTTCCTTACAACAGCTCAAAGGGTGGCATACTGATGCACTAATGATGGCTGTTGTTGTAGGAAAACTCTGCCAAGGGCAAATACGGGCCACAATTTCCCCTCGAAATCTAATACACATGCCCGAAACATATCCTTGAGCATCTGAATCATTTGCTCGCTCTGAAGTGTCCGTAGACATCACCATGGTAAACTCTAGCTCATTTCTCATATTCATCTTCGATACCGAGTACTAGGTCAGCCTTTGGCCCCACAACTGAACCCCCAAAGGTCACACATAACATGATCCAAAACATCTCACTAACTTCCTCCCTGTGACCACTATCATGGCCCAGTGACACGCAAGTCACGAAATCCCCTTTTCCTCTTAAAAAAATACAATCCGATCAAAGATCGACTCAGCTCTAACCTCTGGCGTCTCCTGCGCATATTCTCCCGCGCGCCTCGCTGATCCTCCCGACAGAGACGGAGACCCTGGTCTTGCCCCGGTTTAACCACTAGGATCCAAAAACTCAACACTAGGGCTACTCAAGCCTAAAACTCTTCTGCATCATGTACTTATCAGAGAACACTCTATCATCACACTCTCTTGCCGTCTAGTGGGTACTATGGCTTCCCGCAACATTACGACAGCCTCTGACTAGTGAGTACTACGGCTCCCCGTAGTATCACAACGCCAACTAACTAGTGAGTACTACGGCTCCCCATAGCATCACAACACCCTCTCTCTCTGGCTTGTGAGTACTACGGCTCCCCGTAGCATCACAACACCCTCTGACTGGTGAATACTACGGCTCCCGGTAGCATCACGACTCTCTCTCTCTCTCTGACTTGTGAGTACTACGGCTCCCCGTAGCATCACAACACTACCTGACTGGTGAATACTACGGCTCCCCGTAGCTTCACCCTATACTCTCATTCTCATTACAACGCCACACTATGTTCACTAACTCATGCACCGAAGACTATCATAGATAGTTACACACCCACTTGCCCCAATATGCATTACAGACTCTGGCGGCAACCGCCATAACACAGAACCTACCTCTGCGGAGATCCACTTCCTTAAATAATCCCTCTTGATGACAATACACGAAGGACTCCCACTGGAACCATGGATACATGATACATCACTAACCATCTTAAACCCAAGACTCTAAATAACTCTGAAATCGGGACGCTATACGCGGAAACCACGGAACACCCTAACAGAGCATCACAATGTCTTGCCTCTACCACTGATTCCCTTACTCCTAGCACCATACACATACAACAATACATTTCCTCTGAACCCCATAATAATTTCCTATTTCACTCAATGCGCAACTTCAGTGCATCCAAATACTCAATTGGAATACAAGGAAGGCGCTAACTCTTCAGAACACACTGATGATCCTCCGAAACCCTTTCCACTACTGCTCAAAATCCAAGCAAGAATACACATCCCAGCCCGGGAGTTGGCTACTCGACAATCTTTTACCCATATTTCAACCCAAAAGTTCTCAACTGCCCATACCATCATTACGAGTCTTCCACTTGAGACGACTCTGACCACCACCAGATTCCTGACCATTGACCACCCACTGTGGAGACACCCATCCTTTGCTCAGACATATACCACATGCATTATCTCACCCTGCACCTTTCCTTGATCACTAATAACCCTGATCTCATGAATTCAAGCCGCAGGTTTCTGTATCCAACCCCTAACCGCTCTTGCACAAATCTCTGGTTCTCTCAATAAACCACCCAGTTCTCCCCCACTTAGGGTTCGAACCATCACTATTTGACACATCAAGAACCTCACAACCATTTTCACCAGCAATAACGCACCTGCCCCTGGAAAGTGCTACGCAACGCCCGATAATCCCCTTTAAGGAAATCAATCGATCTCATAACTCTGAACCTCAGATGAAATCCTCAAGAACTTCTCGTCACGACTGCCTCTAGTCGTTCCAAGTTTCGTACCAATCCAATATCAAACAACTCAATTGTCCAATAACATCACTGACTCATAGACTGGACCACGAAATCATCATACTCCCCCACCTCGACTCATCAACCGACGTTCCAACACATGGATCATCGCAAGAACAGGGACCCACTCCCATATTTAATACCCAACATAGATAGAAAAACCACTGCACTGATTAACTCGACTGGACTCCCCACTGATACCTCTACAATACGCCCTACTATACTCAAATAGGTGTAACGTGGTCCTCAACTATCTCAGTCCTAACTAACTATCTGCTCATGGTAAATCACTGCCTCGCAGCACACATGCTACTTGATACTCTGATGGAAAATCATCATCAATGACAACCTGCAGGGTTTACCCCCAAACCCAAAACTTAAACATCATGCCTCTCATGTTCCGCACACGAACATAAATAGCACCACCCAGGTCATAGAAGGTGACATCTCCTCTATCGACTGATTGCTCAACTCAGACCGAAATTCTCCCCTCCCTCTGACTCCTTACCAAAGTACTCTAAAAGGCTCTCGACCTCCCTCTCAAGGGACGCCTCTTCGAACTCAATCATGGCCCACATGCCTAACACCCATAGCATCCAATCTCTACCTCATCAATCGTGACCGGATAACCGGAAAACCACAAGCATTATTCACTACGAACCATGGCACTCATCCCATGACATCTCTTCTCAATATGCTCCGGTGTATGGTACCCGAACCATAGCATCACTCCTCCATTTGCTCCGATGTATGGTACTCGAACCATAACATCATTCCTTCATCCGCTCTGATTTATGGTACTCGAACCATAATTTCACTCCTCGATCCGCTCTGATGTATGGTACTCGAACCATAACATCACTCCTCAATCCGCTCCGATGTATGGTACTCGAACCATAACATCATTCCTCAATCTGCTCCGATGTATGGTACTCGAACCATAACATCACTCCTCAATCCGCTCCGATGTATGGTTCTCGAACCATAACATCGCTCCTCAATCTGCTCCGATGTATGGTACTCGAACCATAACATCACTCCTCAATACGCTTCGATGTATGGTACTCGAACCATAACATCACTCCTCAATCCGCTCCGATGTATGGTACTCGAACCATAACATCACTCCTCAATCTGCTCCGATGTATTGTACTCGAACCATAACATCACTCCTCAATACACTTTGATGTATGGTACTCAAACCATAACATCACTCCTCCATCCGCTCATTAGAACCTTTAGAATACTCCCTGTATCAAGTATGGGTCCTCTGCTTTCAGTAGTACGGGCCCATACTACCTGCCACATCTACCCATACTTTCCACACGGACTATCTCGGAGCTTCTAAGTAGCTGCTCGACCTTCTCGTTCACCAATTCCGTCGCGCGCTTGCTCCCCAGCGAAATTCTCTACTCTGCCAGCGCACTCATCTGGCTAAGGTTACCCCCTAGGCTCTTCCTAGATTCCCACACTTCTCTGCCATCAGCTGCTGAAGAGCTCCTAATGATTCCAGTCATCTACCTCCTGAATATCGTCATATTCGCTTGGTAGCTGACTCCCATCATCGAGAGTTCCACAAAGCACGAAGCAAGCAGCATTCGAGCATCGAAGAATCTATATAACTCACTCTGGGTGATAACTCCGCTTGCTCTGCTCATCCTCGAAAGTACCACCGAACTCTGCAACTCTTCCCCTCTCGGGTTCTAACTATTCTTTCTCAAAGTACCACAGTACTTATCTAGGTATCTCCCCTAGATTACTCCTCTACTCAAATCCCTTAAAGGATTCCAACTAAATATTCTCACTCATCACATACTCAAAAGCACATCGCATATAACAGGAATTCCTAGGCTAAGGCATCACAAATCAGGCCACTCTAGTCCTATGATATGGAATACCTAGCCTGTCTCTAGCATGCAATAATATCTCATAAAGTGCATCAAAAATATCTCATAACACAAAAGTAAGGGTATTTTGGGAAATCACTGTTCGGGCTCTGGCTGATTGTACACACTGCTCTTTCTCGCTTTCTCTTTGAACTCTTATTCGCTTTAGAAAATTATTTCTTTGAAAACTTTTCTTACTTCCTCAGTTTGAGTCCAGATTTACTCGAAGGCGCATCCGAATCCCTCAAACCAAGGCTCTGATACCAACTTGTAACACCGTAAATTTCAAAAGAATTTTTCATTTTAAAATAATCGTTTAATTCTTAAAACACTTGGCTTAAAATCTCATTCATAATCGAATTACAAAACATAACTCCATTTTTACTTGCATAATAAACCAGGATTCTCAAAACATGACTTTTTCTCTGGTGTGTACAATCGAGCCGGTGCCGTCCCGTGATCCTGAGAGAAACCTGAAACACATAACACAAAACACTGTAAGTACGAAGCTTAGTGAGTTCCCCAAAATACCACACATAACACATATTAGCCACTCGAGGCTATAACTCTGTGGGTCCGTAGACCCTACTCTGTGAACCCTCTAGTTCTAACTCTAGGAACCTTCCGGTTCCAACTCTATAAACATGCACATCATAAATCACATAGAAATAATGCAGTACAATACATAACATACATATAGCATACAAATACTCTGTCACATAACTCTGGTTACCTACTCAAGGTAAAGTATAGTGAGAAGACTCACCTCGCGTATCTCGATAACTCGCAAATCCCGGAAATCACTCGCGCTCGATCCCCCGAGCTATAATCCTCCTATAACACAATATATCTCTGACTAACACTTTCATAACTAAGGTTGACTACCCCTGTCAAGTCAACACTGGTCAACTCTGGTCAACGGTCAACTTGACCGGACTCGGCGAGTGCACTAGAGCGACTCGGCGAGTCTATATGTGTTCACTGACTCCCTAGGATCCTCCCTTGACACGTCGATTACTTCCCTGACTCGACGAGTTCCACCTGGCATGAATCGCGGGGCCACCACGACTCAACTCGCCGAGTCTCAAGAACAACTCGGCGAGTTCCAGCTTGACTCAGTCCACCTGTCAACCCTCTCTAACTCTCCCTGACTCACTGAGTCAACCCTTAACTCGGTAAGACCACTCGCTGAGTGGTTATGGACAATCTTCATGCCACTCGCCGAGTCTGTTCTTCGGACTCGGCGAGTCTATGAAACGACCCAAAAATTTCATTTTTCAATATAACCAAAATCCATAATCTGAGTGTCATATCATAAAACCATACGTGATGTATCCCAAACATAATAAAAACACTGTGCGGAAAACTGTATCATATCTATGTCATATCAAAATCAAAGACTAAATCAACTCCCAGGATAAAAGATGAAGTTGTGGTGTGTGCGATGCCATCATCCCGAGCTCTTCCCTCTGCTTGCGGAAGTACCTGAAACCAAAACTGAAACTGTAAGCACGAAGCTTAGTTAGCTCCCCCAAACTACCACATACCATACAATAACATATCAAGCACATACTGGGGCCTTGCCCCCTCCATCGAACCGAAGTCCGAAGCTGACTGACTGGGACCTTGTCCCCTACATCGGACCGAAGCCTGAAGCTAACTGATTGGGGCCTTGCCCCCTCCATCGGACCGAAGTCCGAAGCTGACATCGGACCGAAATCCGAAGCTGACTAGGACCTTGTCCCCTACATCGAACCAAAGTCCGAAGCTGACATCGGACCGAAATCTGATGCTGACTGGGACCTTGTCCCCTACATCGAACCGAAGTCCGAAGCTGACATCGGACCGAAGTCCGAAGCTGACTGAACATAGCATAAACATATCACTAGCATGATCACACATATATCCTGTCTGAGCCACGAAGGCATCAAACATGCTAACTACTGCATCAGATCAAAATCCGGATACTACTACTAGCTAAACGGGTCGGCATTGTGGCCTTAGACCCATTCCTACTGGAAGGAAACTCACCTCGTGAACTGGCTGCTGAGTGAATGGCTTTGAGGGCTAACTGCTGCTGCTCTGGTTTCTCCCCGGCTACAAGTCCATAAACACACTCAATCAAATACTAAACACTGCACTGGGTAAAATGACTCTTTTACCCTTGGTCAAAGTCAACTCTAGGTCAAAGTCAACTCTTGGTCAAAGTCAACTCTAGGTAAAAGTCAAGTCTAGGTCAAAGTCAACCCACAGTTGACCTGACTCGCCGAGTTGGGCCGCCAACTCGCCGAGTCTCTAATCTCACTTCTCAATCCTACTCGTGGTTACTCGTCGAGTATGACATCGACTCGACGAGTACCCTCTCGATCCAAGAACTCAGAAAATCTTCATCCGACTCGCCGAGTCATATGAACAACTCGACGAGTTGTTCTTGAGCTTAAGAAGATTGCCTTGGACTCGCCGAGTTGTATGAACAACTTGCCGAGTCCTTCCATCACTGAGTCTACCCTCAAACTCGCTGAGTCCACTCCACTACTCACTGGACCCGCTCGACACCGCTCAAAAGGAAGAAATTGGGGACTCGCTACTCGACTCGCCGAGTCATTCTTCCGACTCGCCGAGTCACCGCCATGCAACTATTCTACACTCGATTCTGCTCGAATCCAATACATACACAAGATAGATCTGAGTCCAATAAGTTGATTTACCACGTAAAGTTTCCAACTTTACATGTACAAACACATGAACAAGGGAATAAAGGCTAAAAGATGCTTAAAAGGGGTAGATCTAGGGTTAATATGCAAAATAGCTCCATAAAGGCAATAGATCTGGGCTCTACAACTCCTAAATGAACAGATCTAAAGATATCTCGGCATAATAGGGCTTCCATATCAACATAAGGCTTGAGAAAAGCATCAACTAGATCTAGAAAGGGTTTTAAAGCATAAAAGGGAAGGAAATCTGAAGAATACCTCAAAGACCTCTTGCTTTCCCTTGAATCTCTGCTCTACAATCCTTCTCCTTGCTCCTTTCTTCTTCTCCTTCTTCAAGCCTTCACAAATGCACACAAGATCACTTAAAACGCACAAGATCGAATTAGGGTTTTCTCACAGCTTTTGAGGGTGAAGGAGGCGAGATTGGGGGCTATAAGGTGGCTTAAATAGTGGGCAAACCGGGGATTTAGGGTTTCTCCCAGAGGGACAGACTCGCCGAGTCGCCAGCTAACACGTGCTCGAAATCCCGACCCTACTCGGCGAGTCAGGCTATGAACTCGCCGAGTCCCTCTTGCAAAGCTTCAAAATAAATACCAAGGAATTATCATACCGGAGACGGGTCGTTACAATTCTCCCCCACTTATCTCAGACTTCGTCCTCGAAGTCTGCTACAGCTGAATCTGCAAATATCTCTGGGTAGTGCTCTCTCATCTCCTCCTTAGCCTCCCACGTCCACTCAGACCCCTTCCGGTGCTGCCACTGCACCTTCACTAACTGAATTACCTTGTTCCTCAAGGTCTTGGTCTTCCGGTCCAGAATCGCGACCGGCCTCTCAATATAATTCAGGCTGCTATCAACCTGAATATCCTCTTGGGGAACGACTGCCGACTCATCTACCAAACACTTCCTCAACTGAGACACATGGAAAGTGTTGTGGATCTGACTAAGCTCTTCAGGAAGATCTAACCGATAAGCAACCCGACCCACCCGGGCCAAAACCCTGAAAGGACCAATAAATCTAGGGCGCAACTTGCCCCTCTTCCGGAATCTGATGACACCCTTCCAAGGTGAGACCTTCAGAAGGACCATATCTCCCACTTGGAACTCCAAGTCTGTACGCCTCCTGTCGGCGTAGCTCTTCTGCCGACTCTGCGCAGTCTGCAGTCTACTACGAACCTGCTGGATCAACTCGGTCGTCTTGAGCACCACCTCTGTGCTCCCATGACCCGCTGACCGACCTCGCCCCAACAAATCGGGGTCCTACACTTCCTCCCATACAGCATCTCAAAGGGAGGTCGATCAATGCTCGCATGATAACTGTTGTTATACGAAAATTCTGCCAACGGAAGATACGTATCCCAACTGCCACCGAAATCTAGAACACATGCCCTAAGCATATCCTCGAGAGTCTGAATCGTCCTCTCGCTCTGCCCGTCCGTCTGAGGGTGGAAAGTGGTGCTGAAATGGAGACGAGTACCCATCTCGTCGTGGAACCGCTTCCAGAATCTGGATGTGAAACGGACATCTCGGTCTGACACCACCGATACCGGCACTCCATGACGTGCCACAATCTCTCGCACATAGATATCGGCTAACTTCTCCGCCGATATACTCTCCTGGATCGGGATAAAATGGGCACTCTTCGTCAACCGATCCACTACTACCCATATCGAATCCACTCCTCGTGCGGTCCTGGGGAGCTTGGTGATTAAATCCATGGTGATGTCCTCCCATTTCCATACGGGAATGTCTAACGGCTGCATCTTGCCGTGAGGTCTCTGGTGCTCCGCCTTGACCTTCCGGCAGGTCAGGCATCTCTCAACGTACCAGGCGACGTCCCGCTTCATGCAGGGCCACCAATAATCAGGTCGAAGATCTCGATACATCTTCGTCGCCCCTGGGTGGATAGAAAATCGAGACTTATTAGCCTCGTCCATCAATACTTGCCGTACTCCACCCCAGTGCGGTACCCACACCCTCCCGTGAAGCGTCAGCAATCCCCGACTGTCATAATCAAGCGAGGCTACTCGGCCCACTATCCTCTCACACTTCTATCTCTCCTCCTTGAGGCCCTCCACCTGAGCCTCCTTGATCCGCTCCAACAACGGAGTGATCCCTGTCATCCTCAAACACAGATCTCTGATAAGGGCCGCCGACACTTTGCGGCTTAGGGCGTCGGCCACCACGTTGGCCTTCCCTGGATGGTAAAGGATCTCACAATCATAATCCTTTAGCACATCCAACCACCTCCTCTGCCTCATGTTTAGACTCGGCTGATCCATAAGGTACCTCAAACTCTTGTGATCTGTGTAAATAGTACAACAGACCCGATAAAGGTAATGCCTCCAAATCTTGAGGGCAAACACAACTGCCCCCAGCTCTAAATCATGGGTAGGATAATTAGCCTCGTGAGGCTTCAATTGTCTCGAGGCATAAGCTATCACATGGCCTCGCTGCATGAATACCGCTCGCATACCTGTGATCGAGGCATCACAGTAGACTACAAAGTCCTCTACTCCCTCTGGCAAGGTAAGGATCGGAGCCTCGCACAATCTCTGTCTGAGGGTCTCGAACGATGCCTGTTGTTCAGGCCCCCAACGAAATACCACCGACTTCTTGGTCAGTCGGGTGAGCGGCACTACTATCTTGGAGAAGTCCTGAATAAATCTCCGATAATACCCTGCCAACCCTAGGAAGCTCCGAATCTCAGATGGAGACTTCGGGACCTCCCACTGCATCACAACCTCTATCTTGGCCGGATCTACCAAAATACCCTTCTAGTTGACGAGGTGACCAAGGAACTGCACCTCGCGCAACCAGAACTCACATTTGGAGAACTTTGCGAAAAGTCTCTCCCTCCACAAAGTCTCCAGCACCACCCGCAGGTGCTCCTCGTGCTGCTCCTGCGTCTTGGAATATACCAAGATATCATCTATGAATACTATCACTGACCGATCCAGCATCGGCCTGCACACGCGATTCATGAGATCCATGAACGCGGCTGGAGCATCGGTGAGCCCAAATGGCATCACCACAAACTCATAATGACCATACTTGGTCCTGAAAGCAGTCTTCTGTACATCCTCATCTCTAACCCGCATCTGATGATAACCGGAGCGTAGATCGATCTTGGAGAACCAAGACGCTCCCTGAAGCTGATCAAACAAATCATCTATCCTCGGAAGTGGGTAACGGTTCTTCACCGTTACCTTATTCAACTCCCGATAATCTATACACATACGATGCGACCCATCCTTCTTCTTCACAAACAGGATCGGCGCTCCCCAAGGCGAGCTGCTCGGCCGAATGAAACCCTTGTCTAATAGCTCCTGCAGCTGTGTAGACAACTCCTGCATCTCAGGGGGAGCTAGTCGATACGGTGCCTTGGCTATCGGAGCCACACCAGGAATTAGGTCGATCCTGAACTCAACCTGTCTCTCAGGAGGTATCCCCGACAAATCCTCGGGAAACACATCCGGGTAGTCTCGCACTATAGGAACATCATCAACTGTCGTCTTGCCCTTCTCCCGGGCATCCAAGACGTAAGCTACAAAACCGGCGCAACCCTGCTGAACATAGCGCCTCGCCCTTGCGGCGGAACAAAAGGTCGGTCCACGCTGTGGCCTCTCACCCTGAATCACTAACTCTCCCCCACTAGGAGTGCGAACCCTCACTAGCTGAAGCTCACAATCAATCACCGCCCCATTGGGGCTTAGCCAATCCATGCCCACAATAACCTTATTCCCTCGCAGGGGAATAGGTACCAGGTCCACTGAAAACTGCTCATCAAACAACTGAAGGGAACACCCTCTATGCACTCTGCCGACCCTCACGGTCCTATCAGCTGCTATCTCAACCTCTAATGGACAATCCAGCTCCCCAGGAGCTCTACTAAATCTCTTGCTAAGCGTAAGCGATACGAATGATCGGGTAGCCCCCGAATCGAACAATACCATAGCAGAAATGTCGTTCACAGAGAACGACCCTAAATAAAACATACAATCATAAGCAATATTCAAACGATAATAATAATAAAGAGATGAAGGGAAGATACATACCCGTCACCACATCAGGAGTCACTCGTGCCTCCTCTGCTGTCATCTAAAACGCCCTACTCTTCGCCACTGGCGCATCAGCTCGGCCCTGCCGGCCATCTGTAATCCTCAAAGTAGCAGGGGCAGGTGCAGCCACCTTCCCTGCTGCGGCTAAGCTCGAACACTGGGACTTTTTATGTCCCCTTTGATTGCACTGAAAGCAAATCAGATCTGATGCTGCAATGGCAGTAGCAGGAGCCGTACAATCCCTACTCAAATGCCCAATTCGACCGCACTTGTAGCAGCCGGAACTCCCTGCCTTCCACGCCCCCTCGTGCATCTTCCCACACCTACCACATCGACCGTGGCTCGGCTCTCCCCTGGACCTGTGATCTGAAACCCTGGGCTTTTTGCCCGAACCGCCTGAACCCGAAACCGCCTCCGGTTTCCTCTTCTTCTCCATCTCGAGATCAATCTCCCTCTCCCGAGCCCTAGCAATCATATCTTCCAGCGTTTTACAGCTGGACCGGTTCACAAACTGGCGGATATCGCTCCGCAACATCTCATGATAACGGGCCTTCTTCATTTCCTCATCAGCCACGTACTGAGGAACGAGAAGAGCCCTCTCCCTAAACTTGGCGGTGATCTCCGCCACTGTCTCTGTAGTCTGGGTGAGGTCCTGAAACTCCCTAGCCAACTGCTGCACCTCAATGACCGGTGCAAACTCCGCCCTGAACCTGGTAGAGAAATCAGCCCAGGTCATGGCGTCCAATGCTGCATCATCCCCAATGGCATGTCCGACCTCCTCCCACCAATCCCGTGCCCTGTCCTTCAGAAGACAGGACGCCAATCTGACATTGTCCCCCTCGGGACACCTGCTAGAGCGGAAAGCGTTGGCCACATCCGCCAACCATCTGGTACTCGCTATGGGGTCCTGCGCCCCATGATAGTCCGGAGCTCCACATGCCCTGAACTCCCTGAAAGTAAGGGTGCGCGACCCCATCATGGCCGCCACCTCGGCACGGAAGGTGCCCAATCTCTCATCCATCAGCTCTAGAATCCCCTCCTTGATCGAACCGAAGATCACAGGAGTCTGCTCTATAATGATGCGCGTAATCTCCGAAGAAAGAAACTCTCGGGTCTGCTCATCCATGCGCTCATCCCCCGAGCCTGAACCTGATCCCTCCCTGGCACCTCCACTGCCGGCTGCTGGTCTCGAACGTAAAACCACCATTCTGAATCACATCACAACTACATCAGAAAACCGAAATATCTCAAGGGATCATTGATACTACAACTAGCTCCCTGGTCTTGTCTCAGCCTTTCTTGATTCAAGTACGGATCCTCTGCTTTCAGTAGTACGGGCCCATACTACCTTCCACGTCTATCCGTACTTTCTTCAAGAACTGCCTTGACTCCACCAAGTCACTTCTACTACTACTGATCTCTGCTACTCTCATCCTATGCTTGCCCTAGGGAAACCTCAGACTCAACTCAACTAGTCCTCAGCTGCTGAAGGTCTCCTTATAATGCTAATTAGCCACCACCTGAACACCATCACATGTGAGGAGGATCAGATAATCCTTCAAGTAAAAGACCCGTCCCTATAACGGTTGGACTCAAACAAGAGCTGCGCAATAGGGCCAGTTCCAGCACTCTGGGATTATTCAACCCTGATCACATGTGGTGTGACGTGTTCACCTAATGGCTAACTCCCATTACTCAGAACCCCACAAAGCACGAAGCAAGCAGCATTCGGATAAAGGAAACATACTCAGGCAAAACTATTCTCATAACGAGAAACTGTACTAGCATACAATGCTAAGCTCATACTATCAGGCATAACCTAAACAGGCTATCCTACTGCTGTCTACTCAATACTAGCATGCAATACTCATAAAGTTGTAACACATAAAGCAGGCACATAAGGCATCCTCCTAGATCCTTAGTCCTATACTAGCATGTTGTTCTACTGAAACTGAAACTGAACAAATAACTTGTATGGGTAATTTGGGAGTACTTACATGAGCTCGGCTGATCGCATGCACCACACCCTTATCTCGTTTAAAAATTTCTTTCTTTCTAAGTGCTTTCAAAATTCTTTTAGAAAACATTTTCCTTTTAAAAATCTTTTTATTTCCCCTTAGTTTGAGTTCAGATACACCCGGAAGTGTATCCGAATCCATCAAACCAGGGCTCTGATACCAACTTGAAACGACCCAAAAATACGACCCAAAATTTTCATTTTCCAATATAACCAAAAACCATAATCTGAGTGTCATATCATAAAACCATACGTGATGTATCCCAAACATAATAAAAACACTTTGCGGAAAACTGTATCATATCTATGTCATATCAAAATCAAAGACTAAATCAACTCCCAGGATAAAAGCTGAAGCTGTGATGTGTGCGATGCCATCATCCCGAGCTCTTCCCTCTGCTTGCGGAAGTACCTAAAACCAAAACTGAAACTGTAAGCACGAAGCTTAGTGAGCTCCCCCAAACTACCACATACCATACAATAACATATCAAGCACATACTGGGGCCTTGCCCCCTCCATCGAACCGAAGTCCGAAGCTGACTGACTGGGACCTTGTCCCCTACATCGGACCGAAGCCCGAAGCTAACTGACTGGGGCCTTGCCCCCTCCATCGGACCGAAGTCCGAAGCTGACATCGGACCGAAATCCAAAGCTGACTGGGACCTTGTCCCCTACATCGAACCGAAGTCCGAAGCTGACATCGGACCAAAATCCGAAGCTGACTGGGACCTTGTCCCCTACATCGAACCGAAGTCCGAAGCTGACATCGAACCGAAGTCCGAAGCTGACTGAACATAGCATAAACATATCACTAGCATGATCCCACATAATTCCTGTCTGAGCCACGAAGGCATCAAACATGCTAACTACTGCATCGGATCAAAATCCGGATACTACTACTAGCTAAACGGGTCGCATTATGGCCTTAGACCCATTCCTACTGGAAGGAAACTCACCTCGTGAACTGGCTGCTGAGTGAATGGCTCTGAGGGCTAACTGTTGCTGCTCCGGTATCTCCCCGGCTACAAGTCCATAAACACACTCAATCAAATACTAAACACTGCACTGGGTAAAATGACTCTTTTACCCTTGGTCAAAGTCAACTCTAGGTCAAAGTCAACTCTTGGTCAAAGTCAACTCTAGGTCAAAGTCAACCCACAGTTGACCTGACTCGCCGAGTTGGGCCGCTAACTCGCCGAGTCTCTAATCTCACTTTTCAATCCTACTCGTGGCTACTCGTCGAGTATGATATCGACTCGATGAGTACCCTCTCGATCCAAGAAATCAGACAATCTTCATCCGACTCGCCGAGTCATATGAACAACTTGACGAGTTGTTCTTGAGCTTAAGAAGATTGCCTTGGACTCGCCGAGTTGTATGAACAACTCGCCGAGTCCCTCCATCACTGAGTCTACCCTCAAACTCGCTGAGTCCACTCCACTACTCACTAGACCCACTCGACACCGCTCAAAAGGAAGAAATCGGGGACTCGCGACTCGACTCGCCGAGTCACCGCCATGCAACTATTCTACACTCGATTCTGCTCGAATCCAATACATACACAAGATAGATCTGAGTCTAATAAGCTGATTTACCACGTAAAGTTTCCAACTTTACGTGTACAAACAGATGAACAAGGGAATAAAGGCTAAAAGATGCTTAAAAGGGGTAGATCTAGGGTTAATATGCAAAATAGCTCCATAAAGGCAATAGATCTGGGTGCTACAACTCCTAAATAAACAGATCTAAGGATATCTCGGTATAATAGGGTTTCCATATCAACATAAGGCTTGAGAAAAGCATCAACTAGATCTAGAGGGGGTTTTAAAGCATAAAAGGGAAGGAAATCTGAAGAATACCTCAAAGAGCTCTTGCTTTCCCTTGAATCTCTGCTCTACAATCCTTCACCTTGCTCTTTTCTTCTTCTCCTTCTTCAAGCCTTCACAAATGCACACAAGATCACTTAAAATCACTCAAGAACGAATTAGGGTTTTCTCACAGCTTCTGAGGGTGAAGGAGGCGAGAATGGAGGCCATAAGGTGGTTTAAATAGTGGGCAACCCGGGGATTTAGGGTTTCTCCCAGACGGGCAGACTCGCCGAGTCCAGAATATGGACTCGCCGAGTCGCCAGCTAACATGTGCTCGAAATCCCGTCCCTACTCGGCGAGTCAGGCTATGAACTCGCCGAGTCCCTCTTGCAAAGCTTCAAAATAAATACCAAGGAATCATCATACCGGAGACGGGTCGTTACAGTCTAAGCCATGCATGAACTCAAACTCACTCCTGAGGTCAGATCCGTTCCAGTAACTCATAGATCCAGTCCTTCCAAGCACATTTATCACGTAAAGTTACAATCTTGGTGCTCATGCAAAGGTCCAAAGGCCTTATTTGATGATATGGTCTCTAGAATGCTATTCTAAGCTCATGGCCTCCATTAACACTCATAAAGCTTGAAGGAAAAGTGTCTTTGGACCTCTTTGGGTCTAGATCTAAAGCATCAACACAAAAAGAGGCCAATTACTCCATGGATCATTCCACAAAGAAGCCCTAACTCTAAGATTTACACCAAAGGCTGAGAAAGGAACGAATGGTTACCTAAAATGAAGTCTCTGGACTCAGGAATCACTGGATTAGCACCTCCTTTGGTCTCCTCTTGCCTTGATCCTCTTTTATATGCAAAATCACCGACAAATAATCAAGGATCTTCCTCTTTTCTCTCACAAAACGCTCCAGGACTCTTTTAGGGTTCTCTCTGGGGTTGGTGGCCGCAAATGACGGCCATAAGCCCCTTTAAATAGGTCTCATACCCTGAAATTTAGGGTTTCATTAAACAGCGTGGACTCGCCGAGTCCGAACGCGAACCCTTTCCCTAACCGCGATCATACTCGGCGAGTTTGAGCTACAACTCGCCGAGTCTCCTCACAAAACACCAAAATTAAGAAGAATAATTAATACCTGGGAATCCGGGCTGTTACAATAACCATGCAAATGTACATGGTGCCCCAATGTTACAATTACCTAATCGACGTGCCGGTTAATCACACACGCTCCATCGATCTATGACAAACATCAAGTCACCCTTTGCCACCTTTTCTTAGAGCCAAATTAGTGTACCGGTTAACCACACACGATCCACTAACGTCTTAGCAAGGGTACAAAGTGTAATTTCATGGAATTGCATCAAATTCACTTTTGCCTAAAGTAACTAAGATTGGGAATTTTGTAAAAACATTTAGTTACTTTATAAATTCATTATACTTTTAATGAGGAAAGGGTTGCCCTATCCTACCCATTCGGCTAACGACCCTTCACCAATCAAGGAAGCGGTGGGTGAGAGTGGACACCCATTAAACGACCATTTTATAGGCCATAACCTTATACCCCCCTTATAGATCAGCTTCGTGAATGAGGCCTACTAACGGTAAGACTAGCATTTAAGTTATACATATATACTAATTATTCTTATAATATTATAATAGTATAGGGTGAATTTTAAACTTGTAAAATTCTAGGGTTTGAAATTTAATAATTTCAAAATTAAACTTTTAATTCAAAAAATTAAATTCCAAAACTTGAGGGCAAGTTTTGAAACATTTCAAAACTAACTAGATCAAAATTCAAATAAATAATTAAACAATTAATTATGGTGATTATCTAATTTTGACCTTTCAATGTTGATGGGTTTTAGTCAAAAGAATAATCCTATGTGCTCATACAAAAACCCTAAAGCTTGGATCTAGGCTTTTTTATTGTACATGCAATTCATCCAAGACTTGAATAACCTATTCTAACATGCATTGAAATCGAAATCTATAATAAACTAGTTTAGATGACACCTTTAAATGATTACAAGAATCCTTTGATCTTCAAGAAGCTTAGTGTCACAAGTGTAACACCTCTAATGTCTCACAAACACCACAAGCAAGAGGATGATCTAGAAGAGAGAAGGAGAGATGCTAATTTCGGCTATTGTAACTCTAGGGTTATTGGTGTAGCCAAAACTTGAAGCCTTAGGGTCCCTTATATAGCCGAGCAGCTAGGGTTTCAATCAAAACCCTAACTGGATGACTTAGGCCCTAAGCAGCTTGAGAACCTTCTGGAATACAGCTTCCTTGGAAGATTTCAAGATGGGCTCTATCTTAATTTCGTCCATGCCCTAATCCACAAGGATTCATAGCCCAAATCAACTATCACACAGTTGACAGTTTCAGTCCCCTTTATTTAATTAATCTCTTTTAGCCACATAATTAATTCTTAATTAATTCTTGTCTAAAATTAATTAAACTATATGATTTCTCCTTTAATATATTATTCATATAATATATTAAAAAACAATAATAACCTCTCTCTTTCTCTCTCCTTAAATGATCCTGTCAAGTTGCTTTGGTGAAGGCAACCCAAAAGGACCATGCACAATCGGGTCAAGTACATACTAAATATAGTTACAGCCTTAGACACTAATCTAACATATACATAGTAGCACATAACACATGCAAGGGTCACGCAGACTCCTATCATCCTAAAGAAATTAATAAGGGACGACATTGGTGACTTAGACCTACTAAACCCAGTGTGGAAACTCACCTCGAATGCTGAAACTCACTGAAGATCCCTGGCTGTTCTCTAACGACTCCCCGAGTTATCAATACAAAATAACACCCAATTAAGACTTGGATTCCATTCTAAATTCAATAATCCATACTTAGGGTAAAATGACCTTTTTACCCTTGGCATAGCTTGATCCAAGACTAAGGCCCAAATCCACAATGTAAAAGGCCCAACACCAAAAGATCCTTTAGGGCCCACTTATGGCCCAATTTTCCAAATTGGGCCCAACCCTCAATATGGGCCTCACTGAAACGACCCAAAAATACGACCCAAAAATTTCATTTTTCAATATAACTAAAACCCATAATCTGAGTGTCATATCATAAAACCATACGTGATATACCTCAAACATAACAAAAACACGGTGCTGAAAACTGTATCATATCAATGTCATATCAAAACCAAAAACTAAATCAACTCCCAGGATAAAAGCTGAAGCTGTGGTGTGTGCGATGCCATCATCCCGAGCTCTTCCCTCTACTTGCGGAAGTACCTGAAACCAAAACTGAAACTGTAAGCACGAAGCTTAGTGAGCTCCCCCAAACTACCACATACCATACAATACATAAATAAAGCACATACTGGGCCTTGCCCACTGCATCAGACCGAAGTCTGGAACTAGCTGCATCGGACCGAAGTCCGGAACTGACTGGGACCTTGTCCCCTGCATCGGACCAGAGTCCGGAACTGACTGCATCAGACCGAAGTCCGGAACTGACTGCATCAGACCGAAGTCCGGAACTGACTGATCATGGCATGGCATAAAACATAACAACTATTATAATCACATATACTGCATACTGCATCGGAACAGAGTCCGGAACACATAACACAAACATGCTTGTATCACAAAGACATCAAGCACTCTAACTACTGCATCAGACCAAAGTTCGGAACTACTGATAATTAAATACGTAAGCTACAAAACCGGCGCAACCCTGCTGAACATAGCGCCTCGCCCTTGCGGCGGAACAAAAACTCGGTCCTCGCTGTGGCCTCTCGCACTGAATCACTAACTCTCCCCCACTGGGAGTGCAAACCCTCACTAACTGAAGCTCACAATCAATCACCGCCCCATTGGGGCTTAGCCAATCCATGCCCACAATAACCTTATTCCCTCGCAGGGGAATAGGTACCAGGTCCACTGAAAACTGCTCATCAAACAACTGAATGGAACACCCTCTATGCACTCTGCCGACCCTCACGGTCCTATCATCTGCTATCTCAACCTCTAATGGACAATCCAGCTCCCCAGGAGCTCTACTAAATCTCTTGCTAAGCGCAAGCGATACGAATGATCGGGTAGCCCCCGAATCGAACAATACCATAGCAGAAATGCCGTTCACAGAGAACGACCCTAAATAAAACATACAATCATAAGCAATATTCAAACGATAATAATAATAATAAAGAGATGAAGGGAAGATACATACCCGTCACCACATCAGGAGTCGCTCGCGCCTCCTCTGCTGTCATCTGAAACGCCCTGCTCTTCGCCACTGGCGCATCAGCTCGGCCCTGCCGGCCATCTGTAATCCTCAAGGTAGCAGGGGCAGGTGCAGCCACCTTCCCTGCTGCGGCTAAGCTCGGACACTGGGACTTTTTATGTCCCCTCTGATTGCACTGAAAGCAAATCAGATCTGATGCTGCAATGGCAGTAGCAGGGGCCGTACAATCCCTACTCAAATGCCCAATCCGACCGCACTTGTAGCAGCCGGAACTCCCTGCCTTGCACTCCCCCTTGTGCAATCTCCCACACTTGCCACATCGACCGTGGCTCTGCTGACTCCTAGATCTGTGATCTGAAACCTTGGGCTTTTTGCCCGAACCGCCTGAACCCGAAACCGCCTCCGGTTTCCTCTTCTTCTCCATCTCGAGATCAATCTCCCTCTCCCGAGCCCTAGCAATCATATCTTCCAGCGTTTTACAGCTGGACCGGCTCACAAACTGGCAGATATCGCTCTGCAACATCTCATGATAACGGGCCTTCTTCATTTCCTCATCAGCCACGTACTGAGGGACGAGAAGAGCCCTCTCCCTGAACTTGGCGGTGATCTCCACCACTGTCTCTGTAGTCTGGGTGAGGTCCTGAAACTCCCTAGCTAACTGCTGCACCTCAATGACCGGTGCAAACTCCGCCCTAAACCTGGTAGAGAAATCAGCCCAGGTCATGGCGTCCAATGCTGCCTCATCCCCAATGGCATGTCCGACCTCCTCCCACCAATCTCGTGCCCTGTCCTTCAGAAGACAGGACGCCAATCTGACCTTGTCCCCCTCGGAACACCTGCTAGTGCGGAAAGTGTTGGCCACATCCGCCAACCATCTGGTACTCGCTATGGGGTCCCGCGCCCCATGATAGTCCGGAGCTCCACATGCCCTGAACTCCCTGAATGTAAGGGTGCGCGACCCCATCATGGCCACCACCTCGGCACGGAAGGTGCCCAATCTCTCATCCATCAGCTCTAGAATTCCCTCCTTGATCGAACCGAAGATCACAGGAGTCTGCTCTATAATGATGCGCGTAATCTCCGAAGAAAGAAACTCTCGGGTCTGCTCATCCATGCGCTCATCCCCCGAGCCTGAACCTGATCCCTCCCCGGCACCTCCACTGCCGGTTGCTGGTCTCGAACGCAAAACCACCATTCTGAAACACAACACAACTACATCAGAAAACTGAAATATCTCAAGGGATCATTGATACTACAACTAGCTCCCTGGTCTTGTCTCAGCCTTTCTTGATTCGAGTACGGATCCTCTGCTTTCAGTAGTACGGGCCCATACTACCTTCCACATCTATCCGTACTTTCTTCAAGAACTGCCTTGACTTCACCAAGTCACTTCTACTACTACAGATCTCTGCTACTCTCATCCTAGGCTTGCCCTAGGGAAACCTCAGACTCAACTCAACTAGTCCTCAGCTGCTGAAGGTCTTCTTATAATGTTAATTAGCCACCACCTGAATACCATCACATGTGACGAGGATCAGATAATCCTTCAAGTAAAAGACCCGTCCCTATAACGGTTGGACTCAAACAAGAGCTGCGCAATAGGGCCAGTTCCAGCACTCTGAGATTATTCAACCTTGATCACATGTGGTGTGACGTGTTCACCTAATGACTAACTCCCAGCACTCAGAACCCCACAAAGCACGAAGCAAGCACCATTCGGATAAAGGAAACATACTCAGGTAAAACTATTCTCATAACGAGAAACTGTACTAGCATACCATGCTAAGCTCATACTATCAGGCATAACCTAAACAGGCTATCCTACTGCTGTCTACTCAATACTAGCATGCAATACTCATAAAGTTGTAACACATAAAGCAGGCACATAAGGCATCCTCCTAGATCCTTAGTCCTATACTAGCATGCTGTTCTACTGAAACTGAAACTAAACAATAACTTGTATGGGTAATTTGGGAGTACTTACTTGAGCTCGGCTGATCGCATGCACCACACCCTTATCTCGTTTTAAAATTTTTCTTTCTTTCTAAGTGCTTTCAAAATTCTTTAGAAAATATTTTCCTTTTTAAAAATCTTTTTATCTTCCCCTTAGTTTGAGTTCAGATACACCCGGGAGTGTATCCGAATCCCTCAAACCAGGGCTCTGATACCAATTTGAAACGACCCAAAAATACGACCCAAAAATTTCATTTTTCAATATAACTAAAACCCATAATCTGAGTGTCATATCATAAAACCATACGTGATATATCTCAAACATAACAAAAACACGGTGCGAAAACTGTATCATATCAATGTCATATCAAAACCAAAAACTAAATCAACTCCCAGGATAAAAGCTGAAGCTGTGGTGTGTGCGATGCCATCATCCCGAGCTCTTCCCTCTACTTGCGGAAGTACCTGAAACCAAAACTGAAACTGTAAGCACGAAGCTTAGTGAGCTCCCCCAAACTACCACATACCATACAATACATAAATAAAGCACATACTGGGCCTTTCCCACTGCATCAGACCGAAGTCTGGAACTAGCTGCATCGGACCGAAGTCCGGAACTGACTGGGACCTTGTCCCCTGCATCGGACCAGAGTCCAGAACTGACTGCATCGGACCGAAGTCCGGAACTGACTGCATCGGACCGAAGTCCGGAACTGACTGATCATGGCATGGCATAAAACATAACAACTATTATAATCACATATACTGCATACTGCATCGGAACAGAGTCCGGAACACATAACACAAACATGCTTGTATCACAAAGACATCAAGCACTCTAACTACTGCATCAGACCAAAGTTCGGAACTACTGATAATTAAACGGGCCGGCATTGCGGCCGTAGACCCGTTCCTACTGAAGGGAAACTCACCTCGTGAACTGGCTGCTGTGTGTATGGCTCTGGAAGCTAACTGCTGCTGCTCCGGTATCTCCCCAGCTACAAGTCCATAAACACACTCAATCAAATACTAAACACTGCACTGGGTAAAATGACTCTTTTACCCTTGGTCAAAGTCAACTCTCGGTCAAGGTCAACTCTCGGTCAAAGTCAACCCTCAGTTGACCTGACTCGCCGAGTTGGGCCGCCAACTCGCCGAGTCTCTAACCTCACTTCTCAATCCTACTCATGGCCACTCGTCGAGTATGACATCGACTCGACGAGTACCCTCTCGATCCAAAAACTCAGAAAATCTTCATCCGACTCGCCGAGTCATATGAACAACTCGACGAGTTGTTCTTGAGTTTAAGAAGATTTCCTTGGACTCGCCGAGTTGTATGAACAACTCGCCGAGTCCCTCCATTACTGAGTCTACCCTCAAACTTGCTGAGTCCACTCCACTACTCACTGGTTCCACTCGACACCGCTCAAAAGGAAGAAATGAGGACTCGCGACTCGACTCGCCGAGTCACCGCCATGCAACTATACTACACTCGATTCTGCTCGAATCCAAAACATACAAATGATAGATCTGAGTCCAATAAGCTGATTTACCACGTAAGGTTTCCAACTTTACGTGTAAAAACACATGAACAAGGGAATAAAGGCTAAAAGATGCTTAAAAGGGGTAGATCTAGGGTTAATATGCAAAATAGCTCCATAAAGGCAATAGATCTGGGCTCTACAACTCCTAAATGAACAGATCTAAAGATATCTCGGCATAATAGGGCTTCCATATCAACATAAGGCTTGAGAAAAGCATCAACTAGATCTAGAAAGGGTTTTAAAGCATAAAAGGGAAGGAAATCTGAAGAATACCTCAAAGAGCTCTTGCTTTCCCTTGAATCTCTGCTCTACAATCCTTCTCCTTGCTCCTTTCTTCTTCTCCTTCTTCAAGCCTTCACAAATGCACACAAGATCACTTAAAACACACAAGATCGAATTAGGGTTTTCTCACAGCTTTTGAGGGTGAAGGAGGCGAGATTGGGGGCTATAAGGTGGCTTAAATAGTGGGCAAACCGGGGATTTACGGTTTCTCCCAGACGGACAGACTCGCTGAGTCCAGAATATGGACTCGCCGAGTCGCCAGCTAACACGTGCTCGAAATCCCGACCCTACTCGGCGAGTCAGGCTATGAACTCGCCGAGTCCCTCTTGCAAAGCTTCAAAATAAATACCAAGGAATTATCATACCGGAGACGGGTCGTTACACTCACCCTTAAGCCCAATAAATTTCCTTATCCCAAAGCTTGATTTTAGATGGCCTAACTTCTCCCCGACCTTCTAAGCCCAAAACATGACCCAAACCTAAAGCCCAACATCGAAGTCCACTGATTGTGCTATGTTGGGCGTAACCCTGGTATGCCCCGCGTACCAGGCTGCTTTGCTGGATCGGGAAGTCTCACGAGTATGCGCAACATACTCCCATTTATGCTGAGCGTAATCGTCAAAAGGACAAAGAGTCCATTAAACACTTAATGCTTAATACCAAACATCCAAATCATGGATCTGGCTCATAATAGACCTCTAAAACCATAAAGTCACTGACTTGGTGACTTTGCATGCCCCAAATGAACCCAAAATCGAAATATAACATTCTACTTCCATGAAATGAACTCAAACTCATGCATGGGTGAGTTCCAACCCAAAAGATGCTAACTTTAACACTTAGGAACCTCAAAACGTCAAGAGGGGCAACTCATAACTTCTGGTATTGCATCAAGCCACCAAAAATCACTCATGGGACCAAAAGTTAACCAAAACCAAGCTAGAACTAGATCTAAGCTATAACACAACAAGTTTAGAGCTTTATGCCTCTAATAAGTGCCAAATGATGAAGATGTTCCAGATATACAAGCTCACGCTCCTCCAATGAAGCTTCAAGATGATCTCCTTCCTTCAAAGCACCAAAGTACACTCAAAAAGACCTTCCAAGCTCAACAACACTCAACAATGGAGTTAGGGTTTCGTGGAGGCTGATTAGGGACAAAAAGGAGACTGATAGAAAAGATCCTTGGGACATAATGTTCTTTAAATAGTGCTCAAACCCTAAATATCAGGCTTTTGGGGTCTGGACACGTATGGCGTGCGTACCCACTTGTACGCTGCGCGTATGTGCATGGCATCCACGTTCCTATTACTCTAGTATGCCCTACGTACATGGGGTGGTATACCCCGCGTATGGCACGCCCCAAGCCCAAAATGAAAAAGTCCAATGACTTTAAGGCCCAAAATCAAAATAATTAAATTACAAAATTTAAATAAATACCTTAGAATTATCGAGCGTTACACATAAATGTAATGTCACCAAATCTTGAGGTCAAAAATCACAACCCCTAACTCCAAATCATGTGTAGGATCATTCGCCTCATGAGGCTTCAGCTACCTCGAAGCGTAAGCAATCACATGTCCCCACTGCATCAACACTGCTCCCACACTGTGATTGACGCATCACAGTATACCACAAAATCCTCAATACCCTCCGGTAAGGTCAAAATCAGCGCCTCACACAAACTTTGTCTCAGGGTCTCAAAAGTTTCCTGCTGCTCAGGTGCCCAATGAAACGTGATGGTCTTCTTCGTCAACCGAGTCAAAGGAACTGATATCTTCGTGAAATCCTAAATGAATCTCCGATAATAACTTGCCAATGTAAGGAAACTCTGAATATCAGATTGAGACCTCGAAACCTCCCACCTCATCACCGCCTCGACCTTGGCCGGATCGAATGTAATACCGTTTTGGTTGACAAGGTATCGCAGAAACCGCACCTCACGCAACTATAACTCAAATTTGGAGAATTTTGCATACAATCTTGCCCTCCTCAGAGTCTCCAATACCTCCCTTAGATGCTCCTCATCATGCTATTGGGTCTTGGAATAGACCAGGATGTCATCTATAAACATAATCACAAACCGATCCAATATGGGCATGCATACGCGATTCATGAGATCCATGAATGTGGCTGGAGCATTGGTGCGCCCAAAGGGCATCACCACAAACTCATACGGACCATAACGAGTCCGAAAGGCCGTTTTTTGCATATCCTCCTCTCTGACCCTCATCTGGTGATAAACCGAATGTAGATCAATCTTGGAAACCAAGATACACTCTAAAGCTGATCAAATAAATCATCGATCCTCGGAAGTGGGTAACAGTTCTTCACCGTTAGCTTATTCAACTCTCGGTAGTCAATACGCATCCGATGCATCCCATCCTTTTTCTTCACAAATAAGATTAACGGTCCCCATGGTGAACTACTCAGCTGAATAAATCCCTTATCTAGAGGTGCTAACTGATAGAGTGTTTTGGCTATCGGAGCCGCACCTAGAACCAAGTCAATCTAAAACTCCACCAGTCTCTCCATAGGCAATACAGACAGATCCTCCGAGAAGACTTCCCAGTATTCCTAAACAGTCGGTACATTGTCTACGATCACCTCACCCTTCTCCTGGGTATCCATCACATAGGTCACAAACCCGAAACATCACTACTGGAGATAACGTTTGGCCCTGGCTACCGAACAGATAGTCGACCCATGTTGAGGACCCTCATTGTGGATCACCATCTCCCCCTACTTCGGGTCCGAACACGTACCAACTGAAGCCCACAATCAATCATTGCCCCATTGGGGTTCTACAAATCTGTCCCCACATTGAACTTGCTATCGCGCAGGGGAATCAGAACCAAATCAATCAGATACTGCTCACCGAATAACTCCAAAGTGCATCCTCGGTGAACCCTCGACACTCGCACCGGATGGTCATCAGCAATCACAACCTCTAGTGGATAATTCAACTCTCCCGGGACATCGCCAAACCTCTTGCCAAACGCGAGAGATACAAAGGATCGGGTATCCCCCCGACTTGAATAAGACCAATGTAGGAATAACGTTAATAAGGAATGAACTAGTGACCACATACGGTGCTGCACAGACCTCCTCTTCTGTTAATTGAAATGCCCTGCTCCGAACAACTGGCGCCTCCGCCTTGCCCTGGCGGCCATCAATGATCCTCAAGGTCGTCAGAGCAGGTGCTGCTACTGGTCCTTCTGATGCTAAAATCGGGTAGTTGTCCTTCTTATAGACCTTCTGATTGTAATGGAAGCAAATTAGATCTGATATCTAGGTGGTGATGGTGGTGGCGGTACAATCCCTGCCTAAATTCCATGTCTTGTCGCACTTATAGCAGCCCGAATCACCCGCCCTACAGACTCCATCATGCATCTTGCCGCACTTGCCACAACGGCCCTAGCCCTGCTAGGGATGGCAATGGGTACGGGTATACCGGGTTTTGTGTTCCCCATCCCCATACCCGAATCTCCATCCCCATCCCCATACCCGACCCCATCCCCATCGGGGATTAAAAATCTATCTCCATCCCCATCCCCAATGGGTATCGGGGATCCCCAATGGGTAATCGGGGATTTTTACCCGTTACAAAGTTTTAAACTTTTATGAAAAATAACTCATAATTATATCTTAACCAACAAAACAAAAACTAACAGAACTAATATAAAACACTATAATCACTGAATGTCTTCAAACATGAACAATAACATTCAAGGTTACAAATTAAATCAATTTTTGCTAAAAAAGACAAAAAAAAGTCTTCCCAAAACTATATGTTTGATTGTTAAAAAACCTTACATTGTCTACTGAACATTTGCTTATGCATTATTAAAAATAAAAACCTAAATAATATATATATATATATATATATATATATATATATATATATATATATATATATATATATATATATATATATATATATATATATATCAGGTACCCATCGGGGCCAGTTTCGGGTACGGGTATGGGTACCCGACAGGTAGAACCATCCCCATCCCCATCCCTGGTTTTTGTATTCGGGTAATACCCATCCCCATCCCCATCCCTGGTTTTTGTATTCGGGTAATACCCATCCGCATCCCCGTCCCCAATCAACTTGGGGATTTACCCGGTCAACTCGGGTTAGGGTTTCGGGTACCCATCGGGTACGGGTTTTTTTGCCATCTCTAAGCCCTGCTGGTCCCTCGATTTAGAATCAAAACCCTTGGGTTTCTTCGCCGAAACCCCAGTTGTCTGCCAATGCTCTGCCTTCCTCTTACCTATGTGCTCCAAATCAATCTCCCATTCCCGAGTCCTGGATATCATGTCGTCCAATGTCGGGCAGGCAGAAAAACTAACAAATTCCCGAATATCTGATCTTAACATGTCATGGTATCGCGTCTTCTACAACTCCTCATCTGCGGCATACTGGGGTATCAATAGATCTCTCTCTCTCTCTCTCTCTCTCTCTCTCTCTCTTTCTAAACTTGGCGGTGATCTCTGCTACGGTCTCAATCGTCTGTCGAATATCTAGAAACTCCCTCGCTAACATTTGTAGCTCAGCAACTGGTGCAAACTCTGCTTGAAGCCGGGTCACAAAATCTGACGATGACATGGCCTTAATGGATGGGGCTCTTAGAGTATAGCTAACCTCCTCCCACCAATCCTGAGCTTGCTCCCTCAAAAAACATGTAGTGAACCTCACCTTCGACCCCTTGAGGCAAAAGCTAGTCATTTGAGCACACTTAATATCTGCTATTCATCGCTTGGCTGCAATGGGGTCCTTCACCTTAAAGAGTTTTGACGCCCCGCATCCCCTGGAATCCTTTAAGGAGAGAGTGTGGGCTCCATGCTTACTAGTGGCCAGATCGTCCCTAAAGATCTAAAGGTGGTCTTCCATCAACTCGATGATACCCTCCTTGATCGACCCAAACATCACCGGGGTCGCATCAAAGATGCCTCTAGTAATTTCAGACACGATGAACTTGTGTAAATATGCATCAATTGGTTCGACGCACGATCCCGAAACGGATCTAGAGCCTGAACCTCCTGCCCCACCGCATGTCATCATCATGCTAAAATATAACAATTAGTATACACATGAAGAGGTTCACACTCTCTAGTTTCTTGGATTCATTGCGGCCTTCCTTGTTTTGGGTATAGATCCTATGCTTTCAGTAGTACGAGCCTAATACTACCTTCCACACCTATCTATACCCTCCCCAAGGACTACCTCAAATCTTCCAATTTACTCCTTCCTATCTAATACTCTCCTCATACTAAAAGGCGTCCTACATGCCAAGACATATTCCACGAACTTCCTAGGGTTCCTTTCCTCACCACTCTCTACTATTAGCTGTAGAAGGAACTCCCACTAATACCAAATAACTACGACACGAATACAATTACATACTATTGGTTCTAGATAATTCTTAGAACGAAAGGTCCCACACTACAACAGTTGGACTCAACAAGAGTTGTGCAATAGGGTTAAACCTAACCTTCTAAAATTATCTAATATTAATAATTTGTAACAAACGCATTCGTATACTAGTCAGTTGGTACTAATAAAAATTCCTAAAAGCACAAAGCACACAACATTCGAGCATTATGCAATTCAAATTAGAACACAACCTAAACAGGTCATCCTATCAGATAACTAATTTCATACTAGCATGCATATATATAAGCTCATACAATAGGCATATAAAGGTATCTCGCCTAGCATTCTATCATGCAATCCTGAGTAGATCCTTAGTCCTAGTCTAGCATGCAATTCATATATGATAGCCTAAAACATTTAACATGTGTGAGTATTTTGGGAAGACTTACTTGAGCTCTGCTGATTTCATGCATCACATCCGTTTCTCTTATTAAAATGTTCCTTTTTACGGAAAATCTACCAAATCCCTTAATTAAAATGTTACTTTTTACGGAAAATCTATCAAATCCTTGATTTGAGTTCAAGCATGTATGAGAGTACGGCCGAATCCCTCAAACCAAGGCTCTGATACCAACTTGTAACATCCAAAAATTTCAGACAAAAAATTTTATTTTTAATTAATTCCGAAACATTCCACAATCATGTCAAAAACAGCCAAAAGTGAATCATAGTAAAATAATATCATAGTATAAATCCCAAAATCACATAAGGCGGAAAACATGGGCGGATGCGGTGTGATCAAGTCGGTCCCTTCCCTTTTGAGTTGGAAGTACTTGAAACATAAACTGAAAACTGTAAGCACAAAGCTTAATGAGCTCCCCCCAAAATACCCCATAGCATACACACATATAGTCAAAACATATCTGAGTCTATTTTGTCCCCTTCGGTCTCCTTCAACCTGTATTGTGTATATTTCAACCCCTTGGTCTCTTTCAACCAATATTGGGTATATTTTAACCCTTTCGGTCTCTTTCATTGGTATTGGGTGTATTTCAACCGGTACTAGGTGTATTTCAACTCCTTCGGTCTCTTTCAACTGGTACCGAGTCTATTTCACCCCATACACTACCATATAATCATAACAGTAAGAGTTACAGAGACAATAAATATATACAAGCAATACAAGAAATTGTCATGAAGACAACTATTAGCCTACCAACATAATCTAGTGGGTCGGCATTAGTGCCTTCGACCCATGAGTTTAGTGAAAGAAACTCACCTCTCAGTCTAAAATAAACGCTGAACAGGTCATAACTTCGATTATCAGCTCTATCGGTCGCCTATCCAATAGATAGTGACCAATTCTCAAATACAACTCAAAAATACCTAAAATGCCCGTAAGTCAAACTTAGTCAAAGTCAACAGTCAAAGTTAAAGCCAAAAGTCTGACCACCACGTCGTGGTCGTCCTAGACTACGTCGTGGTGTCGATACGACAAAATAGTCATGACCAGCCTAGCCACTATGTCGTGGTTACTAGGTTTTCAGCAACATAACAATTTAAGGTGTTTTTCTTCAATTCCAAGGATTCTCCAACTCAGATCTAGAGCATTTTAGGGTCTAGATGGATAATTTTTCCAACTTTATCCCTTAGGATTGTCCAAAGTGAATAGATCTTAACTTTATGGTCCAAAAGATCACATGACTTAAGAAATAAGCACTTAATTTATAAGTCACTTCTCCAACAACTCCAGAAGAGTTTTTGACACCATTCTCATTATAAAAATATACGCTTTTCAAACATGCATGTCCAATGCATGTCTTGAACTCTTATTAGGTCTAAAGTAGGGCAAAAAGGGCCATGATCCATGCATGGTCTTAAAGCTCAATCCTAGTCTACATCTAAAGCACCAAATAGTCCCAAAGGCCTGGAGATCCACAAAGTGACATGCTTTGTGAGACCAAACCACTCAAGTCAACAAGGCATAGAAAAGGGGTGGACAAAATCTAGAGATCTAACAATTTACCCATCAAGATGAAAACTTTTTACGTCATGGAGATGCTTAAGGAAGACACACTTCTGGATCTACGTTGCTTTGGACTCCCACGATGATCTAACACCACCTTCTTTCTTCATAAAGACCAAACATACACACACACACATACTTTAGGCTAAAAACTCACATAAGAGGTCTAGGGTTTGCAAGGGACAATTATGAGGGGTGGAGGCTGATAGGAGGGATGCTACAAGGGGTTAAGGTCGTTTAAATAGAGCTCAAATCCTAAACTTTAAGGTTTTCTCCAATAGTGGCCACCACGTGTTGGCACCTTTCGCTATGTCGTGGTGATTCATTAATTCCCCACTACCCATAAGCAATTGCCACGTTGTGGTGAGGCTCCACCACGACGTGGTGCTGACCAAAATCCAGTATATATATATATATATATATATATATATATATATATATATATATATATACACACACACACACACACACACACAATTTAAATTAGAGTACCTCCAAGAATACGAATGTTACAATAATGACCTTCAAAATATCCAAAAGTTCTCTAAGCCACAATCACTATTTGCACCTAATACATGTCTAAATAGTAGGTTAGACATTGGGAATGCCCGGTGAATAATATCGCGATTCCATCACGTTTTTAGCCAAGAAATTATCCATTCCTTTGACCTATGATGTATCCCTAAAATCTTTTGAAAACTCTTTAACATCATTTAGATCTTTGTTTAAGTAAATCATCACTCTTTACTCTTTTGAAAAATCACTTTAAACTCTTATATTTCTCTTATTAAACAATGTATCAATTCTTAACTCTTTTAATAAAATATTTTCATCATTTCTTTTTAAAATTTACTTTGAACTCTTGGAAACTCTTTTAATTAAAACTCATTACTTTTTTCTCCTTTTAAATATAAAGTCATTACTTTTTTCTTTTTGTAAAGATTTAAAATGTATAAAACTCTTCGATTAAACTCTTTACATTTTTCTTTATAAATCTTAAAGTATATAAAATACTTCATTAATATCTTTACTCTTTTCTTCTATATATCACTTAAGGGAAATAGACTCAGTTTTTGGAGCTAGAATTTTTTAGGAAATAAAAATTGTTATTCCAAATATATAAAATAATGATTAAAACAATTACATAAAATTAAATAATTGAAAATATATTAAATGATAAAAAAATAACCATATTAGATCGTGTTATTTGTGAATAAGTAAAATATAATAGAATTTTAGTGTCTAGTGAATATTTTGTAGAGAATGGTCAAATGTGACAAATTGGTGAAAACATGTGTTTGACGTTAGAGTTTCTCAACTAAGTGACTAGGACTTAATTTGTATAGTTTATTATGGAGAAGGACAATTAGTAATTTATTATAAGTTTTAAGAGAGTTTGTGAGTTATTTTGAAAAAATATTAGGAGGAGGGACCAAAAGTGCTAATTTCCTAAAATTTTTGTCGGCATGCGACGTTCATTAGGGCGACGCGTCACGCTTCTGACACAGATCAACATTTTAGAGTTGTAACGAACCTCTTATTCTCATCTATCCATCCTCTTTTTCACCCAAACAATTTCAATCCTTTTTCCTTACTAAAACCGATTTTTCTCTTTCAATCTCATGGAAACTTGAAGCTTAAAGTTGTTAAATGAAGTCTTGCTCATATCCCCCCCCCCCCCCCCCCCCCCCTCAATCTACTTTCTTGGAAGGCAACTTTCTCCCACTTTTCCTACAAATTCGTGTTACAGTTTATGTGAAATTGAAAATCCGAATGCATATCCCATTATGATGTTCATATGAGCTTTAGGTTGTAAGAGCATCCACAATGGTGAGCTCAATGGGAGAGTTGAATGTGGTAGCAAGTCTAAATGTCATTCAATGGATAAAACTCTATCATTGTGAGATTCCACCTTGGCATTCAATGAATTTGAAGTTCAATGGTCATTGAACTCTTCAATGGAAATATGAACGTTTTTAATTATATATATATATATATATATATATATATATATATATATATATATATATATATATATTATAAATTACCATTTGTAATATTCTGTTGAACTTTGTAGAGTTTAATACATTATAGGAAAAAAAATTAGAATATAATAGATTGTAAAAAGATGATGTGTTAATCCATTGAACTGTATAAAGTTCAACGCATTATCCATTAGGCAGACCCTAATTTTAACCCTAAATCCATCTTCAAATATTTATGAGATTTGTGAGTTTGGGTAATGTTTAGTGGGTTTTCAAAACCTAGATCTTCAAATCCGAATTTCCATGTTCCTTGTATTGTGAGATTTGTGAGATATAATACCACACCAACTAAAATGTGGAGTCTATGTGGCATCTATATGTACATGAAATATGCCACGTCGCCTAATATTTTGTTAGTTATTACCTGGTAAACACTTAATAAATATAGGAAAACATGAAATGACTAAAATGCGCCTCGTGTGAGGGACACATAATGGTGGTTAACGGATCTAGTGAAATAGTAACAAAGATAGGGACGAAATGTGACACTTACAATAGAGACCAATTTTGATAAAAATGAAAAACTAGGACTACAACTTTAGAATTACGCCAACTATAGGGACCATTTCTATAATTTAGTCTTGATTGAATAAAATATTACCACGTCCTTGGACTCTCCTGCTTTATAGCTTCTCTCTTCATTCCATCTATACTTAGAAACTTAACGATTCATACACCTCCAATTCGATTTGATAATCAGTTTTTTTTTCCCGGCAGAGCAGCCATGGGATCACCTACGACCACCGAAGAGGCTGATAAAAAGAGCCTCATTAAATCCTCTTCTTCCGTCTCCAACTCCTTCCGCCTCCGTTCTCCCTCCCTCAACTCCGTACGCCTCCGCCGTATCTTCGATTTATTTGATACAGATCACGACTCGTTCATCTCCGTCGACGAACTCAACCGCGCTTTGGTAGTCGTCGGCCTTGAAACCAACGTCTCGGAGCTCGATTCTGTCATTAAATCCTACATTCAGCCCGGCAACGAAGGTCTCACCTTCGACGACTTCCAGGCGTTGCACAAGTCCCTTGGCGACCTCTTCTTTGAGGACGGTGGTGGTGGAGAGGAGGAGGATGCCGGAAACGAGGACCGTAGCCAGCAGGAAGAGACGGATCTGACGGAGGCATTCAAAGTGTTTGATGAGGACGGAGATGGATTCATATCGGCGAAGGAGTTGCAGGTGGTTCTGGAAAAACTAGGGTTTGCGGAGGCGAGTGAGATGGGGAGGGTGGAGATGATGATATCGTCGGTTGATCGGAATGCTGACGGAGTGGTCGACTTCTCGGAATTTAAGGACATGATGAAGAATATGTCGCTTAAATAGGTAACTCTTCTTCATTCATTTTTCAGTTTTACTGTTATTAGTTTTTTTTTTTTTTTTCCTAATTAATTGTTTTTATGTAAATTTTTCTTCACCATTATTTGTAATTTTATTTTAATTATGACGTCAGTCTTGTATAAGAAAATATGTAACCTTGTTTTGTTGAAGAAATAAAATGTTATTGCAATTACTTGGAGATGGAATATGTTTGTGCATTGGTATTGAAACCTTGTCTGTTGGATGTTAAATATCCTCGTTGTTAGACCAGAGTATGGAAAACATAAACGAAATCAATGAAGCAATAAGACAAGGACAATATCTTTTAATGACAATAGACCCCACTATTTGTCTATTTTTGTTGTTCGTTGAAAGGCTAAGACCCTTCGAGAATCTCCTCAAACCTAGAGAATGTAAGCAACCATCCCACAATCTCTTCTCGGGAGTCGGGAACATAAAGTGATGCTTGTAAGCATGTTTCAGTAATGAATTGGAAGAGCCGAAAGAGAGATTAGCCAGAAAATCAAAAGCCAAATAAAATATTTATAGCACCCAAATTCCAACTGTTGCAACTCTTGACGAAAAGTTGCAATTGTTCGAAAATACCTGTCAAAACGGGTGAGTATATAACAAAAAAAAAAAAAAAAAAAAAAAAAAAAAAAAAAAAAAACTCCTAAACATAGCCACCTTTTAAAGTTCCCTCCATTTTTTCTTTTAAATATTTGAATGGATTTTAAAGTAATAAACTCAATAAAATTTACTTATGTGGGACTAGTTGCCAACTGCTAATGCAAGATAACAACCTTTTTACAAAATAATGTGATAAAAATTGTAATTGCTCCACTGATTGTGAAAATAATCCTAAAAGATATATATAGAATCAAAAACGGAAAAAAATCGTCACTAAATCCCTAATTGACAAATCTTGTTTGTCGAAAAAATTTGTCTTGTTTGCAACTTAGCGGTAGACTTGTCAAAAATTAGTGATGATTTTAGTACCCCGTATGTGTAGTTAGTGAGTCATATACTTTACAAAAATCATTGTTTATGATCAAAGTTTATACTTATTACAAATGTCAACCAATAATTCTTCGATAAAAGTACATTGATAGCCGCTAATAATAATTATGTTTTTTGCATTTTGGGTACAATTTAGGACAAAACGACTTGTATGTATGTATGTGTATGCATGTATATATTAGTTTATGGTGTTGATTCATTTGTTTTATTAGTCGATCAGATCAGATGAGTCTACATCCTCAACTTTTTGCAATTGTTACTGTTTCTTTGATTTTTGCTTCATGAGTTTTTGGTTTTTATATGAGTTTGATTATAGATGTGTTTCAGATTTATTATTGGAATGATAGGTGGTATTGTGTTGAATTTTGGGTGATTTTGTGGTCATGGATTTGTGGTCGGGGATGGTGACCGGAGGTGGCACTAGAAACTTGATTTAAGACCGAAAATGGTATGGGAACCGGAAGAAGATTAAGATGGGGTAACTGTCCAAATTAAATAAAAAGTTAGAACTAAACATGTAATTTTAAGAAAACTAAAGGGACCATCATTCTATTTCTGTTGATTTTTTAGGTTTTAGGGTTTTAAATCTTTATGCATTTTCTATTGATTTTCATATATATATATATATATATATATATATATATATATATATATATATATATATATATATATATATATATATATATATATATATATATATAGAGAGAGAGAGAGAGAGAGAGAGAGTAAATTACATAAACTGTCCCTGGTCCAAGTGCCAAATTGCACGTTCAGTCTCTATTTTTGAAAATTAACTCGGACCGTCCCTCATGTATTTAAATACTACCCGCCCAGTCCTTATTGTCTTTAGACGTTAGTTTTCTCCGTTTGGGTGCCCCATGTGCCTTGCACGCAGGGGTATTTCGTCATTTCATGTTGTGTAATCATATTAAAGTCGTTTCCTCTCCCCTGCTTTCATTTATCTTTGTCAGTCTCTTCCGCATTACTTATCCCCCCTTTCGTTCTTCGATTACGCTTCTCCAACCAACAAAAATGACAATTAGATTCAATTATGGAGCTGAAGTTGTGATTTTGTACCTCATGGAGCAAGAACAACCCTGGAAAACGTTACTATGCTTGTTCTAACCCAATTAATTTTGATTTATTGATAAATCTAATCTAATCTCCTAATTTCTGTAATTTTTAGCATTGTTAGATGTTTCTACACTTACTTTGCAGGCTCGTGGTTGCAATTTCATTGGTTGGGTGGTGGAGGATCATAAATGTGCTTATATGAATGTTAGGATGAAGCTTGAACAACAAAATCTAAAACTAAAGTTGTATCTAGCTATTAGTTGGTTTCTGTTTGTGTCAATTTCGGTGTATAAAGTATAGTATAAGTTATCAGATACGTTCACCTTTGAGTTGTACAAACTGAAGTTGGATGTATCAGTTTGCATGTTAACAAAGATATATTCTTTTTTGGGTAATTGCCAAACATGTATTCATACCACAACAATAATTTATATCATACATTACGTTATCAAATCATTACAAACATGAATTCATACATCAACAACCTAATTAATCATGAAGTCATTCAAACCATTACAAACATTCATCCAGTCAACATAGTTTGAAGTACATCACCATCATAGTTAAAGAAGTAGCACACCATTAGTTCAAATTGAAATTACAGATCCAAAATACATGAAACAACATTGTTTCAAGTACGTCAAAAGAATTAGCCAACCAAAATACATGAATGTAATATACAAACACTAAACCATCATACTTTTCCCCTTGCTCACAGCACCTGAGTTTTGTCACACACCAGCATTCGGTCCTACATTACTACCACTGACCTGTGATCCTCCCACTGCCTGCCCCTTGTAGCTCCTACCATTATGCCCAACATTTCCACAATTTGAACTTCTAATTGTTCTGGTCCCTCTAGCACTTTCATCATCAGTAGCAGATGTTATTCTTTTCTTTTTGGCCTACCAATAGGCACATGATATTTTGGTGGTAGTAACTTTGTTGGACATGCATTTTTTTTGCCCACATCATCCTCCTATTAATTGGTTCATTTTTAAAGGCATACACTTATTTCCATGTCTTTAACCAATATCTTGGGTGAACCCCTGTTTTAGGTATCCCAACATTCTTATTATTTCTCCTCATATCCCATATAGCTACAATTGTGTGCTTGCATGACATGCCAGTGACCCCCCACTTGTTACATGAGCTTGTATGTTGTGCTATGTCAACTACACATTGGTCCACACCTTCACCACCTGTAACCTGATACTTCCCATTTCCACAAAATGCAACCCTATACTCTGCAGCTTCAACTTTGATCTTCTCTAGAGTCTTGGTAGCTATAGGAGTTAGTGGGCAAAAACATTTGTCAATTGTCTTTTGGATAATAACAAGCTTCTTCATTATGTACTCTCTAATAAATTCCAAGCAACTTATAATTTGTTTGTCACGACCCTTGACAAGTTTGCTATTCAATGTCTCACAAAGGTTGTTTAACAATGCATCACAATATGCTCTTCCTGTAGAATAACAATGTTACATCATAATTTTCAATAATCTTTTAAGATGCATACAATCAACAATGTTGAAGAATTCTAACATGTATAACTTACCTGTGAAGTAAGACCTGGACCAATGTTGGGGTGGAATGGCTTTAATCCATTTATATGCATCATTGTTCAATTTTTTCAGTTCCTCCACTGCAAGATTGAATTGTTGTACAGTTGATGTTGTTGCATATCTACAGAGACAATCTTTAAAATCCTTGGCCCTCCACTTCCGCTTCATATTCTCATGGATAGGAAAAAGGCAAAATCTATTTTCTGCACATGGAAACAATTTTGCAAATGCAGGGAAAACACCCTACAACACAAACATAGTCAACTTTATATAATTAGTACAAATAATATAAAGGTTAAGTAGTTAAACTGTTTATATTATTACCTTCTGCCTATCATTTATAAATGTGAAGTTTGAATTAGTAGTCAAATCCAAATCACCACCAAGATTTCTTAGAAACCATGTCCAAGAGTTGTAGTTCTCATACTCTACAACACCATATGCCATTGGCTAAGGGCAGTTGTTTCCATCTAATCCCTATAACAGTAAGAACAAATTAGGTTAACATCTATAGGTCATATGTAAGATTAAGAAGTTCAACCGTGTATGCTATTACTTACCACTGCTATTATAATTATACCAGGGTAGGGATCCTTCATGAATCCACCATCCAGTCCAAGAAAGTCCATTTTCCCTGCTATAAAACCTAGTTTTAGTGGCCCAAGACACACACACACACACACACACACATATATATATATATATATATATATATATATATATATATATATATATATATATATACGTATAAAAATCCTAGTATCTGATGCAGGGTTGGAAGCATTATCCACTTGAAGCTTGACGGTTGTGTTTGGGTTTCGAGTTTGAACCTTAATATATAATATTGACCCCCAAAATAAACCCATAATAGTTTATAGGGATTTTTCTTTTGCCCTAAACAATTTCATTTCTGACATCTAAATTTGGTATTTCTTCTCTAGCTGGTCCTTTAAAGCCCTGTTTGGTATTTCTGGGTTAGACTTCAACTGCTCAAGTATTTGTTTGGAAAGAAACTTGTAATTACAAGCTTTGATTTTTCTTTTTTGGAGACATTTATTCTCATTTTCATACATTTTCACTGTTCAATCATCATCCTTTTTCCATTTACTTACTAAAAGTTTCCAAGGGCACTTATTACTTTCATCTACTTTCACTGAACTTTTCTTTTTACTGGACCCACCTTTACAACTACACTTACTTGGTCCTCCTTTTTCACATGCTTGACTAGGTCCACCATTCATGTTACTTTGATTGGCCCTATTTTTTTCCCACTAGTTTTTCTTGGTCCACCTTTCCTACAAGTCTCAAGTATCCCCATATGTGGTGTTGTTCCTTTACATACTACCCTAACCCTATTTTTATCATTCTTGAAAATATCGAGTTCTCTTCTTGTCTCTATTGCATGTAAGTAAATTCTGTCTTTTGCTTCCCGAGAACTTGAGAATGTTTGAAGTATTTAGAAAGGGTCACTCACTTGAGCTGCATCATTTATCTGTTCCCTTTCAGCAGCCCGAATTTTATTTCTTCTTTTACTCATTTACCCTTCATCAGATGATGACTCATATTGTAGAACATCAGTGTTGATCACATCCATTTTCTCATCAGACATTACTACATTCTCTATTGTAATAGGGTATCACCAACCCACTCCAAATTATCATCAATGTTGAGGTAAAAATCATGCATGTCCACCATAGGATCATCCAACAAGTTATCCTCATCGACAATGAAATCTCTATCATCACTATGACTTGAATCTCCACTACCCTTACTATCACTAGACCCACCTAAGGGTTCACTAAAGGTTTCCACAATAGGGGGTTCCACCTTTGGTTCTTTCATAGATTTAACTCCAATAGGGGATTCCATTCTAGGGGTGAAACATGTGTAACATCAATATGACTAGGTAATTACATACTAGGTTCCATTTCCATTCTAGGGGGTGAAACATGTGCAACATTAATATGACTAGGGAATTCCATGCTAAGTTCCACCATTGGGGTTTGCATGCTTGGTTCTAAAATTAAGGGGGGGGGGGGTGTTCAAATGTGGTTGTTTAAATTAAGAAGGGGATTCAATAATCTCTTCAATCATGAGTTTTGCAGGGTTAGGAGACATAACATATATATGCAATTTGGTACAACAAAATTCTATATACACTTCTATAAGCTTGTGTGAAGCAACGTAGGACCTTAAGTGGTTGACCTCTTGGTATCTACCCAATGCAAACAACCCAAAATTTACATCCCCTAATAGTCGTGTAAAGTGTAATACATAATCTTACCTTCTTCAACGCAACCAACTCCTCCATCATATCATCAATTTCGTGAACAAATAACAAATCACTATCGATCAAGTCCAAAAATTTGTGTTGTCCCTTTATGTATTTTCTCCCAGGAAATTTGGTAAACTCTTCTTTATAGTGTAAGCGTATACTAAAAATAGTTGGATTTCGACCTTCACAAGAAAAAACAACAATATTTTCAAAATCAGGGACAAAATGATCAAGAACAGAGCATAAAATGGTTAGCTTTCCTTACCGTAACTGGATTCCAAATCGATTTCATCCATCTTTGGTCGTATTCACCACCCACTCATCTTCACTTTTGATGGAAAACTAGGGTTTTTGTGAGACGAGAAAGGTTTTGATCAGTGACTGGGTATAAAACGTTTGGGTGAACTGGATATGGCGTCATATGCAGTCGATAATATACACGTGACATGAAATGACGAAAATACCCCAACATTCAAGGCATGTGGGGCACCAAAACGTAGAAACCTAACGTCTAACAACAATAGGGACTGCGCTGGTAGTATTTAAATGCATGAGGGACGGTCCGAGCAAATGTTCAAAAATAGGGATTGAACGTGCAATTTGGCACTTGAACGAGGGATGATTCGTGTAATTTACTCATATATATATATATATATATATATATATATATATATATATATATATATATATATATATATATATATATATATATATATATATATTATTCAAAGAAAATTGTACCCCATGTATGCTAGATAGGTTCATAACCTTGGAAAACAACTTTGCATGATTATTAGACAAACATAGATCCAAGGTTATTAGGGTTGCATGTACACTTAGGAAGTGTTAGAATGCTCAAAACTCATCAGTGGTATCAGAGACTAGGCTTGCTTGTTTGATTTTTCTGCAAACTGCTTGAAAAATCGAGCTTTCTGCCTTTTGCTCGTATGAACTTGCCGATTCCATGGGGGGACTCGATGAGTCCATGACCAAATGCAAGCTACTCGTCGAGTCAGTTCATGCACTCGACGAGTAGAGGCTGCAGTTTTCAAAATTTCGATTTTTGTTGCTGGAAATGGACTAGGAACATTACCCTAAACTGTTTTGGTGTTTTAAAACTTCTTTTAGTTGGTGTAATGTTCATGTTAATCCATTTACAATGACAAATTATCAAAATTACAAGTTTTCAAGTGTAATTTTTTATTCATGAAAGAGTTCATATTCATATTCTTGATCTTATGATGTTTAGATGATCATAGGAATTATTTGTAACCTATGTGGTAGATTAGTTCATGATCATTATGTGTTTTAATGGATTCCATAACTTGTCCCCAAGTTATGGAAAACCAAAAGTCACTTTGTTTTTAAAGCCATTAAAAGAACACATGGGTTATAAAATGAAGAGTCTTCATTTTTAATACTCTAATTAACTCATAAGTTACAAGAAATGAAAAGTTTTGAAAGTTTACAAAACTTGCCCTCAAGTTTTGGAACAAGTAAAGTCATATTAAAACTTTAGTTCCAACCCTTAGAATTTTATAAGTTAAAATTCAACCCTTATACTTATAATATTATAAGTTAATAATAATAATAATAATAATAATAATAATAATAATATATATATATATATATATATATATATATATATATATATATATATATATATATATATATATATATATATATATAAGATCAAAGTCGTCTTACCGCTAGTATGCCTCATTCACGAAGCCAGTCTATAAGGTGAGTATAAGGTTTTTTGCCTATAAAATGGCAACTTAATGGGTGTCCACTCTCACCCACCGCTTGCTTGACTGGTGGAGGGTCGTTAGCCGAACGGGTAGGACAAGGACTTATAAATTCTCATTAAAAATATAATGATAATTATAAAGTAACTAAATGTTTTATTAAATTCCTAATCTTAGTTACTTTAGGTAAAATGTGAATAAGGTGCTAATCCATGAAATTACACTTTACACTTTGTCTAAGTCGTTAGTGGAGCGTGTGTGGTTAACCAGCACACTAACTTGAACTTAACAAGGTAGGTAAAGGGTGACTTAATGTTTATCATAGTATCGATGGAGCGTGTGTGGTTAACCGGCACATCGATTGAGGGGTAATACATTAAGGGTACCAAGTAATCTGCATGGTTACTTCACACCTCGTTTTGTGATCCTCGGCATCCCAGTCACAAAATTGGAGGGCGCACTCGAGATTGAAACATGCCTTTGAAAAGTTCATTGAATCTCAAAAGAATATAGGAGTTTCTAAGAACCAAATTAAATATTTTAATATTTCGTATTTGGAGGAAATTGGTGAATCGTCATTCACCTACCTCTCAAATATGTTATTACTTAGAGTACGGTATACCTCTTCTAAGTATAATATATTGTGATTGGGTCCTAGCCTTAATACTACATTTGGGTGTTTTATTAAGGACTATCTCTATCTCTATTTCTAAACTAAACTTTTCTTTTCAGATGTCTGCAAACACTGCTGCTTCTGGCTCTAATCCTAATGGCTCCTTTTCTCTAATGAACTTATGTGGGAAAGTCAATTTTGATGGATCCAACTTTAATGAATGGATCAGAAACATCTGAATGATTACCCGCTACGAGGACAAAGAATATGTCCTCGATAAGGAGCTTAAGGAGATTGATGAGACGGTTGCTACTCCTGAAGAGATCACTAACTTTAGGGCACATGAAAGGGATGATACCAAGGTGGCATGCATCATGATGGCAACCATGACAGCCGACCTCCAAAAGTCCTACGAGGACTTCTACCCTTTTGAAATGCACCAAGATTTGATGGAAAGATACCATCAAAGTGCAAGACAAGAGAGGTATGAAATCATCTCCTCCATGATAACAACCCGAATGAAGGATGGTGAACTCATCACCGGTCACATGCAGAAAATACAAAGATTTGTGGACCGTTTGTTGAAGCTTAATGTGAACTTCCCCGAGGAGCTTGCAATAGATATCATTTTGCACTCCTTACCTTCATGTTATGATCAATTCCGCATGACATACCACATGAACAAGGAAGAGGTCACTCTCAACAAACTTCAAGGACTCTTAAAGACCGTGGAAAGTGGTCTTAAGGGTAAGGCGATTGTTACTACTCCTACTCCTACCAACTCCGCCCCTGTCTTGGCAATCGGGAAAGGACGAGGGAAGAAGAGAAAGAGTTCTTCGAAGGGTACCAAGGCTAGGACCCTTGATGGCTCTTATTCAAGTGGAACCAAGAAAGGTTTCATCACTCCTTCTTCTGACCCAAAAGAGGCTGAATGCTTCTATTTCCATGAAAAGGCACATTGGAAGCGGAACTGCCCAAAGTACCAGCAAGATGTGAAGGATGGGAAAGTCAAACCCAACCATGCATGTATTTACACTATCTTATCTAATAACTCACCCCGTTCTAACTCATGGGTCCTTGATACCGGTTGTGGTATTCATATCTGTTCTGATTTACAGGGACTAAGAAGAAGTGAGAATGTGGAGCAAGGAAGAATAAACTTGATCATGGGAAACAGGAAAGCTTCACCTGTCACCAAGATTGGAGTTTATACTTTATCGCTAAGTAGTGGGTTTAGTTTAGATTTGAATAAATGTTGTTATTCGCCAGAAATGGCAAGAAATATTATTTCCTTTCATGTATTGTATAAACAAGGTTTTACCTTTTCATTTGATAATGAAGTTTGTTCGATTAATGCTTTCTTTAATAATATTCTTTATTTTAAAGCATTACCTTCTGATGGTGTATATGAAACTATATCTGTGGTTGATAACTTAGGAAATAATGTTTTGTGTATTGATTCTCCTAATAATAATAACTTGGATAAAGCATCATTATGGCATTGTCGTCTTGGACATATAAGCAAGACACGCATAGGCCAACTCCAAAAGGATGGAGTCTTGGAGTCATTTAACCTAAAGTCAGATGATAGTTGCAAATCATGCTTACTTCGAAAAATGACAAAGTCACCCTTCATAGGTTCTTGTGAGAGGGGTGAAGGTTTGTTGGACCTTGTACACACGGATGTGTGTGGACCATTCAAACATGCCACAAGGGATGCTAATCGTTATTATTTGACTTTTACTGATGATTACAGTAGATATGGATATGTCTACTTAATCAAGCATAAGTCAGAAACTTTCGAAAGGTTTAAGGAATTTAAACATGAAGTCGAGAATCAATTGGGCATGAACATTAAGATGCTTCGATCCGATCGAGGTGGTGAGTATCTTAGTTCAGAGTTCCTCGACTATCTTAGGGAATGTGGGATCGTCTCACAATTGACACCTCCCAGGACACCACAGTTGAATGGTGTAGCTGAGAGGTGTAATCGAACCTTGTTGGATATGGTTCGTTCCATGATGAGTCGAGCTTCGCTACCAATCTCATTCTGGGGGTATGCCTTAGAGACAGCTGCCCATATCCTTAATCTAGTCCCTACAAAGAAAGTTGCCAAAAATCCTCACGAGATGTGTACTGGTAAAGTACCCAAACTAGACCACATAAAGATTTGGGGTTGCGAGGCTTTTGTGAGGTGCGAGTCTCATGATAAGCTAGAACCCCGAAGCGAGAGGTGTATTTTCATCGGGTACCCACAAAGATCCTTTGGTTACCTCTTCTACAGACCTAGTGATAATGTGGTCTTTGTAGCAAGAAGAGGAGTCTTTTGAGAGAGAGAGAGAGAGAGGGAGAGAGAGAGAGAAAGAGGGAGAGAGTTTATAAGCCAAGGAGACAGTGGGAGGCAAGTTGACCTTGAAGAACATAAAGAGTCAAGTGGTGAAGGAACTTCAAACCCTAGCCCTCAACTTGAGGAGGAAACTCTTTTTGAACCAATTGACGAGTTTGTACCTCTGAGGCATTCCACGAGAGTTAGGAATGCACCTGAGCATTACTATGGTTTCCATATTACTGCAGAAGGTGAGACACTTATTAGTAATGAGACACTAGTAGGTCTGGATGAACCTAACAGCTACGCGGAAGCCATGGCAGGCCCTAGGTCTGCTAAATGGAAAGAGGCTATGGATAGCGAGATACAATCCATGTATGACAATCAAGTTTGGAACTTGGTTGAGAATGTACCAAGTTGTAAGACTGTAGGGTGCAAATGGATCTTCAAGAAGAAGACCGACATAGATGGTAATGTACACACTTATAAGGCTCGACTGGTTGCAAAGGGCTTCTCTCAAACTCCTGGAGTGGATTATGATGAGACTTTTTCTCCAATAGCCAAGACTAAGTCTATTAGGGTTATGTTAGCCATAGCTGCATTTCATGACTATGAAATATGGCAAATGGATGTCAAAACTGCTTTCCTTAATGGAAAGTTGACTAAAGATGTTTACATGAGTCAGCCAGAAGGTTTTGTTAGTAATGAGTACCCTAATAGAGTGTGTAAGCTTGAGAAATCCATTTATGGATTAAAGCAAGCACCTCGCAGATGGAATCTTTGCTTTGATGAGAAAGTCAAGGAATTTGGCTTTTCTAGGAGTGAATATGAATCTTGTGTGTATGTCAAGGCTGGTGGGAGTATAGTTAGCTTTTTGGTATTGTATGTGGATGACATACTACTCATAGGAAATGACATCCCAACTCTGCAGGAAGTTAAGTCCTGGCTTGGGAAGTGTTTCTCTATGAAGGACCTAGGAGAAGCTGCCTATATTCTAGGGATAAGGATTTTGAGAGACCGGAGTAAAAGACTAATTGGACTTAGTCAAAGTACCTACTTGGACAAGGTGTTGAAGAGATTCAGCATGCAAAACTCCAAGAAAAGAGAGTTACCCATCCAAAGTAATGCTAGATTAAGTAAGACACAAAGCCCTAGTACTGAGGCTGAGATAGCAGAAATGAGTCGAGTACCTTATGCTTCGACAGTAGGCTCGATCATGTATGCTATGACTTGTACTCGACCTGATGTAGCCTTTTCCTTGAGCATGGTTAGCAGGTATCAGGGGAACCCTGGCAAGGCTCACTGGACTGCGGTAAAGAATATCCTCAAGTACCTACGGAGGACTAAGGACTGGGTCCTTACCCTCGGTGGGAGTGATGACTTGAGAGTTGTAGGGTAAAGGGATAATTTCCGCTCTCAGTCGAGCTGGGTCTTCACCCTAAACGGAGATGCAATCACTTGGAAGAGTTCCAAGCAGGAGACAGTGGGTGATTCCACTTTTGAATCAGAGTATATAGCAGCGAGCGAGGCAGCAAAGGAGGCTATATGGCTGAAGAACTTCATAGGAGACCTTGGAGTAGTACCAGCCATAAAGGAGCCCATGGAAATTTTCTGTGATAGTGAAAGTGTTGTTGCCTTAGCCAAGGAACCAAGGGATCACGGGAGATCCAGACACATTGACAGAAAATATCATTTTGTCAGACATCGCATAGAAGAAGGAATCCTCGTGGCAAAGAGGGTATCATCGGATGAGAACCCAGCAGATCCCCTCACAAAGGGACTGAGTATGGTTAAGCATCTCCAGCATGCTCGGAGCATAGGGCTGAAGGACGACATAAGTTTTAGTAGTTAGATAAATTATGAAATTTGTAAAGTGTAATTGACATTTGATGATGAATAAAAGTTGTGTTTATTCATGAGTAAAGTGTTGCTATCTTTTGTCAATCGTTTACTATAATTTCTTTTGCATGTTTTGACTTCCAGAATAGTATGTTGTGGTTTCACATATTATTCAATTTTTCCACAATCAGTCATATGTTGGAAGTAGATATGAAGTAAGACTGTCATGAAGTTGGTTGTAGGTGTTAGGATATAAGACAACGCTTCATGAGTGCTCATAAGTTCTGAGTATTGGAATCAACCCATGCTCACTGGAATCACTTCATGGAATTTTATCTCGAGTGATCGTGAGATAGTAATATCATATAAGTCTTCAAACCTAGAGATATGATTTGTTGCCTATGAATTGATTATGCATTGATTGTATGAAAACGCATTGGTAACTCGATGTTACAAACATGCTTTTGTGTATAATTCAACTAGTAGTAGAACAAACATATGAGTCGAAGTTTATCTGCTCCTTCTTGGATTAGAAGCTGATATATGGGCCCCTCAATGATTTTGTTTTGACCTATGTACCGGGCCCAGTCAGACCTAAGTTGATGTGTTTAATTAAGTTCATTGTCAAACAAATCGGGAATCGGGAAACAAACTGCTGAACAATAAGTAAGACATTGTTCCATGTAATTGTCCAGCTGATATCTAGAACAGAGGATTATATGATCACTTATCTTAAATGGCGTATCAACATCTTCTCAGTTCCGAGCGACCTTGAAAGAGCTACGATGGCCGATCGGTTCCTGAAGTATTGCAGTTATAGTTATTAGACTTATCCAAGTGGGAGACTGTTGGATAAGGTGTCTAAGTCCATAACTATTTCTGGTAAGTACTTGACCCGACCCAGCATGGTCCATTTGGGTTGCATGGCACCATGCAATTGGATAAACTAAATGAGAGAAATAACACATATGGTGTATTAATATATTATAAGTTCTAATATATTAATAATATTATTTAATTAGTTTTGATCAAGAATTAATTTATAATTAATTAAGTGATCAAAAGATAACTAATTAAATATATGGGTAGATTATGTAAATCTTCCATATCTTATATAGTGGGCTAAGAGGCTCCATGGATTATCAAGTTGGGTTCCACCCATAAGATGCTCCATGGATGCTCCATCGAGTTAACCCATGGATCAAGAAATGAAGAGTCATGGAACATTAGGGTTTACCTAATGTCACACACTATATAAACAATGTAACTCTCCAAAAAATCGGCGACACTAAGAAACAAGAGGGCTTGGCCGATTTTGCATGTGTTAGAGTATTCTCTCAAGTTTATTCTTTGCATTTGGTGTTGTGTGAAGCATTTGAGGCATCACACATGAGGTGCTAGGCTCACAAGGTTTCAAGGAACACTTTCAACAACAAGGTATGTGGTTCTATCTTTTATTCAAAGAAAATTGTACCCCATGTATGCTAGATAGGTTCATAACCTTGGAAAACAACTTTGCATGATTATTAGACAAACATAGATCCAAGGTTATTAGGGTTGCATATACACTTAGGAAGTGTTAGAATGCTCAAAACCCATCAATCACATCATCATCATCATCATGAGTTTTTAGCTTCTTATCATCAACCCTTGTGTTTGGCCTCTGGGAATCAGAATTTGAATTCTGAGAGTTGAACTTTTTTTGGTTGGATGAATTTTGAGAGTTGAAGCTCTGTTGATTGTTGTTTCCTCCTTGGAGTTTTCCATAGTTTTGATGATAGTGTTGGGGTTGTTATTAACTTTGTGCTCTGAAGTTCCCAGTTGGCTTGTACACAAACTTCTTGAAGTTTGAATCGAACTTAGACAAGAGTACCAAGCATTCTTCATAATCATTTTCCTCATTGACTTAAGGAGATTCCATAGTTTTTCCAATGACGGATTGTTGATTAGCCATGTACCCATTTGCTATCTAAAGAGGTTGTTAAGTTGACATGTAAGGATTCTGATTATACTGTTAGCCATACTTGAACTTTGATAAGGATATGCTCCCTATCCTTGGTTGGAAAACTGATCAGCAAAGTGGTTTAGGTTTCGATTATGATGAGCAACAAAGTTTTAGGAATGATTTTCCATGGACGCTGAATTTCCCATGACAAGTCCTTGATTCTCAAAGGGAGTTCCATGAGTTATCTTGTTGCCCTTAGGCTCATTTTGTTGAAGTTCAGTGTACAGATCAAACAAGTACATGGTGTCTAAGTTGATTGTAGTTTGCAGTATAATCATGTGTATTTATCACATTTAGGAGATAGATTGTTCAGGAATTTCATATTGAAATCTTCTTGCAATCTTTCACTTTTTAGCTTCGTCACCCTATTCACAACAATGTTGTACCTGGAATATGCATCAAAGAGAGTTTCATTAGGTAAAATTTTAAAGTTCTCCATGTCTATCAAAGCAGATTTCTTCCTGTTTGCAAGAATCTTATCAGTTCCCTCAAACTGTTTCCTGAGTGCACTTCAAACATTGAAAGGTGTTCCCTTATCTTCATCAGGAAGTTTCACATAGATGTCATGAGGAATTCCAAATAAGAGTTCTTTCTTTGCCTTAGTCTCAAATTTCTTGATTTTTCTTTCACGAAGTTAAGCAGCAGGAGAAAAAGTTATAGAAATGACTTTGGAGGTTTTGGGTGAAACATCGGCATCAAGAACCTTAGTATCTCTTATGAATTCTAGAGTATGTTTCCCAATGGAAATGAAGGTCCATATATCAGAGTCACGACCTTCCAAGTAGTACTTGATACGATCTGCCCATGAAGAGTATTCACTTGGCACAAGGATAGGTGCATGATTTCCTACACCAAGACTATTTGCAACTAAAACTGAATAGAGAACATTTTGGTTTTGATTCACACATGCAATTGAGAACAAGTCATGCTAGTCTGAAACTTAAAAAATATTTTTGTGAAAAAAAAGTTTTAAGTCTCAAAGTCGATGACACAAGCTCTGATACCAACTGAAAAGATGAGAAATTAATTTGCTTTGATACCAACTAAATAAATGTGAAAAATACAGTAAACCTAGACTTGACGAATCCAAGTGATGAAAATACTAAAACAGAGTTTCAGAATCATCAAGTGGAAAGTAATGTCGAAAATAAAGTGTTGTGAATCACCAAGTTAATGATAAAAACATTGAAAGGTGTTCCCTTATCTTCATCAGGAAGTTTCACATAGATGTCATGAGGAATTCCAAATAAGAGCTCTTTCTTTGCCTTAGTCTCAAATTTCTTGATTTTTCTTTCACGAAGTTAAGCAGCAGGAGAAAAAGTTATAGAAATGACTTTGGAGGTTTCGGGTGAAACATCGGCATCAAGAAGCTTAGTATCTCTTATGAATTCTAGAGTATGTTTCCCAATGGAAATGAAGGTCCAGATATCAGAGTCACGACCTTCCAAGTAGTACTTGATACGATCTGCCCATGAAGAGTATTCACTTGGCACAAGGATAGGTGCATGATTTCCTGCACCAAGACTATTTGCAACTAAAACTGAATAGAGAACATTTTGGTTTTGATTCACACTTGCAATTGAGAACAAGTCATGCTAGTCTGAAACTTAAAAAATATTTTTGTGAAAAAAAAGTTTTAAGTCTCAAAGTCGATGACACAAGCTCTGATACCAACTGAAAAGATGAGAAATTCATTTGCTTTGATACCAACTAAATAAATGTGAAAAATCCAGTAAACCTAGACTTGACGAATCCAAGTGATGAAAATACTGAAATAGAGTTTCAGAATCATCAAGTGGAAAGTAATGTCGAAAATAAAGTGTTGTGAATCACCAAGTTAATGATAAAAACATTTTATGCTCAAGATCAATGATGCAAAAGTACCTCATATTCATAAAGATTCAGTTACAAGTGTTTGAATGTAAAACCCGCTAAAACTCTCAAGTGGCTCTCTAAAAACTAGTCTAAACAGCAATTGAGCAGAATGAGCAGAAATGAACAGAATTGAGTGAGGAAGAGTAACTTTATAATGGATCCCAAGGGGATTATTTATAGACTTTAGAAAAGCTCATGACATGGCTTGACCAATCAGGTGTTGACACGTCATCATGTCTTAATCATCAGTTGACACCTTTTCCCTACTTAATGGAGAATGGATGGAATATTCCAGTTCTGTTAATATTCTGTTAGCGTTCTATCCAAGTTATGAGTCATCATAATTCTTGAGCCTTCTTGATCAACATTGAAAATATGATGAGCACCATAAGCATCATATTGCTCAATTGTCTTCTAAGATGTCATCAACTTCTAGAAGTGTTGTTGATCAAGTTGAGTTGTTTCTTGAATGGTGGACTGTATCTTGAACTTGAAGATGTACACATGCTTGTTCAAGATGGACCATGGAAAAAAATTCATATGCCTTTGAGCATTTAGACATGCCTTCATTGTACATGATGAGTCATGTGCAACCTTGTTGAGCCATCAATGTGATCATATTGATCCATTGACTTGAGGTGAGACACCAAGTATTCTTGTTAATCCATCAATGTATTGATGCTCCACATATGATCTAGATGTGCCATCTGATATCACGATCATCCAAATTGCTTTCTTTAAGTTCTCCATGTTCAGCAAGTGCTCCATGTCAACAAGTAGTGCTCCAACATATGACTCTTCAAACATTTGTTGAATCTTCAGGATCTTTCCAACCTGAAACATTATGTTAATGTTTGTTAGAGAGATATATAAGTAGAATCAACTTATTTCAAGTGACAATCACATAAAAATATTTTTCAACAATGTAGACGTTGGTTGGTCCACCCTTTGCTAAATTATTCCTTTTGATTAAGGATTAATCACCTTTTTAAGACTTTAGTCTAAGTCTTGGGCCTAAAAGATTTGCATTCTAGCCCTAGTCATATAAGGTGAGTCAAGATTGTCATCTCAAGGCATTTAGGACTTAGGTATTATTGAATCAATGGAAAGGTTATGAGCCTTTGAAGCCATTGTCGGTGTCATGAGTGATGGTGATGTCATTTTTGAGTTAGGTTAACATGTTTAGGGAAAGTTTATGAGCCTTTGAATCCTATGGTTACATTCTTGTACTAATTTTGCTCAAGTAACATGGATGATCAGTCCACGTTGTCACGTGGTAAATGTACACAACCTCTTGATAATATAGTACCAAGCTTGAATATTAATAAAACATCTGATTTTTTTTAAATAGTCAGTTTTCACCATTCTATTGATAGTACTTTTGATACATCACCTTTGTTAAATGAGGCTAACAATGACGAAAACTTTACACAAAAGTGGGCCTAAACCTAGAGTTGCTTGATAGGGTGTGATTATCCGCTTGGAGTTAGATCACATTTCCCCTACCCTTGATGTGCCTTGTTCTACCTTTTCTCCTTGTTCTATGATTAAAAGTGGCACAAATTTTGTGTGTGCCAGGTTCAGGTGATTGGCCTCCCGTCTTATGCTTCTAGAACATAAGCTTTATTTTGATGTGTCTCCATGATCTTGTACGGGCCCTCCCAGGTAACACTTAACTTCCCCTAGGGTTATGCATGGCTGAACTCGTTCTTCCTCAACACCCATTCGCCTACCTTCAAAACTTTATCATTGATACAATGAAACTGAGTGGGTCATGCTTCGGAGCCTTGTGAGTACATAGGGTTTTCAACCCACAGTTATATAATTAAATTTCTTTTAAATATATGTTTTATATTGAACAATTTGTTGGATTAGGTGTCTAAGTTCATAACTATTTTTGGAATGTACTTGACCCGGTTGGCATGGTCCATTTGGGTTGCATGGCATTGCAACACTTGGATAGACTAAATGAGAGAAATGACCCTTAAGGATTATCAATATATGATAAGCTCTAATATATTAATAATATTATTTAATTAGTATTGATCAAATAATTAATTTGGAATTAATTAAGTGATCAAAAAGAGACTAATTAAATATACGGGGTTGATTGTGTAAATCATCCATTCTTGTATAGTGGGCTAATGATCCATGGCTTATATGAATTAGGCTAAACCTATAAGGTACTCCATGGATAGTCCATGGGAGTTATAAACCCATGGATCATGGAATATGGAAAGCCATGACAATTAGGGTTTACATGGTGTAACCCTACTTGTGACACAACTATATAAAGACCCCAAGTCTAGAAAAATCGGCCACTACAAGCAAGTGTAAGAGGGCTAGCCGAACTTTGAGTGTATGTGTACTTTTCTCAAGGTTATTCCAAGTGTTGTGGTGTTGTGTGAGACATTTGAGGCATCACACTTGAGGTGTTAGGCTCACAAGGTTCTCAAGGAATCCAAACAACAAAAAGGTATGTACTTCAACTAGCTATTATGTTTAAAAGTTCCCCATGCCATGCTAGTTAGGTTAATAACCTTGGAAATCAAATTTGCATGTATCTTAGTAAAACATGGATCGAAGATTTCTAGGGTTGCATGTATACCTTAGGAGTGTTAGAATGCTCAAAACCCAACAATATTATTCCAACTACCCATTCTCGTTATTCTTACTCTCTGATCCCAAAATGATGTTCTCAAGGTACCTACCCTAAAGGATCTATATAAGTTATGGGTAGACAATATTGCTTTGGTGATTTCATCACGATATATGTCAATTAGGCAAGCATGAGTGGGATAGGGTACCCGAATAAACATTGTTTCCTTTTCCTTGAAAAGCATGATTATTAACACTTACAGGTGGCGAGCCTGTTAGTGTTTCAGAAGACTGTCTAGAATAGTCAGTGATTGTCATCCATACTCTCGTAGATGACTGGTCCTAGTAGTACAATAGTGCAATGCATGTCCTCTCACCATTATTTATTTTCCCCCAACCCTTCAATACCTAATACAATTTAAATATGATAAAATAAATATACAAGTAAAATCATATCAGATATTTGCATCTAGCACAGATATCAAGAACATAGATAATAAGCACATATAGCATGTATTTATCTAAATACTTTGTATCTATGTGAAGGATGAAAGTAACTATACACTCACTTGTTAAAAGTGAATGATTTGCGATTAGGGCAGCACTTCGCCTAACACCTTAGGTTTTCCTTTCAAAATACCTAGATAAAAATATTACTAAGTCTTAGTCTTATTTTTCTTGCGAATATAATAATGATAGTCTAGATTCCTCAATAATCTCAATCAATAATGATCTATAGCTGAAAGGGAATAACCAAGTAAGATCATATCGGAGGTAGGATGCAATTGGTATAAAGAGTATACTTTTTAGAAATCTCATTTTAAACACCTCACTAAATCTAGTCTAGACATCACCCACATAAGTAGATCAATCAGTATTATGACATGAAATCATTGATAAATCCTATTTATAGGTTCATAAAAATGATTATAAACATAAAAATAAGTTACACGTAGAGTAATATAAGTGCAACTTAACTTACAGAGTTTTCTGACAGAAGCCCGAAAAGTTTGCACGCAGAACTCCAACCCAGAAGCTTTTATTTGTCGGGCTCTCCAATTCCCCAAGGATTTTTCAAATACTTCTAAAATCTAAAGAAATTCATACTCAATATCTCAAAAGAATGCAAAGAGAATTTAGAGTTGTTGAGAGGAATTGAGATGTTGGTGCTGTTATTTAAAGGCAAATTTTGGAGAAAGCGAGTCGTGCCTAGACAAGGGGCGGACCGCATCCTGGCTTGGTGAACAAGGGCTTCCTCTGAAAATTTGACATGTGGCGATCAGTTTGTGGTGCTACATCGCATTGCCAAGCCAATTTTCTTGATTTCAAAAAATCATCTCTCTCATACGAGCTCCGTTTTTTACATTCATTATATCCACATATAGGTATTTCCTAGTACTACAACTTTCATTTTGAATTCGTTGGCTAATTCCTACTACATTTTAATTTTAATAGTCTATGAATATTACAATACAAAAGACCTTGCAAAAATCATAACTCCTTCATACAAACTTCGATCCCGATTCTCTTTATATCGACATACTCCTACTCACAAGATATTCAACTCGCATTTACATTGTTTTGGCTAACAATCAACCCATTTTAATTTTGATTTATGTGTCCACACTGTTGCGCCGAAACTTTGAAGAATCATAACTACCTTAGGCCAATAAGAAACTGATATCTAATTCACCATTTACAACACACTCTGTCATATGGGGCTAAGCTTGAAACTTCTAAGAATCATAACTTTTTCATATGAAGTCAGATTTAAGCATTCCTTATATCCACGGGATCATCATCACGACTACCTCAACTTTCATCAAGGTTATTTATTCTAAATAATATTTTATTGTTAATACTTATTTTAGCCCTGATTATTAACTTTTAATATATGTTTTTACGCAAATGTGATATACACACGATATTCATCCAAATTCACATACATAATATATAAACACATATATTCAAATAATTCTCTTTCATTTATTTATAAAAGGTTATAATCGTCAAGCGATTTAAATACATATTTTATAATTATGTTTAGCGAGAAACACGGGCATTACATGATTGACTTCGACAAGAGAAGGAACGGATAAAAGGGTGGATGTGTTTTGGGTTGACATCAGAGGGATAGTTGCAGGTACCGGTGGCGTTGGTGGCGACCGGAGGCCAGAATCGGAGATGGAGAAGACTCGATGAAGTTGAAGAATCGGTTATAAATGTCTGGGAGAGAGATGAAAGTGTGGGTGGAACGACACCTAATTTCTTTTATATTTTTCTTTCATAAGTAAATAATAAATAAACAATTAAAGTTATATATATATATATATATATATATATATATATATATATATATATATATATATATATATATATATATATATATATATGTCATTTTAAGTCGGTAAGTGACCAACGATGCAACAAATTCGTCAGGACTCCACATATGGAAAATCCGAAATAAGGACTAAACACACATTAGCAAATTACCACAAGGACTATTTGTGTAATTTACTCTAATAATAATAATAATAATAATAATAATAATAAAGATTAAAGAATATAAAATTAAGAAATTAAGGAGAAGTTATAATTAGTAACGAGATTAGTAACGAGAAAGGATGCATATAGACTCATTCCTACAATATTTGCCTAGTTTCATCCTTTGATGTAAGTGATTGCCTAGTTTCATGTAATCGATGTTAGATTTCTGGTGAGGGGAAGAGAGAGAGAACTCTATTAGCATTTAGGAGGAATTTGGAAAGGGAGAGGAAATAAATATAGTCGACAAGAATAACTCTTTCCTGAAAATGCAGAGGAAACAAATGTCTTCAAGAATAACTATTATACTTTTAACTTTAAAAGAAAATACATTTTAATAAAGGATAATAACTTAAAACGATAAAATATTTTTGGATTTGTACATATTTAGTCATTGAGTTTTTTTTCGTCTATATTAACCCTTTCAACTTGTTAAACTGTACACATTCAGTCATTAAGACCGGTTACTCCAAATAAGCCGGTAAAAAATGACTTAAAAGAGTAATATATATTTCTCACATTATACACATTTAGTCTTTATTTTTATTTTATGTTTTTGCACATTTAGTCATTGATTTTTTTATTGCAAAATAAGTCATTGTTCAGTTTGTTCACATTCAATATTTATAACTGATTTCTTTAAGTTTTTCTCATATGATCCTACGTGAGACAATCGTTAATAAAGTGTTTGGGTTGTTGATGCTTATGTCCATCACGGCCTCGGCTGTTTGGTTTCTTAGGTCTTGTGGTTTGGCTTAGATATTTTGTTATGAACTTTGTAATTTCTTCATATGATCTCGGATTTGAACGACCATAATATCCACACGTTCGTATTTGAGTCTACTTATTAAGATTAATCTCATTAAAAAATAATACATTTTTACTTATGATTTTATAATAAAAACGCTCATACATACCTTCATAAAGACCACATGGGTATAAAATCATATTACTTTTTGTAAAAAGAACGCTTATATTCGTGAGTTATTTGTGATTTATGAATGTTTTTTTATAAAATCATAAGTAAAAATATATTACTTTTTAACCGGAATAATTTTAACGAAAGTTGTAGTAGACTCAAATACAAACGTGTGAATATAAAGATTGTAAAAATTTGAGATCGTATGAAGAAGTTACTACATTCAAAACACAAGACCTAAGTCAAACCACAAGATCTAAGCAAAAAAGCAGCCATGTTGCGATGGACATAAGCATCAACAACCTCAAACACCTCATTAATGATTATCTCACATAGGATGACGTGAGAAAAACCTAAAGAAATCAGTCATAAGTATTGAATATGTACAAAAACAACAATGACTTATTTTACAATAAAAAATAGTATATTAAGGACTATATGTGTGAAAAAATATTAATTAGTAAATGTGTAGAAAGTGATAAATATATTGCCCTTTTAAGTCACTTTTACCGGCTTACCTAGAGAAACCGGTCATAAAAACTGAATATGTACAGTTTAACAAGTTGAATGGATAAATATTAACGAAAAAAACACAACTGACCAAATGTGTACAAATAAAAAATATATATGTTACCCTTTTAGTTGAATCTTTGATAATGTATTGGTGAAACAATCTAATATGTATACATATAATTTCATATTTGTGTATGTATATTATGAACGAATTCCTTGCAGTAAATTTATTATATAATATTTCATTTATGTTTGTTTTTTTAAACATTTATTGTTTTTAAGGGTAATCAATTATAGGATGTGTACACATTTAGTCTGTAAACTTATATTTATGTTCGATCTACTATTAAACTTCTTCAGATTGTCAAGAAAAAATTAGGGAAAACGACACAAATGTCGTACAATGTTTTTAGGGTTGGTCGATTCAGTCCCTAATTTTTTTGTCGGGCATTACGGGTCCCTAAAATAGGATACAACATGCTCTTTTAGTCTCTGTCAACCTATAATAGTCGGTTCACCATACGACAGTGACCATTTAGACCAAAACAAAACTTACATTGTACCCTATAAATCCAAAAAAATAAGTTTGGTGATCAAGTGCAGTCTCACCTTCATCTCCAACCAATACCATCCTTATTCCACCTTCCTCACATAAACAATACACCATCCATCCTTATGTCCCAGCTTCCCGATACTCCATCAGCACTGACCCAACCATCATCATCGTCTTCCATTCCCAACAATATCTCCCTATCCGCTTCGTCAATTCCATCAATCCCATGGCCATCATCATCGTCATCCATGCAGATATAATCACCAATCTCACCCCTTTTACGTTGAGATCCCCCTCCCTCCTTCATCAATTCATGCCGCCCAAAATTGCATTGTGTTAGAGCTTGGTGATGGTTGCATGTTTGCTCTCCTTTGTCTATTATGCAAAGAATTTATATAATACTCTTCAATTCCACCATTCCCTTGTCTACTAAATCCTCTGTAAAATTTTAGCTTGTTTAAGCTAATAGTTGCAGATTTTTGATATTCTTTTGTAGGCTCGAAACTTGCAGTTTTTTTTTTTTTTAATTTTTGCTCACTTTGGTTAATACACTGTGAATCATATTGATCATGATAATGGCATGAACTTTGGTTAATTGTGGTTATTACTCGGTTAATACTTGTATCTCGTGATAGGATGAAACATCTGATGTTCCATTACACTATTCGTAGTTGTGTGAATACTTGAATTATGCATCATCATTACGCTATCAGAACATGGAATGAGGAAAGAAAAACAATGGTACTTTATGGAAGATGCATCACTGGAATTGGCGAGATAATTGTGGTTGTAAAAGAAAATTTGCATTGGTTTCAATATGGTATTTGTTGATGCAATTGACAAGATAATCCCTGAACTTATTTTTTTTGGATTTATAGGGGCGCAACATGAGTTTTTGGTCTAAATGCTCACTTAACCGGATATTACAGGTTGACAGGGACTAAAAGAGCAGGTGGTCTCCTAGTTTAAGGATCCATAAAGCCTGACAAAAACTTTAGGGACTAAATCGACCAACCCTATAAACTTTTTAGGAAATTTGTGTCATTTTCCCAAAAAATTATAACCAGATATTATTGGTTTTTATGTATACATTGAGTCACTAAATTTTTTGTACACATTTACTCACTAATCTTTGTTTTTCTACAAACATAATCACTAATATTTTTGTATATATTTTATCATTAATCTTACATAACTTTTCACAAAATACTTTTTTTTAAAAATGCATATATTTACATAATTTGCTTAAAATAAACATATTTACATATAAATAAGTCATTTTTACAAATAAATATGTGCTTTTATATATAAATATACATTTTAATATATTTACATATAAATAGTGTAACACCCTGATCTAAAAATAATCGTTTATGGATTTCAGAGGCTAAGGCTAGGGGCGTTTTGGTCTTTTAAGGCCTTTGAGTTTTATTTGAGAAGTTTGGACCGAGGAGTGTTGCTAGAAGCGTAGGGCTTCTCGCCGCCTATCCGTGGATATAAAGTTCGTCGAAAACGTACTTGGAACGAAGAAATTATAGCATTTTGAAGTTATTAACATTAATGGTCCCTTAATGTAAAAGTTGGCAAAAAGGACCATGCATGTAAAGTGGAAGGTGCGTGGGTACGCCCAGCATAAGCTGGGTTACGCCCAGCGTATAAAGGAAAAAGGATCGCGGGTGCTTAAGGTGTAAGCCCAGTGTCCAGAAACCTAATTTTAGGTCCAAACCACTATATAAAGAACATAACACCCGGGTTAATAGCCTCCATCTCATCTTCATACAGCCGCCATGAAACCCTAAACCTCTCTTGAGTGTTCTTGAAACCTTGGGGGTCATTAGAGAGCATTTTGGGTGTTGTAAATCCATTTCCAAGAAAGTGAAGAGATTAGCAAGGTGGTGGATCGAAGGGGAAGCAGTAGATCCAAGATTGTGGTTCCATTTCAGATCATTTTGAGGTATAAAGTCTGAAACTTTCCTTAAGTATGCTTAGATCTAGGTTTATGGAGCTTTGGATCTTTTTGGGTCCAAAGGATGGACCTTTATGATGCAACTTCATCTATAAGCTTGGGGTTGCCACTCTCAGAACTAAAAGTGTCCCATAAGCAGTAAAGTCTCAATCTTGATGGTCCTAATGAGCTCATGCATGAGATTTAGCCCTTGTTATGGAAGTTTGTTGTCACCTTTTGAGTTTAGGCTAAATTGGTGGGTTGCAAGCCACCAAGTTAGCAACTTTATGGATTAAGACGTGGAAAAGGACATGGATCAGAGTTTGTAGCCTCTGAAGTGGTATATTAAGCACTTAATGGTAAAGTGGCTCAACAGGGTTGTACATTGGGCGTACAAGGAGGTACGCACGGCATACAAGCCATCAGCCAGTACGCCTAGCGTACATAGGAGTACGCCCTGCGTACTTTGCCAGTTTGGGCTTTGCGTTTTTGGGCCTCGACTTAGGCTGTGTTTTGGACTTTGGGTCTTTAGGCCATAGTGGGTCAGCAGGAGTTAGTTGTCATGGGCCAAAAATATGTTATGGGTTTAAGGTAAGGCCCAATAAAGGGATTGGGCTTAATATAGCAAATTGAGCCATTAGTGGGCCACTAGTGGGCTTGAGAAACTTACCTAGTATTGGGCCTTGTGAATCATGGTAGTGGACCTTGGATATGTATCAAGTTGGGCTAGGAGGGGTAGAATGGTCATTCTAACCTATGAAGAATTATTGTATTGGACTAAGTGATGTTTTGGTATTAATAGCTCGGGAGCCGAAGGAGCAGCGGTTCGGGAATTGTCGCATAGCATCCAGAGGGATATCAGCAAGGGTTCAGCAGTGCAGGGTGAGTTACCTTCCAGTAGCAGTGGGTCTAAGGCCACAATGTCGGCCCACCAGTAGGAGTTGTATGTTAGATGATTGTCTTTGTGATATGCATCTAGGTGTACTACTACCTGAGATGTTTATGTGCTAGTTTGATATGTTTTATGCGGTAGTAGTAGTAAGAGGAGAATAGTCCCCAAGTTCGGTTGTTAAGACCGTGGGGTAGGTCAGACACCCCAGTATGTCTGACAGGGGTAGGTTGAGCACCCCGGTATGCTCAGTGGGGTAGGTCGGGCACCCTAGTATGCCTGGCATGGGGTAGGTCGGGCACCCCGGTATGCCTGACAGTATGTGTTATTGTATGTGTGCTATGATGGGGGAACTTAATAAGCTTCATGCTTACGGTTTTCAGTTTTGGTTTCAGGTACTTCATTTTCAAAGGAAAGGAGCCGGCTTGATCGCAACACATCACACCGTGTTTTCCGCACACGAGATCTTTGGGATTACACTCTGATGGTTTATGTAATAACTTAATAAAAACAAAATTTTTTGCCTATATTTTTGGGATGTTACAAGTTGGTATCAGAGTCTTGGTTTGAGGGATTACGGCACACTCTTAAGTGTGTCTGGACTGAAACTAAGGACTTGGTATGGAAATTTTCAAAAGGAAAATCATTTTCTAGAAAGAACTTTGAAAAGAATTTTAAAAGAGAAAAAGGGAACTTTGAAAAGAACAAGGTGTGTGATACGTGCAATTAGCCAAGCTCAAGTAAGTACCCCAAAATACCCATACAAGTTTATGTTAGGCTATATTATGATATTTGTATTAGAACTGCATGCTAGTTTAGGACCAAAGATCTAGGAAGATGCCTTATGTGCCTGTTATGTGTGTATGAGATTTATGAATTGCATGCTAGTACAGCTTCCTGTTAGAGGATAACAGCTCGATTGAATTATATTGTTAGACTTCCCCTTTTGTCTAAATGTTGCTTGCTTTGTGGTTTGTGGCACTCTTAGTGATGGGAGTTAGTCATTAGGTGAATACGTCACATAACATGTGATCAGGGTTGAATAATCTCATAGTGCTGGATTTGGACCTATTGTGCAGCTCTTGTATGAGTCCAACCATTGTAAGGAAGAGTCCTTTACTCGAAGGATTATCTGAGCCTCGTCACATGTGGTGCTATTCAGGTAGTGGGTAATTGGCATTACGAAGATGCCTTTAGTAGGTTAGGACTAGGTTCGGGTTGGAGGTTTCCCTAAGGCAAGCCTGGGATGAGATTAGTGCTGGAAGCAGTGGTAGTAGTAATAGTGGAAGGGACTTGGTGGAGTCAAGGAAATTATTGAGGAAAGTACGGATAGATATGGAAGGTAGTATGGGCCCGTACTACTGAAAGCAGAGGATTCGTACTCAATTCAAGAAGGGCCGAGATGAGACCAGGAAACTTGTAGTGCATATGGGATCCCTCGTCAGTGAGGAATATTCAGATGGGTGTTATGATATGTTTGCAGCATGGTAACGCTACGAGATAGACCAGTGGGCGGTGTGGGTGCCGGTGAGGGATCAGGCTCAGATTCAGGAGCCAGTCAGCTCGAGGAGCATATGAGACAGTTTGTATCAGCTGAGGTTACGCGCGGTATCTTGGACCAGACTCCTTTGATCTTTGGCACGGTCAAGGAGGGAATTTTGGAGCTTTTGGATAGCCGCCTCAAGTCCTTTTAGTCCGAGATTGTTGCAGGGTAGGTAAGGCTCCTCAGGGGCCGAATGTTTGTGGATCACTGGGATCCCTTGGTAGGAAGGATTTTGTGATTAGCTTGAGTTGTTAGGGGTCAGAGATGGGGTATGCACCTGGTTTTCAGGAGAGTTCACTACACCATTGGATCGTCGTGGAGGTTTCATGGGCCATACACAGGGAGTTACCCGACATTATTGAGCGTGTTACTGGCAGGGTAACCGCTAGGTTTCAAGATCAGGCAGCGACTGAGCGAACGGGTGATGGGATAGTCGGGGTAGCTCGGGAGCAAGAGTTTAGTTTGGATGTGCAGTTAGGGAAGAGGAAACGGACTTTTAGTCAGACTCAACGATCTGAGCAGTCGGACGCTGCCAGGACTGATGCAAGAGACACGGGTGGTCGTGAAGGGTGTGCAAGGGATAAAGGGGCACATGAGGATGTTCGCAGCAGGTCGCAGTGTGGGAGGTGCGGATGTAAGGGTCACCTCCGCCGAGAATGCACATCGAAGGAAAAAATGTGTCTTCGTTGCCATCAGCCTGGTCATTACAGGACGAATTGCCCACTCAAAATGGTTAGGGTAGCTCAGGTTTCATCAATGGTACTTCAGCAGGGAGAGGGAGTTCAGGCTTCAGTGCCCATGGTCCCGTAGGAAGTTAAGATCTAGCCACAATAGTGTTGGATATAGTGTCTAAGTCCATAACTTTATTTGGTATGTACTTGATCCGACCCGACATGGTCCATTTGGGTTGCATGGCATTGCAATACTTGGATAGACTAAATGAGAGAATATGGCACTTATGATTATTAATATATTATAAGTTCTAATATATTAATAATAGTATTATTTAATTAGTATTTGATCAAGTATTAATCTAGTATTAATTTGGTGATCAAAGTGAGACTAATTGAATATATAGGGTTGATTATGACAATCATCAAATCTTTTATGGTGGATTAATGATCCATGGTTTATGGGTTATGGATGTAACCATTTGGAGCTCCATGGATAGTCCATGGGAGTTACAAACCCATGGTTCATGAGAAATGAAGAGTCATGACAATTAAGAGTATTCATGTGAAAACCCTAATTGTGACACCACTATAAAAGGGACCCTTTGGCTAGTGAGGTAACTAGAGAGGGAATAACCGATTTTGAGTGCTAGAAGTATTCTCTCAAGTTATTCCAAGTTTTGTGGTGTTGTGTGAAGCATTTGAGGCACAACATTTGGGGTGCTAGGCTCACAAAGTCTTGAAGGAATCCAAACAACAACAAGGTATGTATTTCTACTAGTTTTTATGTTTCATATATTCCCCATGCCATGCTAGTTAGGAAATAACCTTGAAAAAGAAATTTGCATGTATATAGAGAAAACATAGATTCAAGGTTATTAGGGTTGCATGTACACTTAGGAAGTGTTAGAATGCTCAAAACCCATCAGTGGTATCAGAGCCTAGGATTGTTTTCTGTAGACTTGATGCAAAACTGCTTGAAAATCGAAAATTCTGCATTCTGACAACTGTACTCGCCGAGTCCATGGGGAGGACTCGCCGAGTCCATGAACAAATTCATCCTACTCGCCGAGTAGGATAATGCACTCGCCGAGTAGGATCGAGCTGGGCAGATTTTTCGAGTTTTTGTTGCTGGAAATGGATTAGAATCATTATCCCAATCTGTTTTGGACTTGTAAAATCTGTTTTTCAAAATGATAATGATTATGTTAATCCATTTTACATGACTTTTAACAATTTCAAAGTATTATATATGTTCATATGATTTCTTGAAATTGCTTGACATGAATTTGTGTTCTTATGAGTTTTTAGAAGATCATAGGAATTATGTGTAACCACCATGTGTGTTTAATTCTTGATCTTAATTGTATTGATGGTGTCCATAACTTGTCCTCAAGTTATGGATAACCAAAGGTCACTTCTTTAATTTGTGTTTAAAGAACTAAAGAGGTTTCATAAAATGAAGACTCTTCATTTTTATGAACCATTAAAACTCATAAGTTACAAAATTGAAGAGACTTGGAATAGTTTCAGTTTTTGCCCTCAAGTTTTGGAATTTGAAAAGTCTTACACTCTAATACTTTAATTACAAATTAAACCTTAGATTTTTAAAAGGTTTAAAAATCAACACTTATACTATTATTATAATTTTATTATATAGATATGTATAAGAATATGTCGTTCTTACCGTTAGTAGGCCTCATTCACAAAGCCGGTCTATAAGGGGGGTATAAGGTTGTTGCCTATAAAATGGTGACTTAATGGGTGTCCACTCTCACCCACCGCTTCCTTGATCGATGGAGGGTCGTTAGCCGAATGGGTAGGATACGACCATAAATTCTCATTAAAAGTATAATGAATTATAAAGTAACTATACATTATAAATTCCCAATCTTAGTTACTTTAGGAAAATGTGAAATTCGTGCTAGCCCATAAAATTACACTTTGTACCTTACCAAGTCGTTAGTGGAGCGTGTGTGGTTAACCGGCACACTAACATGGACTAGTAAGAGTGGCAAAGGGTAACTTGACTTTATTATAGATCGGTGGAGCGTGTGTGGTTAACCGGCACATCGATTAGGTAATATTGTTAAGGGTACCAAGTCAATTTGTATGGTTATTCACACCTTGTTTGTGATCCTCGGCATCCCAGTCACAAACTTGAGAGGGCACATTCGAGATTCAAACATGCCATTGAAAAGTTCAATGTATCTTAAAAGATCTAGGAGTTTCAAAACCAATAAAACCTAATAATAAAATATTTCGCTCTTATGGTGGAAATTGGTAAATCGTCATTTACCTACCTTCAAATATTTTATAGTGTGGATTACGGCATCCCTCTTCCACCTATAAATAGTTTGTTGGATCCTAACCTTAATATTTCATTTGGGTGACTTATTAAGGATTCTTAATCTAATGAAACTTATCTTCCTTTTATTCCAGATGTCTTCCAATAACGCTGCTGGCTCAAACCCTACAGGCTCCTTTTCCCTAATGAACTTGTGTGGTAAGGTCATCTTTGATGGATCCAACTTTAATGAGTGGATCAGAAACATCAGGATGATTACCCGCTATGAGGACAAAGAATATGTCCTTGATAGGGAGCTTAAGGTTGTTAATGAAGCCACTGCTACTCCAGAAGAGCTTGCGGAGTTCATTGCGCATGAGAAGGATGCCACCAAGGTGTCCTGCATCATGATGGCCATAATGACTCCGGAACTCCAAAAATCTTATGAAGATTTCTACCCCTATGAGATGCACCTAGATCTGATGGAAAGGTACCATCAGAGCGCGCGTCAAGAGAGGTATGAAATCATTTCCTCCATGATAACCGCAAGGATGAAGGATGGTGAACCCATCACCGGTCACTTGCAGAAGATGCAGAGGTTCGTTGACCGGTTGCTAAAGCTCAGTGTTGACTTCCCTGAGGAATTGGCGATTGACATCATTCTCCATTCCTTACCTTCAAGTTATGATCAGTTTCATATGACTTATCATATGAATAAGGAGGAAGTCACACTTAGCAAACTTCAAGGACTCTTAAGGACAGTTGAAAATGGCCTTAAGGGTAAAGCGGTTGCTACTTCTACTCCTTTAACTACCCCTGTTCTTGCAATTGGGCAAGGGAAGGGTAAGAAGAGGAAAAGCCCTTCAAAGGGTACCAAGGGTAAGACTCTTGATGGTTCCTCTTCAAGTGGGACAAAGAAAGGTCCCATTACTCCTTCTTCGAACCCAAAGGAAGCATAGTGCTTCTATTGCCAAGATAAGGGACACTTCAAGCGAAGCTGCGCCAAATATCTGCAAGATGTAAAGGATGGGAAGGTTAAACCCACCCATGTAGGTATTTACACGATATTGTCTAACAACTCATCTAATGCTAATTCTTGGGTGCTTGATACAGGGTGTGGTATTCATATTTGTACTGATTTGCAGGCACTAAAAATAAGTGAGCAAGTAGAGCATGGGAAGATAAACTTAGTCATGGGCAACAGGAAAGCATCACCTATTACCAAGATAGGAGTTTATTCTTTATTGCTTAATAATGGCTTAATGTTAGATTTGAATAAGTGTTGTTACTCGCCCGAAATGGCGAGAAATATTATTTCTTTTCATGGCTTTTAATAAAAATGGTGCTATTAATGTTTATTACAATGATGTATTTTACCTTAAAGCAATACCTTGTGATGCTATATATGAAGCCGTGAATGTGGTAGACAATCTAGGAAATAATGTGTTGTATATTGATTCTTTTGATAGGTTGGATAAAGCATCTTTGTGGCATTGTCGTCTTGGACATGTTAGCAAGAAGCGTATAGGCCAACTCAAAAAGGCTGGAGCCTTGGAATCATTTGACCTCAAGTCAGATGATAGTTGCGAGTCTTGTTTACATGGAAAAATGACAAAGTCGCCCTTCACAGGTACTTGTGATAGGGGTGAAGGTTTGTTAGACCTTGTACACACGAATGTGTGTGGGCCCTTCAGAGTTGCTACAAGGGATGCTAATTGTTATTATGTGACTTTTACTGATGATTACAGTAGATATGGATATATTTACTTAATCAAGCATAAGTCACAAACCTTTGAAAAGTTCAAAGAGTTTAAGCAGGAAGTTGAGAATCAATTGGGCAGGAACATCAAGATGCTCCGATCCGATCGGGGAGGAGAGTATCTTAGCATTGAGTTCCTTGACTATCTTAAGGAATATGGTATTGTCTCACAATTGACACCTCCCAGGACACCACAGTTGAATGGTGTGGCTGAGAGGCGCAATCGAACCTTGTTGGATATGGTTCGTTCCATGATGAGTCGAGCTTCATTACCAATCTCTTTCTGGGGGTATGCCTTAGAGACTGCCGCCCATATCCTTAATCTAGTCCCTACTAAAAACGTTGCCAAAACACCTCACGAGATGTGGACTGGGAAAGTGCCCAATTTGGACCACATCAAGATTTGGGGTTGTGAAGCTTTTATGAGGCGTGAGACTCATGACAAGCTTGAACCCCGAAGCGAGAGGTGTATTTTCATCGGCTACCCACAGAGATCCTTTGGTTACCTCTTCTACAGACCCAGTGATAATGTGGTCTTTGTAGCAAGAAGAGGAGTCTTTCGTGAGAGAGAATTCATAAGCCAAGGGGACAGTGGGAGGCAAATTGACCTTGAAGAGCTTCAAGAGTCAAGTGGTGAAGGAACCTCAAATACTGTCAACCAACCTGAGGAGGAAACTCCTGTTGAGCCGATAGACGAGTCTGTACCTCCAAGACGTTCCACTAGGGTGAGGAACACACCTGAATTTTATTATGGTTATCACATCACCACTGAAGGTGATTGATGTGTGCAAACTCACTTAGTTTTAAACCTACTTTTAATTATCAAATAACACACAAAAGGCAGTGAACCTATCAATTGTGGTATAGTTAAATAAGCAGGGTATCGAACACAGGGAACGGCAAATTAAACTAAAAACTAATTTAATGTAAGTTAATTAAGGAATAGGGGTTTTTCTCTAGTTTTACAAGACTAGAAACTTACTAGCTATTACTAATTTAAGACTAGAAAATAACGATTTAACTAGATTCAATAATTGGAAAGGAACTTCTGTTTAGTTCAACTTGGTTAACTCTATGGTTGATTTCAAGGTAATAGTGAAATGGATTAATTCTTTCGTTGGTTACTGATTCAAGTGATTAGATTCGTGTTCACTACCCTAATCCTTAGCAAATAAACTAACTCAAACAGTGGCCAATTGTCTAATTTAATTATATTCACTAGATTAATTATTCGGGTTAAGTTAGACTTGCAATAGTTAACTAATTTATTCTTTTTAATTAACCTCTTGTTTGATAGTCATCTTACAAGCTTGCACATGAATTTACTCAATTTTCTTATTAATTCTAGTTTTATGTTCATTAATCCTAGACATATAGCATAGTGATCACATAGCATATGACGTCAATAATCAAAAGATGTTCATGCTAATCAATTATCTTCCTATTAACAGAAAATTAATTATTATTCACACACAAGGTTCTTTAGCAAGCTAAAATAACAAAAATTCACCAACTTGAAATTAATCCTACCAATCAATCAAACCATATTGTCAACTTTGTATCCCCAAACAGAAGTCTAAAGGTTTTAGCTCATAATTAAAGTAAATAACAACAAACAAACAAAGTCAAGTTGCTTAATCATGATGAATAAACAAAAGAATAAGTGGAATGAAGAAATTTTGCCTTAATTACTCTCCGGAATTGAATTCTAGCTTCCTTCGTTGTCTTCTAGGGTTTTTCTGGCTTCTCAATCGTAGCAAAGCACTTCTGAATCGTCCCCGAACTCCCTTCAATCGATCTGTGGAATTGTCTTTAAATATACGAATCGAATCGTCGAGTCAAGTGGTGACTCGTCGAGTCCCTCTTACAGTCCCCGTATTGCGATAACTCTCTGGGATCCCGCGTCATTATCTTCTCGATTCTTCGATTGGACTCGCCGAGTAGTCGATCTGACTCACCGAGTAGGTGCCTTTTTTAGTGTTTTTCTTCTTTATTCCATTCTCGATCTTCTAACTGTTTCTCCCGCTTCCTTTCGCTTCCGAGCTTCATCTTTGGACTGAAAAACATAATTTAACACTTTTAAGTACCTTTTGTCCATAATATGCGATAATTAAGCTAATAAATGAATAAAAATGTATACTTAATATCAACTAATTATGCACATATCAGTGATACATTTATCAGTGATAGTACACTGATAGATTTGGATGAACCTAATAATTATAAGGAAGCCATGGCAGGCCCTGAGTCTGCGAAATGGAAGGAGGCTATGGACAGCGAGATTCATTCCATGTATGACAATCAAGTTTGGAACTTGGTTGACAATGTACCAGGTCGTAAGACAGTTGGGTGCAAATGGATCTTCAAGAAGAAGACCGACAAGGATGGGAAAGTACACACTTATAAAGCGCGACTGGTTGCGAAGGGCTTTACTCAAACTCCGGGAGTTGACTATGATGAGACCTTCTCACCAGTACCTAAGATTAAGTCTATTAGAGTGTTGTTAGCCATAGCTGCATTTCATGACTATGAAATATGGCATATGGATGTCAAAACCGCTTACCTTAATGGGAAGTTGGCTGACGATGTTTACATGGCTCAGCCGGAGGGTTTTGTCGATCCAAAATACCCTAATAGAGTGTGTAAGCTTGAAAAATCCATTTATGGATTGAAACAAGCATCTCGCAGGTGGAATCTTTGCTTTGATGAGAAAGTCAAATAGTTTGGCTTTACTAAGAGTGAAGATGAGTCTTGTGTATATGTCAGGGCTAGTGGGAGCATAGTTAGCTTCTTGGTGTTGTATGTGGATGACATACTTCTCATAGGAAACGACATTCCAACTTTGCAGGAGGTTAAGGCCTGGCTTGGGAAGTGTTTTGCTATGAAAGACCTTGGGGAAGCTACCTACATCCTAGGGATAAGGATATTGAGAGATAGGAGTAAGAGACTAATTGGACTTAGTCAAAGTACTTATGTGGATAAGGTACTGAAGAGGTTCAGTATGCAAGATTCCAAGAAAGGAGAATTACCAATCCAGAGTAATGCCAAGCTATGTAAGACTCAGAGTCCGAGTACAGAGGCTGAGATAGCTGAAATGAGTCAGATACCATACGCTTCCGCTGTGGGCTCGATCATGTATGCTATGACTTGTACTCGCCCTGATGTGGCTTTTGCTTTGAGCATGGTCAGTAGATATCAAGGGAACCCTGGAAAGGCACACTGGACAGCGGTAAAGAACATTCTCAAGTATTTGCGGAGGACAAAGGACTGGGTCCTTACCCTCGGAGGCAGTGATGACTTGAGAGTGGTAGGATATAGTGATGCTAGCTTTCAAACTGATAGGGATAATTTCCGCTCTCAGTCAGGCTGGGTCTTTATCCTAAATGGAGGAGCCATTACTTGGAAAAGTTCCAAGCAGGAGACAGTAGCTGATTCGACTTGTGAATCAGAGTACATAGCAGCAAGCGAGGCATCAAAAGAGGCGATATGGCTGAAGAACTTCATTGGAGACCTTGGAGTTGTACCAGCTATAAAGGAGCCAATGGAAATTTTCTGTGATAGTGAAAGTGCGGTTGCTTTGGCGAAAGAACCAAGAGATCACGGGAGATCTAGGCACATTGACAGAAAATACCATTTCATCAGACATAGAATAGAAGAAGGACTCCTCGTGGGAAAGAGGGTATCATCAGATGAGAACCCGTCCGATCCCCTCACGAAGGGACTGAGCAGGGTTAAGCATTTACAGCATGCAAGGCGCATTGGGCTGAAGGATGATACTAGTTTCAATAATTAGATTCCTGAAACTTGTAAAATGTAATTGACATTTGATGATAAATAAAAGTTGTTATTTATTTATGAGTAAGGTGTTACTATCTTGTGTTGATTGTTTACTATGTTTCAATTTTGCATGTTATACTTCCAGAATAATTATGTTATGGTATATATTATATTATTCAAACCATCCATAGTCAGTCAAACTTTGGAAGTAAGTATTGATTTAAGACTGTCATGAATTTGGCTTGTATGATTTGTCTAAAGTGCTTTGGACAATGCAATGGTTGCTACAACATTCATGAGTACTCATAAGGGTTGAGTATTAGATTCAACCCACGCTCACTTGCATCACTTCTTGGAATTTATCTCGAGTGACCGTGAGACGGTAATATCATATAAATCTTCAAACCTAGAGATATGAGTTGTTGACTATGAGTTGGTTATTCATTGATTGTACGAAAACGCATTGGTAACTCGATGTTATAAAACGTGCCTTTGTGAGTAATTCAACAAGTAGTTAGTACAAGCATATCAGTCGAAGTTTATCTGTTCCTTCTAGAAATAGAAGCGATATCTGGGCCCCTCGATGATTTAGTTTTGACCTATGTACTGGGCCTGGTCAGAACCTAATTGATGTGTTTAATTTAGTTCTATGTCGAAACAAATCGGAGATCGAGAAACAAATGTTGGACAATAAGTAAGACCATGTTCCATGTGTTTGTCCGGCTGATATCATCAGAGCAGAGGATTATATGATCACTTATCTTAAATGGCGTATCATCATCATCTCAGTTCTGAGAGACTTTGAAAGAGCTACGATTGCTAGTCAGATTTTGAAGTCATATTTGCAAATATAGTTATTAGACTTATCCAAGTGGGAGACTATTGGATATAGTGTCTAAGTCCATAACTTTATTTGGTATGTACTTGATCCGACCCAGCATGGTCCATTTGGGTTGCATGGCATTGCAATACTTGGATAGACTAAATGAGAGAATATGGCACTTATGATTATTAATATATTATAAGTTCTAATATATTAATAATAGTATTTGATCAAGTATTAATCTAGTATTAATTTGGTGATCAAAGTGAGACTAATTGAATATATAGGGTTGATTATGACAATCATCAAATCTTTTATGGTGGATTAATGATCCATGGTTTATGGGTTATGGATGTAACCATTTGGAGCTCCATGGATAGTCAATGGGAGTTACAAACCCATGGGTCATGAGAAATGAAGAGTCATGACAATTAAGAGTATTCATGTGAAAACCCTAATTGTGACACCACTATAAAAGGGACCCTTTGGCTAGTGAAATCGGACCTAGTGAGGTTACTAGAGAGGGAATAACCGATTTTGAGTGCTAGAAGTATTCTCTCAAGTTATTCCAAGTTTTGTGGTGTTGTGTGAAGCATTTGAGGCACAACATTTGCGGTGCTAGGCTCACAAAGTCTTGAAGGAATCCAAGCAACAACAAGGTATGTATTTCTACTAGGTTTTATGTTTCATATATTCCCCATGCCATGCTAGTTAGGAAATAACATTGAAAAAGAAATTTTCATGTATATAGAGAAAACATAGATTCAAGGTTATTAGGGTTGCATGTACACTTAGGAAGTGTTAGAATGCTCAAAACCCATCAAATAGATCGCTGGTATGTATTCCAACTCAGTTCATGTTTATGATTTTATTGTGATGGTACTGCATCGATGTTAGTAAGTGTATTTCAGAATATTATGCTTTGTACTTGTGATTAAGTTATATTCCATATGCATACCTTGGATGTTAGAGTAGTAGTTCGAAGATGTTTCCCTTTTAAGCAGGTTCTCAGGATGCAGTCACTGTAGCAAGTGTGAGAGAGGATCGCGAGGTATTCTGTTAGTCTGTTAGAGTGGTTCAGTTTTGTTATTTGTTAGTTTTGGAGCACTATCAATGAGTTGTAAAGAATTAGCAGGATCAAAGTGAGGGAGAACCCTCCAAGTATTCAGGAGCAGTAACAAGCTAAACCTGGAGGAGTTAGTGACCTTCGAGAAGGAAAGGAAAATAGTCTGAGGGGCTGTGTAGGTAGAGGAGTACATGAGTTGAGGATTCGGGAAACACCCCAACGTTGAGTTAGTATATTCATGATAGTTGATGGATGGTTTGGGAAACCAAGTCGGAGGATCGCCAACAAGACTCAAGTGAGTCATGATGAAGATTATGTAAACGTTTGGCATGGGATGCTTTTGGATTGTAGTCAGTGGTAGAGACAGCAAGGAGAGTGTGGTAAGACTGTGGGTCAGTTGCAGCGTTCGTTAGTAGTCAATTAGAGGAGTGTGGGCGAGGGCACGTATCTCCTAGTTAGCTGAGGGTGGGCGAGGCCCGAATCTCATAGTTATCATTATAGAAATTAGGAAAAGGTAGTTCGTTGAGATTTAGTATGGAGTTGGCCTACATAGCCCTAGAGAAATGAGTCCTTGGGAGAGGCTTCTCCAAGATATAGTTGGGTAAGACCCGTGGGCGAGGCCCGTCTGTTGGTAGTAGCGCAGGTGGGACCTGTTAGAGACCTTAGGTTCAGGTTGGGGGATCGAGGATCCTAGAGCATATAGATTCAGAGCGGCAAGGCAGATAGAATAGTTTTAGATAGCTGAAGTTACCTTCGTGAGTCGCTGGGAGCGACTTAGCGATTGAGATTGGGTTTAGTAACCGGTAGGAGTCCAGTAACCTAGTTAATGGCACATTAGTTGGGACCAGGGTGGTCTCGATTCATCCGGAAGGCAGATAAGAGACAACAGAATCTTCAGTCAGGGGCAGCAATCATAAGAGAAGTTTGGCGCGGGGTAGCTAGTTTACCGAGGAGTGCTACACCTCTCACAACATGGTTAAATAATCTCAGTGGGAAGGTGTCACACCCCCGAACCAGACGGCGGAAACGTCCGGGGGCTGTCGTGACTCAATTGAATACCATAACATTGAATATATATGAAACATAACAACATTCGTCACCGTGCATTAATATATTACAACCAGTAGTGTTTACATGTCATACATTGTTTAAACATTACATTCCCAAAAATTAATTTGTTCAATTCATACAAAACTAAACTGCAAGCCATCACTGAATAAGATTTCCTTTGATTCACCGGTTCCCTGAGAATACAAGTATTTTGAAAAACGTCAACATATGAAATGTTGGTGAGTTCATAAGTTGTATTTGTAAACAATGCTTCGTATCGTTTGAAAACCACCAGAAAATCCGATATTTTCTGAAAATAGTATAGTCAAAAAGGTGTGAAGATCCATAAATATGCTTGTTTGTTTTCTATACTTGTAAAATATTGTTTATTGAAATCGTATGTATTCTGAATTTGTATGTATTGAAAACCCTAGGAAAACCCGATGTTTTCCTAATTCTTTGAATTCCATGAAATTACTTGAAACCATTGCAACGCATGAAGTTATCATTCCAGACGACATTGGATTATTTTTGAGCATGACTATCCGCCACAAACACGCGTTACACAAACGACTAGTCTATAGCAATACTAACGATCCCGAAGGCGTCGTCCGTACTAGTCACGTTATCCAACCGTCCTGTTGTCCCACATCCGAAGAGAAGGAGGACACGAAGGCCTCGACGACTCCATTAGCCGGTTGGGGATAAAAAGGTACGAGGGGTCCCATACCCGCCTCGCAAAAAGGCAGACTCTACTAGCGACACTAAAGGACCCTTGGGGACCAGTAGTCTACAGCCATTGAAAGTCCGGTTACGTCGTGTCGGGTTGGTAAAACCCAACACCTCGTAAGATGAAGTCTTTGGGCCTTAAGATCAGGTCGTCGGGCTAGCTAGGCTCAACGAACAAGATTTTACACTTGTGGGGCCCAAAGATCGTGCGTAGACGTCTGTGCACATGTATAACGAATTCCGAATCGTCATTTGTATGAATCATAGCATTGTAGTATCATAGTATCGTTGTGTTAGTGGTTTCGGATTTTTATTGGTTCGAGACCGAACCAATTCGTCTAACAACGACTTTTGGTATTGTAGTGTATTGTATTTTGTCGATAGTAGTAGTACCATTATTTGATCATATTGCATGTATTGAATTAGTCTTGGAAATTTTCTGTTTTCAGCCCCTCCTCGTTTGTAAAATTTACCTTTTCAACCCTTTATTTAAAATATTTTCCGGTTTGGTCCTTAAATCAATTTTCTTGACATTTTGACACCAAAAATTATTGAAATAAACATTTTCCAGCATATTTTTCATAGAAAACAGCTTAAGTCCCTGAAAATGCAGTTTTCTCGGTTTTAATCCCTTCTTTTCGCAACTTTGACAATTTTGGCCCAAATTGGAAAATTTTTGCAACTTTGGTCCTTTTTAAATTTAAAAAGCATTTTAAACCTTTGAAAAGGATTTGGAACACTTATAGTCCACTGTTTTACAGAAAATTACAGTTTTGGCCCTCCAAAACAGAAAAATTCGCATAATGGGCCTCATTGGGCCGAAATTTTCATTTTTAGCCCATTAAGCTTGAAATTTATGTTTTTAACCCTCTAATTGAGTATAATTCCAGAAATAGTTTTATGGAAACTGTTTTGGCACACTTCATCCATCAGAATCTGTGAAATGTCAATTTGGGCCCTTAATTTTGTATTTTTCACATTTTTGGCCCAAAATTTGGGTTTTTAGCTTAAAGAAAATTGTTACTAAACCATTTAGCTATCTTTCTTGAAACACTTTGTATGTAGAAATACATTTCATGCTAAAATCATAAAACTTAAGTTATATCTCGGTTTTGAGGAGTTTTATGGCTAGATCCAACATTAAAACACATAAAAGCATACATATAAGCATGGAAATCATACAAGGCATATAAACACATATAGATCTACACTTTCACTTGTATCCCCCCCCCCCCACAAAACTCATAAAAACAGAAAATAGGGGGTATGAAGCTCACCTTGGGTGTGGGGGCTCGGTTTTGCAAAGAAAATGGAAGGAAAATGAAGTGTTTTTGGCCTTAGCTCCCTTTGATGAAGATCTCGAGTTTTGAGATGGTTCTAGGATGCAAGATCACGATTTTTGCATAGATTAGGAAAGGATTTTGATAACAAAAGAGTTTAAGTCATAGATCTATGCATAATCTTACCTTAGATGAAGAATTTTGTGGAGATTTCCTCTTGAATGCTTCCTAGAACTCGAGATTTTTGAGTGGAGAGGGGGAGATGTTCTTGAGTGATCTAGAGAGTGTTTGAGAGATTTTTGGGGTGTGTAGGTGTGTATGGCCGAGAGTGAGAGAGAGGAGAGAAGAAGAAGTGATATTTGAGGTGATGTGCATGGAGAAATGAGAATAATGCATGGATATCCTATGGGTAAAGATGAGGTGTCACTTGAAAGTCAACTCTTTCTTGGATTTGGGCCTTGGGCCGAGAATGTGAAGGGAAAAAAGGAAAAATTTGGGCCTTTGCCCCTAAGCCCACTATTAGAGTTAATCTTGGGTATGTTTTAAGCCTAAAAGAATGTTGTAGGATTTTTATGTTTTTATTGGACTAGTTTAGGTTATTCATGTATCAAGGCTCTTAATCCATTTCATTCTAGGCCCAACATGACCTAAAATGTTAAAATAAATAAATATGGGTCCAATTAGAGCCCAATTAGGGTTCTAAGCTCATGATAGTCTAATTGGAAGCTTATTGGTCCATTTGGATCCAAGAAGGAAGTTCTAGTCCAAAATAGACTTAACAAGAACTTCTAGGGTTTCCAATTGTTTGATGATTATTTGTAGCACTTGTATGATGTATTTGATTGAAGTTTTTGATTCACATTAACTTGAATGTATAGATTACATGGCTCAAAATTTTCAGTTGTGACATCATCCCCCCGTTAGAGGGAATTTCGTCCCGAAATTCTGTTTGAAAGCTAGATTTGAGCTTGTTAGAATAGGTGAGGGTACTTTTGCTTCATTTGGTCTTCGCGTTCCCAAGTGAATTCTGGCCCACGCTTTGCGTTCCACCGTACTTTCACGATCGGGATGCAGCTCTGTTTAGTACGCTTCACCTCCCTGTCCATGATTTCGACTGGTTCTTCGACGAACAGGAGATTCTCATTGATTTCGATTTCGTCGAGAGGAATGACAAGGGTTTCGTCTGATAGGCACTTCTTTAGGTTTGAGACATGGAACACGGGGTGTACACTGTTGAGCTCCGCGGGTAGTTGTAGTCTGTAGGCTACTGGGCCTATTCGGGCGACGATTTCGAAAGGTCCAATGTATCGCGGGTTCAGCTTTCCCCGTTTTCCGAAATGTATAACCCATTTCCAAGGTGAGACCTTCAACAATAATCGATCACCGACCTGGAATTCTAAGGGCTTTCGCCGTTTATCAGCGTAGCTCTTTTGTCGGTCACGCGATGCTTGTAATCGAGCTTTGATCTGGACAATCTTTTCTGTGGTCTCGCGAATGATTTCCGGTCCCGTTAATGCCCTGTTTGACGTATGCGTTCTTGCTAGCTGGGTGTCACCTATTTCCGTCCAACACAACGGTGATCTACATTTACGCCCGTACAGTGCTTCGAAAGGAGCCACCTTGATGCTCGAATGATAACTATTGTTATATGAAAACTCGATCAACGGTAGGTGGGTATCCCAAGACTTTCCAAAGTCTATCACACAAGCACGAAGCATGTCCTCGAGCGTTTGGATGGTTCGTTCGCTCTGACCGTCCGTTTGTGGGTGATACGCAGTGCTCATATCAAGATGAGTTCCCATTGCCTTGTGGAGTGATTGCCAAAACCGCGACGTGAACCTACTGTCCCTATCCGAGATGATAGATTTTGGCACTCCATGGAGTCTTACGATCTCTCATAGGTACAACCGCGTCAGTCTCTCCATCTTGTAGGACTCTTTGATTGGTAGGAAATGGGCAGATTTCGTCAGTCGGTCGATTATTACCCATATGGTGTCCAGTCCGTCCGACGTCTTGGGCAGCTTGGTCACGAAGTCCATAGATATCCCCTCCCATTTCCACTCAGGGATTGCCGGCTGCTGTAACAATCCTGAAGGTTTCTGGTATTCCACCTTTACCCTGGCGCACGTAAGGCACTTACTAACATAAGTTGCGATTTCCGCCTTCATGTTAGGCCACCAATAGTGCTGCTTAATGTCCAAATACATCTTGTCCGAACCAGGGTGAATGGAGTATCGTGTCTTGTGGGCTTCCTTCATAACGGTCTCTCTAAATCCTCCGATTTTTGGGACCCAAATACGGTTCATGAAGTAGTATACCCCATTCTCCTTGACTTCTAGATTCTTCTCCATTCCGCGTAATGCCTCGCTAGTTCTATTTTCCGCTTTCATAGCCTCTGACTGGACTGATGCAATTTGAGTGGCCAGATGAGATTGAATGGTTATCGAGTGCGTTTTCGTACGGCGATTTGTGTACTCCTTCCGACTTAATGCGTCAGCTACCACGTTGGCCTTGCCTGGATGGTACTTGATCTCGCATTCATAGTCATTTAGTAATTCCACCCATCGTCGCTGTCTCATGTTCAGCTCCTTTTGATTCAAGATGTGCTGGAGGCTCTTGTGGTCTGTGAAGATGGTGCACTTTGTACCGTACAGGTAGTGTCTCCAAATTTTTAGAGCAAAGACCACGGCTCCCAGTTCTAGGTCATGGGTCGTATAATTTACCTCATGCGTCTTTAGTTGGCGGGACGCATATGCTATCACTCTTCCACGTTGCATGAGAACGCAGCCTAGGCCCTGATTCGACGCGTCACAGTAGACTACAAAGTCTTCCGTTCCTTCAGGTAGAGATAGCACAGGAGCGCTACAGAGAGCTTGCTTCAAGGTTCGAAACGCAATCTCTTGTCGGTCGGTCCACTTGAATGGCACGCTCTTTTGCGTAAGCAAGGTAAGTGGCTTGGCGATTTTAGAGAAGTTTTGGATGAATCTCCTATAGTAGCCTGCTAGGCCTAAAAACTGACGAATTTCTGTGGGTGTAGTCGGAGTTGCCCATCCTTCTACAGCTTTGACCTTAGAGGGGTCCACATGAATTCCGTCTTGGCTAACCACGTGGCCTAGGAAATTCACACTCCGAAGCCAGAACTCACACTTGGAGAGTTTGGCGTAAAGCTTTTCCGATCGCAGAGTGTCTAGAATTTGTCGTAGATGCTGGCCGTGCTCCTCCTTGCTTTGTGAATAGACGAGAATGTCATCGATAAACACAATGACGAAGTTATCAAGGAACGGTCGACAGATTCGATTCATTAGGTCCATAAATGCGGCAGGTGCATTTGTTAGACCGAAAGGCATTACGACGAATTCGTAATGTCCATAGCGGGTTCGGAAAGCGGTTTTGGGTATATCCTCTTCTCGGACCTTGAGCTGGTGATATCCGGACCGTAGGTCTATTTTGGAGAAATAACTAGCTCCTTGGAGCTGGTCGAATAGATCATCGATTCGGGGGAGTGGGTAGCGGTTTTTAACAGTGAGTTTATTCAACTCTCTGTAATCGATGCACATTCTGAAAGATCCGTCCTTCTTTTTGACAAAGAGCACTGGGGCTCCCCACGGCGAGTAGCTAGGTCGGATAAATCCCTTGTCCAGAAGCTCACTGAGTTGGCTGGACAGTTCCTGCATTTCGGCAGGAGCCAACCGATATGGTGATTTAGCGAGAGGAGTCGCTCCTGGAACGAGGTCGATTCGGAACTCAACCTGTCTCTCTGGGGGTACTCCCGGAAGATCTTCAGGAAACACGTCCGGGAATTCACACGCTACCGGAATGTCTTGGATGTTAGTTTCTTCTTTGGTCCTGTCCACTATGTGTGCCAGGAACGCCAAATTGTTCTTTCGCAGGTGTTTTTGTGCTTTGATGCACGAGATGAGGCGGAGATTCGTACTGGGTTTGTCTTCGTAAATCACTAGGGTTTCGTGATTCGGAAGACGAAGGCGAACGGCCTTCTCACGGCACAAAATCTCAGCATGGTGGGGGCTTAACCAATCCATGCCGATAATTACATCGAAACTTCTAATTGATACTGGCATTAGGTCTATTCGAAAGACGTGCTGGTTAAGGGTTAGGGTACATCCAGTGTAAATCTCCTCAGTGGATTCGGTTTTCCCATTGGCCATTTCTACCGTATATGTTTCATTTAGCCTCTGAGGTTGTTGTTTTAATAAATGTTTAAACTTCTCGCTCACGAAACTTCGTTCCGCTCCGGTATCAAATAAGATGCATGCATAAGTGTGGTTTAGGAGGAACGTACCGGTCACAACTGCGGGATCCTGGACTGCATCACTCTGACCCATAGTCAGCATTCTTCCTGCTCCTCTGTTTCCTGAGTTGTTGTTAGGGCAATCTCGGCGAAAATGTCCCGTCCTTCCACACCCGTAGCAGGTGTGGCTAGGCCCTGCATTACTGCCGCCAGCATTGGTGTTGTTGTTATTGCGGTAGTTGTTGTTGTTGTTGTTGTTCTGGTTGTTCCCCTGACTCTGGTTCCTAGGAGGGTACGTTCTGCAGAATCTTGCAGTGTGTCCCCTTCGGTTGCAACTGGTGCAATGGAGTTCCCTGCATTCGCTGTGATGGTGGAGGCCGCACTTATTGCAACTAGGAAGATTACCGGAGTAGGGTCTTGAAGCATTTAAAGCAGCTGAGGCTGGAGGATGTGGTGTGACTAGAACCGGTGTGGTGACAGCGTTAACTGCCACTGTTTGCTGCCTTTTAGAGGTCTCGGGGCCCTGACGCCCCTTCCTCTTGTTGTTCCATCCTTTCTTACCATCACTCTCCTTCTTCTTCTCGGTCTCCATTGGTTTCTCGCCTCTTTTGTTGTTATGATCGTACAGCCTCTTTGCCAATCTCTTCGCACTGTCGAAAGTTTCAGGGTTCGCAGCTATCACATTTCCCTGAATGGGGGATGTCAGTCCCCAAATGAATCATTCAACCTTCTTCCCTTCTGACGTGATCATACCCGGGCACAATAGGGACAATTCGCTGAATCTCGAGATGTAGGCGTCGATGTTAGCATTCTGCACCGTGAGGTTCCATAGTTCCTGCTCCATCCTTTGAATTTCGCCTCGGGGGCAGTACTCAGCCATTAACATTTCTTTCATTTCTGCCCATGGGATAGAGTTGGCGACAGGAAGTGTCATAGCTTCCACATGTCCATTCCACTAAGTGAGGGCTTGGTCCACGAAAGTGCAGGCCGCGAACTTCACCTTCATCTGCTCGGGGCATTCGCATATCTCAAACACCGACTCTACCTTCTCGATCCATCTCTTCAAGGAAATCACCCCTCCCGTGCTGTTGAAAGTTCGGGGTTTAGCGTTCGCAAAGTCCTTGTAGGTCCACGTTTTAGTGAGTCCTTGGTTCGTCCCGTTGTTCGAACTTCCGGAGCCTTGACCATTGCCTCCTCCGTTGTTCCCTCGGTGAAGTTGTGCCATAGCTGCGGTGACTGCAGCGGACACGGCTGCCTGGAAAGCAGTGGAGTCAACTTCGGGCGGGGTTGGTTCGGGATTTCCGCGAGTAGCTGGGCGAGGCATCTTTCTGTCATGAAACGGAAAGATGTTGAGTGTATGTGGTCTCTGTGAGGTCGTGATCCTACTAACTAGATGTATGATACGAACCTAAACATTACTACCATCGAGCATATAATCATTACTTCTCAACGCATACCATCTTGTAATATCATAGCAAAACACATAAAAGTTTATTTAATATTATCCGAGTTTAGTACAAGAAAATTTGCTCGTAAGAGCATACATAAGTAACACTAATCTGACAGCATAACGGCTCCATGAGTAGTGTAGTCACTTAAACATAGAGCCGAAGTACATAATATAGTTCCTAATGACCTACTATGATAAGTCTGTCCCTAATTGCGATGAGCTGCGTCAGGAGGTGGTGCCGAGGTCATATGCCGAAATGTTGCGCCAGTAGCTGCGCCATCTCTGCCATGTCTCCTATAACTTCGTCCCTCTCGTGCTCTGCTCTCACTGCCCGAGCTTCCATAGCGTACAGCTGTTGTCGCAGCGCGGCGATCTCCGCTTCGAGAGAACGGTTCTCTCTTGGGGAATTCACTGGCGGAGCGGGGTGATCTGGCTGTGTCTCGATCTCACATGGTGGGACGGGGTCCTGATCCCCGACCTGACCTTCCTCGTCGTCGTCGTCGATCTCTCCAAACTCGTAGTCAGTGTCTACATATTCGTCGGGTTCGACACCGTGTGCTTCCCCCGGATTCTCCTCCGGTTCCTCCCCAATTATCTCTTGAGCTACTAGAGCCGGATGAAGCTGGATACCCTGCTGCTCTTCCTCAGGCTCCTCCTCCTCTAGCCACCCGTTGTTTCCCTGATTAGGGAAGTAGGGGTCTCCAGGGTGATGAAAACCAGCCATGCTGTCTGCGCGAGTACGTGAATATGCTAACATTATTCCTAGGTTCTATGACTATTGTACAGACCAAGCAAACGTTCTCTTGTTGATGATAGAGGGCATAGTTTTAGGTTACCTAGCTATCCCGATCTCATCAAGACGTGTGTTAGTTTTACTTTGGAGGGAATGTAGTTGATCAGGCTACATTCACTCCTTGGTATCACTAAGAACAGTCTCGAATTATCCGAGATACCAGCATTATTGTGTTTGATTCGACGTTAGGCTCTTATTCCTAATGCAAGCAAGCGTGTTTTATTTACTTGTTTTGTTCAGAGTTATGTTAGTCCCTCTTTTTGGTTTATAGTTGCATATCAATGTATGGCTCGACATGCTAGTTCACTATAAACAAAGCTCTGATACCAACCTGTCACACCCCCGAACCAGACGGCGGAAACGTCCGGGGGCTGTCGTGACTCAATTGAATACCATAACATTGAATATATATGAAACATAACAACATTCGTCACCGTGCATTAATATATTACAACCAGTAGTGTTTACATGTCATACATTGTTTAAACATTACATTCCCAAAAATTAATTTGTTCAATTCATACAAAACTAAACTGCAAGCCATCACTGAATAAGATTTCCTTTGATTCACCGGTTCCCTGAGAATACAAGTATTTTGAAAAACGTCAACATATGAAATGTTGGTGAGTTCATAAGTTGTATTTGTAAACAATGCTTCGTATCGTTTGAAAACCACCAGAAAATCCGATATTTTCTGAAAATAGTATAGTCAAAAAGGTGTGAAGATCCATAAATATGCTTGTTTGTTTTCTATACTTGTAAAATATTGTTTATTGAAATCGTATGTATTCTGAATTTGTATGTATTGAAAACCCTAGGAAAACCCGATGTTTTCCTAATTCTTTGAATTCCATGAAATTACTTGAAACCATTGCAACGCATGAAGTTATCATTCCAGACGACATTGGATTATTTTTGAGCATGACTATCCGCCACAAACACGCGTTACACAAACGACTAGTCTATAGCAATACTAACGATCCCGAAGGCGTCGTCCGTACTAGTCACGTTATCCAACCGTCCTGTTGTCCCACATCCGAAGAGAAGGAGGACACGAAGGCCTCGACGACTCCATTAGCCGGTTGGGGATAAAAAGGTACGAGGGGTCCCAGACCCGCCTCGCAAAAAGGCAGACTCTACTAGCGACACTAAAGGACCCTTGGGGACCAGTAGTCTACAGCCATTGAAAGTCCGGTTACGTCGTGTCGGGTTGGTAAAACCCAACACCTCGTAAGATGAAGTCTTTGGGCCTTAAGATCAGGTCGTCGGGCTAGCTAGGCTCAACGAACAAGATTTTACACTTGTGGGGCCCAAAGATCGTGCGTAGACGTCTGTGCACATGTATAACGAATTCCGAATCGTCATTTGTATGAATCATAGCATTGTAGTATCATAGTATCGTTGTGTTAGTGGTTTCGGATTTTTATTGGTTCGAGACCGAACCAATTCGTCTAACAACGACTTTTGGTATTGTAGTGTATTGTATTTTGTCGATAGTAGTAGTACCATTATTTGATCATATTGCATGTATTGAATTAGTCTTGGAAATTTTCTGTTTTCAGCCCCTCCTCGTTTGTAAAATTTACCTTTTCAACCCTTTATTTAAAATATTTTCCGGTTTGGTCCTTAAATCAATTTTCTTGACATTTTGACACCAAAAATTATTGAAATAAACATTTTCCAGCATATTTTTCATAGAAAACAGCTTAAGTCCCTGAAAATGCAGTTTTCTCGGTTTTAATCCCTTCTTTTCGCAACTTTGATAATTTTGGCCCAAATTGGAAATTTTTTGCAACTTTGGTCCTTTTTAAATTTAAAAAGCATTTTAAACCTTTGAAAAGGATTTGGAACACTTATAGTCCACTGTTTTACAGAAAATTACAGTTTTGGCCCTCCAAAACAGAAAAATTCGCATAATGGGCCTCATTGGGCCGAAATTTTCATTTTTAGCCCATTAAGCTTGAAATTTATGTTTTTAACCCTCTAATTGAGTATAATTCCAGAAATAGTTTTATGGAAACTGTTTTGGCACACTTCATCCATCAGAATCTGTGAAATGTCAATTTGGGCCCTTAATTTTGTATTTTTCACATTTTTGGCCCAAAATTTGGGTTTTTAGCTTAAAGAAAATTGTTACTAAACCATTTAGCTATCTTTCTTGAAACACTTTGTATGTAGAAATACATTTCATGCTAAAATCATAAAACTTAAGTTATATCTCGGTTTTGAGGAGTTTTATGGCTAGATCCAACATTAAAACACATAAAAGCATACATATAAGCATGGAAATCATACAAGGCATATAAACACATATAGATCTACACTTTCACTTGTATCCCCCCCCCCACAAAACTCATAAAAACAGAAAATAGGGGGTATGAAGCTCACCTTGGGTGTGGGGGCTCGGTTTTGCAAAGAAAATGGAAGGAAAATGAAGTGTTTTTGGCCTTAGCTCCCTTTGATGAAGATCTCGAGTTTTGAGATGGTTCTAGGATGCAAGATCACGATTTTTGCATAGATTAGGAAAGGATTTTGATAACAAAAGAGTTTAAGTCATAGATCTATGCATAATCTTACCTTAGATGAAGAATTTTGTGGAGATTTCCTCTTGAATGCTTCCTAGAACTCGAGATTTTTGAGTGGAGAGGGGGAGATGTTCTTGAGTGATCTAGAGAGTGTTTGAGAGATTTTTGGGGTGTGTAGGTGTGTATGGCCGAGAGTGAGAGAGAGGAGAGAAGAAGAAGTGATATTTGAGGTGATGTGCATGGAGAAATGAGAATAATGCATGGATATCCTATGGGTAAAGATGAGGTGTCACTTGAAAGTCAACTCTTTCTTGGATTTGGGCCTTGGGCCGAGAATGTGAAGGGAAAAAAGGAAAAATTTGGGCCTTTGCCCCTAAGCCCACTATTAGAGTTAATCTTGGGTATGTTTTAAGCCTAAAAGAATGTTGTAGGATTTTTATGTTTTTATTGGACTAGTTTAGGTTATTCATGTATCAAGGCTCTTAATCCATTTCATTCTAGGCCCAACATGACCTAAAATGTTAAAATAAATAAATATGGGTCCAATTAGAGCCCAATTAGGGTTCTAAGCTCATGATAGTCTAATTGGAAGCTTATTGGTCCATTTGGATCCAAGAAGGAAGTTCTAGTCCAAAATAGACTTAACAAGAACTTCTAGGGTTTCCAATTGTTTGATGATTATTTGTAGCACTTGTATGATGTATTTGATTGAAGTTTTTGATTCACATTAACTTGAATGTATAGATTACATGGCTCAAAATTTTCAGTTGTGACAGAAGGGGTGTATAAGTCTAACCGTTTTAGGGGTGAGTCTTTTACTCGAAGGATTATCTGATCCACTCGTTGTGATGGGTCTTCAGCTCCAGGATATAGTAAGAGAAAGCAGTCAGTCGATATCAATGAAGTAACCAAAACTAGGAGTGATTGGGGACGTAGATACTGTAACGGGTATGTCCGTCACAGAAAAAGGAAGGGATATTGGTTGAGTTCTATTACCTTGGGAAGGCCGTGACCGCGCAGGTTAAAGGGGTGAACCCCTTAAATGTTGGGTATAGGTACTCGGGGAGTACCGAAAGGAATGGCAATTAGCAAAAGTTATGTTCCTAGGATTGATGAAAAGCAGGGTGCTCTCAAGGATCTATCATCAAGAATTGGTGTGACAAAAAGACCGGATGGAAGGTCAATGGAAGTGGTCCTTCGAGGATCAGACTTAGTTGAGGATGTATGCATCACGCGGAGATGTTGTGAGCAGGATGAAGGAGAGTTGGTCGTAACAGACTTCGAGGATGAAGTCTAGTTTAAGTGGGGGAGAGTTGTAACACCCTGATCTAAAAATAATCGTTTATGAATTTAAGAGGCCATGGTTAGGGGAGTTTTGGTCTTTTAAGGCCTTTGAGTTTTAATTGAGAAGTTTGGACCGAGGAGTGTTGTTAGAAGCGTAGGGCTTCTCGCCTCCTTTTTGTGGATATAAAGTTTGTCGGAAACGGACTTGGAACGAAGGAATTATAGCACTTTGAAGTTATTAACATTAATGGTCCGGCGTATAAAGCAAAAGTTGGCAAAAAGGACCGTGCATGCAAAGTGGAAGGTGCGTGGGTACGCCCAGCGTAAGTTGGGTTACCCCCGGCGTATAAAGGAAAAAGGTGTTGGGTTTTGAGCATTCTAACACTCCTAAGTGTACATGCAACCCTAAATACCTTGGATCTATGTTTTCTCTATTATACAATAAGAACATCCAAGGTATTATCCTAATCTAGCATACAAAACAAAGACTATAACAAGATAGAATACATACCTCTTTGATGTAGAAAGTCTTCATGAAGCTTGAGTGCCTAGCCCCAATAGTGTGGAAGCCTCAAATGGAATCACAATCACCAAAACACTTAGAATAACTTGAGAGAATTCTACAACTCATGAAATCGGCTAGCCCTTTCACTTCACACACTAGTGGCCGATTTTGGTCAAGAATAAGATGCTTATATAGTTAGGGTTACACCATGTAAACCCTAATTGACATGGCCTTTCATTTCCATGATCCATGGGTACAAATACACCATGGAGCATCCATGGACCATCCTATGGGTTTTAGCCCAACTTGATTATCCATGGAGCATTAGCCCACTATACAAGTATGGATGATTTACACAATCAACCCATATATTTAATTAGTCTTCTTTTGATCACTTAATTAATCCTAGATTAATTCTTGATCAATACTAATTAAATAATCTTATTATTCTTATTATTAATATACTAGAACTTATAATATATTAATAACCATAAGTGTCTTATTTCTCTCATTATAGTCTATCCAAGTGCATGATGGTATGTAACCCAAATGGACCATGCCGGGTCGGGTCAAGTCTTACCAATTATAGTTATGGACTTAGACATTAATCCAACAGTCTCCCACTTGGATAAGTCTAAAACTATTATTGCGTATGACTTCAGGAACCAACTGGCAATCGTAGCTCTCAAAAGCTTCTGTCGAACTCTGACCTTGTAGATGAACTCTGACCTTTGTCAATGACTTGTCCATTAGATAAGGGATCATATATTCCTCCATTCTAGATATTATATGGACTGAGACATGGATTATAATCATTCTCTCTGTCCATTTGTTGTTTCCCGATTTTCGATTTATGACGACTGACTAATTGAACAAATCAAATCAGTCCTGGCCCGGCCGAGCACTTCCATTTGTCATCATCAAATCATCGAGGGGCCCACAGATATCGCTTTTATCCCGAAGGTAAAAGGAACGGATAAACTTCGACTCATATGGCTTGTTCTACTACTTGTTGAATCATACACAAAGGCACGTTTTATAGCACCGAGTTACCAAATGCGTTTTCGTGCAATCAATGTACTATCAACTCATAGTAACAACTCATATCTCTAGGTTTGAAGAATATAAGATATTATCGTCTCATGATCACTCGTGATAAAATCCATGAAGTGATTCCAATGAGCGCGGGTTGAATCCAATACTCAGAACTTATGAGCACTCATGAGTGTTGTAGCCCTTTGTCCAACACCTTAGACCTCTACAAGCCAACCCATGACAGTCTTAATTCATATCTACTTCCAACATATGACCGACTGTGGATGATTTGAATAACTTAGTCATTCCGGAAGAATAACCCAGTTTATTCGGGAAGTCAAAACATGCAAAATGAAACACAATAATAATTGAATCCAATATGGTATCAACCCTTTGAACATAAATAAAACACCTTTTATTTATCACCATATGATTACACATTATTCATTGTATACTGTTTCAGCTATCAACTTTATTCTTGAATTTAAAACAATAGTTGTCCCATGCTCCAAGCATGTACACTATGTTTTCTAAACACTAGTCATGCCATACACCAAGTATGCATACTATGTTTGTCTATGACCTTTACTTTGTGAACTAGATCAATTGAACATAACTTCAATGATTCTCTTTTCACACTCCCAAATCCTTACCGCAAATGCAAGAATTCGAAATTCATGCCATTTACTGAAATCTGTTAGATTCTAAACTTATATGCATTGATCCTCTCGTAATGATTATGCACAAAGTCATAAAGACTTGACAACAAACATTACAGAGCATTCCAAAGGAGATCAGTTCCTTGGAAACATCCTTCTTGCATTAAGTTTCCTTAATCTTACACAGATTGAAAATTCTAACTTTGAAACATTTCCAGATTCCATTTTTGACTATCACTTCTGACCAAGAGTTGCCTCCTTACAGACTATGTCAATATGGTCCTTCCAGAATTATCACTACACTTCCAACTATCCTTGAGCAACCAATCTTTGGTAAACCTTAGATTGTTCTCGACAATTGTTTAATCCTTTTAGTCATATCCAGTTCTAAACCTTTTCCCTTCTTAATGCCCCAGGCATTTGGAAAATTTTAGAAAGGATGAATATAGCACATGTAATCGATCCTATATCCGAAGCATATGGGACACGATTCATGATGTCTCACATAAAGACTAAACCAGTCTTTTGCTATAACATTTCCATTTCTATTTGCCAAGTTCTCATAATTCAGATTATGAAAAGGGATGCCGTAATCATAATCGAATTTTAGAACGCAAATAATGGACCCGTATACAGAATTTCCTTATGTTGAGCCATTCCAACATGAAATTCATATATATCCTTGACTAAATGATTAAAACCTCACGATCTAAGCTTATAGATTTGAGATGGAGTATGATTTCCTCTCCCTTAATTATAGCAAAACAACCTTTTCCCAATTGAAACCTTTTGTTTTCTATAATTAACATTGCTATCTTGCAATACTTATCATAATTATCATGCTCCCACTAACATGATGATTATTAGCATAACACTTATGCTCCCACTAGCTTTGACATGTTCTCAGAAATCACCTGGACTTCTAGAAATCAATACTTCATTGACTTTCTTACCAAAGTTCAGATTTCTGATACTAGATTGTTTTGATAAGACTTTATCAAAATCATACACCTTCCCTTAGATAGCACAATTGTGTGTCTAAACAATTATGAAGAGGGATGCCGTAATCATAATGGTTAGACCTTTTTGCCACTTCTCACAAGTCCAAGTTAGTGTGCCGGTAAACCACACACGCTCCACTAACGACTTTGAGAATGCAAATATCACAATTGCTATCTAGCTAAAATCTACTTAGTGAAAGTGTTTCCTCACCATCATTTTCATGAATCGGAGAGAAACCTTATGACACTTAGATTTAATGGTGTATGTGTTCTTATCCATGTGAATTGTCAAAACCATAATCACAAGACAAAGATAATGACAAATCCAAAACCATATGGATTGAACTCAATCTTAATTTCTTGCCACCTGGCAGTTCAAGGGCCTGCCATTGCTTCCAAGTTGTTGTGCAACAAATTGAGAACTCTAAGAACTCATATGCAAAGCCAACTTTAACTGGAATGGGCACAGAATATGTCAACACGATAGGTTATAAACCTCAAGTCGTGTGCTAGTGAAGAACTTCAGGTTCTATTCTTGATTAGTTCTTGAGACTTTCAAGACCTTTAAGACTCCCACTGTCCTCTTGATATATAAGACTCCCTTGTCAAACATCCAAGATATAGTGCGGATTCTAATCAAGACAAACACTTCACACAATTGGCCTTAGTTGGTCTTTGTTTTATCCAAAACATCACAACTTACCAATTTCAAATGTACAAGAGTAGAAAACTTTTACTCTTACATTTGACAAGTGTTTTAAACCTTCTTTAAGACATGTCACTCAAGTTACAATCTTGGAGTATGACTCTAAGACTTGTATTGGAACGAAGTATGACTCATCTTCTTGATTTAACCATTTCAACAATTCAAGATCCCTCTTCTTAGTCATAAGAATGCACTAAGATTTCCTTAGAGAACTAATTGTGCTATGGTTTCTTAATCATTAAGATGATCACAAAAACTGATACTAAAGTACTCTCCCATCTTTTCAGATTTGAGAAACTTTTATCCTTCTGCCTAATTTGATTCTTCTTATTCGCTCTGTCATACATTGAAACCATTTTCCAATGTCTCAGAGTTACACTTAAGCTTGTAAGTATAATCATATTTACTGATCTTTTGTAAACTATGATGAATAGTTTAATCAATCTTTTGTGGTTGACTTGACCAGTGCACAAGAATGTGTACTCGATCCCTTAGTCCTTCACTTGACTCACACATCCATGTGAACAAGTAATTAGTCTTAATTTTCCAATACTTGAAAGTTCTCATTCATCATGCTATACAACTTGCATGATTCCAAGTTCCGGTCCAATTGAAACTTGGGTGATAAGAATCTTTCCTTATTTGGTAAATTTTGACATTACCACAAATGAAAGAATCAATTTCATATTTCCACTCTTGCTATTAATGGAATCATATAAGCAACAATTTTTCCTCAAATGCCATTGTAAGGATATTTTAACATAAATAAAATCAAAATTTTTTTTTCTTTTATTTTAAAACTTTGTGGAAAAACTTATCCTTACAATCCATATGAAAACTTGTTGTTATCTATTCCTAAGCAATATCTCATAACTCCTAAGAAGTAGCTCAAGAATCCGATTTTTCAAACTATGCGATAGAAATCCATCTATGCGATCAGATTCAGCATATTCTTTCTTTAAGTTTCTTCACTTTTCTTTGATTCTTAAAACATCACCATGTGACCCAGTCACATCATGTATCAAGAATCTCAGAATAGAAACTTAACAGAGTTAGACAGTGGACTTTACCTGAAGTAGAGTCAAACTTATTAACTTTAACATCCTTAGGTAAATTTGGCAGCTTTGCAACCAATGCCCCTTCCTTTGGCAATATAAACATATGGACCCTTTGATAATGGTACACGGGACTATCACAGACTTAGCTTTCTCTTTACCATTTGGTCAACCGAGTTGACTATGGCCGATCCCTTTCCATTGGGAAGAGAATGCTTTTCTGGATTTCCTGTGTCACTATTGTCAATGTCCATCAAGTTTTAAGGAAGTTGATCTTAACAAATAGATAAGATCATTAAGGGTCTTGTCATAGTCTGTTTCATAGGTGTCCCAAAGGAACTCACTATGTGACTTAGAAAGTGATTGAACCACCAACTTTCTCAAGACTTTGACACCCAACTCTCCCAGCTTGTCAATATGTGACTACATCTCCAAGATGTGATCACACCTAGACCTTGCCTTGCTAATAGGGCTTGAGTGACCTTAAACTTTTCAAGAACTTGTGGGTTGGGGAGAATAATTGGAGGAGGTGAAAGAAGTATGATTTCCAAAGGACATCATCTTCATTTAGGAAACCTTGTTTCAAAAGATTTGGGAAGATCATAGGTGCCTAAACCAGACAACTTTTGGGAGATATTCAAGATAGTTGATTTAAAGTCCTTAATATGACACCCAATATGAAATATTAAGGCTAGGACCCAACAAGCTATTTTATAACTTAGAAGAGGTATGCCGTAATCCAAGCTATAAAATATTTGAAGGTAGGTGAATGACGATTCACCAATTTCCACCAAGATAAACGAAATGTATTATTAGGTTTTAATTGGTTTTGAAACTCCTAGATCTTTGAGATTCATTGAACTTTTCAAAGGCATGTTTCAATCTCGAGTGTGCCGTTCAGGTTTTGTGACTGGGATGCCGAGGATCACAAAACAAGGTGTGAAGTAACCATGCAAATTACTTGGTACCCTTAAGTGTTTACCCCTTAATCGATGTGCCATTTAACCACACACGCACCATCGATACTATGATAAACATTAAGTTACCCTTTGCCTACCTTGATAAATACGAGTTATTGTGTCGGTTAACCACACACGCTCCACTAACCAACTTAAACAAAGTGCAAAGTGTAATTTCATGGATTAGCACCGTATTCACATTTTCCTAAGTAACTAAGATTGGGTATTTATAAGAGTTTAGTTACTTAGTATTTATCATTAATACTTTTAATGAAGGGAGAATTATAGTCTTGTCAAACCCGTTCGGCTAACGACCCTCCACCAGTCAAGCAAGCGGTGGGTGAGAGTGGACACCCATTAAGTCGCCATTTTATAGGCAACAACCTTATACCCACCTTATAGACCGGCTTCGTGAATGAGGCGTACTAGCGGTAAGACTGACTTTACTCTTATACATATATATATTATTAACTTATAATATTATAAAGTATAAGAGTTGAATTTTAACTTTTAAAATTCTAAGGGCTAACTTGGAATTAAAGTATTCATAAGTGAAAACTTTACAAATTCCAAAACTTGAGGGCAAGTTTTGAAACTATTCAAAACTAATTAATTCCATAACTTATGTGTTTAAAGTAGTTTTAATCCAAAAACTCTTCAAGTTCCATAACTTGAGGACAAGTTATGGAAGACTTTAAATTATTAAAGAATGTAACTTTTTCTTTATTTTGTAACTTATGGAATTAATTAAGGTTACACTTTATTTATTTATTTATTAATGAAGTGACTCTTGAACCTCCATAACTTAAGGACAAGACTCTTCATCTTTTGTAACCATTGCCAACTTTTATGAGTTTTATGAAACTTAAATGTGACTTTTCATATAACTTGAGGACAAGTTACAAAAACACATTTTAGAATCAACTCTTAGATTAATTTGGATTGAAAACACTAATTTCACATAACTTTCTATTAATCTAAGCAACTCATAAGAACAAGATAATTCAAATCAAACTTTTTCATGTAATTAGCCTAATCACTAAACTAATTCAAAACATGAATCTATTGACAATTATCTTTGAAATTGGATTAGCATGAACATTACCACATCAAAAACAAGTTTATAAGTTCAAAAACAACTTAGGGTAATGTTCCTAGTCCATTTCTAGCCAAAAACCTCGAAAATATGCTGTCTGGGGCTCCTACTCGGCGAGTGCAAGAACCTACTCGGCGAGTAGGATGATTTTACTCATGGACTCGGCGAGTTCATCAGTGGACTCGGCGAGTCCAGTGCCCAGAAAGCCAGAAAATCGAGTTTTTCATCATTTTTCAGCAGTTTGCATCAAGTATAATAGAAAACAAGCCTAGTCTCTGATACCACTGTTGAGTTTTGAGCATTCTAACACTCCTAAGTGTACATGCAACCCTAAATACCTTGGATCTATGTTTTCTCTATTATACATGCAAATAAGAACATCCAAGGTATTATCCTAATCTAGCATACAAAACAAAGACTATAACAAGATAGAATACATACCTCTTTGATGTAGAAAGTCTTCATGAAGCTTGAGTGCCTAGCCCCAATAGTGTGGAAGCCTCAAATGGAATCACAATCACCAAAACACTTAGAATAACTTGAGAGAATTCTACAACTCATGAAATCGGCTAGCCCTTTCACTTCACACACTAGTGGCCGATTTTGGTCAAGAATAAGATGCTTATATAGTTAGGGTTACACCATGTAAACCCTAATTGACATGGCCTTTCATTTCCATGATCCATGGGTACAAATACACCATGGAGCATCCATGGACCATCCTATGGGTTTTAGCCCAACTTGATTATCCATGGAGCATTAGCCCACTATACAAGTATGGATGATTTACACAATCAACCCATATATTTAATTAGTCTTCTTTTGATCACTTAATTAATCCTAGATTAATTCTTGATCAATACTAATTAAATAATCTTATTATTCTTATTATTAATATACTAGAACTTATAATATATTAATAACCATAAGTGTCTTATTTCTCTCATTATAGTCTATCCAAGTGCATGATGGTATGCAACCCAAATGGACCATGCCAGGTCGGGTCAAGTCTTACCAATTATAGTTATGGACTTAGACATTAATCCAACAAAAGGATCGCGGGTGCCTAAGGCGTACGCCCAGTGTCCAGAAACCCTAACTTTTGGGCCAAGCCACTATATAAAGAGCATAACACCCATGTTAATAGCCTCCATCTCATCTTCATACAGCCGCCATGAAACCCTAAACCTCTCTTGAGTGTTCTTGAAACCTTGGGGGTCATTAGAGAGCATTTTGGGTGATGTAAAGCCATTTCCAAGCAAGTGAAGAGATTAGCAAGGTGGTGGATCGAAGGGGAAGTAGTAGATCCAAGATTGTGGTTCCATTTCAGATCATTTTGAGGTATAAAGTTTGAAACTTTCCTGTAGTATGCTTAGATCTTTTTGGGTCCAATTGATGGACCTTTATGATGCAACTTCTTTAAACTTGGAGTTGCCACTCTCAGAGCTAAACATGTCCCATAAGTAGTAAAGTCTCAATCTTGATGGTCCTAATGAGTCCATTCTTGAGATTTTGCCCTTGTTATGGAAGTTTGTTGTCACCTTTTGAGTTTGGGTTTAATTGGTGGGTTGCAAGCCACCAAGTTAGCAACTTTATGGATTAAGACGTGAAAAAGGACATGGATCTGAGTTTGTAGCCTCTGAAGTGGTGTATTAAGCACTTAATGGAAAAGTGGCTTAACAGGGCCGCACAATGGGCGTACAAGGAGGTACGCACGGCGTACAAGCCATCAGCCAGTACGCCTAGCGTACATAGGAGTACACCCCGCGTACTCTGCCAGTTTGGGCTTTGCGTTTTTGGGCCTCGGCTTGGGCTGTGTTTTGGATTTTGGGTCTCTAGGCCATAGTGGGTCAGCAGGAGTCAATTGGCATGGGCCAAAAATATGTTATGGGTTTAAGGTAAGTCCCAATAAAGGGATTGGGCTCAATATAGAAAATTGGGCCATTAGTGGGCCACTAGTGGTCTTGAGAAGCTTACCTATTATTGGGCCTTGTGAATCATGGTAGTGGACCTTGGATATGTATCAAGTTGGGCTAGGAGGGGTAGAATGGTCATTCTAACCTATGAAGAATTATTGTATTGGACTAAGTGATGTTTTGGTATTGATAGCTCGGGAGCCGAAGGAGCAGCGGTTCGGGAATTGTCGCATAGCATCCAGAGGGATATCAGCAAGGGTTCAGCAGTGCAAGGTGAGTTACCTTCCAGTAGCAGTGGGTCTAAGGCCACAATGTCGGCCCACCAGTAGGAGTTGTATGTTAGATGATTGTCTTTGTGATATGCATCTAGGTGTACTACTACCTGAGATGTTTATGTGCTAGTTTGATATGTTTTATGCGGTAGTAGTAGTAAGAGGAGTATAGTCCCCAAGTTCGGTTGTTAAGTCCGTGGGGTAGGTCAGACACCCCAGTATGTCTGACAGGGGTAGGTTGAGCACCCCGGTATGCTCAGTGGGGTAGGTCGGGCACCCTAGTATGCCTGGCATGGGGTAGGTCGGGCACCCCGGTATGCCTGACAGTATGTGTTATTGTATGTGTGCTATGATGGGGGAACTCAATAAGCTTCATGCTTACGGTTTTCAGTTTTGGTTTTAGGTACTTTGTTTTCAAAGGAAAAGAGCCATCTAGATCGCAACACATCACATTGTGTTTTCCGCACACGAGATCTTTGGGATTACACTCTGATGGTTTTATGTAATAACTTAACTAAAACGAAATTTTTGGCCTATTTTTTTTGGATGTTACAAATAGTGTATTTTTATAAAAATAAACCTATATTCACGTAGAAATAAAGCATTTTTAATGTATAAGGGTGGGGTGTTGGGGTGTAAATAATTGATCAAATTCAAGTGAGCATCAGGAATCATGAGTGAGCATCACAGATCACTAGTGAGCATCAGAAATTACGAACGAACATCATGGATCACACGTGAGCATCAGGAATCACGAGTGGGCATCAAGGATCACAAATGGGCATTAAGAATCATGAGAGAGCATTAACGATCTCGTATGAACATCATGGATGCTCACAAGTTAAAGATGATCGAGGAGGATGCTTATCAATTGAAGATGCTCAAGGAGGATGCTCATCGGTTGAAGATGCTTAAGGAGGAATCCCATCACTTAACGATGCTCGAGGAGGAAACTCATTAGTTGATGATGCTCATCATTTCATGATGCTCATGGAAGATGATCATTGATGACACTCATAGATGATGCTCAAGGATGATGATTATGAGGTTGAAGGTTTCAGAACTGCCCACATGGAATTTAGTTCATCCTCTTCATGGATTAGTTATGGATTAGCATGGACCATCAAAATTAGGGTTTTCCCTAATTGCCTATACATAGGCTCATATCCCCATTCATTATTCTTTGCACGTATTTGCTTGTGTGTGTATGCATTGTAATTTCAAGAGAGCAATCATTATTAGGTTGAGAGCACATCCTTGGAATATTTAGTAAGAAACAGAGATTCTATGCTTTTGAGAGCTCAAGTAAGGTGTAGTATTTATGTGTGATTCTAATTGTTCATCGAATTAATAAAATCCTCTCTCTCTCTCTCTCTCTCACTCTCTCTCAATCTATCATTCGCCTATGGACTTTGTGTTTGATTAATGTGTCTAAGCTCATAACTAAATTGGTATAAACTTGAAAATATAAGCAAAGTCCTTTTGGGGTTACCCTCATAACCAGAAATAGCTAGAAATGATATTAGGAGAGAGAGAAAGTTAATTTATTAATAAATTATGTGATTAATATATCAACTGGGATTAGATAATTGATATGTTAATCTGTAATTAATAAATTAGCATGAGATGTAGTTAAATAATTGATTTGTTAACTTATATGGTAAATAATTTAATAGGAAATCAAATAGAATTAATTAGTTATTAATTAGAATTAATTTGGGATTAATTAAAGGTGCAAATGGTGAATTGTAATTGTTCAATAGTTGAACAGTAAAAGCAGCTCTGGAACCCTCCATGGTATGGACGGTTTTGGAGGCTCTTCTAAAATTTTTGGAAGCCTCTTGGATGCAGATAAGGAAAGGATTTGAATTGAGATTAAATATATTATTTAATCAATTCAAATCTGGTTTGGTCTACAAGTTTCCTAAACTATTAATAGGACCCCTTGGCTCATTATTTTCATTCATGAACTTCTTAAGAAGCATAGGAACGAAAATTATACCGAGCTCCTCTCTCTATCCTCGTCATTCTAGGGTTTCTAGGGTTTTATGTACAAACCATTAGAGACACTAAACTTTTGGTGCTTGATTTCCAAGGTTTTCAAGAAGGATATTGGTGTGATTATTTTATACAATAATCAAGAGGTAGGTAAACCCTAACTCTATTTAAATTTCAATTATTATAGAGTTCCCTTATGGTTTTTGATGTTCATAGTTTATTACTATCAATAGAGAAAACATAGATTCAAATAGTATTCATGTGAACTTAAGAGTTAAGTATTTTTTCCACCTCATGCACATATTTATAACCTATAAAACCCATTAGTGGTATCAGAGCCATGGTTTTCTACTTGGTTGTATATAACACTGAATAGGTCAAAATTAGGGTTTATAGAAATTAAACTTTAATAGGCTTGAATTTTCACAAATGGCTAGGGTTCTTGAAACCCTAGCCTTAATCCCTTAAATCTCGAAAATTGACTAGGGTTAATTATGGTTTTCTAGTTTCCTTAATTATTATTTTGATAGCCTTAGAATAGAATAATTAAAATTACATAACCCTTACCTTAATTCTCGAAAATTAGATGGGGTTTCGGATTAGGATTAAATTTGAATTATTTAATTAATTGTTTAATAGTAAATAATTATTTAATCCATAAATGATTTAAATTAATTTAATTAATAGGTAATCAAAGGATAAAGATGAATCATAATTGGTATAAATTTAATTAAATTACAACAATTAATTTAGATAATTAAAAGTTTAAACCTTGTAAAGTTTTAAAACACGCCTTATATATATTATTAAAAGGTAATTACTATATGCATAAGAATAAGTCTGACGAATTGCAAGTACGCCTCATTCACGAAGTCATACTATAAGGGGTGGTATAAGGAAACAACCTATAAAATGACCGTTGAATAGGTTTCCACTCTTACCCATCGCTCCCTTGTTTGGTGGAGGGTCATTAGCAGAACGGGTTCCATAGGACACAACGTCATTAAAAGTATAATAATACAAAAGTAAGAGAACCTTCTATAGAATCTCACTCTAGTTATTTTAGAAAAATATGAAAAGTGTGATAATTCATGAAAGGGCACATCATGCTTTATATGTCGTTAGTTGAGTGTATATGGTTAACTGGCACACTAATATGGACTATAAAGAAATATGATAGGCATCTTGAAAATTATCTTTGTTAATGGAGTGTGTGTGGTTAACCGGCACATTAATTTGAGATAATAAGAGATATCGAGGTTGTCAAGTGGGTTTGCATGGCTATTCACATCTTGTTTGTGATCCTCAACATCCCATTCACAAAAGTGAGAGCATAATATGAGATTAAACATGCCATTGGTAAGATTCAATGACTCTCAAAATATCTAAGAGTTTCATAAGATTGAAATTGCTAAAAGCCTTACCTACCTAAAATAGATTTCAATTTGATTATGACATCTCTCTTTAAAGTTCGAATTGAAAATATGGATCCTAGCTTTAATTTAATTTATGGGTTAATAATTAATGATTAAAATCAACTAAATTGAATTCTCTTTTCTCCCACTTTTAGATTGTCAGAACAAAGATATGATGCGCATGGTCAAGGTTTGAAAACTCAAACCTTGAATTAATGCTTAAGATCAATGTCTGCTTATAATTATGTGTTCCACTCAAGTCTGGCAAGACCAGTCGAGACTGAATAGAGAAATAAACAAAGTACATCAAGTATTAAATATGGAACTATGATTATAATCAAGGTAAATGCAATAAATAAACAAGTAGAATGTTTGAAAGAGTTTAATTTGAAAGAAAATTGAAAGTGAAGTAAATTCAAATATAGAAATCTTTGGAGCAACAATCAGTCCTCTTTTCTTGACATTAAACACTCCGTATAAAGGCAAAAAAGGTACAACTTACAGACCAAAACAGATACAAAGGACTAGATAACGAGTTACATCTGACACTCTGGTTATCCAAATTGACAAAAGAACTTAGTCCTATGTAAGGTTACATCAAATAAAAGACAATAATAATTAATGCATAGACGGACACACTATCTCAGAATATTTCTTCATCTCGTACCACGAACTTCACTCCGGACTTAAACCACCATCTCATACCATAACCAATTCAGACTTAAGTCTGACTTCAGAACTACAAAGTTTAGTGATTGCTAGAGGTTCACTTTCAGGTTCCAACAATCCCCCCTAAGTGAACTTAGTAATCCTATCAGCTTAGTTCAATTCTTCCTTGATAAACACGTATGCCCGGTACAACCAATCTCTAACTTCGATATACCACTGCAATTGACTTATAAATTTAGCCTTCATATGTTCTAGTGCCTCGAACTTTGATCCACGATTGATGAACTTCCAAAGTGCCTTGTTGGTGGGAACCAGATGCATGTCAAGGACTCGGAATAAGTCCATCTTGTTGGTTTTCCTTTGAAGATACACAAACCCTAACATTGGTTCGGTAATTGGTCTGTCGGCCAATATCTCAGCTTTTGGCAGCTTGAAGTCAATCTTTGATGAGTATTTTTCGGTTCCGAACAGGTGGGCCAATTCAAAGTCGTATCGGCAAAATGCATCGACGTAATCTTTGAGGAATCTCAAAACAGAATGGTATGCTCCCATGCTAAGATCATCAACTTGTTGGCTTCTGAAGTATACAACCATTGTCAGGATGTTATTTGGATTGAGTGCAGGAAATTCAGTGTCAGTGATGGTTTTTTGAGTTGGTTTGTTTCGGAAGATGTAGTATCGTAACAGCACACAGTTCAGTTCAAATTTCGTTAAGATTTTCCTTCCGAACCCAAAAATAATGGTGATCCTTTTCCGAGACCATGCTTCTTTTTGGGGAAGTGCGTTCTTGGAGTAAAAGGTCTTCAGTCATTCACATTCAGTTTTGATGATCATTTGTGGATCATCTTCGAGGTGGAGAGGGGCGAACTTAGTGTATAGTTTTTTGTATGGAGAGAGAGACAGATCAATCTGGTCCGAATCTTGGTTGGGAAGATCATAGTATATAAATGGTACTATGTCTAAGTCATGTATGATCCCTTCCCAGCAAAGAGGAGAAAGTACTAGCATCGGATGAGGATCATCTTTGAAGGCTTGAATCTGGATGCTTTCCTCAAGGGATTGATTTATTTCTTCCTGGGACCAGCCATATTTTTTTGTTTTGGAGGGGGTTTGGAGTGATGGACTTCCAAAATAGGCCTTTTGCCTTTTCCTAGGGGTTGATTAACTACTGAAACAATAAGACACAAATTTTCATCAACAAAGAATTACGGAGGAGAGGAAACCATGGGATCTTCAGGGATATCATCATGCTTCTGGAGAGAAGAGCCTTCGTCAATAGGAGAAATTTTGGGTGAAGGAATCGGAGGCAGCATCGATCTGGTAGATTGGAAGGCGTATACTTTCAGTTTCAGTTTATGCTTAGCAGTTTCTTAGCTTCTTTGAAGAACATCAGCCAAGGTTGATGGCCATAAGACTATTGACCAAATTCTTTGTTCTTCCTTGGTGAACACCTTAACTGGGAACTTTTTTGGAGCTGGATTCCCTATGATGGAATTAGAGATGTACTTATCTTCATCATCATCATCCTCATCATCATCATCATCATCATCATCTAAAGAACCTGAAAGAACTTGCAAGGAATCATCAGAGACTTCGTCTTGGAGTCAGAACTCCGAGACAGGTTTCCATGGTTGATTTCTCCAGTTGGGTCCTTCTCCCCTCTTGCAATGGATGACTTAGCAACCAGTGCAAGCAACGTGGAGGATTTGAGATCAGAGAATTTGTCAAACACTTTTTGAAAACTCTTATTCATCTTAAGAGTCAGAGCATCATAAGCTTCATTTGTAGGAGCCTGAGCCTTGAGATTATCGAAGAGTTGGCCAAGAATCGAAAGCATCTCATCAAATTTATTAGTTAGAGAATCCTCAATGTTCCAGGAGGCCTTGAGAAACTAGATAAGAACTTGCTATATGATCAGGTTCATTTCATCTTTCTTTTGGATCTCCTTCTCTAGACGTTGGATCTGTTTTTCATGGCGAATGTGGGTCTGTTTGATGAGCTCGATTGTAGCGCCTATCAAATCATCATCAACTTTGAGCATTTTGGTGATTGTGTCAAGGTAGTGATTGAGAGACGCATCATACTTTTGTTCTACTTCCTCGATAGTGTTATTTAGTCGGGGGGAAATAAGTTGATCAAGTTGGGCTTCCCTTTCTGTAGTTGTGGGTCCGGACTTGTTTGTATCAGACAAGGAGTTGAAGATTGCATCGAGCTTAGAATCCAAACCACAAACCTTTTTCATTAATCTTGGCATTGAGTCCAGCCATACAGGTTTCAAGTGACTCGACCTTCTTCACAGCATCAAAGACATTGTCTCGAAGTTCCAGCACGGCAAACGGATCAGCATGATTACCAACTAATGATCCAGTATCCGAGGTGGAGGTCCGAGACTTAGCTTTATTTTATTCTTGATTGACAAGAGTGTAACACCTATCCCATGTATTATTTAATTTTCTAAGTTTAGGGTTTTGATGCTTGGACTCGACGAGTAGGGGGCCCTGACTTGTCAAGTAAAGGACATTTCGAGGACGCGGGATCTAGGCCCTACTCGAGGAGTTGAAAGGCCAACTCGACGAATAGGCACTATAAAGGTAAAACCCTAATTTTAGCATTTTCACCCTATATAATCTCCTTAAGGACCTTGAGTCTGACCTTCTATCAACCACCAAACCCTAAGAACGTCTATGCGAAATCCTAATCCCCATTCTCTTTTATTTTGTGAGTTAGAGTGACTTGTGGAGCTTGAAAAGAGCAAAATAGTTAGAAGAAGAAGAAGATCCAGCAAACGAAGCCTTCACTCTTGAGCTTGACCATCTTGTGGACTGTGGTAAGTCCGCAAGATTCGAATTTTATCTTAAAATATGGCTAGATCTTGAGTTTACTCTTCATTTCCTATCATTCCTATTGATTGCATGCATGGGGTTCATAAAGTTTGCAACTTTATGGATCTCCAGTGTAAAATAGTCCCAAGGTGGGCTAGATCTAGCTTTTGATAAAGCAAGGATGCCGTGCAAGGGTTTTTAGAGGATATTTCCCCTTTTTCGCCATTTTGACTTAAATACATGCATTGGACATGCATGTCCATAAAGCCTCCACCTTTGGAACGTTTTGAGGACTAGAAACTCCTCTGGAAAGGAGGGATTCCAAATCCCTAAAGATTTGGGGATGCATGGCAAAACTTTTGAGCTTTTCAACCATAGATAAGGACCTTAAAGCATTTGGAGTGGTTATAGAGGGTAAAGTTGGAAACTTTATCCCTCTAGACACCTTAGGATTTCAGATCTAAGTCCTAGAGTCCCTGCATTCGGTGAATCATCATAATAAGCAAACAAGGACGGGGAATTGACGAGTTTCCCTAGCGACTCGACAAGTCGGATTAGGTTCCCCCGTCATCTGGATAGCAAGTGAACTCGTTGAGTGATGAAACAACTCGGTGACTTGGCTAGGGTTCTTTTGGACTCCATAGGAATTCGACGAGTTGCCAGATGCACTCGACGAGTTGGGTCAACATGGACAGTTGACCTTGACTGTTGACCTTGAATTTGACCAGAGTTGACTTTGAGGGTTATTATGGGATTATGACGAGTTAATCTTATGATGCTTATAGGAAGTTGATTTGGAGCTACACATTGGGACTTTTTGGATCTTATCTTGTCAGTACAACATTCATGAGAGGTGAGTCTCCTCACCATACCAATGGATCGAAGGCACCAAGGCCGGCCCATTTTGTGTGATATGTGGCATACTTGTTAATTGTAGAGATACGTATTGCGATACTTAGTTATGTTAGTGCCTTGCTATCTATATGTGTTACTTGTAGGGAAGACCATGAGGGGAGCCCATGGCACTTGAACGTAACACCATGTGGGGGAGCCCATGACTTTTCAAGTAAAGGCCATAGGGGAGTCCATGGCACCTGGGTGTAAGACCACGTAGGGGAGCCCATAGCTTTCCAGTTAAAGACCATGGGAGGAGCCCATGGCACTTTTGTTGGATAAGGTGTCTAAGTCCATAACTATATTTGGTATGTACTTGACTCGACCCAGCATGGTCCATTTGGGTTGCACTTCACCGAAACAATTTGTATGGATAGTCTTTTGAGAATGGTATATTTATGATTTATTAATATATTGTAAGTTATAATATATTAATTTGAAATCATATGATTTAATTAGTATTGATCAAGAATTAATTTAGTGATCAAAAGAAACTAATTAAATATGGACTCTTATGTGTGTGTGTGTCTATATATATATATATATATATATATATATATATATATATATATATATATATATATATATATATATATATATATATATATATATATATATAATGGGACAATATTCATTTAGAATGGGCTAAGCATGCATGGATAGTCCATGGAGTTTTTGACCCATGGATCCTATGGAAATGAAAGGTCATGGGTATTAGGGTTTACATGGATGTAACCCTAATCTACCATACTATATAAAGAGGTATATGACACATGAAATGACACTAGTGTGTGTGAGAACAAGGGTGCGCTGATTTCTAGAGTGCTTCATATTCCCTCAAAGTCTTCCAATTTGTTTTGGGTGATTTGTGATTCCACTTGAGGCATTCACATTATTGGTGCTAGGCTCTCAAAACTCCAAGCAATCAACCACAAGAAAAGGTATGTCATTCTACTAGATTTTATGTTACAAGTACCCCATAACATGCTAGTTAGGATGAGAACCTTGGAAAAAGCAAATTTGCATGTATATTAGAAAAAACACAGATCCAAGGTTTCTAGGGTTGCATGTACACCATAGTTGTGTTAGAATGCTCAAAACCCATCAGTGGTATCATAGCCTAGGCTTGTTTTCATTATACTTGATGCCAATTGCTGGAAAAAGTCGAAATTCTGCACACTGTTCAGTGAACTCGCCGAGTCCATGGGGGGACTCGACGACTCATCCAACTCGTCAAGTTGGTTCATGCACTCGACAAGTCGGAGGCCCTTAGTGCAGAATTTCGAGTTTTATTTTTGGAATTGGGCTAGGATCATTACCCTAAACTATTTTTAGATTGTTAAACCTGTTTTTGATGTGGTAATGATTGTGATTTTCCAATTTCAATGATAATTATCAAAGTTTCAAATTTTATATATGTTTATATGATTCTTGAAAATTGTGTTGGGTTATGAGCATTCTAACACTCCTAAGTGTACATGCAACCCTAAATACCTTTGATCTATGTTTTCTCTATTATACATGCAAATAAGAACATCCAAGGTATTATCCTAATCTAGCATATAAAATAATGAATATAACAAGATAGAATACATACCTCTTTGATGTAGAATGTAATCATGAAGCTTGAGTGCCTAGTGCCCCAAGTGTGACACCTCAAATGGTTCACACAACACCAAATACACTTGGAATAACTTGAGAGAAATCTACACTTCATGAAATCAGCTAGCCCTCTCTAGAATGATACTAGTCGCCGATTTTGTAAAGAATAAGATCTTTATCTAGTGTTACAATTAGGGTAAACCCTAATTGTCATGACTTTCCATTTCCTTGGATCCATGGGTTCAAATACACCATGGAGCATCCATGGACCATCCTATGGGTTTTAGCCCAACTTAATTATCCATGGAGCATTATCCCACTATACAAGTATGGATGATTTACACAATCAACCCATATATTTAATTAGTCTTCTTTTGATCACTTAATTAATCGTAGATTAATTCTTGATCAATACTAATTAAATAATCTTATTATTCTTATTATTAATATACTAGAACTTATAATATATTAATAACCATAAGTGTCTTATTTTTCTCATTATAGTCTATCCAAGTGCATGATGCCATGCAACCCAAATGGACCATGCCGGGTCGGGTCAAGTCTTACCAATTATAGTTATGGACTTAGACATTAATCCAACAAATTGTTGATATGAATGTTCACGCTTATGATTTTTGGTAGATCGTAGGAATTATTTTCAAATTGTTTGTTAGTGTAATTCTTGATCTAAATGCCAACTAATGAACTCCAAAACTTGTCCTCAAGTTATGGAATTCCAAAAGTCTTTTCTTTAAAACCACTAAAACTCATAAGTTATAGAAATGAAAATTTTTGAATAGTTTCAAAACTTGCCCTCAATTTTTGGAATTTGTAAAATCACACACACATTAATACTTTAATTCCAAACCCTAGAGTTCTAGAAGTTAAAATTCAACCCTTATACTTTATAGTATTATAAGTTAATAATATATATGTATAAGATCAAGTTAGTCTTACCGTTAGTATGCCTCATTCACGAAGCCGGTCTATAAGGGGGTATAAGGTTGTTGCCTATAAAATGGCAGCTTAATGGGTGTCCACTCTCACCCACCGCCTCCTTAACTAGTGGAGGGTTGTTAGCCGAAAAAGGTAGGATAAGAACTTAACCCTCATTAAAAGTATAATGAAATTATAAAGTAACTATACCTTAATAATTCCCAATCTTAGTTACTTTAGGAAAATGTGAATTTGGTGCTAACCCATAAATTTACACTTTGTACCTTACCAAGTCGTTAGTTGAGCGTGTGTGGTTAACCGTCCACTACTAGAAAAAAGGCCTTTTACGACGCTCATTGCGTGTCAAGGAAGGCCCTGTCATAAAGAGAGACGACGCGCATTTACGACGCGCATTTATGACGCGCATTTACGACGCGCGGTTATGACACGCAATGCGTATCAAGGAAGGCCCTGTCATAAAGGAAGACGACACGCATTTGCGTGTCGTAACCTTACGACGCGTGTGTTTATGACACGCAATGCGTATCAAGGAAGCCCCTGTCAAGAAAGGCCATGTCATAAATGAAGATGACACACATTTTTGCGTATCATAATTTTAAATGTTTAAAAAAATATTATTTATAGATTTGCTTATTTTCAAATTAAATTTGTATTTAATGTTTAATAATAGATAATAAAATATCATATACGAAAATAGAATCCATTGCATAAATTTAATGTCATACAAATAATCGTTCCATATGTAAACAAATATATACCAAAAACATCATGTCAAAAAATTGTAATACATTTATATTAAGGGGATCTAATTGTACATTGTTATTAAGAGGTTTTCCCTAACTATATAACATAATACTAAATTGTTATTAAGGGACACCTTATGCAATGTAATGCTATACAAACTAAAAAGATATACACAAAGATGATAAACATCAAATTCCAACTAAGTAGAGTTGAATCTTACCTTTCATACTTTTTTAAGACTAATATTGAACCCCTGCTCCGATAATTCTTGTGACCTGATCAAATAAAAGTCAAAAAATTAATATGTTAATACAATTATTAGAAGAATCAAACTTGGAATGTTAGTTGTAAAAGACAAAATTACCCTTTTCTCCATCCAAAGAATTTGGGATTTGGAATAAATACACTACAATATGAATTACCTAATATCAACAATGACAAACACAATGACAAGAATACCCGCATACAAATGGTAAATATTATCTGTAAAGCTATCAACAATGATAATCACAATGACAATCTTTGATCATATAAACTAGAGAGTATATCATCACAATTCCATCTAACACCACCCATTAGAACACGTAAAGCTACTCAACCAACATATCATGTCATGTAATGTATTTTTTGTCAGTATATCTTCACATAGAAAACAAAAGTGAAATAAATAAAAATAACAACCTTCTCATTTACTGAAAATGGATATTGTTCACATATATGGGAGCCATTTTCAGAATTACCATCCCCATTTACCTGAAATCATTCATGCCATTTTAACTCAAATAATTTATTTATAGTAAAAAAAAATAAATATTTATAATTATAGTGTTTTGATTATATAATATATACCCATCTGTCACTGACTCCTCATTCGTCATAAGAATGAACAAATATTTTAATTAATTACCTTGAAATGATAATAATATAAATACTATAACACCATGGCATGGTATATTTGAATAATACCTAGTGTAGCATCCAAGATAAGACGTTGACTTGTTGCTTGAGCAGATTTTGCAGTGTATGCTTTAAGGGCATCATCCCACCGTTGCAGCTTTTCATACCTTGTATTTGGAAGCAACATAAACAATTAATATTTTGAGAAAATAAGACAATGTAAATGATTTCAGGGTCCTGGAAATATACCATGATTCCTTCAGTTGTAAATCCAAACAGCATCCCATATATAGTTATATACTTAAGAGAGTGAAAAAAGGAAAGTGAGCTAGTTTCTATATATGCTTACCCTCCAAAAAGATAGAAGTGAAAGTATCCAAAAGAAAGCACTTATCCACCTTGATTCCTTATATGCAATCCACACCTGATCAAAAGAAGCAATCAAACATTATTGTTATAACAAAAGTCGAAAAATCTCCTTTTCACTATAGTTGGAAAGTATATAATAAACAAAGACTTACTGCTACAATGACAATACAAAAATAGAAATCGGTTGTTGTTGCTATCATGCACCTGTGAGCATTTACAACTATGTATGAGCATTTACTATTACACTTTTTTACATAAATTAAATAAAAGGGAAATTTTAAATGGTACCTTCATAATACATTGGCATTATATGTAGATCCATCAATGATAAGCACATAAATAAAAGTTCCCAGCATCAAGTAGCCTAGTGCAGAAATGATTATTTTTGCAATTAAAACAAAATGTCCCCTTTTGTATCCCATGGCATCCCTATATAAGCCAAATATATTATAAAATTACAAGCATTTTAGCAAACATTTTTACTTGATTTTAGTTTTTGTTATCGTTAGGAGGAAATGCAGTAATTCTCTGTTCTTCTTTTGCAGGGGGAGGAGCCGATGGAGTTTCCTTTATTATAGGTGTGGCTTGTGCATTAGCTGTTGCTTTATCCTCATACGCTTCTCTTTTCAAGGTGTTCATTCCAGCAGACATAGTCACAGCTTGAAGATCCTTGTTATTGGACTCCACAGGGCTTCTAACTGAAGCTCTATAATGGTTAGCTACTACAGCAGGGGAAGCCACCTGTTGCAACTGTACTTCAAGGGGAGGTGGGGCAATAGCTTGTAAGTGTTTGAAATGTTCGAATACGTAAATGAAAATGGTCTGAAAATTCAAATTCAAAAAACCATTAAGCAAAGCTTTTTCAGATCAAAACTAATGTAAAACCTTGTTAGGTCATCATGAAGGGAGAACATGAGAAGAGTTGTCTGGAGGGAAAAAAAAGGGGGGGGGGTAAATAGGTAAACAAGTAGTGTCCAAATACAATAAGCCAAGTTTTTTGCTTAAACCAGTAAGTTATTCTGTCCGAATTAAGTCAAAAAACAACAGTGATATAAATAGTTGTCCATATTACGTGCTTAGCCCATTAAGCTCATTAAGTCGGAAAGAAATAACCCCTGAGATGATAAATGAAAAATATATTTCAAAAAAAAAACAAGTTCTGCAAACCTTTATACGCCTGAAAGCCAGAATCTGGGCTTTGAGAACATGTAGTTGCTGCTTTGTAAAGCCTGGGTGTGGTTGGCCTTGTGGTGTTTGTTGTTTCTGAGATGTTAAAGGGTTTTCCAATCCAACACCATTAGCTGAAGCTGCAGGAGGCTGTAGAGAAGACCTATTCATCTGCTGCCTAGCATGCTGTAACTGCAACAGATGATCTGGACCCAAGCTCATGTTAGCAGGTGACTGTGGGGGAGGCATAGAAGACACTCCACTACCAATACCATTATTGGTGGGTTGCCTAGGTGGCAACTGGTTCATGTTCTCCCTAACCATGAATGGGGAATTGCTGACCTTGACCTTGACCTTGACCTTGACTTGCATTTGAGGTTGAACCCAGATGACCAGGTGACATTGTCTGCCTTGCTTTTGTAGACCCTCAACAAGAGGAGAAACACAATCTTCAAACATGGAGGATGATGGGGAACCAGAGCTTCCATAGACATGACCGAAAGTGAAGGAATCTGTACCAAGTTGCACCTGCAACAAAAACAAAGATTAATCAATTTCTCGATCATCAGAATTGATACTGAGATCTACCAAATCTTAGGTAACAAAACTCAAACATGGTTTAGACTAAAATCAAGGATCGATTAAATAAAAATTAAAAACCCAAATTAGATGTGCAGAATCCATTACAACCAAATGAGGAATTCAGTAATCTTTACAGCATTGAAGCTCCTCACAGAAGTTGGCTGGGCACAAATACGTACAAAGGAGTTAGAGCTCTACACAGAAGAGCTAATTAACCAAGCATTTCACTCAATTTTATATTTACTACACCTACTACTAATCTAATTAAAAGATACTACATCCTTACGTGATCAAACACAACATCACAAATTCCATTTTTACCCTTAAAGAAAGCCTTGTTTCTAACTTTCCTAATATCCAGTGGTTTTGAGTACATCAAGAAGCTAATCCGAATAGTCACACATAGTTTAAAGAGTCAACTTTATCTATGATATGAAGCATTGTAGCTAGAGCTAACACTGATGGTTGATAACCCCCAGATCTTGAATCTTGACTTCAAAGAAAATAAACAAAAGCATGATGAATGGAATAAATAACTTTGTGATCTGATATGGATTTTGAATGTTATTTAGTCAAACTTAAAGAAATATTTTACTTAGACCAATGAATTACCATAGAAGAGGGACTCGATTTTCAAAGGAAAAAGAAAAGACATAAAAAACTAAATATACACATCTGGAACTCGATTTCAGCCTCAAACAGTTCTAGAAGAACTACATTTACGCATCTAGAACGTGATTTTGAGATGAAAAGGAAATGGAAACCTTACCTGCAGAAGCTGGAGGACGCGGAAGCATGAATGGAGAAGTTATCGGAGGTAGAGGGGAAGCCGACGTCGGAGGTGGTGCAAATTTGAGGGTGACGACGACGCTGAAGGGAGGGACGCAGAAGTCTCGATAATAGGAAAGTTGCACCTAATTCCAAAATTAACAAAATTCCAAACGTAAATCAACCCAAAATCAGGAAAAATGAAGAGTTAAATGACGCTTCTCGATCAATTGAACCCTAATATTTATAGAATCCGAAGATCTAGGGTTAAATGTGTGATGAAGGATTGAAGGGGAATTGAGAATTCATACCAACAACCTTGACTCTCGATTCAGTATAGGGAATAAACCATACAAGAGCTATCAAATAACCCTTGGAGTGAAATTAAAGAAACCTTGAAGATTTTAGTGGATAGATGAACAACGATTTTAGTGAAGAGATGAAGAGCTGGGGAAGGGACGAAATCGATTTCTAACTGAAAAGAAAAATCTAATTGAATAGATAAACCTATTAAGGTAGCAGCTAGGGAGGTGAGACGGGACGCAATCACAGGTGTGGTGGAAGAGTCACATTCGTAGTCATCAGTGCGATGGAGGAGTCGCACACCTAATTGAAGGAGATCGAGTAGAGATTGATGATACTGAAGATGAAGATGAGGGACCTAGGGCTTTTTCTTGCTAAGTAGAAGAGGCGGGGGGATTAATTTTTTGGATTCAATATGCGGGGATAATTTTCGTCGATTTCATTTCCCGCCTAAAACGCGTATTTCACTTAAAAATTATAAAGCGACACATTTACATGACGCACATTTTATGAAAGGCGCCCTCCGCATTTCTTTTTTTTCTTTTCTGACACTAATTTTAGGGCGCGCACAAATGCGTGCCCTCTATCCTTCAAATTTTGCAAAATTGACATTATCTTTTAGGGCACTTACAAATGCGCATCGTCTATCAGTGAGTGTCATTGTTTGCGCATCATTAAAGGGTTGTTTTCTTGTAGTGGTCACACTAACATGGACTAGTAAGAGTGGCAAAGGGTAACTTAATGTTTATCATAGATTGGAGGAGTGATGCGTGCAATTAGCTACACCTAATTTTAAATTTATAACCAAACTACTTGACTAACTAAAATGCACCTAGGCAGTGTACCTAGTCAAATCATAGAATAGCTTGGGTAAGTCGGGTGTCGATCACAGGGAAAGGTTTTAACTAATTAAAATACCTACTATTAAATTAATCTAATTTCTAATAAAGGAATGGGTTTTATCTAATTTTTCAAGTTTAGAATAACTTAATTCTTTAACACAAATTCAATCAATAAACAAAACACTTCTGTTAGTTCGAATCCACTTTCCCTCAATGGTTTGTAAATTAGCTATGATAGTTATTGTTGATTACCAATTAAGATAGTATTAGCAATTCAGTTCTAAATTTACTAACATTAATTAATTCAGGTAAGTCTATGTATGGTCACACAATAGTTAACACATAATCATTTATTAAATGGGATTTGAGCCATGTAAGATTGATTTGAAAAACACAGTTACGATCATAATTTGAGTTATCTAGCATAGCTTAATTCAATAGTTCAGTCACTTATCTAAGATTGGTTTGATCTTAGCTCTAATAAACTAGTGTTCACTTAATTATTTGGTATTCAAATTCATGCAGATTCATATTCATTAACTACATAGAAAAAGAATTTAAAGCAATCAAATATTAAATTAAACATGCTAGGTTCAATCAATCAAACAAAAGTCATAACCAACAAGTAAATCAAAGCTAAGGTATTAAAACCATGAGTTCCAGCTTCATCTAGCTAACAGAAGTAGCTAGACTTAGTTGGACATGCTAACAAACAAACGAACACAAATCATATTCAAAGACATATTTAAATGTACCAAACTTTTAAGCTAATTATGAACTTCTCCTTCTTCCTTGGTATGTAAACCAACCTCTAGGCCTTTGAACTCTGTAATTTTCATCTCCAGCAACTCTCCAAGTCAGCCAAAAGCTCTTTAAAACATAATACTCAAGGATATATATATAGTTTTCTGAATTAACCGTACTCACATCGTGAGCAAGTATGTCTCACGACGTGAATTCGTAAGTATCCATGTTTGACAAGGATTCCTCTACGCGATGCTAATCTTCTGGAATATTCTAACTCACATCGTGAGTAAGCAATCCTCATGTCGTGAATTTAGCTTCTTACATGGGTTTCTTCTTCACTTATTCTCCAAGCCTCCAAAGTTCCAAGCTTTATCGTATTTAGTCCCTTTTATTCAAGAATGCTTCTCTTTGGCTGCAAAGTATAATCTAAACTTATAAGTATCATTATTCAATGAAAATAACCAAAATATGTATAAAAATATAAGTAAATATTGCCTAAAAACATGCATCAATATGGCAATATCAAATACCCCACACTTATTCTTTGTTTTCCCTCAAGAAAATCTAATTATTTAAACTCAAACTCTTATCCCTAATATCACATAGAGCAATCCAATTCGAACTCAGCCATTATGCTATGGCCGCAACGCATGCATTTGTGTCTAAAGTTTTCCTAAAGACCCCCCCCCCCCTAATTCTAAATACTAAATATCCTCATGAACACTCGCCCACTTCTTTTGAGAAGCGCTCATTTTATGCATCCCTCCGAATCCATCAGCAGAAATCTTTCTAGCCTCAAGCTATTTTTGTAAAGCTACCCAAGCATACATAATCTATAAATTACAAATTTTGATACCACAATGGAGCTCTTGTAATTCTTCACTTCTTTGATATTTGATCTTTAATTACTTTGAATTCACCACCTTTTTGTGTGATTTTTGGTATCTTCAACTTTTGAATTTCTTTATAACTATGATCTTTTGATTTTCACTCGATTGCTCCAAAATTCTTACAACTTTTCTTGTAACTATCTCTCTTTTTTTACATGTAACTCATTTTTTTTCACTCAAAAAACCTACATGCTTAAGCAGGGGCGCTTAACTTCAACCTTTATTGGTTAAGGTATTAGCCTAAGTGCAATGACTACATAAGCTTTCGTGGATAAATTTATGGAACATGATGCTAAACATATTGTGATTCTCAAACTAAGTGAGTTTGTGTTTTTGTCCCATGATTTTACTAGAATAAAGGGGGCCACAAATGCACTATAACATATATTGGCTAAACTAAACATTTGAGCTCTCATCAGATCACCCCAACTTAAGTTCAAATTATTATCACTAGATTAAATTGTTAGATTATTATTTTAAACCAATTAATAATTTTAAATTTACCTATTTCTAGCAATTTTCTTTTTTCTTTACTTTTCTGACCCCCTACCCCACACTTATTACATACAATGCCCTCATTGTATGCATGATATAAATTAACAGTAATAAAAAGGAGAAAAAGGAACAGACTCCCATGGGATAGTAGTGCCGAGATCGAACTTCAAATGTGGAAACTATTGTGCATCTTGAATACGGACTCTTCTGTATAGGAACTTGGATCTTGATCACGCGAGATATGTAATGTGCCGACAAAATATGGAATCAAAACTTCAATCTTCAACAAATGTTGTTCAAATCTCCAAAGCATGAAGAACAATGTGGGAAAGCGTACGCCACTTTACATGGTAGAGCAAATGAGCCATAATAATCTTCATAATAACTCCAAAAAGAATGTTGGTGACCCATGTAGTAAATGTAAATGAAATGTCACACCCCCGAACCAGACGGCGGAAACGTCCTAGGGCTATCGTGACTTAATTGAATACCATAACATTGAATATATATGAAACATAACATCATTCATCACCATGCATTAATATAGTACAACTGATAAAGTTTACACTGAGTACATTGTTTTAGCATTACATTCCCAAAAATAAATTGTTCGGTTCATAGATAAACAAACTGCAAGCCATCACTGAGTACATTTTCCTTCGGTTTACTTGTTACCTGAGAATACAAGTATTTTGAAAAACGTCAACATATGAAATGTTGGTGAGTTCACAAGCGGTATTTGAAAAGCAACGTTTTGTATTGTTTTGAAAAACTACCAGAAAATCCGATATTTTCTGAAAAGAGTTTATGAAAAAGTTTGTGAAGATCCATAAGTATGCTTGTTTGTTTCTATGGTTGTAAAAATTGTTCATTAAACTTGTGCACATTTCGAAACCGTATGTATTGAAAAACCCTAGGAAAACCCGATGTTTTCCTAACACTTTGAATTCCATGTAGTTGTAGTACCATCGCGGCGTGTGAAGTCATTGATTCCAGGCGACATCGGATTATTGCGCATGGTGAATTGCTATAAACACGCGTTACATAAACGACCTGTTTACAACTATACTAACGATCCCGTAGGCGTCGTCCGTACTATTCACGTAATCCAACCGCCCTGACTTCTTGTAGTCCCACATCCGAAGAGAAAGAGGGCACGAAGACCTCGATAACTCCGTTAGTCGGTTGGGGATAAAAAGTGTGCGAAGGGCCCTTGACCCGACTCGCATTTGCATAACTGACTTTACTAGCAGTACCAAAGGACCCTTGGGGACCAATAGTATAAAAGCCATTGAAAGTCCTTTTACGTTGTGTTGGATCATGTAAGACCCAACAACTCGTATGGTTGAAGTCTTCGGGCCTAAAGATCAAGTATTGGGCTAGCTAGGCCCAACAAACAAGATTTTACACTTTTGGGCCCAAAGGTGGTGCGTCGACGTCTGTACACTCGCACGTGTGTATTGATTTCCCAAATCTTCCGTGTATGAGTCGAGTTATCGTCGTGTTAGTAGTTTCGGGTTTGTTATTGATTCGAGACCGAATCAATTCGTTTGATAACGATTTTTGGTGTTGTTGTGTAATATAATTCGTCGGTAGTTGCAGTGCCAGTGTTTGATCACAACGGATGTATTGGATTAACATTGCAACTTTTCTGTTACAGTCCCTCTTTTTGTTGTAAATTTACTTTTTCACCCCTTTGAATAAATAAATTTCCGGTTTAGTCCTTAAACCATTTTTCTTGACATTTTAACACCAAAACTTATTGAAATTGATATTTTTCAGCATATTTTTAGTTGAAAACAGTTTTAGTCCCTGAAAATACAGTTTTCTCGGTTATAACCCCTCTTTTCGCAATTTTTACACTTTTGGCCCAAATTGGAAAATTTTTGCAACTTTGGTCCTTTTTAATTATGGAAAGCATTTTTAACCTTTGAAAAGGACTTATAACACTAATAGTCCACTGTTTTACCGAAAAACACAGTTCCAGCCCTCCAAAATAGAAAATTTCGCATATTGGGCCCTATTGGGCCGAAAATGTCATTTTTAGCCCATTAAGCTTGAAATTTATATTTTTAATCCTCCAAATGAGTATATTTCCAGAAAATATTTTATTAAAACTGTTTTGACTCCTCTCATCCATCAGAATTCGTAATATGTCAATTTGGGCCCTTCAACTTTATTTTTATTAACATTTTGTGTTCAAAAATGAGTTTTTAGCCCAAAGAAGGTGTTATCAAGTCACTTAGCAATTTTTCTTGGAATACTTTGTGTATAGTAATATAATTTATGCTAGTATCATTTAACATAACATATATCTCGATTTTTTAGGAGTTTATGGCTAGATCCAACATCATAATCACACAAAAACACACATATAAGCATAGAAATCATACAAGACATACAAAACATATATAGATCTACACTTTCACTTGTATTCCCCCCCCCCCCCCCCCACAAAACTTATAAAACAGAAAATAGAGGGTATGAAGCTCACCTTGTTTGAAGGTTTCGGTTTTTGATGAAGATGTGAAGAGGTTTTTGGCCCTAGCAAGCTTCTTGAGGAGCTTTACAACTTAGATGGCTCTAAGATGTATGATTCACGAAATGGAAAGGGTTAAGAGGAGATTTTGAAGAAACCAAGAAGCTAACCCATGGATATAAGTAAAAACTTACCTAGGATGATGATTTTTGGTGAAGAGTCCTCTTGAAAGCACACACCAACTCGAGATTTTTGATGGAAGAGGGAAGATGTTTTTGAGAGTGTTTAAGAGAGTTTTTGAAAGAAAAATGAAGGTGGTGAGAGGGTTGGCCGAGAATATGGAGAGAAGGGAGAGAGAGATCATAATCTTGTTATTTATGAGGTAATAGTTAGTCTTGAAACATGAGATGCTACCATAGATATATGGTGGTTAAACATGAGTTGTCACATGCATGTTTGGTCTTCATTTATCCATTCTTTTTTTTTGTATTTAATAAACATGGGCCGATTTGGGCTAAAGAGAAAGGAAAGAAATCATCTTGGGCCCATACTCGAATTTATGAAGCCCAAAAATAAATTTTCGGCCCATATGGGGCAAATGAAATCTTTTATGGCCCAACAAGGCTCATTAGAGGTAAGATGGATGGTTTTAGGCCCACATGGCCCAAAATGCTAAAGTTTTATGAGTGTGGTCTATTTAGAGCCCAATTAGGGCTTCTAGACCTAATAGGAGAATTTTTAGTTCATAAGGAACTTGGACCGGGATTACTAAGGTTTCCAACCCTTAGTTAAACATATGAGGCGTATTTTGAACGAGGATAGAGTATTATATTCACTTAGAGTACATGCTTTTACAATGGATGATGTTTATATGAGAATATAATTTCCTAGCTAAAAATGCTAGTTGTGACATCATCCCCCCGTTAGAGGGAATTTCGTCCCGAAATTCTTTCTAAGGATAGGTTCGTGTATGAGAGAATAGGCACTTCATCTGTTCTTCACGTTTCCCATGTGAATTTCGGTCCACGCTTAGCGTTCAATGGAACCTTCACAATCATAATGGGGCTTTGTTTTGTATGTTCTACTTCCCTATCCAATACCTCGTCTGGTTCTTTGACGAACATGAGATTCTTGCTTGCTCCGATTTCTCGTAAAGGAATGATAAGAGTCTCATCTGATATGTATCTTTTCAGATTTAAGACACAGAACACAGGGTTTACGTTGCTGAGCTCTACAGGCAGCTACAACCTATATGTCTTTGGACCAATTCGAGCAAGCATCTCGAACAGTCCGATGTATCGTGGGTTTAGTTTTCTCGGTTCCTAAAGCGAATCATTCAATTCCCAGGAGATTCCTTTAATAACACGCGATCCCCGACTTGCCATCCTAATGGCTTACGCCGCTTGTCAGCATAGCTCTTTTATCGGTCTCGCGATGCTTGAGGTCCAGCTTTGATTTGGATTATCCTCTCTGTTGTTTCGTTAGTGGTTTCTGGTCTCATGAGAGTACTACCGAGTGATATGCATTTATGACTATAAAGAGTTTTTGAAAGGAGCATTCTTGATGCTCGTGCGATAGTTGTTATTGTATGAGAATCAAGGGAAACCGGGTATCCCCTGACTTGTTGAACTCAAACACCTAGACTTGTAGCATGAATTTGAGTGGTCGAATGGTTCGTTCACTTTGGCTATTGGTTTGAAGGTGGTAAGCAACGCTTATGTCTAGTTATGTGCCCATAGCCCTCTGAAGTGACTGCCATAGTCTTGAAGAAGATCTGTTATCTCGATCCGAGATAGTAGATACCGATATTTCATGGAGTCTCACAATCTCCTTGATATAAATCCCAACTAATCTTTTCGTCTTGTTTGATTTCTGTATTGTCAGGAAACGGGCGGATTGGGTTAACCTATCAACGATCACCCGGATAATGCCCATCTCAACTTGCGTAACTATAAGTTCGTCCCTCGACTTCAAGAGTTTTATCCGTCCATGTAGTGTTTTCTTCACGATATTCTCCGGCTTTGATGCCTTCAAGGCTGGTCGTAGGTGTTGACAGTGTTTGTTCTTGTTTTGTGAGCAGACGAGTATGCTATTGATAATAAAAGGCTAACTAAGAGTGGTTGAGAGAACTTGGTTCGTAGGGTCCATGAATAGCATGGGAGCATTCGTTAGACCGAAGGGTATCGCAATGAATTTGAAATGGTCGTGACGAGTTCGGAAAGCAGTTTTTGAAATGTCGTCTTCTCAGACTCGAGTCGTTGATAACCGATTCTTAGATCTATTTTAGAGAAGTAGTTAGCTCCTTGGAGCTGGCCAAATAGATCGTCAGTCCGAGGAAGTGGGTATCGATTTTTGATGGGAAGCTTACTCAATTTCCTAAAATCGATGTACCTTCTGAAGGATCCATCTTCTTGAAGAACAAGATCGGAGCTGTTTCAAGAAGAGAAGCTTGGTCTAATGAATCCTTTGCTCAGAAAGTTTCTTGTTTGTCTGGATAACTTCTGAATTTCACCGGAAGCTAACCTATAGGGTGAATTGGCAATTGATGTGGCTCCCGTTATTAGGTCGATTTGAAATTCGACCTGTCTCTCTGGGATATTCTCGAAAGTTCTTCGGGAAACACATCAGGAAAATCACATGCTACTGGAATACCTTGTTTGCCTACCTCTTCTTTGGTCTTGTCCACAACATGAGTGAGGAAAACGTAGTTCTTCTGGTGCAGGCACTTCTGTGCCTTGATGCACGAGATAGGAAGAGGATTGGTGCCAGGTTTATCACCATGGATTATTAGAGTTTTGTGATTAGGAAGGTGAAGGCAAACGGCCCTCTCACAACACATATCATTATCATGGTGGGGGCTTAACCCATCCATGTCGATTATCATGTCAAAACTCCTAATATTTACTGGTATCAAGTCTATTGAAATGAATGATTGTTTAGTGTTAAGATGTTCCCTACATAATTATCTTTGGTTGATTCGGTTTTTCCATTGATCATCTCCACCGTTAAGGATTAGTTTAGCCTTTGGGATTGTTGTTTTAGTAAGTGCTCGACTTTGTTACTAACGAAGCTTCGCTCAGCTTCACTATTGAATAAGAGGTAAGAGAAATAGTTGTTAAGTGGGAACATACCAGTAACAATTGTCGGGTCTTGATCTGCTTTGCCTTATCCCAAGGTCAGGATCATTTCTGATCCTTCTGCTCCTTGATTGTTATCCTTGGGGCAATTGCGCCTGAAGTGACCAATTCCTCCACACCCATAGCAGGTGTGAATGGTCTCACCATTGGTGTTGTTGTTAGGGTTGTTGCGATTGTTGTCGTTTTCATTTGGCTGACGATTCTGGCATGGATAAGTTCTACAGAATTTGGCGGTATGATTGTTTCCGTTGCATTTGTTACAATGCATCTCCTGGCATGCTCCATTATGATGGAATTTGCACTGGTTGCATTTTGGTAGGATTCCAACATATGGTCTCCTGGTTGTTGGTGTAATAGGGGTCATGGTCGCATGAACAGCAACAACATGTTGCTTCCTTGAGAACCCTTGAGTGGGATGTCCCTTTCTCTTATTTCCAGACCTCAGCTTCCTGCTCTTAAGCTCGGGGTGTGGAGTTCCTTGATAGGTTTTCACTTGTTGGTTTCCATGTTTGCTCCGTTTGATGGAGTTGTCATGGGTATTCCCGTCTCCATTGGGGTTGTTTGTATTGATTTGCGCCATCGCAGCGGTTACTGCCGCCGCTACAGCAGCTTGGAATGTAGCAGAGTCCATCTGCAGGAGCGGTGTCTCGCGGGTGCGCTTGTTATTCTTGCGGGATGGCATTTTCCTGATGCACGTTGATAATCCAGATCGTAAGTGATGATCTTCATTCCTGGTTGTACTCTATAATTTCGCATCTTGTTGTATAATTCTTACTACTCCCATCTACATCCCTATGATGTATTTATGGTAGTAGGTAATCACCGATTTGGCACGATCGTTACTTCTACCCCAGAGGATATGGATTGTTTCGGTTTCGAGGTCCTTAAGTACCATCTTAGTACACGAAGGAGAGTCATATCGGATAGTGAGGGGGAAAAGAAAAGGTTGATCCTAATTGTGGCAGAAAGTGTCTGGTGGTGGTGCTGATGAAGTGGATGCACCTCGGAGACGAGCTACTTGTTGCTCGGTATCTCGTAGGCGTACCTCCCAAACTAACTGTCTCACTCGAGAGTCTCCATTCACTTCCCGTGCTTGCCTCTCATCCCTCTCAATAGCAAACCGCATTTGTTCCGTTCGATTTGGGGTGTCTTGAGCTTGGTTATCAATACCTCGGGTGCGTCGGACCAAGACTGGGAGGACCCGGTCGGCTGGTCCTCTGTGACTAAGATTAAAGAGACCTCAGCTCTTACTGCAGTGTGGTCGTATTCCCTACTGGTGACTCTATCTCCAAATTTCATATGCCCAAGGGGGCATGGGGCCATCGGGGCCCACACGATAAGTCGGTACTCCGGCTTTTCATGGATGATTGATGACATCAGATTCTGCATCCGAGTCATCATCATCATTGCCCTTGGGCTCTTCCTCTTCGAGGTCCACTATTGACTCAGCGGGTTCACCTGCGAGTTCCACTTCGTGTTCCTCCTGTGGTTCTTCCTCTGGGTCGAGCCACCCTACTATTCCTTGACTAGGGAGATAGGGTTTCCCGGCTAATGATACTTGTCTACAGCGTATTGCACGAAGGACTATGAATACTAGAATCAAATAGTATACCAATTACTCCTATAATTCTACAACTATTGCATAGATTTAGTTGAGGTTCCCTTCTTGGAGATTAAGGGGTATGTTTTTAGATTCCCTAGCTATCACGATTCCTTCAAGACATGTGATGGTTGTACCTTGGAGGGAATGTAGTTGATCAGGCTACATCCGCTCCTTGATACAACTAAAAACAGTCCTGGATTAACCGAGATACTAGCATTATCTTGTTTGGTTCGGTATTATGTTCTTTTTCCTAATACAAGCAAGGGTGTTTTATTGTTATGTTTTACTTGTTTTGTTCAGAGTTGTGTTAGTCCCTCTTTTGGTTTATAGTTGCATATCAATGTGTGGCTAGATATGCTAGTTCACTATAAACAAAGCTCTGATACCAACCTATCACACCCCCGAACCAGACGGCAGAAACGTATGAGGGCTGTCGTCACTTAATTGAATACCATAACATTGAATATATATGAAACATAACATCATTCATCACCATGCATTAATATAGTACAACTGATAAAGTTTACACTGAGTACATTGTTTTAGCATTACATTCCCAAAAATAAATTGTTCGGTTCATAGATAAACAAACTGCAAGCCATCACTGAGTACATTTTCCTTCGGTTTACTTGTTACCTGAGAATACAAGTATTTTGAAAAACGTCAACATATGAAATGTTGGTGAGTTCACAAGCGGTATTTGAAAAGCAACGTTTTGTATTGTTTTGAAAAACTACCAGAAAATCCGATATTTTCTGAAAAGAGTTTATGAAAAAGTTTGTGAAGATCCATAAGTATGCTTGTTTGTTTCTATGGTTGTAAAAATTGTTCATTAAACTTGTGCACATTTCGAAACCGTATGTATTAAAAAACCCTAGGAAAACCCGATGTTTTCCTAACACTTTGAATTCCATGTAGTTGTAGTACCATCGCGGCGTGTGAAGTCATTGATTCCAGGCGACGTCGGATTATTGTGCATGGTGAATTGCTATAAACACGCGTTACACAAACGACCTGTTTACAACTATACTAACGATCCCGTAGGCGTCGTCCGTACTATTCATGTAATCCAACCGCCCTGACTTCTTGTAGTCCCACATCCGAAGAGAAAGATGGCACGAAGACCTCGATAACTCCGTTAGTCGGTTGGGGATAAAAAGTGTGCGAAGGGCCCTTGACCCGACTTGCATTTGCATAACTGACTTTACTAGCAATACCAAAGGACCCTTGGGGACCAATAGTATAAAAGCCATTGAAAGTCCTTTTACGTTGTGTTGGATCATGTAAGACCCAACAACTCGTATGGTTGAAGTCTTCGGGCCTAAAGATCAAGTCATTGGGCTAGCTAGGCCCAACAAACAGGATTTTACACTTTTGGGCCCAAACGTGGTGCGTCGACGTCTGTGCACTCTCACGTGTGTATTGATTTCCCAAATTTTATGTGTATGAGTCGAGTTATCGTCGTGTTAGTAGTTTCGTGTTTGTTATTGATTCGAGACCGAATCAATTCGTTTGATAACGATTTTTGGTGTTGTTGTGTAATATAATTCGTCGGTAGTTGCAGTGCCAGTGTTTGATCACAACAAATGTATTGAATTAACATTGCAACTTTTCTGTTACAGCCCCTCTTTTTGTTGTAAATTTACTTTTTCACCCCTTTGAATAAATAAATTTCCGGTTTAGTCCTTAAACCATTTTTCTTGACATTTTAACACCAAAACTTATTGAAATTGATATTTTTCAGCATATTTTTAGTTGAAAACAATTTTAGTCCCTGAAAGTACAGTTTTCTCGGTTATAACCCCTCTTTTCGCAATTTTTACACTTTTGGCCCAAATTGGAAAATTTTTGCAACTTTGGTCCTTTTTAATTATGGAAAGCATTTTTAACCTTTGAAAAGGACTTATAACACTAATAGTCCACTGTTTTACCGAAAAACACATTTTCAGCCCTCCAAAATAGAAAATTTCACATATTAGGCCCTATTGGGCCGAAAATGTCATTTTTAGCCCATTAAGCTTGAAATTTATATTTTTAATCCTCCAAATGAGTATATTTCCAGAAAATATTTTATTAAAACTGTTTTGACTCCTCTCATCCATCAGAATTCGTAATATGTCAATTTGGGCCCTTCAACTTTATTTTTATTAACATTTTGTGTTCAAAAATGAGTTTTTAGCCCAAAGAAGGTGTTATCAAGTCACTTAGCAATTTTTCTTGGAATACTTTGTGTATAGTAATATAATTTATGCTAGTATCATTTAACATAACATATATCTCGATTTTTTAGGAGTTTATGGCTAGATCCAACATCATAATCACACAAAAACACACATATAAGCATTGAAATCATACAAGACATACAAAACATATATAGATCTACACTTTCACTTGTATTCCCCCCCCCCCCACAAAACTTATAAAATAGAAAATAGAGGGTATGAAGCTCACCTTGTTTGAAGGTTTTGGTTTTTGATGAAGATGTGAAGAGGTTTTTGGCCCTAGCAAGCTTCTTGAGGAGCTTTACAACTTAGATGGCTCTAAGATGTATGATTCACGAAATGGAAAGGGTTAAGAGGAGATTTTGAAGAAATCAAGAAGCTAAACCATGGATATAAGTAAAAACTTACCTAGGATGATGATTTTTGGTGAAGAGTCCTCCTGAAAGCACACACTAACTTGAGATTTTTGATGGAAGAGGGAAGAGGTTTTTAGTGTGTTTAAGAGAGTTTTTGAAAGAAAAATGAAGGTGGTGAGAGGGTTAGCCGAGAATATGGAGAGAAGGGAGAGAGAGATCATAACCTAGTTATTTGTGAGGTAATAGTTAGTCTTGAAACATGAGATGCTACCATAGATATATGGTGGTTAAACATGAGTTGTCACATGCATGTTTGGTCTTCATTTATCCATTCTTTTTTTTTTTTGTATTTAATAAACATGGGCTGATTTGGGCTAAAGAGAAAGGAAAGAAATCATCTTGGGCTCATAATCGAATTTATAAAGCCCAAAAATAAATTTTCGGCCCATTGGGGCAAATGAAATCTTTTATGGCCCAACAAGGCTCATTAGAGGTAAGATGGATTGTTTTAGGCCCACATGGACCAAAATGCTAAAGTTTTATGAGTGTGGCTTATTTAGAGCCCAATTACGGCTTTTAGGCCCAATAGGAGAATTTTTAGTTCATAAGGAACTTGGACCGGGATTACTAAGGTTTCCAACCCTTAGTTAAACATATGAGGTGTATTTTGAACGAGGATAGAGTATTGTATTCACTTAGAGTACATGCTTTTACAATGGATGATGTTTATATGAGAATAGAATTTCCTAGCTAAAAATGCTAGTTGTGACATGAAAAGTCTTCAATTTTGTGTAAATATAAGACTCACGACGTGAGGGATAAGGATCACGACGTGAGGTCGCAAATATGTGCAATCTAGAAACCTTTGTAACCGGGTTCACGATGTGAATGTGGCCTCACGAATTGAAAGTTGGGCGATAGAAAGTGAATCTGTCTATTCTTCTTCCTTGAATTATGCACTTCACCCCAATGTCTTAATGGATTAAGACTCTTCTAAATGCAGTATTTTTATGACTTTTCTCTAACTCTATCCTCTCTCTTGACTCACCCCCACACTTATTTTAAATTGTGGGTCTTGACGCTCGATTCTAGACTCTCGGCTAAACATTAACTCTTTTGTATCTCGATATTTCTGTCCCGTGACTCCTAGCAAATCTTGCATAACAGCCAAAGAAGAGACAAAGTAACATAATAACTTCAATAGTTTTACAATCCAAAAACATTCTAAAAAAAATAAAACTAAACCAAACTTTAATACACAAAACTAAACTAAAACAATTAATCATCATATTCATCTTCATTTGCTTCGCTTGTTCCAGCCCCATCTCCTCTCGACATCCAAAGTTCCTCCCATGTTGGCATATACGGACATTGTGGCAGCACGGGGCTGGTCTAACCACACCCATGTAGGAATAGATACCCTCGACAAGTTGGGTATTATAATTAACACCCCCATAAAGTTTTTCCAAATAAGAACCCACCCGACTTTCGAATGGGTCGGTGGGCATTCCTCCTTCACATCCATGAACTCTTCCCGTTTCTCCATGTGCTTGCACATTTTGTCGGCGAGGTCACGGTTGCAGTTGTTGCCTAGCTTGCGTGCTTGGTTGCTCTCCATCATCATCTGTGTGCACGATACCCCAATGTGACCCATAATTGGTCACCACCCTCATCGTCTCCAAATAACCCAAGGAAAATTCAATTCCCACCATACAAGTTAGTGGCCTTGTAATGTCGGGAATGATCACCCCGTAAGATTGGGCCAAACGGGTGACGAAATTTCCTCCACATATCGGGCTCCCAGGGCGAGAACTCACTGCATACTCCACCAAGTAGCGGGCCAAAAAGTATGGGATGTTGCAACACACCCCTAGTTGCAAAATACTCCATAAGAAAAACAATTTTATCTTGGTAACTTTGTCCCCATGGCTCTTGTTGTGGATGGAAAAGATGATGAGCCAGAGGACAAGATGGTGAATGGGAGACTTGATACTTCTTTTCGGTGACACCCCGAAATTGAACACTCCCGATACGATATTGCTCCATAATTGAAGCCTTGATGTTTCGCCCTCATAACCGTGGGTAGCCTCCCATAAAAACATAGCGAACTCGGGAGACATAGCCTCGTGAGCCTCATACAAACCCATTATCCACAAAAACTCAACCAAGATACACTCCCGGTATTCTCCGCCTAAACGGAAAACTAATGCTTGTGGAAAAGTGGGATCTTGGACATTTTCGTGAAATGCCACAGTAGAGAAAAATTCAACGCACAACTCCTTATAAACCCATTCTTGAATAGTGAAAAGATTGTTCCACCCCTTGCACGTGAAAGGATACCCATTCCTCATAAATAGTTTCGCAAGAAATGGGTTCAGCCTATCACCTAATCCAACTTCTCTTAATCTTTTCCAATTCACAGTCGGGGCAACCGCAAACTCTCAGTTATGTAACCAACTTAAACAATTTTTATAGCGTGTACAAACATCCCTCAACACATTCGTTGGAAATACATAAAATGGATGCAAGTTAGCCACCCCAGCTGGAGTTTCACGCCTAGGAGCCATTTCCTGAAAAAAAAAAAAAAACAAAGAAACAACAAAACAAAACAAAATTTTCCAGCACATTAGAAGGTTAACTGAACAAGTTGCATGAAGCCCAGAATTCACGTCGTGAATCCCTAGGAATTCACGTCGTGAGTTCGCCCTGCCCAAACAAATCGGTCACGACTATGCAAAAATCAATCCAAAATTGTTGTTAGGGTTTCCTCCTAAGTCAATTCTAATCCTAAACAAGTAACATGCAATGGGTATAACACCACTTTTAGGGAAAAATTCTGTCATTTTGACTAAGCACAAACCATAGCTCTTTATTTCACAAAAAAAGCAAAATTAACCATTAGAAGTAAGAAATAATTACCTTAAATTGCAAATTAGTAAGCAAAAGTGGTCTATGGAATTGTGTTTGGCCGCAATCGGAATGGGGGGACCAGGAAAAATAGCTTCAGTTTGTGGGAATAAAGAAGTGATTAGGTCAAAGTGGGTTCTGGTCCTTTATCTGTGGTCCTGTGTAATCTGACATCCACCTCGTGAATTTCTAATGAATCACGTCGTGAGTTTGGGCTATCAGCTAGGCCATTCGATTAATCAACAAGTGTGCCTATATACTTATTAGGCTAACAGAAAAGTGATTCGTAAATGTCCTCTGGACTCACGTCGTGAGGCACTCATGCTCAAGTCGTGAGTTTGGTCTGATCAGATATTCACTTAATAGATCCAAATTTTAATTAACTATTAATCATAATTAATTACCACTTAATTCAGGGACCCTACAGTTACTGTTTTACCATTCATAAGATTACTTGGACAATGAGATGATTAATTTTCCTAAAAACTAAAAAAACTAGAAAGAAAAATCAAACCGGGCTCAGTTTGCCTCCCGAGAAGCACTTCTTTTTGATGGACTCGTGAGCCAGACTCCATGCCTCCTCACGTTGAGTTGTCTGAACAGTCCATCACCTAACTACTTAACTAACTAAAATGAACGTGGGCAGTGTACCTAGTCAAATTATAGAATAGTTTGGGTAAGTCGGGTGTCGAGCACATGGAACGGTTTTAAATAATTAATGTACCTACTGTTAAATTAACCTAATTTCTAATAAAGGAAGGGGTTTTCTCTAATTTTTCAAGTTTAGAATAACTTAATTCTTTAACACAAATTCAATCAATAAACAAAACACTTCTGTTAGTTTGAATCCACTTTCCCTCAATGGTTTGTAAATTAGCTATGATAGTTATTGTTCATTACCAATTAAGATATTATTAGCAATTCAGTTCTAAATATACTAAAATTAATTAATTCAGGTAAGTCTATGTATGGTCACACAATAGTTAACACAAAATCATTTATTAAATGGGATTTGAGCCATGTAAGATTGATTTGAAAAACACACTTACGGTCATAATATGAGTTCTCTAGCAAATCTTAATTCAATAGTTTAGTTACTTATCTTAGATTGGTTTGATCTTAGCTCTAATAAACTAGTGTTCACCTAATTATTAGGTATTCAAATTCATGCAGATTCATATTCACTAACTACATAGAAAAAGAATTTAAAGCAATCAAATATTAAATTAAACATGCTAGGTTTAATCAATCAAACACAAGTCATAACCAACAAGTAAATCAAAGCTAAGGTATTAAAACCATGAGTTCCAGCTTCATCTAGCTAACAGAAGTAGCTAGACTTAGTTGGACATGCTAACAAACAAACTAACACAAATCAAATTCAAAGACATATTTAAATGTACCAAACTATGAAGCTAATTATGAACTTCTCCTTCTTCCTTGGTATGTAAACCAACCTCTAGGCCTTTGAAATCTATAATTTTCGTCTCCAGCAACTCTCCAAGTCACCCAAAGCTCTTTAAAATGTAATACTCAAGCATATATATAGTTTTCTGATTTAACTGTAATCACGTCGTGAGCAAGTATGTCTCATGACGTGAATTCGTAAGTATCCGTGTTTGACAAGGATTCCTCTACGAGATGCTAATCTTCTGGAATATTCTAACTCACATCGTGAGTAAGCAATCCTCATGTCGTGAATTTAGCTTCTTATGTGGGTTTCTTCTTCTTTAATTATCCAAGCCTCCAGAGTTCCAAGCTTTATCGTATTTAGTCCCTTTTATTCAAGAATGCTTCTCTTTGGCTGCAAAGTATAATCTAAACTTATAAGTATCATTATTCAATGAAAATAACCAAAATATGTATAAAAATATAAGTAAATATTCACTAAAAACATGCATAAATATGGCAATATCATGGAGCGTGTGTGGTTAACTGGCACATCAATTAGGTGACAAAGTTCAGGGTACCAAGTTAATTTGCATGGGTATTCACACCTTGTTTGTGATCCTCGGCATCCCAGTCACAAACTTGAGAGGGCACAATCGAGATTTAAACAGGCCATTGAAAAGTTAAATGAATCTCAAAAGAATCTAGGAGTTTGATCCAATTAAAACCTAATAATTTATTTTGTTGTTCATGGTGGAAATTAGTGAATTGTCATTTGCCTACCTTCAAATATTTTATAGCTTGGATTACAGCATCCCTCTTCCAAGTTATAAATTATTGTGTTGGGTACTAGCCTTAATATCACATCTGGGTGTCTTATTAAGGACTCTTTATCTAATCTAAACTTGTCTTTCTTCTTTTCAGATTTCTTCGAACAATGCTTCTGGCTCAAACCCTATCGGCTCCTATTCTCTCATGAATTTTTGTGGGAGAGTGATCTTTGATGCTTCCAACTTTAATGATTGGATCGGAAACATCAGGATGGTCACACGTTACGACGACAGGGAATATGTCCTTGACAAAGAGCTGAAGGAAATCGATGAGTCTGTTGCAACTCCATAGGAGATCGGTGACTTTAGGACTCATGAGAGAGATCCCACCAAGGTGGCATGTATCATGTTGGCCACAATGACAGCTGAACTCCAGAACTCCTATGAGGAGTTTTACCATTTTGAGATGCATATGGACCTGATGGATAGATATCATTAGAGTGCTCGTCAAGAGAGGTATGAAATCATCTCTTCCATGATAACAACCCGAATGAAGGATGGTGAATCCATCAGGGCCACATGCAGAAAATGCAAAGGTTTGTGGAGCATTTGCTGAAGTTGAATGTGAACTTCCCTGAGGAGTTGGCTATTAACATCATATTGCACTCCTTACCAACTTGTTATGATCAGTTCCGAATGACCTATCATATGAACAAGGAGGATGTCACACTCAGCAAGCTTCAAGGACTTTTGAAGACTGCCGAAAGTGGTATCAAAGGTAAATCGGTTGTTACCACTCCTACTTCTAACACCGCCTTGTTCTTGCAATCGGGCAAGGTAAAGTGAAAAAGAGGAAGACCCCTTCGAAGGGTACCAAGGGAAATTCTCTTGATGGCTCCTCTTCGAGTGGAACTAAAGGAGATTCTGCCACTCCCTCTTCCATCCCAAAAGAAGCCGAATTCTTCTATTGTCATGATAAGGGGCACAGGAAAGGAAACTGCCCCAAGTACCTACAAGATGTTAAGGATGGGAAGGTTAAACCTACCCATGTAGGTATTTACACTATATTGTCTAATAACTCACCACATACTAATTCTTGGGTCCTTGATACAGGTTGTGGTATTCACATATGTTCTGATTTGCAGAGCCTAAGAAAAAGTGAGGATGTGGAGCACGGGAAGATAGACTTGATCATGGGGAATAGGAAACTTCACTTGTCACCAAGATTGGAGTTTATTCCTTATTGCTGAGTAGTTGGTTAATATTATATTTGAATAAATGTTTTTACCCATCTGAAATGGCAAGAAATATTATTTCCTTTCATGGTTTGTACAAACAAGGATTTATTTATTCATTTGATAATGAATGTGGTGGTATTAATGCTTTTTATCATAATGTTCTTTATTTTAAAGCATTAACTTGTGATGGTGTATATGAAACTGTTTTGGTTGTAGAAAACTTAGGAAGTAATGTCTTGCATATTGATTCTTCCACTAGTTTGCACAAAGCATCCTTGTGGAACTGTCGTCTGGGAAATGTTAACAAGAAGCGCATAGGCCAACTCCAAAAGGCTGGAGTCTTGGAATCATTTAACTTAAAGTCAGATGATAGTTACGAGTCTTGTTAGCTTGGAAAGATGACAAAGTCACCATTCACTGGTACTTGTTCTAGGGGTGAAGGTATGTTGGACCTCATACACACAGATGTGTGTGGACCCTTCAGAACCGCCACAAGGGATATGTGACTTTTACTTATAATTACAGAAGATATGGTTATGTCTACTTAATCAAGCATAAGTCAAAAACCTTTGAGAAATTCAAAGAGTTTAAACAGCAATTGGAGAATCAGCCAGGCAAGAACATTAAGATGCTTCAATTCGATCGAGGTGGAGAGTATCTTAGTATAGAGTTCATTGACTATCTTAAGGAATGTGGAATTGTTTCACAATTGAAACCTCCCAGAACACCACAGCTTAATGGTGTGGCTGAGAGGTGCAATCCAACATTGTTGTACATGGCTCGTTCCATGATGAGTTGAGCTTTGTTACCATTCTCATTTTGGGGGTATGCCTTAGAGACTGTCGTCCATATCCTTAATCTAGTCCCAACTAAAAAGGTTGCCAAAACACCTCACAAGATGTAGACTGGGAAAACACCCACTTTAGACCACATCAAGATTTAGGGTTACGAGGGTTTCGTGAGGCACGAGACTCACGATAAGCTCGAACCTCGAAGTGAACGGTGTATTTTCATTGGCTACCCACAGAAATCCTTTGGTAACCTCTTCTACAGACCTAGAGAAAATGTGTTCTTTGTGGTAAGGAGAGGAGTCTTTTATGAGAGATAATTTCTAAGCCAAGGAAATAGTGGGAGGCAAATTAACCTTGAAGAGATTCAGGAGTCAAGCGGTGAAGGAACCTCATACACTAGCAATCAACTTGATGAGGAAACTCCTGTTGAGCCAATTGACGAGTCTGTACCTCTGAGGTGTTCCGCTAGAGTTAGAAATCCGCCTAAGCATTATTATGGTTTCCATATTACTGCGGAAGGTGATACATTTATCAGTGATAGTACACTGGTAAATTTAGATGAACCTAACAGCTATAAGGAAGCCATGGTAGGCTCTAAGTCTCCTAAATAGAAAGAGGCTATGGACAGCGAGATTCAGTCCATGTATGACAATCAAGTTTGGAACTTGGTTGATAATGTACCGGGTCGTAAGACAGTCGGGTGAAAATGGATCTTCAAGAAGAACACCGACATGGATGGGAAAGTGCACACTTATAAGGCACGATTGGTTGCGTAGGGCTTTACTCAAACTCAGGGAGTTGACTGTTATAAAACCTTCTCACATGTAGCAAAGATTAAGTCTATTAGGGTTATGCTAGCCATTGCTGCATTTCATGATTATGAAATATGGCAAATGGATGTCCAAAACTAGTTTTCTTAATGGAAAGTTGGCTGAAGATGTTTACATCAGTCAGCCTGAGGGTTTTGTCAATGCAAAGTACCATGATAGAGTGTGCAAGCTTGAGAAATTCATTTATGGATTGAAACATGCATCTCGTAGCTGGAATCTTTGTTTTGATGAGAAAGTCAAAGAGTTTGGTTTTTTGAGAAGCGAGTATGAGTCCTATGTTTATGTCAAAGCTAGTGGGAGTATAGTTAGCTTTTTGGTAATGTATGTGGATGACATACTACTCAAAGGAAATGACATCCCAAATTTGCATGAGATTAAGTCCTGGCTTGGGAAGTGTTTCGCAAAGAAGGATCGGTAACTTCAGTTGGTTGCACATTGATTGCACATTCATTGCACGAGATTAAGTCCTAAAGGTAATATCATATAAGTCTTAAAACCTAGAGATATGAGTTGTTGACTGTGAGTTGGTTATACATTGATTGCACGAAAATGCATCAGTAACTTGATGTTATAAAACATGCCTTTGTGTATGATTCAACAAGTAGCTAGTACAAGCATATGAGTCAAAGTTTATCTATTCCATTTAGTCCTTAGAGGATTAGAAGCGATATATGGGCCCCTCGATGATTTTGTTTTGACCTATGTGTCAGGCCCAGTCAAAACCAAATTGATGTGTTTAGTTTAGTTCTATGTCAAACAAATATGAAATCGGGAAACAAACTGTTGGACAATAAGTACGACGTTGTTCCATGTATTTTTCCGGATGATATCTTGAGAATAGAGGATTATATGATCACTTATCTTAAATGGCACTTCATAGTTCAACAGAGTTTTAAAAGCTACAATTGTTGGTCGGTTCCTGAAGTCACACTTGCAACTATAGTTATCAGAGTTATCCAAGTGGGAGACTGTTGGATAAAGTGTCTAAGTTCGTAACTATATTTGGTATGTACTTGACCCAACCCGGCATGGTCCATTTGGGTTGCACTTCACCGAAACAATTTGTATGGATAGTCTTTTGAGAATAGTATATTTATGATCTATTAATATATTATAAGTTATAATATATTAATATGTAATCATATTATTTAATTAGTATTGATCAAGAATTAATTTAGTGACCAAAAGAAACTAATCAAATATATATATATATATATATATATATATATATATATATATATATATATATATATATATATATATATATATAATGGGCCAATATTCATTTAGGATGGGCTAAGCTTGCATGAATAGTCCATGGAGTTTTTGACCCATGGATCCTATGGAAATGAAAGGTCATGGGTATTAGGGTTTACATGGATGTAACCCTAATCCACCATACTATATAAAGAGGTCTTTGGCACATGAAATGGCACTAGTGTGTGAGAACAAGGGTGGGCCGATTTCAGGAGTGCTTCATATTCTCTCAAAGTCTTCCAACTTGTTTTGGGTGATTTGTGATTCCACTTGAGGCATTCACTTTATTGGTGCTTGGCTCTCAAAACTCCAAGCAATCAACCACAAGAAAAGGAATGTCATTCTACTAGATTTTATGTTACAAGTACCCCATAACATGCTAGTTAGGATGAGAACCTTGGAAAAATCAAATTTCCATGTATATTAGAGAAAACATAGATCCAAGGTTTCTAGGGTTGCATGTACACCATAAAAGTGTTAGAATGATTAAAACCCAACCACATAGGTATAAGACCATGTGGGGGAGCCCATGGCATCTAGGTGTAAGACCTTGGGAGGAGCCCACGACATCTTTATTTGATTATATACATGGCTTATGTAATATGTGTAGCTTTTATGGCTAATATGATACATGTTATGTTAATCGTATGTGCGGTATGCTCTAGGGAAATCATTAAGCAATAGCTTACAGTTTGTGGATTTGTTTTAGGTACATCGGAGCCCAAGGGAAAGGGCAAGGCTTGATGGCGCGGCGTGCTCTCTCCCATGCGTTTTCTTATGGGACATTCCGATGATTCGAAATAGAAGTGTACTTAATATGAATATGAAAACAACTGTATTTGGGATTACATGTTTTGCGTACAATATATTGGTTAATCAAACATGAAAATTTTCCTTTGAAAAATAGGTCGTTACAAGTTGGTATCAAAGCCTTGGTTTGAGGGATTCAGGCACACCCTCGGGTGTGTCATGACTCAAACTGAGGAAATGGTAAAATTGTTTTCAAAAGATAAATAAAAGTTGGAACTTTTAAAGTATGGAAAAGAGGGGAGTGCAACACGTGTGATCAGCCGAGCCAAGTAAGTGTTTCCCCAATATGTTAGTCATGTATACTGATATGTGAATTATGATAATAGTATGAATCTTGCTACATGTATGCTTTGTAAATTGTATACGGTTAGGGTCTTATAGCCTCAGAATGATTGATTTGGCCTTATTTCTTGTTCCTTGTTTAGTTGTGGCCTTACGGTAGAGTCTATTATTCGAAAGTCTATTCGATCCTTTTCTGTGTATAATTTGCATGCATAAGGCAACCTGTTATGATTGATATGGGTAGAGAAAATCTTAGGGCAGCCTAGGATTTGAGCTATACAGTAGCCTACAAGATACGGTTTGTTTGGGGATGAATTAGAGTTATCAGGTATAGCCTTGGGAAAGGTACAGGTAGGTGTGGAAGGAAGTATTAAGCCCGTAATACATAAAGCACAGGACCTCTACCCGAACTAATGATAGACCTGGAAACTCTAAGGAGGACCGATGTGGGAGGATCATTTTCATTGATATCATGATCATTATATTTTATGATATTGCAGCTCAGTATGGTGGTCACACGATTTGGAGGAGGAGGATCAGGATCGGGGTCAGGATCTGGGTATGGGTCAGGCGACACTACTGAGCCCATTGACGAGAGGTTGCGTGAGCTCATTATAGTTGAGGTTACAAGGGGCTTCCTTGACGCTACCCCATTTATCTTTGGTACGGTCAACGAGGGAATGATCGAGATCATGGAGGAGAGGCTCAGGGCATTCAGATTCGAGATTGTTGCTGGGCAGTTCGGGGCCTGAACTCCCTCGTTCCAGGAGTTCAAGGCATGTAGGGCACCGGAGTATTTCGGGGTCAGGGACCCCATACTTAGTTGACGATGGGTGGTGGATACCGAGAACACCCAGCACACGAGTTCTTGCTCTGGTACAGAAAAGGTGGGCTTTTCTTCATGTATGCTAAGAGACAGAGCCCGAGACTGGTAGAGAGAGGTGACTAGTCAAGTGGGAGCAGCCGGTGTGGCTGAGATGACATGGGCCGATTGTTTGGTGTATTGATCTGGAGTTTTCACCACCGATCAAGGTGCAACGACTAGTGAGGGAGTTTCATGACCTGCAGCAGACCACCAAGACGGTGGCGGAAATCATCGCCAAGTTTTGGGAACGATCATTGTTGAATCCTCAATATGCCACTGACGCGGATATAAGGAGGAAGAGGTATCATTCCATGCTGAGGGATGATATATATGGGAGTTTATGAGCTTCACAGGGTGCAAAACCCTTAATGAGATGGTAGGATGGAGTTGGACTTCCGCACCAAGCGGAAACTGGAGCAGGCACAGTCAGCAGTAGGTTAGGCTAAAAAGCCTAAGACCTCGGATTCATCCAGTAGGGGCCATCAGGGTCGTGGCCAGTGCGCCAAGTGTGGTAAACCGTACAGTGGGGTCTGTCGGATGACAGGCTCAAGATGCTATGTGTGTGGACAGCAATGTCTTTTGAGCACGGATTGCCCCAAGAAGGGTTTGATTTGTTTCCACTGCAACCAGACTGGCCACAAGCGGGGTTATTGTTCGAAGTTTCGGGGATGGAGAGGAGCAGTAGCGGCACTGGCGCCCGCTACACTAAGGATCACGGACGGTCGCCCCGCCAAGGCAGATGCTCCAGCAGTGAAAAACCGCGCATTTCAGTTGACTACCGAGGAGGCTTGGGCAACGCCAGACGTTGTAGTTGGGACGTTTTTGGTCAATGGTATGTCGGCTCATGTTTTGTTCGATTCAGGAGCTACCCGATCATTCGTGTCTCTTGCGCTTAGCAAGAAGTTTCAGAATGCGTCGGGAACTTTGGATTCCCCGCTCGAGGTAGAGATTGTAGATGACCGCACTATGAGTGCTGCGACAGTATATAGGGATTGTCTCCTGAATATTCTTGGGGAGAGGTTTCGTGTTGATCTAGTCCCGATACCGCTACGAAGACTGAAGGTTATTATTGAGATGGACTGGTTGGGGGCCAATGGGGCCATGATCGACTGTGAGCACTAGCTGGTGAGGGTTCGAACCCCAAGGGGAGAACTGGTTATTCATGTGAGAGGGCCTCACAGGGGCCAACCCTTTATTCAGTCGAGAGGTCTAGGAGATTACTTAATCAGGGTTGTTTGGAATTTTTGGCTTATATCTCCGACATGAGGGTTGAGACCACAGGGGATACAGGCAGTGTTCTGATTGTTTAGGAGTTTCGGGATGTCTTCCTCGAGGAGTTACTAGGGGTGCCTCCGGAGAGGCAGGTGGAGTTTCGCATCGATTTGGTGCCAGGTGCTGCTCCGATAGACAAAGCACCATACTGACTAGCTCCACCTGAAATGCAGGAGCTACTGGACCGAGGGTTTATTTGTTCGGGTAGTTCCCCGTTGGGAGCTCCGATCCTGTTCGTGAAAAAGAAGGATGGAACACACAGGATGTGCATTGATTGTCGGGAGCTGAACAAACTAACAGTGCAGAACCATTATCTGTTACCGAGGATCAATGATTTGTTCGACCAGCTGCAGGGCGCATCTTGGTTTTCCAAGATTGATCTTCGGTCGGGGTACCATCAGATGAGGATTCGAGATGAGGACATACCGAAGACAGCTTCTAGGACATGGTATGGACATTATGAGTTTGTGGTGATGCCTTTTGGGCTCACCAATACCCCAGTAGCATTCATGGGTTCATGAATAGGGTGTGTAACCGATGTTGTATCGGTCGGTGACCGTTTTTAATGATGATATCCTGGTCTATTCTAAGACCAAGGAGCAGCACGAGCAACATTTGAGGGAGGTATTGGAGACCCTGAGGGTGGAGAGTTTGTATGCCAAGTTCTCCAAGTTTGATTTTTGGTAGCGAGAGGTATAGTTTTTGGGGCACATCATCAACCAAGAGGGTATTTCGATTGATGTAGCCAAGGTTGAGGCAGTAATGTGGTGGGAAGTACCAAAGAATGCTTCCGAGATCCGTAGCTTCTTGGGTCTAGTGGGCTATTATCAGAGATTCATCCATGATTTCTCCAATATTGTTGTGCCCTTGACCCGCTTGACCAAGAAGAATGTGACGTTTCTACGGGGAATGGATCAACAGTTGGCTTTTGAGACCCTAAGACGAAGGTTGTGCGAGGCTCCGATTCTAGTACTACCCAAAGGGTTAGACGATTTGGTGGCGTACTGTGACGCCTCGATTTTAGGGATAGGTATGGTATTGATGCAGAGGGAGCATGTGATAGCGTACGCCTCAAGGCAATTCAAGCCTCACGAGGCGAATTACCCCACTCACAACCTAGAATTAGGGACAATGGTGTTCTCCCTCAAGATTTGGAGGTACTACTTATATGGAGTGCGGTGTACCATCTATACAAATCACAAAAGTTTGAAGTATTTGATGGATCCTCAAAACGTCAACATGCGACAAAGGAGGTGTTTGGACGCACTGGAGGACTATGATTGTGATATCCTATACCATCCCGAGAAGGCCAACGTGGTGGCCGATGCTTTGTGCCGCAAGTCAGCAGGTTCCCCGATTGGGAACGTTTGCTTGACGATGACCATGATCTCTCTGTTGATGGATATGACCAAGGAGGCTCAAGTGGAGGGTTTGAAGAAAGAAAATGGGAAGTTGGAGCGGATTCGGGGGAAAATTCATTTGTTCGTCCGGAATGGTCAAGGCCTCTTGACCCAGTATGGCCGCGTGTGGGTCCCGACATCTGGGGATGTGAGACAAAAACTATTGGAGGAAGAACATAATTCTAAGTAATCTATATATCCAGGGGCTACAAAGATGTATAAAGATTTGAGGCTGGGTTACTGGTGGCCCTGCATGAAGTGGGAGATCGCTTGGTTTGTGGAGCGGTGTTTGACCTGCCGGAACGTCAAGGCCGAGCATCAACAGCCTCATGGCAAAGTTCAGCCGCTACCCATTCCCATGTGGAAGTCGGAGGAGATCACTATGGACTTCATCACGAAATTACCAAGGATAGCGAGGATTGTGGATGCCATATGGGTGATTATGGATAGATTCACAAAGAGTGCCCACTTCATCCCAATCTCTGAGAGCATCTCCGCTAAGAAATTGGCGGATATTTATGTACGGGAGGTGGTGGCGAGGCACGAGGTTCCAGTATCGGTAGTCTCTGACATGGATGTTAGATTTAGATCTAGGTTTTGGAAGAAGTTCCATGAGGAACTGCGCACTCAGTTAAGTTTCAGCATGACGTACCACCCCTAGACGGATGGCCAGAGCGAGAGGACGATCCAGACACTAAAGGATATGCTTCGAGCTTGTGTGTTGGACTTTTGGGGTAGTTGGGATACATACCTCCTGTTGGCTGAGTTTTCATATAATAACAGTTAGCATGCCAGCATCGACCGGTCCCCATTCGATATGTTGTATGGACAGAGGTGCAAAACCCTAGTCTGTTGGGGTGAGGTTGGACACCAAGTCATGGGGAGCACTAAAGTAGTGCTCAAGACTACCGGACTGATTCAGCAGGTGCGCGACCGGCTGCGTGTCGCATAGAGCCGTCAGAAAATTTATGCTGACTGGCGGCGATCGGATCTCGAATTCCAGGTGGCGGACTTTGTACTACTGAAACTGTCACCATGGAAGGAGGGTCATCATATTTTGAAAGAGGGGCAAGCTAGGACCCTGATATATACGCTAGTTCATGATTTCAGCCCGGGTGGGCAAAGTGGCATATCGATTGGATCTGACGGATGAGCTTAGCCAGATTCACAACACATTCAATATGTCACAGCTTCATAAGTGTATCACTGACGAGTCCGCAGTCGTTTCACTAGATGACATTCAGGTGGACGAGAGCCTGAACTACATTGAGAGGCCTGTTACGGTCCTAGATAGGAAGAACAAAGTTCTTCGGAACAAGGGAGTGAAGTTGGTAAAGGTGCAATGGCAGCACCGAAGAGGCTCCAAATGGACATAGGAGCCAGAAGATGAGATGAGAGACCACTAACCAGACTTATTTGGGTCGGCAAACTTTGAAGACGAAGTCTAGTTCAAGTGGGGGAGATTTAAAACACCTGTCGTAGGTATTATTTAATTTTCTAAGTTTAGGGTTTTGATGCTGGGACTCGATGAGTAGGGAACCCCGACTCGTCGAGTAGAGGACATTTCGAGGACGCGAGATTTAGGCCCTACTCGACGAGTTGAAAGGCCAACTCGACGAGTAGGCACTATAAGGTAATACTCTAATTTTAGGGTTTTCACCCTATATAATCTCCTTAAGGGCCTTGAGGCAGACCTTCTATCAGCCTCCAAACCCTAAGAACGTCTGTGCTAAACCCTAATCCCCATTCTCTTTTATTTTTTGAGTTAGAGTGACTTGTGGAGCTTGAAAAGAGGAAAATAGTTATAAGAAGAAGAACATCCAACAAACGAAGCCTTCACTCTTGAGCTTGACCATCTTGTGGATTGTGGTAAGTCTTCAAGATTCGATTTTTATCTTAAAATATGGCTAGATCTTGAGTTTACTCTTCATTTCCTATCATTCCTAATGATTGCATGCATGGGGTTCATAAAGTTTTCAACTTTATGGATCACCAGGGGAAAATAGTCCCAAGGTTGGCTAGATCTAGCTTTTGATCAAGCAAGGATGACATGCAAGGGTTTTTAGAGGATATTTCCCCTTTTTGGCTATTTTGACTTAAAGACATTCATGGCCATGAAGCCTCCACCTTTGGAACATTTTGATGACTAGAAACTCCTCTGGAAAGGAGGGATTCCAGATCCCTAAAGATTTGGGGATGCATGGCAAGACTTTTGAGCTTTCCAACCTTCGATAAGGACCTTAGAGCATTTGGAGTGGTTATAGATGGTAAAGTTGTAAACTTTATCCCTCTGGACACCTTAGGGTTTCAGATCTAAGTCCTAGAGTCCCTACATTTGGTGAATCATCATAATAAGCAAACAGGGAAGGGAACTCGATGAGTTTTCGTAGTGACTTGACGAGTCGGATTGTGTTTCCCCGTCTTCTAGATAGCAAGTGAACTCGTTGAGTTGACAAAACAACTCGGAGAGTTGGCTAGGTTTGTTCAAGTTCTCTAGGTTGCATAGGAACTTGACGAGATGCTAGATGCACTCAACGAGTTGGGGTCAACATGGACAATTGACCTGGAATTTGACCAGAGTCGAAATTGAGGGTAATTATGGGATTATGACGATTTAATCTTCTGATGCTTAAATGAAGTTGAGTTAGACCTATATGTTGGGTCTTTTTGGATCTTATCTTGTCAACACAATATTCGTGAGAGGTGAGTCTCCTCACCATACCAATGGGTCAAAGGCACCAAGGCCGACCCATTTTGTGTGGTGTGTGGCATACTTGTTTATTGTAGAGATATGTATTGTGATAGTTAGTTATGTTAGTTCCTTGCTATCTATATGTGTTACTTACAGGGAAGACCATGGGGGAGCCCATGGCACTTGAATGTAAGACCATGTGGGGGAGCCCATCGCTTTTCAAGTAATGACAATGGGGGAGCCCATGGAACCTGGGTGTAAGACCATGCGGGGGAGCCCATGGCTTTCCAGTTAAAGACCATGGGAGGAGCCCATGGCACTTGGGTATAAGACCATGTGGGGGAGCCCATGGCATCCTAGAGTAAGACCTTAGGAAGAGCCCACAACATCTTTATTTGATTATATGCATGGCTTATCTGATATATGTAGCTTTTATGGCTAATATGATATGTGTTATGCGCATTGTATGTGTGGTATGCTCTGGGGAACTCACTAAGAATTAGCTTAAAGTTTGTGGATTTGTTTCAGGTACATCGAAGCCCAAGGGAAAGGGCAAGGCTTGATGGCGCGGCGTGCACTCTCCGAGGCATTTTCTTATGGGACACTCTAATGATTCGAAATAGAATTGTACTTAATATGAATTTGAAAACAACTGTATTTGGGATTACTCAAATAATTCCTCTTCATTACTTCAAAATAGGTAACAAATTTTGACCCTAACTACTACATCATTATCATAATTCTTAGCAAAGAAACATGGGTGTTACAAGTCTCTCTTCCTAAGGATGATTCCGTCCCGAAACCATGCATCACTAAACAGATGTGAGTAGCGACTCATTATATCGCTCTCTGTTTTCAAGTGAGGTTCGGCCCATTCGTATGTTTCCATCGCACAAGCACCAAGTCGACCATCTTTCAATGTAGCTTCTTCATTTTACGGTCAACAATTGCTTCAGGATCTTCGATTAACCTCTTATCTTCATAAATCCTTAGCTCCGGGAGTGGAATAATATCAGGAACTTCTCCCATGAACTTCATCAAATAACACACATGGAAAGTGTTATGAATACCATCCAGTTCTTCCAGAAATTCCAGCTTGTAAGCTTAGTTCCCAATCCTCTAAAGTACCTTGAATGGTCCAGTAAACCTTGGACTCATCTTTCCTCTCTTTCTAAATCTTATAAGTCCCTTCCATGATGAGACTTTAAGTAACACCGAATCTCCAACTTCAAATGTCATTGGCCGTCGCTTCTTGTCAGCATAGCTCTTGGTGATCTTGAGCTACTAACATCCTTTCTCTAATCACTTTTAACTTTTTAGCAGTCTGATGGACTATTTCAGGACCCATAAACTACTTTTCTCTGGCCTCAACCCAACAAGACGGCGTACGACACTTCTGTCCATACAAGGCTTGATAAGGTACCATTTTAATGCTCGAATGGTAACTATTGTTGCAGGAAAACTCTGCCAGGGGTAAATGCTCATCCCAATTACCTTGAAATTCTAGGGTGCATGCTCTTAACATATCCTTCAATGTTTGATTGTTCTTTTGCTCTGACCATCAGTCTGTGGATGGTAGGTTATACTTAAACACAACTTCATACCCATTTCCTCTAGTAGACTCTTCCAAAATATTGATGTGAAACGACTATCATAATTTGATATAATCATTAATGGTACACCGTGAAGTCTTACTATCTCCTTCACATAAGCATTTGCAAGCTTATCCATAGACCACCTCTCATTGGCTGCTATGAAGTGTGCACTCTTAGTGAACTGATTCACGACTACCCAAATCATATCGTGACCGTTCTTTATCCTGGGCAGTGTAGTCACAAAATCCATGGTGATGTCTTCCCATTTACCCATGGGTATAGGTAAAGGTTCTAAACTCCCATATGGTTTCTGATGTTGTGCTTTAACACTTGCACATGCTACACAATCTACCACATACTTTACAACATCAAGCTTCATCGTTGGCCACTAGTAGTAATGATTCAGGTCCCTATAATCTTAGTGTTGTCGGGACGAATCGAGTACATGGTCTTATGAGCTTCTTCCATCAGAAGATCTATTACTCCTCCCGTCTTAGGTACCCAAATCCTATCTTGGATTACCTTGAATCCTTGATTATTTGTATCGAATACCAACATTTTGCCTACACGTTCTTCCTTTCAGTCATTATTCTCCAAAGCTTCTTCCTAAGCTTTCTTGATGCTTTGCACAATAGTTGAAACAACTTCTATTCTTCACGCTCTCGGCCTTTTTCTTTCCAGGTTTACCTTTCGACATAGAGGATCAACTAACACATTTGCTTTACCAGGATGGTAAAGTATCTCACAGTCGTAATCCTTGAGCAACTCTAGCCAACTTTGTTGTCGCAAATTTAGTTCATTTTGATCAAAGAGATATTGGAGACTTTTATGATCAGTGAAGAGTTTGCACTTTGTGCCATAAAGATAATGCCTCCATATCTTTAATATGGATACTACCGCTGCTAACTCCAAATCATGAGACGGGTAGTTCTTCTCGTGCTCCTTTAATTTTCGAGATGCATAAGCTATCACCTTATTGATGGGTTTTTGGTCATAAGACATCCTATGTGCTCATACAAACCCTAAAGCTCGGATCTAGGTTTCTCTATTGTACATGCTTTGAATCCAAGACTATAAACCCTAATTCTAGCATATGGAAATCAGAATTCACATGTAAATAGGTTTAAGAACATACCTTGATTTTTATATAGCAATAACAATCTAATTCCTCCTTGAATTGACCTTGGAAAGCTAAGAGTCACAAGTGTCACTCCTCTAATGGCTTACAAACACCATAAGCAAGTGGAGAAGGTATAAAGAGAGAGGAGGGAGGTTAGAATTCGTCTCTAAGACTTCTTGGGAAGGGATACACGAATTCATGACCCTAGGGGTGTTTATATAGGTGTAGAGATAGGGTTTCAGTCATTATCCTTATCTAGTTGCTTATCCACCAAGCAACCAATAAGATAATCCTTGAATCCTTATCATACTCGAATTCTAAGGCTCTTTATCCTTAAATTCGTTCACCCTATCAATAAGATAATCCTTACCTTATTTTGTAACTATCACATAATTACAAATCAGCCCCTCTAGTTTAATTAATTACATTTGATCACAAAACTAATTCTTAATTAATTATTGACCAATATTAATTAAACAAATATGATTTCTTCTTTAATATATTATTCTTATAACATATTAATAAATCATATTATCCTCTCTCTCTATATATTTCTCCAATCAAGTTGCTTTGGTGCAGGCAACCCAAAAGGACCATGCACCATCGGGTCAAGTACATACCAAAATAGTTATGGACTTAGACACTAATCCAACAGTCTCCCACTTGGATAAGTCTAATAACTATTCTGCGTATGACTTCGGATCCCGATCTGCAATCGTAGCTTTCCAAAGCCGCTGTCAACTCTGATCATATCAAATGCGCGTGTCCTTAGATAAGGGATCATATATTCCTCCATTCTAGATATCATATGAGATATGATTTCAAACCATTCTCTTGTACTATATCTCGATTCCGATTTATGACGACTGACTAACTAAACAAATCAAATTAGCCCTAGCCCGGCTGAGCATTTACGTTTGTCATCACTAAACCATCGAGGGGCCCAAAGATATCGCTTTTATCCTACTTTGGATAAAAGGAACGGATAAACTTTGATACAATGTTCGCTTGAACTCACTCACCGAATCACACACAACAATATGTTTTATAACACCAAGTTACTAGTGCGTTTACATATTATCAATGTGCAACCGATTCGCAAGATACAACTTACACATCTCGGTTTCAAGAATATAAGATGTTATCGTCTCACCAATCACTCGTGATACAATTCATGGAGTGATCCAAGTGAGCGTGGGTTTAATCCAATGCTCAAATCATATTCATAAGCACTCACGAACGTTGCAGCAAACATTTGCTTATGTCTAATACTCTTCTAGACAATCCACACACCAATTCACGACAGTCTTCATTCATATCTACTTCCAACATATGAATGAATGTGGCCCGTTCGAATAATTTGATTATTCTTAATAAACTCAATTATTCTGGAAGTCAAAACATGCAAATGTGAAACACAAGAATAATACTAATCCCATATGGCCTCAACCCTTTGAGCATAAATAAAACACCTTTTATTTATCACCATATCGATTACTCATTATTTGTCGTTTCGGGTAATCAACTTCTTACTTGAATTACAACACTTGTCCCATGCTCCTTGCATGCACACAATGTTTACCTATGGTTCTTACTTTGTGAAATAGATCATATTGAACACATTTCCAATCATTCTCATTTCTCAACTCCAAATCCTTTTTCCATAAGTTAAAGAATATCAAATTCTTGCTACTTATAGAATATGCTAGATTCTAACATTCTATGCAACTTATCCTTTCGTAATGTCACTGCACCAAAGTCACAAAGACTATTGCCAATGATATTACAAAGTCCTCTATCGGAGATTGTTACAAGACAATTCCATAGACGTGACGTCTCTCACTCAAAGTACATTCTTTGAACATCCTTTTGCATAGAAGTTTCTAATCTAATCATAGATTTCTCAATATTCAATTCCCAATATGGACACACTTCCATATGTTCCATATGACAACTCATTCTTAATAGAATCTTATCTATTTGTAATGATGTCGATATGGTCCATCCAATATGGAAACATTTCCATATTTTCCAATACTATACTTCCAACTATTCACAAGCGACCAATCCTCGTCGAACTTTGGATTGTCCTTTGATAGTTGTTTAATTGTTTTTAGTAAAAACCAATTCTAGTCCATTTTCCCTCTAAATGCGCTCGACATTTGGAAAATTTTAGAATGGTCAAACATTAAAGCATTTGCAATCGATCCTATATCCGAAGCGTATGGGACACGACGCATAATGTTTTATTTGCTATGTTCTCAAAATTCGAATTGTGAAGAGGGATGCCGTAATCATAATCGAAATTTTAAGAACACACAATGTACCCTTGACTAAGTTTATTAACATTTCTCAACCTAATCCTTTAGATTTGAAATGAAGCATAATATTCTCTCCCTTAATTATAGCAAAACAACCTTTCAACTCTTACAACTTTGCAAAGTATGACTCTTGTTTTCTATAATTAATATTGCCAACTTGCAATACTTTCCTTAATAATCATACAATCATAACATTTATGCTCCCACTATCATGATGATTATTATAAAACATAACACTTATGCTCCCACTAGCTTCGACATGTATTCATAAACATCTTAACTTCCAGAAAGACAATACTTATTGAATTTCTTAAGTTCATGTTTTTAAAACTTAGTGCTTTGATAATCCTTTATCAATGCTTCTTGAACTTATACACCTTTGCCTTCAATAGTTCATATGTGTGTCTAAACAGTTAAGACTAATTGCCAAACCTCACAATTCAAATTATGGAAAGGGATGCCGTAACCATGATTGAATTTGAGAATGCAATTTTACAATCACTATCTTCTTAAAATCTCTCTTAGTGAAAGCATTTCTTCATAATCATTTTCATGAAGGAGGAAATCTTATGACACTTAGATTTGAGCGGTGTATGTGTTCTTATCCATGTGAATTTGTTAAAACTAAAGTTTACGACAAATTCAAACTCATATGGACCGAACTTTCTTAATCTTGATTTCTTCCCTTATGGTAGCACGGCTGCCCACCACGTCTTCCAAGTAGTTAAGCAGCTCACCCTTTCCTATCAATGTACCTTTCATTGATTAAGGTGCTTTGCCTTTTATGCGTTCAAAATGAGAACTCATAGAACTCACATGCATAATTAACTCGATTGGATTGGCATAGAAACCAAAATAATGTCACCACGATAGGTAGTAAACCTCAACTCGTGTGCTAGTGATGACCGTTAAGGTTTATTTGATTTGTTCTTGAAACCTTTCAAGACCGTTAAGGCTCCCACTGACTCCTTGACATATAAGATTATTTTGTCAATAAACATTTCTTGACAAACAAATATTCAAGAGTTAGTGTAGCTTTTATGAAAACTCTTCATAAATTGGTCCTAGTTAGTCTTTGTCTTATCTAAAACATCACAACTTACCACATTTAATGAATGTTTTAAACTTTCTTAATACTTTTCACTCATTGTCACAATCTTAACTCTAAGACTTGTTTTGGAACGAAGTATGATTGACTTCTTGATTTGACCATTTCTTCAATCTTTGATTCCTCTTCTTAGACATACAATTGTACTAAGACTCACTTAGAGGATCAATTGAGATATGGTTCTTAATCATTAAGACCTATCATAAAGCATAAAAGGTACTCTCCCTTCTTCTTAGAATGGAGAAACTTTTATCTCTCTGCCTACTTGATTCTTGTTATTCGTTCTACTATTGATCTAAACCCTTTAATCAATTCAAAATTACACTTAATCTTGTAAGTATAATCATATTTACTAAACCTTTAGTAAATCATGATGAATATCATTGTTACTCTTATGGTTGACTTGATCAACACGCAACATTGTGTGCTCGATCTCTTAGTCCCTCACTTGACACTTTGTCAATGAATTTGTCTAATTTCCAAATATGAAATTTCTCATTCATCGTGCAATCAAGTTGTATGATTCCAAATTTCTGTCCAATTGAAACTTTGGCGGTGAGAAACTCTCCCTATTTGGTAAATTCTCGACTTTCCATAAATAAGAACCAAATCCATTATAGAAACATTTTAACATCAATTTTTTTTTCATACACGCCATTGCAAGGATAAATAAATAAAATTTAAAATCAAAATTTATTTTATTGCGGAAAAAATTTGTCCTTACAATGCAACTCATTTGAAAACTTATGCTAATACATCTTTCTTAGCAATCTAATTCTAACTCTAAGTAGTAGCTCAAGAATCTAATCTTGGAGAAATGCGATCGAAATCCATTCCTTTACGGTTAGATTTTGCTCACTTCTTCCCTTAAGCTCCCTTTCTTTTCTTCGATCCTACAAAACATCAATTGTAATCTTATTACATTATGTATTAAGAATCTAGAATAGAAGCTTAAAAGAGTTAGTAAATGGATTTTACCTATATTAGAGCCATACGTTTCGACTCTCCCATCTCTTAGATCTCTTAGGTAAATGGGGCAGCTTCGTCTCCAATGCCCCTTCTCTTGGCAATAAAAGCAAATCGACTCTTTTGGAACAGGACATGGAACTACTTCAGACATCGCCTTTCTCTTATGATCAAACTTTTCGATCATAGCATGTCTTTCGTTGCCATTGTCTATATCCATAGAGGTCTCGAAGGCAGATTCACCAATCAACTTTTCTTTTCTATTGCGCTAAATCATTGCAGATTCAGCAGCAATAAGCATATAGGTGAGATCTATAAGGGTCACGTCGTAGTTCATCATATAGTACTCTCTTACGAACTCACTATATGAGTTGGGAAGTGACTGAAGAACCCAATCAACAGCCATTTCCTCACAGACAACGGATCCCAACATTCTTAACTTATCAATGTGTGACTTCATCCCTAGGACGTGTGCACACACGGACTTTCCTTCTTTATGTTTACTTGCCAAAAGGGCTTGAGTGATCTTGAACTTTTCAAGCCTTTGAACTTGTGGGTTAGGGAGAATAATTGGAGGAGGAGGAGGAAGTGAAGCATGATCTCTTGTTCCTCGATCGAATCGTGGAATATCATCTTCATGTGGAATGCTTGTTCCACGGGATTTGAGAAGACCATAGTTGTCGAACTTTGACATCTACAAAACGGGAGAAAAATGAATTCAAGTTAGTAGATAGATTGAGTCCTTGGTAGATCACCCAAATGAAATTCCAAGGCTAGGACCCAACACAATACGCTACAACCTAGAAAAGGGATGTCGTAATCTAGTTGCAGAATATTTGAAGGTAAGTGAATGACGATTCACTAATTTCCACCATGAAAAACGAAAAAGAAATTTAAGTTTTAAATCTATGAAAACTCCTAGATGTTACAGTCACCTATTCGATGTGCCGGTAAACCACACACGCTCCACCGAACTATGACAAACATTGAGTCACCCTTTGCTACCTTTGCTTAGACCCATTTAGTGTGCCGGTTAACCACACACGCTCCACTAACGTCTTTGCAAGGGCACAAAGTGTAATTTCATGGAATTGCATCAATTCACTTTTGCCTAAGTAACTAAGATTGGGAATTTTATGAAAACATTTAGTTACTTTAGTAACTCATTATACTTATAATGGAAGGTTTTGTCCTATCCTACCCGTTCGGCTAACGACCCTCCACTAGTCAAGGGTGCGGTGGGTAAGAGTGGATACCCATTCAATCGCCATTTTATAGGCAATTTCCTTAAACACCCCTTATAGACCAGCTTCGTGAATGAGGCCTACTAACGGTAAGACTGACTTTTACTCATACATATATATAATGTTAGACTTTTAATATTATATATAGTATAGGGTGTATTTTACACTTTTAAAATATTAGGTGTTTCAATTTAACAATTATACTTTTAATTTACTTAAATTGTAAACCTAAACTTTTATGGATTTATTAAACCTCTTTTAATTATACAGCTTAATTAATTAATAAAACCATAAGGGTGTGATGTGAACTTTTTCAAAACAATACTAGAGTTTTAGAATTTAACATTCCTAATTAAACTTTTAATCAACTTTTAAATTCCAAAACTTGAGGGCAAGTTTTGAAACATTTCAACACATTAGGGTTTAGAATTTAAATATACATCAAAATTAAACTATTTAATCAAAATTTAAATTCCAAAACTTGAAGGCAAGTTTTGAAACCTTTTTCAAAACATTAGGGTTTCAACTATTTAAATTTCAAAACAACAAAACTTTTGGGGTTCAAATTTAAAATATAAAACCTAAAGAGCCAAATATGAAACTTTTCACAACAACAAGGATCAAATAACAAATAATTCAAATTAACATTTAATCACATAATTATCCATATTTGATGATTTCATGCAAAATAATTTATCAATTTACTTAACATAATTAATCAATTATCTTATAAGGAAACAATTATCTTATTAATTGATAAATATCTTCAATTAGATTAAAATATAGTCAAATATATCATATAATCGGATTAATATTAATCTAACATGATAAGGTAATTATCCCAATGCAAAAACAGCAAGAAATCCCGAGATAAGCACTATCTGACGCACCGACTCGCCGAGTCACCCTCTGGAACTCGCCGAGTAGGGCTGACTCGCCGAGTCAGGTCGAACAGTGAGGCCAAAACACGATTTTCAGTTACATCAAGCATCAATACAATAGAAACCAATCATGGCTCTGATACCACTGATGGGTTTTTGGTCATAAGACATCCTATGTGCTCATACAAACCCTAAAGCTCGGATCTAGGTTTCTCTATTGTACATGCTTTGAATCCAAGACTATAAACCCTAATTCTAGCATATGGAAATCAGAATTCACATGTAAATAGGTTTAAGAACATACCTTGATTGTTATATAGCAATAACAATCTAATTCCTCCTTGAATTGACCTTGGAAAGCTGAGAGTCACAAGTGTCACTCCTCTAATGGCTTACAAACACCATAAGCAAGTGGAGAAGGTATAAAGAGAGAGGAGGGAGGTTAGAATTCGTCTCTAAGACTTCTTGGGAAGGGATACACGAATTCATGACCCTAGGGGTGTTTATATAGGTGTAGAGATAGGGTTTCAGTCATTATCCTTATCTAGTTGCTTATCCACCAAGCAACCAATAAGATAATCCTTGAATCCTTATCATACTCGAATTCTAAGGCTCTTTATCCTTAAATTCGTTCACCCTATCAATAAGATAACCCTTACCTTATTTTGTAACTATCACATAATTACAAATCAGCCCCTCTAGTTTAATTAATTACATTTGATCACAAAACTAATTCTTAATTAATTATTGACCAATATTAATTAAACAAATATGATTTCTTCTTTAATATATTATTCTTATAACATATTAATAAATCATATTATCCTCTCTCTATATATATTTCTCCAATCAAGTTGCTTTGGTGAAGGCAACCCAAAAGGACCATGCACCATCGGGTCAAGTACATACCAAAATAGTTATGGACTTAGACACTAATCCAACACTTATCTCTCTAGGACAGAACACAACCAAACCCAACTCCAAATGCAACGATATAGACTGCAAAGTCTTCAAATCCTTCAGGTAAAGAAAGAATTGGTTCTTCACACAAGTTCGTCTTTAATTTACCGAATGCTTCTTCATGTTTCTCACGCCATGTATATGTAGCTCCTTTATGGGTCAAAGCTGCCAATGGAGCAACTACTGAATAAAATCCTTGGATAAACCTTTGGTAATATCCATCTAATCCTAGAAAGCTTCGAATCTCGGTGGACTTTTTGGTTGTTCCCATTTCATCACAGCTTCAATATTTGTTGGGTCAACCATTATTCCTTCCTGTCAACCACATGACCCAAGAATTAGACTTCTCGAATCTAGAAATCACATTTTGAGAACTTTGCATACAGCTTCTCCTTCTTTAGGACTTCAAATACTTCTCGTAAGTGCTTGTCATGCTCCTACTGGATCTTTGAGAAAATCAGAATGTCATCTATGAACACTATTATGGATTTATTGAGGAATGGTTTACAAACCTTGTTTATCAAATCCATAAATGTTGTTGGTGTTGGATTAATGTCTAAGTCCATAACTATAACTGGTAAGACTTGACCCAACCCGGCATGGTCCATTTGGGTTGCATGGCATCGTGCACTTGGATAGACTATAATGAGAGAAATAAGACACTTATGGTTATTAATATATTATAAGTTCTAGTATATTAATAATAAGAATAATAAGATTATTTAATTCGTATTGATCAATAATTAATATAGGATTAATTAAGTGATCAAAAGAAGACTAATTCAATATATGGGTTGATTGTGTAAATCATCCATACTTGTATAGTGGGCTAATGCTCCATGGATAATCAAGTTGGGCTAAAACCCATAGGATGGTCCATGGATGCTCCATGGTGTATTTGAACCCATGGATCCAAGGAAATGGAAAGTCATGACAATTAGGGTTTACCCTAATTGTGACACTATATAAAGATCTTATTCTTGACAAAATCGGTGACTAGTATCATTCTAGAGAAGGGCTAGCCGATTTCATGAAGTGTAGATTTCTCTCAAGTTATTCCAAGTGTATTTGGTGTTGTGTGAACCATTTGAGGTGTCACACTTGGGGCACTAGGCACTCAAGCTTCATGAAGACTTTCTACATCAAAGAGGTATGTATTCTATCTTGTTACATTCATTGTTTTGTATGCTAGATTAGGATAATACCTTGGAAGTTCTTATTTGCATGTATAATAGATAAAACATAGATCCAAGGTATTTAGGGTTGCATGTACACTTAGGGGTGTTAGAATGCTCATAACCCAACAGTGGTATCAGAGCCTAGGCTTGTTTTCTTGTTATACTTGCAAATGGAGCTGGAAAATCGAGTTTTGATGTTGTCTGCCCAGCAGACTCGCCGAGTCCATGAATGGACTCGCCGAGTCCAAGGCAAAAAGCATCCAACTCGCCGATTTGGTTCGTGCACTCGACGAGTTGGACCCCCAGACAGCATAAATTCGACTTTTTTGGCTGGAATTGGACTAGGAACATTACCCTAAGATGTTTTTGAACTTATAAACTTGTTTTTGATGTGGTAATGTTCATGCTAATCCAATTCCAAAGATAATTGTCAATAGATTCATGTTTTGTATTAGTTTAAGGTTTAGACTAATTACATGAAAAAGTTTGATTTGAATTATCTTGTTCTTATGAGTTGCTTAGATTAACAGAAAAGTTGAGTGAAATAGTGGTTTTCAATCCAAATTAATCTAAGAGTTGATTCTAAAATGTGTTTTTGTAACTTGTCCTCAAGTTATATTCAAAGTCACATTTAAGTTTCATAAAACTCATAAAAGTTGGCAAAGGTTACAAAAATGAAGAGTAGTTCTAATTAAATGGTTTTATGACTCCATAACTTGTCCTCAAGTTATGGAGGACCAAGAGTCTCTTCATTAAATAATAAATAAATAAATAAAGTGTAACCTTAATTAATTTCATAAGTGATAAAATAAAGAAAAGTTAATTCTTTTATTAGTTTAAAGTCTTCCATAACTTGTCCTCAAGTTATGGAAATTGAAGAGTTTTTGGATTAAAACTACTTTAAACACATAAGTTATGGAATTAATTAGTTTTGAATAGTTTCAAAACTTGCCCTCAAGTTTTGGAATTTGTAAAGTTTTCTCTTATGAATACTTTAATTCCAAGTTAGCTCTTAGAATTTTAAAAGTTAAAATTCAACCCTTATACTTTATAATATTATAAGTTAATAATATTTATATATATGTATAAGAGTAAAGTCAGTCTTACCGCTAGTACGCCTCATTCACGAAGCCGGTCTATAAGGTGGGTATTAGGTTGTCGCCTATAAAATGGCAACTTAATGGGTGTCCACTCTCACCCACCGCTTGCTTGACTGGTGGAGGGTCGTTAGCCGAACAGGTTTGACAGGACTATAATTCTCCCTTCATTAAAAGTATTAATGATAAATACTAAGTAACTAAACCTTTTATAAATACCCAATCTTATTTACTTAGGAAAATATGAATAAGGTGCTAATCCATGAAATTACACTTTGCACTTTGTTTAAGTCGGTTAGTGGAGCGTGTGTGGTTAACCGGCACACTAACTCGTATTTAACAAGGTAGGCAAAGGGTAACTTAATTTTTATCATAGTATCGATGGAGCGTGTGTGGTTAACCGGCACATCGATTGAGGGGTAAACACTTAAGGGTACCAAGTAATTTGCATGGTTACTTCACACCTTGTTTTGTGATCCTCGGCATCCCAGTCACAAAACCTGAAGGGCACACTCGAGATTGAAACATGCCATTGAAAAGTTCAATGAATCTCAAAGATCTAGGAGTTTCAAAACCAATTAAAACCTAATAATACATTTCGTTTATCATGGTGGAAATTGGTGAATCGTCATTCACCTACCTTCAAATATTTTATAGCTTGGATTACGGCATACCTCTTCTAAGTTATAAAATAGTTTGTTGGGTCCTAGCCTTAATATTTCATATTGGGTGTCATATTATGGACTTAAGATCAACTATCTTGAATATCTCCCAAAACATGTCTGGTTTAGACATTTATGATCTTCCCAAATCTCTTGAAACAAGCTTTACTAATGAAGATGATGTCCCATGGATATCATACTTCTTTCACCTCTTCAAATTATTCTCCCCAACCCACAAGTTCTTGAAAAGTTTAAGGTCGCCCAAGCCCTATTGGCAAGGCAAGGTTTAGGTTTGGTCACATCTTGGAGATGTAGTCACATATTGACAAGCCGGGAGAGTTGGGTGTCAAAGTCTTGAGAAAGTTGGTGGTTCAATCACTTTCTAAGTCACATAGTGAGTTCCTTTGGGACACCTATGAAACAGACTATGACAAGACCCTTAATGATATTATCTATTTGTTAAGATCAACTTCCTTAAAACTTGATGGACATTGACAATAGTGACACAGGAAATCCAGAAAAGCATTATCTTCCCAATGGAAAGGGATCGGCCATAGTCAACTCGGTTGACCTAATGGTAAAGAGAAAAGCTAAGTCTGTGATAGTCCCGTGTACCATTATCAAAAGGTCCATATGTTTATATTGCCAAAGGAAGGGTCATTAGTTGCGAAGCTGCCAGATTTACCTAAGGATGTTAAAGTCAATAAGTTTGACTCTACTTCAGGTAAAGTCCACTATCTAACTTTGCCAAGTTTCTATTCTGAGATTCGTGATACATGATGTGACTGGGTCACATGGTGATGTTTTAAGAATCAAAGAAAAGTGAAGAAACTTAAAGAAAGAATATGCTGAATCTGATCGCATAGATGGATTGCTATCGCGTAGTTTGAAGATCGGATTCTTGAGCTACTTCTTAGGAGTTATGAGGTATTGCTTAGGAATAGATAACAACAAGTTTTCATATGGATTGTAAGGATAAGTTTTCCGCAAAGTTTTAAAATAAAAGAAAATTTTTGATTTTATTTATTTTAAAATATCCTTACAATGGCATTTGAGGAAAAATTGTTGCTTATAAGATTCCATTCATAGCAAGAGTGGAAATATGAAATTGATTCTTTCATTTGTGGTAATGTCTAAATTTACCAAATAAGGAAAGATTCTCATCACCCAAGTTTCAATTGGACCGGAACTTGGAATCATGCAAGTTATATAGCATGATGAATGAGAACTTTCAAGTATTGGAAAAATTAAGACTAATTACTCGGTCACATGGATGTGTGAGTCAAGTAAAGGACTAAGGGATCGAGTACACATTCTTGTGCACTGATTAAGTCCACCACAAAAGATTGTTAAGACTATTCGTCATAGTTTACTAAAGCTCAGTAAATATGATTATACTTACAAGCTTAAGTGTAACTCTAAGACATTGGAAAAGGTTCCAATGTATGGCAGAGCGAATAAGAAGAATCAAATTAGGCAGAAGGATAAAAGTTTCTCAAATCTGAAAAGATGGGAGAGTACTTTAGTATCAGTTTTGTGATCATCTTAATGATTAAGAAACCATATCAAAATTAGTTCTCTAAGGAAAATCTTAGTGCACTCTTATGACTAAGAAGAGGAAATTGAATTGTTGAAGTGGTTAAATCAAGAAGATGAGTCATACTTCGTTCCAATACAAGTCTTAGAGTCATACTCCAAGATTGTAAGTTGAGTGACATGTCTCAAAGAAGGTTTAAAACACTTGTCAAATGTAAGAGTAAAAGTTTTCTACTCTTGTACATTTGAAATTGGTAAGTTGTGATGATTTGGATAAAACAAAGACCAACTTAGGCCAATTGTGTGAAGTGTTTGTCTTGATTAGAATCCGCACTATCTCTTGGATGTTTGACAAGGGAGTCTTATATGTCAAGAGGATAGTGGGAGTCTAAAAGGTCTTGAAAGTCTCAAGAACTAATCAAGAATAAAACCTGAAGTTCTTCACTAGCACACGACTTGAGGTTTATAACCTATCGTGTTGACATATTTTGTGCCCATTCCAGTTAAAGTTGGATTTGCATATGAGTTCTTAGAGTTCTCAATTTGTTGCACCAACAACTTGGAAGCAATGGCAGGCCCTTGAGCTGCCAGGTGGCAAGAAATTAAGATTGAGTTCAGTCCATATGAGTTTGGATTTGTCATTATCCTTGTCTTGTGACTATGGTTTTGACAATTCACTTGGATAAGAACACATACACCATTAAATCTAAGTGTCATAAGGTTTCTCTCAGATTCATGAAAATGATGGTGAGGAAACACTTTCACTAAGTAGATTTTAGCTAGATAGAAATTGTGATATTTGCATTCTCAAAGTCGTTAGTGGAGCGTGTGTGGTTTACCGGCACACCAACCTGGACTTGTGAGAAGTGGCAAAAAGGTCTAACCATTATGATTACGGCATCCTTCTTCATAATTGTTTAGACTCACAAGTGTGCTATCTAAGGGAAGGTGTATGATTTTGATAAAGTCTTATCAAAACAATCTAGTATCAGAAATCTGAACTTTGGTAAGAAAGTCAGCTGATTTCTTAGTACATGTCAAAGCTAGTGGGAGCATAAGTGTTATGCTAATAATCATCATGTTAGTGGGAGCATGATAATTATGATAAGTATTGCAAGCTAGCAATGTTAATAATAGAAAACAAAAGGTTTCAATTGGGAAAAGTTGTTTTGCTAGAATTAAGGGAGAGGAAATTATACTTCATCTCAAATCTATAAGCTTAGATCGTGAGGTTTTAATCATTTAGTCAAGGATATATATATATATATATATATATATATATATATATATATATATATATATATATATATATATATATATATATGAATTTCATGTTGGAATGGCTCAACATAAGGAAATTCTGTATATGGGTCCAATATTTGCGTTCTAAAATTCTATTATGATTACGGCATCCCTTTTCATAATCTAAATTCTGAGAACTTGGCAAATTGAAATGGAAATATTATAGCAAAAGACTGGTTTAGTCTTTATGTGAGACATCATGAATCGTGTCCCATATGCTTCGGATATAGGATCGATTACATGTGCTATCTTCATCCTTTCTAAAATTTTCCAAATGCTTGGGGCATTAAGAAGGGAAAAGGTTTAGAACTGGATATGACTAAAAGGATTAAACAATTGTCGAGGACAATCTAAGGTTTACCAAAGATTGGTTTCTCAAGGACAATTGGAAGTATAGTGATAATTCTGGAAGGACCATATTGACATAATCTGTAAGGAGGCAACTCTTGTTCAGAAGTGATAGTCAAAATGGAATCTGGAAATGTTTCAAAGTTAGAATTTTTAATCTGTTTAAGATTAGGAAGCTTAATGCAAGAAGGATGTTTCCAAGGAGCTGATCTCCTTTGGAATACTCTGTAATGATTGTTGTCAAGTCTTTCAGACTTTGTGCATAATCATTACAAGAGGATCAATGCATATAAGTTTAGAATCTAACAGATTTCAGTAAATGACATGAATTTGGAATTCTTGTATTTGCAGTAAAGATTTGGGAGTGTGAAAAGAGAATCATTGAAGTTATGTTCAATGGATCTAGTTCACAAAGTAAAGATCATAGACAAACATAGTATGCATACTTGGTGTATGGCATGACTAGTGTTTAGAAAACATAGTGTACATGCTTGGAGCATGGAACAACTATTGTTTTAAATTCAAGAATAAAGTTGATAGTTGAAACAGTATACAATGAATAATGTGTAATCATATGGTGATAAATAAAAGGTGTGATAAATAAAAGGTGTTTTATTTATGTTCATAGGTTTTGATACCATATTGGATTCAATTATTATTGTGTTTCACTTTGCATGTTTTGACTTCCCGAATAAACTAGGTTATTCTTCCGGAATAACTAAGTTATTCAAACCATCCACAGTCGGTCATATGTTGGAAGTAGATATGAATTAAGATTGTCATGGGTTGGCTTGTAGAGGTCTAAGGTGTTGGACAAAGGGCTACAACACTCATGAGTGCTCATAAGTTCCGAGTATTGGATTCAACCCCGCTCTCATTGGAATCACTTCATGGATTTATCACGAGTGATCATGAGGCGATAATATCTTATATTCTTCAAACCTAGAGATATGAGTTGTTACTATGAGTTGATAGTACATTGATTGCACGAAAACACATTTGGTACGGTGCTATAAAACGTGCCTTTGTGTATGATTCAACAAGTAGTAGAACAAGCCATATGAGTCGAAGTTTATCCATTCCTTTTACCTTCAGGATAAAAGCGATATTTTTGGGCCCCTCGATGATTTGATGATGACAAATGGAAGTGCTCGGCTGAGCCAGGACTGATTTGATTTGTTCAATTAGTCAGTCATCATAAATCGGAAATCGGGAAACAACAAATGGACAGAGAGAATGATTATAATCCATGTCTCAGTCCATATGATATCTAGAATGGAGGAATATATGATCCCTTGTCTAATGGACAAGTCATTGACAAAAGTCAGAGTTCATCGACAAGGTCAGAGTTCGACAGAGGCTTTTGAGAGCTACGATTCCCGGTCGGTTCCTGAAGTCATACGCAATAATAGTGTTAGACTTATCCAAGTGGGAGACTGTTGGATTAATGTCTAAGTCCATAACTATAATTGGTAAGACTTGACCCGACCCGGCATGGTCCATTTGGGTTGCATGGCATCGTGCACTTGGATAGACTATAATGAGAGAAATAAGACACTTATGGTTATTAATATATTATAAGTTCTAGTATATTAATAATAAGAATAATAAGATTATTTAATTAGTATTGATCAAGAATTAATCTAGGATTAATTAAGTGATCAAAAGAAGACTATTTAAATATATGGGTTGATTGTGTAAATCATCCATACTTGTATAGTGGGCTAATGCTCCATGGATAATCAAGTTGGGCTAAAACCCATAGGATGGTCCATGGATGCTCCATGGTGTATTTGAACCCATGGATCCAAGGAAATGGAAAGTCATGACAATTAGGGTTTACCCTAATTGTGACACTATATAAAGATCTTATTTTTGACAAAAATCGGCGACTAGTATCATTCTAGAGAAGGGCTAGCCGATTTCATGAAGTGTAGATTTCTCTCAAGTTATTCCAAGTGTATTTGGTGTTGTGTGAACCATTTGAGGTGTCACACTTGGGGCACTAGGCACTCAAGCTTCATGAAGACTTTCTACATCAAAGAGGTATGTATTCTATCTTGTTACATTCATTGTTTTGTATGCTAGATTAGGATAATACCTTGGAAGTTCTTATTTGCATGTATAATAGAGAAAACATAGATCCAAGGTATTTAGGGTTGCATGTACACTTAGGAGTGTTAGAATGCTCATAACCCAACAGTTGGAGCATTGGTTAGTCAAAATGACATAAACAATAACTCATAGTGTCTATATCTTGTTTTGAATTCGGACTTCTCAATATCTTGATCTCTCACCTTTAGCTGATGATATCCCGACCTAAGATCGATCGTTGAGAAATAGCTCGAACCTTGCATCTGATCGAACAGGTCGTCAATCCTTGGCAATGAATACTTGTTCTTTACCGTTGCCTTATTCAACTCTCTATAGTCTATGCACATCCTCATGCTTCCATCCTTCTTCTTTACGAATAACATCGGAGCTCACTAGGGTGATGAACTTGGTCTAATAAAACCGTTGTCTAACAACTCCTAAAGTTGCATCATAAGCTTCTTCTTCTCTGTCAGTGCTAACCGGTATGGTGCTTTCGTTATTGGTATGATGAACTAGGTCTAATGAAAGCACTGGTATTCTTTGTATCTCTTTCTTCTCCTTCTTTGCATCGATCACAACTGCCAAATATGACGTGCATCCTTTAGAAAAACATTTTATGGCTTTCATCAGGGAAATGATTCCAGAATTCACTCTACGTTTCTCCCCGTACACCATAAATGACTCTCTTCTAGGTGGATTTACTCTCACCATCTTCTTCTTGCATAGTATCTTGGCATCGTTCGCACTAAGCCAATCCATTCCCAGTACGATGTCGAAACCGTTCAACTCTATGGGCGATAACTCCTCATGGAATTTATTCCCGTTCAATTGGATGATGATGTTTTTAAAGCAATCACTAATAGGTATGAATTTGTCACTGGCAACTTCTACAACTAGAGCATTATCAAGTTCATCCACGGACAATCCTAGCCTTCCACCAAATATGTGCGATATAAAGGAGTAATTTGCTCCAGATTCAAACAATATATTGGCAGGCAATCCATTTAAAAGAAAGGTACCTGAAGCGACATCTGATACATCCTTTTCTGCTTCCAGGGTCATCTAGAATGCTCTTGCCTTTGGCCTCGGCAGAACATTATGCCTTCTTGCCTTTTTCTTCTTCGAGCAGTCCTTTGCAACATGCCATTCTTTGTTACACTCATAACACACCCTCTTGTTGGATGTGCACTCATCGGCGTAATTCCCAGTCTTCCCACACTTGTAACACGTCACCTCCTCGCTATATTTTCGAAAGTGCATCTTTTTGCACTTCTTGCACCATCTTGCTTCACCTCCTCCTCCTGCTCCAAACTTCTTAGAACCAGACTTTGAGAATTTTCTTTTCTTATGGGGCCTTGAAGAACCCTCAAACTTCCTTTTCTCTCCTACATCATCTCTCTCCATACCTTTTTTCCTTATTTGGGTCTCAACATTCTTGGCTGCCCACATGGCGGCTTTCAAAGTGGTTGCTTACTTAGTCATCAGTCCAAAGGCCACTGGAAATCCATTAGCAAACTTGTTGAACTTTGATAGTTCAGTCGGAAAAAGGTAAGGAACAAGATTTATCTACTCCCTAAAACTTGCAGCATACTCAGTCACGCTCATTACTCTCTTCTTTAGGTTCTGAAACTCGTTGTTGATCTCCAACAAATCCTGCTCAGAGCAATACTGCATTTTTAGTTGCAACAAAAAGTATTCCCAAGAAATCTTGCTAGCTTCTTCCTTGGGCATGGTATCAGCAAGTAGCTTCCACCGGCTCAGTACTCCTGACTTTAACAGTGTAACCTCAAGAGCGGTCTTCAGTTTGTTGTTGCAGTCGCAACTTTCAAACATCATCTCCATCTCAGAGATCCAATCCATGACTTCAACCGGAATTGGGCTTCCAGAAAGACTCGGTGTTTTGGATGCCATGAAATCTTTGTACTTACATCCACGTCATTCATTTCCTCCATTAGGGTGGTTTCTTCTACCCACTCATGGCTTAGCTTAACTGACATTTTGACTACAGTTTCCTTCATCTGATTATTCAAGGTTTAGTTCAGGCTATTCAACAGTCACAGTAGGCTCATCCTTATCATGCAACATCTGTCTCATCTCCTCTCTTTGTTTGGCCATCATAGCCCTAATCATTGCTTGGACTCCTGACATTGTGGTTGGTTCGGGTGCAGCTACTACTTTTGGTCCACACTCAATCACAGCCGCTTATTAGCATTTCCATTAGCGTTTCCGAATCCGCTTCGGGTTCTCTCCATATTTATCTATACACCAAAGTAGGTGAATTAAGATCTATATTTACCATATACATTTAATCCTTCTCATTTCTTTGGAAAGTTACATGCCATTTCTAATATCGTAGTCAAACGTTTATAAATTTGAACACATAAAGTTTCTAGATCCGGTCGGCAACAGACCATAGATCCAGTCAAATAATAGCATATAAGGCATCTTTATAGCTATCACATAAATCATTTAACACATAAAAGCAATTTAGGAATCATTCCTAAAATAAGCTAGTGCTTGTGTTTAAAATATAGCACACACTCATCTCACAATCATTGCTTAGCATTCTAAGTTTAAGGCTATAAATCCTACAAATTCCTAGTTCGCTTAAACTAATGTTCTGATACCAACTCTAACATCCCAATTTCACGGCCAGAAAAGATCGATTTGTTTGAAAATAAAAGTATACTTTTGAAGAAATATGTTACAGAATTTGTTCCCAAAAATATGATATGTAAATTATCAAAGCTTTCCCGAAGGAATGTGTTTTCATTATATTAAAAACGTTGGGATGTCATTTTCAATATAGTACATAAGCATAAATAGAAATAGTACATGCCTTACAACATCTATTATTCTAATAGCCTACAATCAATTGATCTCTCATCATATTACCACTACCGTGCTCTCTTACCACTACCTGTATACAAGAAACAAAGTGGGTCAGGCTTAGAAGCCTGGTGAGCACATAGGGTTTTCAACCCATAACAATTAAGTTTATTAATTTCATCAATCATACAAATGGGTTACCCAATCCCGTTATCTTCAATTTCTGTCCCTAAAGCATCTAAATTAAGGGGCCTAGCCTAAGGATTTTTCATCAGGGTGACAACACTGCATAAGGGATTCCTCAGCAATATATGTCAAAAAGGCAACCATAAGGGGGATGGACTACACCTGGTGAACAACTTAGTTCAAAAACACCTACAGGTTGCGAGCCTGTCAGTGTTCCACTAGACTGTCTAAATATTCTATGGTCCTCATCTATACTCCACTAGATGACTAGATCATCTTAAACATCGAGCCCTCTCATCATTTATTTCATCATCTATATCATCTACCCATCTTTACCCATCATAATTATAGGTATAAAATACATATATAGTTTAAATCTAATAAAACATGTATATTTTGTTCATCCAGCATAGAAATCAAGAACATAGAAAATATGCACACATAGCACGTAATTTATATTAAATACGTCATATCTATGTGTAAGATGAAAATAACTATGCACTAACTTGTTAAAGTGATGACTCCAAACTCGGGAAGCACTTCGCTTCTACCAATTTTATTTTCCTTCGACGAAACCTAGTATCATTATCACTAGATCTTAGTCTAATATTTATTATGACTAATTATTAGCTCAAGGTCTACGAGCTATATTGTTTTATAAGTGTTAAACAATGATTCTCAACTACTATGTACAAATAGGGGCCAGCCATGAAACACCAGAGGGCAGGACCATTTTGGCATTTAAGTTGTTCTTAAATCCAACAACCCTACGCGGCCCTTCAAACCAGATTCCCCGTACCACGGGTAGTTAAAATGTATTATAATAACACTTTATATTTTATAATAATTAGCACGTATACTATTTATAGGTTCATAATAACGATAATGAACTTAAAGATAAGCTATACTTAAAGTAGGGTAAGTATAACTTACTTACAAGGGGGTTTAGCTAGGATTCAGGCTCTACAGGAATAGAACTTCTGAGCCAAAAGCTCTTCTTCTCGGAGCCTTATGGTGCTCCGGGACTCACCACTAGCACATAGGAAGTACTAGGGAAGGGGAGGGGATAAGAAGAATGGTTGAGAGAGAAAGAATGGGAAAGGTGTGAGAAATATAGGAGAACATCGCATCTATTTATAGGGTGGAGGCTTCGGACTAGGTTGGTCGTAGCCTCAGAGTACACTATGCGTACGAGGGCTAGGTGTCAGCTTCGTATACAAGATCGTGGGGAGAAAGCGAGGGCTCGGATTACGCCACGTGTCAGTCTTGCATTCTTCTATAGTGTAATAAATTTCTAAATTCCGTAAATTTCGCATACGAGCTCCGTTTTCGAAGTTCTTTATATCCACCCATAGCTAGCGACGTGATCTACAAGTTTCGTTTAAACTCTGTCGGCTAATTTTGATTTTATTTTTAAAGTTATATTTTAATAGGCTTAAACAGATAAAGTCTGTTAAAATTTCATAACTTTGTCATCTGACGTCCATTTTCATCCGTATTTATATCGTTGAGCTCTTATTAACGAGATCTTCAATTCTCGTTTAGATTGTGTCGGCTAAAAATCGACCGATCTAAAATTCATTTTCTGGGTTGCACACTGTTATGCCAAATCTTAGAAAAATCATAACTTCCTCATACGAAGGCAGATTTGGATGTTCTTTTTATGCACGCTCTCATTTTAATGCATACTATGACTTTAGTTTAGATTGCTAAGGCTAAAAGTATTTTATCGCAAACTCACTTTTTATATCACACGGTGTCGTATCGGTATAGTCGTAAAATTTTGACGGGTCATAACTTCTTCATTAGAACTCGGATTCCAGCATTCCTTATATCCCTGAAATCCTTTTTACAATTACTTCAACTTTCTTCATAGATATTAGGTCTATCTATTATTTTATTTTTTACGCTTATTTTTATTATTATTTTATTACATCATTAATAGCAAGTATAATGCATATAAAATCACATAATTTACATAATACTCAAATAATTTCTCTTCATTACTTCAAAATAGGTTACAATGGTTGACCCTAACTATTACCTCATTATAATAATGCTTAGCCTAGAAACACGAGGGTTACATAATCTTTCTTTGATTTTTCTAGGCTTGTGCCAACTTTGGTGCGGCAATGACTCGATGGAATTGGTGTACCCATGAGTTAGAAGCAACAATTGTGGCTGAACCGGATCGTGTACTAAAATTGATGATAATGTGGATTGTTAATAGTATGGCCTGAAGCTAGAAAACTGTCAGTGGCCCGAGCAAAATGTTGTGCTCTACTAGAAGATGTACCATTGAGAACTTAATCATTCGTGAGATCTTATCTTTCCCATCGTGACTAACTAATGTGTGTGGTAGATGTATGGTGCCTAATGGCCATAGGCTATGCCCAATGAAGCCTACAATTGAATCACATGTCGTAGGTTTTAAACCTTCCTTCCAGGAGGTAGGAAGCTTCCTGAAGCAATGTAAACACGATAAATTCTTGTATGGTGTATGTAGCAATAACCAAGAGTAGGTTTCTAGGGTCCCAATTGGGTGGCCTTAGGTCTTATATAGAAAATTTGATGTTGAGTACATTTTTGGGTAACACCCCAATGTTGTCCTATGTTTCATGAGATTCACTTCTCTTGTGGGTCCTGCTGATGGTGAAGATGTCACCATTTTTGTCTTGATGCTTGCCAAAGTCTTTTTGAGCTCGGGCTTCTTTTGGTTGGCATCGAACTTAGATCTTGAGTCCTTTGCAATATTAGAGAATTTTTCCTTTAACTGTTTTTCTTTAATTTCCTTCTTCAACACTATACTCTCGCCAGTGTCGTGAGTTTTACTTTTATGATACTCGCGGTACTTGACCTTTTCTTTTTCTACCTTTGGTGGTGTTTTCTCGATAGTATGTATTTCAGTTCGATGATATTGGTGCTCATCTTTGCTGAATGGACAATATCTCTAGAATGAGTGTCGCAAATGGTGGTTTTGCTTGTCATGGCCTCCGTCCTGGCACTCCCGATGGCCATTATTGGAGTGAGAAGTTGCTTCTTCTATTTTTATGTATGCATTTGTGAAAACTTTTAGTTTGGCTTCTTTTCTCTCTTCACCTTCAATTTTCCTGAGGTATTTCTCAACTATGTACTTGATCCCATCCCTTGATTGGGATACCGTCCCTTGCATCTTCTTCGATAAAGGGACAAGGAATAAGCCTTGGGAAAAGATGCCAGTGACAAGGAATTCCTCATGGCCTGATACGTTTAGCATGGCTAGCATGAATCTATCATAATACACTCTTATTGACTCCCCCTCCTTTTGTTTGCACCCCATCATTGAGTTCGCGTCTACCTTACTCTTCCTTAACTACATGAAATTATTGAGGAAAATATACCTCAGCTACTCAAAGCTTGAGATGCTACCAGGTCGTAGAGCCTGGAACCATTTTCCTGTATTCCCCGATAGTGTAACTGGGAAGTATGTGTAGGTGAACCGTTTAGCCATTCTCAGTTGTGTTCATCTGTATCGGTTGTGCCATTATACGTTGGGAAGTTCGATATCATCGCCGAGTGCGGGATCTCATAGTGTAAGAGCTCCTGGAAAAGAGTGGAATTAGTGCTCCTTATCGGGTTTTCCATTTGTAGGTATGGAAATCTATCACACATCATGAATCTTCGAGCGTAATACGGAAACCTGTACACCTGATTGTACATGTTTGTCGGCGATATGTACGGATGTCATTGTTAGCTCATATTTGTGTTCTGCTGCAAGTGTGAGCTTGATCTCGGCTGCTAGAGCGTGTACATATTCAATCCCAACGAAATTTGTGCATGGGAGTTGAGTTGTTTCACCAATATTGAGTAAGGATTAGATTCTTATGCATACATCATGTGGGGGTTAGACCCTTGCGATGGTGGCATTTGGGGAATGGATCCCTACAGTTGTTGGATGTAGGGGTTGAACATCGGCGGTTGTTGTGCGAAGAGTGGTATATGTGACATCCCATCCATGGGAGAGAACTAATAGTTCACCATTGAGTGCTACGTAGAGGATAGTATGGTACCTAGAGACCAAGTATTTGTCCCCACTTGTTGGGAGAGAGATTGTGGCTGACAAGTTGGTGGTTGTGACTAAGAAGTCAGTGGTTGTAACTACTGGGTCACCATTATCTATGTCATTGTGGTCATGGTTGTGACCAGATGCTTTGTTGCGATGGGTGGTGATCACCATAAGGCAGTTATGGACACCACTGTGGTATCCATCATGGAGTTTGGTAATTATGCAGCTAGCATTTGGGTGGAGGCTTATCCTTCTGGTGTAGATGTTTATGTCCCATGAGTGATGGCATGGATCTGACCGGACTTATTTCTCCTATGTTGGGTGTTACATGTCCTTTCCCCATTATCTTCAACGTCTAGTGTCGTGTTAAGGTTTTCTAACTCTAAGTACACAACCGGATGGCACCAAATGTTGTGATATGTGCCCTGGGCTTAACGCCATCTCATGAAAGTTCCGTCAAGGTTAAGCCCTGAAATCAAAACAATGAAGAAGTGACATCAGTCGACATCTGAGAGGAGGTCCTGAGACGAAGCTCTGATGGTCTAGTTAGTATGAGTGTATATGGGTATATGGAGAATAGGTTTTTTTTCAGGGAAGAGACAGTCCCTTCCTCTAAAGGGGAAGGATCCCTTCTATACCTATCATGCTCAGCACATAATCCCAACAGTATCCCTTGTCCCGTCTAGGCCGACAGGATGTGGAGGAGTCCCATTGGTTGATCATGCACCACTAGTGGTCATCTTCTATTGGTGCAGACGAGACAGAGGTTAGTGCACTGAGTGCTACACTTTTTGCTTTGGAAGTGAGCAAATGTGTTTTGTTTCCATTGTGGCGAGGGTCATTTGGGTAGGGATTGTAGGCGTAGTTCGTGGATTTGTTTCCATTATGGCTAGGAAGTCCACATTAGAGGTCATTGTCCATTTCTCATTTTTGGTGAGATGTTGGACCCTACACCCCTAGCTTGGCAGTTACCTGATGAACGTCATGGGACAGCGAGAGTTTCGGATATCGAGGTTTAAGTTATCAGTTCTACTATTTAGTCGAATGTTGTAGTGTTGGTATTTATATGTATTTTCTAATTATGTTTTTAAAGTTCAGTTATAAACTTGAATGATCAGTTGAATGGGATTATCTTATTTAACTCTATTTTATTTGATTTTTTATGAATGAATTAATCATCCTTTCCCTTTGTTTCATGCATGTTCGAATTTGTTAATGTGGTGTAACAACCCAAATTTCCAATGAAAATTTTCATTTTAAATGATCAAATCATTTCCATAAGATATAAAATTTCCATTCACATTTGTTTTCAAAATCCATAACATCAAATAAATTATTAATAATATCATAGTGTCCCAAATAAAATGCCAGAGAGTGTATGTCACGTCATCACGCCAGGTTCTTGCCCTTAGATCATGAAGTACCTGAAACAACCAACAAACTGTAAGCTAATGCTAAGTAAGCTCCCCAGAGCATACCCCACACAATCCACATAATCACATAACCCATATTGGCTATATCAACTACATATACCACATAATCCATGCATACAATCAAATAAGGATGCCATGGAAACCCTCTAAGGTCTTACACCGGGTGCCATGGGAACACCTAAATGGTCTTATCCCATTGCCATAGGAACCCCTACATGGTCTTACAAACATATAAGGATGAAATGGAAACCCTCTATGGTCTTACACCGGTGCCATGGGAACCCCCACATGGTCTTAGCCTGGAATGCCATGGGAACCCCCACATGGTCTGATATCTGACTGCCTCGGGAACCCCCTGAGGTCTTCCATGCAAATACCACAGATACTACTATCATATATCACGTATCACATAACAACTAGTATATCACATATCACATAATGGGCCGTCTTTGGTGCCTTCGACCCATTGGTATGGTGAAGAGGCTCACCTCTCAAGGAATGCCGAACTGGTAAGATCAAATCCCAACTCATAGCTCCAAAATCAACTGCCAACAACCACCATGCAGCTAACTTCATAAAAATCCCGAAATACCAAAGATAGACTTAAGGTTAAACTTGGTCAACTATGGTTAAAGTCAAATTCAACAGTCAAGGTCAAATTTCCATGTTGACCCAACTCATCGAGTTCACTTGCTGACTCGTCGAGTTCCTTTAGTTCTCAGAAAACCGGGAAAAATCCTAGCCAACTCGCCGAGTTCACAAGATAACTCATCGAGTTTGCATAATGTCCAGAGGATCGGGGAAACCTAAGTTAACTCGCCAAGTTGGCAGGGCAACTCGTCGACTTTTACTAGTCTTAACACATTCAGCCACTTTTCCAGTGAGTCCAAAGCCCCAAACTATAGATTGGATCCCCTATGTTGATGATACCACGTAAAGTTGCTAAATTTACTTCATGCATGGCATTAAGGGGACTAAAACACTCAATAATATCTTCTTAAGGGATTTAGGGCATGAAGGAAGACCATGACTTGATAAAGATGGAAACTTTAAGTCAAAACAGGCCATGAGATGTCCAAATCTGAATTCATAGCTTCATGACATGCTCAAATCAAATAATGGTCCCAAAATGAGCTAATAACGACCATAAACTCCCACATAAATAGATCTAGCAAATAAATGGCCAAGGTTTCAAATTTATACCTCAATATGGCTACCACAACAACGAAGACACCGGATCAACAACCTCTCCCTTCAGCTATACGCCTCCTACTTCAAGCCTTCTTCAAACAAACACCAAAAATGCACTCTTTAAGCTCTCACACACTCAAAATGGTAGGAAAAGCACGAACTAGGGTTTCTCTGTACAAAGGGGCGATAAAGGAGGCTAAAAATAAGGCTTAATGCCTTTAAATAGGGTACAAACCCTAATAATTCGAGTTTTCCTTTCCAGTGTCTACTCGTCGAGTTGGGGCTCCCCAACTCGTCGAGTAGCTCCCTCAATCTACGCGGATGGAAAGCTTTCTACTCTTCAATTTGGAGCCCCCAACTCGTCGAATTCCTTCCAGTATTTAAAAATAATTAGATTAAGTTCATACTTGAACCAAGCGTAACATGTGGTGTGGATTTCGAGTCTCTTGTGTATCTCGATATCAGTGGTTGGGGTAAAGTAGTAGAGTGCAAGTTGGATTAGGTATCAAGGGTTGTGAAGTTTTCAGGTTCTAGCATACTTCAGTAGGGGAGAATGGAACCTCGTTGTGGGAAGACCCTATACCAAGGTTCAGTTCCCAATCAGGATTTCTCCAAGCTTAAGACTTCCATGCAACTGTTAATTTCAGTTCGGAATCAGGTTCACCGTCAGCTTATAGTTTTCCCTCGAGTTGTATCAGTTTTAGTTGTAATAGAAATATGTAGGGCGTGCTTGTGTGTTAGACTCCAGGGTGTTAGGAGCCCAATTTGAGGGATGTGATGAGGACTTCCTTGTCGTATTGGGGCTTGTAAGTCTAAGTCATGGCCTAAAGGGCTAATAGGGTCAGCTAAGTCTTGTTGGGATCAATGTACGTCTTGTTAAGCCCAAGTGTTGTTGTTAGTTAGTAGATCGGGGGTAATCATGATTGTTTTTGTCGTTTAGTGGATCAGGGTAAGCCTGAGTGTTGTCAGTACATAGCTAAGTTGGGCTATCAGAGCCGAGCATGAGTTTGGTATAGTTTAGTATGCGATCAGTTAGTTTTTGTTGTAGTGGTGCACTTATATGCAGGATTAGCATAACGGTGTTTGGCCAAGAAGGTTTTGATTCAATCAAATCTGCAGATTTTCAGTCAATTTAGTTTATGTGAGGGTTGTGTCAGACTCTGAGTAGGGAAGAGGTTCTTTTCGTCATATTTTAAGGAAGTTGTGTGAAGACATTTTCTTCAGGCCGTGTGGTATCACAAAAATTTCTGGCCTGGCAAAATTATTGAGAAGTGGGAGTGAGAACCGATTTTGAGGACAAAATCAAATTTAAGTGGGGGAGAATTGTAACATCTTGTTTCTTGTCATTTCTGATTTTAGGGTTATCGGATGGAAGTCGATTGTGTAAAGGCTTCGGGCCATAAGGAGGTAAAGTTAGACCATTTGGAAGGAGGTAATGATGGTTAAGAGATTTAACCCATGAACTGTGTATTGGGCCGAAGGGTAGAAGGTGGAAAGTCATAGGCCGGGTTCTTGCATGAAATATGGATTTTTGTTCGAGAAGTTTTTAGTCCAAGATATCTAGAAAAATTGTGGGGCTCTTCAATACCTTTATGTGGATATAAAGATCGTCGAAAACAGAGTTAGAACAAAGAAGATCTGATCGTTAGCAATTAAGAAGGTTTTGGTTTAAGGTGAGTATGTTGGGTGTACCGGGTGTATGTTAGGCACGGCTAATCGCGGAGGTTCAACTTGGTACATTAGGCGTACCAGGAGTACACCGGGCGTATGCAATCATGATGCAAAACCTAATATTTGGGTCTTGGATCCTATTTAAGGACCTTAACTCATTTCAAACCTTCATTACCTTCAGCCTCCATCCTCTCTAACACTAATAACGAAACCCTAGTCCTATTTGTGAGATCCTTGAGTTTTTGAGTGCTTCATAGTGTTCTTGGTGCATCTTGGAGAAGAAGGAGCTCATTGGAGAAGTGTTGGTTGCATTGGAGCTTATAGATCCAGACCTTGTTCAACTTGAACTTTCTTCTGGATGTAAAGTTTGAATCTTGATGATTCATTTGTTAGATCTGGCTAGTTTTGGGTGTTATGAGCTTTAGGTCACTTTAGTGCATAAACTTTAGATCTTCAAAGTGTGACCTTTTTATGAATAAAGTTGGAAACTTTATCCACCTAAACATCATATTGATTCAAATCTCAAGGTTGGAGACTTGGATTTAATAGATTAAGTTGAGAAAGATACACTTTTGGTCCCTTTGACACTTAAAGACTAGATCTTGGTTGTTTGCACCATCCTAATGGATAAAGTTAGAAACTTTATCCATTATGGAGCTATTAGGAACCATAAAAATGTGATATTGGTCCTTCTATCCCTTCCATGCAAGATTTATGATGTCTTAATGGATTAATAAGTTTGGGTTTTAGCTTTTTGGACCTTTTGTAGCCATGGAAAGTCATACAGGTGGAAACTTTATGACTTAACTCGATGTTTTGAGTCTAGATCTGAGTTTAAATGGAAAGGCCTTAAGGAATAAGCAGTTAATGAGAAGGAGAGTGACCAGACGTAGTACATTGGACGTACCAAGGGGTACGATGCGCGTACCTGGTCAAGGTCTTGTGTTTTGGCCAATGATGTATTATATTGGGGGTAGTTACTAAGTACGCTTAGCGTACTCAGTCAGTTTGACTTTGACCATTGACCAAGTTTGAATTAAGGGCATTTTGGGTATTTTGAGCTATAGTTTGAGATTTTGTCAATATTTGTTGTATATATGACCTCTAGAGTTGGTTTTTGGATCAATGTATTGTTCAGCTATTTTGTCAGACTGTAAGGTGAGTTTTCCTCACTATATATGTGGGTCGAAGGCACCAATACCGGACCACTAGATTATGTATCCTGGCATATAGGATGTTGTAATGTTGTGATGATCTTTTGATATGTATTCTCGTATATAGGATGTTCCAGTACTTTAGTGATCTACTAGATCTGTGTATATATCCTTATATGATAGGATGTTGTAGTAGTGGCATGCTGGATAGAGTGCTAGTAGACTGGTTATCATCTAGTGGAGTACCCTAAGGGTTGTATGTGGTCATGTAGGATAGCCTGGGAACTCTTAATCTAGGCTTTCTAATATGTTTCTTGTTTGGTTGTGGCTCCAGAGTAGGATCATTTGTATGGTGGCTATCTCACATTTAGTTACTTGTGAGAGGACTAGTAGGAAGTAGTAAGTTGTAAAATTGATGTTTGCATGTTTTATGTGCTTACTTGATCCTTGATTGTTAATATATCGACATATGGTAGTAGTGGGTTGAGGCGGTTCTGCTTTGTGTTGTAGGCCAAGATACCCAGTGCGGGCTGGCTGTAAGTCGTAGGCACGGAGGCATGGGAACAGTGGTTGAGTTGAAGCAGTAGGCCAACAAACCATGGGTATTCTAGTCTGATGACTGATTGGACCCGTTGCATGTTGGCATTCCCATATGACGACTGGTTGGGCCGGGGCATTCCAATCTGATGATTTTGAGCCTTTATGCATGCTTGTATGTTTATCGTATGGGGTATTTTAGGGGAAACTCACTAATATTTGTGCTTACCTAATTTTTTATGTTTTTTTCAAGTTTTCTCGGTGTTCGTGGGAAGGAAAATGCGAGATTGTACATACTCATCAGCAACATTGAGGATTCTGCATTTACTATAATACTCTGATTTTTAATAAATGTATTTTTGGAATAAATGTTTTCGTAGTAACGGATTTATAGTTGGGAAGTTTTACTTTAATAAAATGAAAATTTTTGGTTGTGAAAATGGGACGTTTCAAATCTTGTTTATCAAAATAGATGATGAATACATCACTTAATGATGTGATATCTGTTGGAATTATTTCATACTAATGGACTATTCATATTAACCACGATACATGGTAAGACTAACTTCGTATGAACATGTTTATTTGAATACACATAAGTCTAGAACCTTTCTGGCATTTAGAGATCTCACAAAGAGAAGATAAGAATCAATTGGGAAAAATATTAGATACTCATATCCAATAGGGATAATCTCCAAATCAGTCAAAACTTATCAATCATCTAATGAACTGTAAAAGAGTTTCATGAGTTGTCTCCACCCAAAAAACTTCCTCAAACAGTGTTAGTTGGATAGAGGAAGAAATCTTTGTTTGATTTGGTACTTGATGAGTCGTATTATGCTTACAAATAGTTCATGGATTATATAATGAATAGTGTTACATGATTTATTAATATTTCACTAACTAAAAGATTCATACGACACTTTGTGGGATGTGGAGTAGGGTTTATTCTTCACTATCACACATGGAAGTATATGACTGTGAGCTTACGCTCGTCGTGAAGCGATCGATAATCTAGAACTTAGAATAAAGATATGTTATCTCATTGGATATCATAACAAGAATTTTATGTAATTATTTTATAAACCTTCTGAGCACAAAATGTTTGTTGCTCGATGTTTATTCTACCAAGAAAGGGTTTGATATCTAAAAGGGCTACTGGGGGCCATAGTAGTCTTGATAAGATTCAAGAGTCAACCAATAAAGAACCTAAAGTTATCCCTTGTATTTTATTTGAAGTTGAAAGATATATTGAGGAAAGTGACATACCTCCATTTCTTCCTTATAGATGTGATAGAGGACATCATATACTTAGTTATATAGAATCTATATTACTAAGGAACATGAATCACTAGTAGATTCAATCAAAGTATACCAACTATCAGAAGATATGGCAAGCCATAAAGGCTGCAAGATGGAAGGAGGACATGGAGAGAGCGATTCAATCCATGTAAGTGTTTAAACCTGAATAATCAAGCACTTGGCATTAAAATTTTGAGTGTACGTAGATCTTTAAAAATGAATAAGCATGGATGGGAACAAACACATGTTCAACCCAAGATAGGTTGTGCAGGATGTGTAAGGTTATGAAGTTCAGTTATGGACTGAAACAAACATCTTGCAATTGGAATCTTTGTCGAGAGAATTCAAGAGTTGGAAATTCGAGAAACGAAGATGAGCCATATATACATCAAATCCAGTGGAAGCAATGGAAATTTTGTTTCAATGACAAAATTCAAGAGTTTGAATTTAGAGAAATGTATATATATATATATATATATATATATATATATATATATATATATATGTGTGTGTGTGTGTGTGTGTGTGTGTGTCAATGTTAGTGAGTGCACTATTGTCATCATTATACTATAAATGGAAGATATACAATTCATAGGAAACAATGTTCTAACTTAGCAAGTGTAACAATTTGGCTTAGTTTGCAAAATCGTTTCGCTTTCAAACACATGGGAAAAACAACACACGTAATGAAATTAAGGATCTATGGAGATAGACATGCACGATTTATTAGAATATGCCAAGGAACATGGAATCTCGAAGAAGCTCAAGATGAAGAACTCCAAGAGAGTTCAATCTTATAAAGTATGGCATGAAGTTAAGCAAGGAAAATGTCCTAGTTCTACTGTTGAGCTATATAAAATGATTCGATTCCCACATGCTTCTACTATAGGATCAATTATATATGACATAACATGTGCTAGATCTGATGACTCATATGCCTTGTGCATGACAGGTCAGATCATATCAGTTTTCCAAAAATCAACGAATCAAAATCAAGAACATTCCTAAGTGTCCAACGTGGAAAACGAAAATGATCTTGTTAGCATGGAAGATATCAATGTAAAGGTTACACTGATGCTAAGTTCCACACTCATAAAAGACAATTTTGTATATATGTAACATCCCAAAATTTTCAGCAAAATTTAAACTTTTCAAAACAACCCGTTTATTAACAAAAGTGTTTACAAAAACATTGTTTCCGAAAACATGATTTAAAATCAGAGTCTCCCAAGATCCAATCTGCTGTAAAACCAACGGATACGCCTTCGCCTTGCCACGACTCATCTGATGTGACAGCCGTCAAATTCTGGTCAATTCAAAGTCAAATAAAGTCAACAAGTCAAACCGGTCAACCCAACTAACCCTTGTGTACTAGGGCTTACGTTGTGTATTTACTAAACAACTCGCTATTCTAATGAGAGATCATAAATCGAAAAGTACGTACATCTAGATCTCCTTAACCTAAAACTATGGTAAGTGTCGAGCCAAACCGATAAAACAATGTTGTATACTCATCGGGAGTGTGTAAGATCCTTAAACAAGGCTTAACAGGGTTTACGGACCTTGCATTTCGAAGCCGGACACTCAAAAAGGTCACAAACAAAACCGCTGTCAATCGTTTTCACTCTATCTCTTCTTATCGAAAATCTCTCCCAAATCTCTCCAAGAATGTGAATTCACTCCCAAATCTCTCCAAGATTGTAAAATCTCTCCAAAATCTCTCTTTGTATGAGAAATCTCTCCAAGATTGTAAAATCTCTCCCAAATCTCTCTTTGTATGAGAAATCTCTCCAAGAATGTGAAATCTCTCCCAAATATCTCTCCATATGAGAAATCTCTCCCAAAATCTCTCTCAAAACCCCTTTCGATTTATTTTTATCATTTGAGGGCATCCCGGTACTTAGTTTGATGAGAAACCACTCAAAGAGGGGAGATAGTTTGGAAAATAGTTCCTTTGGGCCAAAGCCTCTCTATAGGGGCCAAGCCCTCTTTGATCCGAGGTCACTTAAGCCGAGTCCGCTGTCACCTAGCTGCAGCCGCAGCCAGCAGTCGCAGCCAGCAAGCCGCAGCCACCGACCGCAGCCACATGGAGCAGCCGCATCCAAGGTTCGCTTCTGATTCCCCTGGCTTCGGACCGCAGCGCCTTCCTTCTTTGACCTCCGCATCCGCACCTCCTTCTCCTCGGACCGCACCCAAGCGATGTAAGCGCTCCGGTCTTGGTTGCTGATGACCGAGACTCCGGTCCTAGGCTCCGGATTTCACCCTTTTTCACCCGGTTTTTGATTAATTCTCCATTTTAAACCCGTTTTTAATTATTTTAACGCGGGATTTTCTCCAAAAATCATATTTTATCATAGAAGACCCTAAATAATCATAATTCGGGCATATTTTCATAAAAATATTTATTTGAGAATAAAATCTTTTAAGTGGGATCTTGGGGTGGAGTGTGAATCTTGCCATAATATTTGACACAACCACCACCCCATACCCATCCCTTTGACCAATTCTTGTACTCCTCCCCACTCCTAGTCACCTCAAGGCCTTACTCCACTCATTTTCCCAACAACTCACGTCCAAAAAAGCTGGAGAACCTTCCTTTACTCTTCACTTCACGCATATTTCCCCATTTTCTCCAAGTATCAAACATCACTTTTCTCTCAAATTCCCTCACTCAAATTTCGAGATTTAAGGGCTGATCTTCAAACTTTCTCTCATTATTGGTAAGTTTCATCACCCTTATTATGACTATTACACTTCATTTTACACAAATCCATCATAAATTGTGCTAGATCCTTGAATCTTCAAAGAGATCCTTCAAGTGTTCTTGAGTTGAACACTTCTCTCCTTCAACATCAATCCCCTGAAATCACTCAAGGTGAGTTTATACCTCTACATTTTCATGTTTTCTCAAGTTTTTAGGGGGGGGGGGGGGAATACAAGTTAAAACACCAAGAACATAACTAAAACTTTCTAACAGCCTTCATCATAAAAGTTGGACTCCATTCACGGACTATTTTGGACAACTTAAACATTTTAGTTTTCAAAACTGTTTTAGGTGCAAGTATTTCCACTTCTTAGCTTTAAAATGACTACTTGCAGATCTCCATACGATTTTTCTACAATTTATGGTAATTTTTACAAAACTGCCTATCATTTCAAACATCAATCCGGACCAGTCTGTGATTATGGACTTTTTCACACAAGTTAGAGGTTATTAAAATTTATAATAAAAATCATGAACAAACTAGACTCATTTTCCAAACTCTCAGAATTTACGGATTCTGATTTGAACCTTTAATTATTTTTCTATGAATTTTCTAAAAACAAATTAGAAATGGCAATACTAGAAAAATGTTTTCAATTTCATATACACCTTGTAACTTGTTGAGCAAGGTGTGTACCTTCATGTGATGATATGTTATTACCATATATGTCATCTTGTCTTATTATATAGACATACATCAGAAAACAAATGGATTCTTACCTCCATAAGTATGGTAAATATATAAATGGTATTACAAGGCTATATCCATTAAAATACAAACATTGGTAAACTATGACAAGTATGGCTTATGCTCACTACCCAAACAAATATTTAATAAACGATAATAGGTATAGTTTAGGGTTCTTTTACATAACAAACACATTATTAAAGGTATTACACATACAAAAGGGTTATTACCACTATGAATAATTATGATAAACTATAATAAGTATAGTTAAGCCCATTATACCCCCACAAACGAACACGCAAGTTATAATCGGTATAGTTATGGCATATATATATATATATATATATATATATATATATATATATATATATATTACAAACAAAGTGATAAACTATAATAGGTATAGTTTATGTTTCATCTACACTACGAACTTAATTACAAGAAAGGAATTCACCATCACCACCACTTTTGATAAGCTATAATATGCATAGTTCATGTTCACTACCACTATCGCTATTTGATGAACTATGATATGTATAGGTTATATTCACCATCACCACCACTTTTGATAAGCTATAATATGTATAGTTCATGTTCACTACCACTATCACTATTTGATGAACTATGATATGTATAGGTTATATTCACCATCACCACCACTTTTGATAAGCTATAATATGCATAGTTCATGTTCACTACCACTATTGCTATTTGATGAACCATGATATGTATAGGTTATATTCACCATCACCACCACTTTTGGTAAACTATAATATGCATAGTTCATGTTCACTAGTCACTATCACTATTCGATGAACTATGATATGTGTAGTTTATGTTCACAGCCACTATTACTATTTCGTACACTACACTAGGGTTTGGTTCCGGTTTTTGGATTTAAGTCCACATTCAATTTCGCATTGTTAGTTTTCAGCTATAAATTATAAGTGTATATGCTAGAGTTATATAGAACCTAGTCGTGATTGGCTTAGAATTGGTGGTTCCGCCTTATTTCCTGTTCCTCGTTTGGTTGTGGGCCTATAGCAGACCCATTACATTCGAAGTTTTATCTAACTTTAATTTTATATAACTTATGTACACAAGGAAATTATAGAAGGAATCTATAGGGAATTCCAGGATGCACTATTTCATAACATAGAAACTTACATTTCACATTTTGAGGAAAATATCGGATTTTCTGGATACATACTCTATCGCTTTTACAAGGAAAACAGTTTATTTCTCAATTTAAAACTCTTATGAACTCACCAACCTTTGTGTTGACACTTTTTCAAAACAACTTGTATTCTCGGGAAATTACTAAACAGGTAAATCAACTGCTTTCGAGGACGGGACGCTAAAGCAATAAACTCAAACTTATTTTTGTTCGATTAGTGTCTAAGTCCATAACTATTTTGGTATGTACTTGACCCGATGGTGCATGGTCCTTTTGGGTTGCCTTCACCAAAGCAACTTGATAGGATGAATTATGGAGAGAAAGGATTAAATATGATTTATTAATATATTATGAGAATAATATATTAAAGGAGAAATCATATTGTTTAATTAATATTAGTCAATTGGTAATTAGTTTTGTGACTAAAAGAGATTAATTAAACTTAAGGGACTGGAATTGTAATTATAAGATAATTGCAATTAGGGCCATGGATTGCCTTTTATTATAAGGTGGACGAATTCTAATGGGGAAGCCCATATGAATTCGTCCAAGGCTTTAAGAAAAGGGCTCCATGGGTTGCTTAGGGCTTAAGCAACCAAATTAGGGTTTCCTTGTTAGATAACCCTAATAGCCTCACTATATAAAGACCCCTTATGCCTCAAAAACGTGGACAACCAACATTCTAGGGTTTCACACGTTTTGGGCAGCCTCTAACCTCTCTCCTCTTCATCCTTTTGCTTATGGTGTTTGTGAACCATTAGAGGAGTGACACTTCTGACTCTAAGCCTTCCAAAGTCAATTCAAGGAGGAATTGGGATTGTTATTGCTACATAACAATCAAGGTAATATCTTAAACCTAATTATATATTAATATTCATTTCCATATGCTAGAATTAGGGTTTATAGTCTTGGATTCAAAGCATGTACAATAGAGAAACCTAGATCCAAGCATTAGGGTTTGTATGAGCACATAGGATGTCTTATGACCAAAACCCATCAATGGTATCAGAGCCTTGATTGGTTTCTATTGTATTGATGCTTGTTGTAACTGAAAGATTCGATTTTTTGCATTCTGGAGGCTGGACTCGCCGAGTCCATGGCTGAACTCGCCGAGTCCAAGGTGACTCGACGAGTCAACTCGTCAGAAGGAGGGCACTTCGGGATTTCTTGCTGTTTTTGCTTATGGATAGTTACCTTATCATGTTAGATCAATATTAATCCGATTATATGATATATTTGACTATAATTTTGATCTAATTGAAGATATTTATCAATTAATAAGATAATTGTTTCCTTATAAGATAATTGATTAATTATTTTGACTAAATTGATAAATTGTTTTGCAAGAAATCATTAAATAAATCAAATATGGATAATTATGTGATTAAATGTTAATTTGAATTATTTATTATTTGATCCTTGTTGTTATGAAAAGTTTCATGTTTTGCCCTTTAGGTTTTATAGTTTAAATTTGAACCCAAAAGTTTTGTTGTTTTGAAATTTAAATAGTTAAAACACTAATGTTTTGAAAAAGGTTTCAAAACTTGCCCTCAAGTTTTGGAATTTAAATTTTGATTAAATGGTTTAATTTTGATGTATATTTAAATTCTAAACCCTAATGTGTTGAAATTTTTCAAAACTTGCCCTCAAGTTTTGGAATTTAAAAGTTGATTAAAAGTTTAATTAGGAATGTTAAATTCTAAAACTCTAGTATTGTTTTGAAAAAGTTCAAATCACACCCTTATGGTTTTATTAATTAATTAAGGTGTATAATTAAAAGAAGTTTAATAAATCCATAAAAGTTTAGATTTACAATTTAATTAAATTAAAGGTATAATTGTTAAATTTGACCACCTAGTATTTTAAAAGTATAAAATACACCATATACTATATGTATAACATTAAAGGTATAACATTATATATATGTATGAGTAAAAGTCAGTCTTACCGTTAGTAGGCCTCATTCACGAAGCTGGTCTATAAGGGGTGTTTAAGGAAATTGCCTATAAAATGGCGATTGAATGGGTAACCACTCTTACCCACCGCACTCTTGACTAGTGGAGGGTCGTTAGCCGAACGGGTAGGATAGGACGAAACCTTCCATTATAAGTATAATGAATTACTAAAGTAACTAAATGTTTTCACAAAATTCCCAATCTTAGTTACTTAGGCAAAAGTAAATTGATGCAATTCCATGAAATTACACTTTGTGCCCTTGCGAAGACGTTAGTGGAGCGTGTGTGGTTAACCGGCACACTAAATGGGTCTAAGCAAAGGTAGCAAAGGGTGACTCAATGTTTGTCATAGTTCGGTGGAGCGTGTGTGGTTTACCGGCACATCGAATAGGAGACTGTAACATGTGAGGGCACCATGTAGTTTGCATGGTTATTCACACCCGCTTTGTGATCCTCGGCATCCCAGTCACAAACAAGAGGGGCATATCGAGATATAAACATGCCATTGAAAGTTCAATGTATCTCAAAGGATCTAGGAGTTTTCATAGATTTAAAACTTAAATTTCTTTTTTGTTTTTCATGGTGGAAATTAGTGAATCGTCCTTCACTTACCTTCAAATATTCTGCAACTAGATTACGGCATCCCTTTTCTAGGTTGTAGAATATTGTGTTGGGTCCTAGCCTTAGTATTTCATTTGGGTGATTTACTAAGGACTCAATCAATCAACTAACTTGAATTTGTTTTTCTCCCGTTTTGTAGATGTCAAAGTTCGACAACTATGGTCTTCCCAAATCCCGTGGAACAAGAATTCCACATGAAGATGGTATCCCACGATTCAATCGAGGAACGAGAAATGATGCTTCACTTCCTCCTCCTCCTCCTATTGTTCTCCCTAACCCACAAGATTGAAGAATTGAAAGGTTCAATATCATTAAAGCCCTATTGGAAATGAAACATGAAGATGGTAAACCCGTGTGTGCCCACGTTCTAGGAATGAAATCACACATTGATAGGTTGATAACGTTAGGTGTGTCATTCCCAGATGAGTTGGCTGTGAATTGGGTTTTGCAGTCACTTCCCGAATCATATAATGAGTTCAAAAGAAAGTATTATATGATGAATCATGACGACAACCTCATTGACCTAACTTACATGCTCATTGCTGCTGAATCAGAAATGATTTGGCGAAGCAATGGAGCGTATTTGTTGGAAAAATCAACCGACCATGCTTGCAAGGACGTTCTAGGAGAACCAACCTGCGTTTACTGCCAAAAGAAAGGGCGTTGGATACAAGTCTGCCCAAAGAGCCTGAAGAGTCTAGAAGATGGGAGAGTCAAAGAATATGGTTGCGCTTCAGGTAAAATCCACTATCTAACTCCATTAAGTTCCTATTCATTAATTCTTAATACATAATGTAATAAGATTGCATTTGAATGTTTTACAGGATCAGTGAAAAGAAAGGAAGCTTGGTGAAAGAGCAAGATGAATCTAATCACAAGGAATGGATCTTGATCGCATGGACTTGAAGATTAGATTTTGATCTTAGATAGTTATGATAGAGTTGTTAGAAATTTTTCTTTTCAAATACATAGTTTTCAATGGATTTTGCATTGTAAGGACATATGTTTTCCGCTGCTTTTATAAATAAAATAAATTTTCGTTTGACTTATTTATTTATTTGTTTATTTCCTTGCAATGAAATCGTTATGAAAATTGGTGTTTGCATATCTCTACAACAAATGGATATGATTTTTATTTATGGTGTTTATGGAAAAGTCGAGAATTTACCAAATAGGGAGAGTTTTCTCATCGCCCAAGTTTCAATTGGACAGAAATTTGGAATCATGCAACTTGGTTGCACGATGAATGAGAAATTTCATATATGGAAATTAGACTAATTCGTTGACAAAGTGTCAAGTGAAGGACTAAGAGATCGAGCACACAATGTTGCGTGTTGATCAAGTCCACCATAAGAGTAACAATGATATTCGTCATGATTTACTAAAGGTTTATTAAATATGATTATACTTACAAGATTAAGTGTAATTTTGAATTGATTAAAGGGTTTAGATCAATGGCAGAACGAATAAGAAGAATCAAGTAGGCAGAAAGATAAAAGTTTCTCCATTCTAAGAAGATGGGAGAGTACCTTTTATGCTTTATGATAGGTCTTAATGATTAAGAACCATATCTCAATTGATCCTCTAAGTGAGTCTTAGTACAATTGTATGTCTAAGAAGAGGAATCAAGAATTGAAGAAATGGTTAAATCAATAAGTCAATCATACTTCGTTCCAAAACAAGTCTTAAAGTTAAGATTGTGACAAGGAGTGAAAAGTATTTAGAAGGTTTAAAACATTCATTAGATGTGGTAAGTTGTGATGTCTTAGATAAGACAAAGACCAACTAGGACCAATTTATGAAGAGTTTTGATAAAAGCTACACTAACTCTTGAATATTTGTTTGTCAAGAAATGTTTTGACAAGAGAATCTTATATGTCAAGGAGTCAGTGGGAGTCTTAATGGTCTTGAAAGGTTTCAAGAACAAATCAAATAAACCTTATCGATCATCACTAGCACACGAGTTGAGGTTTACAACCTATCGTGTTGACATTATTTTGTTTCTATGCCAATCCAATCAAGTTAATTATGCATGTGAGTTGTATGAGTTCTCATTTTGAACGCATAAAAGGAAAAGCACCTTAATCAATGAAAGGTACATTGATAGGAAAGGGTGAGCTGCTTAACTACTTAGAAGACATGGTGGGCAGCTGTGCTACAATAAAGGCAAGAAACCGAGATCAAGAAAGTTCGATCCATTAGAGTTTGAATTTGTCGTAAACTTTGGTTTTAACAAATTCACATGGATAGGAACACATACACCGCTCAAATCTAAGTGTCATAAGATTTCCTCCTTCATGAAAATGATTGTGAAGAAATGCTTTCACTAAGAGAGATTTTAAGAAGATAGTGATTGTAAAATTGCATTCTCAAATTCAATCATGGTTACGGCATCCCTTTCCATAATTTGAATTCTGAGGTTTGGCAATTAGTCTTAATTGTTTAGACACACATATGAACTATCGAAGCCAAAGGTGTATAAGTTCAAGAAGCATTGATAAAGGATTATCAAAGCACTAAGTATTAGAAACATGAACTTAAGAAATTCAATAAGTATTGTTTTCTGAAAGTTAAGATGTATATGAATACATGTCGAAGCTAGTGGGAGCATAAGTGTTATGTTTTATAATAATCATCATGATAGTGGGAGCATAAATGTTATGATTGTATGATTATTAAGGAAAGTATTGCAAGGTTAGCAATATTAATTATAGAAAACAAGAGTCATACTTTGCAAAGTTGTAAGAGTTGAAAGGTTGTTTTGCTATAATTAAGGGAGAGAATATTATGCTTCATTTCAAATATAAAGGATTAGGTTGAGAAATGTTAATAAATTTAGTCAAAGGTACATAGTGTGTTCTTAAAATTTCGATTATGATTACGGCATCCCTTTTCACAATTCGAATTTTGAGAACATAGCAAATAAAACATTATGCGTCGTGTCCCATACGCTTCGGGTATAGGATCGATTGCAAATGCTTAATGTTTGACCATTCTAAAATTTTCCAAATGTCTAGCGCATTTAGAGGGAAAAAGGACTAGAATTGGTTTTGACTAAAAACAATTAAACAACTATCAAAGGACAACCCAAAGTTCGACGAGGATTGGTCGCTTGTGAATAGTTGGAAGTATAGTATTGGAAAATATGGAAATGTTTCCATATTGGATGGACCATATCGACATCATTACGAATAGATAAGATTCTATTAAGAATGAGTTGTCATATGGAACATATGGAAGTGTGTCCATATTGGGAATTGAATATTGAGAAATCTATGACTAGATTAGAAACTTCTATGCAAAAGGATGTTCAAAGAATGTACTTTGAGTGAGAGACATCACGTCTATGGAATTGTCTTGTAACAATCTCCGATAGAGGACTTTGTAATATCATTGGCAATAGTCTTTGTGACTTTGGTGCAATGACATTACGAAAGGATAGTTGCATAGAATGTTAGAATCTAGCATATTCTATAAGTAGCAAGAATTTGATATTCTTTGACTTATGAAAAACGGATTTGGAGTTGTGAAATGAGAAGGATTGGAAATGTGTTCAATGTGATCTATTTCACAAAGTAAGAACCACAGGTAAACATTGTGTGCATGCTAGGAGCATGGGACAAGTGTTGGAATTCAAGTAAGAAGTTGATTACCCGAAACGACAAATAATGAGTAATCAATATGGTGATAAATAAAAGGTGTTTTATTTATACTCAAAGGTTTAAGGCCATACGGGATTAGTATTATTCTTGTGTTTCACCTTTGCATGTTTTGACTTCCAGAATAATTGAGTTTATTAAGAATAATCGAATTATTCAAACGGGCCACAGTCGTTCATATGTTGGAAGTAGATATGAATGAAGACTGTCATGAATTGGTGTGCGGATTGTCTATAAAGTATTAGACATAAGCAAATGTTTGCTGCAACGTTCATGAGTGCTTATGAATATGATTTGAGCATTGGATCAAACCCACGCTCACTTGGATCACTCCATGAATTGTATCATGAGTGATTGGTGAGACGATAACATCTTATATTCTTGAAACCGAGATGTGTGAGTTGTATCTTGCGAATCGGTTGCACATTGATAATATGTAAACGCACTAGTAACTTGGTGTTATAAAACATATTGTTGTGTGTGATTCGGTGCGTGAGTATAAGCAAGCATTGTATCAAAGTTTATCCGTTCCTTTTATCCAAGGTAGGATAAGAGCGATATCTTTGGGCCCTTCGATGGTTTAGTGATGATAAACGTAAATGCTCGGCCGGGCTAGGGCTAATTTGATTTGTTCAATTAGTCTGTCGTCATAAATCAGAAATCGAGATATAGTACAAAGAGAATGATTTGAAATCATATCTCATATGATATCTAGAATGGAGGAATATATGATCCCTTATCTAAGGACGCGCGTATTTGATATGATCAGAGTTGATAGCGGCTTTGGAAAGCTACGATTGCAGATTGGGATCTGAAGTCATACGCAGAATAGTTATTAGACTTATCCAAGTGGGAGACTGTTGGATTAGTGTCTAAGTCCATAACTATTTTGGTATGTACTTGACCCGATGGTGCATGGTCCTTTTGGGTTGCCTTCACCAAAGCAACTTGATAGGATGAATTATGGAGAGAAAGGATTAAATATGATTTATTAATATATTATGAGAATAATATATTAAAGGAGAAATCATATTGTTTAATTAATATTAGTCAATTGGTAATTAGTTTTGTGACTAAAAGAGATTAATTAAACTTAAGGGACTGGAATTGTAATTATAAGATAATTGCAATTAGGGCCATGGATTGCCTTTTATTATAAGGTGGACGAATTCTAATGGGGAAGCCCATATGAAGTCGTCCAAGGCTTTAAGAAAAGGGCTCCATGGGTTGCTTAGGGCTTAAGCAACCAAATTAGGGTTTCCTTGTTAGATAACCCTAATAGCCTCACTATATAAAGACCCCTTATGCCTCAAAAACGTGGACAACCAACATTCTAGGGTTTCACACGTTTTGGGCAGCCTCTAACCTCTCTCCTCTTCATCCTTTTGCTTATGGTGTTTGTGAACCATTAGAGGAGTGACACTTCTGACTCTAAGCCTTCCAAAGTCAATTCAAGGAGGAATTGGGATTGTTATTGCTACATAACAATCAAGGTAATATCTTAAACCTAATTATATGTTAATATTGATTTCCATATGCTAGAATTAGGGTTTATAGTCTTGGATTCAAAGCATGTACAATAGAGAAACCTAGATCCAAGCATTAGGGTTTGTATGAGCACATAGGATGTCTTATGACCAAAACCTATCAATTTTGTCATCATGATGTAATTGATTTTGAAACATGTAAACTTACTCTATGATGTAACTCTTTTAATTGTATTGATGATGGTTGTGTTTGCTTTCTTTACTATTACATTTGTTGTTATGATACTATACATGAAGTCATCCACCCTCGAACGTTTCTGCCGATCTGGTTTAGGGGTGTGACATCTGAAGAACCTGAAACCATAAACAAAACTGTATGCACAAAGCTTAGTGAGTTCCTCCAAAGTACCAACACACAACAAATAACACATATCACAAATAACAGCATACTGTGGGTCTAATCAACCACCGGGTTGGAATACCCCAGGCCCTCAACCACCGGATTGGAATGCCAACATATTATGGGTCCAATCAACCATCGGGTTGGAATACCCTAGGCCCTCAACCATCAGGTTGGAATGCCAACATATTGTGGGTCTAATCATCCTTGGGATGGAATACCCCAGACCAATTGACTGATGCGCAAAGCAGTCCAATCTCACCACATGTCATACAATCAATATCAAGTCCAATCAACCATTAGGTTGCAATACCCTCAGGCCCAATCAACCATCGGGTTGGAATGACCCTGTTCTGTTAGCTCATGCACATAGCAGTAAAACCTCAACCATCAATCGATATATAACCAGTCAACAGACAATCGGGGAGATCTATAGATCACAAACCATATCATCATCCTATTTACCAGGACACCAATCTAACAGATCATAATAGCATAGCAACATCCTATCTACCAGGTTACCGATCTAACAGAGCATAACAACATAGCAACATTTTATCTACCAGGATACAATCTAACATATCATAACAACATAATAGCATGTATAATAGGATACAAATCCAATAGGTCGGTATTGGTGCCTTCGACCAGCAAGTATAATGAGGACAACTCACCTCGTACTGCCGAATTACACAGACGATCCCTGGCTACTGGCTGACCGATCCCCGAACTGTCAAAATCAAGACAACACCCCATCAACCGCGGTTCCCACGAATAATCTTTGACTGCAAATCCGCTAAAATCCTCGCGCTATCAGATACCACAATGACAACCCATCAAAATCTTGCCCTTGACTCACACTATGAGTCCAAATTAGGGTTTTACCCTTCCGCAAGCTTAGTCTAACAACATGACCAAAGGCCTAAAATCCAAAATAACATCTAAGGCCCAATTATGGCCCAATTTTCCAAATTGGGCCCAATTCCTTCTGTGGGCCTTCTCCCAAGGAGGTCCAGCAAGACACATCAGCCCAATCATAAAAAATTCAGATAGCCCAGTATGGCCCAACACAACCAGTCCCAAAAATGAAGCCCAAAACGAAAGGGCCCAAGTATGTTGAGTACACGGGGCATACTCAGCCTGTACGCTCAGCGTACAGCATGGGAGGCTTGTACGTGCAGCGTACTCACCAACCCAAAGCCAACTTTCCAATTAAGCACTTAATCCATTAAGACTTGGATCCAAACTCAGATCTGACTTCCCCAAGGTGGTTTGTAACGACCCAAATTTTACAAAGAAATTTTCATTTTAATTAACCAAACTGATGAGATTAAAACAACCTTTAATCTATGAAGATCGATTAGATCTTGAACAAGTATGTAAATATAAAATTATAAGAACACGAAAATAAGAACGAAACAAGATTGAATCAAACGTGTTGAATGATTAAACGAAATCCTCAGAAGAGCTCGATTAAGAACATCAACTGTAGAGGATTGGTAGGTTACAAGAACGATTAAAGAAACCTGTAATGCTATCGTTATGCTCTAGATGAATCGCTAAAATCGTTAACCTAATATGCATGCAAGCATATACTTATATATTAAACATAAGGGGCTCTCGGTTGGACAGGCCCAAACCGGAATACAAAATAACTATACTATCGAGCCCAAAAGACGCAACACTTCAAAATAATCTTCAACCCAACAATCTCCCCCTTTGCGTCATTTTGGAGCGAGACCTTCACTTGTTACTTGGGCCAGCAGCTGAAGCAGGTACCTTCTTCTTCACGGTGCTAAACAGACATTTGGTGATGGAGAGAATGGTCTGTCTAAACCGGATGTACCATTGGATCATGTCGTTGAAGTAATTGATGTCATCAGCCGAATTCTCTTTACACCTCTTGATGATCGACAACACATGCTCCAGACAAGCAGTGGTGTAAAGGTGTTTGTCAGCTAAAGCAAAGAGACATTTCTGTCCTTCTGCTCTAGTGAACATAACCGAGTTGCGTCTCGGGTCGATCCTGCCCATTTGCATTTGGTTGAGATCACTGGCCGATCCCACAGGAGCAATCTTTGGTTTCTTCTTGAAGACTGTGGCGACCTCCTGATCCATAAGGGCAACCTCCATGATGTAGCAGGCTAACATCCTTTTGATATGGTCTATAATGGGACCATATTCGGCTTCATTAGTCAAAAGGATATTATACAGGACAATCCAATCATGAGGATTTAAATTCGGTAGATCTGCCAGGGAGATAAGATGAGCAGTTCTTGCAGATCCCCGAATCAACTTGAACCGAACGTTTATAAAACGACCTTCGGTGTAAGGTTTCAGCACCCGAACATTCACAATCTTCTGGGCGCTCCAAGTAAGGTACTGAGCACGAGCAGCCGCTAGATAGAAGTCAATGAGCTCCCTGTCAAGCTCAGCGTTCGGATGAGGGACTTCAAAGATATTGGAGAAGGCATTGAAGATGAATGCCTTTCGAGTTAACGGCATGTCGAACTGCGAGTCGACAGTATTATCGCAGTCGAACGAGATAACCGGCTCGAGCCATAAGATGCTGGGAGTATCTATGGCCTCTTTAATCAAGCGCTCCCTGGTCCAGGCAGGGAAGAGAGTCTTCCGGCTCTCAAGGAGATCGTGGGCTTCCTTTTGCTTGCGTTCGGCTTCTTCAGCCTCTTGCGCCACACGACTGGCATCATCATCAGCATTGCGACTGTTCTTTCGTTTTAACATGTCAGCAATGGTCTCCTTGTCTTCATCTTCCTCTTCTTCCTCAGCTATGTGTTTCCCTTTGTCCTTCACACCCGAACCCGAAGCATGACCAGTCGGTGGTGGTTCGGTTGTGTGAGTAGCTTTGGAGGAAGGAAGTGGTTTCGATCCGTCTTTCTTCTCATCTCCCCCTTGTTTCGGAATGGACACAAAACTAGGAAGGCCTTCGATTTTGCTTAGAAGGTCCATGGCCGGAGAGAGCTTTTCAGCAAGGGTTCGCCTCACTGAGTGGTTTAGAATAGGATCGTGTGCTTCTAGGATGTTGGATAATGCTGCGTGGACATCCGAAACACAAGTTTTGATCACCTCCCTTTCGGATCGAAGAGCTTCCAGTTGTTGTTGTGAGTTGGAAAGTTGCATGCTCTTGACCTTTAGGGCGGTTGTTTTGCTCGCCAGAACGTCCATCAATGAATTCTCGGCTGCGAGATCCTCCTGTAACTTAGCGAGGCGAGCATCAATGGAGGCACGAAGGGCCGAGTTGTCGTCGCATATGTTTTGGCGAAGAGTAGCGAACGAAGTCAATTCCGTGGAGACGAACTTGGCCAATTGCTGAACAATCGGTTCCAAAGTTGTCTTTGTGGTGTCGGCGCTTTCCTGTAAGGACTTCAACAGGATGGAAGCGTCGGAGAATAGTTTATCGACTTTTTCGGTTGCTGCCTCACAGGCTCTGGTTGAAGCGTCAATCGCAGCAGTTACTGAGGCTACCGAATCATGTTGAGCCCTGGAGAAGGCGTCAACAATTTTCTAAAGGGCAGCTTCAGAGAGAGAGGACTGCTGGTTGGAAGAGGAGGCGAGAAGTAGGTCAACCTTCTCGTGGAGCTCTTTAAGATGCTTCTTTGTCACTGGAGCATCATCCTCCTCGTCACTCTGAACTTGAAACGGACTATAGTAGACCGAATCAAAGTTCATGTGTTCACCACCAAGGTAAGGGTTGTCTCCATCAGAGGCATTTTCGGGAGATGGAGGGGGTGGTGAAGCTGGGGGTGTTGTGGAACCCGAACCTTCGGTGGGTTTCGGTTTTGGAAAATTTTAAGAAACCAAGGAATTTAAACATGCAATTGGTAAATACTTTTAACACAAAGAAAATCAAAAAAGAAATGTACAAGTAATATACAACAGAGAAAAACTACCTTTGAAGTAATGAGCGAGTCAGATGGTTGAACCGAACCCGAACGTTCGGTTGGTTTCGCTTCTTACGTTTGAGGTTGAGAGGTAGTGTGAGGTACTGACTCTGATTCCATCATACCTAGCCCTTGCAATATTTTATTAAATGACGCTTCAGGAAGAGCTTTGGTAAAGACGTCAGCCAGTTGATCAGTGGTTCTTACGAAGTGAACTTCGACGTTTCCATCTTCCACATGATCTTTGATGAAGTGATACCTCAGTGCTATGTGTTTGGTTTTAGAGTGTTGCACTGGGTTATGACAGATCCTTATTGCACTTTCAGAGTCACAATATAGTGGGATCTTCTTCATATTTAGTCCATAGTCTCGAAGTTGACTCTGGATCCAAATCACTTGTGATGTGCAGGATGCAGCGGCAATGTATTCCGCTTCGGCAGTAGACAACGACACACACGTTTGTTTCTTGGATTGCCAGCTGACCAATTTCCCGTCAAGGAATTGACAGCCACCAGTTGTGCTTTTTCTGTCGAGACCACATCCTCCAAGATCAGCATCAGAATAGGCTTGAACGAAGAAGCCTGAGTTGGAAGGATACCATAGACCTAAGGAGGTGGTACGCTTGAGATAGCGTAAGATGTTCTTCACTGCAAGCGTGTGAGGTTCGCGTGGGTTTGCCTGAAATCGAGCACAGTAACACACAGAAAACATGATGTCAGGCCTGCTAGCAGTTAGATACATCAGTGAGCCTATCATTTGACGATAGAGCGTGATGTCGACAGCCGGTTTGTCAAGAGATGGAGTAAGCTTGGTGCCGAATGCCATTGGGACTTTGACTTTTGAGTCTCCCATCATGCCAAACTTTGCTACGAGAGTCTTCGTGTAAGCTTCCTGATTAATAAAGATGCCTTCGGGTCCCTGTCTAATATTTAAACCAAGGAAAAAGTTAATAGGACCCATTGAGCTCATTTCAAATTTAGTCTCCATCAACTTTCTGAATTCAGCTGTTAAGCTGGGATTCGTGGAGCCAAAGATGATGTCATCGACATAAATTTGAACTATCATAAGGTGGTTACCTTCCTTTTTGCGAAAGAAGGTTGGGTCAACCGAACCTTGTTTGAATTTAGACATCTTTAAAAATTTAGTTAGCGTTTCATACCAGGCTCTCGGAGCTTGTTTGAGGCCATACACAGCTTTATCTAGAATATAGCAATGGTTTGGATACTTTTCGTTCACGAAACCAGGAGGTTGCTCCACATAAACAGTTTCTTCAAGTTCTCCATTGAGAAATGCACACTTGACGTCCATTTGGAAAACTTCAAAGTTTTTGTGAGCACCATAAGCCAGAAATATTCTTACAGATTCTAGCCTAGCTACCGGAGCAAAAGCCTCTTCATAGTCTATCCCTTCCTCTTGACAGTATCCCTTAACCACCAGACAAGCCTTGTTCCTTATAACGTTACCTTCCTTGTCCATTTTGTTCCTAAAAACCCATTTGAGACCAACAACCGAAGCATCTGGAGGAGTTGGAATAAGGCGCCAGACTTTGTTCCTTTCAAATTCGTTCAGTTCGTCTTGCATTGCTTGAACCCAATCAGAGTGATCGAGGGCAGTGTTAACTGTCTTCGGTTCAACTTTTGATACGAATGAGTTAAACATACAAAACTCAACCTTTGAAAATAAGGATGTCTGTTTTGCCTTCAGTTGTGATCGAGTCAGAACCTTTTCAGAGACATCACCAACTACTTGAGAGATAGGATGATCTCTGGTCCATTTGGTAAGAGGAGGGTAATTCGGATCAAAGGTTGGGTCTAGTTCAGCATTGATCATTTCTTCTGGCTCAGATTGGCTATCGTAATCAAGCGTCATATCATTATGCTCTCCCTCGATTGATGAGCTTTGAGAAACTTGAGGGTCAGGGGTTTATTGTGGTGCTGAGCTTTCAGGCGTTGAAGCACCTTCGGTTGGAGTTGCACCTTCAGTTGGAGTTGCACCTTCGGTTGGAGTTGCAGAACTTGGCTCCCCCTCGACATGTGAGCTTGGCTCCCCCTCGACGTTTGAGCTGGGCTCCCCCTCGACGGAAGCATTGTTAGATGGAGGGTCATCAGTAGTCGATCCTCCTTCATGCATTCTCCTTGCAGCTTCTTCGACAATCTGCCTCATGTGGTCAACCTTGTTGTCTGCTACACCTGTTTCAGAAAGAGAAGCTTTCTCTGGTTCGTCAAAGAGCTCCAGAAATTTCTCGTATAAATTGGCGATCGAGACTGTGACTTGGCCAGTTTGAGGAAAAATTTCCCCAACGGTGTCTTCTTTGGCCTGCAGCTTTTTGACATAGCTATCGTCAAAGGTCACATAGTATGTCTCTTCAATTCTTCTCGAACGCTTGTTTAGGACCCTGTATGCCTTGGATGTGAGAGAATAACCCAGAAAGATTCCCTCGCCGGCTTTGACATCGAACTTGTTGCGGTGTTCTTTAGAGTTAAAGATGAAACACCGTGAGCCGAACACATGGAAAAACTTCACATTGGGCTTTCTGTTGTTTAGTATCTCATAAGGTGTGAGCGTGAATCGCTTGTTGAGATAAGACCTGTTCTGTGTAAAACAAGCAGCAGAAATAGCGTCAGCCCAAAAATAAAGAGGTAAGGAAGCGAAACTTAGCATAGTTCGGGCAGCTTCACACAAAGATCGGTTTCGTCTTTCGACTATTCCGTTCTGTTGAGGTGTGTAGGGAGCTGAGAAGTTGTGACTTATTCCCTTTTCTGCTAGAAACTCTTCAAACTCCTTGTTTTTGAATTCCAGACCATTATCGCTCCTAATGTTGCGAACGACCTTCTTCAGCTGTACTTCAATCTGCTTGATGAACATTTTCAGCTTATGAGTCGCTTCAGATTTGAGCTTTAAAAAGAACACCCATGTAAATCGTGAAAAGTCATCAACAATAACAAGAATATACTTGCTACCACCGATGCTTTCGATAGATGAAGGACCACACAAATCGATATGAAGTAATTCGAGTGGTTCAACAACTTTTGTGTTGATTACAGATGAGTGACTTTGACGACTCTGCTTCCCCATTTCGCATGCAGCAAACAAATGATCTCTGTCGAACTTGAGCAATGGAAGGCCCCTAAGATGACCTCCAGTGACAAGTCGGTTGATATCTTTAAAGTTGAGATGAGAGAGTCTTCGGTGCCACAACCATCTTTCGTCAGATTGAGCTTTTGATAACAGGCATATGGCTGGGTTTCCTTTGATAGGTTTAAGGTTTAAGGGAAACATTTCACCCTTTCGCTCCGACTTGAGAATCACTTTCTTTGTCTTTTTCTCTATGATTTCAGAACCTTCATCATCGAATGAGACTTTGAGACCTGTACCTCCAACAAGCTGAGATACACTGATGAGGTTGTGTTGGAGTCCTTCCACATAAGCCACCTTCCTTATAGTAAAGTCACCATTTGTTATCATCCCGTATCCCTTTATGGTGCCGAAAGAGTTATTTCCAAACTTGACGTTGCCACCATTTGCAAGAGATCTATATTTCCTGAGCTCCTCTTTCCTCCCTGTCATGTGACGTGAGCAGCCACTATCGATGTACCATTCTTCATCGAACTGCTCGTCACTTATAACCTGCAAAAATTAAGCAGACTTAGGAACCCAGAGTTTCTTGGGTCCACGTGAGCTTTTCATGGGAACAGGAACAGTAAGAGAGATGTCAACAAGATATGTTCGTTTTATGATAGTTGTTTCATCTTTCTTTTTAATGGTAAAAACTTTTATCTTATTAGGATTGGGTGCGTTTGGTTTGGACTCTGGTTTGGATTCATTGACCTTCTGTTTGCCCTTTTTTTCAGCTGACGAATGAGATTTTTGAGAACGAACAGAATTAGCTTTAGTGCAAGATGGAGATGAATTAGTGGAAGTAGAAGAATTAGAAGAACTGGAAGGAGTGGGTTTGGATTGAGAGGACTTCTTGGCTGGAGACTCTAGGTGACCCTTTTGCTTTTGATCATTGGAGGGACTGACCTTGGAGTTTTGTTCTCTTTTAACTTCAGAACCGAACCTTTGCGTTCGGTTGGAATCGTTCTTTGAACCGAACTTTTGCTTTCGGTTGAAGTCATTTTCAGAACTGAACCTTTGGTTTCGGTTGGAATTCTCTTGTGGACCGAAGCTTGGCTTTCGGTTGGTATTTTCTTGTGAACCGAACCTTGGCTTTCGATTGTTGTGACTTTCAGACTTTTCGACAGGATTGTTTTCATACTTCAGATTCTTGTCTTGATGTGAGAAGTATGCATTCTGGGATTGCCAGAACTGTCTCCTTTCAGAGAGATTCTTCCTGTATCTTTGATTCCTCTCATGCTTCTTATTCCTCATCCGCTTTGGTTGATGATGAATATTTGCCTTCTTTTTCGGTTTTTCCTCGTCTGGTTCCTTTTGAACTGAAGGAGTTTTACTTTGAGCTGAGGGAGTAGAGGGAATGTCTGAAGGAGTTTCTCTTTGAGTTGTAGGAGTAGAGGGAGTGTCTTCTTTTGCCGAACTTTCATCCTCCAGAGGAATGTCTTTCGTACCACTGGTGCTAGGCTCGTCGAAATTATCCGGTTTATTCAAGGGTTCAGGTATGTATCTACCTTTACTCATCCAGGAGGTTCTTTCAGATAAGCCAACCGTTTTGTTTGCATTATCTATTGGAGCAAACCAGAAGTACTCATCACAGCCATCAGCATTGTCTTCGCTTACAATAGCTGTGAGTTCAGCTGTCTGATGTTCGGTTACTCCATTCACCTTGTATACTTGATTCGGAGTGGTCCTGACCTTTTGATACACAACTGCTTTCTCTGCTAATATCGGGGACTTTTGTTGGGACAATCGAGCGAACTCTACTGAATTTTCAGAGATAAGATTCGTGTGGTTTTCAGGTTCGCTTTTAACAAATTCTGAGCAGTCAACCGTGTCCTCTACAGAAATTTCACTCATGTTGTCGTCTTCGTTAAGCTCAGATGCATTTTCAACATCAATTTTGTTTTCTGAGCTTACGTTGGCGTTTAAAGAGTCAAATTTTTGTATGGTATCGGTTCTCAGTTTAAGTCTATCATTTTCATCCAAAAGATTTTTAAGCATGTCTTTGTGGTCCTTGGATTTAATGAAGGACTCAATTTTGTCCAGTCCATACATGTAGGTCGGATTGACATCATCAGACGATATCACACTCTCACAATTATAGGCTTCGGCATCGATTTCATCCTCCTTAAACTCAAGGAAAGGCAAAATCATGCGATGGATCTTTTGGCCTATTTCACAGTCCAAGTGAAGCTGAGTAATATTAGAATATAGACGTTTTGCAATTAAACAAAAAACATTCCGCTGTTTTAATAATTTTAAATTATCTCTTTGCAAGTAAATGTTTTCGTCTTTAACTTTAACTAATTCAGATTCCTTCAACTCGATCCACATTCGCCGCTCCTCACTCTTCGACGCCACCCTGCTTAATTGATCAGTTAGGTTAGAATTGGTGACTCGAGTTTGAGTTAAGCTACTATCTAGATGAGAAATTCTTGTATTAACATTTTTAAGTTCTTTCTCATATGAGGATTGTGGTACTTTAAATGAAACAAAAACTGATTGTACCTTCTTTATCAGTTCATCAAGCTCATTGAACTGCTGGCTGAGTGGTTTGGCCGTAAAGCACATGTCCTCCTGCACCTTTGGTTCCTTGCTTCCACCATCGGTGTTGTATCCCCTCATATGAGATACATCAGACACCATGAAGCATCTTCCTCCATTGTTCTCCTCCTTGGCCACATAAGCCTTTCCATGGGTAGGCTTTCTTACTTCATCATCTTCTGAGTCGGTAGACCAAACTTCCGTGCTACCGAACTCGTCATTATTAACCGAACCCTGCACAATAAGAGCATTAATAGAAGGGTTAGCGGTAGACTTCTTCTTTCTCAACTCATCCAGCCTCTTCTACAACACAGCTTCCTCATCCTTTCCATCATCCTTTTCAGCCATCTTCTTAAGGACACAATCCTTAGCATAGTGGTTTTTCCCACCACAGTAGTAACAGCTTACTCCGGAATCGCCATCCTCCTTCGGTTCCTTCTTGGGCTCCTCAACCTTCGGTTCCTTGTTCACTTTTTCTGAACTGTAACTCCCCTGCCAGTTTCGGTTTTTATTGCTAGGGAATCTCTTCTTTATGAACCTCTTGGGATTGGACACCATCATAGCATAATCCTCAGAAGTGAGGTCATACTCCTCCAAGTTGAGGTCTTCATCCTCCATCACAGCTTTACTTTTAAATAGGAGGGCCAACGAACCAAGGCTTGAAACGACGTTCTTCTCCTGCACCACAATCTTCTCTTGGGACTTTAGAATACCCACCAGTTTCGCCAAAGAGTATGATTTAAACTGCTCATGGGCTTTGACTGTAGACACCACTGCTCTCCATTCAGACCTCAGACCATTTAAGAAAGTAACCTTCTGATCGATAAGATTCCTTTCAATATCGTGTTTGATCATCTTGCTGAGAAGATGATTGAAGCGATCGAACGTCTGGGTCACCGTTTCTTCGGCCCTTTGCCTGAATTCTCCAAACTCAGATAAAAGCAAAGTTTGGATAGAATGTTCAAGATCCTCGTCTGTAGAATACATTTCGCGAAGTCTATCCCAAACTTCCTTTGCCGTCGTGCATGAGCTGACCAGCCTGAATGTGTCGGACTGAAGGGCGAATCTGATCAACCTTAACGCCTTGATATTGCATTGGAATTTGTCCTTTTCATCTTGTGCAATATCCTTCACATCTTTTAGCAGATCATTGTATTCCTTTTGTGTCTTAATAGTCCTGGACGTTGCAAAATGTGAAAACGGTCCATTAATGATGGCTTCCCATATGAGGTACCCATTATCCTCAGATCCAATCACGTAGTATTCGAAGTGATGCGCCCATACTTCGTAGTCATGGGTGTATAAGATTGGAATCTTTGTCGTCAAACTGATGTTGTTGGAAATATTAATAGGGTTTGATTGCGACACGTCCATTATGATCGTAAAAACCTGTTCAAAGATCAGACTTGTAATAAAGCAGATTAGGGCAAAACAATAAATATCAAGATACGTCAATAATGAGATGACGGCTCAATAAATATCGATAGTTGCGGAAAAACCCTAATTGAAATCTTTTTCACAGAAAAGATGTGTATCGATTACACAGCCTCCTGCTCTGATACCAATTGATGAGATTAAAACAACCTTTAATCTATGAAGATCGATTAGATCTTGAACAAGTATGTAAATATAAAATTATAAGAACATGAAAATAAGAACGAAACAAGATTGAATCAAACGTGTTGAATGATTAAACGAAATCCTCAGAAGAGCTCGATTAAGAACATCAACTGTAGAGGATTGGTAGGTTACAAGAACGATTAAAGAAACCTGTAATGCTATCGTTATGCTCTAGATGAATCGCTAAAATCGTTAACCTAATATGCATGCAAGCATATACTTATATATTAAACATAAAGGGCTCTCGGTTGGACAGGCCCAAACCGGAATACAAAATAACTATACTATCGAGCCCAAAAGACGCAACACTTCAAAATAATCTTCAACCCAACACAAACACATTTGCATAAATCACAAAATTCCAACACAATAGTTTTCAAACCCACATTCATTAAAATCTTATTTTTAAAACATCAGAGTGTTCCCAAACCATATCAGTGAAAGAGAGATAGAGTGCACGTCGCGCCATCATGCCTTGCCTTTACCCTTGGGATCAGATGTACCTGAAACCAATCAAGAAACCTGTAAGTGAAATGCTTAGTGAGTCCCGCAGAGCATATCCCACACACAGACCACATAATACATATCAAATTATCCATAAGCTACATATATCACATATGTCATGCATTCAACAAATGAGGAAGCCCTCGAAACCCTCCCGGGTCTTCCACTGAATGCCACGGGAACCCCCACGTGGTCTTTATCTGCCATGGAAGCCCCCACATGGTCTTCCTGCCTTGGGAACCCCCACAAGGTCTTCCTACCAAACAAGACATAATGCAAACTATACGAGCAAATATATTAGGATGCCATGGAAACCCTCCAAGGACTTATACCAAATGCCACGGGAACCCCCACGTGGTCTTCCATGTAAATGACATACTGTCATATCGTATATTCAATCAATAAACTGCCTCTCATAAAATGGGCCGGCCTTGGTGCCTTAGACCCATTGATATGGTGAGAAGACTCACCTTTGGAATGTTGAACTGGTACGATGAATTCAGATGTATCCCACGCTGCCTCTTCTCAACTACCTATAACCAGCAAGTGATTCACTTAACACCATCCCATAAATTCCCTTAGAGTCAACCCTAGAAAAAGTCAAAGTCAAGGTCAACAGTCAATGTTGACCTCAACTCGTTGAGTGGAACCTGCCACTCGTCGAGTTCCTTGCATCACTCACCGACTCGCCAAGTCACCCAAGAGACTCGTCGAGTTCCTTGATGTTCACGGCCTTAAACTTACAACCAAACACCCTTGACCGTGAACCCTTGGTTGTGCACCTTTGACCGTAAACCCTTGGCTGTGAATGAGAAAACCCTCTCGACTCGCCGAGTCACCATAGCGACTCGACAAGTTCTCACGTATTTGGTCCTTTCCAGTGGGATTTAAGGTCTCAAACTTCAGATCCATAATCTCCTAGTGAAGATGTCACGTAAAGTTGCAAACTTTACGTACGTGCAAGGCCTCACATGGCCAAAACACCATAACTAATCTTCAAACAAGTTTTTCATGCATGGAGAGGGGATAAGCTTAATAAAAGGTGCAACTTTATGATATTTGGGACCTAAGGAGGTCCAGATCTGGAATCATATCCTTGTGATAGGTCCGTATCTATGTTTGCTTCCATCTCCTCAAGGTTGACCATAACTTCCAAAAAGAAATCAAGGCTTAAGGTAGCAGATTAATACCTCAGACAGATACCCAACACAAAACAGATGCTTGATCTAACACTTCTCCCTTGATACTTCCTCTTCAAACCTGGAATCCTCCCCAAAATCTCAAAGATAAGCTCCCAATTGTTCTTACTTCACACACTAGAGGGTTTGCGGGCGTGAACGTTCTTCTATGGTGTTAAGGGAAGCTACTAGGGTGGATAATGACGTTTATATAAGGGCAAACCCCGAGACTAGGGTTTTCTCTAAACAAATCTGACTCACCGAGTCGGGCCTTCTGACTCGCCGAGTCAGTTCCGACCCGCGTCCAAGATGTCACGACCCTACTCGACGAGTTAATCTCCCAACTCGCCGATTCCATGAATAAAACCTTCCTAACTTGGCAACTTTCAAACAAATACCCGAACCAGGTGTTACATGGTTAATCACATAAAGTTGCCAACTTTATGTGCATGCATGGCTAAATGGGACTCTAGAGCTTAAAAGAGCTTGATACTTAACTTAATACATGTATGGAACTAAAACCACCATAAAGTTTTCACCTTTATGCCCAAGGAACCCATGATATAACCAGATCTACAATTACAAGCTTCACAAATGACTTAAACTCTCGATCATCAACCAAAAGGGCCAAAATGAACCAAGAAGAAGATCTATGAAATGAAAAGGCAAGGTTGGGACTTTCCTTCAACAATAAGTCTTCAAGTTCCTCCTTCTTCTTCTAGATCCACAAAATAAACACCAAATTCTCACCAAAGGCTCAAACAATCACAATTGGAGGCTATGACTCATTTTTACGGTTTCTGGGGTTTAAAAGGATGAAAAGGAGGCCAACCCTAAGGGATAAGGATGTTTAAATAGGGTACACATGATCAAAATTTAGGGTTAAGACACTCCACGTACGCCCAGTGTACAAGGTCGAAGCTTCGCAACCAAGTTTGCTGACTACGCTCAACATACGCCAAGGTACACCCCACGTAAGTGCCCTCGCATGAGTACACCCTGCGTACTCCCCATGTACACCCCACATACTAGGGTTTTTCCCAAACACCCTAAATTCTTCCGAAGGCCATAACTTCTTCATTCTAAGTCTGTTTCCGACAAACTTTATACTCACAGAAAGGTGAAGTGAAGCCCTACACTTCTCGCAACCCATCATAGCCATAAAACTCCCCGAACCAAACCCAAAATTCAAAAAGGACAGAGATAACAATTTATGGTTATGCCAGTGGGCTCCGACACACCATCGAACACTCGGATCACTTAGACTTTAACACCCTCATCCAAAAAGGGCCAAATCCTTCTTCCCCAAGATCCCAAGCCTTAAGATAACTGATGATCAGGTCGCAGCCCCGAATAATGAAGCGATTTGTAACCGGGTGTTACATTATAGTCAATTTTTGTACTTTTACTGAATGGTGAAGTGTTAGCTTGGAAGATTACTGAGAAATACACTATAATGAATTTAAGTATGATCTTAGAGTATATTACACCTAGTTATACGTTAAAGGAAAACTATGTGACTAAAAGAGATTTGTTAGTGACATAAGTGTTGAAATTCAATCATCGATGGTTCTTTTGAAGGTTCTTGTAATTGTAAGGGTGAATTTACCTCAAGTATGGATACCAAGTCACACAATCTCACATGACACATACTTAATAAGTACCATCACATTTTATAGCTATTCAAATGTGAAGACATCATAGTCAGTAGAACCATATTGAAAGATAATATTGTTGATCCATTCCCTAACCCATGTCACTGATTGAGTTTGACAGTAAGACAAAGTTAAGAGGCATTAGATTGGCTTGAGCACATGTATTATAGTTTGTTTTAAATTTAAGAACTTAAGCAGTGTAAATCTTAATCTGATTTGGTAATTATTAAGTGGAGATCTTAATATATGACGTAGATCGGTCATTTTAATTAGCTTATCATTGTTTACGACCCACTTATCAAATATTTATTTATTTAAATTTCCACAATCGGTCATACTCTTGGAAGTAAGTGGTGATTTAAGACTGTCATGAATGTTAGTGGATTTTTCATAAAGATTGGACATAGCATTTAGATTGTGATAACACCCATGAGTACTTAATAAAGATTTAAGTATTGTAACAACTCACACTTAGAGATTACATCATGGATCATGTCACGAGTAATTTTAAGATGATAATATATCTTATTCTTTAAACCGACATACATATCAGATTTTGCTTTATAAATCTGTTGTGCATTGGTCTGCTCCAAGGTTATCTGTAACTAGTCGTAATAAAGGGTATGTTCATGTAGGATATGGTGAGTAGACAAATAATATATACTCAAAGTTTTTTTCCTTCTTACTTAATAGGAGATGTGATATATATATGGGCCCCTTGATGATTTGGTGTTTATGTCTGAAGTGCTTGGTTAAGCCCTGACTAAAATTGATGTGTTCAATTTAGTAGTATAATTTAGTCGTCTCAAATATTTATCGAGAAACATAATCTTCAACACTAAGATTAACTTTTATCCATGTCTCAAGTTCAAACAGATTTCTAGATCAAATGAATAACTGATCACTCATCGAAGGGTTGGATCTTGATTAGATCAGAGTTCGATAGTTGAACTCGATTGCATACTTTATGTTGATTATTAGATAAGTATTGGATCTCATATAGTTGATGACTTATCCAAGTGGGAGATTGTTGGATTGGGTGTCGAAGGTCGTTAACTAATTGTTAATATTTCTAATAATAACAATGTCCTTTTAGGATTCCCTTATGACCCAATTAAGCAATAAGGAATTAGGAGAAAATAAATTGTTAATTTATTATGAATTAATAAATTAATTGGAAATCATCTTAGAATTAATTAAATAGTTTTAATTAATTAATTGGGTTGAATATTAATTAATTAATTAGTAATTAATTTGAATATTCCATAACTCTACATAATTAGGGCAGGGACAATTTTATCCTTGTGGAATAAAGGATGATGTTGGTTTGAAATAAGGATAAGGTAATCAGCGAAATAAGATGCTAGAGATCAAAGTGTGACACTCTTTTCCTCTCCTAAAATTATAACCCCTCGCTATGGTTATAGAATTTTCATAAAAATCTCATATCTCTTAAAGTTCCTATTGGTATCTTGGGTGTGATTCGACTAGAGGGATTCCTAGTTTGGGTCATCATCATCCAAAGCAGTGGTTGTTACTAGATCTCAAGCAAGGAATCAAGAAGATTAAGATCAAAATGTTAGTAATTTTACAAGTTTTTATAGAAGGTTGTTATAAGAGTAAAACCTAGATCTTTAGGGGGGTACATTTATACATAGGGTTAGTTTGGTTATTCTGTTGCATCAATTAGTGTGCACCATCTATTGTATTTAGGGTGTAGCATTTGTAATGTTGCATCAACATTGTCTTGGTAACAAAATGCCCCTAAAAATACATATATAATATATAGTACGTTTTTTAAATAATTAATTGTATTTATGCTCAAACAAAATCTTGTTTTTTTCTCTTTTGTACCAAACATTTTTTTTCGAAAATCTCTATATCTATATCCAAAGTAGTCATTCTGAAATGTCAAATATCAATGATTTTCAATCAAATGTCACCCTTTTAAGCCACTGTATCGTACTAATATCATAAGAATTTATGTCTAATAATATGTATTTATACCTAAAGACATGGGGTTTTATATGTAAAAATAAAAAATAAAAACATATTTGTTTGTAAAAATACTTTGTTTATATGTAAATATTCGGTTATTCTTTGTACAAATAATGTAAACATGTGTATTTTTTTTAATGATATTATGTGAACAAGTTATGTAAGATTAATCCTAAATATGTATGAAAAAAAAAAATATTACTGTCAAAATGTGTACAAAAATGATTAATGAATTAATGTGTATAAAAAAAAAATTAGTGCCTTAATGCATATGTAAAGACATATAATAATCGTTCATAACGATGTTTTTTACAATCTGAAAAAATTCAATAGTAAATATAAAAATAAATTTAATAAGTAAATATGTATAACACTTAAACATAACTGCTCTTACAGATCATTATCCCTAAAAAAAACATTACATTTTCTTTTTGATGTCTCATTTACACATTTCCTGGTAAAATCAAATTCTTTCTTTCTTTACATTATTTTGTGCATATTTTTCTTTTTAACCTAATACCATTTGTTGTTGCACTATTTTGGTATTAATACCATTGTTGCCCTTTACAAAGCGAACAAAAATGTAAGAGGCAGGAAAAAAATTAACGTAAGTAAAAGCCTAAAAGGCGGTGGAAAGAATGACGAACGAGGAGGAAGATGAGAATTTGTTTTAGGATATTTTGGTCAAATATTTTCTATTCCACTTTGTTTTTTTTTTTTTTTTTTGTGGTACTAAAATTTTAAGAATTAGTCATTTGATTTTGTCAATAACTTCTTTTGTTCTTGTTCCACACTTAGGATATTGTGGGTTTCGCATTCCTTCTGCGGTGGCCCTTTCTCTCGGAGGCGTCTCCATTCTCACCTCCTGTCACTTTTGCTCTAATGGACTCGACTCTACAAATCACATTTTGATTGGCTGCCCGTTCGCTACTGAGATGCTTCAATTGACGTTAAAATGGTGTAATATCCCTTGGCAGACTTTTGATTCGGTGAAAGACCTGGTGGGTTTTGCGGCTAATTGGGGTAGATGTCCAAAGGAGAGAAGAATCTTGATTGTCATTGTGTACGGTTACCTTTGGTTTGTCTGGAAAGCCAGAAATAACATGGTGTTTATAAAAAAAGCATATCACCCCTACGAATACGGCGGACCACATCATTATTGAGGTGTACAATTGGGTGAACTTTATGGGCAATTTGAATAGATTTATTTGGTCGGATCGACTTTGTTGTCCTTTTAAAACTATGTAATCATGTTTTGTTTTCTTTTTACTCCATCTGTCTCTTGTAGGGGTGTGCTTGTTCTGTTTTGTTTACTGTTTTTTATAAATCGCCGTTTCCAAAAAAAAAAACCATAGGATCCTATCGCTAACAAATCATTCCATATCATTTTTTATTTAAAATAAAATCAAAAATACAAGAAAACATAGATTAAAAAAAACTAGTTTTCATTCAAAATTATAGACGTTACACTAATTTAAATACAAACGACAATTTAAAATAAAATACAAGAAAACCTAAAAGTTTCAAACATAAAATAAACTACCCCTACAATCCTAATTTATTTTGGATAAACATAAAAATTCAAACATAAAATAAACTACTCTTTTCATTTTGGACAATTTTCAACTTTAGTGAAGCTTTGAAATGTGGAAAATGTTTATGTGTTGTGTTTTCATATTGATGCATGGCAACACTAACAACATCGTCTTCGTGTTCGTCGATTACCATGTTGTAAATTTCAATGAACTGGCAACATTTTGTTCCCATATCGCATCACTTCGAACATATATTGTCGGGATTTCGACTTGTGGAACCCACTAAACTATAGAAAAAGCTTTGAACTTTTCCCCAAAATTTGATTATCTCCATCTTTGGAATCTGACATTCATGCTAGTACTAACTTCTTTTCTTTTTTTTTTTTCCGACCAATTCATTATTTTGGGAGTCGTAATTTTTGAAATTTAACAATACAAATGTGTGAATGTGAATAAAATGAGAGAAGAATTGTATAAAAATAAAGTGCTTTATAGAGGCATTTATATAAGTAAAATTTTAATAAAAAAATGTCCAAAGTAACTATTAAATGGTCAAGGCAAGAGTCAAACAGCAAATGGCTGTAATTGGACGTTGTAGGTTGTCATTGGCATCACGACACACAACCACGCCCCACCACGAAGGTGTGGACTAGTATGCACGGACCACAATCGTAACCACCTAAATCCAGGGACGGCCCATGGCAGGTTCATCAAGTGCCTGTGAACAGGGACTAGAAAATTATAGCCCTTAATTTTTTTTAGCATTTATAGTAGAGTATGTCCGATCAATGGCCCAAGAAAATTAGGTTAGTTTTTTTATTGCTCCATCAACCGACGCAGCAAAGAGGGAGCGGGAAAAAATTTTGGAAAACAAAAAAAACTCTTCAGTTTCTGGTTTCTTCTTCACTGATAACGCACACATGGGTGACAGGAAGCATAAGTGGATTACATTCCAATATCAAAGTCACAAGCAATCAACAATCTTACTTCTTTTTTTTTCTTTTCAAAACTATGAAGCTTACCAACGATTTCAGTTCTAACAAAGCTTACCAATGATTTTAGAAGCCTCAAATTTGTTACCTGCTTTAAGTTTCAAAATCAGAAGGTAACATTCAACTTTAGTTTTGTCTTTTCTTTTCCTGATCAATTTTTCTTTTTTTAGAAGCTGTAAATTTCTGATCAGTTTTCTTTTTTCTTTTTCTACTACTTCCAAATTAGTAATCAATAAATCAAAGGAACAATGATACGAGTTTTCATAAATCGTAACTCAAAAGGAACAAGGAATTAAGGTAAATTTTGATTTGTAGCGTCAAAAATCATAAGGTCATTTTCGGATTTCTGATATAATATCATTGTTCTGCTTTTTTCCTATTAATGAAACATATCATGCTGATTTGGATTATTTTTTTACAATTTTGATATACTCTTGGTGATTTGAAGTGTGGAAAATCTAGAACCAAGAAGTCAATAATATAGAAGTCATTTTCTTTTTTGTGTATTATTTTGATTGAAATTTTAATTTTATGTATTTGCAATAGGAAATTAAAATTTATAATATTTTTGCTTAAATCTCTGAGATTTTTCAAATTTTAGGGCTCATTTTTATTAAATTGCACAGGGTCTCCAAAATCTCGGAACCGGCCCTGCCTAGATCATATAGGGCTTCATCAGTTCATAGTATGTATTGCAGAAGGCCTTACCAAAGGTCCTTTAGAAAATCTTGTTCTATCTAGTTCAATTATGTTTCACCCACCAAAGGTTATCTTAACTTTTGTAGGGTAATAATTAGGGATAATGACTTAAAAGGGTAATATATTTTTTGATTTGTACACATTTAGTCACTAAGTTTTTTTTTTCGTCCACATTTACCCCTTCAACTTGTTAAACTATATACATTTAGTCCTTATGACTGGCTACTCCAGGTTAGCCGGTAAAAATGACTTAATAGGGTAATATATTTATCATTTTGTACACATTTAGTCCTCACGACATCTTATGTGGGATAGCCATATGGTGGTGGGATAGTTTCAGGTGGTCCTGCTATATGTTGTAGGCCAAGATACCTGGTGCGGGTCGGCTATAAGCTGTAGGCACGAAGACTCGAGAAGAGCGGTTGGATTAAGGCGTCATACCAACAAACCCTGAGTATTCCAGTCCGATTAATGATTGGACCTATTATTGAATGTTGGCATTCCAGTCCGGTGACTGATTGGGCCAAAGTATACCAATCTAATGAGTGTGGGTCCGTTATGCATAATAATATGTTTGTTGTGTTGGGTATTTTGGGGGAAATTCACTAAACTTTGTGCTTACTCAGTTATTTATGTTTTCAGGTTCTATCGTTGGTCGTGAGAAGGCGAATGCATGGCTATACACACTCATCAACATTATTGAGGATTACACATTTTCTTATATTACTCTGATTTTCGATAAATATATTTTGGAATAAACGTTTTTTTCTTAATAATGGATTTATAATTAGGGAGTTTTGCCTTATTTAAAAATGAAATTTTCTGGTTGTGAAAATGAGACATTACACATAGACATCAACAGTCTCACACATTTCATCAATGATTGTCCCATGTAAAATGTCGTGAGAAAAATCTAAAGAAAACATTCATTAGTACTGAATGTGTACAAAAACAAAAATGACTTATTTTGAAACAAAAAAATATTAAGCATTAAATGTGTACAAAAATATTAAGGATTAAATGTGTACAAAATGAAAAATATATTACCCTATTAAATCATTTTTTCCGGCTAACCTGAAGTAACCGGTCATAAGGACTGAATGTGTACAGTTCAACAAGTTTAAGGGATAAATGTAGACGGAAAAAAACTCAGTAACTAAATGTGTACAAATAAAAAAATATATTACCCTTTTACTTTAAAATATTGTATTATTACACTTGTTTTGACGAATATAATTATAGTGCTGTTTTGATATATGTTGTCCACAAGTGGTCCATATGCTGTCCTAATTAATAAATGATTTATTTAAATTTCATTTATATTTGTTTATTTGTTGCAAAATATTTATTAAGTTGTTGAAAAAATTGCAATCCCAAAAAAAAATGCAAACAAGAATATTCATAGTTCTTTTGTGGTCCATTAATCTCCCTCTAATAACGTTTGACTGTTTCTTTTTATAAGCTTCTTTTCAGCTGGCAATGCTCCTATCAAATTTTTATTAAATATTTTATAGTCACAATAAGTATCCAATGATGACATGTTATATAAATATCTTTTATTTAAATTACCTAATTTTCCAAACTAAAATTCTTAATTACAGAAAAAACAAATTAATAAAAATAAATTATTTTCTATTTGCATTTAATAAAAGTACACAAAAGTAAAAGTATGGAGCCAAAACACCCAACCGTTAACCGATCTTCCATTAAATTCCCAAACCCTTCGTCAACAATTCCTATCCCTAAATATTTAATTCTGACTTTGAAATATTTACAACTCAACAAAAAAACATGGATGTCGAGAAAAAAGATGAACAGCCACTCACAACCATCGTCGCCGACGACAAACACCGCCGGAAACGCAAACGCCGGAGATGCATCTGTCTATCGGTAATCGCCGTTATTGTTCTCCTTGCTTTAATCATTCTGATCCTGGCTCTCACCGTCTTCAAAGCCAAGAAGCCCGTCACCTCCGTCAACTCCATCGCCATCAGCGATTTCGATGTCTCAGTTAACCTCCTTCCGCCTAGGGTTTCGTTAAACATCTCCCTCGACCTTGATATCTCGATTAAAAACCCTAACAAAGTCGGTGTTAAGTACCGAAACAGCTCAGCGATTCTCCTGTACAAAGACAAAGACATCGGTGAGGTTCCGATTCCCGCCGGCGAGATTGGTTCCGATGATACGAAGCGATTGAATCTCACGCTCACTGTTTTTGCCGATCGGTTGCTGACGAATTTTGATGTTTATAGTGATGTCATCAGTGGAAGCTTGCCGGTGTCTACCTACACTAAGATCTCCGGTAAAGCTCGTATACTTAATATGTTCAACATTCACATCTCTTCTGTGTCATCGTGTGATTTGAACATCGATATTTCAAATCGAAGAATTTCAAATCAAACGTGTCATTACAAGAACAGATTATAGGGTGTTAACAACTTATTATGATTTCTAGTTTTGTTTTGATTTTGTGTTTATAGAAATTTTGATGTTCTTCCACTTGTTCTTCTTTAGTGAAGATGTACTTTTGTTATTCTTATCTTCTTTCTAGTTTTCACACTGAATAAAGGTATTGCTTTTGCTCTTTCGGTTGTTTGTTATGGAATGAAATCATAAGTATTTAAATAAGTTATTATATTTTATTCTTGAATGATATTTGAATCATTTAATGTTTTAGATATTTTAATAAAATAATTAAACTTTTCATGATGCAAAACAAATTTGAGCAGATTAAGATATCTTACAAAATAAGTTTACTAGATATAAATTCATTAAAAATATATTATATACATTTAATAAGTGATCAAAGAAATTTTTATTCAATGACTTTAGAAACAATGTTTGCTAATAAAATAAAATATCGCGAATCTCAAAATAAAATACAGTTAGAATGGTTCAAATGATTTTTTTTAAAAGTAACAAACGATAATTTAAATTTTAAACAAAGATGTTTGAATGTCCTAAAGACCAATTTGGTAGTGGTACTAACCATAATAAATATTAAATAAAATGAAATATATTATTAATCTAGTTTATAACCCTTATAAAATTAATTAAAATTTTATAGTAAAATTTAAAATTATTAATCAATTATTTCAAATAAATTATTAATTCAGAGATATTTTTAGTTATATAAAATTATAATCGTTGATTTAAATAAATAAATGAAATTACATCACTTTATAATATATATTAATTTTATTTTAATTTTTATTATAATGTTATTTAATATAATTATGTGTGAAATTAAAATTTGAAATTTGAAATGAAAAATCATTTATTAATTTAATGTAATTAGAGTGTGAAATTTAAAATTTGAAATTTGAAATGGATAATCAATTATTTATTTAATGTAATTAGGGTAGAAAATTTTAAATGGAGAATTAATAGGTTAACATGTGACATGATAGGTGGCATATAATATTAATGAAAATTTCTAATATTGTAACATTTGTCAATAAGAGAATAAATTTATTTATTTATTAGAATATGAAGATAAAATAATAAAATTTTGTGATATTTAAATACCATGGATGAATTAGGTTACTTTTGATTTGATTCTTTATGTTTTCTCAAATTTTAGATGTAAATATAGTTTTATAATATTACATTTCTTGCAAGAAAGCTTTCATATTTAACATACAATTTTATATTTACAGAAACACCAAAACGAGGTTTTACATGTAAACAAATAATATACATATCTCCCTCTTCATATTCTAATAAATGAATAAGTTTATTCTTCTATTGACAATTATCATACCATTAGAAATCTTCATTAATATTATATGTTACCTATAATGTCACTTGTCAACCTATTAATTATCAATTTCAAATTTCAAATTTTAAATTTTAAATTTTAAATTCTAATTACATTAAATTAATGATTGATTCTTCATTTTAAATTTTAAATTTTAAAAATTTTCACTCTAATTATATTAAAAAATAAAATAAAATAAATACAGATTATAAGATGATATAACTTCACGTATTTATTTAAATTAATGATTATAATTGTATAAAAGTAATATATATATATATATATATATATATATATATATATATATATATATATATATATATATATATATATATCTTAAGTAATAACTTATTTAAAATAATTGATTAATAATTTTGATTTTTTTAATATGAAAGTTTAATTAATTTTATAATTATAGTTCTCACAGGTTATAAACTAGTAAAAAATGATAAAGCAATGTTTATGTTTAAAATGGTTTAGAATCTTAATGGTTTATATCTATACATTTTAATAAATATTTATTAGTTAAAAATAATAAAATATTTGTGAAAAAGTATAAAAGGTACTTGTTGATGTCGATAGGGACCAATTTTAAAAGATATTGATATTGCATTAATATAAAAAGATAACTGCCAAATCTGATATAAAAAAATCCATAAAGATTTGTCATGACATAATGCCACTTTTTTGCCGTTGAGAACTAAAATAAAAAAATAAATAAACAAATAAATAAGCCCTTTGATCAATGGTACAAGTTTTAGTGGTGAAAAAAAAAAAAAAAAAAAAAAAAAAAAAAAAAAAAAACTAACTATTAATGCTACAACTTGTGGGTTTTGATGTTCTCAAGTGCTCTGTTGGGTTTGGGCTTAAGACTTTCTTTTGGCTTGATAATTGGATTGGGCCGGTACTTTAGTCTTTTATTTTTCTCATCTTGCGGTTTTAGACTCTTTAAAGTCTTGCATGGTTGCGGATAGATTCGCCCAAAATGGTGTCATGTGGAGCCGGAAAAGAAGGCCCTGACAACCGACCGGCTGAGTACAGAAGTTTGCGCAAATTCAAACCCTCTCAAAAATTTCTCTTTCTAATATTACTGATTTGTGGAGCTGTAAACTTGCGTCTGGTGGTAAGTTTTATGTCAGTGATCTTCGGCATCTTGTTGATTCCAAGATCACTTGCAGCGCATTTAACCCAACGATTTGGTTGAAGTCAGTTCATCTTAAGATGATTATGTTTATTTGGAGAGCTTGTATGGATCGTATGCCTTCTGACATTGCTTTCATTCGTAGAGGCGTTAATATCTCATTTAGCTCATGTGCTGATTCCAGCGATCATTTATTGGCAAGTTGCCCTTTTATTCAGGAGGTGTTGTTTTGGATCCTCAAATGGTATGACGTCCGCTCCCAAAATTTCAACTCGGTCTTGGAGGTCCTCATTTTTGCGGCGAATTGGAAGTGTTGTTCAAAAAAACGGATGATATTCATTGCTATTATTTATAGGATGTAATGGTAATACGTATGGAAAACAAGAAATGACAAGATTTTCAATAAGTTCACTATCCACAAAAATGGTGAATTGAACTATAACCATGGTGTTCAATTAGATAAATTATAAGGGTAATTTGTCCATTTGTAATTGGATGGATTGGGTTTGTTGTCCTTTTAACTTTGTAACGTTTTTTGTTTTTTTCCCTGTCTTCTTCTGTTAGCCAACTCCAATTATCCACTATTTACAACATCTTTTTGTTTTGGATGGCAAGTCAAGAATACTCCAACCAACCTTCAAATTTAGTATAATTTTGTGTTGGTTCAATTATAACAACAAATTTGAAGGCCAAACGAACAGTCATCTAAAACTAGTGGTGAGGCTATGTTACAGGAAGGTGGGTCACTTGACCCACCTAAAATTAAAAAGTCATATACAAAAAACATTTAGGACATATCTTAAATATTTTGAAGGATCTACCTTAATGTGTGTGACAACCCGAAATTTATCTGGTCATTTAACCTCTTCTTCCGTTGATAAAACTCGCTTTATTAAATTGTCCTTTAACCTTTTTGGCCTAGGTTAATTAAATTGGGACTTTTTATGACTTCATAAGGGTTGGAACAAATTAAAAACACCCTCAATATTCACTTGAAAAATTTTAGTTACAACCAAGTAAAGTTACGACCATTTAATCGGGTGCGACCAAAAGCCCCGTTTAACGTCAGTATCGGGTAGATTTCCTCCGAGCCACAAACTCAAACCCTATATAAGGGTGAGTGGACTCCATTTGAAACTTTTCCACCCTCTCTCTACAAAGCCGATTTTGATCCAAAAACGCCTCTTTCAAGCTCCAAACTAGTAAGTGATCTATTCTAACTTGTTGTTTAGCTCATTTAACATGCAAATTCGTGTTTAAGGCATCCAAAAGTGGCAAAATCATGTGTTTACGGCCCAAGAACTCTCTTGGACCACAAACACCCATAAGTGGGGTTTTGAAGCCCCAAAACCCTTCTAAATCACTCCTAGGGCTTAGATATGACTTGTGGACTTGCATGTACGAGCTTAGAACCCCAAAATCATGTCATATGGAGAGTAAACATGAGTTTACGGCCCAAGAACACTCTTGGACCGTAAACCCCTCTTCATGAGCCGTGAACACCTTTTAAGGTGTTGAATTTGCCCTTAAACACCTCCTAAGACTTGGGTAAATGTCTAGAATCAACCATAAATGAAGTAGGGCCTTTAAACATCAAAGAAACTAAGGACCTAGGAGTTTACGGCCGTAAACCCCCCAAGGATTGGTCCATGGGCCGTAAACTCCCTTAATGAAGCCAAATGATGCCCTAACGTCCCCATTTGACTTGGAAAAATGCATAGAACCTTATACTCTTTCATTTAAGACCTTAATTCATGAAGGTAATGACCAAGTGAGAGTTTACGGCCGTAAACTCTATGTTTACAGCCGTGAACTCCCTTAAATAGTCCATTTGGTGCCTTAACCCTTTCCTATGCCCTAGATTTGAACCTAGCCTAATTCTACAAGTGGTATAAGACCTTTTAGCATCCAATAACACACCACCCATGAGTTTACGGCCGTAAACTCATGGGGATATGGTCTTAGGGCCGAAATCTCCTCTAAGAGTTTACTCTTGAAGAGTAAACTCCCTAACTAGGCCATACACTCCCTTATTGCAACCCAATAGCCTCCTAGCACTTGACCAAAGTGTTTTCCACACATTAGGATGCTTATACGTGTTTAATTAGTATTATAATCACTAATTGTATGTAAACATACGTCATCATATGTTAATAGGTCACTAAGTGTGTTCAAGTCTTTACTTGGCACCGAGCACCCAACCGACACCTCCGTCCGATCCACCCGCAACAGGTGAGTTCATACCCCTGAATCAACCTTTTAAATGATTTTAACTGCTTTTATAGGGGGAATATAAGTTAAATTGTACAGTTATTAGATAAATCACATGTGATTGATAACTGTATAGCAAAAATGGATTTTTGCATGTTAAACTGTTTTATCCAGCTTAAGATTTTCCAATCTCGTTTTCAACTCTTGTTAAAATATGAGTTTCTCTTTCATATTATCATAAGTATTCGAAAGGTTTTCTGAAGGTTTTTCAATTGTTTTCAAAGTTTGTTTTATAGAATGACATTAAGTCGAACTTTCTTGTTAAAGGTTTTCCAAAGGTTTTCTTCACTTAAACTGTTTATTAAAAATCACCTTCGGAGCTATTTATGAATGGTTTTTCAAAGGATTCCAAAGATTTTCAAAACTTGTTTTACAAAATTACATCAAGTCGTAAATTTCTTATGTATGAAAGCTTTCCAAAGGTTTCGTCAAAGTCTTCCTTCTATGCTTTTACTTCGTTAAATGCATGTCTATATTTGTACAATTATATAAATAATGTTTAAAGGACTCAGGAAGGCTAGTTCGCCCTATTTCCTTTTCCTCGTTGGGATGTGGTCTGGTGGGTATCGGTTATCCGTCCGAAGGTCGTTTAAACATTAGTTATATCTCATGTATACATGTATAGACATAAAGGTTTCCATCGACCAGTTCATTTCCCTTTGGTAGCAAGGGCATCCTTCCAGTCAACGTTCATAGATCAGAGACACTAGTAACTATTATAGGAATAGTTAGGAGGTTCTATTTACTCTTTCTAGTACGAGAATTCCAAAGGAGTCAGTTCATTCGTGAGTCTATATCATTATTCCAATACTTATAATAGAATTTGAAATTACGAGATGCATCCTCTGGACACGGATTTCCCCATTGTCAAGTTGGTAACCAAAGTCTCCGGGAAGGAGAGCGGGCATTGTGTGTATAGATCTATACGGGACTGACACTCCCACACCCTGACTGCTAGCTACAGTCCCCGACCGACCAAGCCAAGGGGTGACAAATGTCACATTCATTCCGACGCTTGCAGGGCGTCAAGTACTCTAACGTCAATCAGTATGGTTACGAGTATCTCCATGTTTACCTTATAATTCATGGCCTTAAGGTAACAAGATTTATCATTGTATTTTCTTGTTTTAGACTTTACTAGCTGTATCGTTCATTTGATACTGTATGGAGTCTATATTTCCTTGTTTTAGACTTTGCTAGCTGTATCGTTCATTTGATACTGTCTGGAGTCTGTATTTCCTTATTTTAGACTTTGCTAGCTGTGTCGTTCATTTGATACTGTCTGGAGTCTATATTTTCTTGTTTTAGACTTTACTAGTTGTGTCGTTCATTCGATACTGTCTGGAGTCTATATTTTCTTGTTTTAGACTTTGCTAGCTGTGTCGTTCATTCGATACTGTCTGGAGTCTGTGCTTCCTTTTGTTAGATTGAGTCAGGCGTATCATTCAATCGATACTCTCCTGGAGTCTATGATTTCTTTTGCCTTAGTCAGCAGTATCACTGCTGAGGCATATGTTATTTTCCCCTGGCATTCTTACTTGTGATTTTCTCGTTATTCCTTTAAAAGTCAAGTATTGTATTCTGATAATAATAGTATCTTTGGGGAAAATTACTCCTTAAAACGTAAATCTGTCGGGTCTTGGTAGAAGACTTCTTTTATTTAGAAAATATAGGATTTTCTAGAAAGAACGCTAATACACTGTAGATTTTAAACTACTATCTTTCATAATGTTATTTTGAATAAAAATGCTTACTTACACAAATGACACTAATTACTTATGGACTCGCCAGCATTATAAAAATGTTGATACTCGCTTTCAAAATAACTTGTATTCTCAGGTCAGCGATAGACAGGTACATCCCGGAAGCTTTTGCGAAGACAGCCTGGTACCGAGCTGCATTTATATTATTCCTTGTACTACTTTGGTGTTGCTATGAAATGTAACTTATGTAAAACTATTACTATTAATGCAATGGTTGTTGTACTTTGATTACTATACTGCATATGTTGTGATACTTGACATGACGTCATCCACCCCAGAACGTTTCCGTCGTTCCGGTTTTGGAGTGTGGCAATGTGTTTGGTTAAAAAAAAGAAAAAAGAAAGATATAAACTAAAGACAATAACGGCATATCATAACTGAGATTAACTAGTCACACATTAACTCTAAGAAAACAATGACTAAGGAGTTTTCTGTTATAAATAGATGTTTGTTCTTTCACATTTGTACAACATAAGTTTGATGACGTATGTTTAGACCAACTAACTCCAAGTATATGTTGTTTTTAGCAAAAAAAAATTGGGCTAAGTCATTTCAATTACAATTTTTATACATACTAAAACATTTATTTTTCTTGGTGAACCGACTCGATTGAACCCATTTTTTAAACCGGACTGACTTTTAGTGAACCACATGGTTTTCCATTCTAAACTCGCCGCTGTCTAAAACCTACTATTTTAAAAGTTGATAGGAATTCAAACATCATTTTTGTGCTAAATAATCACCATTTTGGTTAGGGGTGGAATTGGTACGGTACCAATTTATTTTTCTCTAAACCGTGTACCGTACCAACTATAATTGGTATAAAAAAATTTCTACCGGTACCGTACCAAGTATACTTGGTACCAATTTATTTGGCTACCAACATGTTTGGTTTGTACAAATTGGTAATGGTATATACCAACTTCTTTTAATTTTCTATTGTAAGATTTAAAAATAAGCAAAGACATCGAGATTTTGATGTTTAGTATAGAAATTAGTTATGTAGTTCTTTTTGTTTACAAAAGAATTCTACTAAAGCAAAAACATCGGGATTTTGATGTTTAGTATAGAAATTAGTTACGTAGTTCTTTTTGTTTACAAAAGAATTATACTAAAGTAATGCTAAAGTAACGTTTTAATTTTGTGTTTTAACGTGGTAATAACTATTGACTAATACAATCAAATGACTAATATAATGTTATTAAAACTGTAAACACTAAACACAATTAATAGTTGAAATATACGATTTGGTTGATATATATATATATATATATATATATATATATATATATATATATATATATAATGAATTGGTTGGTACGGTATTACCGTGGTATTCAAATTTTTGTACCGTAGCAACATTGATTAATTGGTACGGTACTACCAATCAAACATGTTGGCTACCAAATGTATTGGCTACCAACTTACTTGGTTCGGTTGGTAACATGTTGGTTGGTTTTCCGTGGTACAATTTTGTCAGCCCTAATTTTGGTGTTTGTGGTTGGAGAAGCTCTTAATCAGACCTATTTGTTTTAATATATCCGTCGTTTCTAAAAAATTATCATGCTTGAAATTTTATGCATCTGAGTTGGGAACACATTACATGTTGTTTTTAAAAGATTTAGTTTTGTTATCCAAAAAGGGTTACGGCGCAGTTTGTTGGTTATTTCCTGCTACGTCTATGTAAAAATTTTATGATTAATGTGAAAATTTAAATAACTAATAACTAAAGTTTTCGTGTTCTAAATAATGGAAAGAATAATATGAAATATATTTGATGGATTGCACGTACTTTTTCTGTGTGTATATATTATAATATAACTGGTTTATGTCACATAATAGTTGTCCAAATGTCTTGGGGCCGAATATATTGTCGTACACCAAGTTGATGAAAAAAGTATCTATCAACCAAATGTTTAGGGCTAGAGTCCCGTTTAATACGAAAAAAAATATAGATATATAAGCAGAATAGTGGTGTATATTATTATTTTTTTTTTCGTAAAAAAAAAACATAATAGTTGTTGTCTTGTTGATTATTGGTAATTTACGTTTTTGGCTTTTTATCTTTTACCAACCACATCATTCAATTTTCAATTTTGTTTAAATATAGCCGTATTGTCCAATAATAACCCTATTGAAATTGGAAAACCATGCAATCGAGTTGGTTTTATGAATTTTTCTCTCTTTTAAAGTATCAACTTTTGTTAACGACTACATTTTCAATTAAAAAAGAAACTAGCAACAAAGAATTTACAAAGTAATGGCAACCATCGGATTTTTAATCCAGTTGTTCTAACTTATAGACATTTTAGGGTTTCTAAATACTAATTAGATGAAAGAACAACATTTTCAAAGATCATATCTTTACAAAACTTTTTGTTCCCAAAAACAATAGCATTTTGGTAATTTCAGAGAACCCAAGTGTAGTCATGCAAATTGATTAGCTATTGGAATTTTGCATATTAGTCTACACATACTTGGGAGGTTGAGGAAGACAGAAACTTATTCGTAGACTCTACATATACTTATAGAAGTACAAAACTTTTCATTCATACATAAAATCACCATGGATCATAATTATACAACATAATGCTAAACATGAAACATGTAAATAATAAATAAAGTTCTAGTCCTCTTCTACATTACCAACTTGAGTCTATTAAGTATTAATTAATTGCCCAAACAAACTCCAAAGTAAGTAGAGATTTAAGGACATTTTCTCTGAATGTAAGAAGATCCATGCTCTTCATACCTGTGTTGTCAAAAGTCAAAACATATACAATAGTTTTACAACAATTTTAAACCCAAAACAAAAAGGTTCAATAATGAACTTACTCAGATTTAGAAAACCACATTTGTTGAAAAGACCCAAGAGATGCTAATATGCTCCCCCCTATCCAAACACTGTCAAAACCACAAAAGTAGAGTACAATCACAATCACACACACACTAATGGATAATAAGTGAATGAAAAAGTAAAGTAAATATGACAATATGACATGTTAATGTTGTTACCTGAACCTTCTTTCAGTTGAGTTGCCACTAGCCAATACTTTAACTCTAGCAGCTTGAGGAGATTCCTACAAGTCAAGTTTTACTAATTACAACATTTTCTACAATAAACTTCAACTAAATCTCATAAGTGGAAAAGACATAAACGCCCATGAGAATATAAAGTGAACCTCCAACAAGTCTTTCTCAAGGCGTTCTTTCAGTTGTTGCATTGAGGCTGTGCCACCAGCAAGCTGCCATGTACAAAACAAGTCAATATTACTCTCTCTAATCTCTATGTATAGAAAAAGATTAAAATAATCCCTCAAATAAAGTATTTAAAATCTTACCAGGATACTACTGAACAATTCTCTTCGAATGTCGACATCACACTTATTTATGCTCTCTATAACCTGTATTAAAACAACACATTCACATACCTTGAATAAACAATATAAACAAACAAAATAAATGGGCTATTAAATACCAATCTACTTTCTTTATTTGTGTAAAAATGTTTTGAGATGATTTACCATTTGTGGCAAGCCACGAGCAGAAGAAGCAATATCTACAGAACCTTCCATTCCAGGTATAGTCTGTGAGATCAAAAAAAAAGTTGCATAATCAAAATAATAATTATTATTATAATATAAACAATAAAACAATACCTTGATCAGAGAAGGATTAAACAGAACATCAGGAGTCTTAAATCTGTCAGAACCAATCTCTATGGTCCTGTTAATCAAGATAAATTAAAAAGCAATAAAACTAGACACCAAAAAATACATCACTTTATGACTTGTGATTGCAGGAAATAATAAAATTCCAAGCAATAAAAAAATGGTAATGAACTTACTGTCCATCAGGAAGTTCATATGCAGTCATGGGAATGTTGGAATATGAAGTGTCTGAAATCAGAAATAAAAATTTTTTAAAAAAAAATCAAGACAACAAATTTGGTAATAAACTGATATATGAAAAGAAAAAAAAAAAAAGGACACAAACCATCATATGGAGTATCAGGGGCACGACACACACATTCCTTTATATCACTGGCAATAACCCTCTGTAACAGTAATAATTATCATCAATGATAATAATATTTATGATTATAACGATTTTGAAAAGGAATTTCCAATCCAAATAATAACAAACCTGGCAATAAAGTCTATAGCTTTCGGTTGTGTTAGGGAAATCAAGATCCACAGTCTGTAAACATCAAAGCCATCAATGCATAATTTAAAGAAAATTGCCACATAATTATATGAAATTTATAGCGAGGAACATATTTTAATTATTTCATACGCTATATTGTGTGCAGAAAAAGTTGACCAGATGTTTCAAAAGGAGTAATCCACACAGTTTGTTTAATTTTAATATATTTAGTAGGGCAAATTGCAGAAAAGCACAACGTATTTTCAACATTCTATGTAGTGATTAAACCATTTTACTTTTTGACTGTTTAGAAAACAATTTTTCAGGTTATCTGGTTTTATAATGATGCCATAATACCAAAAAGAACAACAAACTTTCATCAGTTTATTGATTTAGCCACTGATATATTATGTTTTATTGATTTAGCCACCAAACTATTATTATACTAATCATAAAAACTGATTAGAATTCAGTGGCTAAATTGATAAAATGTCAAAAGTATGTTCTGTTTTTATGTATTTTGCCCTTTTTAAAACCAAGTAACCGATAAAAATGGTTTTCTTAAAAGATCAAAAATAAGTATGATGGCTTAATTAGTAAAAAAAAAAAATGAATGTGGTAAAAAAAGATTCAAAAAGTAAGGCTAAAGCTAACCTGAAACTCTCCTGGACGAACTTCCTTCCTTTTAAAAGAGTATCGAGGCCTTATCTGAATTTTAAATAAACAAAAAGCCAAAAACATATAATTATACAGCTTGACACCTTGATTATTCACAGAGTGTAAATTCAATCAGTAGTAAATATAAAATATCAACTTACTTTAACTCCTTTGCTTTCCAAGCTTTTCATTAGGCAATCAGTAAGAAGTTCTCCTCCAATTGGAGATGCTGAAACAGCCTATTCCAAAATTCAAACATACAAATTACTTAGGGACCAAAAACAAAAATATAACAGGGTCTTTAAATACTATTCATCAGTTTAATGGAAAAAACAAGAAGGGCAAAATAGGTAAAGGGTTGGTGTCTTAATACATTAAACCAAGAAACAACCATGTATGGATGTCTGGATTAAATGGTTAACACATTAAGCTCATTAAGACAAAAAGAAACATCACTTTAGAGCCATTTGTAAAATGGATCATTGCATACCTTCTGTAGAACATAGCCATCGTGTACAGGGGCAACAATAGTTGATCCTCCACCACTGAAGAATTAATTATTAACCAGTTTAAGTATCAGCTCCCATACAAGTAATAGTAAGAATAGAAAAATCAAGAAACTCTAGATGCAAAATAGAAACTAAGGTTTAAATGCAAAAAAATGGAAACATCTTTACATAATTCTAACTTCATCATGTAAGTTTTCCCACATCAAAAAGCATGAATAAGAAAGAAATTTGAAGAGAAATATATATATATATATATATATATGTTTTCATACCTATCAACAACCAATGAGGTAGCACGCCCTGAAGCAAAAGATGTGAGAACCTAGAAGTAAAATAGGTAATCAAGATTAGATGATATGATCAATATGAAACAAGATGAACTCAATGATTTTCAGTTTTCCTTCAAGATTGATTTGTTAGAAAAGAGGGAGGAGAGAGGATACAGCGTTTTTTGCTAGAAACAATGCAGGAGCTTGGTATTTTTCAAACATAAGCTCTGCAGCCCTGTCATATTTAATGTAACAGATGTTTTATAGTAGCATTATCCGGAAGTAAAGAGAAAACATTTCAAACAAAACATATGAAAGCAACAATGGAAATACTGTAACTGCTTACTTTTCTCTCTGTTGTTGAGTGTTGGAAGAAGGTTCTGCAAGTAGCATTGGGTGCTCTTTAGGATCAACCAACAGGCATTCCCTACAAAACAATGACAATAAATCAAAATTATGGAAAGAAATGAGCAATTTCCATAATAGATTGATGATTACCTGAAAGCGTGATCCCAAATGCTTTCTACAATATCCCAATCAGTAACAATTCCATCTTTTATTGATGATAGCACCTGATGAAATTGCATGGAACTACAAACTTACAGAGTATAATTTATTGAAGTATGTCAAGTAGTATCTTTTTTTTATAAAACACTGACCTCCATATGATCACGGCGATATCCCATTGCACTAGAGCCTACATATAACTTACGTTTTCCTTTGGATTTAGGCTCACTATTCTTCTCTGAGTTATCATTCTCATCAACTTCCATTTGATCAATTGAGCCAATGACCTTCATATGTAATCAATCAAATTAACATATAAGCATTGAGAAATAACCATACTTCAACACCCCTATATAAGTTCTAGAAGAACACTCAACTGCCTAGCTCCACAACACTTTTAGAACATTGTTAAGATTATTCTATTAATATTTATGATATAGAAAACATGGAAAGTAAGAACTTTGTGTAAAAACAAAATGTGGTGCTATTGTTTGTGAAAAACATTTTCTTGTTCCCTTATCATTCATTATGTGATTAACATGTACCAATCAAAGAAACCATTCTATTCATGTAATGACTAGTAGGTCTTGGGTGAACATACTTGGAATAAATCTAAATGTCAAAAATAATCCGCTTCATAGACTGAATCAAATTCAATAGTGAGATATAAATCACAAATGATACACTTCTGATAACTTGTTATTTGTTTTGTTAGGGCTTCTAATTCGTACAAAATCAAGTCAACTTTGAAAGGATGTGAAGGGAAGTCTTTTACAAAGTCTTTCCCTTGCATTATGGATAACACCTATGATTTAGAATATTTTTTCCAGAAGGATCACCCAAATATTCCTTGAACATCAATCACGGGAGACTTCAGTCTTACAGCTTACAATTAGCCTTCAAGAGAATGGGGAGCATTTGGTTGTTTGGACCAAAATATAGAATCTTTTAAAAACTAAATGACAAATCTCGGCCATAAACATATTACGCGGTGTGGAATAATGAGGAGTATCCAAACCCGACAAAATCCTGGAGGATTCTCGTTGGTTCTCCTCAAAGACACGATTGAATTGTGTCTTCTTTCACAGGTTATACAGGTCAACAGTCGTAAAATGTTATCTTTCTTTCTCTTCGTAAGAAAAGGTAACTCCTTAGCCACAAAACAAGCATGTTTACAGAGAAAATTCAAGCATACATTACACTAGAGAAGAACGAGAGTGGGTTTTAAGTGCTTACAGAAGGAAAAACAGCCTTAGGAGCATCTTCACCAGCATAACCAGCTTTACATGTATGCGAACCCAAGTCTACAACTATCGCGGATACTTCGTCTAAAAGAAACCAGCATTTGCAGAATGTGCAGAATTAGGGTTTACTGGTGTACATATACATCTGCTTTAGTTGAGATAACAAAATTGGAGTGGAGAAGTACTTACCTCCCCCATACATGGCTTCACGTAGGGTTTTGCTTCTTCGATTTCGGAGAGTGTCACAGAGCGGGCGATTGCGTTGGGGTTCCTCTTTGAATGTTGCTACCAAACAAGCGAAAATCTAGTGAGCAGTGGAATACCAAGTACACGCGCCAAGATTTTGGGCCTTTTTCTCTTATGGGCCGTTTGTATCTGGTTGGTATCACTTTGGTTTTTTAAGAATTATGGATCAGTTTTTTCATATGGGCCATTTTATATGATAAAATTAAAATTCTAGTCATTTATAAAACATTTTGTATCAAATTAGTTAATAAATAATATGGATAATGTTATTGTTTTTTTTTTGAAACGGCAATATATATTAAATTACTCATAAGTTGTTCCACCTATGTCCATAGCGTGACTTGCCCAAAGATATTTAGTGTTGTCATCCCTCCTTGAGGTTAATGGTTCAAGTCACGCTATGGACATAGGTGGATAATGTTATTGTTGGGTAACAAAGTTATATTAATTGGTTTAAAAGGTCTTTAAAATAACTTTTCTTGGTTTTTGATGGAACAGTATGTATATTTGTATGCTTTTTTGGTCGATACTCAGTTTCTATAGACGAGGTGACTTTATTTTTTGGGTTAATGTCAATATAACCCAACCACCGTTTTCCTTTGGAATTACTTGTGGATTGTTGTTGTTTTTGGTAGAGGTTTTAAGTATTTTGATCGAGAAGAAAATGGCTCCTGGAGATCTAATTATTGGCTTGTTTATATCAAGTGTAGTTAATTCCAATAGATTTATAACAATCGTTGTTGATAAACCTTGTGCATAGTTCCTGCTTAAAAAATGTAGGATTCAAGGGATGTAGAACCTACCTCGGATTCAAAATCACCATCGATTTCCAGGTTTTCAGGCATGCTTGAAAGTCTTCAAGAACACATTCCTAGTAATAAACATGTATTTATTCCACCACCACCATTGATTTCTGAGTGAAAACAAAATCAACCCAACAAAAGTATTCAATGTAACGCCCGTGTTTCTAGGCTAGGCATTAATGATGATGTAATAGTCTAGGTTAACCTTTGTAACTCGTTTTGAAATAATAAGAATGTATTATTTGAGTATTATGTGTTTTATGCTTAATTGTGTGACTTAAATGAATTAAGGATAAAAATAAGCGTTAAAATAAAATATTAGATAAACCTAATATCCATGAAGGAAGTTGTAGTGGCCGTGACAAGGATTCCGGATATATAATGAATGCCAAAATCCGAGTTATAACGAAGAAGTTATGACCTGTCGAAGTTTAGCGACAGAACCGGTACGACACTGCATGACGTAAATAGTGAATTTACGATAGAGCAATATTAGCCTTAGTGATCTAAATGAAAGTAGTAGAATACGTTAAACCGAGAGCGTGCATAAAAAGAACGTCTAAATCAGACTTCATATGAGGAAGTTATGATGTTTCGAAGTTTCGACTTAACAGTATGCAACCCAAAGTTCGATTATGAGATCGAGTGATTTCTAGCCAAAAAAATCTAAACGAGAATCGAAGATCTCGTCGATAGTAGTCCAACGGTAAAAATACAGACGGAAATGGACGTCATATGAAGAAGTTATGAATTTCTAACGGAGTTTTTCTGTCCCGACCTACTAAAAATAATATAATAAAAATAAAGTCAAAATTAGCCGACGGAGTCTAAACGAGAGTTGTGGAGCATAATCTCACCTACGCGTGGATATAAATAACGTCGAAAACGAAGCTCGTATGCGAGAGATATGAATTTCTGAAGTTCGGGACACGAACTTCCACTTGTGTCAGAGTTCACGACGTGAACACAATGTTCACGACGTGAACATGTGATGGAAGCTTCCAGAGCAAGTGGCCTGATAACGAACGTAATGACCTATGCCCAACCAAACTCACGACGTGAATATTAGTGGTTAACGACGTGAGTTCAGGATTTTAGCCCTATAAATAGAAATCGAAGGGAAGCCGACCATGGTTGCTAATTCCTTCATTCTCTCACTCTCTATACCCTCTATAGTCGTCTTGAAGCACCCCCGAAGCCCCAATATTATCCCGACACCCGAGGCAAGTCCCGATGCTCTGAAGATCCCGAGAATAAAAGAGTTTTTGAGTCGAAACTCTGCCCGCGAGAAGACCGGTGTGTGAAGATATTCCAGTTTCACCAAAGAATACTACTTTAAGAGTCGTAGTGTTGTCTGAGCATCGTCTTATCAAGTGAGTGTGTAGTTGCTTTCTTCTAACACATATATATGAATTATTCTCTATAAAATACATGTTGTGTTTATATATTATATGTTATCTGGAATGATAAGTATTGAATGGATATATTATACAGGTTTTAAAGTTGTATAAGTATATATATATATATATATATATATATATATATATATATATATATATATATATGTTATCTACAAAACTGTTGAGTATAACATGGGTAGATAGTTGATGTGTGATAAAATAAAATGATGAGAGGCCTCGATGTTGTTGTTGATCTAGTCATCTAGTGGAGTATGGATGACGACCACGGAATCTTTCTAGACTGTCCAGTGGAACGCTGGCAGGTTCATAACCTGTAGGTGTTGTGAACGATGTGTTCACCGGTGTACTCTATCCCCTTCATGGTTGCCTTTAGGACATCTATTGTTGAGGAAACCCCTTTGCAGTAATGTACATCCCGATGAAAATTCTTAGACTAGGTCCCTTGTGTTAGTTGTTGTTTTAGGGACGTTAAGTGAGGATAACAGGAAAATCCATCGAAGGATTCTGGTGGATCTCTCCGGCTTCACACCTCGTCACCGGCAACAGCATTTGGGGCGGCGCTCAACACAGCAGCAAACAGCACCTTCGCCTTGATCGGAATAGTGAGGAGGGATAGGTGGCGGATGGGAAATCATGTGTGGCGGTTGTATGCTAGGCTTCACGATGCAACGAGGGAATGAACGAGTTTAATCCCGCATCCCTTAAACTTATGCTCTTTTGTTCCCTTCTGGCCCCTCCTCAACATTTCTCTTACAAATGAAATCCAATAGTTCTCTTTTAACCCCTGTTTCCATAATTCTTTACAAATTAGATCTAAACTTACCAAACAACCCCTTTTCTATAAATTATTTACAATTTCAGTCCCCGCCTTCATAAATATTCCCAAAACCAATTTGAAACTTACGCTTTTAACCCCCAAATACTAAAATTATGACAATTGGCTCCCCAATACCGACACCCCGCTAAATATTATTTATTTTAGGGTTATTATTCATTAAATAAATCTTTATTTACTTATTTATTTAATTGGACGGGATGTTACAATTCTCCCCCACTTAAATTGGATTTCGTCCTTGAAATCTTTCCTCACCATCTCTTTCACGCCCGATAACTTGAAAGGCATGGCCACAAACCCGATCATAACCCCAACCGTTCAACCCAATAGGGCTATCTCAAACAATTACATGTACACATCACGAAGTTCAATCTACTTCAAACAATGCTACAACCGATCTGTAATCACGCATCATTTACGACCTCTGTCGCCTAACACTCACTAACTCTAGAGATGTTGCGATCCTTCTCGAACCAATCGAAACGACCCTCCCAGGTCTAGAACATCAGATGCAATCCAAAACCACTACAAATGAAAACCATCATGAATCTGAAATCTCAACTCCTCTATCCTTTACACAGATAGGGCCAGACTCAACTCGAGAGTCCTGTTCAACATCAAAGTTGGAATCACTCATCTTTAATCAGATACTCGACTCACGACCTGTGATCTGCGAATCTAGGCGCACATTACTCTCTGATTCCCTCCGAATTGCGACAACCTTTTCCCAATTTAAGATATAACGGATCCCAACCATCATGGAGACCCCAGTCTCGCTCCTGATTCGGCCACCAGGTTCCCAAAGGCTCAGTTGTCAAGGCTACCTAAGCCTAAGAGCTCCTCTGTGTCATGCTCTAACCAGGGAACACTACGGATTCCCATAGTCTTCCGATACTCTCACACTGACTCGTGAATGCTACAGCACCCCGCAGGTTTACATCACTTACTCACTCATGAATGCTACGAATCCCCGCAGGCTTACATAACTTACTCACTCACACATGAATGCTACAGCTCCCTGCAGGCTTACATCACTTACTCGCTCGCCATGGGCTCTCCCCCATGGTTTTTCCCTGATATTACAAAGTGATTACTCCCACCTGGATCCTTCTACTCTCTTACTACCCACAATCTCATCCTTAAGCCATCACCATATTGCACTCATTGAACTCATGCTCCGTGATCCATCATGGACAGGTGCACCCACCCATTCCTGACGACAATTATCGCAACCACGAATTTTCTCTCGATACAATTCACCATCTTGAACCATCCCTGAACGATGACAATTATTTGATGGGTTCCCACTGGAACAATAGCTATTCGATACTCCACTTGGCATCTCATAAACTCGAGTCTCAAAATAATCCAACGACTTAGGGCATCATACTCGGATACCTCAATACACCATCACAGAAGCTCACGCTCGCTTGCCTCAACCACTGATCTTCCACTCACGGTATCATACTTGGATACCGCGATACATCATTACAGAATCTCATAATGTCCTGGTACGACCATTGACCTTCCCCTCGCACAACTCGTAGTCTCGAAATATCCCACTCACAATTTGAAACACGGAGGAATCGTTAATGACTGAGGACACCCTACCGACCCTCCGAAACTCCATCCTCTTACTAATCAAAATCCCTTACGAAACAACTCATACCAAATCTAAAACTAATTTACAAATCAAATGACGCTCCTCCCGAAGTATAGATAACAATTTATTCAACGAACTAGCCAATCCCAACAATTGAATCGGACCTCAACGAATCACCCGCCCCGTACCCAATCTATTGCGAACCTGACGAGTCTCTGGCCACTATAAGATCCATGACTCTCGGCTACTCATCGTGGATAGACTCATGCTTTCCCGACACGTACACTATGCATTGCCTCACTCTGCACCTTGCCTCGCCCACCAATAAACCAAAGTCTCATATGTCCATACCACAGATCCCCATAACCAAATCTTCTAACTGCAATATGGACAAATTGTTGATCCTCTCAACAGAATACTCAGTCCTCCCCCACTCAGGGTTCAACTGTATCCAATTGACATATCAACAGTCTACTCCACATACTATTACACCAGATACACCATACATGACTCTTGGAATGAACTACACCATACATGAAGACCTTTCAAAGAAGACCAAGCAATTCCATATATCCCGAATCTCAAATGAAATCCTCAGAACTTCCCAATGTGATTGTCTCTAGTCACTCAGAACCTCGTCCGGCTGTACATGCAATTATTATGACGGTCCTAGAATAGCACTTCCTCCTTCTTTGGAAATAATGGACTATCACCCACTTCATTCTCTGAATCCTTAGTCATCACCCCACTGCAAGAATCGACATAGCACGGGAGACCTCACTCTCACAGTCGATCCGCTGCATAGCCACGAAAGTCGTTATCTCGATATACTCCTCTCTTTTTCCTAAAACAGATGCTGGTATACGACTTACCAAATTCAAACAAGGGTACTCGAACCCTCGTTGGTCACAGTCCCCACTGACGACTCATTTACGACATAAGAATGTAACCCAATGCTCTCATATGACAAAAATACTCTTGATGCCAATATCGTAACTACTTGGTGCCCCACATGGTCTTCCTCTAATCACTGACATCAGAAGCTCACTCACCCATCCTCTCAAAATGGGAAGTAGGGACAACATAATCCTCAATATAAAACTTTGACATCACATGTCATCGCCCGACCACTCAACTAAGACTGCAATCCTCCACGATGCATCATCTCCACCCCTATTTGAGTCTTGCGACTCCAACTGGCACCTTACCGGTCAAACCCCTCGAGATCTAAACTCAAATTTTCCCACCCAGGGCATGCTCATTTTTAACCTCAACCGTCATGGCCCTCGGGCCCCATAATCTCTCATACCCACTCCCAGTCTGAATAATCACAATCGGATAACTGATAAAGGAGAATACACACTTTGCTACGAATCATGGTGCCCGAACCATGTTATTTCTCCTCATCCTGCTACTCAGAACCTCTGGAATTCTCCCTGTTTCGAGTATGGGTCCTCTACTTTCAGTAGTACGGGCCCATACTACCTGCCACATCTACCCATACTTTCCACATGGATCATCCCATATTTTCTAAGTAGCTGCTCAACCTTCTCAATCACCATTCTCATTACACATGTTCGCTCTCTAGTGAATACTCACTTCTAAGCAGCGTACTCCTCGGACTAGAATTACTCTCTAGGCTCTCACACTTCTCTGCCATCAGCTGCTGAAGAATTCCTCGTGATGCCAACCATCTACCTCCTGAATATCGTCATATTCACTTAGTAGCTGACCCCCCATCATTCGAGAGTTCCACAAAGCACAAAGCAAACAACATTAGAGCATTGAATAACCAACACATGAAACCTCTCAGGCATACCACTCCACTCGTTGCTCTCATTACTCAAAAGGCATTACCGAACTCTGGCAACCTTACCTCTCGTGGATCTCTAGCTACTCTGTCAGTAGATTTCTCAAATGCTCATCTAAGTATCTCTCCTAGATTACCCTCGACTCAAGACTCTCTCTAAATGATTCCTGCTAGGTACTTCTACTCAGTACATACAGAGCAAATAGCAGATAATACCAATCAATAGCATTCCCTAGGCTAAGGCATCATAAATCAGGCAACTCTAGCCCTAATTTCTGAATTACCTAGCCTATCCTCTAGCATGCAGATCTAATGTCTCATAAATATCTCATAATATAAACAAATAATGGTATTTTGGGAAACCACCGTTCGGGCTCTGGCTGATTGTACACACTGCTCCATCTCGTTTTCTCTTTAAACTCTTACTCGTTTTATAAAATCATTTCTTTTTAGATTTTTTTTCCAAATCCTCGGTTTGAGTTCAGAGATACCCGAGAGCACATCTGAATCCCTCAAACCAAGGCTCTGATACCAACTTGTAACACTGTGAATTTTTCGTACAAAATTTTCATTTTTAAATCACAAAAATGCTCATAATACATTTCACAAAAATCCCAATTATCAAATTAACAAAACATAAATCCATAATTGTTTAATTAATGATCCAGGATCCTCCCAAAACATAACTCTTTATCGCATGTGTACAATCGAGCCGTTGCCTTCTCGTGATCCTGGGAAGTACCTGAAACACATAACACATAACACGGTAAGCACGAAGCTTAGTGAGTTTCCCAAAATACCACATACAACTCATTAGCCACTCGAGGCTATAACTCTGTAAGACCCTCTTAGTCAATGTGTCTCAGTGGGACCCTCCAGTCCCAACTCTGGTGGACCCTCTGGTCCTAACTCTGGGACCCTCCGGTCCTAACTCTAGGACCCCCTGGTCCTAACTCTGGGACCCTCTGGTCCTAACTCTGTAAGCTCATAATACCGATACATAGCATAAATCACATATACACAATACAAGATATCACAGTACTCAAGTAAACACATAAGATGAACATATACACATATTACTATAACAACATAAGTCACAAAGACAGTATGCAGGATAACACATGACACCTTATAAACAATAAGACCCTCCGGTCGATAATGTACTAAGACCCTTCGGTCAATAAGGTAATTAAGACCCTCCGGTCAATAACACGAATAAGACCCTCCGGTCACACATAAATTACCACACGGGTAAGTATAGTGAGAAGACTCACCTCGGATGGCGGACAGATCCTGTAAATGTTGCTGATGTACTCCGGCCTCTAACACTGAGTCAAACCCACAATTAATCTCATTAGGATCCAAGACCAAACCTTCACATATTAGGTCTAAATATGGTCCACCAATCCGGTCCATAAATAGTCCAAGCCCAATGGGCCCACCAAGGCCCAATACCAAATGAGTTCACAAGGGTCCTCTAATAGCCCAACTATGGCCCAACTTTCCAGATTGGGCCCAAACCCTCACACGGCCTTACCCTAAAGACCATCTAAATTTTCTAGTCCACATGACTGCTCTTGGATGGCTTATCAATGGCTCAATCACCAAAGCCCAATAAAAAGGATCAACACACTGCCCAAGTAAAAATTAGGGTTTCCACATAAAATGATGATTAGGGTTAAATGTTTCTCACTTAACCCACTAAGGACTTAACCCATTAAGTCCATGATTCCACTAAGCCATCATACCGTAAAATTGTCATGAGTTATTACTTGAGTCCATTGGTCAAAATGCAGGTCCCAATAGGCCCAAACCAACAAACCCAAATATTAGGGTTTTTCGAACCCTAATTAGGGTTTCTAGCCCAATAGCCATCCAACAAGCCCAAATCAAGCATTTGGGCCGATTAGGGTTCACAGTGCCAAGCACCACCCACTACCACCCCAGGTAGTGGTGGTCATTGGCGGCTCATGGCGGCGGCCACCACCTCACGGTGGTGGTAGTGGGTTTTCCCTCAATTCCTCTACCAAAAAATGCTAACAAAAGACTCATTTCACAAGGCATACACATACTTATCACAACAAATACACACAACCACCACCATAAAGCGGTTGTGGTGGTGACGCGGTGGCAGGAGGCGGCAGCCACCACCACAAGGTGGTGGCAGTGGATTTTCGGCCACATAAACATACATCCCACGCCTCAAATACCGAAAGCAACCCCCACACCCTAGCATGCGCCCAAACAGCCAACTCTTAGGCATTAGGCGTCGCCGGAAAAGCAACAGCGGCTCATTCAGCCACCAGTTGAAGGCTGGCAGCTCCCAAAGGTGTTGCTATCGACGGTTGAGGCCGACATCGATAGCTGGGGCGTACCCTCGTCACACACACACACACACACACCGGACGGATAAAAGAAGGAGAAGAATCTGAGTGCAGCCAACTTACCGAGGGTTTTCAGCCGTCCAAAACTCACAGCTCCATCGAAGGATTCTGGTGGATCTCCCCAGCTTCGCACCTCGTCACCGGCAACGACATTTTTGGGCGGCGCTCAACACAGCAGCAAGCAACACCTTCGCCTTGATCGGAATAGTGAAGAGGGATAGGTGGCGGATGGGAACTCATGTGTGGTGGCTGTATGCCAGGGTTCACGATGCAACGAGGGAATGAACGGGTTTAATCCCGCATCCCTTAAACTTATGCTCTTTTGTTCACTTCTGGCCCCTCATCAACATTTCTCTTACAAATGAAATCCAATAGTTCTCTTTTAACCGCTGATTCCATAATTCTTTGCAAATTAGATCTAAACTTACCAAGCAACCCCTTTTCTATAAATTATTTACAATTTCAGTCCCCGCCTTCATAAATATTCACAAAACCAATTTGAAACTTACGCTTTTAACCCCCAAATTCTAAAATTATGACAATTGGCTCCCCAATACCGACAACCCGCTAAATATTATTTATTTTAGGGTTATTATTCATTAAATAAATCTTTATCTACTTATTTATTTAATTGGACGGGATGTTACAACACATATAATACAAGCAACATTTATTATATGGATATTTTTAAGTTAATATTATGTTCTTGATAATAACTAGGCACTCACTTGACAAAGTGTCTGGTGATTGGTAAATCGGGCAGAGCGTCGCCTTACACCTTTCTCAAAAGACCTAGATGTACATAATGCCACATCTTAGTCTAGTTTCATACTACGTGGAACTATTATCTTAAGATTATAGATTCCTCAACAATTCCAAAGTCTACTTCAAGATCAAACAAGTAAGGATCAGCCAGGCACGACAGTCGAGAGGCAGGATCATTTCGACATATAGTCTTTCTGAAATCCAACAACCAAACCGACGTGACCATTCTAAACACCTCTCCCATAGTAGATCATTCAACATAAAAACTTGGAATCGTTGATAAATCTTAATTATAAGATCCTAGTACCGACTTACAACTATAATTATAAATTACACAAGGTCAAAGTAAGTGTAGCTCACTTACAAAGTACAATAGATGAGACTCGGGATCTAAACCGGTAGAATACTGACTTAGGTCCTTCCTACACGAAGATTGTGGCAAGCTGAGCACTCGAGGGTTTCGCAGGGCTTTGTTGTAGGCTAGAATGAAGAAAAATGGGATAACTATCGAAATTTTCAGAAAGATATCGACTGGAGGGTGTGGAGAGGAGTGAAAGAATGAGCTAGTATTTATAGCTGAGTTTGGATTCTTGCGCACCGTGCAACAGGAGGTGTGTTGTGCCTAAGGGTAACGTTGATCCACTAGGTTGTCGACACATGGCACAATATAGGTAGGGCTACGTGGCTGACTTTGCGCGCAAGCTACGCACGACGTGCATGCGTGTGTGACATTTTCTAGATTTTCAAAATTGCATAACTCCTTCATACGAGCTTCTTTTTTTACCTTCTTTATATCAACGGAAAGCTCTGACGAGATCTACGACTTTCTTTTAGACTATGTCGGCTAATTTTGACTTTATTTTATTTACACATGTTTAGCCTATTAAAACCCGTATAAAATGCATGACTCTCACATCCAACGTCCGTTTTCAATGGTTTTTATATCGTTGGAATCCTAACAACGAGATCTTCAACTCTTGTTTAAATTGTTTTGGCTAACAATCTATCGATCTAAATTCGATATCGATGTGCACACTGTTGCGCTGAATTTTATGAAAATCATAACTTCCTCTAGTGAAGTTAGATTTAGACGATACATATACGCACAGATTCGCTTTTACGACATCTATGAATTCCGTTTAGACTTCCTAAGCTAAAAAGCAATCTATCCCAAATTCAACTTTTTACGATATCCGTAACCGTGTCGGTTTTATCGCGAGACTTTGGCGCTTCCTAACTTCTTCGTTTTAAGTCGAATTTAGGCGTTCTAGATTTGTACGAGATTCTAATTACGAATACTATAACTAGGTTGAGATTATTTTCCTTATGTGATATTTTATTTTTGACATGTATTTTAAATCTTTTTTATTTTATTATATAATACATTTTAATATCATATGAAACACATAATCACAAAAATATATAAATAATCTTGTCTTATTCATTCACAAAATGACTACATGACGGGGTAACCGAGTTACCCCTTTATTTTCTTAAAAACAACTATTTAAACCTGAAAAAAAAAATTGACATTATGCCCTTAGAAAGTCACAAAGTAATTTTAAGGACCTTTTAAACCGATTCAATTAATTTTGTTCCCCAACAATGACGCCATCCTTGTATATGACACTAAATTTCAAATTGGTTAACATCATTAGATAGTAATCAACCATCATCAGTATATTCACATTAAGCACTAGTCAACTAACCGCCTGATAAATTATAACCATGAGATCGAATTACAAAAAAAAAAAACATTAGCCATCCAAATTAAGTATTTTCCAATTATTTTATAGTAATTAGTCTTATGTGCATTAAAACGATGAGATTAGGTTTTGCCTTTTCAATCCCCATGTTCGGTTCCCCTAATTTACTATCATTTATATTTTTCTTTTTATCCATCAACTCCTCCCATTTCCTCATCTCTGATGATCTTTCTCTTCTCCTCTAATCGTGTTTTGAAACTGATGCTTCCTTCGGTACAAACCTCAACACTTTGCATTGTGAGCTACAATTGTTACGCAAAATATAGCCACAATCATATTTGAAAGATTGTTCATTGTTACATATTACTCAGCTTGCAACAAAATTAAACTCTACGTGAAATCTCTTATTAGACGCTTTCATTGTCTTTCTAGCACCATTTCTACAAGTAATGCCACATTTTGCATTTGTAACATCATTGCTACTTTCTAGTTCAATCTCAAAAATTGTGTCTATAAGAAATAACAAGTAAATTTACATTAACAATATCACATACTACAATATATTAACAAGTAATTTAAACATACTAATCAAATTGTTGCTCTGTTTAATATAACCCTGCATTAACCATGTTTGTTGGAGATGAGTCTATTTAAAAAATTGAAAATTTAGTAATGATCAACACCAATAATATCATATTTTACATGTTGTGTATGTTAGATTAGGTGTCTAAGCCCATAACTATAATTGGTATGTACTTGAATTGATAGCAACACAGTCCTTTTGGGTTGCCCTCAAACCTAGCAACCGGACAAGGAAATTATGAAAGGAGATATATTAATTTATTATAAGATTAATAAATTAATATAAATGAATTTATTAATATGTTAAAAGATTAATATATTAATAAGAAATCATTTTGTTTAATTAATTGTTAGCCAAAAATTAATTAGAATTTATTTTGGGGTTAAAAGAATTAATTATAAAGTGCAGGGACTAGTTTGCAATTATCTAATAGTTGAGTGGAAGGCTCTAGAACCCCCTTGGATGAGGGTGGACGAAATCTTTAGGGGAAACCCTAATAATTTCATCCATAGGGGCTTGGATATGGCCCTTGGGTTTGCTTAGGCCCTAAGCAAAGGATAACTAGGGTTTCCCCTAAACCCTAGATCCCTCAGCTATATAAGGAGCCTCCTGGTTCTTATTTTGGTCACTATTTCTTTTGAAGAAACCCTAAGGGCCGAAATTTTGCATACTCCCTCTCCCCTCTCTCTTCTACTTTCCTTCTTTCTAGTTTGGGTGTGATTCCATTAGAGGCATTACACTTGTGATGCTAAGCTTCCAAGAAGATCAAGATCAAGATCAAGGGAATTATCAATTGTTTGCTATAACAATTGAAAGGTATGTTAATGTTAAACCTTAGTTTGTTAATTTCGAAATTAGCCTCTCTCCTCTAGGGTTCTTGTTTTGCAATTCAAAGTTGTATGTTCAATAGTTAAAACATAGATCCAAAGTAGGTTGCATGTGAACTTAGGAATTGTTTTTTAGTTTATTTGTTTACCTAAAACCCATAAGTGGTATCAGAGCCATTGTTTGTTTTAAATTGAACTGTTATAATTGTTGAATTGCAAATTAGGGTTTATAGCTATTAAACCCTAAAAGGGTTGTGGATCAAAGGGTTTTCCAAAACCCTAGCCTCCAAAGAACCCTAATCGAAATTAGGGTTAGGGTTTTGAAAACCCTAGCCTCCTCCCTTGAAATTCCGAAATATGCTATAAAGATTAGGGTTTCTTTATTTTGGATAATAGTTGCCTTATTGGATAATTGAGAAAAATAAGGAAATTATCCTATCCCCATATTTTCGAAATCTAGAAGGGATATGGATTAGGATTAAATTAATTGTTTAATTTAATTAGATAATCCTTACAAGATTTAATGAATTAATTAAAAGTTAATTAATAGATAAATATTAAATCTAATTAATTGGTTTATTTAAATTTAAAATTTAATAGCTTAAATTTTGAAAATTTATATAAACCCTTGGAGTTTTAAAATGTTTTAAAACACACCTTATATATATTATAATTAAAAGTTAAATATTATATATGTATAAGAATATGGTCAGTCAAATCTCTAGTATGTCTCATTTACGAAGCTAGTCTATAAGGGGGGTATAAGGAAACTGCCTATAAAATGGTAGTTGAATGGGTGTCCACTCTCACCCACCGCTTCCTTGATTAATGGAAGGTCGTTAGCAGAACGGATTTGATAGGATAGCTACTTCTCATTAAAAGTATAATGCTATTAAAAAAAGTACTAGAACATTATTTTTCAAAACCCCAACTCTAGTTACTTTAGGAAAAATGTGAAAAGTATGCTAATCCATGAAATTGCACATTATGCTTTATTGGTTGTTAGTGGAGCGTGTGTGGTTAACCGGCACACTAAAAGGCACTAATAAAGAGTAGTAATGGGTATCTTATAATTATCATCTTGATGGAGCGTGTGTGGTTTACCGGCACATCAATAGTTAATGATAAAGACAATAAGGCTACCAAGCACATTTGCATGGTTATTCACATCTAGTTTGTGATCCTCGGTATCCCAGTCACAAATAGTAGAGCATAATCCGAGATTAAAACATGCCATTAAATAGTTTTAATGTATCTCAAAAGATTAGGAATTTCACTTTGTTTATTTTGTCTAATGGTGGATTTGGTGAATCGTCATTCACCTACCTTATGAGATTTGAACTTGGATCTCGGCATCCCATTTCTAAGTTGTAATCGTCATAGTTGGGTCCTAACCTTGATATGATATATTTGGGTTATTATATTGAGGTGTCTTGAAATCTAACTAAAACTATCTTTCTTTTTAGATGTCTACTCCTGGAAACACTTCTGCTTCATCATCCTCCAGCCACAACTTCTCTCTACTAAACATTTGCTCCAAAGTCGTTATGGATGGCTCCAACTATAACGATTGGATGCGTAACATTAAGATGGTGCTTAAATTCGAGGAGAAAGAGTATGTCCTTGAAAAAGAGCTCAAAGAACTTGATGAGTCCAAAGCCACTCCCGAAGAGTATGCTGCCTACAAGAAACACTATGATGATGCTACCAAAGTGGCATGCATCATGGTTGCAACCATGTCCCCAGAACTGCAGAGGTACTATGAGGACTACTGGCCTTTTGAGATGAACAAGGACCTTATGGAAAAGTACCATAAGCGAGCTCGTCAAGAAAAGTTTGAAGTAGTCAAGTCCCTCATGGCTTGCTAGATGAAAGTGGGGGAATCGGTTGTATCTCATGTGCAAAGAATGCAACGCTACATAGAGCGTTTGGTCAAGCTCAACATTCACTTCGATGAGGAATTGGCCATTGACATGGTCTTGAACTCATTGCCTGATTGTTATGGTCACTTTATCTTAACTTACCATTTGAACAACACTGAGCAAACATTGGCCCAATTGCACAACTTGTTGCAGACAGCTGAGGCAGGGATGAAGGGTAAAAGTATACCCTCCACGCCTGCAAGTGCCCCTGTCTTGGCCATTGGACAGGGAAAGGGGAAGAAGAGGAAAGGTCCTCCCAAGCAAAACTGGAAGAGTAAGGCTCAAGCTGTGTCATTTAGTAATGGCCCAAAGGCTAAGCCCAATGGTTCCACTCCCCATGTTTCTGATCCAAAAGAGGCCGATTGCTTTTACTGCAATCAAAAGGGGCATTGGAAGAGATATTGCCCACAATATCTGCAAGATATCAAGGATTGCAAAGTGAAGCCATCATCGGCAGGTATTTACACTATTTATGCTAATAACTCATTATCTTCTCGTTCATGGGTCCTTGATACAGGACATGGTTTTCATATCTGTTCTGATTTGCAGGGGCTAAGGGAAAGCGAGGAGATAGATCATGGGAGGATAAACTTGATCATGGGGAACAGAAAGTCTTCACTAGTGACCAAGATCGAAGTTTATCAACTTTTGCTTAGTAATGATGTTAGATTAGACTTAGTAAATTGTTGCTATTCGTCTGAGATGACGAGAAACATTATTTCATTTCATGCATTGTTCAAACAATGTTTTAAATATTCTTTTAATGATTTGAATGGTTCAATTTCTGTTTATAAGAATGGTGTGTTTATGTTTGAAGCTTTACCTTGTGATGGTGTGTATGAAACAGTGACTTGTGTTGATAGCTTAGGAAATAGTGTACTAAATATTGACTTGTCTAGTGTAGAAAAGGCATGCTTGTGGCATTGTCGTCTTGGACACATTAACAAGAAACGCATAGCCCAACTCCAAAAGGATGGAGTGTTGGAATCATTTGACCTAAAATTAGATGATATGTGTGAATCTTGTCTTTTGGGAAAGATGACAAAATCACCATTCATAGGGTCTTGTGAAAGAGGTGAAGGTCTGTTGGATCTCATACACACAGATGTGTGTGGGCCCTTCAGATCAACCATAAGGGATGTTAATCGATTCTATGTGACTTTCACTGACGATTATAGCAGATATGGTTACATCTACTTGATCAAACATAAGTCAGAAACCTTTGAAAAGTTTAAAGAGTTTAAGCATGAAGTCAAAAATCAATTGGGCAGAAAGATAAAGATACTTAGATCCGATAGAGGCGGGGAGTATCTTAGTACCGAGTTCAACGACTATCTGAAAGAATGTGGGATAGTCTCACAATTGACTCCTCCTAGGACACCACAGCTAAATGGTGTAGCTAAGAGGCATAATCAAACCTTGTTAGACATGGTTTGTTCTATGATGAGTCGTGCCTCGCTTCCTATTCACTTCTGGGGGTATGCCTTAGAGACAGCCGCCCACATCCTCAATCTTGTCCCTAAAAAGAAGGTTGCCAAAACACCTCACGAAATGTGGACAGGGAAAGTTCCCTCATTAGCACATATTAAAGGCTGGGGTTGTGAAGCTTTCGTAAGACAAGAGACTCACGACAAGCTAGCAGCTAGAAGTGAGAAATGTGTTTTCATTGGTTACCCAAAGCAGTCTTTTGGATATTTGTTCTATAGACCTAGTGAAAACGTGGTGTTTGTAGCTCTAAGAGGAGTCTTTCTGGAAAGAGAGCTCATATTCAAAGAGGACAGTGGGAGTACCATTGACCTTGAAGAGATTCAAGAGTCAACCAATGAAGGAACCTTAGATGACACTAGCACTCAACCAGAGGAAACAGTTCCTGATGAACCGGTTGATAAATTATTACCTCTTCGAAGATCCACTAGGGTGAGTGTGCCACCTGAGTTGTATGGTTTTCATATTACTTCAGATGGCGACACATTCATAAGTGACAGAACACTGGTAAACTTAAATGAACCACTCACTTATAAGGAAGCAATGGCAGCCCCAGAGGCTTCCAAGTGGAAAGAGGTAATGGACAGCGAGATTAAGTCCATGTATGACAACCATGTTTGGAATTTGGTTGATAGTGCACCAGGTCGGAATACAATTGGGTGCAAATGGATCTTCAAGAAGAAGACAGACATGGATGGGAATGTGCATACATTCAAGGCTCGACTGGTTGCAAAAGGTTTCACTCAAACCCCAAGGGTTGACTATGATGAGACTTTTTTCGCCGGTGGCTAAGATTAAATCTATTAGGATATTGCTCGCCATAGCTGCCTTTCATGACTATGAAATCTGGCAGATGGATGTCAAGACTGCCTTCCTTAACGGGAAGTTGGCTGAGGATGTTTACATGAGTCAGCCAGAGGGTTCTGTTGATGCAAAGTTTCCCAATAGAGTATGCAAGCTTGAGAAATCCATTTATGGGTTGAAACAAGCATCTCGCAGCTGGAATCTTTGCTTCCATGAGAAAGTCAAAGAGTTTGGTTTTTCTAGAAGTGAAGATGAGTTTTGTGTGTATATCAAGGCTAGTGGGAGTATAGTAACTTTTCTGGTGTTATATGTTGATGACATATTACTCATTGGTAACGACATTCCAACCTTGAATGAAGTTAAGTCTTGGCTTGGAAAGTCTTTTTCCATGAAAGACCTAGGAGAAGTCGCCTATATTCTTGGGATTAGAATATTGAAAGATAGAAAGAAGAGACTAATTGGACTTAGTCAGAGCACATACTTGGATAAGGTACTAAAGAGGTTTAGTATGGAAAATTCCAAGAAGGGAGAGCTACCTATCCAAAGCAATACCAAATTGAGTAAGACTCAATGCCCGAGTACAAATGAGGAAATAGATGACATGAGTCGTGTACCTTATGCTTCCGATGTCGGATCGATCATGTACGCTATGACATGTACTCGCCCTGATGTGGCCTTTGCTTTGAGCATGGTCAGTCGCTATCAGGGAAACCCAGGTAGAGCTCATTGGATAGCCGTAAAGAATATACTCAAGTATTTGCGAAGGACGAAGGACTGGGTCCTTGTGCTTGGTGGCAATGATACTTTGAGAGTAGATGGTTACAGTGATGCCAGCTTTCAAACGGATAGAGATAACTTCTGTTCTCAGTTGGGTTGGGTATTTTTACTGAATGGAGGAGCAGTTACTTGGAAGAGTTCCAAGCAAGATACGGTGGCTGATTCTACTTGTGAATCAGAGTACATAGCAGCAAGTGAAGCGTCGAAAGAAGCAGCTTGGTTGAGGAACTTCATCGGGGATCTCGGAGTTGTTCCAACCATCCAGGAGCCTATGAAACTGTTCTGCAATAATGAAGGAGTGGTTGCCTTGACAAAGGAACCGAGAGATCATGGTAAAACCAGACATATCGACAGAAAGTACCATTTCATCAGACATAGAGTAGAAGAAGGCCATCTTATAGTAAAGAGGGTGTCATCTGAAGATAACCCAGCAGATCCCCTCACAAAGGGTCTAAGTAGGGCTAAGCACATTCAGCATGCTCGGAGCATAGGACTGAAATTGATCACGAGTGATACAAGTTTCAGTCCTATGCTCCGAGCATGCTGAATGTGCTTAGCCCTACTTAGACCCTTTGTGAGGGGATCTGCTGGAATTCATCACGAGTAATACAAGTCTCAGTATTACTCGTGATGAATTCCATGAAGTAATACTCTGGAATTCAGCATGCTCGGGTCTAAGTAGGGTTTATCCAATACCCTCGCTCAGAGTATTACTTCATGGAATTCATCACGAGTAATACTGAGACGATAATATCTTATAATCTTGAAACGAAGATATATGAGTTGTAATTTACAAGTCGGTCATGCATTGGTGATACGAAAACGCATCAGTAACTTGGTGTTATAAAACGTATTGTCATGTATAATTTGATGAGTAAAAGATACAAGCATATGAGTCAACGTTTATTCGTTCCTTTTGCCCTAACCGGAAAAGCAATATTTGTGGGCCCCTCGATGATTTGGTGTTGACTTATGTGCTGGGCCCAGCCAGGACTAAATTGATGTGTTCAATTAGAAGTCCTACATCATCACAAATCAAGAATCGGGAAACATAGATTCTGGACAAAGAGGTTGATTGCATTCCATGTCTTTTGTCTAGGGATATCTAGCAGAACGAAGGATTATATGATCACTTATCTTAGGACACGTAACTGACTAGGTCAGAGTTCGGCAGCAGCTTTTTGGAAGCTACAATTTGCTGGTCAAATTTAGAAGGCATACTAGCAATTATAGTTATAGACTTATCCAAGTGGGAGACTGTTGGATTAGGTGTCTAAGCCCATAACTATAATTGGTATGTACTTGAAGTGATAGCAGCACAGTCCTTTTGGGTTGCCCTCAAACCTAGCAACCGGACAAGGAAATTATGAAAGGAGAGATATTAATTTATTATAAGATTAATAAATTAATATAAATGAATTTATTAATATGTTAAAAGATTAATATATTAATAAGAAATCATTTTGTTTAATTAATTGTTAGCCAGAAATTAATTAGAATTAATTTTGGGGTTAAAAGAATTAATTATAAAGTGCAGGGACTAGTTTGCAATTATCTAATAGTTGAGTGGAAGGCTCTAGAACCCCCTTGGATGAGGGTGGAGGAAATCTTTAGGGGAAACCTTAATAATTTTGTCCATAGGGGCTTGGATAAGGCCCTTGGGTTTGCTTAGGCCCTAAGCAAAGGATAATTAGGGTTTCCCCTAAACCCTAGATCCCTCAGCTATATAAGGAGCCTCCTGGTTCATATTTTGGTCACTCTTTCTTTTGAAGAAACCCTAAGGGCCGAAATTTTGCATACTCCCTCTCCCATCTCTCTTCTACTTTCCTTCTTGCTATTTTGGGTGTGATTCCATTAGAGGCATTACACTTGTGGTGCTAAGCTTCCAAGAAGAGCGAGATCAAGATCAAGGGAATTATCAATTGTTTGCTATAACAATTGAAAGGTATGTTAATGTTAAACCCTAGTTTGTTAATTTCGAAATTAGCCTCTCTCCTATAGGGTTCTTGTTTTGCAATTCAAAGTTGTATGTTCAATAGTTAAAACATAGATCCAAAGTAGGTTGCATGTGAACTTAGGAATTGTTTTCTAGTTTATTTGTTTTACCTAAAACCCATCAGTGTAGACTTGCAACATATAATGTTTTAATAGAAATAACAACATAAGACATGTAATATCAATTATAACTACATTGCTTATATATATATATATATATATATATATATATATATATATATATATATATATATATATATATATATATATACACTACAATGCTATTAAACTTAATAATCAAAGTACCGATTACAATACATCTAGAAACGAAAAAAAAAAGTTGTTATTCGTACATGATATCATTGGAGAGACTGGATTGCTTGAGATTGGAGGGATTGGATCTGGTTATAATATTAATCAAAGTAATAATCAATGGCTATTGAAAAACCTGGAATTGGTAAAATAAAAGTAGATTGCTATTTTTGGTTTACAATTAATACATTGTTTTAAAAAAACACTATATAAGTTATCCCTTTTTAAAAGAAACTGCATTAATGGTCCTTGTTTAGAAAAACTACAAAAATGGTCCCTGTTTAAAAAAAACTACATTAATAGTCCATTTAAAAAAATTGCATAAATCGTCCCTGTTTAAAAAAGCTACATGCATGGTCCCTGATTAGAAAATTGCATAAATGGTCTATTTAAAAAAAAGACTGAATAAATTGTCCTTATTTAAAAACACTGCTCTAATGGTCCCTGTTTGAAAAAAAAACTGCATGAATGGTCCTTGTTTAAACAAATTGCATAAATGGTACATTAAAAAAAGACAATTGCAAAAATGGTCCCTATGGTATGCATTTTTTTGGGGTTTTAGTCCAAATCCCGACTTTTTTTGGATTGGTGGTCCTTTTGGACTAGTTTGTATGTAAAAATGATCCCTGTGAAAATCAAAATTACTAAATTTCCCTCTTGATATATATTTTTTTATATTTTTTCTATTTAATTTAGTGTTTTATTAATAATAAAATGGATCTCTCTCTCTCTCTCTCTATCTCTTTCTTTCTTTCTTTCTTTCTTTCTTTCTCTCTCTCTCTCTCTCTCTCTCTCTCTCTCTCTCTTTCTCTCTCTACGCATAGGGAGTAAACAACAATTTTGTCTAACTTATGAAAATTTTATGTCTTCTTCTTGTACCCAATCACCACCTCCATTGCGGTTGCTATGACCACCGGACACCGCCTAACACCACCTTCCAGTCGTGACCCACCACCACCGATACCCACCTTATACCCCCTCTCTCTCTCGATTAAAAATTACCACCGAACACTACCCTCATTCCTCCCTACCCTCCCTCTCATCGAGCTCATTGGAAAAATGAGAAAACGAAGCAGCAGAAGCCGCTGGAGCAGCCCCTGCCACCATCGTCGTTGCTGCTGTGTACCACCGTCATCGTCAGCTGGTTCTTCCGTCGGTCATCTCCGACCAGCCCTGTCACCTCTTGTGACCCCTGTATGTCCGACTTTCTCGCTCATTATTTTCGTTTTCCTTTTTGATCGATCAACAGTCTTGGATGAGGAAGAACTGGTCTATGATTTCTATTATCCCTCCTCTAATGTCGTCTATTGGGGTTATTGTTGTTAGGCTACTTTGTGAGGACTCCATTTTACCTTCGGTATTTGTGCATAACTAAGATCTGATTTTGCCTTCGAATTCAAAGCTATAAGGGGTTTGTTGTTAAGAACCAGAAGTTGGTTTGTGGAGTTAAAGTATTATCCATGAGTAGTATCTAATTAAAAATATTGGATTTATCTAATCAATTTGATTGAGGTCTTCATCATTTTTGTTTTATGAACATAATTAATGTTTTGGGGCTGCAATCATGTTCTTTGGTTGGAGAAGATGAACTGGGAAATGGTTTCGTACAGGCATGAGAGAGATAGAGAGAGAGAGAGAGAGAGGCCCTTTATTATTTTTATTTGTTAAAATAATTAAATAAATAACATTAAATTTTAAAATAATGAAAGAAAATGAAAAATAAATATCCCAAGGGTATTATAGTCATTTCAATTTTCACAGGGACCATTTTCACATGCAAACTAATCCAAAAGGACCACTGATCCAAAAAAGTCGAGGTTTGGACTAAAACCCCAAAAAATGCATACCATAGGGACCATTTTGCAGTTTTGTCTTAAAAAAACTGCATAAATATTCCATGTTTATAAAAACTGCATAAATTGTCCATTAAAAAAACTGCATAAAGGGTCTCTGTTTAAAATTTTTGCATAAATGGTCCATTTAAAAAAACTACATAAATTGTCCATTAAAAAAAATCTGCATGAATGGTCCATTTAAAAAAAAAAAGTGCATAAATTTTCTCTATTTATAAAAACCGCATAAATGGTCCATTTAAAAAAAAGTTACGTAAATGGTCCACTTAAAAAAATTGCATAATTGGTCCCTATTTTACAAGACCTGCAATAATGGGTTCTGTTTATAAAAAATGCATAAATGGTCATTATTTAAAAAAACTATATTAATGATCCCTACTTAAAACAAATGCAGAAATGGTCTCTATTTTTTCAACAATAGTAATGTACTTTCTTTATGAAAAATATCAATGTAGGAAAATGAAAATGTTACCCGAAACTGATGTGTTGTAGGGAGTGGCACGTTGTCCATCTTCTCTGGCTAGTCCACCTCGTTTACCAAGCCCACCTCCTTTTGACATTATGCTTTTTGTAACTATAAAGAAAAATAAACACATTTAAGGTTTACATTTATAAACACCTCGCTATCTGCATTCTAAATTTATGATATGAAAAAATGGTTAGTTTGTTTTCATATCAATAGTTTTTAACATTACTTTTTGTTTTGTTTCATGTTTTTCATATATATATATATATATATATATATATATATATATATATTCTTTTTGGCAAGATCATATTGTTTTGATTTAGGTGTTGAGATTTAAAGTGATGTAAAGCTTGAAAGAAGGTTTTCTATCTTTCCTAGGTATAACTTTTGTAAAAGTGGGATAGGCTTTTTTTGATGCGTTAACAAAACAACTAAGTAAAATTATTTCTACTTAAGCTTCTATTGGAGACATTAAAAAGGAAACAAATAAGCATCTTTGTTTGTAAATGGCTATTAATCACAAACCATAAGAGGATGTCACAACAAGTTGACATGGTGTTTAATAGGTCTCATATCAGTTAGAGACAACAAGTAATTAACAAGATTACACTTCAAACAATGAGATTGTAAGCAAATAATACGAAAATCACGAAGCAAGTGTACTGTCAACACTGAAAAAAAGATGGAATGGTGTTCGTACCTTAATTTGTGGCTCTCGTTTTCACCTTAGTCTGTCGATGACCCTCCAATGCATTTAGGGTTTTGTTGAGTTTTTGGGATACGATATAAATGAAACAACATCCATTGTCTACTATAAGCCGCATGACTCGTGATTTTCGGATGGGATGATCGCAAATTGATCTTGAATGTAGGACGGGATTACATCCCCAATTTTCCAACCGCCATCTTGTGACAACCCAAAAATTTATTGCCTTCTAGCCTTGTTAAGGGTCATTCTATTGGGTTTTAAGCCTAGTACACTTAAGGAATGAGTGATAGAATGTACCTGCTAGAGAATTTGTGCAACAATTCAAGCCTTAGGACCACCAACAAGAGTTCACGCCTACAAAACTTGAGTTTACGGCTGTAAACTCAAGGTGGGCCGTAAAGTCCCTCCTTAAGATTCACTTCCTTCACTTTCTTTCATTATTACACTTCCACCTCAAGAACACTTCATTTCTCTCTCAAGTATCATCAAGATTTTCATTCCCAATCTTCCAAAATGTAAGTGATTCTTCCCTCTAGTTGTTGTTATCCTTCTTGCTCTTGAATCACCCTTTGATTTCATCCATGGAAATCAACTTTTGGCTAGATCTTCAACTTTCACCAAGAACACACACTTGTTCTTGGTGGCCGAAAACTCATCAAAGGCCCTCAAAAGTGTGAGTATTCCATCTATCATCTAGTTGTTCATGTTAAACACTTGATCATAGCCTTGAAACATCATCAAAATCAACATCAAAGAGAGTTTACGGCCAGGAGTATCTCCTTTGGCTGTAAACCCTTGTAATTGTCATGTTTTGAGCCTTAAACACTTATATACCCTTGCTAACCCTTGGAACACTTGAACCTTTGAAACTCCTTGCCTTTAAGACCCAAAATAAGATAATTTGGTGAGTTTACGACCATACCCTTTAAGGTGTGGCCGTAAACACCTCAACACCTTCCATTACGTTGGTTTCTCTCATCCTTGTGTAGAGCAATGGTCCCTCAAGTTTCCCTAGCATTCAAACACCCTCTATGCACATTTTACCATGAGTTTACACCATGTCTGTAAACTCATGGCCGTAAACACCTATTAGTGGCCTTAAACATCCCTTAGATGAATCACATGTGATTCTAACACTTGGTCCAAGTGTTTCCTAGTCCCAAAGGGTGTTTCCTTGCATGTTAGTTGCTTATAAACACTATATTCATGCAAATACTTGCCAAATATTTCATTTAGGACTTGTTTGTGTTTCGGGACTTCATTCGTGGAACTTCTCATCCTTACGCACATATTCGTTTGAATTACCCACATAAGGTGAGTTCATACCCCTATAATGAATATTTTAACTGTTTTAAATGCTTTTAAGGGGTGGAATACAAGTTGAACACAATGATAATTGTGTAAATGTTTGTTATAAACATCTTTCAAAAGATTGCTTATGTCTTTTATAAGTAATCCAAACATTTCAAAAACTCTTTTAAAGTTATGTACTTTATAGTTTAACAAAACTTCGTTTTTAAAGTACAAGCATAACTTAGTAGTAAAATGAGTCTTTTCAGTAACAGTTCAAGTAAACATACTAGTAAACTATAGTAGGTATAGTTTAGGGTTTCAGTTCATACTAGATACTTGAGCATACTATAAAGAGAAATAGGGAGGTAGAAACAATACGCGATAACAAAGAGAACATGCTAAGATACTATAACAGAAAGAACATAGTAAGATACTATAACAGAACGAACATACTAAGATGCTATAACATGAGAACACTACAGGATCTAATTATACCAATGAATCACTAACTCATTGTTATAAACAAAAGGTGATAGTTAAATTGGGTATACATGATCGTATAACTTTAATGTGGATTACACGACCTAGAAACTGGTTTGTTGAAGTCGCGTTTGGTTCCCAGAATCTCTTGACAGGAAGAGCGTATAGTATGGGTACTAGCCTTCACATTATGACCTTAAAACAAACATGTATTAAGGAAATCAGTACGTCAGGATGTCAATTCAAAAGACAACTGTGTACTTTTATTTTCCCATTACTTTCATTTTTGTGACAGTTCCACTTGAAAGTTAATGCAAACTATTTTCGAGACAAGATAGTTATAAACTAGGGAAAACTTACATTTTACAAACGAAAAACAGAACAGTCGAGTCTAGTACATTCAGTTGAAAGGGGGCCTATAATGCTAACTTTGTGATTCCTTAGTGTATACAGCAGGGATATATATATATATATATATATATATATATATATATATATATATATATATATATATATATTAATCGGATCTGACAGGTAGTAGGATGTGTGCCTTCCGCTTCATTTCCTGTTCCTTGTTTGGTTGTGGGCTTAGAGCAAATTCACCCAACCTACTATTTATCCTATCTTAGCTACATATATGTTCCGTATACACCAAGTAATCATAAAGGGTACCAGGTATGGGCTAGGTCATAGTATACAAATTCAATACACCGTTTTCTAGTACAAAACATACTTTTCAAATAGAACATTTGATAGACAAAACTAGAAACTTACATTTTATTAAACCAGTATAAACTTAAAGGACCTTAGGTGGTTAACACTATAATACCTTAGTTTATACATCAGGGTTATATATAATTAATACCCGATAAGTAGTTGGATGTGTGCTTTCCGCCTCATTTCCTATTCCTTGTTTGGTTGTGGGCTTAGGGCAGATTCACACAATTAACTATCTATTCGATATTAGATTATATATAGCTAGTATAAACTAAGTGATTATAGAAGGAACCACTGTGGTTACCATTTTTACTAAAAGAAATAAGGGTTTTCTTAAAGAATCTTTTCATCAAATATAAAGGAACTATTACAGTTAACTCCATGAGTACCAAGTGAATACGCCAGGGTTATATACAATAATGATCTAACAAACAATGGGATGTGTGCTTTCCGCCTTACTTCCTGTTCCTTGTTTGGTTGTGGGCTTAGGACAGATACACACAATCGATTGTTTGTTTACTCTGGGTTTTATATAACTTGTATCCATTTAGTACTCATAAAAATGATTGTAGAGTCCTTTTTACTTATCTTTCATCAAAGCATTAAATATAGGATTTTCTGGAGGAACTGGCGAACTTTTCTAAACAAAACTTACAACTTACTACAACTTTCTTACAACTTACTTACATCACTAAAATCTTATGAACCCACCAGCTTAAATGCTAATCTACGCTTTCAAAATAACTTGTATTCTCAGGAGACCAGTAGACAGGTACGCGCACTAGGATTCAGAAGATGGAGCAATATAGCTTCAAGTCTTGTTTTGTTATTTACTTTGTAGTCTATGTTATGTGAACCACATACTTTGTAAACACTTTCTTTCTAATGAAATGGTTGTTCATTACTTTTATTACTATGATGCATGTCTTGTGATACTAAACATGACGTCCTCCACCCCCGAACGTTTCCGCCGTTCCGGTTTTAGGGTGTGACACATCTTCAATCTCTTCCTTTTTTATTTTAATGTTAATTTTTAAAATCATTTTAATAATTTTTCTCAATTTCCATGTCATTAAACAATTCAATCTTTTAACTACATATTATGTATTTAATTTAGTTTTATCTTTACATCCTCAGTATCTTCGGTATGTTCCTTTTTCTTTACATAGATTTGCATTTTTACATTGATTTTATTTTTTTTAGAAAAAATATATTTTGGTTTTTTTATTTTTAAGTTATTTTGGTTTATATTTTTTAATTATTATGTATTTAGTAGAAATTAATGAATTATAACATATTTATCGGTAACTATTATGTGTATGTGTACATTGATTTATACCTACACATATTTGATTTTCAAATATGTGTAGGTATTTGATTTGCCACATCATTTATACAATTTCAATTATTATTATTATTTAATTATTTAATTTACTTATTATCACATGTGTCATGTGAAATTACGTGTCGGTAAAAACCAAATGAATTACCCACACATCCATTATATATATATATATATATATATATATATATATATATATATATATATATATATATATATATATATATATAGAGCGAGAGAGAGAGAGAGAGAGAGAGAGGTATACCTACACATAAAGATTTTTTTTTAAATGTGTGGGCATTTACTTTGATACATCTTTTATATAACATCAATTATTATTGTTATTTACTTTAGTTACCAACACATATTTAAAGTATATTTATATGTTGGTAAAACAAAATGAATTACCCACACATCCAATTAACTTATATTCATATGTAGGTATATTACTTACGCATAACAAAAAAAATTAACATATGTGGGTAATTTCATATTATGTAAATCACAAATCTTGGAGTGAAAATTCCCCCCAAAATAAAATGTTAGTATAAAATATTACCTACACATATTAAGCGTTATCTATTATGAAAATTTATTATTTTCAAATACCTGCATATATACAAATTATGTGTAGGTATTTACGTACACATAATATGTATGGATTATATGTATATAAAGACCCCAATTTCTTGTAGTGCGATAACATTAAATTGATTTTTAAAATTAAGTTGAGTATCCTTCCACCCTAAATATATGTTGTCTTGTTAAATGTTGTTATGAACAAGGCAATCATAAATGCTACTATCAAGTGCAATATGAAACTTGATAACAAGCGTATATAGTCAAATATGATATTTCTAAGTGTTGAAGTGTTATATTGATCGGTCCCCTTGATGAATTGAATAGATTTGAGCATGTGGTCACACCAATATAAAAGTGATGGTCTTATTCATATCGCATATCAATAAACCAATAGTAAACTTGTACAATAGTGAAACAATCTATGCCTCATGCTTAATGATATCAAAATGAATGGATATTAAAATTACAAGTTATTTACCATTAAAATATGATGAAAGTTTTATGGAGACAAATGTTCATGTATGGTTAGGGACACTTACATATTGCTAAAATCTTAGCATTGTATGTATATCTGACCTATTTCGTCAATTGCATAAGTGAGAGTCTTGTTGAAAGTTGTATGCAACGAACAAATAATATGTTGTATTACTAGTTGTACGTTAACCTCTAGGTTCACACATTAAAAAACATTGTAATGTGATGAAATACGTAATATATTTATAGTGGATAAGTTTTTTATTTACCAAATTAAATAAATAAATAAAGGAGTTTATTTATTAAATTAAATTAAATAACTTATTTAATTAAAATTCTTTTAATTAATTTATGAGCTCATTAAAAGGTTTGGTTGCTAAAGTTTTATGCCTAGAAAAAAGGCTTGAAAAAGCTCACACATCTTAGTATTTAAAGAAGCTAGTTAGCTCATGAAAGGAAACAAGCTAATATAGTTGAAACCTAACTACTCCCTTCCATCTTTCAAAATAGGCACCTCCCTCTCCATCACCTAGTGTGATCTTCAACTTCAAGCCAAGAACAAGGAGGATCGTTCTTTGGTTCCTTGGATTGTCTAACAACGTTTGTTCCAAGCTTTATATGGATACCCGTAGACACAATATATTCACTATTACTATTTTCCATATAATTGAGGTATTTAAATCTAAACATCTTATGGTTGTGAATATTGACATCTATACACTACAAGAAAATTCCTAAATAACTACGGAAAGTTGCTACGGAATCAAAATCCGTAGCTATTTTACTATGGAATATGCTACGGAATAGATTGTGGTAGTTTTTTTGCAACATAAATGGCTACAAAATTGTATTTCATAGCTAAATTCTAAATAGCTACGTAAAATTGCAACACAATCAAAATTTGTAGCTATTACATTACGGAATATGCTACGGAATGGATGGTCGTAGCTATTTTGCTACGGAAATGGCTACGGTGTTGAATTTCAGTGGCTAAATCCTGAATTGCTACCGAAAGTTGCTACGTAATTGAAATCTATAACTATTTTACCATAAAATATGCTACAGGATTCTTGGTTGTAGCTAGTTCGCTATGAAACTTATTACAAAATCTATACCCGTAGGTAACTGGCTACAAAATTTTCTACGAAATTAAAATCCGTAGCTAGTTGGCCACATAATTGAAATCCGTAACTATTTTTTCTACAAAAATTTACTACACAATAAAAAGTTGTAGCTAATCTACTACGAAATTAGTTATGAAAACGTTAACCATAATTATTTTATTTTGTACTATGGGTTGCATTTTGTGCAAGATATTATAAGCAATACATGTATGTTAGCAAAAATATGTATACGGATAGTCTGAAAGTCATATTCGAAATGCTTTATCTCACACGAGAAAAAAGTTTGTGACGATTCAAAATGAAATTGCTTTATTTACAATGCAATGTAATTTTTCGACTAAGGTTGTCAATTTAATTACTCCCAAAATTTTGGATCATTTTTGTGATTATGGCATTATTTCAAGTCTAAGGGGGTATTCATGTAGATCTTGCAAACATTAGGGGCTATGATAGCAAGATAAATGAGTCGGAGGAAGTTTAATCGCAGCTCTCAAGTCTCAATTTATCGTCTCTCTCTCATATCGATCTTCTATTTCTCTTTTCTCAGAAATCGATCAATTAAATTATGGAATATTAGTTAACGATTGCATCATCATCAACATGAGGAAGCGAGATTTAGCAATTCTGATGCTCTATGCTTTCGCCCTTTTCTTTTCCATTTAAGGTAAATCAGATTATCTCAATTCATTGTGTTAATCGACCTCAGAACCCTAGAGCTGTTTAGTTTCTTATTTTTTTTTTAGTAATTTGTACTTCTAGTTGAAATTGAATGATTACTACGTCTAATTTGTCTCTATTTGACAATATGACGAAGGCGATTTTACGTTTAAGGAGGCGTGGTGCAATCTATTGGATGAATATCCAATTAAATACGAGGGGAACCTATTGTGTCCGATCTTAATGGCGATCGAAAGAAAGAGGTTCTTGTGGTTACTTATGACACTAAAATTCAGGTATTGTTTATCTAGTTCGTAGAATCAAATTTGCGATTTCAATTGAAGGCTATTCAAGCACGTTTGATAGCTCATAAGGATTGGTTCGTGCTCAAATAGTTTCAAAGTATGAACGATTTGGTGTTATATTCTTATCCCAAACCACTATAGTCTTCTTCTTCCAAGCATACTCTCAAACACTTTAATTTTTAATTTTTAACTGAGTGTTGCTCCAAACGAAATATGGCTATTAGTTGCTATATAATCTTGTGTTATATCTTATATTAGCAGATACACTTTTAGCATTTGCAACTTAAAAATCAATGGGTACTACTACACTACTATGCTTTTAGTTATATTTATAACCACCTTTATTGAGATTGGAGTTATGAATATGTTCTTTGTCTTCTTGTACTTAATTTTTTTCATATTGATCAGGTTTTAGAACCTCACTAGGCGTGTGGATGAAGGATTTAGTGAGGCTCATGTTCTTGCAAAAATAATATTGTTACCTGATAAAATTTGTTGCTTTGGGCAGATGTGAGTAGCCATGGGAACAGGGGCAGTTGACTGAACTTTCAAATGTGGTCATGTACAAAACCAAGTCTTGGTTGTTGTGACATCAGGTTGGTCTATAATGTTCTTTTATCATAACCTCCAAAAGCTATGAGAAACAAATGTGCAGGTCAGTTTTTTTTATAAAATTTGCATAAATCTCAGTTTTTATGGCCAACTTTAATTGCATTCTAGTTTTTTTTAGGAGGATTTCCCACACAATGCTCACCATAGAGAAATGTCAATTTATTTAAGTAATTATACATCAAAGCATGGAGATGTTGGACTTGTATTGTTGGAGGAATGATGGAAATGCAACCACATCTATGTCTCTTTAACTCTTCTGTTTTTATATATTCATTAATATAATTTATAACATTGTCTAAAAATTGAATAATCATTTATTTCTACACTATTTTAGATGCACCTTGATCCGTTTGAAGAAATTAAAATGGCCGAGGAAAGTGCAGATAAGCATTGAAGAAGCGGAAGCGAAAAAGAAGTAACAAATTTTGAAGTTTTATTTCTTTCTTAACTTTTTGTTTCTAGTGTTTTTCAAATCAAATTATATATATATATATATATATATATATATATATATATATATATATATATATATATATATATATATATATATATATATATAGATGCATCATCAGTTATTGATTTACGCCATTTTGCAATTTATGCTTTTGCTGGGGCGAACCGGTGCGCTTCGCTGGAGTAGAAAGAATGAGATAATAATTATATCTTATAGATTATTACTTATTCAATTTACTAACATTTATTCTCTTATTAAAAGAACTTGGAAGCCACTCCATTAGATGAATCTCCACTAATTCCATAACATAATTATAAACTCGATGTTCAAGCTCTTAATAGGCATCAACCATGAGAACCTAGCAAACTTGTTGTTTTGTGTAAAGCACATGGTGACACCTTTTGTGATTTACTTAAAAATCAAATTATTTAAACTTATGAATTCAAAATCAGTTGTTTAATTTTATTGAATCTTGTATAGCTAAAGAATAACATAGTTGGAATGCAGTCCCCTTACAGCTTCTTTGTCCCGCATAATTGGTCTTCAATATGGTCATATTTTGATCGAATTACAGGTGTGAATTTCATTTAGATTTTAGAATATTTCCCTTGGTCAAATCTTGGTTGACTGAATTTGTTGCAGGGGCATAAATATCAACTTGCCCTCATAGCATATATGCTTTTAGAGTTTTAGTTTTCAATATTAAAATTTTTGGTTTTTGTCAATGTTAGGTATTCCTTTGGACAAGGGCTTATACACTATAAGTTACCAGAAGGTAACGTCGGGAGCATCAGGATTCATATTTTGTGCATTATATTTACTGGTAAATCAAATTAAAATATAAAATATATCAAAATAAAATGTGTATTTATTTTAAGACGTGTAAATCATTATATTTTATTGTATAGGTGAACAGATGGAGGTATATAATGTTTGTGTTGAATGGATGAGAAAACATTCTTGAAGCATTTTTATTTTTGTCACATCAAAACTTTTATTGATTATGTATCCAATGGTATTTTATGTTTAATTTGTTGCAACTTTTGATTTTGAAATTGTATTTTTTTTGTACTGGATATTTCTTTTAGTTCTTATAGAAATACTTTATTACTTTTGGTTTTATATTAATTGTATTTTTATAAATTGATATAAATAGTAAAATTGAATAACCAAAATTTATTGAATAATTGTATGGGACAATTTCTATGGTATTGGGTACAGAATTTGTTATGGAAAATTGCTACGAAATTTGCTATGAAAAGTTGTTATGGAATTGGCTATGGAGAAATCGCTACAGAATTTGCTACGGAAAAATCATTATGGAATTCGTTACGGAAATATTGCTACGGTATTGGTTACGAGAAAATTTCTACGGAATTTGCTACGGATAAATCGCTATGGAATTTGTTACGGAAAAATCATTACTGAATTTGCTACGGACAAATTGCTACCGAATTAGTTACGTAAAAATTGTTATGGAATTTGCTACGGAAATACTATGTAGCTCAAATTGCAACGAAATAGATGTCGTAAAAACTGCCATAGTAAAATTGCTAGGAAATTATAATTCCGTAGCTAAACATATTACTACAAGAAATAATGCTACGATGTCTAATTGAAAATTTATGTAGCAAATTCCGTAGTTAATCAACTTTAGCTACAGAATTTTAACTTTTTGCTACGGAAATTTTCCGTAGCCAAATTAAAATTTTCTTGTAGTGATAGTTCTAATTGGATCCCTTATTAGGTATTAAAAATTTCAAACCAAACTTCTTTTCGTTGTCCTTTATTCATTAATTTTTTTTGAATCAACATATCCCCAACAATACAACCATTATATTTCAAGGCGAGTAACTTATTTATGGTTTGAGCTTTTATCTAAACATATATAGATACTATGAAAATAGACAAACTTAATACATGTCATTATTGGTGAAAACTCGTGAATGGTATGGTACCCTTTATATTGACACACTTACTTATAATGGTTAACGATATATAGTTAAATATGATGATATATACGCCTTCTAAGGTGATGATGTGAGATGATCCGTTCAATGTATAATTATAAAGATTATTATACATAGATCTCTTGGATACTTGTGGTGTTGTTTGTAAGAAACTACTAGTGATTAAGAGTAGTGCTTATAAAAGTAATAGTGTAAAGCAGTAATATAATGTTTATACTCACTAGTAAATAACAAATGGGAATCACATTGGTATTAATGTCATATGTAAGAAAAGCATGGGTGGAATAAAATATTCATATGAGTAACTATGCATACTAGCTACCTGTTAGCATGTTATAATCCAATTATTAAATTTATTGTTATTAAAGGTAGCATATATGTTGGAATTAAGGCCGGACCTAAAAAATTAAATATCATTAAAGGTCTATGATGAGTCAGAAAAAATTACCCTTATCTTTATTATAAGTTTTTATTTTTAAATAAAAATATATAATAATAAAAAAATTAGACCTTATACAGTTGTCCACTTACCCACTCAACGCCCCATGAATTACCTGAGGTATATGTCCATGAAGGATGAATAAAGAGGGGGGGGGGGGGGGGAGGATTTACCTATTAGTTTGGTATATGTCCATGAAGGATGAATAAAAGGGTTGCTTGCAATATGAAATTTTTTGTTGTTGACGTTAGCATGTTAGAATATGATTATGATCCAGAATGCAAGTTTATCTTTTTTTTTTGTCAGATGGTTGTTTATTTTATCCCGTTTTGGATGGTTGTCTTATTTCCTCCTTGTTTTGGGGTGGTTGTTTAATAGACAAATGGTTTGTCGTTTATAAAGGTTACATGGTTGACATTTTATTATTATGTTTAATTAAATTGTCATTCACATATTGTAAGAAATTTTGTGAGTTACTCACAAACTTTATTATGTTTTGGTCATCTTCCACTGATGTAGGTGTTAAGTGGTATGGTTAAAGAGTTGTCCTAGTAACAAAAAGATTAACAATATCAAGAAGATAGTTCTTTTGTAGCTTATGAATCAACTGTAATGTAGCACCATGTTGAGTTATTACTTGATGTAACTGTGGGTCTTATATGCATATATGCTTTGCTACTTCATATGTACACTATATGTTTAATGTTAAAATGTTTCAAAACAATGCGCTTTTTGGATGTACCTTTTTATAGTTTTTGGGTGTTACAAGGGCCTCAACGTAAACATGACCGACTCTATATGTGGTGTCCTTCGTTTGGCTCTCCACTAAGTTGTATTTCTATCTTTTCTGTAAAGGCGCTAATGTGACATGTCTGGTTAGAAAGTTACATAAACAGATTTTACACATTAACAAAATATTATGACCTTTAATGGCAAGAGTAAAAACAAGAAAATACGCAAAACACATGAAATGGTAATATTAAAACCATATAAAAAGTTCTTTTAAGGTGCAACCAAAAGTCAATGTAAAATTTTATGGCTTCTGTGCAATTAAACCAAGATTGAAGGGACTTTTAAGATATTTTACTTGCATGCAATCAAATCACTTTAATGATGCTTGGTTTAAACGCAATCAAACCAAGATTGTGGTTAGTATGTTTCATAATTTTATCTTATTAAAGGGAGTTTCAAGGTATTTTATTACTAATCATAGATTTTTATATATTATGAAATTTGGAGAATTATATGTTAGAATATCTTTTGGATCCTAAATATGACTTATTTTGTCATATTTTAAAGAATATGCCTACTTTTTTTTTTTCTTTCAGAAAATACCCCTATTTACTTTCTAAGTCACTCACTCACTCCCTTTGACCCGTTATTCATTGCTTGTATAAATAGTTGTACATCTAAGTACAACCCTTTCTTGTACCCAGTTGTCCAAACAGAAACATACCAAAGGGCATTTATGGCAACTTAACTCCAAAAAAAATATATCAAATATCTTTTAACACTCTGTAAATCCCGCACCTATACATACAAATTTATGTATACATATCTCTCTCTCTCTCTCTCTCTCTCTCTCTCTCTCTCTCCACTCTGTCATCTTCTCGTTTTCTCTCTCTCTCTCTCTCTCTTCTATTCATCATTTCCTCCTAAAGCTTATCTCTCTGTTCATACATTCACTCATTTCTCGAAGAAATCTGCAACAATCTGAGGAACAAAAGAAACGAGTTTAGTAACGATTTCACCATCTCTTGCAAACTCATACGCTGTTGATTTCAGCTACGGGGTTCGGAGTTTTGAAGAATTTTGGTAGGGTTTGGGGTTGCGATTCGATGACATGAGTATAAATACGAGTGCTTGGAAATAAATGTGATGATATGAAGGGGGTTGTAAATTCAAAGAAGCAAAATTTTGTTGCTGGTTAATTGATTGGCTCAACTGTTGCTGAAATTTAGGGTTTTTGGGAGTGTAAATCGGTTGAATCAAACTGGATTTAGCTCAGGGCTCAGGTACTTCGTTTCTCGAATTTCTGATACATTCATCTGGATTGCTTTTCCTTTTCATAAGATTCGTATATAATCCACATTGTTCTGTAAATTAAAGCAACTAATTACAGAAGATTATAACAAGTTTGAGGGTTTCAGCACTGGATTACACCTCTGAGAAAGTGTTCTTCTACTACAAATGCTTTCCTTCCAAAAGTTTCTTAAAGCTATCGGTATTTGCTTTTTAGTTTTCCGTTAGTTTACAAAGAGAATCAGATTCTACAAACATCAACGGGTCTTTTGGGTGTTCTAACTAGAAAATCCAGTTCTCCTATTCTGGATCACATCGCCATCCTTCCACCTTCTTCGAGATTCTTCCCAATTCGCGCTGATTTTCAGTAAATTGATGCATCGATGGGGCTTCCATTTCGAAGTCTCACGATGCTTGTTCTACTAATTTGGTTTCTCCGGTGGCCAATTATTGAAGCTCAAACACCTGCTAGATCTCTCGATGCTATCCTCCAGGACTACGCTTATCGTGCATTTGTTCGACCACGAACTGGCATTCCCTACGACGGATTCCCCCCTTCAAATCTCTCCGGCATTCAAATATCAGCAATCAGGCTTCGAAGTGGTAGCTTATACACTAGAGGCGTTGAATCATATAAAGAGTTCACAATCCCAATCGGAGTTATATCACAACCATACGTGGAAAGGTTAGTCTTCGTCTACCAAAACCTCGGAAACTGGTCCACCATATACTACCCTTTACCTGGCTACATCTATCTATCTCCTATCCTGGGTCTTCTCGCCTACGACGCCTCAAATTTATCAGCCAAAAACCTACCGGAGTTAGCCATTCATGCCTCCGAGGAACCCATTTCAATCAATTTTCCACAACCAAAACCGGTTCCCAATGGTTCAATCGCAGAATGTGTTCACTTCGATCTAAACGGTAATATAAATTTCACAAATTTGGTATCAAGAACAATATGTGAAACATTCGAACAAGGGCATTTCTCCATTGTAGTCAAATCCTCCATCGCCCCTTCACCAGCTCCGGCACCACCACCACCACCACCGCCACCACCACCTCATGGTGGTGGTAGCGGGAACGGGAAAAGGGTCGGGATCATTGTCGGAGCAATCGCGGGTGGGATCGCATTACTTGTGTTGTTGGCATTGCTGATATTGTGGATATGGAGATTGAATAAAAAGAAGAAAATGAATAAAATGGAAAAGGCGGCGGATTCCGGCGAAGCGTTGCAGATGACGGTGGTCGGAAACACGAAAGCTCCGGCAGCCACCACGACAAGAACACAACCGACCCTGGAAACCGAATATGTCCCGTGAGATTGATTCATACTTGTGGTGATGATGAATTGATGATAATGGATAATGGATTGAGATGATAATTGAGAGATAGTATTTTGGGATTCATTCTTTGGTGTTAGTATGTGTGGTTCTTGTGTGAATAATTACGTTTTTTTATTTCACAAAACCTGTTGATAGTTTGATAATTTGTTGTGTGCATTTTTTAGGTGTTTAGGCAAGAGTGATGATTCTATTCATGGTAAATTTTGTGAACCATTGTTAAAGAAATAATAATTTCTTTTTTCTTTTTTGAATGGAACTTTAGTTTTTTCTTATATTTTAAAGTACAATGTTATATTTGAAAGAAATGGAAATATGAATATGATGTTATTATAATAAACAGATAAATAAAAGTATGTTGCTATTTATTATTATTATTATTATTATTTTTGTAATTAACATTTAGTTGTGGTTGATGAAGAGGTATATAGATGTAGTCGGTGTAACACATGGGAGGGATAGTTGATTCTTGAAGGCCAAGTTCCAATGATTAAAGGAGTTTCGGACTACTTTATTGAAATTGCTTTTAGTTGGAGCATTTGTCATCAATTATTGCATTACAACAATAATAAGTTGTGCACACAAATACAAATATATATAGCCATGCCCGGCTAATCCAATCATAATCATCTTACATTTTTTTTTTACTTCTTTTTTACGTAAAAATTTCAGTAATTAAGTAAGAATGTATAAACAGGTAACAACTAACTTATACGCCAACTACTTCAAGAAGAGTTTGAACTCTCAACTTTTGATAAAAAGAAAAGAAAAAAATACTATATTGGAGTTTTTATAGTTTTTATATTGAGTAAAAAACGGTTTTATAAAAATGTATAAGTCATTTAATATTTCATCAAATAAGAGTCTAAAGTAATTATACTCACATTTCCATAGATGTTAATGCGTTTTGGGGAATTGGTGGATGAAGTATGAATGGGGTTTGAAAGTGCACAAGTCAAAGAAAGCAGCCAACACGTTGAAACTTTTGTTTATTGTTTCATGTTTTATGAATATAAATATTTTTTTTTTGGTAAATGGCAAAAGGAATCGACATCAGTCCCTCCACCTCACCCGCCGGTTGTTTGTTATACGTTGTCATTTAGTAGCTGCATGCACAGTTTGTCATTTATATTTCATATACATTCTCATTTTTAGGGTGTGTTTGCTTCCCAATTTTTTTAACAATAAAAGGAACCTCGAAATGAAATTAAATATGGGCAACTTATTGTTTAGCTAACGGAATAGAATTAAATCGTAATATTTCTTTTATGATTTCATTGAGGCCGTAAACATTCAACAGCGAACGGTTTGATGATAAATTTGTTTATGTTTGTTTATTTAATAAACCAACAAATATAGACAATCGTTTAAATTGTAATATAAACAATCGTTTACGTAAACAAACAAACACAAAAAATAGTATTGTTTGTGAGCATTTGTTCATGTTCATTTAAATATGAAAAAACTAGGTAAATTCTTATTTTATTTTTTAAATTGTAATACTTGTTCTTTATAATAATTGTTACTTGTCTCTATGTTTGTTATAGGAGAATATGATATTATACATGCTCATCTTTAACGAGGTTTGATGAATTGTGATATACTATTAAGCTAGCAAAACGTTAAAAAAACAATAATTACAAAGGAGAATTAGCTAGTTTCGATTTTTTTTTAAACAAATAACCCAATTGACTTAGTTTAGAAGTTTTACATAACAAAACAAAGATTGTCGAACAATCCTATCAAAAATTGTATCTTTCTTTTGTTTTTAAGTCCCAAACACCAACAAATTTCGATACGATCTCAAGACCTTCATGTAACGATCAAAAGTTTGAGTATCTGACTATACTCTATTTTGGTATTTAAATGTTAAAGTAGGTTGTCATTCTAAGAATGGCAACTTACTTTAAGATTGAATTTAAAAACATAAGGAAGGTGACACAATCATGCAAGGATGCGGTGCGAATGGTCAAAGGTTAAAGAGTCAACCGGAAAGACAACGTCGCGGCACAAGCATAGGTGTATGTCGCGACGCAAGTTTAAATGTGATGGACATGTGGCAGAATGACATGACACGCAGCTTAATTTGTGACATGGGCTAACACGAAGCGATGTTGTGATCCGACCATGGGCTTTCCGTTATGCGGATTCGACTTTTTAGCTTAGTATATAAAGAGTTGAATGGTTTCTCCGATGGGTTCTTTTTAGGAATTAAAACCATAATTTGTGAGTGATGGTAATGGCTTATAGACATAGATCTTGAGGCCGGTTTAAGATGGTACGATCGTTGAACGAGATAAGGTATCCTCTTGACTATAACGTCCAGATCGTAGGTAAACTCATTTTAAAACTAGATTGTATTTATCTTTACATAAATGACCATTACGTTGTGAGTAATCAAGGGTACTGGGGGCGTAACTCGTCGATTCGAGAGGATGACGGTGATTATCCCACTCTTGGAGCAGATTTGAGAGGCTCATGTCGAGGCTATGAAAGAGGAGCACCAGAAGAGTGAGTGCATAGTGGGTCAGATGTCGTATTTTGATTATGATAGCCGGTGATTATTAACCCTTAATTGGAGAGTTTGGGTTCCATACTTCGGGGATACGCGACAAATTTTGATAGAGGAGGCGCATAAGTCAAGGTTTTCCATTCATCCGGGAGTGACGAAGATGTATAGAGACCTCCGACCTGATTATTGGTGGCCCTGCATGAAGCGGGATGTGGCTTGGTATGTGGAGAGGTCCTTAACTTACAGGAAAGTCAAGGCCGAGCATCAGCTACCTCACAACAAAATGGAGCCGTTGGGTGTTCCCGTGTGGAAATGGGAAGAGATTACGATGGATTTAATCACGAAGCTACCACAGACAGCGCGTGGAGTGGATTCAATTTGGGTCATCGTGGATCGATTGACCAAGAGTGTGCATTTCATCCCTATCCAGGAGAGCATTTATGCAGAGAAGTTAGCGGATGTCTATATCTGGGAGGTTATAGCACAGAATGAGGTTCCGGTCTCGGTGGTTTTCAGATCGGGATGTTTGATTCACTTGCAGGTTCTAGAATGTTCCATGAAGGGTTGGGTATTCGTCTTCACTTCATCACAACTTTTCATCCGCAGACCGATGGTCAGAGCAAACAGACCATTGAGACCTTAGAGGATATGCTGCGGGCATGTATGTTGGAATTTTGTGGTAGTTGGGATACGTATCTACCCTTGGATGATTTTTCTTACAACAACAGCTACCACGCCAATATCGATTGACCTCCTTTCGAGATGCTTTACGAGAAAAAGTGTCGGACCCCGATTTGCTAGGGTGAGGTTGGTCAGCGAGTTATGGGTAGCATGAAGGTGGTGCTCCGAACTACCGGATTAATCCGACAAGTGTGCGGGAAATTGCAGACCGCGCAGAGCTGAAAAAAGAGTTATGTTGATAGACATCAGTCATATTTGGAGTTCCGGGTTGGGGATATGGTCTTCCTGAAGCTATCACATTGGAAAGGTGTCATCCGGTTTGGGAAGCAGGGAAATTTGAGCCTCAGATATATCAATCCTTTTAGAGTTATTTCCTAGGTGGACAGCGTTGTTTATCGTTTGGAGCTACTCGAGGAGCCTAGTCAGATTCACAACATTTTTCATGTCTCTCGGGTGCGAAGGTGCTTGGTTGATGATTCCGTTGTGGTTCCATTGGAGGATATCCAGGTGGATGAGCGCCTGAATTACATAGAGAGACCGATTGCGATTCTAGACAAGAAGACGAAGACTTTGCGAAACATACCATCAGTAATCATATGTCCTTTCAGAACTTATAGCCATATGTCCTGAAAGCTCAAACAATTCTTTTCTATTTCTCACAATTCGATCTATGAAAAGGGATGTCGTAATCATATGTGAATTTGAGAACACAATTATTAGAACTACTAACCATAATGATATTAATCAGATTTAAAATCTACTAGCAAAAGGTGTTTCCTCATAATCATTTTCATGAATTAGAGCGAAACCTTTTGCCATCTAGATTTTATGGTGTATGTGTTCCCATCCATGTGAATCTGTCATTTCCAACCTATAATCATAAGATAAGGTTTATGACAAATTCAAATTCTAATTTAGCTTTCATGGACTGAACTCTGTTTATTCTTAATTTCTTGCCATCTAGCAGCACAAGTGCCTACCAGCGCTTCCAAGTCGTTTAAGCAGCTCACTTCCATTTACCAATGTACCATCACTAACCAACGTGCTCTGCTTTTTGCAGTCATATGAGAACTATATAACTCATAAGATTTTCCAACTTAACTGGAAGATGCACAGAAACAAGAATGTATCAACTTAACATGATAGGTCATCAACCTCAGGTCGTGTGCTAGTGATAACTAAAAGGTTTGTTCTTGATTGACTCCTGAAACTTTTCTAAGATCTATAAGACTGCCACTGACTTCTTAGTCAAGCAATTGCACTAATATGTTCTTTGAGGATCATGAAACATCCATAAAATTCATAAAAATTTAAAACTTTTTCAAGCATCCAAAAACCATTACTTATTACAAAATGTTTTCAAAATAGTTTCATATCAGAGAATCCAAGAAATCAAAATCATAAAATGTGAGGAGGTGCACGATCAAGCCTCCGCCTTCCTGCGATCATCCGAAGTACCTGAAACAAAATCCAAAACTTTAAGCCTGAAGCTTAGTGAGTTCCCCCAAAATACCGATACATAACAAATAGCACACATAATAACATGTAATGGGTCTACAACTTCCCAGACTGGATTACCCTCGAGCCCATAGTATGAGTCTGGCTTGGCTTACAGGCCCACAACTCACATCTAGCTTGCTCCCGAGCCCACAACATAAGTCTAGCTTGCTCTCGAGCCCACAACTTATGAATGGTTTTCCCCTTCTGTCCTAAGACTAGAATCTAAATGATTAGCCCTCAGTACGAGTCTGGCATGCTCCCCTGACCCTCAACTCGCATCTAGAATGATTTGAAGTCCTCAGTATGAGTCTGACATGCTCTCCCTGACCCTCAGCTCATATTTGGCATACTTTAGGGTTTGTTGGTTACCGCACAGAACAGTACAACCTCAACCCCACCCACACAACTTGTCGACATGTAACAGCTAAATGCACATACAAATAGTCAGACAGTATCACAGGTAACACTACAGATCTACCAGACTAGCATAGCAAACTAGCATGCATAACTAACTCATACTCAGTATATCAACAACTACTAGGATATCAGATCCAATGGGTCGGCCTTAGTGCCTTCGACCCCTAAGTATAGTGAGGAAAACGCACCTCACAATGTCGAACTGAACTGAGAATATCAAACTCTCGAATCACGGCTCCAAACTCAAACACCTACAACCACCATATGACCGATTCCATTAGAATCCCAAATTACCAAAATACCCCCAAAAGTCAAACTTGGTCAACCATGGTCAAAGTCAAAGTCAACAGTCCATGTTGACCCAAATCGTCGAGTGCATCTCCTGAATCATCGAGATCCTTCATATCTTAAAAGATCATAGAACGCTCGAGACAACTCACCGAGTTACCCAAGTAACCCGTCGAGTTCCTTAGTGTCTAGAAAACCGGGAAAAACTCAACCAACTAGTCAAGTTCACTCAGTATCCAGAAAGCGGGAAACCTTACCCAACTCGTCGAGTTTTCCTGTCTTAATGTATTCAACCCTTTCTAGTCGACTCCAAGGACCCCAAACTACAGATCTAGCCTCTTAGGACTAAGATACCACGTAAAGTTGCTAACTTTACGTGCATGCAAGGCATCAAAGGGATTAAAACTGTAACATCCCAAAATTCAAGACCAAAAATTTCTTTTAAACAAAACATTACTTTAAACAAAGACATCATTCCAAAACCTAATATGAGTATAAGTTTTCAAAACACAGGTTTATTATCAGAGTAAGCATTCCCAGGCTGACTAATCTATGGTGTGTGCCATGCGATCACCCCGAGCTCCTCCCTCCGCTACCGGAAGTACCTGAAAACAAAACTGAAAACCGTAAGCACGAAGCTTAGTGAGTTCCCCGCCTTACCACATACCATGCAAAACCACATACTACACATACTGGGCCACACCCGTTATCCTGGGCCTCGCCCCCTACCCCGGGCCTCGCCCGATACAACGGCCCCGCCGCTCCAGGCCCCGCCTGGCTTCGAGCCCCGCTCGGATACAGATCTGTTTCACTTAGGCCTCGCCTGTCACAGGGCCTCGCCCACTAACATATAATAGCACATAAACATATCACATAACATAAACTAAACATATACTCACAACTCTTTCTCTAAGGCCTCGCCTATCTCTGGGCCCCGCCCGTGTCCTGCTACTAATGAGTCATGGAACCTCGTCCATACTCCTGCTGATAGTGAGATACGGGCCCAGCCCACCCTCACTCCTTTCCTAACTTGGGCCTCGCCCCTGCTCTGCTGCTACTAAGATGTGGAACACCATCCACACTCTGCTATTGGTGAGATACGGGACCTCGCCCACACTCACCTCCCTACCAGGCACATACAAGTATCACACAGACAACAAGTATAAACTATCACATAAACCGCTCCTTGGGCACCCGCCCTCTATCATTGGACCTCATCCGAATATCATACTAGCATACTGTGCCTAGGGCTAACCCCCGAGTCTTCTACTCATAACTACATGGGCCGGCATTGTGGCCGTAGACCCATTCATACAAAGGGAAACTCACCTGATACTGCTGAACTGCTGTTGCTAACCCCTTTGACCGCTACCTGACCACTGACTCCGAACTGCTGCTCCGCTAGCTCCCTGAGCTACCAATATCAACATAACACTTAGTCTAACTGACCTTCAAAGGTCAACCAAGTCAACTCTAGTCAAAGTCAACGTCCTGGTGAAAGTCAACCTTCCAGGTCAACCCTACTCGTCGAGTCACCCTACTGACTCGCCAAGTTCATAAGTCCAGAGTCCTTCCACTCGCGACTCTACTCGCCGAGTCAGCCCCTGACTCGCCGAGTCTACTGATTCCCAATTCCTGTCCTGTCCAACTCACTGAGTCCTGGCTCGACTCGCTGACTCGAGACTTAACTCGAAGGGTTTGGGACCACGCGACCTGACTCGCCGAGCACACGGCAATCTTCATCCAACTCGCCGAGTTCATGCCTATCTTCATCCGACTCGACGAGCTATTCATCCCACTCGTCGAGTTCCTCCTCATCTTCAAGCTACTCGTCGAGTCCACTCGAAGGACTCGCCAAGTCCAATAAGATCCACTTACATGCAGAGGACTTCCGAGTCATGCATGAACTCCAAACTGTAGATCTACCCTTCCCAAGCCTATTCCCCACGTAAAGTTGCAAACTTTACGTTTAGAGAGGGAGATCTAGGCAAAATGCACTAATAGCTAGGGTTAAGACCAAGAGGCTCCAAATTCCACCCAATGGCTGATACTTTACGGGATTCTAAACCAAAACAAGCATGGATCTGAGGTAGCAACCTCAGATCTGGACCTCAAGCTCAAGATTGATCTTAAACATGGCTTAAAAGCCCCAAAACTCATAACCAAGGAAAATCTGGAGGAGAGAAACGACTTAATACCTTCAAATACTCTGAAATGCTCCCCAAACTTCGGATCCAAGACCACTCCTTGATGCTTCAAAGATTCCCACTCCTTCTTCTTCCTTAAAACCACTTAAAAATGGCTACAAGCTTGAATGAGCACAATGGAGGCTTAGGGTGCGGCGTTCTGGGTGTGAGAGACAGCAAAGGAGCCCTAGGAAGAAGATTGCGACGTTTAAATAGGCTCCAAGCCCCGGATTTAGGGTTTTCCTCGCACAGACCAGACTCGCCGAGTCCACTTGGCCGACTCGTCGAGTTGGTCACTTACTCCTCGACCCGGATCCCGCTCCGACTCGCCGAGTCCCTCCTAAATTTAGGGTTTCCTTTACTTTCTTGGCTTTCAAAATCTTGGGTGTTACAAAAACACTAAAACTAAGCTTAATAAGAGGTTTGGGGCATGGAGGAGGGCCGAGAGTAGATAAAATGGGCAACTTTATGTTCATGGAGGCCTAGAGGTGTCTAGATCTGAAACTACATCCTCTTGACAAGCTCAAATATGAGAATGACTCCATTTTGCACTAAAAATGACCATATACTTTCATAAGAGGAGATCTAATCAATAAGGGGTCAAGTATCAACTTTATACCTCAAGATGGTTGCCAAAACAGAGTAGATGTCGGATCTATAGCCTCCTCCTCATTCCAATCTCTTCAATTTTCGAGTTTCCTTCCAAAAGAGCACCAAAAGTCACTTTCCAAGCTTTCACACACACACACACACAATGAGATATGATGCACAAAATAGGGTTTCTCTGGGAAATAAGGTGGTAAGGGAGGCTGGTGAGGGGACTTAAGGCCCTTTAAATAGGGTGCAAACCCTAAAAATTAGGGTTTTCATGCACAACCTCAACTCGTCGAGTTGGACCTTCCAACTCGCCGAGTAGGTTCTCTAAAATACGCGACCTTCTTGGTTTCTACACAGCGATTTGGATCCTCCAACTCGTCGAGTAGGTGTTACAAAATTGCTTAAAATCCCTAAATTTCATTCTTGGAAATCGGGATGTTAATTATTAACCCAAAATTTAAATTAAGGCTAGGATCCGTATTTTCAATTTGAACTTTGAAGAGGGATGCTGCAATCAAATTCGAATCTATTTTAGGTAGGTAATGCATTTACCAGTTTCAAACTAGTGAAACTTCTAGATCTTTTGAGATTCAATAAACTATTCAATGACATGTTTAATCTCGATTATATTCTCACTTTGTGAATTGGATGCCGAAGATCACAAACGAGATGTGAATAACCATGTAGATTAGCTTGGTATTCTCGATGTCATTTATCATCTAATTAATGTGTCGGTTAGCCACACAGGCTCCATTAATCAATGATAATTTACGAGACACCCATTGCCAACAATATTAGTCCCATATTAGTGTGTCGGTTAACCACACACACTCCACTGATGACTAGTAAGGTGCAATGTGCAATTTCATGGGTTAGCATCAAATTCACATTTTTCCTAAAGTAACTAAGAGTGGAATTAAAAAAAAGGTTTAGTTACTTTATATCATTATACTTTAAATGAAGTTATGTCCTTTCAAACTCGTTAAGCAAACGACCTTCCACCAAACAAGAGAGCGGTGTGTAAGAATAGTGTAACACCCATAATCAGAAAGACTAAGAAAGGAAAGGAAAACCCTAAGTCAAGGGGTCAACTCGTCGAGTCCATAGGTGAACTTGACGAGTCGTAGTGGGATCTGGGTTATGGAATAAGTGACCGACTCGGCGAGTCGGCAAGTGGACTCGGCGAGTCTGGTCTGAGCGAGGAAAGCCCTAATCCAAGGGTTTGCACCCTATTTAAAAGACCTTATGTCCTCTCCTTAGTCCCCCTTGTCGGCCAGAAGTTGCTATACACGATTCCAAACCCTAAGTTGAGTGAGAGAAGGAAGAAAGTTAGTTTGGGGCTTTGCAAGAGGAAGATTCGGAGGATTTGACCACTAAGGAGCTAGAGGATCCAACCCTTTCATTGTGAGCATCAGTTTGAAGGTAACAATCTGTCACCTTGCCTTTGTTGCTTCTAGATCTTGTCATGGATGATGTTTTGGGGCCATTTTGGTATGATAAGGAGCCTTTTTGAGTTAAAAGTCCAGATTTGAGGTTGCTACTTCAAATCTAGGCATGTCTTGGCCCAGAGACCCATAAAGTATCAGTTTTTGGTGTGTTGGTAAAGCATGCTTGCCCCAAACCCTGGCCCTAGAGTGTTTTAAGCCTATAGCTCCTTGGTTTCACGTAAAGTTTGCAACTTTACGTGAGGAATAGACTTTGGAAGAGTGGATCTACAAGATGGAGCCCCTGCATGGCTCGAAAAGCCAATGTATGGATTAAGAACCGAAGCTACTCGGCGAGTCACATGGGTGGAATCGGCGAGTTGGATGAAGATAGGCAGGAACTCGACGAGTTGGAAGAACAACTCGGCGAGTCTGTTGAAGATTTCCATGGACTCGGCGAGTCTGTTCTTGGACTCGACGAGTTGGATCGCAGAACCTCAACCTTTTATGGATAAGACTTAGATTGGTGAGTTGAGTGGTGACTCAGTGAGTTGGACAGGATGGGACTCAGAGATCGTTGAACTCGACGAGTCGGCGGGGTGACTCGGCGAGTTGAGGCGTATTGAGAGAGTTTTAGAGCATAAGGATTCGACGAGTCAACGGGTTGACCCGGCGAGTAGATTCAGTCAGAGAAGTTTGACTTTGACCAGGACATTGACTTTGACAAGAGTAGACTTGGTTGGCTTCTAGAGTTATGTTTCGATCTAAGTGATATGTATGTTGATATTGGTAGCTCGGGGAGCTAGTGGAGCAACGGTTCAGAGAATTTTTGGTCAGCAGTCAGAGGGTTATCAGCAAAAGTTCAGCAGTGCAGGTGAGTTTCCCTTTGTGTGAATGTGTCTACGGCCACAATGCTAGCCCATGTAGTCGTGAGTAGGAAGACCCGGGGGTTAGCCCTAGGCACTGTTTGCTTGTATGATATTCAGGACCAAGGTCCAATGTCGGGCGGGTGCCCAAGGAATGGTTTGCATGATAGAGTGTACTTGTTGTCTGTGTGATGCATGTATGTGCCTGATAGGGAGGTGAGTGTGGGCGAGGTCCCGTATCTCACCAATAGCAGACTATGGGCGGTGTTCCATATCTCATTAGTAGCAGAGCAGGGGCAAGGCTCGAGATAGGTATAGAGTGAGTATGGGCGGGGGCCCGTATCTCACTTACAGTAGGAGCTTGGACGGGGTTCCATGACTCACTAGTAACAGGATAGGGGCAAGGCCCAAGACAGGCGAGGACTTAGGACAGGAATACAGTAGGGTATGTTCAGTTATGTGTTATATGCTATTTTGTATTATGTGGTTAGTGGGCGGGGCCCAGAGACAGGCGGGGCCTAAAAGAAACAAATCTGTATCTGAGCGGAGCTCGAAGCCAGGCGGGGCCTGGAGCCGCGGGGCCGTTGTAGCGGGCGAGGCCCGGAATAGCGGGCGTGGCCCAGTATGTGTTTATGCAGGGTATGTGGTAGGTTGGGGAACTCACTAAGCTTCGTGCTTACGATTTTCAGTTTTGGTTTCAGGTACTTCCGGTAGCGGAGGGAAGAGCTCGAGGTGATCGCATGGCACACACCATTAATTAGACAGCCTGGGATGTTTTACTCTGATGACAAGAATATGTTTTGAATTGATACTCTGAAGTTATGTTACAACTTATGATATGGTTTTTATAAATATGGTTTTAGTAATGTTTTAAAGGAAATTTTTATTCGCGATTTTTGGGTCGTTACAAGTTGGTATCAGAGCCTTGGTTTGAGGGATTCGGACATACTCTCGGGTGTGTGTGAACTCAAACTAAGGGATTGGTATAAAAGTTTTCAAAATGAAAAGACAAGTTTTGTAAAAAGAGTTTTGAGAAATAAAACAGTTTTAGAAAAGCAAAAAGAATTCAGAAAGAAAAGAACTTTGATAAGAGAAAAGGGTGTGGTGCATGCAATCAGCCGAGCTCAAGTAGGTACCCCAAAATACCCATACAAGTTTATGTTATGATTATCAGTTAGTAGAACAGCATGCTAGATTAGGACTAAGGATCTAGGGAGGATGCCTTATGTGCCTGTTATATGTGCTTTGAGCTGCATGATAGTGCTGGTTAGACAGTATTAGGGTAGCCTGTTTAGGTTATGCCTGAGTATATGAGATTATGTTACATGCTAGTACAAATTTTTGATATGAGATTATTATGTTATGGTTAGATTTTCCCTTGTCTGAATGTCGCTTGCTTTGTGCATTGTGGGATTCTGAGTGATGGGAGTTAGACATTAGGTGAATACGTCACGTCACATGTGATCAAGGTTGAATAATCTCAGAGTGCTAGATTTGGCTCTATTGCGCAACTCTCGTTTGAGTCTAACCGTTGTAGGGACGAGTCTTTTACTCGAAGGATTATTTGAGCCTCGTCACATGTGATGGCTAATTGGCATCGCAAAGAGGCCTTCAATAGCTGAGGACTGGTTTGGGTGGAGTCAGAGGTTCCCTAGGGTAAGCCTAGGATGAGATAGTGTTGGGAGCAGTAGTAGTAGAAAAAGAGACCTGGTGGAGCCAAAGCAGTTCTTGAGGAAAGTACGGATAGATGTGGAAGTTAGTATGGGCCCGTACTAATGAAAGCAGATGATCCGTACTCGATTCGGAAAGGCCGAGATGAGACCGGGAAACTTGTAGTGTGTGTGTATGATCCTTCAGCAGTGATGAGTATTCTGATAGTTATTGGGATATGTTTTCAGCATGGTGACATTGCATGAGAGACCAGTAGGCGGATCGGGTGCCGGAGAGGGATCAGGCTCGGGTTCAGGAGCCGAGCAGCTCGAGGAGCGGATGAGGGAGTTGATATCAGCTGAGGTTACGTGCAGTATCCTATATCAGACTCCCGTGATCTTTTGCACAGTCAAGGAGGGTATACTGGAGATCTTGGATGAGAGGCTGGGAGCCTTCCGTACCGAGATGATGGCCTTGATGGGAGTGCGTACTTTGACATTCCGGGAGTTTAGAGCTTGCGGAGCACCAGATTATCACGGGGCTAGGGACCCCATTGCCAGCAGCAGGTGTATGGCCGATGTTGCCAACGCTTTTCATACGAGCTGGTGTCCCAAGGGGGACAAGGTCAAACTTGCCTCCTTTCTTTTAAAGGACAGAGCGCGTGATTGGTGGGAGGAGGTTGGTCATGCCATTGGTGTTGATGTCGCGTTGGACACGATGACATGGAGCAATTTCTCGGCCAGGTTCAGGGCTGAGTTTTCACCGATTATTGAGGTGCAGCAGTTGGCACAGAAGTTTTAGGATTTGATGCAGACTACTGAGACTGTGGCGGAGATCACCGCCAAGTTCAGGGAGAGAGCCCTTCTTATTCCGCAGTATGTCGCAGATGAGGAGATGAAGAAGGCCCGATATCACAAGATGTTGAGGGCTGACATCAGGGAGTTCGTGAGCAGGTTCAGATGTAAGATGCTGGAAGACATGATCTCTCGGGCTAGAGAGAGGGAGATTGATTTGGAGTAGATCTGGAAGAGGAAGCCGGATGAGGTTTAGGTAGCCACAGGTTCGGGCAAAAGGCCCAAGGGGTTAGATTCGAGATCGAGGGATTACCAGAGCCGCAGCCGATGCGGGAGGTGTGACAGGACGCACGAGGGTGCATGTAGGAGTGATAGTGGTGGAGATTCGGGCTACTTCAAGTGCGGCCGGAATGGTCATTTTAGCAGGGATTGTACTGCTACCACCACGCGAGGATCAGACTTGATATGTTTTCACTGCAGTCAGCGGGGCCACAAGAAGGCCCAGTGCCCCAGTTTTCTTCCGGCAGGACGGGTGTTAGCACCCACCCCTACAACTCTGAGGATCACAGACGACCGTCAGGGCCGAGCAGAGGCGCCTGCGGTAGGAGGCAGGGATTTTCAGATGACTACCATGGAGACGCGAGCAGCGCCGGACGTTGCAGGTATACGACTTTCGTTTCTGTTCCCTTTATTCATGATTATATGGTTATGGTTCTACATCGTTGTTGATATAAGTATTTAGAATTGTGCGGCTTGCTTGTGATTTAGTTATATGCCATCTGCATACCTTGGATATTAAAATGGTAGTTAGGGGTCGTGCCCTATGGAAGCAGGTTACTTAGGATGCAGTAACTATGGCATGCTTATGTGGAACTCAGTAAAGACCCGCTGGATTCAGAAAGGTGTTATTGAGAGATGGATTGGTTAGATCCCTAGCTGTGGCAAGCTTGGGTTTTTCAGCAGATTGATTGTGATATAGTAGAGAAGGTTGGGAATACTTTTCAAGCATTGAGCAGTGAGGTATAAGCAGAATCAAAGTGGGGGGGGGGGGGGGGAGAACCCTCCGAGTGTGCAAGGGTAAGAGCACGCAGATCCAGGATGAGTACACGACCTCTGAGAAGGAAAAGAAGTAGCATAGCGATGGATGGATTGATGAGTTCAGGGTTGGGAGTTTGAGAAACTTCCCTACAGAGAGTTCATGTAATCGAGATAGTTAGTAACTGGTTGGAATTTCAGGATGGAGGATCGCCTGCAGGATTCGAGTGAGTCGAAATGACGATTTTGAGAACGATTAGCATGGGATGCTTACATGTTAATAGTCAGTAGCAGAGACAACATGTAGAGCATGGTAGAGCGGCGGGTGAGCCGCAACATTTTTTTTGTCAGCGAGCCAGTAGTGGGAAGTGTTGTAAGACTACGGGGTAGCCGTAGCATTCGCTAGCGGTCAGTTAGCATAGAAGGTGTTGTAAGACTACGGGTAAGCCGTAGCAATCCCTAGCAGCTTAGTTAGCGGAGAGTGGGCGGAGGCCCGTATCTCCTAGTTAGCGGAGTTTGGGCAAGGCCCTTACCTCCTAGTGATCAAGGTAGGGATCAGGAATGGGTAGTTGATGAGAATAGTATGGAGCTTGCCTGCATGGCCCATGAAAGGTGAGACCTTGGGAAAGGCCGCTCCAGGATGTAGTTGGGTGGGACCCTTGGGTGAGGCCCGTATGTGAGTAGCAGTATAGGTGAGACCTGAGAGCAGGGTTGCTCGATAGTATAGTCGAGTGAGACTCGTGAGCGAGCCCCATGAGTTTTAGTAGCACAGGTGGGACCTGGTAAGGACCTTAGGGTCAAGTTAGGGGATCGAGGATCCCATGACTTGTAGTGCTAGAGTGGCAAGGTAGATGGAGCAGTATTAGGTGGCCGAAGTTTCTCCGGAAGTCGCTGGGAGCGACTGAGAGGTTATGATGGGAATAGAAACCGGTAGGAGTCCGATAATCCAGATATTGATAGATTAGTAGGGACTAGGGTGGTCTCGGTTCATCTGTAAGGCGGATAAGGGGGAGCATAAATTTTCAGTCAGTGGCAGTGATGGTAAGAAGGCTACGGTGCAAGACAACTATTTGATTGGGGAGTGCTATGCATCTCACAGCAGGGTGGGATAATCTCAAAGGGAAGGGTTTGACCCTGTTGCGCAGCTCTTGTTTGAGTCTAACCGTTGCAGGGATGAATCTTTTACTCAAAGGATTATCTGAACCATTCGTTGTGATGGGTGCTCAACATTAAGCTATAGTAGTAAGAAGTATCAACTGGGTACTGGCAGTAATGACCGCACTGGAAGTAGCAAGAGTAATGGATTCGTTGAAGGATAAGTCCTTCACAGCGATTAGGGAGGTAGTTGGTTATGGAACGTTGCCTTGGGGGGGGGGGGGGGGCAGGAAACGCACAAGGAAAAGGAGGAGAACCCCTAGGATATCCAGCATAAGTACTCGGGGAATACCAAAAGGATTGTTAGTTGAGTAAGTTGTGTTTCCAGGATGGTCAGGGTTAGGGTTAACCCGAGAATATTATCCGCAAGGATTAATGTTAGTCAGAATGACCGGGCGGAAGGCCAGCGAACGTAGTCAGCGGGTGTTAGGTCTATCAAGCAGAGTTTTGAAAGCAAATTGCAGGGCGATTGGCCGTTGAGAAACTTCGAGGACGAAATTTAGTTTAAGTGAGGGAGAGTTGTCACCGATAATCAAAAAGACTAAGTCAAGGGGTCAACTCGTCGAGTCCATAGGTGAACTCGACGAGTCGTAGTGGGATCTGGGTTATGGAATAAGTGACCGACTCGGCGAGTCGGCAAGTGGACTCGGCGAGTCTGGTCTGAGCGAGGAAAGCCCTAATCCAAGGGTTTGCACCCTATTTAAAAGACCTTATGTCCTCTCCTTAGTCCCCCTTGTCGGCCAGAAGTTGCTATACACGATTCCAAACCCTATCAGTTTTTGGTGTGTTGGTAAAGCATGCTTGCCCCAAACCCTGGCCCTAGAGTGTTTTAAGCCTATAGCTCCTTGGTTTCACGTAAAGTTTGCAACTTTACGTGAGGAATAGACTTTGGAAGAGTGGATCTACAAGATGGAGCCCCTGCATGGCTCGAAAAGCCAATGTATGGATTAAGAACCGAAGCTACTCGGCGAGTCACATGGGTGGAATCGGCGAGTTGGATGAAGATAGGCAGGAACTCGACGAGTTGGAAGAACAACTCGGCGAGTCTGTTGAAGATTTCCATGGACTCGGCGAGTCTGTTCTTGGACTCGACGAGTTGGATCGCAGAACCTCAACCTTTTATGGATAAGACTTAGATTGGTGAGTTGAGTGGTGACTCAGTGAGTTGGACAGGATGGGACTCAGAGATCGTTGAACTCGACGAGTCGGCGGGGTGACTCGGCGAGTTGAGGCGTATTGAGAGAGTTTTAGAGCATAAGGATTCGACGAGTCAACGGGTTGACCCGGCGAGTAGATTCAGTCAGAGAAGTTTGACTTTGACCAGGACATTGACTTTGACAAGAGTAGACTTGGTTGGCTTCTAGAGTTATGTTTCGATCTAAGTGATATGTATGTTGATATTGGTAGCTCGGGGAGCTAGTGGAGCAACGGTTCAGAGAATTTTTGGTCAGCAGTCAGAGGGTTATCAGCAAAAGTTCAGCAGTGCAGGTGAGTTTCCCTTTGTGTGAATGGGTCTACGGCCACAATGCCGGCCCATGTAGTCATGAGTAGGAAGACTCGGGGGTTAGTCCTAGGCACTGTTTGCTTGTATGATATTCAGGACCAAGGTCCAATGTCGGGCGGGTGCCCAAGGAATGGTTTGCATGATAGAGTATACTTGTTGTTTGCGTGATGCATGTATGTGCCTGGTAGGGAGGTGAGTGTGGGAGAGGTCCCGTAACTCACCAATAGCAGATTATGGACGATGTTCCATATCTCATTAGTAGCAGAGTATGGATGATATTCAGGACCAAGGTCCTATGTCGGGCGGGTGCCCAAGGATTTGACAATGTAACATCCCGAGTTTAGGAGTGCAAGTTCAGGGTTCAAATTGAAAATGTGATTGGTCAACTCGGCGAGTCCATGGGTAGACTCGGCGAGTAGGGTCGCGATCTTGGTCGCGTGTTAATTGGCCAACTCGGCGAGTCGGTGGCTGGACTCGGCGAGTTGGTGCTGTGTGGTGAAAACCCTAATCCCACGGGTTGAGCCCTATATAAAGAACATGATACCCACTCCACATCCTCTTTACTCTCCCTTGAAGTCCAGAAACCCTAATATTCGTGTGTGACAGAACTAGAGAGCATTTGGATCTTGAAGGAGTGTTGTTGAAGAGATCTTTGAAGATTAAGAGGCTTGGAGCAAGGGGCTTTACAAGGTTTTGGCTTATTCTTCTGTTGGAGTCTTATTTTGAGGTAATGATTCGTTGCTTGAGCTGTTATCCATCTAGATCTATCATTTGTGGGATTTTTGGGAGTATATCTAGTGGTATCTTGAGTTGGAGGTTGGATCTGAGGTTGCTACCTCAGATCTAGAGTAGTGATGATCCAAAAGAGCATAAAGTCCCTGTTCAACAACTGTTGATGAAGCCTTTTAGTCCCAAACCGTAGCCCTAGAGTGTATTATGCTTAGATCTCCTTAGATTCATGTAAAGTTTGCCACTTTACGTGGTGGATGGCTTGTATAAGAGTATATCTATGGATTGGAGACCCTGCATGGCTTGGAAAGCCTTTTTATGGGTTAAGAGCTAGTGGTACTCGGTGAGTCACATGGCTGCACTCGGCGAGTTGCATGAAGATAGGCAGCAACTCGACGAGTTGGAAGAACAACTCGGCGAGTTGGTTGAAGATAGCCTTGGACTCGGCGAGTCTGGTCATGAGGTCCTAACTTTTTCTAGTTAAGCTGTGAATCAGTGAGTCAAGGGATGACTCAGTGTGTTGAGTGCGATTAGACTCAGAGTTGAGGGACTCGGAGAGTCTTGGGGCGACTCAGCGAGTTGAGTCGTGTTATGGGAGTTTCAGAGCATAGGGACTCGACGAGTCAGCGGGATGACTAGGCGAGTAGAGATAGTCTTGAGTTGACTAGATATCTTCCAGGGGTATTTTGGTATTTATTGAGTTCAGTGTTTTGGTGATTGATCAGTGGTGAAGTTCGTGTCAGAGGTTGGAGCAGCGTGATCTTATCTCTTCAGTCGGCAGTTGCGAGGTGAGTTATCCTCACTATATAAACAGGGTCTAAGGAACCAAGGCCGACCCTTTATCGGATTGTAATCCGGGTATTGTTGTTATGTTATTGCTTTGCTATGTTTGCATCCTGGTAGTTAGGATGGTATATGTGAAAGACCTGGTTAAGGTCGGTATCCTGGTATATAGGATGGTATATGTTAGAGACCTGGTTAAGGTCGGTATCCTGGTATATAGGATGGTATGTGTTAGAGACCTGGCTAAGGTCGGTATCCTGGTATATAGGATGATGCTATGATAGTGACCGGTTAAGTCGGTATCCTTGTTAGGATGAGGTTATGTTATGTGATCTGCTAGATCGGTTGATTGGATGTGGATTGTTATATGATTATATGTTTATGTGCACATGGTTGTCAGATTGGGGTTGGGTTGAGGCGGGTACTGCTTTATGCTGTAGGCCAACATACCCAGGGCGGACCGGTTATCCCGAAGGCCCAGCGAACGGTCCGGATAGGCTGTAGGCCCCACGAGGGCGGACGAGACGTGTCGAGGCTCGGAGAGTGGACCAGGCCGACTGAAGGCCCGGTGCGGGCGGACCAGTCATACTGTAGACTCAGGGAGTGGACCAGGTGGATTGAAGGCCCAGTGCGGGTGGACCAATCACACTGTAGACTCGATGTATATGGCTAGACTCGGAGGGTGGACCAGGTGGACTGTAGGCCGGTGCGGCGGACCAGTCACACAGTAGACCCGAAGTGCATGGCTGTTCTGTATCGGTTATATGATATGGTTATGTTTGTATGGCGTTGGTATTTTGGGGGTGTCTCACTAAGCTTTCGGGCTTACAATTGTGGTTAAAATGTTGCAGGTACTTCAGGAGACCGTGGCAAGGCAAAGGCATGATCGTACCGCTTTTCGGGTTTTATGTGTTTATGATGTGGTTTCTGGGAAATACTCTGATAATAAATGTATTGAAAATGAGTAAAGGAGGACGCGGAGGTACGATCACCCGGAGCCAGTAAGTAACCCCAAAATACCATACAAGTTATTTGTTTATGAGATATGATAAAACAACATGCTAGTACTAGGCTAGGGATCTTCAGGAATTGCATGATAGAGTTGCCTGATTTATGATGCCTGCTAGCCTAGGGTTTCTTTCTGTATGAGATTTCCAGTGTTCCTCTAGAAGTGAGGGTTGAGTGCTTGTTATGTCTGTTCTTCACTAGGGTGTTTTGGTGATACTTGATATAAATATGGGTAGGTGTGGAAGGTAGTATGGGCCCGTACTACTGAAAGCACCAGACCCATACGCGTATCAAGGAAGTCACAACCCCTAGGGCTGGGTTGAGAATCGGTTCGTGGGTTAGTGGGAGGTATCTAATGTTCGCGGCATTTTCAATATGGTGGTTACAAGGCATGCTGGGAGCGGATCCAGATCAGGATCGGGAGCAGGAGGGGGCGGTCAGGGTGGATCAACACCACCTGAGGTTATTGGTCAGATGAGTACAGACGAGCTGGATGCCAGGATTCGTGAGATCCTGCATGATGAGGTTGCTGCTATGTTCCGGGCCGAGTTGCCGGAACTGTTTGGGTCGATCAAGACCGCCATGGTCGAGTATTTTGATGAGTGCTATGTAGCTCTTACAGAGACGGCTGCCGCAACGGCTATAACGGCTGTAGCAGCGTCAGGGGGAGGAGCCGGTAGAGGTTTTCAGTATCGGGAATTCGATAATACAAAGCCCCCTACTTTTGATGGAGTTAAGGATCCGATAGTGGCTATGAGATGGTTGTCAGATGTGGAGGGCTGTTTCTTCACATGTTTGTGTCCTGCGGATCAGAGAGTGAGGTGAGCTCTGAACCTGTTAAGGCTTGGGGCGAAGGATTGGTGGAGATTGTCCACAGGGTCATATTCGGATGCGCAGAGGGCTACGGTTTCATTGGATCAGTTCCGGGAGATGTTTAGCACTCGTTATGTTCCGCGAGTTGAGAGAGAGAGGTTGGCTCAGGAGTTCCTGGAGCTGAAGCAGGATTCGGAGTTGGTGATGAAGATCACTAGGATGGTCACTGAGAGGGCGATGTTTTGCCCTGATTTTGCTTCGGAGCAGGCTCAGATGTCCTGATATCTGAGTATGCTCAAGAGGGATATCAGGCAGTTTGTGTCTACGCAGAGGTGCGAGACCTTGCTGGAGTTGCAGGAGGCCGCTCGGCGGTGTGAGTTGGAGATTGAGCTTCAGTTGAGAGAGCAGAGGCAGGCCCCGGTGTAGTTGCAGCCAGCGCCGAAACGGTCCAAGACCGTTGATTCTAGATTAGGAGATCAGAGCAGCCGCAGTTGTGGGAAGTGTGGGAAGGGTCACACCGGAGTTTGTAGGTCCGGTGGTGCTTGCCGCAAGTGCGGAAAGGAGGGGCATTATGCGAGGGATTGTCGGCAGACAGCCCCGGTTCAGGATTTGAGGATTTGTTATCACTGCCATCAGGTTGGACACATGAGGGTCAACTGTCCACAGCTTGTTGTAGGACCGGTGCAGGCTCCAGCACCAGCCACTTTGAGGTTTACGGGTGGAGGTCAGGGTGGAGCGGAGCCCCCAAGGGCTCAGGGTCGTGCTTTTCAGCTTACAACAGAGGAGGTCAGGGCAGTGCTGGATGCAGCTGCGAGTATGTTTCCTTCTTGATATTTTGTTATCTTGTGATTATTATGGAGTATTGTATATCTGCTAGTCTCGTTGTGTGATTTTTGGTATTGTATTCGTTTGTTCCTTGAGGGTTATGGTACGGTTAAGGGTTTTGGTATTGGGAGTTTTGTTGGTTATCATCCATGGGGATTATTAGTGGGAAATCAGGCTTTTGGTCTGAATGTCGGGTAGTATCTTCAGTCTGAGGAGTGGTTAGTTGAAGGTCTGGCTTCTTTCGAGTCCGAGATGATCAGTGTTGATATGATATTTTGTGAAGGGTTGTTAAGGGAGGTCGGTTATGGAGACCGGTGGTGGATAATCAGTGCTCTAAGTGGGGAGAATTGGAAAATTCTCCGGAAGATCGACAAGCATGAGAGGTTGATTAGCTGTTTGGGATTCAGCAACGGTTCAGTCAGCGAAGAGCGTAGGCTGGTATGAGTAAGTGACAGGAAAACGGGGCGGGATACCGATGAAGGGCTTTAGAAAAAGGGCGATTGATTGTGGAAGGCCTAGGATCAGGCAAGGATTGAGTATGAAGGATGAAGTTAGAGTTCGGAGCCCCTAGAGGGCTAGAATAGTATGCATGGGAGAGTTTCCCAGGAGGGATGATTAGGGATGAGGAATGTTAGTTGAGCGGTCCGGATAGACTGAAGGCCGGTGGGCGTACCAGTCAGGTTGAAAGCTCGGAGAATGGTCCAGACAGGCCGAAGGCCCTGGAGGGCGGTCCAGACATGCTGAAGGATCTGAGAGTGGTCCAGATTAGCTGAAGGTCTGGTAAGGCCGCCCAGTCATGCTGAAGACTCTGCATGTGTTGATAGATCTGTATGAGGAGATGGAATGAGCATATTGCGATGTGATAGCATCAGAAGGTCTGGCCTCGGGTATTGATCATGATTAGTGTAAGGTAGAGCATGGACTCAAGAGTCCTTGCAAGCAGATACCGAGCATGTGTGGTGCTTGGGATAACGGTTATGCTATAAGGGAATGGTGTAGTGTTGGGTGAGCACCGTGGCACTTGTTGTAGTGACAAGGCAGCCAAGTAGATTTCCTTGGATAAGGAAAGGGAAAGGTATGTAGCACCGAGAGGGAGTGTAAGTTCATGGAAGTGAAAGCAGTAGCGCGGGGGTATGATTGAGGTGTTCCAATTATGGTTTTGAGCAGAGTGTTTGCGCTGGTGGTATCGAGCACATCCGGGTTGGATGTCTGCTGAGCTCACGGAAGGAATTCCGAGGGTGTAGAGCCAAAGAGGCTCAGAAGGGATGCAAGGATGGAGCCTTGGATTCCCAGTTTGGTGTGAACAAGAGATTATGTATGTAGTGGTAATTCATCCTGGGGGATGTTTGGAGGTGTCGTTAGTTTGTCGGGTTTTCCCAACCCGAGGATGCTAGAGCCAGTTCAGCATGTGTATGTGATTGCAGAGGAGAGCTCAGGAGAGTTGCTCAGGAACTGATGGATGGGTCATCCTGTCAGCGCGGAAAGAAAAGAGTTGGATTCGGATTGAAAGCGGGATGAGTCCCAGAAGTGAATTCGATAAAGGTTATGCTAGTTAAGGAAAGGGATAGCAGTTTGGTACCAGGTCAGGACGCGGTGGTCTGGGGTGATGTCTAGCCGTATAAGGGTCAAGCGATTGTTGTGATTTGGGGCGAGTGAAGTATCATGGAGTGGTACTCGGTTGATAAGTGTGGTATTAGAGGATGAGGCCGATGGCCGACTTGAGGCGGCGGTCAGGGCATCGCAGGGGAAGAGTTGGGTTTGGGGATTCGGTGGTAGTGTTTTGAGGAACCTGGTTCGGTTGATGCCAGGTGGTGCACTGCGAGAGTAGTTTCCGGGGTTGTGTTGCCGCAGGCTTCGAGGATGAATCCTAATTTAAGTGGGGGAGAATTGTAACATCCCGATTTCAGGAGTGCAAGTTCAGGGTTCAAAGTGATAATGTGATTGGTCAACTCGGCGAGTCCATGGGTAGACTCAGCAAGTAGGGTCGCGTGTTAAGTGGCCAACTCAGTGAGTCGGTGGCTGGACTCGGCGAGTTGGTGCTGTGTGGAGAAAACCCTAATCCCACGGGTTGAGCCCTATATAAAGAACATGATACCCACTCCACAGCCTCTTTACTCTCCCTTGAAGTCCAGAAACCCTAATATTCATGTGTGACAGAATTAGAGAGCATTTGGATCTTGAAGGAGTGTTGTTGAAGAGATCTTTGAAGATTAAGAGGCTTGGAGCAAGGGGCTTTACAAGGTTTTGGCTTATTCTTCTGCTGGAGTCTTGTTTTGAGGTAATGATTCGTTGCTTGAGCTGTTATCCATCTAGATCTATCATTTGTGGGATTTTTGGGAGTATATCTAGTGCTATCTTGAGTTTGGAGGTTGGATATGAGGTTGCTACCTCAGATTTAGAGTAGTGATGATCCAAAAGAGCATAAAGTCCCTATTCAAGAGCTGTTGATGAAGCCTTTTAGTCCCAAACCCTAGCCCTAGAGTGTATTATGCTTAGATCTCCTTGGATTCACGTAAAGTTTGCCACTTTACGTGATGGATGGCTTGTATAAGAGTATATCTATGGATTGGAGACCCTGCATGGCTTGGAAAGCCTTTGTATGAGTTAAGAGCTAATGGTACTCGGCGAGTCACATGGGTGCACTCGGCGAGTTGCATGAAGATAGGCAGCAACTCGACGAGTTGGAAGAACAACTCGACGAGTTGGTTGAAGATAGCCTTGGACTCGGCGAGTCTGTTCTTGGACTCGGCGAGTCTGGTCATGAGGTCCTAACTTTTTCTGGTTAAGCTATGAATCAGTGAGTCATGGGATGACTTAGTGTGTTGGGTGCGATTAGACTTAGAGTTGAGAGACTCGGCGAGTCTTGGGGCGACTCGGCAAGTTGAGTCATGTTATGGGAGTTTCAGAGCATAGGGACTCGACGAGTCAGCGGGATGACTCAGCGAGTAGAGATAGTCTTGAGTTTTCCAGGTGTCTTCCAGGGGTATTTTGGTATTTATTGAGTTTAGTGTTTTGGTGATTGATCAGTGGTGAAGTTCGTGTCAGAGGTTGGAGCAGCGTGATCTTATCTCTTCAGTCGGCAGTTGCGAGGTGAGTTATCCTCACTATATCAACAGGGTCTAAGGCACCAAGGCCGGCCCTTTATCGGATTGTAATCCGGGTATTGTTGTTATGTTATTGCTTTGCTATGTTTGCATCCTGGTAGTTAGGATGGTATATGTGAGAGACCTGGTTTAGGTCGGTATCCTGGTATATAGGATGGTATATGTTAGAGACCTGGTTAAGGTCGGTATCCTAGTATATAGGATGGTATGTGTTAGAGACCTGATTAAGGTCGGTATCCTGGTATATAGGATGATGCTATGCTAGTGACCGGTTAAGTCGGTATCCTTGTTAGGATGAGGTTATGTTATGTGATCTGCTAGATCGGTTGATTGGATGTGGATTGTTATATGATTATATGTTTACGTGCACATGGTTGTCGGATTGGGGTTGGGTTGAGGTGGGTCCTGCTTTATGCTGTAGGCCAACATACCCAGGACGGACCGGTTATCCCGAAGGCCTAGCGAGCGGTCCGGATAGGCTGTAGGCCCCATGAGGGCGACCATGCCGACTGAAGGCCCAGTGCGGGCGGACCAGTCATACTGTAGACTCAGAGAGTGGACCAGGTGGATTGAAGGACTGGTGTGGGCGGACCAATCACACTGTAGACTCGATGTATATGGCTAGACTCGAAGGGTGGACCAGGTGGACTGTAGGCCGGTGCGGCGGACCAGTCACACAGTAGACCTGAAGTGCATGGTTGTTCTGTATCGGTTATATGATATGGTTATGTTTGTATGGCATTGGTATTTTAGGGGTATCTCACTAAGCTTTTGGGCTTACAGTTGTGGTTAAAATGTTTCAGGTACTTCAGGAGACCGTGGCAAGGCAAAGGCATGATCGTACCGCTCCTCGGGTTTTATGTGTTTATGATGTGGTTTCTGGGAAATACTCTGATAATAAATGTATTGAAAACCTTTTTGTTATAACTTTATGAAATTGGGTTGTTTTTGAAAAGTTTAAATTGGTTGGAATTTTTAGAGTGTTACAGACAATTAAATATAGCACATAATCATCCAAGAAGTTAAATAAGGCACATTAGGCACAAATTTTTCGGAGCTCGCCAATCTCACGCCGTGAGCGTCATAGCTTACGTCGTGGGACCTGAACAATCAACAAATAGATTTGCGTTATACTGAGCTCACGTCATGAGCCTCTATGCTCACGTCGTGAGCTGCGATTAAATCAAAACAGTTTTCTTTTCGATTCTCCAATGTGCAAATAAATGAAAGAAAACCCCTGTATCTGATACCATTGATGGGTTTTGGAAGTTACAACACAATGCACTAAGTGGAAAACGATTCAAACAATTCAATTAAATTAAGGCACATGCAACCCAATAGGATCCATGTCTTTCACGAATAGCAACATACTATGAACCCTAGGTTATAAAACTTTTTTATGATCTAATTAACTTATAAGAACAAGAATAACTAACCTTTAACATTTTTTTAGTAAAAAATCTTGAATTCCTCCTTGAAGACATTTGGTAGCAAGCGCCACATGTCGCGCCTCTAATGGTTCACAAACAAACCCTAGCAACCAAGGAAAACTATAGAGAGAGAGAGGGGGGCAAAATTTCGTTCAAAGCACTTAGAAGGAAGGCTTGGCTGAAATTTAACCCTAAGGAGGGTTTATAAAGGTGTTAGGAAGATGTTGGATAAGGCATGTATATCCAAGATAACCCTTCTCCCTTAACTTCCTCCCGAAGGCATCCAAGGCACCCTTAGAGCCCAAGGAAACCCTAGGAGCACTCTAGATTTCGTTCCCCCTCTTTAGGGAGGTTCTAAAATTGCCCAATGCTCAAATAGTTAACATTGTCATGTTTAGTCCTTGCTCTTTTAATTAATTTCTTTAACCCCAAAATTAATTCCAAATTTATTTCTGATTAAAATTAAACAATATGTTACTTTCAATTCAATTGTCGGGTTTGAAGGCAACCCAAAAGGACTGTGTTACTTTCAATTCAAGTTTATACCAATTATAGTTATGGGCTTAAATACCTAATCTAATAGAAATGATCGTGCCTCCCGACTGTCCTGCCTAGTTGATCTTTACTTGTTTGATCTTGAAGTAGACTTTAGAATTGTTGAGGAATCTAAACTCTAAGGTAGTGTTTGTTTTTTGTCTGCAGATCTGCATGGCCTCTTCTGTCTGCGTCGCGCAGACCACGCGCAGACATTAGCCTTCGCAGACAGATTGTTTTTTTGAAGGCTACAAACCTTAAAATGTCTGGGCACACTCTTCATGACGCAGATGTGGACCAGAGTCTTCTAACATCTTCAGACATCTTCTAGCTTAAAAAACATATATATAAAGTTTTTTTTTAATTTATATTTTTTCCAACTTTATTAATGATAAACAATTTGAGAAAAAAAATTACAAAACTTAAAAAAAACGTTCGACGATACAAACATGATATTTTTGACAAATTTATAAATAAAGATTTATTACAATAATAGTCGTTGAATTTGTTTATATAAATATGAAAAAGAAATCATAATATATTATATGTTTTTGCCAAATTTTGTAAAACATTATTTAATACTGTATCATCAATTTCTCGAGAATATATTTATGGTACGTTTTTAATGGATTTATGTAGCACCTGGTTCCTGGTATGTAATTTAAACTAAGTATTTTTGCATTTTTAGCTGGAACTCGGCGAGTTGTAGGACCTACTCGCCTAGTAAGGTCGGGATATTGAGCACGTTTAAGTTGGCGACTCGACGAGTCCGTATCCTGGACTCGACGACTCCGCCAGCCTGGAAGAAACCCTAATTTCAAGGGGTTGCATCCTATTTAAATGTCGTTTTGTGCCTCATAGCGGCCTCCATTGCGTCCAGAACACTCCGTCTCGAAACCCTAACCCCTCATTTGGTATTTTGGGTGCTTTTGGTACAATTCCTTGAAGTTTTGGAGAGAAGAAGAAGGTAGATCAAGAGGAGAGGAAGAAGATCCGGAATCTTTGTGCCATTTCAGAGCTTCTAGAGGTATTAGACTCGAAACCCTTTGTATTCCTTCAATATTATCTCATTAAGAGCTTATGATAGTCATTTTAAGGCCTCTTCTAGTCTTGATGTTTGAGTAATGAGCTTATAGTGTTAAGGGACTTCGGATCTAGGCATGAATGGGCTCTAGGATCTCGGATCTACTACCTTTTTGGAGCCATATTACATGGAAGCCCTAGATCTACTCTTTTAGTGCATTTTGAGCCTTAAAACCTTCATTGGTGTTTATTTATACGTAAAGTTGGAAACTTTACGTTATAATCAAGCCGTAAGAACCCAGATCCATGAATGGAATGCACTGGATTCTAGCAGAATCGAGTATATAGAAGTTGCATGCATGCGACTCGGCGAGTCGTTCTTCGGACTTTGCAAGTCGAGTCGCGAGTCCCCGATTTTTCCCCTTTTGAGTTATGCCGAGTGGGACCAGTGAGCTTGAAGTGGACTCAGTGAATCGGAAGCCAGACTCAGTGATGGAGGGACTCGACGAGTCAATGTCCTGACTCGACGAAGTTCAAGGCAACCTTCTTGCCTCAAGAACAGACTCGACGAGTTGTTCATACAACTCGGCGAGTCACAGACACAAGTGTTCATCAGAGGAAGATGAACTCGACGAGTTGTTAATAAAACTCGACGAGTCGGATGAAGGACAATTGGATATCAGTTTAGAAAGAGAACTCTTCGAGTTTATGCCTAACTTGACGAGTAGGAACGGGAGTGAGGACAATCGACTGGATTGGGACTCAAAGAGTTGGCGAGCCAACTCGGTGAGTCGGGTCAACTGGAAGTTGAATTTGACTTTGACTATTGACTTGGCTAGGGGTAAAGTGGTCATTTTACCCTAAGGGCGGTTAGCAGTGTTGATTGAGTGTTTCATGGGAATTGCAGCCGGAGGATTTCCGGAGCGGCAGTAGCAGACAGACAGTTTCCGCACAGATCAGCAGCTACTTTGAGGTGAGTTACCTTCCAGTAGCGGTGAGTCTACAGCCACAATGCCGACCCACTAGTAGGGTTCGTATGTTAGGTGATTGTCTTTGTGATATCATCTAGGTTTGCTACTACCTAATATGTTATATGATAGCATGATATGTTATATGTGTAGAGTTCGGTTGTTAGGACCGTAGGGTAGTCAGACACCCTAGCTACGTCTGACAGTATTTGATGATATGTTTGCATGTTGGCTTGTATGTTATATGCGATAGAGGTAGTAGGAGGGGACCAGTCCCCGAGGTTTGGTTGTTAGGACCGATGGGTAGTCAGCACCCCAGAATGGCTCGACACGAGTAGGTCAGCGCCCCAGAATGGATTGACACGGGTAGGTCGGCACCCAAGAATGGTCGTACTGGGTAGATCGGCACCCCAGAATGGCCGTACCGGGTAGGTCAGTCACCCCAGAAATGCCTGGCAGTATGTATGTGATATGATTGTATGGTAGGTGGTACGATAGGGGAACTTACTAAGCTTCGTGCTTACAGTTTTCAGTTTCGTTTTAGGTACCTCTTCAGCGAAGGGGAAGGAGTCGGCGCGGTAGCGGCACATCATACACACACTTTGGTTTTCCGCATTATGATATATTATGGGATAGTACTCTGACACTATTACTATTTTCATGTGTTGGGTATTTAGACATGAGATATGTTTATTGAAATGATATGATCGTATGACGTTTTACTATAAATGTTTTACAAACTACTTAATTTAAATGAAATTTTGGGACGTGAAATTTGGGTCATTACAATTCAATTGAAAAAATTGAAGTTTATTTCCATCCATTTATGTATCAAATTCTTTGATCACTAATTATACTATTTAGTTATAACTTTGCAACCAAAGTTGTTGGTTTTTATCAAATATATACGTTAATTCATACCGTTTTTATTTTTTATTTTTTATACAATAATACATAAAAGTTGATATGCAACCAAAGTTGTTGTAGAAACTAATTGCCTTTAGATATAAAGTTCTTGCCTTAGATTATGTATAAGAATTATAAAGGATTGCTTAGTGTCAAATAGGTTTGACATCAATTAGGTATCATAGTTGGGTTAGAGTGTGTGGGATCAAATCGGAATGTAATCATCCCCGTCTTGGGATGACCAAAAATGGTGGGACTGATCAGACAACCGGATGGTATGTCTGGGTCATCGACCATAGTAGATGACCAACCCCTAGCTGTTCTAGGAAGTCTTGTGAATTACGTTGCTAACATGGATTTATAATCCATGGACGTAGATGAAACGGAAATCCATATTCGTCAAAATCTCTGAACATTTGTTGCCTTATATGACTCACACTATCCAAGGACTCCCCTAGCAGGTGTAGTTAAACATTTGCTTAGATAGTCCCTCTGGTAAGGTGATTCTTCTAGATGATTGTCAAATTAGGATCTATGAGGATCGGTTGGGATTGAGTAGATGGTTTTAGAATAGGTTATATACTTACACTGGCTACATATCTTTCAGGAATGATATTTTATCATTATAATGTTATGGGATTGAAAACCCTAGGTAACTCACTTGGTTTCCCATACCTGACCCACTCATTTTATTGCATCACAGGTAGTGGAGGTAAAGTTGAAATTGCCTAGTTAGGATCTTGAGTGGAATAAAGGGTAGACTTGCATTAGTTATTTCAAGACCTTTTTATTTACGTTGTAACGTATGTTCGGATATAAACAAATAACATCCTGAAGGTTTTAATAAAATAACTTTTGTTCTTTCAAAAATGTTTAATCAACTTGGAACTTCTACATTTCAATACTTAAAAGCGTAAAGAAATTTTTTAAATTGGTTCTGAAAAATGGGGGATGTCACAGTTGGTATTAGAGAAATAGTTTAAGTGAACTAGGAATTTAGGAAAATTCTAGACTTAAACTTAGATACTAATTATGATTGGTAAGATATGCGACATATGCCTTAGTTGCTTTAGACATTTGCCTTAGGACGCTGTAGGAAGATGCCTTAACTATATGATAATATATGTAGTATATAGTCTATCTTCGTTATCCTAAAATTCTTGCCTACGATTTTAGTACTTGAATGCCATGGCCATTACGAGGAGTTGTAGAGCCGTCACGAACGAAGGAGGTCCAACACCTCAAAACGTCGAAGCAACTGTTGTGCAAATCCTGGTGAACGAAGCTCGGGCGATGATGCATGAAATGTTCAATCAACAGCAACGTGAGCTTAGGGAGTTATTAGACAAGGAGTCAGATAATATTAAAGGAAGAGTGCCCGTAGTCAAAGAGTCGGTAGTTGTTGAACAGGTCAACAACGAACCAATTCCTACACATGCTATGACGGTCCAAGAAGGAAATAATGATGATTCAAAGAGTTATCAGGGACCGGAGCAACCTAAAGTTTAGAGAAATGATGAACCCAAAGGCTACTGAAAGTATAAGGATTTTATGACTTGCAAGCCATCATCATTTAATGGGAAGGAAGATCCCGTAGGTATCATGGATTGGATATCAGAGATGGAGTCGACTTTCCTGACATGTGGATCCACAGGAAAGCTACAAACCAACTATGCTATGAGGCTATTCAAGGGTATGATGATGCATTATTGGAACATGTTGGGGAAGATTTTAAGACCCAATTAGCCGTTACAACTGACTTGGGACGAATTCTTGACCCATTTCAAGAGGAATTTTTGTTAGGCTGAGAAAATGTTGGAATTGGAGAATTAATTCCTTGCTTTGAAAAAAGGAAGCATGTCAGTGGATGATTACTCCAAATCCTTTCACTGATAAATTGGAGTTTGCCATACGACTCGTCCCGGACAAACTAACCAAGATTGATCGGTATGCCAAGGGGCTACCGTGGGAGTACATTGTGCCAGTAAAGCAGACACCTACCTTCGAAGCGGCCATATGGGCTGCAAAGTCTATTGAAGGAATGATGAAGAAGAGAGCTACCAACATAACTTAGGTCGGTGAGAAGAGCAAAGTTAAGGGAAGTAACCAAAACAAGAATAAGAGGAAAAAGAATTTTATGAAAACAAGAGACAAATCTGGAAGCAACCAAGAAAGGAAGTGGTGCGACCGATGCAAGAAGAAGCATTTTGGTGACTCTGTTTGCTTCAAGTGTAAGAATCTAGGGCAATATTCCACAAATTGCCCTGTGAAAGAAAGAGTTTTTGTTAATTTTAGAGAGGAGGGGCACATGAAGGCGGAGTGCCCGAAAGCGGAGAAGGTGGTCCTGTGGATCTTTCCACCAAAGCCCAAGGGTCGGAGCTACCATATGACCTTCAACGAGCCTAAGGAAGAAACCGATGTTGCTTCATGTAAATTCTTATTTAATTAAATTGCTATAAAGATATTATTTGCTTCATGTACATTCATAGCGGCCCCCATTGCGTCCAGAACACTCCCTCTCCAAACCCTAACCCCTCTTTTGGTATTTTGGGTGATTTTGGTACAATTCCTTGAAGTTTTGGAGAGAAGAATAAGGTAGATCAAGAGGAGAGGAAGAAGATCCCGAATCTTTGTGCCATTTCAGAGCTTCTAGAGGTATTAGACTCGAAACCCTCTATATTCCTTCATTATTATCTCATTAAGAGCTTATGATAGTCATTTTAAGGCCTCTTCTAGTCTTGATCTTTTAGTAATGAGCTTATAGTGTTAAGGGACTTCGGATCTAGGCATGATTGGGCTCTCGGAGCTCGGATCTACTACCTTTTTGGAGCCATATCGCATGGAAGCCCTAGATCTACTCTTTTAGTGCATTTTGAGCCTTAAAACCTTCATTGGTGTTTATTTATACGTAAAGTTGGAAACTTTACGTTATAAACAAGCCCTAAGAACCCAGATCGATGAATGGAATGCACTGGATTCTAGCAGAATCGAGTATATAGAAGTTGCATGCATGCGACTCTGCGAGTCGTTCTTCGGACTCGGCGAGTCGAGTCGCGAGTCCCCGATTTTTCCCCTTTTGAGTTATGCCGAGTGGGACCAGTGAGCTTTAAGTGGACTCAGTGAATCGGAAGCCAGACTCAGTGATGGAGGGACTCGACGAGTCAATGTCCTGACTCGGCGAAGTTCAAGGCAACCTTCTTGCCTCAAGAACAGACTCGACGAGTAGTTCATACAACTCGGCGAGTCACAGACAAAAGTGTTCATCAGAGGAAGATGAACTCGACGAGTTGTTCATACAAATCGACGAGTCGGATGAAGGATAATTGGATATCAGTTTAGAAAGAGAACTCTTCGAGTTTATGCCTAACTCGACGAGTAGGAACTGGAGTGAGGACAATCGACTGGATAGGGACTCGACGAGTTGGCGAGCCAACTCGGCGAGTCGGGTCAACTGGAAGTTGACTTTGACTTTGACTATTGACTTAGCTAGGGGTAAAGTGGTCATTTTACCCTAAGGGCGGTTAGCAGTGTTGATTGAGTGTTTCGTGGGAATTGCAGCCGGAGGATTTCCGGAGCAGCAGCAGCAAACAGACAGTTTCCGCGCAGATCAGCAGCTACTCCGAGGTGAGTTACCTTCCAGTAGCGGTGGGTCTACGGCCATAATGCCGACCCACCAGTAGGGTTCGTATGTTAGGTGATTGTCTTTGTGATATCATCTAGGTTTGCTACTACCTAATATGTTATATGATAGCATGATATGTTATATGTGTAGAGTTCGGTTGTTAGGACCGAAGGGTAGTCAGACACCCCAGCTACGTCTGACAGTATTTGATGATATGTTTGCATGCTGGCTTGTATGTTATATGCGATAGAGGTAGTAGGAGGGGACCAGTGCCCGAGGTTCGGTTGTTAGGACCGATGGGTAGTCAGCACCCCAGAATGGCTCGACACGGGTAGGTCAGCGCCCCAGAATGGCTTGACACGAGTAGGTCGGCACCCAAGAATGGTCGTACTGGGTAGATCGGCACCCCAGAATGGCCGTACCGGGTAGGTCAGTCACCTAAGAAATGCCTGGCAGTATGTATGTGATATGATTGTATGGTAGGTGGTATGATGGGGGAACTCACTAAGCTTCGTGCTTACGTTTTTCAGTTTTGTTTCAGGTACCTCTTCAGCGAAGGGGAAGGAGCCGGCACGGTAGCGACACATCATACACACACTTTGGTTTTCCGCATTATGATATATTCTGGGATTGTACTCTGACACTATTACTATTTTCATGTGTTGGGTATTTAGACACGAGATATGTTTATTGAAATGATATGATCGTATGACGTTTTACTACAAATGTTTTACAAACTACTTAATTTAATTGAAATTTTTTGACGTGAAATTTGGGTCGTTACAAGTTGGTATCAGAGCTCTGGTTTGAGGGATTCGGACACACCTTCGGAAGTGTCTGGACTTAAATCGAGGGATTAAAAGATTTTGAAAAAGGAAATGTTTTCTAAAAGTTAAGTAAAGAGTTTTTAAGAAAGAACGAAGTGTGTGATGTGCGTGACCGGCTGAGCTCAAGTAAGTATTCTCCAAAGTACCCATACAAGTTTATGTTACGTTTATCAGTTTCAGTAGAACAGCATGCTAGAATAGGACTAAGGATCTAGGAGTGATGCCTTATGTGCCTGCTTTATGTGCTTCAGCTTATGAGGGTTGCATGCTAGTATTGAGTAGACAGTAGTAGGATAGCCTGTTCAGGTTATGCCTGGTAGTAGGAGCTTAGCATTGCATGCTAGTGCAGTTCTTGTTATGAGGATAGAGTTGCTTGAGATTGTTCCCTTTTGTCCGAATGCTGTTGCTTTGTGCTATGTGGGCCTTGAGTGATGAGAATTAGCTATTAGGTGAATACGTTAAGTCACATGTGATCAGGGTGAATAATCTCAGAGTGTTGGATTTGACCCTATTGCGTAGCTCTTGTTTGAGTCCTAACCGTTGTGGGGATGAGTCCCTTACTCGAAGGATTATCCGGGCCTCGTTGCATGTGGTTGTATTCAGGTAATGGCTAATTGGCATTACAAAGAGACCTTCAGTAGCTGAGGACTGGGTTGGGTGGAGTCAGAGGTTTCCTAGGGTAAGCCTAGGATAAGAGTAGCAGAGATCAACAGTGGTATAAGGGATCTGGTGGAGTCAAGGCAGTCCTTGAGGAAGTACGGATAGATGTGGAAGGTAGTATGGGCCCGTACTACTGAAAGCAGAGGATCCGTACCCGAATTGAGGAAGGCTAAGACAAGACCGGGGAACTTGTATTAGATGTGATCCTTTTAGAGGTATCAGTATCACTAATGGTTGCCTGTATGTATTGAAGAATGGTGGTACTACGTCAACGGCCAGCGGTTGGCAGTTCTGGAGAGGGATCGGGTTCGGGATCAGGTTTCGAGCCAGCAGATGAGAGGCTACGCGAGTTCATCGAGTCAGAGATCACTAGAGGCATCCTTGAGTCGACTCCCATTATCTTCGGGTCGATCAAGGAAGGGATAGTCGAGTTGATGGAGGATCGCCTTCGGGCATTCAGGAGCGACATGGCATCTGGCCAGTCGGGATCTCGCACACTGTCCTTTAAGGACTTCAGGGGCAGTGGTGCGCCGAATTTTCACGGGGCGAAGGACCCCATAGCTGCCAGGTGATGGATTGCAGACATTGAGTTTGCACAGTTGACTAGCTTCTGCCCTAAGGGGTCGAAGGTGAGGTACGCAGCACAGTGTTTACGAGACCGAGCTAGAGATTGGTGGGAGTCCGTCAGTGAATCGTTGGGAGCCTCGGCTGTTGAGGCTATGACCTGGTCGGACCTTGTGACCAGGTTCATGGCAGAGTTTGCGCCGGCCGTTGAGCTTCAGCAGTTGGCTAGGGAGTTCCTAGATATGAGGCAGACGACGGAGACTGTGGTGGAAATCACTGCCAAGTTCCGGGAGAGGGCATTGTTGGTGCCCCAGTAAGCGGGTGATGAGGATATGAGGAGCACCCGCTATCATGACATGCTATGAGCTGATATTCGGGAGCATGTCAGTTTTTCAGCTTGCCTTACCCTGGACTCTATGATTGCTAGGGCAAGGGAGAGGGAGATAGATCTGGAGCACATCCGGAAGAGGAAGGTAGAGGAGGGGCAGGTTACGGGAGGGGCTTTGGGGAAGAAGCCCAAGGGATCAGATGGTAGGCCGAAAGGCCAGTCGGGGACCGGGCCGCTGCAGGAAATGTGGCAGGCCACATGAGGGGGCATGCAGATTGCGCTCTTCGGGCTGCTATAAGTGCAGCAAGGCGGGGCACTTTAGCAGGGATTGTACTGCCCCTGCACTGGTTATTCAGACGTCTGAGTTGCTGTGTTTCCACTACAACCAGAGGGGCCACAAGAAGGCCAATTGCCCTCAGTTGACAGCAGCATTAGCGCCAGTGAAGGCGCCAGCTCCAGCGACCCTGCGGATCACTGATGGTAGGCAGGGCAAGGCAGAGGCTCCAGTGGCGAGGAGTCGGGCATTCCAGTTGACCACCGAGGAGGCACGCGCTGCACCCGATGTGGTGACGGGTATGATTTCTTATTTATGCTATTATGATATGCTGCTGTGATTTTGATATTATATGTATGTGCTTTGTTTAGGATCGTTCCATGTGAACGGTATTCCAGTTCAGGTATTGTTTGATTTGGGCGCTACCCGATCGTTTGTTTCTCTCGCGCTCAGCAAGAGATTTTCCGAGTCTTCAAGCATGTTGGATTGCCCCTAGACATAGAGATTGCAGATGACCGTTCGGTGTGAACATCGACGGTGTTCTGAGATTGTGTGCTGAGGTTATTTGAGGAGCGTTATTTGGTGGATCTGGTTCCCATACCTTTGCGGGGGAACAAGGTTATTATCGGTATCGATTGGCTAAGCCCCGATGGGGCAGTGATCGACTGTGCGCAGCAGTTGGTGCGGATCAGGACCCCAAGTGGGGGAGAGCTGGTGATTCAGGGCGAGAGGCCGCAGCGAGGACTAGCCCTATGTTCCGCAGCGAGAGTTAGGCGTTACCTCCAGTAGGGTTGCACAGGTTATGTCGCGTATGTTATGGATACCCGAGAGGTGGGTAGAGCGACGGTGGGCGAGGTGCCCATAGTTCGAGAGTTCGCGGACGTATTCCCCGAGGAGCTGCCTGGGATACCTCCGGAGCGTCAGGTGGAGTTCAGGATCGACCTAGTCCCTGGTGCGGCTCCGATAGCCAAGGCACCCTGTCAATTGGCTCCTCCCGAGATGCAGGAGTTGTCTACGCAGCTGCAGGAGCTGCTAGACAAGGGATTTATTAGACCGAGCAGTTCACCCTGGGGATCCCCGATTCTTTTTGTAAAAAAGAAGGACGGGTCGCATCGGATGTGTATAGATTATCAGGAGCTGAATAAGGTAACTGTGAAGAACCGTTGCCCACTCCCAAGGATTGATGACCTCTTTGACCAGCTTCAGGAAGCATCTTGGTTCTCCAAGATTGATCTACGTTCAGGATATCATCAGATGAGAGTCAGGGAGGAGGATGTACAGAAGACTGCGTTTCGGACACACTATGGCCACTACGAGTTTGTGGTGAATCCCTTCGGACACACCAATGCCCCTGCCGCGTTCATGGACCTCATGAACCGCGTGTGTAGACCGATGTAAGACCGGTCGGTGATAGTGTTTATTGATGATATCTTGGTTTATTCCAAGACGCAGGAAGAGCATGAGGAGCACCTGCGGGAGGTGCTCGAGACCTTGAGGAGGGAGAGCTTGTATGCCAAGTTCTCTAATTGTGAGTTTTGGTTACGCTAGGTGCAGTTTCTTGGGCACCTTGTCAACCAAAACGGGATTTCAGTAGACCCGGCCAAGGTGGAGGCCGTGATGAGATGGGAGGTTCCAAAGTCTCCATCCGAGATTCAGAGTTTCCTGGGATTAGAGGGCTACTATCGGAGATTCATTCAGGACTTCTCCAAGATAGCCGTACTCCTGACACGGTTGACCAAGAAAGCCATGGTCTTTCGATGGGGGTCTGAGCAGCAGGCAGCGTTTGAGGTTCTGAGGCAGAGATTGTGCGAGGCGCCAATCTTAGCCCTGCCGGAGGGCGTAGAGGATTTTGTGGTATACTGTGACGCGTCTATTTCAGGTTTGGGCATGGTATTGATACAGAGAGGGCATGTCATTGCTTATGCCTCGAGGCAGCTGAAGCCTCACGAGGCGAATTACCCGACGCATGATTTAGAGTTGGGGGCGGTAGTCTTCGCCCTCAAGATTTGGCGGAATTACCTCTATCGGGTTCGGTGTACCATTTACACGGACCACAAGAGCTTGAGGTACCTCATGGACCATCCGAATCTGAACATGAGGCAGCGTCGGTGGCTCGACGTGGTGAAGGATTATGATTGTGAGATCCTTTACCACCCGGGGAAGGCCAATGTGGTGACCGATGTGCTTAGCCGCAAGGCGGCACTGATCAGGGATATTTGCGTGCGGATGACAGTGGTGACTCTGCTATTGGAGCGGATTTGGGAAGCCCAGCAGGAGGCCATGAAGGAGGAGCACCGTAAGATTGAGCGCATAGTGGGTCAGGTTTCCTCCTCCGATTATGACAGCCGATGATTATTGACACTACACCGTAGGGTGTGGGTTCCGTATCACGGAGGCGTGCGCCAGGTCTTGATAGAGGAGGCGCACAAATCCCGATTCTCCATTCATCCCGGGGCAACGAAGATGTATAGGGATCTTCGTTTAGACTATTGGTGGCCCTGCATGAAGCGGGATGTGGCGTGGTATGTGGAGCGGTTTCTGACCTGCAGGAAGGTCAATGCCGAGCATCAGAGACCGCACGGCAAGATGCAGCCGTTGGATATCCCGTTGTGGAAATGGGAAGATATTACGATGGATTTTATCACGAAGCTTCCCAAGACTGCGCGAGGAGTGGATTCAATATGGGTCATCGTGGATTGATTGACCAAGAGAACCCATTTTATTTTGATTCAGGAGAGCATATCGGCCGAAAAGTTGGCCGACATCTATATCCGGGAGATAGTGGCGCGACACGGGGTGCCGGTATCAGTGATTTCAGATAGGGATGTGCATTTCACTTCCAGGTTTCGGAAGAAGTTTCATGGCGAGTTGGGCACTCGTCTATATCTTAGCACCGCCTTTCACCTGCAGACAGATGGTCAGAGTGAGCGGACCATCCAGACTCTTGAGGATATGTTGCGGGCATGCGTGCTAGACTTCGGTGGTAGTTGGGATACCTATCTTCCTCTAGCTGAGTTCTCATACAACAACAGCTATCACGCGAGTATTGACCGTCCTCCCTTCGAGATGTTGTACGGGAGAAGGTGCAGGACCTCTATATGTTGGGGCGAAGTTGGCCAGAGGGTCATGGGGAGCACCGAATTGGTGCTCAAGATGACCAAGAGGATTCAGCAGGTGTGGAGTAGGCTTCAGACCGCTTAGAGTCGGCAGAAAAGCTACGCCGATAAGCGTCGATCAGACCTGGAATTCCAGTTCGGGGATATGGTTCTCCTGAAGGTGTCGTCATGGAAGGGTGTCATCCGATTCAGGAAGCGGGGAAAGTTGGGCCCAAGGTATATCGGACCGTTTAGGGTTGTAGCCCGGGTGGGCAAGGTGGCGTACCGGCTGGATCTGCCAGCCAAACTCAGTTAGCTCCACAACACTTTCCACGTCTCTCAACTGCGGAAGTGCCTATTGGACGACTCAGCGGTGGTGCCTTTACAGGATATTCAGGTTGATGACAGCCTGAATTACATTGAGCGGCCAGTAGCGATCCTTGACTGGAAGTCAAAGGATCTGAAGAACAAGAGGGTGGAGCTAGTAAAGGTGCAATGGCTGCACCGGAAGGGTTCGGAGTGGACTTGGGAACCGGTAGAAGAGATGAGGGAGCGCTATCCCAAGCTTTTCCAGGAGCGAGTGGCAGACTTCGAGGACGAAGTCTAAAATAAGTGAGGGAGATTTGTAGCACCTGGTTCCTGGTATGTAATTTAAACTAAGTATTTTTGCATTTTTAGCTGGAACTCGACGAGTTGTAGGCCCGACTCGCCGAGTAGGGTCAGGATATTGAGCACGTTTAAGTTGGAGACTCGACGAGTCCATATCCTGGACTCGACGAGTCCGCCAGTCTGGAAGAAACCCTAATTTCAAGGGGTTGCACCCTATTTAAACGTCGTTTTGTGCCTCATAGCGGCCCCCATTGCGTCCAGAACACTCCCTCTCCAAACCCTAACCCCTCTTTTGGTATTTTGGGTGATTTTGGTACAATTCCTTGAAGTTTTGGAGAGAAGAATAAGGTAGATCAAGAGGAGAGGAAGAAGATCCCGAATCTTTGTGCCATTTCAGAGCTTCTAGAGGTATTAGACTCGAAACCCTCTATATTCCTTCATTATTATCTCATTAAGAGCTTATGATAGTCATTTTAAGGCCTCTTCTAGTCTTGATCTTTGAGTAATGAGCTTATGGTGTTAGGGACTTCAGATCTAGGCATGATTGGGCTCTAGGAGCTCGGATCTACTACCTTTTTGGAGCGATATCGCATGGAAGCCCTAGATCTACTCTTTTAGTGCATTTTGAGCCTTAAAACCTTCATTGGTGTTTATTTATACGTAAAGTTGGAAACTTTACGTTATAATCAGGCCCTAAGAACCCAGATCCATGAATGGAATGCACTGGATTCTAGCAGAATCGAGTATATAGAAGTTGCATGCATGCGACTCGGCAAGTCGTTCTTCGGACTCGATGAGTCGAGTTGCGAGTCCTCGATTTTTCCCCTTTTGAGTTATGCCGAGTGGGACCAGTGAGCTTTAAGTGGACTCAGTGAATCGGAAGCCAGACTCAGTGATGGAGGGACTCGATGAGTCAATTTCCTGACTCGGCGAAGTTCAAGGCAACCTTCTTGCCTCAAGAACAGACTCGACGAGTTGTTCATACAACTCGGCGAGTCACAGACACAAGTGTTCATATGAGGAAGATGAACTCGACGAGTTGTTCATACAACTTGACGAGTCGGATGAAGGACAATTGGATATCAGTTTAGAAAGAGAACTCTTCGAGTTTATGCCTAACTCGACGAGTAGGAACGGGAGTGAGGACAATCGACTGGATAGGGACTCGACGAGTTAGCGAGCCAACTCGGCGAGTCGGGTCAACTGGAAGTTGACTTTGACTTTGACTTTTGACTTGGCTAGGGGTAAAGTGGTCATTTTACCCTAAGGGCGGTTAGCAGTGTTGATTGAGTGTTTCGTGGGAATTGCAGCCGGAGGATTTCTGGAGCAGCAGCAGTAGGCAGACAGTTTCCGCGCAGATCAGCAGCTACTCCGAGGTGAGTTACCTTCCAGTAGCGGTGGGTCTACGACCACAATGCCGACCCACAAGTAGGGTTCGTATGTTAGGTGATTGTCTTTGTGATATCATCTAGGTTTGCTACTACATGATATGTTATATGTTAGCATGATATGTTGTATGTGTAGAGTTCGGTTGTTAGGACCGAAGGGTAGTCAAACACCCCAGCTACGTCTGACAGTATTTGATGATATGTTTGCATGCTGGCTTGTATGGTATATGCGATAGAGGTAGTAGGAGGGGACCAGTCCCCGAGGTTCGGTTGTTAGGACCGATGGGTAGTCAGCACCCCAGAATGGCTCGACACGGGTAGGTCAGCGCCCCAGAATGGCTTTACACGAGTAGGTCGGCACCCCATAATGGCCGTACCGGGTAGATCGGCACCCCAGAATGGCTGTACCGGGTAGGTAAGGCACCCTAGAAATGCCTGGCAGTATGTATGTGATATGATTGTATGGTAGGTGGTACGATGGGGGAACTCACTAAGCTTCGTGCTTACAGTTTTCAGTTTCGTTTCAGGTACCTCTTCAGCAAAGGGGAAGGAGTCGGCGCGGTAGCGGCACATCATACACACACTTTGGTTTTCCGCATTATGGTATATTATGGGATAGTACTCTGACACTATTACTATTTTCATGTGTTGGGTATTTAGACATGAGATATGTTTATTGAAATGATATGATCGTATGACGTTTTACTACAAATGTTTTACAAACTACTTAATTTAAATGAAATTTTTGGACGTGAACTTTGGGTCATTACAATTCAATTGAAAAAATTGAAGTTTATTTCCATCCATTTATGTATCAAATTCTTTGATCACTAATTATACTGTTTAGTTATAACTTTGCAACCAAAGTTGTTGGTTTTTATCAAATATATACGTTAATTCATACCGTTTTTTTTTATTTTTTTATTTTTTATACAATAATACATAAAAGTTGATATGGATTCATTAATTATTTATAACAAAGTCATAAAAATATTAAAAAACCACTTTGAAGTTTAAAAAAATTAGTTTATTTTAGTATCTCGCAGATATTAAAAAAACAAACAGCCTTCTTTTTTCAGACTGCAAATGTTTGGTCCACCTCTTCTACTGCAGAGGTCTATAGATGTGGTCTGCAGGCTGCATACATTTTGCCTCAGAAAAAACAAACATCACCTAAAAATAATAGTTCCACATAGTATGAAACTAGAATAAGAAGTAGCGTTATGTACATCTAGGTCTTTCGATAAAGGTGTAAGGCGAAGATCTGTCCGATTCACAAATCACCAGACACTCTGTCAGATGAGTGTGTAGTTATTATCAAGAACATAATCTTAACTAAAAAAATATCCATATAACAAATGTTGCTTGTATTATATGTGTTATGTACTATTTGTAAAGATAAGACAGTAACGTTTGGATTAGGAGTTGTTGTAGAAACTAATTGCCTTTAGATATAAAGTTCTTGCCTTAGATTATGTATAAGAATTATAAAGGATTGCTTAGTGTCAAATAGGTTTGACATCAATTAGGTCTCATAGTTGGGTTAGAGTGTGTGGGATCAAATCAGAATGTAATCATCCCCATCTTGGGATGACCAAAAATGGTGGGACTGATCAGACAACCGGATGGTATGTCTGGGTCATCGACCATAGTAGATGACCAACCCCTAGCTATTCTAGGAAGTCTTGTGAATTACGTTGCTAACATGGATTTATAATCCATGGACGTAGATGAAACGGAAATCCATATTCGTCAAAATCTCTGAACATTTGTTGCCTTATATGACTCACACTATCCAAGGACTCCCCTAGCAGGTGTAGTTAAACATTTGCTTAGATAGTTCCTCCGGTAAGGTGATTCTTCTAGATGATTGTCAAATTAGGATCTATGAGGATCGGTTGGGATTGAGTAGATGGTTTTAGAATAGGTTATATACTTACACTGGCTACATATCTTTCACGAATGATATTTTATCATTATAATGTTATGGGATTGAAAACCCTAGGTAACTCACTTGGTTTCCCATACCTGACCCACTCATTTTATTGCATCACAGGTAGTGGAGGTAAAGTTGAAATTGCCTAGTTAGGATCTTGAGTGGAATAAAGGGTGGACTTGCATTAGTTATTTCAAGACCTTTTTATTTACGTTGTAACGTATGTTCAGATATAAACAAATAACATCCTGAAGGTTTTAATAAAATAACTTTTGTTCTTTCAAAAATGTTTAATTAAATTGGAACTTCTACACTTCAATACTTAAAAGCGTAAAGAAATTTTTTAAATTGGTTCTGAAAAATGGGGGATGTCACAGTTGGTATCATAGAAATAGTTTAAGCGAACTAGGAATTTAGGAAAATTCTAGACTTAAACTTAGATACTAATTATGATTGGTAAGATATGCGACATATGCCTTAGTTGCTTTAGACATTTGCCTTAGGACGCTATAGGAAGATGCCTTAACTATATGATAATATATGTGGTATATAGTCTATCTTCCTTATCCTAAAATTCCCGCCTCTACGATTTTAGTACTTGAATGCCATGGTCATTACGAGGAGTTGTAGAGCCGTCACGAACGAAGGAGGTCCAACACCTCAAAACGTCGAAGCAACTGTTGTGCAAATCCTGGTGAACGAAGCTCGGGCGATGATGCATGAAATGTTCAATCAACAGCAGCGTGAGCTTAGGGAGTTATTAGACCACAAGTTAGATAATATTAAAGGAAGAGTGCCAGTAGTCAACGAGTCAGTAGTTGTTGAACAGGTCAACAACGAACCAATTCCTTCACATGCTACGACGGTCCAAGAAGGAAATAATGACGATTCAAAGAGTTATTAGGGACCGGAGAAACCTAAAGTTTAGAGAAATAATGAACCCAAAGGCTACTAAAAGTATAAGGATTTTATGACTAGCAAGCCATCATCATTTAACGGGAAGGAAGATCCCGTAGGTTTCATGGATTGGATATCAGAGATGGATTCGACTTTCCTGACATGTGGATCCACAGGAAAGCTACAAACCAACTATGCTATGAGGCTATTCAAGGGTACGATGATGCATTATTGGAACATGTTGGGGAAGATTTTAAGACCCAATTAGCCGTTACAACTGACTTGGGACGAATTCTTGACCCATTTCAAGAGGAATTTTTGTTAGGCTGAGAAAATGTTGGAATTGGAGAATGAATTCCTTGCTTTGAAAAAAGGAAGCATGTCAGTTGATGATTACTCCAAATCCTTTCACTGATAAACTGGAGTTTGCCATACGACTCGTCCCAGACTAACTAACCAAGATTGATCGGTATGCCAAGGGGCTACCGTGGGAGTACATTGTGCCAGTAAAGCAGACACCTACCTTCGAAGCGGCCATCTGGGCTGCAAAGTCTATTGAAGGAATGATGAAGAAGAGAGCTACCAACAGAACTTAGGTCGGTGAGAAGAGAAAAGTTAAGGGAAGTAACCAAAATAAGAAGAAGAGGAAAAAGAATTTTATGAAAACAAGAGACAAATCTGGAAGCAACCAAGAAAGGAAGTGGTGCGACCGATGCAAGAAGAAGCATTTTGGTGACTCTGTTGTTTGCTTCAAGTGTAAGAATCTAGGGCGATATTCCACAAATTGCCCTGTGAAAGAAAGAGTTTGTTTTAATTGTAGAGAGGAGGGGCACATGAAGGCGGAGTGCTCGAAAGCAGAGAAGGTGGTCCTGTGGATCTTTCCACCAAAGCCCAAGGGTCGGAGCTACCATATGACCTTCAACGAGCCTAAGGAAGAAACCGATGTTGCTTCATGTACATTCTTATTTAATTAAATTCCTATAAAGATATTATTTGATTCTGGAGCAGATCATTCATTTGTATTGTATGAATTTGTTTGGAAACTTATACTATCACCGCTTAGTCTAAGTACCCATATCTTAGTAGAAGTAGCTGGTGGTAGGAATATACCTATTAGCAATAGGTTAGAGTCTGTAACTATAGATTTATATGGGAATGAATTCCGTCAAGAGATTTTACCTTTTAAATTAAGCGAGTTCGACGTCATTCATGACATGGATTGGTTGGGAGAGAACCTCACAAACATCATGTGTGGACGAAAGATGGTGTGCATCAGTCCACCTGGAAGAAAGCCATTCGTCGTTTACGAAGATAAAAGTAGAGTGAATTATGGAATCATCATGATGATGAAGGCCAGAAGATGCTTATCGAAGGGATGTTTGACATTCCTAGGATTCGTAATTGACGCAAAGAATGAGAAAAGGGAAATGACTAATATACCTGTGGTGCGAGACTTTACTGAGGTATTTCCAGATGAATTACTAGGATTACGACCAGAGAGACATGTAGAATTCATAATCAACTTGTTTCCAAGCACAACACTGATTGCTAAAGCACCATATCGTTTAGCGCTGACGAAGATGAAGGTGTTAATGACACAACTCCGGGAGTTATTGGACAAAGGTTTTATAAGACCTACTTCATCACCCTAAGGAACTCTAATACTGTTTGTAAAGAAGAAGGATGGTACTATGAAAATGTGTATTGACTATCGGGAACTAAAGAAAGCTAAGATAAAGAATAAGTATCCTTTACCTAGGATAGATGACTTGTGGGAGTAACCATTTTCTCCAAAATTAATCTCAGGTTAGGTTATCACCAATTAAGGATTAGGGAGCAAGATATCAAGAAGACAACCTTTAGAATGCGATATGGAGACTATGAATTCCTCATTATGTCGTTCATACTAACAAATGCTCTGACAACATTCATGGATATGATGTATCGAGTTTGTAAACATTTTCTTGATAAATCAGTAATATTGTTCATAGACAACATCTTGATTTACTTCGAGAACAATCAAGATCATGGAAAACATCTTCCAGAATTACTAGAAGACCTTAATAGGGAGAAACTTTATGCAAAGTTCTCCAAGTGCAACTTTTGGATATGGGAGATTCAGTTATAGGGTCATTTAGTTAACTAGGAAGGCATTATGGTTGACCCAACAAAGATAGAAGTTATAATGAAGTGGGAGACACCAAAGAGTCTCACTGAAACTCATAGTTTTCTAAGATTAGTAGGCTACTCTCAAAGATTCATCCAAAATTTCTCTTTTATTGTGGCTCCATTGACAACCCTAACCAAAAAGGGAGCTGTCTATACTTGGAGCGAGAAGTAGGAAAGAGATTTTGGTGAATTGAAGAAGAAATTGTGTAAGTCACCAATCCTCATCCTACCAAATGGAAATGAAGATTTGGCAGTTTTTAGTGATGCTTTTAAGATTGGATTGGGATGTGTCCTTACCCAAAGGGACATAGTAGTAGCTTACGCCTTAAGATAATTAAATCCCCACGAGCAGAATTATCTGACTCATGATATAGAGCTTGCAGCAATGGTTTTTGCCCTAAAGATATAGAGGCATTATATTTACGTAACCGAATGCAAACTCTATACGGATCATAAGAGCCTCCAATATATCTTTGAACAGAAGGAGTTAAATATGAGGGAAATGCGATGGATGGAGCTACTCAAGGGATATGATTGCGAGATACTTTACCACCTGGGTAAAGCAAATATCGTAGCTAATGCCCTGAGTAGAGAGGTGATATTGTTGGATTAATGTCTAAGTCCATAACTATAATTGGTAAGACTTGACTCGAACCGACATGGTCCATTTGGGTTGCATGACATCATGCATTTGGATAGACTATAATGAGAGAAATAACACTTAAGGTTTGTTAATATATTATAAGTTCTAATATATTAATAAGAATATTTAATTAGTATTGATCAAGAATTAATTAATTGATCAAAAGAAGACTAATTAAATATATGGGTTGATTGTGTAAATCATCCATACTTGTATAGTGGGCTAAGACTCCATGGATTATCAAGTTGGGCTAAAACCCATAGAATGATCCATGGATGCTCCATGGTGTATTTGAACCCATGGATCCAAGGAAATGGAAAGCCATGACAATTAGGGTTTACCCTAATTGTGACACTATATAAAGATCTTATTGGTGACAAAATCGGCACTAGAATATATGTGAAAGGGCTAGTCGATTTTCATGAAGTGTGCATTTCTCTCTAATATATTCCAACTGTATTTGGTGTTGTGTGAACCATTTGAGGTGTCACACTTGGGGAACTAGGCACTCAAGCTTCATGAAGACAAGCTACATCAACAAAGAGGTATGTAATTCTAACTTGTTATATTCATATGAATCAATGTTATTATGCTAGTTAGGATGAATACCTTGGAAAGTTCATATTTGCATGTATAATAGAGAAAACATAGATCCAAGGTATTTAGGGTTTCATGTACACTTAGGAGTGTTAGAATGCTCAAAACCCTACAGTGGTATCAGAGCCTAGGCTTGCTTTCTCTTATACTTGATGCAAATGTGTTTTTTCAAAGTTGAATCTATCCAGACCATAAAAATCGACGAGTTCATGTATTAGAGCATGAACTCGACGATTTCCATGAAGAACTCGACGAGTTTGGCCTCCAGACAGCATATCTTCATGTTTCTTGGCTGGATTTGGACTAGGAACATTACCCTAAACTGTTTTTGAACTTGTAAACTTGTTTTTGATGTGGTAATGTTCATGCTAATCCAATTTCAAAGAAAATTGTCAACATATTCATGTTTTGTATTAGTTTAGAAGCTATGCTAATTACATGAAAAAGTTTGATGTGTATTACCATTGTTCATATGAGTTGCTTAGATTAATAGATAGGTTAATTGATTATGTGTTTTCAATCCATTTTAATCTAAGAGATGATTCTAAAATGTGTTTGTGTAACTTGTCCTCAAGTTATATGAAAGGTCACATTTAAGTTTCATAAAACTCATAAAAGTTGGCAATGGTTACAAAAAAATGAAGAGTCTTGTCCTCAAGTTATGGAGGTTCAAGAGTCACTTCATTAAGTAATAAAATGTGTAACCTTAATTAATTCCATAAGTTACAAAATAAAGGAAAGTTACATTCTTTTATTAGTTTAAAGTCTTCCATAACTTGTCCTCAAGTTATGGAACTTGAAGAGTTTTTTAATTAAAACTACTTTAAACACATAAGTTATGGAATTAATTAGTTTTGAATAGTTTCAAAATTTGCCCTCAAGTTTTGGAATTTGAAAAGTTTTCTCTTATATTTTAATTCTAAGTAAGCCCTTAGAATTTTAAAACTGAAAATTCAACCCTTATACTTTATAATATTATAAGTTAATAATATATATATATATATATATATATATATATATATATATATATATATATATATATGTATGTATGTATAAGAGCAAGTCAGTCTTACCGTTAGTAGGCCTCATTCACGAAGTCGGTCTATAAGGGGGGGTATAAGGTTACTTCCTATAAAATGGCAGTTTAATGGGTGTCCACTCTCACCCACCGCTTCCTTGACAGGTGGAGGGTCGTTAGCCGAACGGGTAGGACAAGGACTAGAATTCTCCCTTCATTAAAAGTATTAATGATAAATACTAAGTAACTAAACCTTTTATAAATACTCAATCTTAGTTACTTAGGAAAAAGTGAATAAGGTGCTAATCCATGAAATTACACTTTGCACTTTGTTTAAGTCGGTTAGTGGAGCGTGTGTGGTTATCCGGTACACTAACTCGTATTTAACAAGGTAGGCAAAGGGTAACTTAATGTTTATCATAGTATCGATGGAGCGTGTATGGTTAACTGGCACATCGATTGAGGGGTAAACACTTAAGGGTACCAAGTAGTTTGCATGGTTACTTCACACCTTGTTTTGTGATCCTCGACATCCCAGTCACAAAACCTGAAGGGCACACTCGAGATTGAAACATGCCATTGAACAGTTCAATGAATCTCAAAAGATATAGGAATTTCAAATCCAAGTAAAACCTAATTAAATATTTCGTTTATCTTGGTGGAAATTGGTGAATCGTCATTCACCTACCTTGAAATATTTTATAGCTTGGATTACGACATCCCTCTTCCAAGTTATAAAAGTATTGTGTTGGGTCCTAGCCTTAATATTTCATATTGGGTGTTATATTAAGGACTTTAAATGAACTATCTTGAATATCTCCCAAAAGATGATCTTCCCAAATCTCTTGAAACAAGCTTTCCTAAATGAAGATGATGTCCCATGGAAATCATACTTCTTTCACCTCCTCCAATTATTCTCCCTAACCCACAAGTTCTTGAAAAGTTTAAGGTCACTCAAGCCCTATTGGAAAGCAAAGGTCTATGTGTGATCACATCTTGGAGATGTAGTCACATATTGACAAGCCGGGAGAGTTGGGTGTCAAAGTCTTGAGAAAGTTGGTGGCTCAACTACTTTCTAAGTCACATTGTGAGTTCCTTTGGGACTCCTATGAAACAGACTATGACAAGACCGTTAATGATCTTATCTGTTTGCTAAGATCAACTTCCAAAACTTTATGGATATTGACAATGATGACATTGGATATCCAGTAAAGCTCTCTCTTCCCAATGGAAAAGGATCAGTCATAGTCAACTCGGTTGACCAAATGGTAAAGAGAAAGACTAAGTCTGTGATAGTCCCATGTTCCATTACCAAAGCGTCCATATGATAAATTGCCAAAGGAAGGGGCATTAGTTGCGAAGCTGCCAATTTTACCTAAGGATGTTAAAGTCAATAAGTTTGACTCTACTTCAGGTAAAGTCCACTATCTAACTTTGCTTAGTTTCTATTCTGAGATTCTTGATACATGATGTGACTGGGTCACATGTTGATGTTTAAGAATCAAAGAAAAGTGAAGGAACTTAAATAAAGAGTATGTTGAATCTGATCACGTAGATGGATTTCTACCGCATAGTTTGAAGATTGTATTCTTGAGCTACTTCTTAGGAGTTATGAGATATTGCTTAGGAATAGATAACAACAAGTTTTCATATGGATTGTAAGGATAAGTTTTTCCGCAAAGTTTTAAAATAAAAGGAAATTTTTGATTTTATTTATTTTATGTATCCTTACAATGACGTTTGTGGAAAATTGTTGCTTATAAGATTCCACTAATAGCAATATTGGAAAGTGAATTTGATTCTCTCATTTGTGCTAATGTCTAAATTTACCAATTAAGGAAAGTTTCTCATCACCCAAGTTTCAGTTGGATAGAGACTTGGAATCATGCAAGTTGTATAGCATGATGGATGAGAACTTTGAAGTATTGGAAAAATTAAGACTAACTACTAGTTCACATGGATGTGTGAATCAAGTAAAGGACTAAGGGATCGAGTACACATTCTTGTGCACTGGTTAAGTCCACCACAAAAGATCGATAAATCTATTCGTCATTATTTACTAAGGTTTAGTAAATATGGTTATACTTACAAGCTTAAGTATAAGTTCTGAAACATTGGAAAAGATCCAATGTATGGCAGAGCAAATAAGAAGAATCAAATTAGGCAGAATGATAAAAGTTTCTCAAATCTGGAAAGATGGGAGAGTACTTTAGTATCAGTTTTTGTGATCATCTTAATGATTAAGAAACCATATCACAATTAGTTCTCTAAGGAAATCTTAGTGCATTCTTATGACTAAGAAGAGGAATCTTGAATTTTTGGAATGGTTAAATCAAGAAGATGAGTCATATTTCATTCCAATAACAATTCTTAGAGTTATACTCTAAGAATGTAACTTGAGTGACATGTCTTAAAGAAGGTTTAAAACACTTGTCAAATGTAAGAGTAAAAGTTTTCTACTCTTGTACATTTGAATTTGGTAAGTTGTGATGTTTTGGATAAAACAAAGACCAACTAAGGCCAATTGTGTGAAGTGTTTATCTTGATTAGAATCCATACTATCTCTTGAATATTTGACAAGAGAGTCTTATATGTCAAGAGAACAGTGGGAGTCTTAAAGGTCTTGAAAGTCTCAAGAACTAATCAATATAAAACCTAAAGTTCTTCACTAGCACACGACTTGAGGTTTATAACCTATCGTGTTGACATATTCTGTGCTCATTCCAGTTAAAGTTGGCTTTGCATATGAGTTCTTAGAGTTCTCAATTGGTTGCATAATAGCTTGGAAGCAATGGCAGACCCTTGAGCTGCCAGATGGCAAGAAATTAAGATTGAGTTCAATCCATATGAGTTTTAATCTGTCATTATCCTTGTCTTGTGACTATGGAACACATACACCATTAAATGTAAGTGTCATAAGGTTTCTCTCAAATTCATGAAAATGATGGTGAGGAAACACTTTCACTAAGTAGATTTTATCTAGATAGCAATTGTAATATTTGCATTCTCAAAGTCGTTAGTGGAGCGTGTGTGGTTAACCGACACACTAACATGAACTTGTGAGAAATGGCAAAGGTCTAAAAAATCAAGACTATGATTACGGCATCCCGTTTCATAGTTCTTAAATTGTTTAGACACACCTGTGACCTATCTAAGATAAGGTGTATGATATTGATAAAGTTTTATCAAAGCAATCTAGTATCAGAAATCTGAACTTTGGTAAGAAAGTCCAGCTGATTTCTGAGTACATGTCATAGCTAGTGGGAGCATACGTGTTATGCTAATAATCATCATGTTAGTGGGAGCATGATAATTATGATAAAGGTTGCAAATTAGCAATGTTAATTATAGAAAACAAAAGGTTTCAATTGGGAAAAAGTTGTTTTGCTATAATTAAGGGAGTGAAAATTATACTTCATCTCAAATCTAAAAGCTTAGATTGAGGTTTTAATCGTATTTAGTCAAGGATATATATATATATATATATATATATATATATATATATATATATATATATATGAATTTCATGTTGGAATGACTCAACATAAGGAAATTCTGTATATGGGTCCATTATTTGCGTTCTAAAATTCGATTATGATTACGGCATCCATTTTCATAATCTGAATTATGAGAACTTGGCAAATAGAAATGGAAATATTATAGCAAAAGACTGGTTTAGTCTTTATGTGAGACATCATGAATCGTGTCCTATATGCTTCATATATAGGATCGATTACATGTGCTATATTCATCCTTTCTAAAATTTTCCAAATGCCTGGGGCATTAAGAAGGGAAAAGGTCTAGAATTGGATATGACTAAAATGATTCAGCAATTGTTGAGGACAATCTAAGGTTTACCAAAGATTGGTTGCTCAAGGACAGTTGGAAGTATAGTGATAATTCTGGTAGGATCATATTGACATAATCTGTAAGGAGGCAACTCTTGTTCAGAAGTGATAGTCAAAATGGAATATGGAAATGTTTCAAAGTTAGAAATTATTCAATCTGTGTAAGATTAGGAAACTTAATGCAAGAAGGATGTTTCCAAGGAGTTGATCTCCTTTGGAATGCTCTGTAATGGTTGTTGTCAAGTCTTTCTGACTTTGTGCATAATCATTACCAGAGGATCAATGCATATAAGTTTAGAATCTAACAGATTTCAGTAAATGGCATGAATTTGGAATTCTTGCATTTGTAGTAAGGATTTGGGACTGTGAAATGAGAATCATTGGAATTATGTTCAATCGATCTCTTTCACAAAGTAAAGATCATAGACAAACATAGTATGCATACTTGGTGTATGGCATGACTAGTGTTTAGAAAACATAGTGTACATGCTCGGAGCATGGGACAACTAGTGTTTTAATTCAAGAATAAATTTGATAACTGAAACAGTATACAATGAATAATGTGTAATCATATGGTGATAAATAAAAGGTGTTTTATTTGTTTTCATAGGTTTTGATACCATATTAGATTCAATTATTCTTGTGTTTCATTTTGCATGTTTTGACTTCCAGAGTAAACTAGGTTATTCTTCCGGAATGACTAAGTTATTCAAACCATCCACAGTCGGTCATATGTTGGAAGTAGATATGAATCAAGACTGTCATGGGTTGGCTTGTAAAGGTCTAAGATGTTGGACAAAGGGCTACAACACTCATGAGTACTCATAAGTTCCGAGTATTGGATTCAACCTGCGCTCATTGGAATCACTTCATGGATTTTATCACAAGTGATCATGAGACGATAATATATTATATTCTTCAAACCTAGAGATATGAGTTGTTACTATGAGTTGGTTATACATTGATTGCACGAAAACGCATTGCTAACTCGATGTTATAAAACGTGCCTTTGTGTATGATTCAACAAGTAGTAGAACAAGCCATATGAGTCAAAGTTTATCAATTCCTTTTACTTTCGGGATAAAAGCGATATCTGTGGGCCCCTCGATGATTTGGTGATGACAAATGTAAGTGCTTGGCCGGGCCATGACTGATTTGATTTGTTCAATTAGTCAGTCGTCATAAATCGGAAATCGGGAAACAACAAATGGACAAAGAGAATGATTATAATCCATGTCTCAGTCCATATGATATCTAGAATGGAGGAATATATGATCCCGTATCTAATGGACAAGTCATTGACAAAGGTCAGAGTTCATCAACAAGGTCAGAGTTCGACAGAAGCTTTTGAGAGCTACGATTGTTGATCGGTTCCTGAAGTCATATGCAATAATAGTTTTAGACTTATCCAAGTGGGAGACTGTTGATTAATGTCTAAGTCCATAACTATAATTGGTAAGACTTGACACGACCCGGCATGGTCCATTTGGGTTGCATGGCATCATGCATTTGGATAGACTATAATGAGAGAAATAACACTTAAGGTTTGTTAATATATTATAAGTTCTAATATATTAATAAGAATATTTAATTAGTATTGATCAAGAATTAATCTAGAATTAATTAAGTGATCAAAAGAAGACTAATTAAATATATGGGTTGATTGTGTAAATCATCCATACTTGTATAGTGGGCTAAGACTCCATGGATTATCAAGTTGGGCTAAAACCCATAGGATCCTCCATGGTGTATTTGAACCCATGGATCCAAGGAAATTGAAAGCCATGACAATAGGGTTGACCCTAATTGTGACACTATATAAAGATCTTATTGATGCCAAAATCGGAACTAGAATATATGTGAAAGGGCTAGCCTATTTTCATGAAGTGTGGATTTCTCTCTAATCTATTCCAAGTGTATTTGGTGTTGTGTGAACCATTTGAGGTGTCACACTTGGGGCACTAGGCACTCAAGCTTCACGAAGACAAGCTACATCAACAAAGAGGTATATAATTTTAGCTTGTTATATTCATATGAATCAATGTTATTATGCTAGTTAGGATGAATACCTTGGGAAGTTCATATTTTCATGTATAATAGAGAAAACATAGATCCAAGGTATTTAGGGTTGCATGTACACTTAGGAGTGTTAGAATGCTCAAAACATGCTACAAGAATCAATTAGTCATAGTTAGAAGTTATCAGAGATGCATCACTATGCTATATCATATTTATGGTTGGACATTCGATTTGTAAAATATGTATAATAGTTGCATAGCCCCACCCAGATCATGCCACGTGTCAGCAGCCCAGTGGAATGACGTCACCCTTATGTGCATCGCACCTCCTGTTGCACGGCGCAAAATATTCCAAACTCACATATAAATACCATCTCATTCTTTCACTTCCTCCCACACCCTCCAACCGATATCTCTCTGAAAATTTCGATAGTTAGCCCATTTTTCTTCATTCTATCCTGCGGAAGCCCTGCGACACCCTTGAGTGCTCAGGTTACCATAATCTTCATGTAGGAAGGACCTAAGTGAATATTCTACCTGTTTAGATCTTGATTCTCGTCTATTGTATTCCGTAAGTAAGCTACACATACGTTGCCCCTGCGTAATTTATAATTATAGTTATAAGTCATTACTAGGATCTTATAATTAAGATTTATCAATGATTCCAAGTTGTTATGTTGATTGATCTACTATGGGAGAGGTGTCTATCATGGTCAAGTCGGCTTGGTTGTTGGATTTCAGCAAGACTATATGTTGAAATGATCCTGCCTCCCGAGTGTTTTGCCTGGCCGAGCCTTACTTGTTTGGTCTTGAAGTAGACTTTGGAATTGTTGAGGAATCTAAACTCTTAAGATAATAGTTCCACGTTGTATGAAACTAGACTAAGATGTAGCATTTTGTACATCTAGGTCTTTTGATAAAGGTGTAAGGCGATGTCCATATAATACATGTTGCTTGTATTATCTGTGTTATATGCTATTTATAAAGAACATAATCTTAGCTAAAAAAAATATCCATATAATACATGTTACTTGTATTATCTGTGTTATATGCTATTTTTAAAGATAAGATAGTAACGTTTGGATTAGAAGTTGTTGTAGAAATCAATTGCCTTTAGATATAGGTCTTGCCATACATTAGGAACAAGAATTATATAGGATTGCTTAGTGTCGAATAGGTTTGACGTTGATTAGGTCTCATAGTTGGATTAGAGTGTATGGGACCAGATTGGAGTGTAATCCTCCCCGTCTTGGGATGACCAGAAATGGTGGGTCTCAATCAAACAACCAAAAGGTATGTCTCGGTCATCAACTAGAGTAGATGACCAACACTTGGTTGTTCTAGGCGGTCTTTTCAATTACGTTGCTAGCTTGGCTTAATAACCCATGGACGTAGATGCAACGGAAAGCCATATTCGTCAAAATATATGATAATTGGTTGCCTTATATGACTTACACTAGCCAAGGACTCCCCTAGCAGGTGTAGTCAAACAATTGCTTAGACAGATCACCCAGTAAGAAGATTATTCCAGATGATTGTCAAATTAGGATCTGTGAGGATCGGTTGGGATTGGGTAGATGGTTTTGATGAGTTTTGAGCATTCTAACACTCCTATGTTGTACATGCAACCCTAAATACCTTGGATCTATGTTTTCTCTATTATACATGCAAATATCAATTTTCTAAGGTATTATCCTAACTAGCATATTATGAAGTACAAGTAATATATAACTAGTAGAATTACATACCTCTTTGTTGGTGCTTGATTCCATGGAGCTCAAGAGCCTAGTGCCCCAAATGTGACACCTCAAATGGTTCACACAACACCACGAACATTTGGAATAACAATGAGAGAAGATATGAGTTCATAGAAATTGGCTTGCCCTCTATATTATGCACTAGTGCCGATTTCACCACTCAATGGGGTCTTTATATAATGTGCACATTAGGGTTACACCATGTAACCCATGACTTTACCCATTCCTTATGATCCATGGGTTTCAACCTCCATGGAGTATCCATGGGCCACCACATGGGTTAAACCCATCATAAGGAATCATGGATTATAAGCCCACATATATAAGAATCAATGATTTACACAATCAATCCCCATATATTTAATTACTCTGTTTTGATCACTAAATTAATTCCAAATTAAGTCTTGATCAATACTAATTAAATAATATGATTTCATATTAATATATTAGAGCTTATAATATATTAATATGTCACAAATATCTTCTTCTCATTAAAAGGTCTACCCAAATGTTCTGATGCCATGCAACCCAAATGGACCATGCTGGGTCGGGTCAAGTATATACCAATTATAGGTATGGACTTAGACACTAATACAACAAGTTTTAGGACAAGTTATTTATTTAAACCTGATACATATCTTGCGGGAATGATATTATATCATTAAAATGTTATGGGCTTGAAAACCTTACATATCACGACTGACTAATTGAACAAATCAAATCAGTCCAGGCTTGGCCAAGCACTTATGGGTGTCATCACTAAATCATCGAGGGGCCCATAGATATCGCTTTTATCCCGAAGGTAAAAGGAATGGAAAAACTTCGACTCGTATGCTTGTACTGACTACTTGTTGAATCATATACAAAGGCACGTTTTATAACATCGAGTTATGTGACATCCCCAATTTCACGGCCAGAAAAGATCGGTTTGTTTATGCTTTGTTTTAAAATCAGAGTTATCTTTTAAAGAAAACAGTTGCGGAATTTGTCCCAAAAACAAAATATGATGATCATTTATCAAAGCATTTCTTTTAAGAAATGTATTTTCATTAAATAACAAAATCTCGGGATGTCATGTTCCGATACAGACCAAAAGCATAAACAGTATAAAATAGACCTTACAACAGTTCTTTATAACTACTGATCTATAATCCAAAACATCTCGTCAAGTCCCCCAACTTATACTCTTGTGCCATTACCTGTAATGCAAAGAAAACTGAGTGGGTCAGGCTTGGGAGCCTGGTGAGCATATAGGGTTTTCAACCCACAATAATATAATTATTATATTTAATCATCAAACAATCAACCCAATTACCCGTACCCGTTATCTTCTTTATTTCTTAAGGTTTTACCCTAAGTATCACCTATCCTTCATTCATTCATTCCTCAAGATTGAATTTAAGGAATAGACACAAATTCCATTGTTACTTAAGGCGCATCTTCCAACTTTATCATTTAAGCGCCTTTTCCAGGATTATGACATTCACTATTAGGCGCATCTGCCAACATTATCCTTTAAGCGCATCTGCCAGGATTATGCCATTCACTATTTGGCGCATCTGCCGACCTTATCCTATAAGCGCATCTGCCAGGATTATCATATAAGCGCATCTGCTAGTATTATGACATTCTCTATTTGGCGCATCTGCCGACATTATGCTTAAGCGCATCTGCTAGCATTATGACATTCTCTATTTGGCGCATCTGCCGACATTATCCTATAAGCGCATCTGACAGGATTACGACATTCACTATTTGGTGCATCTACCGATATTATTCTTAAGCGCATCTACTAGTATTATGACATTCTCTAATTGGTGCATCTGCCAATATTATTCTTAATCATCTTTCATACCTCATCATTTTATCACATACCAACTATTTCATCTACCCATGTTCTACCCAACATATTTGTAGATATAAAATACATATACAGTTTAACTCATTTAAAAACTATATAAAACATCCATTCCACACTCATCTCAAATAAGCAAACAATGTATAAACACATAGCACATATTCATAGCAAATACTTAATGTTTATGTGTTAGAAGAAAGTAACCACACACTCACCCAAAACATACACTTAATACATTCAAACAATACTTGTATTAAAATTGTGTTTATGAAAGGTACTATACACTCACTTGATCAGAAGATGATCGGATAGCACTACGACTTGCAGAAGTAGTATTCTTCGATAGATCTGGAAGATCTTCACACACCGGGTTTCTCACGGGCAGAGCTTCGGCTCGGAAACTCTTTTTCTTCTCGGGATCTTCGGGCTTCGGGACTTGCTTTGGGTCTCAGGGTTGATACTGGGGCTTCGGGGATACTTCTTTGCACGTAAATCGAGGTAATATAGGTGAGAGATGAGAGAATGAGCAACCAAACTCGGCTGGCCCTTCAAATCTATATATAGGGCAAAATTGGCCCTTGCCACGTCGTGGCACCTTTTTCCACATCGTGGGCTTGGTCGTCACTGCATGCGTCATCGCAAGTTGCATCTGGGGGACTCCCGGAGGTGTCAGAAGACTGGCCACGTCGTGGCACTGCTTGCCACGTCGTGGTATCTGACAGTTTTGGGGTTTCGCGCCCCGAACTTCAGAAATTCATAACTTTCGCATACGAACTTCGTTTTTGACGTTCTTTATATCGACGCGAAGGTGAGATTATGCTCTACAACTCTCATTTAGATTCCATTGGCTAATTTTGAATTTATTTTTAATATATTATAATTATATTACTTATATATTATTTTTAGTAGGCCGGGACAGGAAAACTCCATTATAAACTCATAACTCCTTCGTTTGACGTCCGTTTTCGTCCGTCTTTCCGTCGTTGCACTACTATCGATGAGATCTTCAATTCTCATTTAGATTTTTTTTTGGATAATATCACTCTGATGTAAATTCACTATTTACATCGCGCTGTGTCGTGTCGGTTCTGTCGCGAAACTTCGACAAGTCATAACTTCTTCGTTATAACTCGGATTTCCACGTTCTTTATATATTCGGAAACCTCGTAAAACAAACTAAATGTTAGTTAAGATTACTCCTTCTAAATAATCTTTCCCAAAAAAGTCATTTTTGACGCTTATCATCTCTAAATTGACTAGCCCTGATCTACGGGCCTTACAAGTTACCTATGTGTTTTCGTGCAATCAGTGTATAACCAACTCATAGTCAACAACTCTGTAGCATCCAAAAATACGACCCAAAATTTTTTGTTTGAATAGTAATAAAAATAGTATTCTGATCGTCACATCATAGAACCATGTGTCAGTTATCTCAACCCATAAAAAAATGTCATGAACATTTGTGTTAAATCAAACTATGAATCAAAACAAACTCCCAGGAAAAGACTGAAGCTGTGGTGTGTGCGATGCCATCATCCCGAGCTCTTCCCTTTACTTGCGGAAGTACCTGAAACCAAAACTGAAACTGTAAGCACGAAGCTTAGTGAGCTCCCCCAAACTACCACATACCATACAATAACATATAAAGCATCTACTGGTCCTTGCCCACTGCATCGGACCGAAGTCCGTAAACTAACCAGGACCTTGCCCTCTGCATCGGACGGAAATCTGGAAACTGCATCGGACCGGAGTCCAGAACTAAGCAGGGCCTTGCCCTCTGCATCAAACCGAAATTCGGAACTAACTGCATCAGACCGAAGTCGGGTACTGACTGCATCGGATCGAAGTCCGGAACTCAATGGGACCTTGTCCCCTTCATTGGACCGAAGTCCAAAACTGACTGAACATAACATAACATAAACATATCAACTAGCATGAAAACATATACTGCATACTACATCGGTACAGAGTCCGAAACACATAACACAAAACATGCTTGAATCACAAAGACATAAAGCACTCTAACTACTGCATCGGACCGAAGTCCGGAACTACTGCTAATTAACGGGCCGACATTGTAGCCGTAGACCCGTTCCTACTGGAAGGAAACTCACCTCGCAATGCTAACTACTGAACTCCTAAATGAGAAATCCCTGACTGCTGCTCCGGCTGCTTCCCAGCTATAATGGGAAATAAATACTAAATTAGAATAGGGATTCCTCTATGGGTAAAATGACCATTTTACCCCTACTATGGTGTAGGACACAACATGGCCCAAAACCTCAATTCCTTCTAAGTCCATTTATGGCCCCACTATAGGCCCACTAATGGCCCAATTTGTTATATTGGGCCTAGAACCCTTTTATTGGGCCTTACCCAAGCCCAATACTAAATCCTTGGTCCTTAGCAACTGAATTTTGATGGGCCATAAAGGCCCAAGGACCCTAAGCTTGAAACCTAGCCCACACCGAGGCCCAACACTCGAAGCCCAAACTGGTAGCGTACGCGGGGCGTACACCAAGGTACGCTGAGCGTACTAGCTGCTGGCTTGTACACGACGCGTACTTCCTTCTACGCCCAACATACAGCTCTGTTAAGCCAACATCTCATTACATGCTTAATAATCCGATCCAGAAGCTACAAATCCAGATCCTAAGCTTATTCCATGACTTAAGCCATAAAGTTGCTTACTTGATGGCTTACAAGTCTCATAAAGGCTTAAACTTCCACAAATAACATTCTACTTCCATAAAACCAACTAGATCTCATGCATGGTTCCATATAAGCCACAAAGGTCGAAACTTTACTGTTATGGGGACACTTGAGCTTCAAGGATAGCAATCCCAAGCTCCAAAAACGAAGTTGCAAGATAAAGGTCCTTCCTTTGGACCTAAAAGGTCCAAACTTCCAAAAACTCCTAGATCTAAACTTACAAGAGGAAAGTTGGAAGGTTTATACCTCTTTTGAATGCCAAAAGAAAGGATGTTCCCAGATCTATGAGCTCAAGGTGATCAAGATCTTCTTCTTCCACTTCTCTTCTCCTCCTTCTTCACAAAAATAAGCTCAAAGATCAAACACACACAAACAAGGAGCAAAGGGGACGAACTAGGGTTTCTCTGGAGTGAATGATAAGTGAGGAGTCCAAATGGGAGGCTATAATGGGGTTTAAATACGCCTCAACCCTTAAAATTAGGGTTTGCCACCTGGTCGCGTACGCTGCGCGTACCCTAAGGTACACTGCGCGTACGCTCAGCCTCCCCGCGTTTCATTTAAGTAGTACACCCAGCGTACAAGGGGGTTACGCCCCACGTACGGCTTATGGGCTGCTTACCCTTTGGCCCAAAATAAAAGTCCACTCATAATATTAATTTAGTTGTGGCCGAAAGTAAACTGAAGAATTAAATAATTTTTATACCTCGGAAACGATCGTTACAAATCTCCCCCACTTGAATCAGACTTCGTCCTCGAAGTCTGCTGCTACTGAATCTGAAAATAACTCCGGGTAATGCTCTTACATCTCCTCCTCTGATTCCCACGTCCACTTTGAACCCTTCCGGTGCTGCCATTGCAGCTTCACTAGCTGAATTACCTTGTTCCTCAAGGTCTTTGCCTTCCGGTCCAGAATCGCGACCGGCCTCTCAATATAATTCAGGCTGATATCAACTTGAATGTCCTCTAAGGGAACAACTGCTGACTCATCCACCAAACACTTCCTCAACTGAGAAACATGGAAAGTGTTGTGGATCTGGCTAAGCTCTGCTGGAAGATCCAACCGGTAAGCAACCCGACCCACCCGTGCCAGAACCCTAAAAGGACAAATGAACCTAGGGTCCAGCTTGCCCCTCTTGCGAAATCAGATGACACCCTTCCAAGGTGTTACCTTCAGGAGGACCATGTCACCTTCCTGAAACTCCAAGTCTGACCGCCTCCTGTCGGCGTAACTCTTCTGCCGACTCTACGCAGTCTGCAGCCTACTGCGTACCTGCTGGATCAACTCTGTCGTCTTGAGCACCACTTCGATGCTCCCAATGACACGCTAACCGACCTCGCCCCAACAAATCGGGGTCCTACACTTGCTCCCATACAACATCTTGAAGGGAGGTCGGTCAATACTTGCATGGTAACTGTTGTTATATGAAAATTCAGCTAATGGAAGATACGTATCCCAACTGCCACCGAAATCTAGGACACATGCCCGAAGCATGTCCTCCAGGGTCTGAATCGTCCTCTCACTCTGGCCGTCCGTCTGGGGGTGGAAAGCGGTGCTGAAATGGAGACGAGTGCCCATCTCGTCATGAAACCGCTTCCAAAATCTGGAAGTAAAACGGACATCTCGGTCTGACACCACAGAAACAGGCACTCCATGCCGTGCCACAACCTCTCGCACATAAATATCGGCTAGTTTCTCCGCCGATATACTCTCCTGGATCGGTATAAAATGAGCACTCTTCGTCAACCGATCCACAATAACCCAAATCGAATCCACCCCACGTGCGGTCCTACGGAGCTTAGTGATGAAATCCATGGTGACATCCTCCCATTTCCACACTGGAATGTCTAACGGCTGCAACTTGCCGTGGGGCCTCTGGTGCTCTGCCTTGACCTTCCTGTAGTTCAGGAACCTCTCCACATACCAGGCAGCATCCCGCTTCATGCAGGGCCACCAATAATCGGGTCGAAGATCCCTATACATCTTCGTCGCCCCTGGATGGATGGAAAATCGAGACTTATGAGCCTCGTCCATCAACACCTGCCGTACTCCGCCCGAGTACGGTACCCATACCCTCTCATGAAGAGTCAACAATCCTCGACTATCATAGTCAAAAGAAGCTACTCGGCCCACAATCCTCTCACACTTCTGTCTCTCCTCCTTGAGGCCCTCGGCTTGCGCCTCTTTGATTTGCTCCAACAATGGAGTAATCACAGTCATCCTCAAACAAATATCTCTGATCGGGGTCGCTGCTGCCTTGCGACTCAGGGCATCGGCCACTACATTGGCCTTCCCTGGGTGATATAAGATCTCACATTCGTAATCCTTCAACACATCTAACCATCGCCTCTGCCTCATATTTAGATTCGGCTAATCCATGAGGTACCTCAAGCTCTTGTGATCCGTGTAAATGGTACAACGGACCCCGTAGAGGTAATGTCTCCAAACCTTGAGGGCGAACAGCACTGCCCCCAACTTTAAATCATGAGTAGGATAATTAGCCTCGTGAGGCTTCAACTGTCTCGAGGTGTAAGCTATCACACGGACTCGCTGCATCAACACTGCTCCCATACCTGTGATCGAAGCATCAAAATAAACCACAAAATCCTCTACTCCCTCTGGCAGGGTAAAAATCGGTGCCTCGCACAATCTTTGCCTGAGGGTCTCAAATGCTGCTTTCTGCTTAGGCCCCCAACGAAGCACCACCGACTTCTTAGTCAGTCGGGTGAGCGGTACTGCTATCTTGGAGAAATCCTGAATGAACCTCCTGTAGTACCCTGCCAAACCTAGGAAGCTCCGAATCTCAGATGGAGACCTCGGGACCTCCCACTGCATGACGGCCTCTATCTTGGCCGGATCTACCAAAATACCCTTCTGGTTGACGAGGTGTCCAAGGAACTGCACCTCGCGCAACCAGAACTCGCACTTGGAGAACTTCGCGAAAAGTCTCTCCTTCCTTAAAATCTCTAGCACCTCCCTCAGGTGCTCCTCATGCTGCTCCCGAGTCTTGGAATAAAACAAGATGTCATCAATGAATACTATCACCGATCGATCCAACAACGGCCTACATACGCGGTTCATGAGGTCCATGAATGCGGATGGGGCGTTGGTGAGCCCAAACGGCATCACCACGAACTCATAATGACCGTACCAGGTCCTGAAAGCAGTTTTCTGCACATCCTCATCCCTAACTCTCATCTGATGATACCCGGAGCGTAAATCGGTCTTGGAAAACCAAGACGCTCCCTGCAGCTGATCAAACAAATCATCTATCCTTGGGAGTGGGTAACGGTTCTTCACCATTACCTTATTCAACTCCCGATAATCAATACACATACGGTGCGACCCGTCCTTCTTCTTCACAAACAAAATCGGTGCTCCCTAGGGCGACCTACTCGGCTTGATAAAACCTTTTTCTAACAGCTCATGCAGCTACATAGACAACTCCTGCATCTTTGGGGGAGCCAACTGATACGGTGCCTTGGCTATCGGAGCCGCACCAGGGATTAGGTCAATCCCGAACTCGACCTGCCTCTCGGGAGGTATTCCAGGCAAATCCTCTCGAAATACATCCGGGTAGTCTCGCACTACCATAACATCATCAACTGTTATCTTTCCCTTCTCCCGGGCATCTAAAACATAGGCAACATAACCGATACAACCCTGCTGAAAATAGCGCCTCACTCTCGCCGCTGAACATAGAACTGGTCTGCGTTGTGGCCTCTCGCCCTGAATCACTAACTCTCCCCCAATGGGAGTGCGAACCCTCACTAACTGCAGCTCACAATCTATCACCGCCCCATTGGGGCTTAGCTAATCCATACCTACTATAACCTTATTCCCTCGCAAGGGAATATAGACCAAGTCCACCGGAAACTGCTCATCGAATAACTATAGGGAACACCCTCTGTGCACCCTTGCAAACCTAACGGTCCTATCAGCTGCTATCTCAACCTCAAGTGGACAATCTAGCTCCCCTGGAGCTCTGCTAAACCTCTTGCTAAGTGCAAGAGAGACGAATGATCGGGTAGCCCCCGAATCAAACAATACGGTAGCTGATATGGCGTTCACTGAGAACGACCCTATACAAAACATATAACTGTAAGAAACAACCAATAATAAATGCAGAGGTACGGAGAAAAGAAAAAAAACATACCCGTCACCACGTCAGGAGTCACTCGCGCCTCCTCCGCTGTCAACTGAAAAGCCCTACTCTTTGCCACTGGAGTCTCATCTCGGCCCTGACGGCCATCTGTAATCCTCAAAGTAGCAGGGGCAGGTGCTGACACCTTCCTTGCAGCAGCTAAACTCGGATATTGGGACTTTTTATGTCCCCTCTGATTGCAATGGAAGCAAATCAGATCTGATGCCGTAATGACAGTAGTAGTGGCTGTACAATCTATGATCATATGCCCAGTCCGACCGCACTTGTAGCAGCCGGCACTCCCTGCTTTGCATGCCCCATTGTGTAATCTCCCACACTTGCCACACCTAGCATGGCTCTGTTGACTCCTAGCTCTATGATCTAAACCATTGGGATTTTTGCCAGGACTCCCTGAACCCGGAGCCGCCTCTGGCTTCCTATTTCTTTCCATCTCAAGATCAATCTCTCTCTCTCTCTCTCGAGCCCTAGCAATCATGTCATCCAGCGTCTTACAGCTGGACCGGCTCACGAACTGACGGATATCAGTCCGCAGCATCTCATGACAACGGGCTTTCTTTATTTCCTCATCAGCTGCGTACTGAGGAACAAGAAGAGCCCTCTCCCTGAACTTGGCGGTAATCTCCGCCACTGTCTCTGTAGTCTGGGTAAGATCCTGAAACTCTCTGGCTAACTGCTGCACCTCAATGACCGGTGCGAACTCAGCTCTGAACCTGGTAGTGAAATCAGTCCAGGTCATAACATCCAAAGCTGCGTCATCCCCAATGGCATGACCAACCTCCTCCCACCAATCTCGTGCCCTGTCCTTCAGAAGACAGGACGCCAATCTAACCTTGTCCCCCTCGGGGCATCTGCTAGTGCGGAAAGCGTTGGCCACATCTGCCAACCATCTAGTACTCGCTATGGAGTCTCGCGCCCCGTGATAATCCGGAGCTCCGCATGCCCGGAACTCCCTAAAAGTAAGCGTGTGCGACCCCATCATGGCCGCCATCTCAGCACGGAAGGTGCTCAACCTCTCATCCATCAACTCTAACATACCCTCCTTGATCGAACCGAAGATCACAGGAGTCTGCTCAAGTATGGTGCGAGTAATCTCTGAAGAGAGAAACTCCCTAGTCTGCTCATCCAACTGCTCGGCCTCCGGGCCTGGTCCTAATCCCCCTCCGGCACCTGAACTGCCGACTGCTGGTCTAGGGCATAATACTACCATTCTGAAACACATAAAAAAACATCGGGAACACTGATATATCTCGAGGGATCGCTACTACCACAAGCTTCTTGGTCTCATCTCATTTTTCCTTGATTCGAGTACGGATCCTCTGCTTTCAGTAGTACGGGCCCATACTACCTTCCACATCTATCCGTACTTTCCTCAAGTACTGCCTCGACTTCACCAAGTCACTTCAACTACTACTGATCTCTGCTACTCTCATCCTAGGCTTGCCCTAGGTAAATCTCTGACTCCACCCAATCCAGTCCTCAGCTGCTGAAGGCCTCCCTGTAATGCTAATTAGCCATCACCTGAATACCATCACATGTGACGAGGCTCAGATAATCCTTCGAGTAAAATACTCGTCCCTACAACGGTTGGACTCAAACAAGAGTTGCGCAATAGGGCCAAATCCAGTACTCTGAGATTATTCAACCCTGATCACATGTGACGTATTCACCTAACGGCTAACTCCCATCACTTAGAGTCCTACAAAGCACAAAGCCAACAGCATTCGGACACATGAAACTACTCAAGCAAATCTATTCTCATAACGAGAAACTGTACTAGTATGCAATTTGTAAGCTCATACTATCAGGCATAACCTAAACAGGCTATCCTACTGCTGTCTACTCAATACTAGCATGTAATTCTCATAAAGCTGATTCACATATAGCAGGCACATAAGGCATCCTCCTAGATCCTTAGCCCTATTCTAGCATGCTGTTCTACTGAAACTGATAACTCATAACATAAACTCGTATGGGTAATTTGGGAGTACTTACTTGAGCTCGGCTGATCGCATGCACCACACCCCTTTTCTCTATTCAAAGTCCTTTTCTTTCTAAAAATTTCTTTTCACTTCTCTAAAACTCTTTTCTTTTGAAAACATTTTACCACTTCCTTAGTTTGAGTTCAGACACATCCAAAAGTGTGTCCGAATCCCTCAAACCAAGGCTCTGATACCAACTTGTAACATCCAAAAATACGACCCAAAAATTTTTGTTTGAATAGTAATAAAAATCGTATTCTGATCGTCACATCATAGAACCATGTGTCAATTATCTCAACCCATAATAAAATGTCATGAACATTTGTGTCAAATCAAACTATGAGTCAAAACAAACTCCTAGGAAAAGACTGAAGTTATGGTGTGTGCGATGCCATCATCCCGAGCTCTTCCCTTTACTTGTGGAAGTACCTGAAACCAAAACTGAAACTGTAAGCACGAAGCTTAGTGAGCTCCCCCAAACTACCACATACCATATAATAACATATAAAGCATCTACTGGGCCTTGCCAACTACATCGGACCGAAGTCCGGAAACTAACTAGAGCCTTGCCCTCTGCATCAGAGCGGAATCCGGAAACTGCATCGGACCGGAGTCCGGAACTAACCAGGTCCTTTCCCTCTGCATCGGACCGAAATCCAGAACTAACTGCATCGGACCGAAGTCCGGTACTGACTGCATCGGACCGAAGTCCGGAATTGAATGGGACCTTGTCCCCTGCATCAGACCGAAGTCCGGAACTGACTGAACATAACATAGCATAAACATATCAACAAGCATGAAAACATATACTGCATACTACATTGGTACAGAGTCCGAAACACATAACACAAAACATGCTTGAATCACAAAGACATCAAGCACTCTAACTACTGCATCGGACCGAAGTCCGGAACTACTGCTAACTAACGGGCCGGCATTGTGGCTGTAGACTCGTTCCTACTGGAAGGAAACTCACCTCGCAATGCTAACTGCTGAACTCCTAAATGAGAAATCCCTGACTGCTGCTCCGGCTGCTTCCCAGCTATAATGGGAAATTAATACTAAATTAGAATAGGGATTCCTCTATGGGTAAAATGACCATTTTACCCCTACTGTGGTGTGGGACACCACATGGCCCAAAACCTCAATTCCTTCTAAGTCCATCTATGGCCCCACTATAGGCGCACTAATGGCCCAATTTGCTATATTGGGCCTAGAACCCTTTTATTGGGCCTTACCCAAGCCCAATACTAAATCCTTGGTCCTTAGCAACTGGATTTTGATGGGCCATAAAGGCCCAAGGACCCTAAGCTTGAAACCCAGCCCACACCGAGGCCCAACACTCGAAGCCAAAACCGGTAGCATACGCGGGGCGTACACCAAGGTACGCTGAGCGTACTAGCTGCTGGCTTGTACGCGGCGCGTACTTCCTTGTACGCCCAACGTACAGCTCTGTTAAGCCAACATCTCATTACGTGCTTAATAATCCGATCCATAAGCTACAAATCCAAATCCTAAGCTTATTCCATGACTTAAGCCATAAAGTTGCTTACTTGATGGCTTACAAGTCTCATAAAGGCTTAAACTTCCACAAATAACATTCCACTTCCATAAAACCAACTAGATCTCATGCATGGTTCCATATAAGCCACAAAGGTCGAAACTTTACTGCTATGGGGACACTTGAGCTTCAAGGATAGTAATCCCAAGCTCCAAAAACGAAGTTGCAAGATAAAGGTCCTTCCTTTGGACCTAAAAGATCCAAACTTCCAAAAAATCCTAGATCTAAACTTATAAGAGGAAAGTTGGAAGCTTTATACCTCTTTTGAATGCCAAAAGAAAGGATGATCCTAGATCTATGAGCTCAAGGTGATCAAGATCTTCTTCTTCCACTTTTCTTCTCCTCCTTCTTCACAAAAATAAGATCAAAGATCAAACACACACAAACAATGAGCAAAGGGGACGAACTAGGGTTTCTCTGGAGTGAATGATAAGTGAGGAGTCCAAATGGGAGGCTATAATGGGGTTTAAATATGCCTCAACCCTTAAAATTAGGGTTTGCCACCTGGTCGCGTACGCTGGGCGTACCCTAAGGTACGTTGCGCGTACGCTCAGCCTCCCCGCGTTTCATTTAAGTAGTACGCCTAGCGTACAAGGGGTTACGCCCCGCGTACGGCTTATGGGCTGCTTACCCTTTGGCCCAAAATAAAAGTCCACTCACAATATTAATTTAGTTATGGCCCAAAGTAAACTGAAGAATTAAATAATTTTTATACCTCGAAAACGATCGTTACAAACTCATATTTCAAGGTTTAAAGAATATAAGATATTATTGTCTCACGATTCAGTCGTGATAAAATCGATGAAGTGAATCCAAATGAGCGTGGGTTGAATCCAATCCTCAGGCCTTATGAGTACTCACGAATGTTGCAGCAACCATTGCTATGTCTAATACACATTAGACAAATCATACAAGCCAAATTCATGACAGTCTTAAATCAATACCTACTTCCAAAGTATGATTGACTGTGGAGAGTTTGAATAACTTAGTCATTCGGAAAGAATGACCTAGTTATTCTGGAAGTGAAAACATGCAAAGTGAAACACAAGAATAATACTTAATCCTATATGGTCCAAAACTCTTGAGTGTAAATAAAAACCCTTTTATCTAAGCACCATATTGATTACTCATTATTCATTGTTTCAATTTATCAACTTAATACTTGAATCGAAACAATAGGCATGCCATGCACCAACCATGCATACTATGTTCGTCCAAACAATAGTTATGTCGTACTCCAAGTATGCACACTATGTTTACATATGATCCTTTCTTTTGTGAAATAGATAAATTGAACACGACTCCAATGATGCTCATTTCACAATCCCAATCCCTTTTGTAAATGTAAGAGTACCAACCTCTTACTATCTACTATAATATGTTAGATTCTAAACTTATATGCAATGATCCCCTTGTAATGACTATGCACAAAAGTCACAAAGACTTGGAAACAGACATTACAGAGTATTCCAATGGAAAGCAATTCCATGGAAATGAAGTCTCAAATTCAAAGTACATTCCTTTGAACATCCTTCTTTGCACTAAGTTCTTTAATCTTGCACAAATTCAGAGAATAACTTCCACCTTTGGAAACAATTCCATGTTACCATTTTGACTATCACTTCTGAACAAGATTTGCCTCTTTGCAGAATATGTCAATATGGCCCTTTCCAAAGTTTACATTATACTTCCAATTGTCCACGATCAACCAATCTTTGGTAAACCTCAGATTGTCCTCGACAATTGTTTAATCATTTTAGTCATGTCTGGTTCTATTCCTTTTTATTTGCCATGTTCTCACAATTCGACCTATGAAGAGGGACGTAGTAATCATAATTGAATTTTGAGAACGCAACATATATAGAATTTCCTTATGTTGAACCATTCCAACATAACATTCATATATATCTTTGACTAAAGTTGACTAAAATCTCAATCTAAGGTTGTAGAATTGGAATGAAGTATAAAATCCTCTCCCTTAATTATACCAAAACAACTTTTCAAACCCGAATTGAAACTTTTGTTTTTATAATTAACATTTCTAACTTGCAACACTTAACATAATAATCATGCTCCCACTAACATGATGATTATTAGCATAACACTTATGCTCCCACTAGCTCTGATATGTATCCAGAAATCAGCTAGACTTCTTGAAATCAATACTTTATTGACTTTCTTACAAAAGTTCAGATTTCTGATACAAGATGCTTTGATAAGACTTTATCAAAAATCATACACCTTTCCTTAGATAGCTCACATGTTTGTCTACACCTTTTGCAATTCGCACTAGTTAGTGTGTCAGTTAACCACACATGCTCCACTAACTATATGAGAATAAAAATATCACAACTGCTATCTACTTAAAATCTTCTTAGTGAAAGCGTTTCCTGACCATCATTTTCATGAATCGAAGAGAATCCTGATGACACTTCGATTTTATGGTGTATGATTTCTTATCCATGTTAATTTTTTAAAACCATAATCACAAGACAAGGTTAGTGACAAATCAAACTCAAATGGACTGAACTTGTTCAATCTCATTTTCTTGCCACCCGTCAGCACAAGGGCCTACCATTGCTTCCAGGTTGTTATGCAAACAATTGATAACTCATAGAACTCACAAGCATAGCCAACTTTAACTGGAATGGCACATAAACAAGAATAAGTCACCACGATAGGTTATAAACCTTAAGTCGTGGGCTAGTGATTAACAATACTCTTGATCAGTTCTCGAAACTATCTCAAGACTCCCACTGTCCTCTTGACATATAAGATTCTCTTTGTCAAGAACCAAACCTCGACAAAACAAATATTTAAGAGTTAGTGCGGATTCTTATCAAGGAGAAACATTTCTTACAATTGGTCTTAGTTGGTCTTTGTCTTATCCAAAACATCACACCTTACCAATTTCAAATGTAAGAAAACATTTTACTCTACATTTTACAAGTGTTTTAAACCTTTCTTAAGATTATGTCACTCAAGGCTCAATCTTGGAGTATGACTCTAAGATTTGATTTTGGAACGAAGTATGATTTATCTTTTGATTTAACCATTTCAACAATTCATGATTCCTCTCCTTAGCCAAACAAATGAACTAAGGTGTCCTTAGAGGATCAATTATGATATGGTTTCATAATCACTAAGATAATCATAAAACAAGATACTCAAGCACTCTCCCATCTCTTCAGATTGGAGAAACTTTTATCTTCCTGCCTTATTTGATTCTTCTTATCCGTTCCGTCAAACATCAAAACTTTTCCAAAGCTTCAGAATTATACTTAAACTTGTAAGTATAACCATATATACTAAACTTTAGTAAATCATGACAAATAGTCTTATCGATCTTTTGTGGTGGACTTGACCAGTGCACAAGAATGTGTACTCGATCCCTTAGTCCTTCACTTGACTCACATATACATGTGAATAAGGAATTAGTCTTAATTTTCCAAAGATTAAAGTTCTCATTCATCATACTATACAACTTGCATGATTTTCAAGTTTCTATCCAACTAAAACCTTGGGTGATGAGAATCTTTCCTTATTTGGTAAATTATGACACTACCACAAATGAAAGAATCAAATCCATTTACCAGTATTGCTTATAAATGGAAACATATAAGCAACAATTTTGTCACAAATGTCATTGTAAGGATACTAAAAATAAATAAATCAAAACTCTTTTTTTTATCTTTTTTTTTTTAAACTTGCGGAAATATCTTATCCTTACAATGCAAATACATATGAAAACTATGTTGTTATCTATTCCTTAAGCAATCTATCATAACTCTTAAGCAGCAGCTCAAAATTTTGATCATCGAACCATGCGATCGAAATCCATTTTCGTGATCAGAATTAGCATACTCTTTCTTTAAGCTTCCTTTGATTCTCCAAAACATAAAAATGTAATTACATCATGTATTACGAATCTCCAAATAGGAACTTAATAGAGTTAGATAGTGTACTTTTACCTGAAGCAAAGTCAATCTTTTTGACTTTTGCAATCCTTATGAACTTTTAGGTAAATTCGGCAACTTTGCAACCAATGCCCCTTCTTTTGGAAAAAGAAACATATGGACTCTTTGGAAATGGTACACTTGATTGTCTCAGACTTAGCCTTTCTCTTTACCATTGGTCAAATGACTTGACCATGGCCAATCCATTTCCATTGGGAAGAGAAAGTTTTTCTGGACTTCTAATGTCACCATTGTCAATGTCCAAATAGGTTTGGGAAGTAGATCTTCTAGTCTAGTTTGCTTTACCAATGCTCCAAATCATTGCTGATTTAGCAGTATCAAGCAAATAGGTAAGATCATTAAGGGTCATGTCTTGATCTGTCATCAGGGTGTGACTGGAGAACCAAGTCAACAAACAGCTACCTCAAGACTTCGATACCCGACTCTCCCGGCTTGCCAATAGGGATTGAGTGACTTTGAACTTGTGGGATAGGGAGAATAATTGGAGGAGGTGGAGGAAGTGAAGCATGATTTCCAGTCCTATTAATGCACAACAAAGGGATTAATCTTTCACCTTGATTGTCATGTGGGATATCATCTTCAATAGGAAAGCTTATTCCTAAAGATTTGGGAAGACCATAGTTGTCTTAACTAGACATCTATAATGGGAGAAATTCAAGTTTAGTTGATTTAAAGTCCTTAATATAACACCCAATATGAAATATTAAGGCTAGGATCCAACAACCTATTTATAACCGGAAGAGGCATGCCGTAATCCAAGCTATAAAATAGTTGAAGGTAGGTAAATGACGATTTACCAATTTCCACCATGAAAAAAGAAATACAATTAAGTTTTAATTGGATTTGAAACTCCTAGATCTTTTGAGATACATTGAACTTTCAATGGCATGTTTGAATCTCGATTGTGCCCTCTCATGTTTGTGACTGGGATGCCGAGGATCACAAACAAGGTCTGAATAACCATGCAAATTGACTTGGTACCCTTAACTTTATCACCTAATCGATGTTCCAGTTAACCACACACGCTCCACCGATCTATAATAAAGTCAAGTTACCCTTCACCACTCTTACTAGTCCTTATTAGTGTGTCGGTTAACCACACACGCTCCACTAACGACTTGGTAAGGTACAAAGTGTAATTTCATGGGTTAGCACATATTTCACATTTTCCTAAGTAACTAAGATTGAGAATTTATAAGTGTTTAGTTAATTAGTATTTATCATTATACTTTTAATGAAGGGAGAATTATAGTCCTTTCCTACCCGTTCGGCTAACGACCCTCCACCAGTCAAGGAAGTGGTGGGTGAGAGTGGACACCCATTAAACCGCCATTTTATAGGCAGTAACTTTATACCCCCCTTATAGACCGGCTTCGTGAATGAGGCCTACTAATGGTAAGACTGACATATTCTTATACATATCTATATAATTAAAATTATAATAATAGTATAAGGGTTGAATTTTAAACTTTTAAAATTCTAAGGTTTAATTTTGGAATTAAAGTATTAAAGTGTAAGACTTTACAAATTCCAAAACTTGAGGGCAAATTTTGAAACTATTCCAAGACTCTTCAATTTGTAACTTATGAGTTTAATGGTTCATAAAAATGAAGACTCTTCATTTTATGAAACCTCTTATTCTTTAATGACAATTTTAAAGAAGTGACTTTTCATTTTATGTAACCTATGTGTTTAATAATGGACTTTAAAAGAAAAAACTTTTGGTAATCCATAACTTGAAAACAAATTATGGATTCCATTAAAACACATAATGATAAAGAATTAAACTAACAAGCAAGTTACAAATAATTTCTATGATCTTCTAAACTCATAAGTTCATGAACATGCATATCAACAATTTCAAGAATCATAAATAAACCATATAAAACTTGAAATTTTGATAATGACCATTTATTTGGATGAGAATAAACATTACCATAACATCAAAATCAAGTTTTAAGAACAAAAACACTTTGTGGTAATGATTCTAATCCAAAACAGGCCAAAAATTATTTTTTTCACTGAACAGTCACCACCTCGTGGTCAACTGGCAAATTCCAAAAAAAATGATTTTTCTTGCAAATTGCATCAAGTATCAAGAAAACAAACCTAGGCTCTGATACCACTGATGGGTTTTGAGCATTCTAACACTCCTATGGTGTACATGCAACCCTAAATACCTTGGATCTATGTTTTCTCTATTATACATGCAAATATCAATTTTCCAAGGTATTATCCTAACTAGCATATTATGAAGTACAAGTAATATAAAACTAGTAGAATTACATACCTCTTTGTTGGTGCTTGATTCCATGGAGCTCAAGAGCCTAGTCCCCCAAATGTGACACCTCAAATGGTTCACACAACACCGTGAATATTTGGAATAACCATGAGAGAAGATATGAGTTCATAGAAATTGGCTTGCCTTCTATATTATGCACTAGTGCCCATTTCACCAACCAATGAGGTCTTTATATAGTGTGCACATTAGGGTTACACCATGTAACCTATGACTTTACCCATTCCTTATGCTCCATGGGTTTTAACCTCCATGGAGTATCCATGGGCCACCACATGTGTTAAACCCGGCATAAGGAATCATGGGTTATAAGCCCACATATATAAGAATCAATGATTTACACAATCAATCCCCATATATTTAATTAGTCTCTTTTGATCACTAAATTAATTCCAAATTAATTTTTGATCAATACTAATTAAATAATATGATTTCATATTAATATATTAGAACTTATAATATATTAATATGTCACAAATATCTTCTTCTCATTAAAAGGTCTACCCAAATGTTCCAATGCCATGCAACCCAAATGGACCATGCCGGGTCGGGTCAAGTATATACCAATTATAGGTATGGACTTAGACACTAATACAACAAGTTTTAGGACAAGTTATTTATTTAAACCTGATACATATCTTGCGGGAATGATATTATATCATTAAAATGTTATGGGCTTGAAAACCTTACATATCTTACCAGGTTTCCCAAAATTGACCCACTCATTTTATTGCATCACAAGTAGTGGAGCCAAAATTGAAATTGCCTAGTTAGGATGCTAAGTAGAATAAAGGATAGGCTTGCATTAGTTATTTCATGACCTTTTTATTTACGCTGTAACGTATAATATAAACGAATGACATCCCAAAGGTTTTAATAAAATAATTTTTGTTAGTTCAAATGTTTATTTAACTGGGAACTTTCGCACTTCAATACTTAAAAGCGTAAAGAAAAAATTTTAATTGATTATGAAAAATGGAGGATGTCACAAATTGGATGTCGTAACCAAAAAATGAAGTTAAGAAATAATCACCAAACAAGAACAACAAGAACCTGGTAACAAGAAAAAATTCCATCCTCCCAAGGTCAAATCTTAGTCCCTGCCTCCCCGGTCTCAAAAACATTTACTCTACTTTTCTTCGAGGGTTTGTCATAATTCTTTTGCAAAAAAATATAATGCAAAAGAAAAGGGCCCCCTTCGACAACCGCATAAATATCGATCCACCTACCAAAATACGTTTGCTGGAAGATATCCACGTATGTTGGTCGGTGCTTTAGCTTCCAAGAATTTCAACACCAATGACAATATTGCACAATAAAGTAAGAGAAGCATCGAATGAAACATCATGTTGAATATCAAGCAATTTACTTAGTTCAAAAATAATTGTTGGGTGGAAAACATTATGGATTATCATATGTATTTTCTTTCTTTTCCACACAAACAATTACCCATGCTATTGGGAAAACGTGATTGTTAGCATCTCTTCCTACAACACATATCACCTCTCCACTACATAACCCCTTTAAGAAACAACCATTCAAGTTTATTACTCTTCTACAACTGCCTTTCCTACCTTGCTTTAGTCCCTCAAAATATATATATAAAAAACTTACTAAAATATGTCTTTCCATCAGGCATACTATTGACATCCATTTTGACAGTTGATCTTGGATTGGATCTTCTTATCTCTTCACCATATGACCAAAGCTTGGCATACTGATCAACTAGTGTGTCTTCAATTAGTTCAATTGCATATTTCTTTCCTCTCCTACACTGTCCCATACTCACATCAATTCCAAATTTTTGTTTCTCATTTTCCTTAAGTAGGCCTTTGACTCATTTTTTGTTTTTGTAAGAATCATGTTGTGAAATGGCTACCATCATGCATAGTTAACAATTGACCCCATTTTGAAATTTCTTACACAATTATGCTCATCTATAAGAGACTTAATTTGGAAAGAATTTTCTCCACTCATCCATGAAGCCCACAATCTAAACTTGCACTGAACAACATTTAACTAAAAGTCTCCTGTCATTTTTTGTAGCATAATTGATAACCTTTAGCAAAATCATAATTACACAACATATGTTTTAACTGTTTAGGACTTTTAAATCTCATTCCTAACACATGCTTTTCCTTTTTCCAATGAACATTTTCATTAAAGTTGCTACCTCCTCAAGAATTGGCGCGTTTTCATCCGTCTGATCATATGGATCCTCATTAGGTGGACTGTCTGGGGTTGGCTGCTCCTTGGGGCAGAGCTTGTTAACAAACACATCATTCAAGGTCTTGTTCATTGGAATGCAATCAAAATTTGCAATGTTATCGTCCAAATTACCTTGCACTTGCACTTCATCTAGGTCGATGCCACCTTCTGTCTCAACATGCAACTCTTCTATTACTTCTCCTACACCAGGAAACTTGTCCTCGGGGGTGCATACTTCAGCTTGCTCATCAAGAATCCGTTGATGGACATTGACACCAACATGATCCATATACACATAAATTACACAACCACAATCGTACCCTACTTCGATCAAATCCTGGTAGTCTTTTTCAGTTGCTATTATCCTCAATCAATCAGGGAACTCAATATCGGGCATGCAAAAGTACACATTAACGCATGTCTCATTTGCGAATCTTTGAATGAAAAACACACATTCGTTTTTGTCCATTACAGCAAAATCGACATCCTTAAACCTCTGCTTTGTTCCATCTGAGTAGCTAATCATTGGGTATCTCGTAAACATACCAACAAAATGAAGATCGATTTTCATGTAGACGGCCATAGCAAGAATCCAATGAAGATTTTTTTGAGAGGAACATTAGAAGAAAATAGAAGAAAGTGGCAGAAGAAAGCGACTACACAAGAATGTAGCTTCTAGAGGAAGGGTTACATATCTCATTTAATGATACATTAGGTGGCATCTGATTTGGCGTATGAATTGGCTTTTTTATGATATGTACAACTTAAGCATCTGACGGGGGTCACCGGGTGACCCCTTCACTTTCTAGAAAATGGTCTTAAAAGTTGGTGAAATATGAATTCATACCCTTATAAAGCCAAAAAAAAAATAACAACAGAGACATTTTAAACCAAAATATATAACTTCGTAGATGGCTACAGTGACATTTTCCATTTTTTTAATAATATTTTCGGAGAAAAGTTCTTATTATATTCATTATATTTTCAAATTTTAATATATTTTGTTTTCAAAAAATCATTGAAATGTTGTTCTATTTTTGAAAAAAATCATTAAATAGTCAGTTTTTTTCTAGTTAAAATCTCCAATATATAAACATTACCTTTTTTCTGACCTTTTCGTTAGAAAAATAAAATCATAGCTTTTTCAAAAATAAGACCAAAATCTAAATACTAATAAACAGTAAAATAAAAAAAAAAATATGAATAAAATACATATATTACAATGTGCCGACAAGAAAAAATATAATAATAATATAATAAAATTAAAATAATAGCAATTGCAATGACAATTTGTTTATCATATAGTGAAATTCAAATGGCATTTTGAAAGAATTGGACATTGCATCAGCAATATCATATAATATTAAATTATTTTGGTTAAGATAATTCATTGGAATCTTTTGGAATTCAAATCCAGAAAATTCTTTTGATTATTTTGGTTAAGATAATTCATTGGAATGTATTATATTCAAATCCATATAATATTAAATTATTTTGGTTAAGATAATTCTTTTGATATATTAATATATTTGCTGTTTCTAAAAAAAAATTACAGAAGAATCGAACATGAGATATAATCTTATCAAATAAAATTTGCAATGGCATTTCACGACACATAACATAACTACTAACTAGAAGGATGGGTTTCTTTTAAAACGCTTTTTATTTTATTTTATATTATTATATTTTATTATATTATTAAAACTACTAGGTTAATGCATCTATAACATGATAGTAACGTATGTTAAATACTAAAATTACTTTCTTTAATTGCTTCATTATTGTTTTTGAAATCATGATGTATGTTTCAGCAACTACCCCATATCAAATTATTTTGTTATACTCCTTACTTGTTCACATATATATTCCAGGCGATTATATTAATCCTTCACTAACCCCACATGATTATGACGTCTAACCTTTAATCAACATGTACACCACTTCATATAGGATGCTAAGAAGGGTATAATGGTTTGTGTATTTTTATAGTTTAGTTATCCTTTTATCATGCTATATCAAATAAATAACAATTTTAAAGAATAGGTCTTTACATACCTTATGCTTAGAAGTTAGAAAAACAATATTAAAACGAAGGAAAAGTTTGGAAAAAGGACCGTTTAACCGATATCTAATGTCAGTTAAAAAACTTACTGGATATTAAAAATATTACAATCATGTCCCACGAAGCTCGTCCAGGTATACATGTTATCCTCTTTTGAAGACACTTGATTAATGAGGCCGTTAATCGAAACTGTTAAAAGAAAATCAGTTAAAGGCGTGGTTGAAAAGGCCAAGTTTGCTAGCATTTTTTTCTCTTTTAAGAGGCCTTTTAATTTAAAAGTATTTAAAAATAAATAAAAGAGATTGAGTAAAACTAACCAAACAAGATCTTCCAAAGAAAATAATTATATTTTTTCGGTTTCTGAAAAATAATCATTTTTTTTCGAAATGTCTAATTCCGAAGTACCATTTCTTTCTGGAGTACTGTTCATCGTTTTTCAGTTTTTTTAATTTTCAAAAAAAATTGTTTTTTTTTTTTTTATTATTTTGAATGTAACATTTCGTAATGTCTAATGTCATAGTTTTTCAATAAAACGTCAAAATTTATGCACTCATATTATATATATAGTTCATATTACTATGTTTGGTAAATTTTTTTGTTAAATTAAGAAAAAAATGTTTTTTTTTCTTGAAATTCCGGCCCCAAAATTTTAGTCCGAAATCCGGAATGTCATTTCAGAATTGAAAACCGGTGACACTAAACATTACAAAATGTAGCATTCGTAATCCTAAAAAAACAAAATAATTTCTTTGAAAAAAAAATTGAAAAAAGATGAACAGTACTCCGAAATTAAACATTCCGGAGAAAGTGGTTATTATTTCAAAAACTAAAAAAATGTGGTTATTTTCTTTGAAAATCTTGTTTATAATTGTTAGTTTACTCAAAGTTTGCTAGCATTTTTATCTTTTAGGACGGCCTTTTGATTAAAAATTATAAAATTAAATAAAATTTCAACAAAAAGGATCGGACCTATATCATGTTGTTAAGGCTTGCTTAAATCGGTTATAGGCATTGTTGTACTGAATATGAATTTTCGAGATTACGCACGGTTAAGACCCAAAACCAATTTTAAAAAAAAGTATTTAGTTAACGATTTATCGAATAGATATGATACTAGTTATAACCGGGTAACCCAATTTCATCGGTCACATCCTATGTGGCTATTGACTTCAAGAAAGTCAACACATTATTGTCCATGTGTGTAAATCCACATTGGAAAACATTGAAACCTCGATTTCTCTCGTATAAAAGTTAGTTCACGCTCACATTTAAGAAGATTAGAAGACGAAGAGCGCATCGAACTAGAGTTTTTTCACCATCGTAGCTACCGGTGAGTGTACATCCTTCATCATAAGGTCTTCTTACGTTTGGTTTTTGTAGCTATTGAATGTCCAATAAAGATCATGAATATGTTTATCTGAAAGTTCATCTTCACTTTAATGTTGTTTTTGTGAGACATCCTTTCTCATATGTTGGTGGGAATCATTATTTGTGTTTATTAATATTGATTTTGCGAGTATTATTTGTTTACTAATATTGATTTTGCGAATATGGGTGTTCGTGAATGTGTCACATTCATAGAGCTTTTCACTGGAGAAGTAGTTAAGAAACGTTTCCACTGCATCCCTATTTTACCTTTATCAATAGGTATTCATTTCATAGAAACTGATCTTGACTATGTAAAGTTTATAGATATTGATTACAAATACATAAAAATTTCAATCTATGTTGACCATATTAGTGATGGATTAGAGGGTGCAGAAATGGAATCTTCTAAAGGCGCCTATTTCTTTAAGGAGGACCTGCTCCTGAAGATCATGACTAGAAAATGAAACATTGCAAATGAAAAATCCTTAATGAAGAAGACTAGTGATGATGAGTTCCTTAGTAAACTTTTTCCTCCTAATAGGGATGATGATGTGGAGATAAGTGAAAGTGAGGAAGGTAGGGAAATCCATTCCACTTTCAATGAAGAGATACATTGAAAGACGCAAGTACATGTTCTTGTTCTTGGGATGCGATTGGAAATTCCAAAGAAGCTTAAAAGAATGTTATGTAATTATGTTATGGAAAATGGGTACCAACAATGTTTCAAGAAAAATGACAATAAAGGGCTTTTTGTGAAGTGTTGCAAAAGGGAATGCACATTCAGATTATGTGGTTCATGGATAAGTAAGTGTTGGATTAGTGTCTAAGCCTGTAACTATACTTGGTAAGTACTTGACCCGGTTGTGCATGATCTTTTTGGGTTTCCTTCACCAAAACAACTTGACAGGATGATTTATGAATTAAGAGGTTAATATGGTTTATTAATATATTATATGAATAATATATTAAAGGAGAAATCATATAGTTTAATTAATATTAGACAAGAGTTAATTAAGAATAAATTTTATGGCTAAAAGACATTAATTAAATATCGGGGACTTAAACTGTCAAATGTGTGATAGTTGAATATTGGGCTGAGGAGCCTCTTGGACTAGTCATGGACGAAATTAGGGATATGTCCATCCTAATTTCGGCCATAAAAGGGGCCTATTCCAGAAGCTTCATTGGATTGCTTAAGGCCTAAGCTGTCCATTAGGGTTTAGGCTGAAACCCTAGAAGCACTAGTATAAATAAGACCCTAAGGCTTCCAATTTTTGGCCACTTGAACCCTAAGAGCCTTCATAGTCGAAATTGTGCCTCTACCCTCTCTCATATCATCCTCTTGCTTGTGTGGTGTTTGTAAGCCATCAGAGGAGTGACATTTGTGACTCTAAGCTCCAAGACAAGAAGATTCAAGACATTACTCAAGAGGTAATCATCTAGATCTATTTTCTTATGATAATTTTGAGATATGTATGCTATATCTAGGGTTTGTAAGTCTTGGATGAATTATATGTACAATAGAGAAACCTAGATCCAAGCTTTAGGGTTTGCATGAGCACATAAGATGTTATTTTGTGTAAAACCCATCAGTGGTATCAGAGCCTTGATTGGTTTCTTTTGTATTGATGCCTTGCTTATTCAGCCTCTCTGAAAATCGTTTTTCTACCTTCTTGCCGAACTGACTCGGCGAGTCACTAGCTGAACTCGGCAAGTCAGTCCAACTCGGCGAGTCCAGTTAGCGACTCGGCGAGTCGGAGTGTCAGAGAGAGAGGGATTTTCGTGATTTCTTGTTGTTTTGCTGAAGGATAATTACCTAAATCGTTTTTGACTAATAAAATTAGAATTTTATTGCTGGTATATGATTATCCTTACCAAAACAAAAGATAATTACCAATTGCTTGAATAATTAATTCCTTATATGATAATATTTGATTATTTAAATTAATTGATGAATTATCTTGTGAATAATATAGATTAGGTCAAATTTAGATAATCATTAAATTAAATGTTTAATTTTAAATTATTTGCTATTTGGTCTTATGTGTTTTGAAAGTTTAAAACTTGCCCTCAAGTTTTGAAATTTAAATTTTTGATTAAAAGTTTAATTTGGATTATTTAAATTTCAAACCCTAGAATTTTACAAGTTTAAAATTCAACCTTATACTTTATTTATTATAAGATTAATATATATATATATATATATATATATATATATATATATATATATATATATATATATATATATATATATATATATAACTTAAACTGCTAGTCTTACCGTTAGTAGGCCTCAATCACGAAGTCGATCTATAAGGGGGGTATAAGGTTATGGCTTATAAAATGACCATTTAATGGGTGTCCACTCTCACCCACCGCTTCCTTGATTGGTGGAGGGTCGTTAACCGAACAGTTAGGATAGGGCAACCCTTTCCTCATTAAAAGTATAATGAATTTATAAAAGTAACTAAATGTTTTTCAAAATTCTCAATCTTAGTTACTTTAGGCAAAAGTGAAATTGATGCAATTCCATGAAATTACACTTTGTACCCTTGTTAAGACGTTAGTGGAGCGTGTGTGGTTAACCAGCTGTGACATCCCCGTTATCACGGCCAGAAAAGACCGATTTTGTTTATGCTTTGTAAAAATCAAAGTACTTCTTTTCATAAAAATGTTGCAGAATTTGTTCCCAGAAAAATACAATAAATACATTATCAAAACATTTTTTAAGAAACGTATTTTATTCATTTTAAAACGTTTGGGATGTCATTGTCAATACAGGAACATAAGCATAAACGAAACTTACATTTATTTACACTAGTGATCTACATCTCTTTAATCTCTCAGTGTAATGTGACTTCATAACAACACCTGTGATATAAATAAACTGAGTGGGTCAGGTTGGGAAACCTGGTGAGTACATAAGGTTTTCAACCCACAATAATATAATTATTATGTTTAAACAATCAAACAATCAACCCAATTACCCATCCCCATTATCTTCTTTAGTCTTAAGGATTTATCCTAAGAGTCATCTATCCTGCATTCTTTTACTCCGAAGTCCCTTACTTCCAGGGTTATAGGACTGGCACTAAATCCATAGCTGCCAATGCTCGTTCGTAAAGCACTAATTTCATAGTTGCTATAGTTTATTCATCGGGTACTAAATCCATAGCTACCAATGTTTATCGATTAGGTACTAAGTCCATAGCTACCAATTCCTAACAGGTACTAAATCCATAGCTACCAGCGTTTATCTAATAGGTACTAAGTCCATAGCTACCAATTCCTATCATGTACTAAGTCCATAGCTACCAGTGTTTGTCCAATAAGCACTAAGTCCATAGCTGCCAGTGTTATTTATTAGGCACTAAGTCCATAGTTGCTTGTGTTTACTCACATCATCTTTTCTCTCTCATCGTTCATCTACCCATGTCATCCCCCAACATATTTGTATATATAAAATACGTATACAGTTTAAATCATTTAAAACATGTATAAAAACGTTCATCCAACATAGACAGCAAGTACTCAGATAATATGCACACATAGCATGTAATTTATATAAAATACTTCATATCTATGCATAAGATGAAAGTAACTATGCACTCACCTGAAAGGTGGTGACTCAGCACTCGGACAGCGCTTCGATACTCTCAAAACAATTTTCCTTCGATAAAACCTAATACCAATACCACTAGGGTTTAGTCTAACGATAACCGCGACAAATTAATAGTCTAGCTATTATTATTATTATATAAGTGTTAAATAACACTCAATATAAGTCATAATAATAGCCCAAATACTTATCATAAGTTCCTAATAACGTTACTATATTAAAACATAAGCTATACTAAAGATAGGGTAGGCATAGCTCACTTACAGCGGGTTTTCTCGAAAACCGGGCTTCGCTGGAGCAGCGCTTCTGAGCCGGAGGCTCTTCTCGCTGGAGCCGTCAGGCGCTCCGGTAGCCTCGGGGATTCCTTCGGGTGCTAGGGGGTTTACCCTAGGCTTTAGGGGCTTAAGAGGAGCTAGAGAGAAAAAGAATGTTGGAGAGGTGTGAAGAGAAGTGAATGCCCGACACCTTTATTTATAGGCTAAATTCCTGATGGACTCGCCGAGTAGGAGGACCTACTCGCCGAGTTGGGGCATGTGGCAGACTTCTGGTGGTGCCACGTGTCCATTCTGGTGGTGCCACGTCACCCCCTATCGCGTATCAGCCTTCAAACTTAGAAAAATCATAACTCTCGCATAAGAGCTCTGTTTTTTACTTTACTTTTTTCAACGCGTAGTTAAAATCAAGATCTACCACTTTCATTTAGACTCCGTCGGCTAATTCTCGACCGATCTCAAATTTAACAGTAGGAGGCGTTTAGACTGTTAAATGACCGCAAAGAATTCGTAACTTCTTCATACGGACTCCGTTTTCGTCTATCTTTTTACCGTTGAGTTCCTATTAATGAGATCTTCAACTCTCATTTAGGTCGCATAAGCCAAAAACCGCTCGAACTAAAAACCGAGTTTCGGGTCGTGCACTGCTAAGCCAAATCTTAGAAAATTCATAACTTCCTCATACGAAGTCAGATTTGGGCGTTCTTTTTTTGTATGTTCTCAGTTTAACATATACTAAAACTTTCGTTTATATTGCTAAGGCTAAAAGTTGATCCATCGTAAATTTACTATTTACGCTTCCCGGTGTCGTGCCAGTTTTGCCGTAAAACTTCGACGGGCCATAACTTCTTCGTTATAACTCGGATTTCGGCGTTCTTTATATGTACAGAAACCTTGAGACCTACTCTAAAACTTGGTTAAGACTATTTATTATAAATAATCTTTTGCCGAAAAGTCATTTTCGACACTTATTGTCTCTAAATTGACTAGCCCGGATCTGCGTGCGTTACACCAGCACACTAATTGGGCTCTAAGCAAAGGTGGAAAAGGGTGACTCATTGTTTGTAATAGTTTGATGGAGTGTATGCTGTTAACCGGCACATCGAATAGGTGACTGTAACAATAAGGGCACCATGTATACTTGCATGGTTATTCACACCCGCTTTGTGATCCTCTGCATCCCAGTCACAAACTTGAGGGGCATATTGAGATTTAAACATCCCATTGAAAAGTTCAATGAATCTCAAAGGTATCTAGGAGTTTTCAATACATTTAAAAATTAATATCCTTTTCGTTTTTCATGGTGGAGAATTAGTGAATCGTCATTCACTTACCTTCAAATTAGTTTCATGTTAGATTACAGCATCCCTCTTCTAATTTGTAAATAATGTTGTTGGATCCTAGCTCTAATTTATTATTTGGGGGTTAATTGGGGATTCATTTCTAATCAAACTTTTTCTCTTTTCTATTTCAGATGTCGAATGTCAACAACAACGCTTCCGGCTCAAATTCCTCTGGCTCATTATCACTCATGAACTTGTGTGGGAGAGTGATCTTTGACGGGTCCAATTTCAATGATTGGATCCGCAACATCCAAATGGTCACTCGTTATGAAGACACAGAGTATGTCCTTGATGAAAAGCTGAAGGAAATCAACCTCAACACTGCCACTGCTGAAGAGATCACTGCCTTTGAGGCCCATGAGCGTGATGCTACGAAAGTCCATTGCATCATGCTGGCGACTATGACTGCAGAACTCCAGAAGTCCTATGAGGACATGTATCCATATGAGATGCATCAAGATTTGTTGGACCCGTACCACCAAAGCGTTAGGTAAGAAAGGTACGAGATCATCACCTCGATGATCACTGCCAAAATGGGTAATGAAGAGTCCCTTACCGCTCATCTGCAAAAGATGCAGAGATATGTTGACCACCTGCTAAAGTTAAATGTTAACTTTGATGAAGAGCTGGCAATTGACATCATCCTTCATTCCTTGCCTCCATGCTACAACCATTTCTGCATGACCTACCACATGAATAAGGAAGAGGTCACTTTGAGCTATCTTCAAGGCTTGCTAAGGACTGCTGAGATCAATCTCAAAGATAAGTCTATTGCATCAACTCTTGCTCTAGTTGCTGCCCCTGTCTTGGCAATATGGAAAGGGAAGGGTAAGAAGAGGAAGGCTCCCTCAAATAGCAACCACAAGGGAAAGTCCCAAGATGGTACCTCTTCTAGTGGAACCAAGGCTGGTTCTGCTAAACCCAACTCTAACCCAAGGAGGCAGAGTGTCACCACTGCCACAAGAAGAGGTACCATCTTGGGACTTTCCATGACAACCTCAAGGAATGCGGAAACGAAGCTGCCCTGAGTATCTGCACGCTATCAAGGATAGGAAGATTAAACCATCCTTCGCAGGTATTTACACTATTAAATCTAATAATTCATCACATTCTAATTCTTGGGTTCTTTGTAACATCCCAAAATTCAAAGCCAAAAATTTCGTTTTAATTAAGTTATTACATAAAACCATCAGTATAAAAACATTCATAATAATATCTCGTGTCAAACTAAAGTGTCAATGTTCAAAACATATTATCATAAAACCATATCAGAGTGTAATCCCAAAGATCTCATGTGCCGAAAACATAGTGTGATGCGCTGCGATCAAGCTGGCTCCTTTCCTTTAAACACGAAGTACCTAAAACCAAAACTGAAAACCGTAAGCACGAAGCTTAGTGAGTTCCCCCATCATACCACATACCATACCATCATATAATGAACAGCTAGGAGATACGGGTCTCGCCCACACTCATGGAGGTACGGACCTCGCCCACACTCCGCTAGCTGGGAGATACGGGCCTCGCCCACACTCCACTATCTCTGAGATACGGGCCTCGCCCACGCTCAGCTACTAAACCATAACATACAAGTATATACAATCATATACTAACAGCTAGAGATACGGGCCTCGCCCACACTCATGGAGGTACGGGCCTCGCCCACACTCATGGAGGTACGGGCCTCGCCCACACTCCACTATCTCTGAGATACGGGCCTTGCCCACACTCAGCTACTATCACAAATATCATAACACAAACATACTATCAGACATATCTGGGGTGTCCGAACTACCCTTCGGTCCTAACAACCGAACTTGAGGACTATTCCCCTCCTACTACCACTATCACATATAACATATCATGCCAACTTATAAACATATCGGGTAGTAGCAAACCTAGATGATATCACAAAGATAATCATCTAACATACAACTCCTACTGGTGGGTCGGCATTGTGGCCGTAGACCCACCGCTACTGGAAGGTAACTCACCTCACACTGCTGAAGTCCCGTAGACACAATCCCACACTGTTGAAGTCCCGCAGACTCAACCCCAGCTGCTGGATGACAGATTCCCGATCTGTCAATATCAAAACATCACCCAATTAATAATTGGGTCCCACTACATAACCATAAACACTTACTTTGGATAATTACATTACCCCAAGCTTGGCTTATTCAAGCCCAAGGCCCAACCTGTAGGCCCAAAGTCAACTAGAAAATCAAATCCCCACACATGGCCCAATTTTCCAAATTGGGCCTAGGCCTATACATGGTCTCATTCTTAGGCCCAACATCATATAATCATTAAGGCCCAAACTATGGTCCATCTATGGCCCAATTTTCCAAATTGGGCCCAAGCCCCTTACATGGGCCTTACCCTAGGCCCATTAAATTATTCTAGTCTAATTGCTTGACTTTGGATGGCCCATTAATAACCCGATCATCAAGGCCCAAAAGGAAGGCCCAACAATAAACCCAAGTGAAATTAGGGTTTCCCATAAAATGATGATTAGGGTTAAGTTTCCTACTTAACCCATTAAGGACTTAATCTATTAAGGACTTAATCCGTTAAGTCCATTATCGCTTAGATTAATCTTTGCCAAAGTTTATTATTTAATATCTCAAGTTATTAAATAATTCTCGTGTGCTTCCCGATTAATTCTCAAAAATTAGAGTTTAATTGGCATTAGTGTTTTCCAACCCAAAGACTAACCCATTTATTAACTTGTTGGGCTTCTAGATCAATTAGGGCTTTATTGGGTCTACTAGGCCCACTAGAATGTCATTATGCCCATTAGGGTTTTATTAGGGTCCATTAAGGTTTTATTAAGCCCATTAAGTCTTATTAGGCCCATTAGGGCATCCTTGGGCCCATTAGGGTTTACAAGCACCCTTAACGAAGCAAACTCACAAAACGAGCACACCGCCACCCGACACGGCGGCCGGTGGCGGCAGGAAGCGGCAGCCACCACCCTAAGGTGGGGGTTTTCAATTTCTTTCCATTATTTCCATATTTACAATTTACAATGCAAAATACCAAATTCACACACTTACACATGCACTAAAATACACATACACGGCGGCACATGGTGGCAGCCACCACCTCACGGTGGTGGTGGTGGCCATTCCCGGTTTTCCGGCCAAACCAAGCTCACTCTAGAGCAGAATACACACACCCATGCATTTTCTTGCTTGCAACTGGATCTAGCCACCCACCTGGTGACATTTAGCGATGGCAACAACACCACAAATAGCATACCGGCGACAGGAGGTGGTAATGCCTTTTCCGACCAATAAACACCCACACACATACTTCGACTGAGATACACACGAAACCCCACAACAGCCCCTTCGGGGTGGTGAACGGCGGCGACAAGGGACCCCAACTAGCTGCAATCAAAGAGAACGGGAGGAGGTGAATGGTGATGAAGGACGAACGTAACATCAACCTCGTCCTCGGCTGCTCTCCGGCGCACACAACTCCGACAACAGCGTTGTAGCGGCCGACGTGACTGAGGCAATGGCCAAAGATGAGAAACCCGCAACACCACATGCCTCGACGTGGTCTTCAGCTTCCTTGGCTTCACCGGAGGCAACAGATGGCGACGTCGGCCTTGTAGGATAGGATAATGGACGAAGAAAGAGGAGAAGGAGCATCTGAGAACGCCATCACGCCACTCGGAAGTCGCTCTTGGTGGTTTTCTTCGTTCGTGCATGGCGTCCGGCGGCAAGGTGTGGCGACATCTCGATGTCGAGGCAGTAGGCGGCGGTAGCCGGAGTTCTATCTGGTCGGAACACTATAGAGGAACTGGTGGTGGCGGCTGATGAACTTGAGTGGCGGCTGCCTTCAACATTTAGGTTTAGGGTTTGAAATGGGAGTTATGATGCATATATACTTGGCTTAAGCAAGGGTGACGGGAGTTGTCCCGTGCTCATACTTTAACTTTGCCCTTTAAACCATTCTAGTCCCTCCCCATAAGATTTCTTCACATTTAATCTAATATTGACCCTTTTACCCCTTGCTTCCATAATTCCTTTCACATTGAGTCCTAAATGTTACCAAGCAGCCCCTGTCTTCAATATTACTTATAATTTAAGTCCACAATTTACACTTTAATCCCCGCCTTCTAAAATTATGACAATTAACTCCTCAAGACCATCACCTTGCTATATAATTATTTATTTTTGGCTTCAATTCGTTCATTAATTTATTTATTTATTTAATAAATAAACGAGGCTTTACAACTCTCCCCCACTTAAATTAGATTTCGTCCTCGAAATCATTCCTTACCAATACTTACATACCAAGCCACTCTAGTAACATAGTCATCTTCGTGGGCACATCCTAGCCTTCCCAGGGTAGCCGTGACCAATCTTCGCAAAGCCCTAACATCCTTTTATGGACGAATTCCTCGCAACAGGATCACATCTATTTCGTCTGAATCTACTATCTCGAGGTGGTCTGTATCCCTAACAGACCACTCATACTGAATCATTATCGATGAATCCAGTCTGGTTATCCCTCAACTGTTCACTCAACTTCTGATAGTTCGAGGTTCCCACTATAACACAGGGTCACGGACCCACTTATCCTTGCGGATCACTTATACTTGGCCAAGGCTCAGCTGATCCCGCTGTGAGTGACTTGTCACTTCCCAGATCACCCAGCTATTCCGTCCGTACTTTCAACCTGAACACAAATACTACTACTGCCTAACACTGAAACTGCCCGAACATTGAACTGCCTAAAGCAGTATACGCTGCTACATAGCTGCTTACCAAAAGCTACCAAGACCTCCTGGGTTTCAATTTGCTTGCCAATCCTCTGAAATACCGGGTTTACACCCAGCTGCGGAGCCAAAGGACTCACTACCTAGTCGCCTCACACAACTTCTGAACGAAATCCTTCTCTGGAACTAGTTGCCACTAGTTATCATGACACTGTGACTCTACTACTTTCCGATATAACCGATTGGGTCCATACGTCGAATCCTGTCATCTTCAAATCCAAGGCTGAAAGTGATTTCTACCTGACCAATGGTAGCCTTATCTCACATGTACTGAAGCAGTCCGTGCTTCTCTGATCTCATAATTGTAGTGACGCTCGTACAGTCCTATCACTGGCTCAACCAGTTCTAATCCATCTGGGTAATTCCGAAATCCAATCCGTGGATTTCCTTATCCTTACTGCTACACCCGAACTGGTGGGTACTACTGTTCCTTCTGCATCCTAACAACACGCTCACACTATCTACTAACCTAGTGAATGTTGTGGCTACACCCGCAGTCTTACAACACTTTCCATACCATCTGACTGCTAGTGAATGCTACGGCTACCCCCGTAGTCTTACAACACTTTCCATACTGGGTCAAACACGCAATCGACCTAACAGACAAATGAACTTGAGTCCTAACCGAAACTCAAATCTGGTTCCCTAGACCTGATATCATGTGACCCCACTGTATCAGTACCGTACCCATGCCCGTGATCAAAGTGTCACAATAAATCATGAAATCATCTACACCCTCTTGCAGGGTGAGAATCGGTGCCTCGCATAACCGCTGTCTAAGAGTTTTGAAGGCTGCCAGCTGCTCAGGCCCCCAACGAAAGGTCACCGGCTTCTTGGTCAGTCGGGTCAAAGGAACTGCAATCTCATAGAAATCCCATATAAATCTCCGATAATAACTCGCTAGACCCAGCGGACTCCGAATCTCAGATGGAGACCTCGGAATCTCCCACTGCATCACGACCTCTATCTTGGTCGGATCAACTAGAATACCCTTCTGGTTGACAAGGTGGCCAGAGATTGCACCCCGTGCAACCATAAATCACATTTGGAGAGCCTTATAGAAAGTCTCTCCCCCACTTAGATTCGACTAAGTCTTCACGGCATGCGAGAATTGAAGGATTCTCAATTCGTCTCGCTTTCTAATATCCCACCGATGACAAAATGTGCTTACCAATGCTAGCGTTTAATCACCGATTAAACCTTAAGATCGCCCATCCTCTGAAATCTTGAAGAGTGCTCTTGAAATTTGTTCCATTCTGACACCTCAATTCATCTCCCAGGCTGACCACTGAAGACCTTAATCTTCACTCTAGTTGATGAATCCTCGTTCTCATTTCCAATCTTGCAGTACGACTGAACTCTAACCGAACACAGCTCATGAGAAAATAGAATTCTCTTGATCATCCAGTAACCAACCACTTATGCATCTAACATCCGCGACTGACACTACCCTCTTACTGTCACCAGTTCCGTCCTAGCAACGGTAGTGCCTTGAACTCCAAAGTTCATCCATAAACAATTTCCGACCATACCTGAACAATGATAGGATCACTAAACGCTGACTTCACTGGAAAACTATCACTCCAACCCTGATCGAGTATTCTCTAAATAATACTCCTGCATAGATCTCGACAAGTATCCAAAATAGTACCGATACACGCGGAACCCACTCCGCAAGATGCATCCTTCTGTGGGTTCATCAAGGACCTTTCAGCCTGCATGATGGCCTATATAATCCTTGATAACCCAACACTAGCAGAAAATCGACCCGAGATCTAACTTATCCAAACTCACTTGCAATCCCAAAGCGATACGTATTCCAAACATCCATCTAATAGTAGTAGAAGATGGCATACCCGCAACACCTAGAGGAATCCTAATCACCTCCAGCTGACATGATCAATCCCGCTACCCTGTAGCAGCCTAAACCCTTGGAGTGACAAACTCCCTTGTGTACTCCCTCGTATGCGCTGCTCTGACTCAGGCCCTGCTGGCCTTTCACCCGGTGATCAGAAGTCATGGGTCTCTTCCCGGGACCCTCTACTATACGCACCTGGCACGCACCTCTCTTTCCAGGGTGTTCCCAAATCGATCCCGCATCTGCAACTCTTGGAAATCATATCCTTCAGGGTCTGACACCCTGTCACGCTCACTAGCTCGCTTGCTAAAGGCTAAGCTGCAACAACTGGAACATCCACTGTCCCCAAATTGGGTCACAAACTCTTCCCTAAAGCTTCTTAGATTCTCCAAGACTATCACTGATTCGAGTATGGATCCTGTGCTTTCAGTAATACGGGCCCGATACTACCTTCCACACCTATCCATACTTTCCTCAGCAATCCTCTCGGATCCTCTGTCACTTCCTCAAACTGGTACACCCAAGTCTAACTGAGGCTCACTACTAACTCACTGAAATATATCCTAGGCTTCCCTAGGTTCCCGAACTCACCCAGTCCTCAGCTGCTGAAAGATTCCCAGTAATGTCAACTAGCTACCTTATGAATATAGCCACATGCAACAGAGATCAGATAATCCTTCGAGTAATAGACCCATCCCTAGAACGGTTGGACTCAAACAAGAGCTGCGCAATAAGGTCAAATCTATCACTCTGAGATTATCCAGTCTGTGCCACATGTGACTTAGCATATTCACTTAATAGTTAGCTCACATTACTAAGAGTCCCACAAAGCACAAAGCAAGCAGCATTCAGACAATGGAAAATCCAACCATCATATTCCAATCTAATCATTCTATCCTCTAATCAGGAATTTGTACATACAATTCAAAGGCTCATACAATCAGGCATAACCTAAATAGGTTATCCTATCACTGACGGATCAGTACTAGCATGCAAGTCTACAAGCACATACAATAGGCATATAAGGCATCCTCCTAGATCCTTAGCCCTAATCTAGCATGCAATTCTCACAATCATATCATATCATACCATAACATAACATGTATGGGTATCTTGGGGAAAACTTACTTGAGCTCGGCTGATTGCACGCATCACACACTTTGTCCTTCTTAAAGTTCCTTTCTCTTTTCAGATTCTTTTCAAACTCCTTTTTATAAAATGGTTTTTCTTTTGAAAATTTTCATACCAAGCCCTTAGTTTGAGTTCAAACACACCCGAGAGTATGTCCGAATCCCTCAAACCAAGGCTCTGATACCAACTTGTAACATCCCAAAATTCAAAGCCAAAAATTTCGTTTTAATTAAGTTATTACATAAAACCATCAGTATAAAAACATTCATAATAATATCTCGTGTCAAACTAAAGTGTCAATGTTCAAAACATATTATCATAAAACCATATAAGAGTGTAATCCCAAAGATCTCATGTGCCGAAAACATAGTGTGATGCGCTGCGATCAAGCTGGCTCCTTTCCTTTAAACACGAAGTACCTAAAACCAAAACTGAAAACCGTAAGCACGAAGCTTAGTGAGTTCCCCCATCATACCACATACCATACAATCATATAATGAACAGCTAGGAGATACGGGTCTCGCCCACACTCATGGAGGTACAGGCCTCGCCCACACTCCGCTAGCTGGGAGATACGGGCCTCGCCCACACTCCACTATCTCTGAGATACGGGCCTCGCCCACGCTCAGCTACTAAACCATAACATACAAGTATATACAATCATATACTAACAGCTAGAGATACGGGCCTCGCCCACACTCATGGAGGTACGGGCCTCGCCCACACTCATGGAGGTACGGGCCTCGCCCACACTCCACTATCTCTGAGATACGGGCCTTGCCCACACTCAGCTACTATCACAAATATCATAACACAAACATACTATCAGACATATCTGGGGTGTCCGAACTACCCTTCGGTCCTAACAACCGAACTTGAGGACTATTCCCCTCCTACTACCACTATCACATATAACATATCATGCCAACTTATAAACATATCGGGTAGTAGCAAACCTAGATGATATCACAAAGATAATCATCTAACATACAACTCCTACTGGTGGGTCGGCATTGTGGCCGTAGACCCACCGCTACTGGAAGGTAACTCACCTCACACTGCTGAAGTCCCGTAGACACAATCCCACACTGTTGAAGTCCCGCAGACTCAACCCCAGCTGCTGGATGACAGATTCCCGATCTGTCAATATCAAAACATCACCCAATTAATAATTGGGTCCCACTACATAACCATAAACACTTACTTTGGATAATTACATTACCCCAAGCTTGGCTTATTCAAGCCCAAGGCCCAACCTGTAGGCCCAAAGTCAACTAGAAAATCAAATCCCCACACATGGCCCAATTTTCCAAATTGGGCCTAGGCCTATACATGGTCTCATTCTTAGGCCCAACATCATATAATCATTAAGGCCCAAACTATGGTCCATCTATGGCCCAATTTTCCAAATTGGGCCCAAGCCCCTTACATGGGCCTTACCCTAGGCCCATTAAATTATTCTAGTCTAATTGCTTGACTTTGGATGGCCCATTAATAACCCGATCATCAAGGCCCAAAAGGAAGGCCCAACAATAAACCCAAGTGAAATTAGGGTTTCCCATAAAATGATGATTAGGGTTAAGTTTCCTACTTAACCCATTAAGGACTTAATCTATTAAGGACTTAATCCGTTAAGTCCATTATCGCTTAGATTAATCTTTGCCAAAGTTTATTATTTAATATCTCAAGTTATTAAATAATTCTCGTGTGCTTCCCGATTAATTCTCAAAAATTAGAGTTTAATTGGCATTAGTGTTTTCCAACCCAAAGACTAACCCATTTATTAACTTGTTGGGCTTCTAGATCAATTAGGGCTTTATTGGGTCTACTAGGCCCACTAGAATGTCATTATGCCCATTAGGGTTTTATTAGGGTCCATTAAGGTTTTATTAAGCCCATTAAGTCTTATTAGGCCCATTAGGACATCCTTGGGCCCATTAGGGTTTACAAGCACCCTTAACGAAGCAAACTCATAAAACGAGCATACCGCCACCCGACACGGCGGCCGGTGGCGGCAGCCACCACCCTAAGGTGGGGGTTTTCAATTTCTTTCCATTATTTCCGTATTTACAATTTACAATGCAAAATACCAAATTCACACACTCACATACGCACTAAAATACACATACACGGTGGCACATGGTGGCAGCCACCACCTCACGGTGGTGGTGGCGGCCATTCCCGGTTTTCCGGCCAAACCAAGCTCACTCTAGAGCAGAATACACACACCCATGCATTTTCTTGCTTGCAACTGGATCTAGCCACCCACCTGGTGACATTTAGCGATGGCAACAACACCACAAATGGCATACCGGCGACAGGAGGTGGTAATGCCTTTTCCGACCAATAAACACCCACACACATACTTCGACTGAGATACACACGAAACCCCACAACAGCCCCTTCGGGGTGGTGAACGGCGGCGACAAGGGACCCCAACTAGCTGCAATCAAAGAGAACGGGAGGAGGTGAATGGTGATGAAGGACGAACGTAACAGCAACCTCGTCCTCGGCTGCTCTCCGGCGCACACAACTCCGACAACAGCGTTGTAGCGGCCGACGTGACTGAGGCAATGGCCAAAGATGAGAAACCCGCAACACCACATGCCTCGACGTGGTCTTCAGCTTCCTTGGCTTCACCGGAGGCAACAGATGGCGACGTCGGCCTTGTAGGATAGGATAATGGACGAAGAAAGAGGAGAAGGAGCATCTGAGAACGCCATCACGCCACTCGGAAGTCGCTCTTGGTGGTTTTCTTCGTTCGTGCATCGCGTCCGGCGGCAAGGTGTGGCAACATCTCGATGTCGAGGCAGTAGGCGGCGGTAGCCGGAGCTCTATCTGGTCGGAACACTATAGAGGAACCGGTGGTGGCGGCTGATGAACTTGAGTGGCGGCTGCCTTCAACATTTAGGTTTAGGGTTTGAAATGGGAGTTATGATGCATATATACTTGGCTTAAGCAAGGGTGACGGGAGTTGTCCCGTGCTCATACTTTAACTTTGCCCTTTAAACCATTCTAGTCCCTCCCCATAAGATTTCTTCACATTTAATCTAATATTTACCCTTTTACCCCTTGCTTCCATTATTCCTTTCTCATTGAGTCCTAAATGTTACCAAGCAGCCCCTGTCTTCAATATTACTTATAATTTAAGTCCACAATTTACACTTTAATCCCCGCCTTCTAAAATTATGACAATTAACTCCTCAAGACCATCACCTTGCTATATAATTATTTATTTTTGGCTTCAATTCGTTCATTAATTTATTTATTTATTTAATAAATAAACGGGGCTTTACATTCTTGGTACAGGATGTGGTTTTCAGATATGTTCTGATTTGCAGGGACTAAGAAGAATTAGGGATGTGGAGCATGGAAAAATAAACTCGATCATGGGAAACATAAGATCGTCGCCTATCACAACGATTGGAGTTTATTCTTTAGTGCTTAGTAATGGATTAGATTTTGTTGGGTCAAAATATGATTTATACTTTACTTTTCTAGGCAATTGTATTTCTCTGTAATATTTATGAATTTATGGCCTAGTTTACGGCTGAGTTTATGGCCGTAAACACCTTACGGCCGTAAACTCATTTACGGCCCATTTGTTTCCGGCCCATGTTCCCCTAGTATAAATAGAGGTGTTAGGGTGAGGAGTACAGATTGATGAACCCTAGATAGTTTACGGCCAGAGAAAAACAGGAGCTTTTATGTGTGTGTGAATCCTTTGTATCCGGATCTTCATTCATATCAATACATACAAAGATTCATATTATTCTTCTTCTCCTTCTCATCTGTTTGATCTGACATCATCCGTTTGATTGGATTCCGCACCATCAAACGGATCTGACTGATACACAGGCAGATTAGGGACTTACAATTGGTATCAGAGCCTGGTTGTATCAGTCAAAAGGATTTATTGTTTCATCTGGAATCTGAATAATTGGTGTTTCCGGTCCAAGCTTACGGCCGTAAACACCGAGTTCTTGGGCCGTAAATCTTATTTTGGGGCATTATTTGATCTTATTTTTGAAATATTTTTGCGTTTTTGGATAGATCTCGCAAAAATAGGGGGGTTTGTTCTTCGTGTTTTTCATAAAAAAGGGTTTTTGATCGAGTTTTGGAGCTTCAAAGTCGAAAAATCGCTGTTTTTCACGTAATCGTTGAAGGGTTTTCGGCCGGAGCTTACTGCCGGAAACAGTTCACGGCCGGAGTTTACGGCCGGAAACTGTTCACGGCCGGCGGCGGAGTTCGTGTTCGCGGCTAGGGTTTCCGAGCTTGCGGCTCGGAGTTTGCGGCTCGGTTGGAAGTATACGGCTCGGATTGTCTGCGGCTTAGCTCGGTGATCGGCTCAGGGACTGGTCTCCTCAACAGCAGCGCGCTTCAAATAAAAAGGACGTGAAGTTGGGGGTGGCGGGGATCGAACCCACGACCTAGATCATTGACACAACTGCTTAGCCAACTCGACCAATTGTAACTTTGTTCCTTCCCTCCCAAATATTAAACTTAAACACTTCCAGCCGCACCCTAATCTCGAAATTTGACACTTTTAACCCCAAAAATCAATTTCTTTCCTTTTTAAATATCTTTTTCAACCAAAAATTTTAATTTTTAATTTTTGACTTTTTATTTAAAATTTGACCTTTGACTTTTAAATTTTCAAATTTTTTTGGTTTGACTTTTAAGTTTGTCTTTTCAAGTTTGACTTTTGAGTTTAACTTTTTAAATTTGACTTTTTCAAGGTTGACTTTTTCATGTTTGATTTTTGAGTTTGATTTTAAAAAAAAATTGACTTTTAAATTTTATTTTAGCTTCTAGTTGTGCTTTTAATTGATTTTAAGGTCTACGAGGGAGTTGAAAACATGAAAGAGAGTCGTCAGGATATGTTAAGGCAAAATTTCAACATTTTCGATTATATCCCAGGAGAAACCCTCGATACTCAATTGCAGAGATTTACTCCACTCACTACTGAGATGAATATAGCCGGGATCTTCTTGTCCAAATCAGAGATAAACAAAAAGCTGCTAAATTCACTTCTGAAATCGTGGGATATGAACGTAGTTGTCATCAAGAAGACAAAAGATCTCAATCGTCTTAGTATTGCTGAAGTAATTGAAGAGCTTGACGCTTTAAAGAGTTCTGTAAACCTTCCGGTCAATGAAGTGTCATGTTCTCATTCATGTGAAGTTTCATGTTCTCAATCATGTGAAGATACGATTAAGTTTCTTCGAGAACAAATTGATGTATTTAAAAGGGAAGTTGAGGACCTGAGATATGAAGGATATCAACTCAGGAAAGGATAGAAACCCCTGAAGGCTGAGTTAGAAGCAAAAACCAAGGACTTTAGGAAACTTCAGGAAGACTACAGTAACAAATGTGAAAACTATGATTATGTAGTCAAACAAAATGTTGAGCTAGTAGCTGAAGTTGAATCTTTGAAAGGAATGTTTGAAACCGCCAAACTTGATGTTAGAAAATATGATTTCTCAAGTGAGGTGGTTGCAAATATGATAGACCAAAGCATGCAGTTTAAAAGGAATCAAAACAAGGGTCTAGGGTATGATAGTGTACCTCCTCCTTATAATCATAACTACACATCCATCCTTATAACAAAGAAAGAAATTGACAGGGAGGCACATCTTCAATATGGAAAACGAGCTGGATTTGTGTCAGGAGGAGTTATTAATATTAAAGATACTAATGTTGCTACTTCTTTTGCAGGTAAAGTAGCAGAAGATGAGAACAAGGAGAAAAACATTGAACAAACCAAAATCTCCTTGAACTCTGAATCTGTTGCTTCGAACTCAACTGCTTCTGATCAACCTGTCGTTGAGAAATACAGGCCACCAATTCCAACGCAACAGAGTTCTTGTGGCAAGTGTGCATGTGGGAACAACAAGAGACAAGGAAAGGATATGCCACCAGGGGCAGGAAGAAACAATTTCCCAGTAAAGAAAAGGACTTGTTTTCACTGTGGAACACCTGGACACATTGCCAGAAACTGTCCAAATCGCGCATATGTTCCTTACTATGCACAAGGACGACAGAACGCGCCAAGAGGGAGATACTCCAAAAGAAACCCCTCAAGTTCACGTTCAGACATTGACAACCGGAATGCCAAAAAGGCCAAGAATCCAAATCCCAAGGGCAAGAAGGGAATGTCGGCCAAGAAGTCCGATCCAAGAGATGCTCCTATGAAGCCAAAATCAAAGTCATCTCAACGGCCGACATCATGTTCAAAAGCAAGTACTGAGCCACCCATCAGATCAAAAAAGAAATGGGTTAAACCCAACTACAAATGGGTTCTGAAGGCTCAATCTCCCAAATCAACTAACGATTCTAACGTTTCTACATCTTCTGTTTGTGATAACCAGGATATGTCATGGGAGAGAGTATCGTGTGTTGATGACAAAGGTCGACCCAGTTTCAAAATGGACTGGGTTCCAAAGACCAACTGATCCCGCTCTGTGTCGAAGCAGCTATGGAAGCATATCATCAGACGTCGGTTTGTTGGTAGTGGCTGCTCCTGGCATATGATTGGGGACATCTCTCAACTATACAAAACTCGGAATTTTATTTGAGAGTATGTGTCCTTTTGCGGGAAAGGAAGAAAGGAAGAGATCACAAATGGGGTTAGTGCTTAATGATATGAAGAATTTTCGGATCTATTCTGAGATTATGCTTGCTGTTCTTAGACCTTCTGAATGCAGATTCAATCGATGAATTACAGTTTGCGTTTTCTTCTCTATACTCCTGAATTTTTTCTTAATCTGGTTCGCTTTAAAGACTAATTTTTGTTTTAGGATAGTTTAAGTTTGCGCATTTATTTTCGTTTCTCTCCTATGCACAAATTTAGGGGGAGAAATAAAAACAAAACAAAAATTAGAAAATTTTCAAAAAAAAAAAATGGTGTAAATGAAATGTGCTTGAGGGAGATGTTTTGGGAAGTGATATTATCAAGTGATAACAGGCAACCTGAGTCTGCGTAACGTACCCAAAGTTGAAGGGTCTATGCTTTGGTTTGATGCATCGGTAGGCACGAAAATTTTTAAATGGACTTAACTAGGGAGATTTGAACTTAGGAAATCTATAGACTTGACAAATCTTGACCTAGTTAGATCCATTCAGCCTGACAATACGACGCTCGGATAGGTTAAGCAGGGAGATATATATGGGAATCTACTCGTCACATTAATTGAACCCGTACTTGGAACCGTGGTTTAACTTTTCCTCAATGTGCGGATTCTGTCCTTAATTCCGGTTGGATGGGGCGACTGGTTAATTCTGATAAATTAGGTCTGTAGAATATCATTTTCTTTCTTTCCGTCTGTTAGTCATATGTTGTCTCCTTTGCGTGACTTCAAATCTGACCTGGTACATAACATATGCAACTCTATTTCTCTGCAGGCTATATATATATGTGTGAAATACTTCTTATCTGTTAGCCATATGATGTCTCCTTTGCGCGACTTCTAATCCGACCTGGTACACAACATATGCAACTTTCTTCTTCTCAACCCCTCTGAAGTAGTTAGCAATAGAATTTTGAATCTCTTCTCTCTCTGAATGGTTGTCTGCTCACCCGGTGTAAGGAGTACTCTGGAAGTTCTTGATGGCTGGGGCATATCAGGAAGCGGGAAACACGTTCCAGTACACTTAAAATTGAACTCATACAGATTGTCTATAGATCTCGCTACCTAATTTAGGTGGACAACAATATCCCTGGTCGTCGTCAGCTGAATGGTCCTTAAGATATAGTATTGAGGAACTTAGGATCAGATATAATATCTAGGAACTTAAGTTCACCTTGTCTTGTAACAAATTGTATGTCCTAAATTTGTCACAATTTTTCGTGTTTAAGTGGACAACAATACCGACGATCGACCAGACAAAGATGTGAATATGAAAGGTACCGACAAGTGGATTAAGGCTGTCTAAAAACTTTGATCCCAAATCACTCTTAAAGTTAAATATCATTTTTATTTTTGTTAAATTTGTCATAGTTTCTTCTAATTTAAATATTAGGGGAGAATTAAAAAAAAATCAGAAAAATTCAAAAATCAAAGAAAAATTAAAAATCCAAAAATAGTGTTATTTCTTGTTCAGAAAAATCAAAAATCCAAAAATATTTTTCTTTCTGTTTTAATTTGTGTGCTAAGTTTTCTTTTAGTTTTGTTTTTTCTTGAAAAGTGATTTCAGGTATAGATAAGACTCATGAAGTTTGTGTTGAAGATTTCTGAGCCAAAGCCTCGTCTGTGAGCATCGAAGAATTCGCATTCGAAGGAGCAAGAAATGAAGATTATTCTTTCAACATTCAATCCTTCAACCCCAGAAGCAAGGTGAAGCTACAATTGAAGATTATGTGACGGATTGCATTGAAGCCTCCTCAATCAGTCTGCTGCTATCTTTGTACTTGCTGAAGTGATCCAGAAGATTTGTTCTCTCTAATGCTCTCTCTGAAGATTCTCAAGCTGAAAGCGCTATCTTTCAAGAATAAGTACATCAAGCCTCCTCACCCAACGTGAGTTCAATGCCAAATTCTGAAGAAAAGCCCAACTGCTCAAGATGAAGTCATTCATTGAAGATTCATCAAGTTCATCTTGAAGTCGTGAAGAATTTGAAGATTAATGCTGAAGCCAAGTTCCCAATGAAGATTATCAAGGAAGCCAACTACTTTTTAGGGGGAGCTTGTTGGGTCAATTAAGAAAAGAAAGCTATAAACCAAGGGGGAGAGTGTTGGGTTAAAATATGGTTTATACTTTACTTTTCTAGGCAATTGTATTTCTCTGTAATATTTATGAATTTATGGCCTAGTTTACGGCTGAGTTTACGGCCGTAAACACCTTACGGCCGTAAACTCATTTACGGCCCATTTGTTTCCGTCCCATGTTCCCCTAGTATGAATAGAGGTGTTAGGGTGAGGAGTACAGATTGATGACCCTAGATAGTTTACGGCCAGAGAGAAACAGGAGCTTTTATGTGTGTGTGAATCCTTTGTATCCGGATCTTCATTCATATCAATACATACAAAGATTCATATTATTCTTCTTCTCCTTCTCATCTATTTGATCTGACATCATCCATTTGATTGGATTCCGCACCATCAAACAGATCTGACTGATACACAGGCAGATTAGGGACTTACAGGTTTAGATTTAAATAATTGTTGCTATTCTTCAGATATGGCAAGAAACATCATTTCTTTTCATGGTTTATATAGACAAGGATTTAGATATTCATTTGATAATGAAAATGGTTCTATTTATGCTTATCTTAATGGTGTTTTATATTTTGAATCATTGCCTTGTAATGGAATATATGAAACTATGACGGTTGTAGATAATTTAGGAAATGATGTGTTGTGTATTGATTCTTCCAATAGTTTGGATAAAGCATGATTGTGGCATTGTTGTCTTGGACATGTCAACAAGAAACGCATAGCCCAACTCCAAAAGGATGGAGTGTTGGAGTCATTCGACCTTAGGGACGATAACGCGTGCGAGTCTTGTTTACTTGGAAAGATGGCCAAGTGACCTTTTACTGGCACTTGTGAAAGGGGTGAGGGTTTATTGGATCTCATACACACCGATGTGTGTGGGCCCTTTAGATCCACCACAAGGGATGCAAACCGCTTCTATGTGACTTTCACTGATGATTATAGCAGATATGGGTATATCTACTTAATCAATCACAAGTTAGAAACCTTTGAAAAATTCAAAGAGTTTAAAAAGAAGTGGAGAATCAGTTGGGCAGGAAAATCAAGATGCTTCGATCCGATTGAGGTGGAGAGTACCTAAGTCTTGAATTCCACGACTACCTCAAGGAATGTGGAATCGTTTCGCAATTGACGCCACCTAGGACACCACAGTTGAATGGTGTAGCTGAGAGGCGTAATGGAACCTTGCTAGACATGGTTCGTTCCATGATGAGTCATGCTTCGCTACCTATCTCATTCTGGGGGTACGCCTTAGAGACTGCCGCCCATATCCTTAACTTAGTCCCTATGAAAAAGGTTGCCAAAACACCTCACGAGATGTGGACAGGGAAAGCTCCCTTGTTGGCACATATCAAGGTTTGGGGTTGTGAGGGTTTCGTAAGATGCGAGACTCACGACAAGCTCGAACCTCGTAGTGAGCGGTGTATTTTCATCAGCTACCCGTAGAAGTCCTTTGGATATCTCTTCTATAGACCGAGTAACAATGTTGTCTTCATCGTGAGGAGAAGGGTTTTCCAAGAAAGAGAACTCATAATCCAAGGGGACAGTGGGAGGCAAATCGATCTTGAAGAGATTCAAGAGTCAAGCGATGAAGGAACCTCTAACGCTGGCGCTCAACCCGAGGAGGAAACTCCGGTTGAACCAATTGACGAATCCTTACCTCTTAGATGTTCCAGTAGAGTTAGTGTTCCACCCGTGTTGTATGGTTTTCATATAACAAGTGAGGGTGATACATTTATTAGTGATAGTACACTAATAAATTTGGACGAACCTAACAGCTATAAGGAAGCCATGGCAATCCCGGAGTCTGCAAAGTGGAAAGAGGCAATGGACAGCGAGATTCATTCCATGTACGACAACCAAGTTTGGAATTTAGTTGAAAACGTACCAGGTCGTAAGACGGTCGGGTGCAAGTGGATATTCAAGAAGAAGACCAACATGGATGGGAATGTCCACACTTATAAGGCACGATTGGTTGCGAACGGCTTTACTTAAACTCTTGGAGTTGACTATGATGAGACCTTCTCACCGGTTGCGAAGATAAAGTCTATTAGGGTGATGTTGGACATTGCTGCTTTTCATGACTATGAGATATGGAAGATGGATGTCAAAACCGCTTTCCTTAACAGGAAGTTGGCTAAGGATGTTTACATGGCTCAGCTAGAGGATTTTGTCGAAGCAAAGCACCCTAATAGAGCGTGTAAGCTTGAGAAGTCCATTTATGGACTGAAACAAGCATCTCGCAGATGGAATCTTTGTTTCGATGAGAAAGTCAAAGAGTTTGGTTTTCTACGAAGCGAGGATGAATCATGTGTATATGTCAAATCCAGTGGGAGTATAGTTAGCTTCCTTGTATTGTATGTCGATGACATACTACTTATAGGAAATGACATCCCGACGCTGCAGGAAGTAAAGTCCTGGCTTCGGAAGTGATTCGCTATGAAGGACCTCGGAGAGGCTGCCAATACTTTGGGAATAAGGATAGTGAGAAAAAGTAGTAAAAGACTAACATGACTTAGTCAGAATACTTACTTGGACAAGGTACTAAAACGTTTTATTATGGAGAATTCCAAGAAGGGGGATTTACCAATCCAAAGTAATGCCAAATTGAGTAAAACTCAAAGTCCGAGTATCGAAATCGAGATAGCAAAGATGAACTGAGTACCATACGCTTCCGCACTTGGCTCGATTATGTATGCTATGACTTGTACTCGCCCTGATGTGGCCTTCGCTTTGAGCATGGTCAGTAGATATCAAGGGAACCCTGGCAAAGCACATTGGACCGCAGTCAAGAATATTTTGAAGTACCTTCAGAGGACCAAGGAATGGTTTCTAGTCCTCGGTGGGAGTGATGACTTAACGGTGCGAGGGTAAACTGATGCCAGTTTTCAGACCGAAAGAGACAACTACCATTCGCAGTAGGGCTGGGTCTTTACCCTTAATGGAGGAGCAGTGACTTGGAAAAGTTCCAAGTAGAAGACTATAGTTGAGTCCACGTGTGAATCAGAGTACATTGCAGCGAGCAAAGCGTTAAAGGAGGCGATATGGTTGAAGAACTTCATTGGAGACCTTGGAGTTGTGCCAGCCATACAGGAACCTATGGAAATTTTCTGTGATAATGAAGGGGCGGTTGCCTTGACCAAGCAACCAAGGGATCATGGTAGATCTCATCATATCGACATAAAATATCACTTTATTTGACGTCGGGTAGAAGAAGGACTTTTCATAGTGAAGAGGGTATCATCGGAGGATAACCCAGCAGATCCGCTTACGAAGGGACTGAGTAGGATTAAGCACTTGCAGCACTCTAGGATCATTGGGTTGAAGGACGATATTAGTTTAGATTAGATAGTTTAGAAACGTGTAATAGATAAATTGTAATTAACATTTGATGATTAAATAAATGGGTATTATTTATTAGTAAAGTTACTATCTTATGTTAATTGTTTACCTATTGTTTCATTTTGCATGTTTTGACTTCCTGAATAAAAAAATTTATTCGAACGGTCCACAGTCGTTCATATGTTGGAAGTAGGTATTAATGAAGACTATCATGAATTGGTGTGTAGATTGTCTAAAGTGTATTAGACATAACAAAAGTTTGCTACAACGTTCATGAGTGTTTATGAATAAGATTTGAGCATTGGAATAAACCCACGTTTGCTGGAATCACTTCATGGAATTTATCACGAGTGATCGCAAGACGATAATATCATATGGTCTTAAAACCTAAATATATGGTTTATTGTTTGCTAATTAGTTGTGCATTGATAATGTGTAAACGCATTAGTAACTTGATGTTATAAAACACATTGTTGTGTATGATTTGATTAGTGAATGGTAAATGCATATAAGTCGAAGTTTATCTGTTCCTTTTAACCTAAGAGGGTAAAAGCGATATCAGGGCCCCTCGATGATTTGGTTTGACTTATGTGTCGGGCCCGGTCAGGATTGAATTGATGTGTTCAATTAAGTTCTATGTCAAATGAATCTGAGATCGTGAAACAAACTGCTGGACAATAAGTATGACTATGTTCCATGTAATCCGCACGATATCTAGAACAGAGGACTATAAGGTCCCTTATCTGAAGGACACGTTATTGATGAGATCAGAGTTTGACAGTGTCTATGAGAGCTACAATTGCTAATCGGATTGTATTTACATTTATAGTTACTAGAATTATCCAAGTAGGGGACTGTTGGATTAGTGTCTAACCCCGTAACTATATTTGGTAAGTACTTGACCCGGTTGTGCATGATCCTTTTGGGTTTCCTTCACCAAAACAACTTGACAGAATGATTTATGAATTAAGAGGTTAATATGGTTTATTAATATATTATATGAATAATATATTAGAGGATAAATCATATAGTTTAATTAATATTAAGCAAGAATTAATTAAGAATAAATTTTATGGCTAAAAGACATTAATTAAATATCGGGGACTTAAACTGTCAAATGTGTGATAGTTGAATATTGGGCTGAGGAGCCTCTTGGACTAGGCATGGACGAAATTAGGGATGTGTCCATCCTAATTTCGGCCATAAAGGGGCCTATTCTAGAAGCTTCATTGGACTGCTTAAGGCCTAAGTTGTCCATTAGGGTTTAGGCTGAAACTCTAGCAGCACTAGTATAAATAAGACCCTAAGGCTTCCAATTTTCGGCCACTTGAACCCTAAGAGCCTTCATAGCCGAAATTGTGCCTCTCCCCTCTCTTCATATCATCCTATTGCTTGTGTGGTGTTTGTAAGCCATTAGAGGAGTGACATTTGTGACTCTAAGCTCCAAGACAAGAAGATTCAAGCCATTGTTGAAGAGGTAATCATCTAGATCTGTTTTCTTATGCCAATTTCAAAATATGTATGCTAGATCTAGGGTTTGTAAGTCTTGGATGAATTGCATGTACAATAGAGAAACCTAGATCCAAGCTTTAAGGTTTGCACATAAGATGTTATTTTGTGTAAAACCCATCAATAAGGAACACTCATTTCAAATTAAGTCATTCAAGAGTGATCATCAGTCAGGAATTACAAAGTAGGTTCAGTTGGCATATATGCATGGATAAAAGAACATTGCACTAAGGAAATGTTGCATAGAAAAGAGCTTACAATCAAACAGCAAAGATTGGAGGTGATTAAGAAGTTTGAAATAGACATATGTTTAAGTCCGATAGAAGGGCCAAGAAACATGCCATGAACATTACCAAGGGTACTCTTACTGAACATTATGAAAAGCTATGGTCTTATAGGGAGGAAATAAGAAGATAAAATCCAAGTTTAACAGATAAAAAGGATGTACTAAACTTGCCTAATGGGAATAATTATTTTAGCAAATATTATGTTTGCTTTACTAGTTTCAGAAAAGGTTTGTTGGAATGGTGTAAAAGGGTGTTAGGGACAGCCACACACACACACACACACACACACATATATATATATATATATATATATATATATATATATATATATATGTGTGTGTGTGTGTGTGTGTGTGTGTCTGTGTGTGTGTGTGTTTGTGTGTTTTGTAATGTCCCAAAAAACCATGGTGGAAGTTTCAATTTTAAGAAGGAATTAAAAAGCATTTTCATAAAAGTCAAACACCATCGAAATAACTGTTTCACAATATGGAATCAAAATTATAGTATCATAACATAATATCTCTCAATTTTTGAAGACTATTGGATAGTGTGTACATTCATACTTTCGCTTTGCCCCGATCCTCAAAAGTACCTGAACATTTAAATCCACAACCATAAGCCAAAATTTAGTGATTTCCTCAAAATACGCCATAAAACAATACACATACAATACATGCACACCATGGCCTTCAGCATAGGGCTGGACCACCTCCTGAACCTTCAACAAGAAGTTGGACCACTCACTTTGGGCCTACAGTATTAACTGGACCGCCCGAGTATCTAAGCCTTCAACACAAAACTAGACTGCCCTCAACCCACCCACAATATGTTGACATATACAAATAAACATACAATCACCAAACAAACAGTCACACGTAATTATTAACAAATATACATGTCTAATAGATCACTACAACATATCAACATCCTAACATACAGAGGATCCATAGTGTAGTACAAAGTATAGTGAGAAAACTCACCTCACAATCGAAACAGAAACCCCTACAACTCATCACACGTAAAAACAGATACAACACCCACCTAGACATTTATACTGGTCAAACCTCAATCTATGACCAAAATCCTACAGTTTAACCTTAAGTCAAATTTATCAAAAGTCGACGGTAAATGGACAAAGTCAACAGTCAAGTCACCACGTTGTGTCCAACACCATGGTCACGACGTGATGGCTAAAAGATAAAATACTCGTGAATCCCTTCGTTGTCGTGTTGTGGCATGACCATCACTGCGTCGTGCCCAGAGCCTAAAACAGCTTAAAGGGTTCAGTACTTAAACCTTAATCTCCAGAGCTCCAAAGCTCATATATGGTCCTTCTGAAGGTCTAAATGGATAAACTTTCTACCTTTATCCATTAATACAATTCAATAAACCAAGATCTAGAAACCTAAGTCCTTAATGGATACCCAAAGTGCATGAACACAAAACTAGGTTATGGAAGCATCATTTTTAACCACTACAATGGTACAGAAGTTATATAATGCACCAAGAGGTTCTAGAGTTCGCTTAAAATCCAAGAACATGAAGATTTAGACCAGAAGCTTATAAAAGTGAGATAAACCAGATCTATTGAAGTAATGGACAAGATAGAAGCTTTATACTTCAAAATGGTCAAAATTGAGGTGAAGATGGCGGATCCACATTGCAACTAAGCACTTAAGCAACAAGAGGGACTCCTTCTTCCTTCAACCTTCATGAAATGAAGCTCAAACACTTAGTATACACATATGGAGGCTAGGATTAAGGAGTGAGAGTTTCTCTGGGAATGGGGCTGCCAAATGAGGCAACCCTAGGATTTAGAACCTTTAAATATGAATAAAATACTAGGGTTTAGGGTTTTGAACCCCAGCCGTCACCGCATTGTGGCCAATACTTTGGAACGCCACAATCACTTAAATGACGCAGCCCTTGAGTGACGTGGCCATGCCATGGTGGCCTCCACCACCACACCGTGGTTAGCCAAATTCCCAATATTCATAAGATTCAAAATACTTAACCCAATAGAATAATACCTAGAAAACAGATGTTACAATTCTCCCTCAATCTAATCAGATTTCGTCCTTAAAATCCGTAGCTATGAACAAATCTAGATAGTGTATGTGCATCTCCTCTTTGGGCTCCTAAGTCCCCTCAGAACCCTTGCGATGTCGTCACTACGCCTTTAGTAAGGCCACCTTCTTGTTGCGAAAGACCTTAGCCCTCCTTTCCATTATGTTTATTGGTCACTCTATATAGTTCATGCACTCATCAAACTGAATTTCGTCTAAAGGCACCACCACTGAATCGTCCACTAAAACTTCCGAAGCTGAGAGATGTGGAAAGTTATAAATTAGATTGAGCTCCTTTGGTAAATCTAACCAGTACGCCACCTTTCCTTATCATGGCAATCACTCATAATGGTCTGATAAATTTAGGGCCTAACTTGCCCAACTTCTCGAAACAAATAACACCCTTCTAGAGTGACATATTCAGCAACACCATATCCCCGACCTAAAACTCCAACTCAGAATGACGCCTGTTAACATAAGTCTTCTGACGACTGTGTGTTGTCTGCAACCTCTGTTTGACTTATTGAATGAGCTCTATCGTCTTCAGCACCATTTCAGTGCTCTTCATAGCTCTATGTCCAACCTCTCCCAAATAAATCGGGGTCTGACACTTCCTCCTATAAAGAAGCTCTTAGGGAGGTGCACCAATGTTGAATGTTAGTTGTTGTTATATGAAAACTCCGCCAAGGGAAGATAGGAATCTCAACTCCTACCAAAATCAATGATACAAGACCCCAACATATTCTCGAGAATCTAAATGGTCTGCTCGCTCTGGCCATCTGTCTGCGGGTGATATGTCATGCTGAAACGCAGTCGAATATTCAACTCCTCATGGAACCTCTTCCAAAACCTAGAAGTAAATCGAACGCCTCGATCTGAAACTATTGAAATAGGTACACCGTAACAAGCAATCACCTCTCGAACACAGATGTCGGCCAATTTCTCGGCCAAAGAACACTCATGGATAGCAAAGAAGTGCGCACTCTTGGTCAGAGGGTCAATGATCACCCAAATACAATCAAACCCCCAAGTCGTCTTCAGTAACTTCATGATGAATTCCATGGTGATCTGCCCTTATTTCCATACGAGAATCTCTAAAGGATGCCACTTATCGTGAGGCCTCTGATGTTCGGCCTTGACTTTCCGACAAGTCAAACACTTCTCAGCATACCAAACTATCCCCCTCTTCATGGAGGACCAATAACAAAGTCTTAAGTCTTGATAATTTTTTGTTGCGCCAGGATGAATCGAGAACCTAGACTTGTGTGCTTCCTCTAGCAACGTATGTCGAACCTCCACCGAAAGCTGGAACCCAAACCCTGTCACACTAGGTCAGCAACCCACGCTTATCAGTGACAAAAGTAGCAATTTGGCCTCTGATCTTCTCCTTCTTTTGATTCCCTTCCTTTTCCCCTCGATCTATGCCTCTTTGATCAAATACAATAATGATGAAGTGATAGCAATCCTCAAACATAGGTCTCTGATAGGAGTGTTATTCGCCTTGTGACTCAAGGCATCGGCCACATAACATATGTAAGATACGTCGAGTCAGGTGTTCACCAGAATCCAACCACATAAAAGGATAACATTAAATGCATAGAGGAAATGAGAAACCTCCACCTCCTTATCCCCCCCTTTAACCCTAGATAAAGCTTTAACAGCTTTGGCCTCATATAAAGCAACATGAAAACCCTCTATAACAATAATCAAGAGAAATAGGATAAATGATCACCCTGCCTTAGACCTCGGTCAATAAGGAACTCATATGTGGGAGCACCATTAACTATAATAGAAGCCTTGGATGGCATGAGAGCCACTTCTATCCAGACACACCCCAATGTGCCAAACCCCACTATTCTATTACTTTAATAAGAAAATCCCAAAATAAAAAATCATAAGACTTTTTCGAAATCAACATTGAACACCATCATATGTTTTTTTTTCTCTTTGATCCATCCAGTAATTTCATGCAACGTTAAAGGATTGTCAAGAATTTAATAACCTTTAATGAAAAGTGATTGTTCCTTACTTATCAATAACATATAACAATCGACCATCTATTGACCGAGAGTTCGCCAATAATCTTATACTTACACCCGATCTAGTTGATAGGCCGGTAACCTTAATGAACTTCGGATCCTCAGATTTCAGGATTTAAGAAATGAACGAAAAAATAAAACCATTGGAGATGAAACTAGACCTTTGGAATCATATATGGACCTTTTAGTTTACATACCATGTGTTATTGACCCTTACTCTTAAAACCTTCCGGTGGGGTCATGAACATGAACACAACATCTTCATGTAAATCACCGTTAAGGAAAATTGTTTTAATGTCCATTTGATATAACTCTTAATCAAATGAGATATCAGGGCCATAACGATCCTTCGGGAATCATTACATGAAAATATGAGAGAAAGTCCCATGATAATCGATGCACTCCTTTTAGGTGTAGCCTTTTGCAACCAAGCTTGTTAAAGACCCACTTGAACCCTATGAGTTTTACATGCTTAGTAAAATATTCATGCCATGGTTTTAGGGCTTTTCAACCACACCCGTTTCTTTAAGGTGCATCGATAGATACTAAACAATTTTTCCTTAAGTGAGGTAAAGACAGTGATTCCTAGTATTTTTTGCTGTCGATGTAGAGGTGGATGGTAAAGCTAAGAGTACAAAGACGCCATCTTGTTCAAAATTAAAATTAAATGTTTAACCAAACATGTATGCTATGTTCTTATTTTTGTACAACATGGATGTGAAGTTGACAAATACAACTTTTACATAATTGGAGCACATAAACTAAAGTAATGGAATTTATGTATACCCATAAAGTTAGATATATTAAAATATATATTTAGGATAGTAAGTTGTTATAATATAGTACTTCTATTAACATATGACTAAAAAGTTCACCTGAATAATATTTATATATCTAAAATACTTTAAATACGACAAAATTTACAATAAATAAATAAATAAATAGAAAATTTTGACCAATCACAATTTGTCTTTGCTAGCATATTATAATGATTAACAACCACTATTGATATTTAGACATTGGTGCTTGCCTTATTGTTTGATTCCGACGTATAAAATTCATAAATAATTTCTTTCATGACTCAAGATTCTCAATTCACCAACCACCAATCATCCAACTAAATTGAAATTAACTCAACCATACAACCTAATTTGAACACTCAATCACTCTTATTTTTGTTAGATATAAATTTCTAGATTATACTTTGCTACAAAATGAGATGAATATTAATATTTCTATGCTTTCATGTGTTTTGATTTCAACAACTCCATATATTATATTTGTTTATTTTATATTGTTTTATACTCACCCCAAGCTTAGCACCTCCAAATTTAGGTAGTACAGTACAAGCACGTAATGCATCAAGCATTTTGAAAAGAAAAAAAAAAGTGACATAGTGATAGTGTTAGTGGGTTAAGTGCTATCCATGATGTAGCAACCAAATAAAAAGAGTTGAAATTGAATTTATTTGGGTTTAAATCCAGCTATTTCCCAATCCCCTTTAAACTTCCACAAACTTATTATCACAAAATAAAAATTCCAAACAAATCTTCAAGCTTTCCCACTTTATCTCATTTTTTGCCAAAGCTTTCCTGTAAACCATTACACCAGCCACGTCAGCAATCCAATTGGACAAAAACGATAAACTGTTAAAAACACTAGAAATAAATTATACATTTATACTCCCGAAAACTCCATTCAAACAAATTCTATTCTTATACTATCTTCATATCTTCTCTTACAATAAAATCTTCTCCTATCATGTGATTTAAGATAGATAAAATACTCCATTGGTAACAGAGAATATCGATAATGACGAAAGAAAGATGAAACATTTAAGAGAAATGAGCAATAGTTTTGTGAGTGAACTTTAATATGGTGAAAGGTAAATGTGTAAAAGTTGGTGTATGAATCCATAAAGAATCGAATATTCATTTTCACATTAAGTCATTGTTTATGTATTAAGTCAAAACGAAGCAATAGATTTAACCTTAGAATACCAGAATCCAAATAATATTTTAAACATGATTTGTTCTTCTTGATTAAATTCTGACCAGATTAAGTCCATTAAGTCAAAAACAGCTACTTAACCCCACAGCACTTTATCTTATAAAGCATTTAATGAGGGGAAAATGAGTATTAAAATCTAATCATTTACAAAAACTTTCTATGTTTTAATGACTAAGGAGATAAGGCAAATTCCTAATCTTTTACTGAACCTAACAAAACTAACTATTTTCAATTGTGTTGAAAGTGAGATAACATACACATCATTGTCACCCAAAGACCAAAGGATTAATGGCAATGGTACATTGACAGTGAAAGTCAAAAAAGACCTTGCTACACATCAAATTGCACATTTTTTCTTTTGCAGAGAATCAAACAAGACCAAAAATTTGTTGCAGGTGATAGCTGTTAGTATATTTCTAAAAGTTTATCAGGAATTATAGGGGAGTTTGGTTCGCAGAATGTGGAAGGAATTAAAATCAGTTAAAAGGAATTGGCATTTGAAAGATTTGGAATTGGATTTCTCCAGGAAACGAAATGGGGTTAAATTAGGTTACAATAAGTTATCTGAGCACAACATCAAACTAAACCCTAAATTTTGAGCTTCTAAATCGGGTTAAAATGAGTTATTTGAACACAACATCAAACTAAACCCTAAATTTTGTACTTCGCCGAATTTTATCGTATAGTTCGAGTAAATCGGGTTACAATAAGTTATTTGAGAAAAAAGGGAACTAAAAATCAAACCTGGAGAAGGAGAAACCCTTGTTTAGTTGCTAGCAGGAGAAAGTTTTTCGTCGACAATCTTCTTGTCCCGTCTTTCCATGGCCACATCCCACAAATCATTACCGATGTGCTTCGGCTGTCATACAGATCGAAAAAATAATAAAAGCATGAATTTTGTATAACCAAAGAATCGATGAAGGGATCTGAAAAAAGAAGCTTACACGGCCATGAGCGGCTTTGTGGATGGTATACTGAACATTTCCGGCGATACAAAGCATACCGGCGATGATCCCTAATGGCAGCAACGCTTCCATCCATTGAAATCTACCCATCGCCTTCTCTCTTCTCTTTCTCTCAGACTACAGATTTGATCTTCCTGAACTACTTGTAATATACTAATATTGGCCCTATGCAAGTTTCCTTTTTCCCGTTCTATAAACACAAAAGGAAAACGGTGTTACAAAAGCCTAATCGGGTATGCAATTAGGATCCAATCTAATTAGAAATTCGGATCCGGTTAAAGTTGGATTTCGAGTTATGATCTAAGAGCCCAATAAAAAAAATTAAATCTATTAGAAGCCCATCAGTGTCTTTTATTTAATTTTTGGGAGGTGTTATTTTCACTTAACAAATTAATTCATTCATATAAAATATATATAAAATATATGTTTTATCGATTTGTATGATAGCTATAAATATATTGTATCGTATGTGGATGGGTCAGTTTCTTAAGTGAAAATATCATCTCCCTTTATTTTTAGGTTGTTGTAGCATCATGAAGGTTGTATGGAGAAGAAAATATTATCGACAGGAGAAACATCGAGGGAATAAAAAAATGGTGATATCTAGGGGTCACTATGAACTAATGAGGGTAAAGGAGTGTAGATAGTTTTTTTTAACAAGTTATTGTCGGAAAAAACCTTTTATATTATATTGTATTAGGTTATAATCCGGAGAAATCATAGTTGGTATGTTTAAAATTATTATATAAACAAAAAATACTTAATGTAAAAAAAAATATAGTGTATTATCGATTTTAAGTAATCATGAATTAATTTATTACATAGAATAAACATAATTATTTAACATAGATTCGTAAAAACAAACAACACCTTAGAGTTCATAACGATGGGTGTTTGTTTTTCGAAATAGTTTATTGATTTGTTGACTTTTTGTAAAGTTAATAAGTAAAAAAAATGTTCCGCAAACTCAAAAAAATGTAGCGCTACCACAGCCAGTGGCTGAGGGCTGCCGATTCGCGTCGTGTCTCTTGGGTGCATGACTTGCGACTGGGCTCGGGTTCGTGTGTTTTCTGCTCGTGTGGGTTGAAGTGTTGCTAGGAAGAGGATCAAGAAGAAACGTCGCCGCCACCGCGAGGTGGTGGTTGACAGCGCAATAGTTGCCTACTGCCACAAGAATTCTGATTAATGTGTTTTTTGTGTTCAACTCAAGTGCTTGCATGTTTTGGTGTTGCTGAACAAGTGGGGGGTGTGCTCTTTGGCCGAAAACCATGGAAAAACCACCATGGCTGCCAACCATGGTGACTACCACCACGTGCCACCGCCAACCACCATGAGGGTGGGTGTATGTGTGTGTGTGTGTTTATCAATAGTGTATGTGTGATTATTTTTGGGGTTTAAGCATTGTAAAATTGTAATCGGGTCGGAATAATAATAAGAAAAACTCAAAACCACCATCGTGCGGTGGTGGCGGATGACGGTATGCTTTTTCTTGCGTGTAATTAATTTTTGGATGCTTAGGAAAAAAAGGACTAGAAACCCTAACCACCACCGCGAGGTGGTGGCCGCCGCCGTGAGCCGCCGTTCACCACCACGACCCGAGGTGGTAGTGGGTGGTGCCCGACTATCAAAACCCCAACGGGCCTAGTGAAACCCTAATGGGCCTAATGAACCCTAATTGATCAAAAGACCTAGCTATTGGGCCTATTGGGCTATGATTGGGTTGGAAACCCTAATTAGGGTTTAGAAAACCCTAATATTGGACATATGGGTTTTGGACTGTCGGGACTTGCATTTTGGATGACTGGATTGGGATTGTGTATTAAGCTCGACCACGCTACATGATTGACCTAATAGATTGATGGACTTAATGGATTAAGTCCTTAATGGGTTAAGTGAGAAACACTTAACCCTAATTGTCATTTTATGTGAAAACCCTAATTTCACTTGGGCTTTGTGTTGGGTCTTTCTATTAGGCTTTGGTTCTTAGGCCAATAATGGGCCATCCAAGAATAATCATTTAGACTAGAATATGTTGATGGGCTTTAGAGTAAGGCCCATATGAGGGTTTGGGCCCAACTTGGAAAATTAGGTTGTAGATGGGCCATAGTTTAGGCCTTTATAATTAAGAGGTATTGGGCATTAGAAATGCCAAATGTTTGGACTGGACTAAATGGTTGGTCCTTTGAATAAGACCATGTAAAGGTTTGGGCCCAATTTGGAAAATTGGGCCATATGTTGGGTTTTGATTCCTAGTTTGACTTCTGGGCCTTTGGATTGGGTCTTGGGCTTGAATCAAGCCAAGATGGGGTAATGTAGCCTGTTACTCCAATAACTTATGGTTATGTGTTGGAACCCAATTATTAATTGGGTGATGTTTTGATATTGACAGTTCGGGAATATGTCATCCAACAGCTGGGGTTGTGTCTACGGGACTTCAGCAGTGTGAGGTGAGTTACCTTCTAGTAGAAATAGGTCTAAGGCCGCAATGTCGGCCCATTAGTAGGAGTTTTTTTGATAGATGATTGCCTTTGTGATAATTATCTAGATTTGCTACCACCTGATATTTTTTATGTGTTAGCATGGTATGATGTTATGTGATAGTAGGTAGTAGCGGGAATAGTCCCCGTGTCACGGTCGTAAGGACCGAAGGGTAGGTCAGGCACCCCAGTATTGCCTGACAGTATGTTTATGTTATGTAATTATGTGGTAATGGTAGGGGTTAAATAGTCCCCATTAGTTGGTTGAGGTAAGCCGACGGGTAAGTCAAGCACCCCATAATGGCTTGACATGGGTAAGTCAAGCACCCCAGAATGGCTTGACCTGGGTAAGTCAAGCACCCATAATGGCTTGACCTAGGTAAGTCAAGAACCCCAGAATGGCTTGACATGGGTAGGTCAGGCACCCCATAATCGCCTGCCAGTATGTTATTGTATGGTGTGTGGTATGATGGGGGAACTCACTAAGCTTCGTGTTTACGGTTTTCAGTTTTGGTTTCAGGTACTTCGTTTTCAAAGGAAAGGAGTCAGCTCGATCGCAGCGCATCACACTATGTTTTCCGCACATGAGATCTCTGGGATTACACTCTGATATTATTTCATGATAACATGCTTGACTATTGACACTTTGGTTTTGACATGAGATGTTATTATGGATGTTTTATTACTTATGGTTTTATAATAACTTGATTAAAAACAACGCACTACCGTTGCTAGGACAAGATTGGTAGCATGAAGAGGGTAGTGTCAGTTGCGGGTGTTAGATGCATGAGTGCTTGGTCATTGGATGTTCAATAGAATTGTATTTTCACATGGGCTATGTTCGATTAGAGTTCAGTGGTGTTGCAAGATTAGAAGTGGGAACGAGGATCCGTTAGCTAGGGTGAAGATTAAGGCCTCCAATTGTTAGCATGGGAGGTGGATTGAGGTGTTAGTCTGGACCAGATTTCAATACTCACCAAGATTTCTGAGGATGGGAGATATTAGGGTTTAACCGGTGATTAATCGTTAGCATTGGTAAGCAGAGGTTGTCATCAGTGGGATATTAGAAAGCGAGAAGGATTGGGAATCATTCAATTCTCACGTATCGTGAAGACTTAGTCAAATCTAAGTGGGGGAGAATCAATCAGGTATCTAGGAGCAGAAATAGGTGTGAAACTAGGATGAGTTTCGCATCCCCGTTAGGACGGAAGACGGTTGAATGGTCATCTTGATTGAGGATTGGGTGAGTTGGGAGTTCAGAAAATGTTCCAACATTTGGTTCACGCTTTTCCTTGGCATCAGATAGCAAGTTTCGGGAACCAGGTTAGAGCTTCAATTAGGACTCAAGTTCAGTTGAGTGTTAGGTCGAGTTTGTGTTCGACCCGGTTTGGACAGTGTTGTAAGACTACCGGGGTAGCCGTAGCAGTCACTAACATCCAGATAGTATGAAAAGTGTTGTAAGACTACGGGGGTAGTTGTAGCTTTCACTAATAGTCAGTTAGCATGGAAAGTGTTGTAAGACTACGAGGGTGGCCGTAACATTCACTAGCAGTCAGATAGTGTTAGAATGTTGTAAGTATGAGGGTGTATTCGTAGCATTCATGAGGTTGGAAGATAGTGATAGAGTGTTGTGAGACTGCAGGTGTAGTCGTAACATTCACTAGGTTGGTAGATAACATGAGCGTGTTCTTGGAACGCGGGGGGAACAATAGTACCCACTAGTTCGGGTGTGGCAAATCCATGGATTGGTTTATGGATTTCCCCAGAGGGATAAGACTTGGTTGAGCCGGTGATAAGACTGTAGGAACGCCACTACAACTATGAGACCAAGGAAGCAATGGACTGCTTAAAGGTCGTTGTGATATAAGGCTACCATTGGTTAGGTAGCAATCACCTTAGCCTTGGATTTGGCGTCAGGGCTCGAAGTGTCACAACTAGCCTTTTTGGCTAGGAAATTTCGTCCTCAAGTAAGCAAGGACTATTGTGAGACTTGTGCTAACACATCTAAGTGTACAATATGAGTTCCTAATGAACCATTTAGTGTTAGAACCCAAATCTCTCCAAGTATGTGAAATCTCTCCCAAATCTCTCCAAGTATGTGAAATCTCTCCCAAATCTCTCCAAGTATGTGAAATCTTTCCCAAATCTCTCCCAGTATGTGAAATCTCTCCCAAATCTCTCCAAGAATGTGAAATATCTCCCAAATCCCTCCAAGTATGTGAAATCTCTCCCCAATCTCTCAAAGTATGTGAAATCTCTCCAAGTATATCGAATCTCTCCCAAATCTCTCCAGGTATGTGAAATCTCTCCTAAATCCCTCCAAGTATGTGAAATCTCTCCAAGTATGTTAAATCTCTCTAAGTATATCGAATCTCTCCCAAATCTCTCCAAGTATGTGAAATCTCTCCACGTATCTCAAATCTCTCTAAGTACTTTCCTTAGTCGAAAATAGCTCAAAACCGAAAGAGAAAACCCAATATAACCCTTTTGGTCTGGACCCCTCTTGGTCTTGAACCTTCTTGGTCCGGAACCCTCTTGGTCCGAAACCCTCTTAGTCTGGAATGCCTCCTAAGGAGCCAAGAGAAGTCGCATCCTCGGAACCCCCATGCTTCAGACCTCCTTACTACTCCGGAAGGTATAAGCTCCGGAAGGCCTCGTTTAAGTCTACTTCGGAAGTCTAGCCAGGCTTTGCACCTTCGGTCCGGACCTTCGGATTTCGCTTGCAGCTTCGGAACTTGCATGATGACTCCGGAACCTCCTTGCCAACCACTTCGAACCCTCGCAGCCCTAACCCTCCCCTCCGGAATTTAAGTTATAGCTTCGGAAATTACCCTATGACTCCGAAATTCACCTTTTAGCTCCGGATTTTGGACTATTTCCGACCTTTTCTCCATTTTGGGGTATTTTGACGTCAGGAATCCCACCAAACTCGTGTTTTTCTTAACCGAGACCCCTAAAACCTCTATTTTATGCCAAATTTAATTATCAAAATCATATTTACATAAAATAAAAGTTTATGATTTAGGAAGATCCTATCCTAAATCAAGATAAGGACAAGGAGGTTTGACCTTGTGATTGTATGTAATCTTCCATTTCCCCATGACAGTATCCAATGCTTTACCCACCAAATAACAATGCATGGACTATCAGATCCCCATGCACCAAAGATTCCCTCCCTTTTCTTATAGTCCTCAAGGAAAGACAATAAAGAGGTTTAGACTTCACATTTCCTCTCACTTTTCCCCTATTCATTCACATACTCCTCCCAAGGGCAAGAACAAGGAATCTTGCTGAAGGAAAATTTCTCAACTTCTTCCTGGAAATTTTAAAGTAAGTTCCCCACTCATCTAATATTTTATAATTTTGAAGATGAATCCATATTATTTTATTCATAATAATATGTGATAATTACCTTTAGGAAAACATCCCTCCCAGGGAAGTTACTCATCTCAGCCAAAGTTTAGGCTTGGAATCTCCACTCCATCACCCCAAACAACTCCTCAACCAACTCCAGGTGAGCTTCATACCCTTACTTTTTCTAAGCTTTTATTGTTTTTGGGGGAGGGGGGAGAATACAAGTCAGAGCCTTGTGTAAATCATGATCTAATTGCTTATTGTGTATGCATGCCATCTTACATGTGCTTAAGTATGAAATTCCTTACTCTTAGTCCAAAAACTTGAGATTTTGGTTAAGTCTCAAGAGTTTGGATTATATTTCACAAAACATGTTTATAAACAAGAACTAGTATATACCAAGTATAAGTCACAAATTTTTATAATAACAACTATAAGGAATTGCTCAAGCTTTACTTAAACAAGCTGTTAGATAAAATATTTTGGAAAGTGATTAAACTATGGAAATGATAATATTTTGGAATCACTGTTCGTCAAACATAAATATAAAGGTTACCTTGGAATATTATTTTATGCTCATGATTTTTTATCAGATTAACAAACTATTTGCGATTATTTATAAATATTTTAATATAAATAATTTTCTCAAGAACAATATACGAAAATAAACTTTTCATGACAAAAATATTTGCATGTCATAAACTGTTGTCGTAAAACCTTTAAGAACATAAGTAATGTTCTATACGTCATAAAACAGAAAATGTGTGTCATAATCTGCAGTTATAAATTTACACAAATTATAACTTGACACTTTTCTTTTGACTAATATGGGTCTGAGCCGACAATTCATAGAAAGGAAAGACCATATTTTCCAATTCCGATAATGTACTGCCATTTGGACAAGAGTTCAAAATGGCTTATTTTTCAATCAACGAAATGGAATGAACATGAAGTACCCAAATAACAAGTACAAATAACGATATGGAACGAGAATGATATTTCTATTCAATGAGCACTAATATAATTATTTATCAAACAAATAATGAATCCCGAACGATTGCTCGAAAGGTTGTCAATATTCTAGTCAGACAAATCTCAAAAGTACCTAAATATGAAAATATTAGTGTACGCCTAAAGTCCTGTAAGGAGCTATAGCCAGAGTCTCCTGGAGGAAGAGCGGGAATTTGTGTATAGATCTATACGGGGTTGACACCCCGCACCTTTGTTGTTCGCTACAGCTAGACCGGCCAGTCTAGGGTGACAAATGTCTTTATCAAACCGAGGGCGCCTGAGAAACGCCAAAACAAGTCTCCGTCATGATTAGTATGTTTATAACGACTCACTAGAATATGTTATTTTAACTAGAAATTTATGTAAGGAAAACCTCATAAATAAATTTTGGCTCATTGTGTTGGCTGTCCTACGCATGGTAGTGATGGTCTGCATTTGTTGTGTTGACTATCCTTGTTCATTGCGTAGAATGTCCACTATCGCCATGATTGATTTCTTTCACCTAACAAGTGTTAGAGTCTTACTACTGCTATTTTTACAAATCAGAAAATGTAGGACTTTATGGAGAACGTTTGTATACAATTTTGAAAACGATAAACTAACACACTCACATATGCAAGTTTACATAGTTGGAAATAGAACTTACGGATATTTTATAACATAAAATATAGGATTTTCCGAAGAAAATGATTTTACACGATTTCGGTAACGATAAACTAGAACACACACACTCAATTATACCCAATAAGAAAATCAAGATTTACAACTTTATTCTCTATTTGGAAAACAAGAGATTTTCTGGAAACGGTTGGCTAATTCTATTCAAAAGGACTATTCTCGAACACAACCCGCCTTTACAAATTTTCACTACTTTTCAAAATCACTTCATTTAAGGATGAAAAAAAGTAACGACATGCACACATATATCCATGATTTTCAAAGTAAGGCTTCAAAGGATTTAATAGAAAATATCGGATTTTCTAAAATTACAATAACAACGATTCTAAACAAGTGTAAACGATTTTGTACAAAATGCTTATGAACTCACCAACTTTTTAGGCACTTTTCAAAACGACTTGTATTCTCAGGGATCTAGTAAGCAGGAAATAAGGGACGCGGATGCAGGACTATTTAACTGTAGTTTGAAGTTTTCTACTTATGTATCTTTTGTGTTTCTCGAAGAACAAATACAATATGTAAACCATGTAAGTTTGTCATCTCAATGTATGATGTTTGGATTGCTTTGTTTCATTTATATTCAACTGTTATGATACTACACAATGAAGTCACCCGCCTCCGGACGTTTCCGTCGTCTGGTCCGGGGGTGTGACAGATTGGTATCAGAGCATTGTTTATAGTGAGCTGGTATGTCTAGCCATACAAGATATACAACTATAAATACAATGGGACTAAAACACACTCTGCCTAAAAGTGTACTTTAAGAAGATAAGGATTTTATAACTGCTAACCCAGTATCATAACGAGAAGAAACCAAAAGTAACTAAAGGTTGAACACTACAGTCAAACCTGGGCAGTTATGTAATCATATATGGGATGAATATAGCTTGATCAACTATATTTATTTGAGATATGACCAACATGTGCTTGGGAGTGATGGTGGTGTTGCAACAAACCTAAGAGCTACCAACTATGCGCACAAGAGAATACCAGAATTCGAACATCAAGTTTAAAATACTATAGGAGCACATTAGGATACTATAAAACCCCCCTCACACCTAAACTATCCCTGTATATCTGGTGTCGCGACTCTTGCACCAACGACGTAGTTGAAATTCCTCACCAAGACTTCTACTACCCTATCACAGTGATTTGCGGATGGGGAAAGGAGAGACCAAAAGAAGTCCAAGAGGAAAATCCAGGAGGGGACCCTAAGGGATACCCAGAGATGAATTGTGAAAGGGAGAATTCCGACTAAGAGACCAGCAAGGATGAAAGCGCCAAGGAAACCCTTGATGAGCTTTACCCAATTGAGAGTAGACCAGAGACCCTTTCACCTTTCTCTTCCCATATACGTAGACATCCAATATAAGTGCCCTTGGAATGAACATACCTAGAAACAAAACAATACCCATGCAAAGACGAGCTTAGGAATTGACTCCTACTCAGTTCAGGGCGCATCTCCACAAAGGACAATCCGGTCCACAATCGACGTGCACCGAAATCTGATAGCCAACATCCTCACGAATCAGACATCCGTTTGGGTCACACGTGACCCGAATTGACTCCCGGTTTCCAACTCTCCGTCATGGAATAATGGAGACCATAAGCAAATTCCAGTGTGCAACAGTGTAAATCCGATCCCCCACGAGTAACAAGAACACCATTCCAATTGCCTACGAAACCCACAAGTAAGACCAGAAAACTAGGTAGTGATCATTTAGAGACTACAACTCATAGAAATCAAGGCAAGGACAACCTCAGTTGTCACACCCCCAAACCAAGGATGGCGGAAACGTTCGAGGGTGGAGGACTTCATGTAGAGTATCACAACAACGAGTATAATAGTGCTCAAAGTAAATACAACCATCATAAATATAACTGAAAAAGTTACACCAAAGTATATGTTTACATGATTCGAATCAATTACATTATGAAACAAAATGAACTGTTTGACGATTTATCGTCCCATCCTCAAAACGTTGTTGGTTTCCTGTTTTCACTGAATTCCTGAGAATACAAGTAGTTTTGAAAAGTGTCAACACAAAGGTTGGTGAGTTCATAAGAGATTTTATTGGAGAAATAGACCATTTTCCTTGTAAAAATGATATGATATGTATTCAGAAAATCCGATATTTTCTTTATAAAGTTTATGTAATGTAGTCTCATAACCGATGACCAAAATGTATAAGTAACCTTTCTTATTAAAGGAAAATGAAATGTGCTTAAATTGACATAAACGCACTTGAATTAAATGATGTTCCCGAAACTTCTATTGTTTGTTAATACTTGATGTATATGTAGTCCTAAGTCTTAGGACCGAGAAAATAACAAGTATCGCCTATACTTAAAGCTATAAATGTGGTTTCAAATGATGTGTAGACATAAATACCAAAAACCGAATGTAGACAGTAATATCGGTACTTATTGAGATAAAAGTGATTTTAAAATCGACATAAAAACCCATTAAAGTTTTATAAAAACCCCGTAAACTTTGTGTATTGTTATATCCTTATGTGAGCCGCTATAATCATACTTAAGACTAATGAACCTGCCACGACGTTTCTCAGGCGTCGAATAACTGAAATGACAATTATCACCCGTAGACCTGCAGGTCCAACTGTAGCTAGCAGCAAGGTGTGGGGTGTCAAACCCAATATAGATCTATATATAACTATCACGTTCTCCCTCCAGGAGACTCTGATTATAACGTACAGGATTTTATATTCCGCACTCGGACGTACGGAAAGAGAATGTCTCACAATCTAGGTTAACAAGTTTACAAGTTGTATGCGGGAGTGTAAAACCTTTCTGTATGAATGTACCCTTTTCGTACGTGTGTGTTATGTGATGTATTTAAAACTATACCTATTATAGTTTTATCCAAAATGTTTGTAATATATAAGAACTCTGTTATGAAAAAGCGTTAGGATTATAAAATCCATTAAACTATGCTTATTATAGTTTATATATATATACGTGTTCTAAATGAATGAATAATCTTATCATGAATGACTTATTTTCAGTTTATGATGATAAAATTTACAACATATCACATTCAATACTTAGAACTTGACATTATCCACTTTGCTCAACATTATACAAAGTGTTGTAAAAATTACAAGCTGTTAACAAATTTTCAGCCTTTCTACACTGTTTTTGAAAATTCATAGAAAAATCATACGAAGTCGAAAACTAAATCCGTAAATTCTGGGAGTTCCCAAAATGTGTCTAGTTTACTCATAATTTTTATCATGAGTTTTAATGACCTGTAACTTAGGTGAAAAAGTCCATAATCACAGACTGGTCCGGATTGGTGTTTGAAATGATAGGCAGTTTTGTAAAAATCACCATAAATTGTAGAAAAATCGTATGGAGATGTGCAAGTAGTCATTTTAAAGCTAAGAAGTGGAACTACATGCACCTAAAACAGTTTTGAAAACTAAAATGTTTAAGGTGTCCAAAACAGTCCGTGAATGGAGTCTAACTTTTCTGATGAAAGCTGTTAGAAAATTTTAGTTATGTTCTTGGTGTTTTAACTTGTATTCCCCCCCTAAAAACTTATGAAAACATGAAAATGTAGGGGTATGAACTCACCTTGTGTGATTTCAGTAGATAAGTGTTGAAGAAGAGAAGTGTTCAACCCAAGAACACTTGAAGAATCGCTTGAAGATTCGAAGCTCTAACACAAATGTAATGGAGTTTGTGTAAGATACTCATGATTTGAGTGGAAATAATTGAGATAACCTTAAAGGAAATGGATTATGCTTACCAAAGGTGGAGGAAAAACTCAAGATCAGCCCTTGAATCTCGGATTTCTAGAGAGAGAAAGTGAGAGAGAAAGGAGTTTGATCTTCTTGTGAAATGAGAACAAATGAGAGAAAATGAGGAGAGAGGATGAATATCCAGCTCTCAAAAACGTGGGAAGGAGTGATGATTGAGTGGAAAGGACATTGATGTGACTTAGGTAAGGTGGGGAGGTATGGCTGGTCATAGAGTGGGTGTGGGAGTGGTTGCTTGTGTCATAAAGTAAAACAAAGTCAACACTCCACCTCTTTGTACTTTTACCCACTTGCTTTTATTATTTAAATAGAGATTTTTATGAATTTATGATTAAATTGTGAATATTTAGGGTTTATTATGTTAAAATATGATTTTGGGTGAAAACCCCGCGTTAAAATAATTAAAAACGGGCCTTAAACGCAAAATTACTCGAAAACCGGAAGAAAAAGGCTTCCCAGCGAGGCCTCTCGGTCCTAGGCCGAGGTTCGGTCCCTAGGCCGAGGTTCGGTCAGGAGAATGCTGATTCGGAGGCGAGATGCGCGAGCCAGAGGCGAGAAGCGAAGGGACGAGGGTTCGGTCCGAAGGCTAGGTCCGAAGTCAGAAGGGAAGCTTCGGTCCTCGGTCTGGAGATAAGAGGCTAGAATGTCAAAACCGAACGAACTGTAGTGAACAGTAATGAACAGTAACTTCGGTTCGGACCTTCCTTCTAGGTGAGGTTCGGCTCGGATGAACAGTAGTCTCGGTTCAGCTCATGAACAGTACTTTCGGTTCAGACCCTCATGAATAGTGCTTTCGGTTCGGTTCATGAATAGTACTTTCGGTTCGGAGGGTTCGTTTCCTTAAGTCCGTTTTTCGCGTAGACTTCCGTTCTTGGGCTATTTTCGCCAAATTCGAGGGTCGGGATGCCCCGAGTGATTATAGAAAGTTGGGAGAGATTTCGAGAGAGATTTGAGAGAGATTCCTCGTTCTCAGAGAGATTTGGGAGAGATTTGACGTACTTGGAGAGATTTCGCATACGAAGAGATACGTGAGAGAGATTTCACATACTTAGAGAGATTTGGGAGAGATTTGACATACTTGGAGAGATTTCACATACAAAGAGATATGTGAGAGAGATTTCGCATACTTTGAGAAATTTGGGAGAGATTTGACATACTTGGAGAGATTTCACATACAAAGAGATATGTGAGAGAGATTTCGCATACTTAGAGAGATTTGGGAGAGATTTGACAAACTTGGAGAGATTTGGGAGAGATTTGACGTACTTGGAGAGATTTCACATACTTAGAGAGATTTGGGAGAGATTTGACATACTTAGAGAGATTTCACATAAAAAGAGATATGTGAGAGAGATTTCGCATACTTAGAGAGATTTGGGAGAGATTTGACATACTTGGAGAGATTTGGGAGAGATTTGACATACTTGGAGAGATTTCACATACAAAGAGATATGTGAGAGAGATTTCGCATACTTAGAGAGATTTGGGAGAGATTTGACATACTTGGAGAGATTTGGGAGAGATTTGACGTACTTGGAGAGATTTGGGAGAGATTTGACATACTTGGAGAGATTTCACATACAAAGAGATATGTGAGAGAGATTTCACATACTTAGAGAGATTTGGGAGAGATTTGACATACTTGGAGAGATTTCACATACGGAGAGAGATTTGGGAGAGATTTCACATACTTAGAGATATGTGGGAGAGGTTTCACATACTTAGAGATATGTGGGAGAGGTTTCACATACTTAGAGATATGTGGGAGAGGTTTCACATACTTAGAGATATGTGGGAGAGGTTTCACATACTTAGAGATATGTGGGAGAGGTTTCACATACTTAGAGATATGTGGGAGAGGTTTCACATATTTAGAGATATGTGGGAGAGGTTTCACATACTTAGAGATATGTGGGAGAGGTTTCATTGGTGACCTTTTTGAGTGTTCGGCTACGCACTGCATGGTCCTTAAATCCCGTTAAGCCTTGATTAGGGATCTTGCATACTCCCGATGAGTATGTAACATTGTTTTATCGGTTTGGCTTTCCACGCCACCGTTTTGGGTTAAGGAGATCTAGGTGAACGCACTTTTCGATTTATGATCTCTCATTAGAATAGAGAGTTGTTTAGAAGTTACATAACGTAAACTTTAGTACTCACGGCAAATTGAGTTGACTGGTTTGACTTGTTGACTTTAGTTGACTTTGACTTGACCGAAAATTGACGGTTGTCACATCAGTAGTGTAAGGAACACAAAAAGGGCACTCATAATATAAGTGAAATGGCCAAGCACTCTGTGCGCCACATCGGTAAAAGAGGATCACCACACTACTCGCCTTAGGTCCATATTGCCCTTAATCGCAACCAGTAGTAGTAAACCCAGAGGAGTACATCCTCCAAGAATCCATACAACCAAATTCGTTAACTATATTGCTATCTATGTGCTATTGTGATGAACTTAACAACATACAATATATGTTTCCACTCAATGCCATAACTGCATCATGGGAATGTAGGTTGACACAGTTGACACTAGTACGTTGGGATATTACGGGTAAACTCACTTGAAATCAACTACGGGTACTTACGAGCTCACTTTTCGTGTGCAACAGAGTCATGTCTTCCCATGAAGATAACTAGTATCACGACGGTGCACCGATCCTACAAATAGACTCCGCCACTTTCCAAGCCACTCTAACAGCTGCCATGGCAACCGCCATGGCATACTTCAATGTCAAAAACGCAAAAGAAGTTGGAAGCAGTGTCGGTAACTTCAACCGTAACAAAAACCAAGGAAACCAACGAAGGGAAACTCACGCATGCACTCAAAAATCTAAACCTAAGAACAAGAAACGAAAGTTCGGTAACGAAAAAGGAGGTAATTTGACTTAGAGGTTTACTAAAAGACAACAAGCGGGATCAGCCCCTACCCCTAATAACCCTACTCCTCCCACATCGAGACAACCATACCTTGGGAACAATCCACCCTGCAACAAGTGCAAATACTATAATTAGGGAGCTTGCCATACATTTTGTTGCAAAAGGTGCAACAATATGGGACACACCTCCCGCTACTGTAGGGCCCCGACCCCATGCGTTACCCTAACCCTTAACCCATAAGTAAGTCCAGTTTGTCACAAGTTCGGTGCAACAGGACATTTCAAGAGAGATTCTCCGACATAGACGACTAACGAAGGAGTCGGCAACTAGACAGGAAGAGGCGACAAGGAACCCTACCGTAATTTTTTTGGTACGTTCCACGATAAACTTTAGGTATCGAATTATCATAAAAAGTTTTTGTCAATTAAAAATGTTACCCAAAAACTATTTTTCTTGTTAGAGCAAATCCTGTAAATCACGGGAAACTAGGGATCCTCACAAATGGACCATGATGGTCCCATATGAACGTTAGTATCATATAGTTAGGATTCCATAAACTAAGAACGTGCGATCCTGCATCATTTTTCTGTCCCTGGTCTGAATGTTGATTAGGACAGAACCCCACAGTTAATTACCTTTTAAAATCCTAAGTATGTGCGGTTAGGTCACATCCATCTATAGTGGGGAAAAACCTGGCAGAAGTCGGGCTACGAGTTCCCTTGACTTATAGCAGCACCTTTGTGTCGCTAAAACACCTAACAAGCAGAAACAAGATAGATCTAATGGTAACAATGAAAACGAAACTAGCAATGATAAGAACATGAACATAGAACATCCTGTCATTCCTAACAACCAATACTCCTCAAATCAATTTAACAACAAGGAGTCCAATTTCATCAATTGACATAGACAAGATTGATCCTCACCTTACAAACCTCGAGCTCTGCAAATAGACTTTCGTCTTACTTAACCGAATAACAAAACTCTATCAGTCGATAACGACGAAATCCCTAACAACCAGACACCTAAGTTCTGGTGTAAGAAATACCACGCCCTTCCCTATCCACAACAAAGACTGAAAATCAAGAAGCAAAGGGCATCAAAAGGAATCCAAAAGGCTTCCAATCTTCCTCCAGATGTAACGCTCTGTTCCGAATTGACTCCAAGTATGAGCTGGTGGCTCGAAGGTCGGTCATTATAAGGATTATGGCTCATGGGAAGGTAAGATCTAGCCCTTTTGGGTGTAGGTGATGTATTAGAAGTGATCCGGGTGTTCGATTCGTATTTTGGATCCTAGGGGTATTTCGGTAAAATGGTAGTTCGGGTTTTTGTGGAAAATGGACTTTTTTCGGAAGGTATTTAGGAAGATATAAGTCGATAGAAGTGTAGGGCTTCTCGTCACCTTTCCGTGGATATAAGGATCGTCGAAAACGGATTTATAACGAAGAAGTTATGGCCTTCGGAAGTTTAGTAGTTTCAGGCTTAGCCGAGTACGCTTGGCTTACACAAGGAGTACGCTGGGGGTACTAGTGCATAAGGTAGTACGTTGGGCGTACATTGGAGTACGTTGGACGTACTGACCAGGATGGTTGCGAATGTTCCCCAGAGTACGTTGGGCGTACTCCAATCAGATCAGAACCCTATTTTAGGGTCTTGGACCCTATTTAAACTCCTTATCTCATAACCTAATCCTAATATCTTCAGCCTCCACCCCTCTAAACCCTAGAAATCATAATATATCATCCATGGTTGCATTTTGACCTTATGGAGTCCATTTTTGGAGTGTTTGGCTCATTTTCAAGAAGGTGGAGTTGGATGCAAAGATAGGAATTAAGGAGGAGCTTATGGATATGGCTTTTAGGACTCATTCATAGCTTGATGAAGGTATAAAGCTTTGAACTTGACCATTGAATGCTTAGATCTATTATGTTAAGTTTTTGGATCTCTTTGGTCCCAAGAATGGAGCTTTATGGTTCCAAATCTATTTTTAGGCTTGGGGTTGCCACCCTTGATGCTATTTGAGTCCCTAAGGTAGAAAGTTGCCATCTTGATGGTCTTAATAGGTTCATGCTTGAGTTAGGGTCACTTTTATGGAAGTAGAATGCCATTTTTGGAGTTTGGGTTTGTTTGGGGCATGCAAAGTCACCAAGTCAGTGACTTTATGGGTTTAGACGTTAAGTATAGTTCAGATCTGTTATTTGGACTTACTGGATCAAGTATTAAGCACTTAATGGATGTTGTGCATGAGCTGTTTGTACGTTGGGCGTACTATGTAGTATGCTGGGCGTACAGTCCATTTGCTCAGTACGCTAATCGTACAGAAGAGGTACGTTGGGCGTACGCTCTCAGGAGGACTTGGGTCTTAGTGAACTTCAGACCTTTGGGCCCAATGGTTTTGGGCCTACACTTTCGGTTTGATGGATCTGAATGTATCTTGGGCTAATATTGGTATAGTTGGGCCTATTGGGCCTTGTGGCCTAATATAGAAATGGACTTCACATTTGTAGGCCTCGGTTTGGGCCAATTCTTGGACTAGGTTATTGTGGGCCTTCATGGGCCATTTGGGGTCAGGATTATTGACTAAGGAGAATATTGGGCTTTAGTATAAGGTCCATTGGAAAGGTCTGGGCCCAATTTGGAAAATTAGGCCATTGATGGTTTTATGGACATTATAATGTTAGGCTTTTGTTTTGGGGTTAGGCCCTTAGTTTTGGATCATATTGGGCCAGGGGTAAAATGGTAATTTTACCCCATGCATGGATTAAGGATTATGGTATGGGACCCAATTACTAATTGGGTATCATGATTGGTAGTGACAGCTCAGGTAGTTGGTGGGGTAGCAACTAAGGATTTCTTCAAGAAGCTTCTACATTCGGGGTGAGTCTTCTCACCATGCTAATGGGTCTAAGGCACCAAGGCCGACCCATTTTATGTTATGTGGTACACTAGCTGTAGTAGAGATATGTAGTATGATAGTTAGCTTTATGCTAAGTGGTATGCTAGTGATTATATGATATGTGTTATGCTAGTTGTCTTTGTGATACTTGCATGGAAGACCCCGGGGGAGCCTGTCGCATTGGATGTAAGACCATGTGGGGTAGCCCATGGAATTCCTAGGTGAAGACCATGTGGGGTAGCCCATGGCATTGGATGTAAGACCATGTGGGGTAGCCCATGGCAGTCCTAGGTAAAGACCAGGTGGGGTAGCCCATGACATTCTTACAGGTTTATGTATGCATGGCTTATGTGATATATGTAGCTTTTATAGCTAATATGTTATGTGGTATGCGGTAGAGATAGCTTTTATAGCTAATAGGTAATGTGTTATGTGTATTGTGTGTGGGGTATGCTCTGGGGGACTCACTAAGCTTTGTGCTTACAGTTTACAGTTTTGGTTTCAGGTATCATCGATTTGGAAACGAAGAGCTCGGAGTGATCGCAGTGCACACACCTATGATTTCCGCAATGAATGATTTTGGGATGAACTCTGATAAATGTTGTACTTAATGATGATTTGAAATGTTTGGAATAAATGGTATCAATGTTTTAGCTATATTAAAAATGAAATTTTTACCCTTGATTTTTGGGTCGTTACAAGTTGGTATCAGAGTGTAACATCCGGATTCCCAGGTATCTCATTTTAAGTATTTATATTGAATGTTAAAGAGGGACTCGGCGAGTAGGCGCTCCGACTCGCCGAGTGGGATCGCACATGTGTTGGTCTGATTTAATGGAGGACTCGGCGATTCCATACGTGGACTCAGAGGAGGCCAAGGGGTTGCTTATTTGTGGATTGCAAGCAAAGGACATCATCCTTGAGGTAGCATATCGATCCTTTTTCTGTTTTGTAAAAGAATCCATGGATCTAGGGTTTTCTATACCCTTTATTGGGTTGATTTGTTGGGAATATGGTCCCTTATCATGTTTAGATATCAGATCTGGATCCATAGTGGTCCAGAGAACTTATTCCATCTTGCTTTATGAGGATTTATAGAAGAAATGGACTTAGGATGTTGCATTTGGGGCTAAATCATCAAGTAGTATTATTTGGATGTTGCATGAGTATCAAGTTCGAACCTTTACGTGTTTATTGAGCTTGGGAAGGTTAGATCTATGGATTAGAGGAACAGATCTGACCTCAGAAGGTCATTTGAGTGTGAGCATGGAATGAACTCGCCGAGTCCATGAACAGACTCGACGAGTCGTGTCGGGGTTGCCCTGCGATTCGTGACAGGTGTAACTCGTCTAGTGGAAGAAAGACTCAACGAGCCAAAAGAGTCTGAAAGGATTTAGAGGACCCGCTTGGACTCGCCGAGTCACCTTTGTGGACTCGATGAGTCGGGTCAAAGTTGACTGTTGACTTTTGTTGACTTTAGGGTTCTGGTCAAGACTGATTCAGGAGAGTTTAGGGAAGGGTAGAATGGCCTTCTACCCAGTCTATAGAGATGAGATCATGGGAGAGTATTGATCGGGAATGTTATTTGAGTAATAGGAGGAGGCTAGGTCGGGACGTTGAACAAGAGAGTTTATCCGACTTCAATGAGGTAAGTCTTCTCACTATACTGTACCTGGAAGGGTACCTATGTGGGACCGGAAGGTCTTGTATGATATGATGTATGTGCTATATGCGGTTATGTGATATGTATGTGCTATGTATGTTATGCATGATAGGGACCGGAAGGTTAAGATGATAATTATGTATGTGTTATGTATGTTACGTATGGTAAGGAGCGGAAGGCCAATATGATATGGTCCGGAAGGTCAAGAGGGTACGGACCGGAAGGTCGATATGGGTAGGACCGGAAGGTCTACCAGGATTTGGGACGGAAGTCCCCTGAGACACATGGATCGGTAGATCCATCAGAGTTATGGCCTAGAAAGGCGTATGTGGGGTATGTGGTATTTTGGGGAACTCACTAAGCATTTATGCTTACAGTTGTTATGTTATGTGTTTCAGGTACGAGCGAGGATCGCAGGAAGGCGCCGACATGATCCGTACACACTTATAGAGTTTATGATATTGAGATCTTGGGACATGTTTTGTTATGTTACAGTGGACACATTATGTTTTTATGTTATCATGTGAATGAAAGTATGTTTTAAAAATGAAAAATTGTTTTGAAAAATTACGTTGTTACAAGTTGGTATCAGAGCCTTGGTTTGAGGGATTCGGGTGCATCTTCGGATGAATCTGAACTCAAACTGAGGAGTTGAGAAAGTTTTTCATAAAATAAACAATTTTTCTAAAAGAGTAAAAGGTTTTGAGAAAGACAGAAAGGAGCAGTGTGTACGATCAGCCAGCGCCCGAATGGTTATTTCCCAAAATACCCTTACATTATTTGTTATGAGATATGTTATGATATGATATGCATGCTAGAGTTGGATAGGTATTCATATTAGGACTAGAGTGGCCTGATTTTGTGATGCCTTATCCTAGGAAGGATTTTGCTGCTATGTGATGCTTGATATCGAATAGGTAACAGTGAGGAGCTGATGAGAGGTCTACCGAAGGGTAGCCTGTGCCAGTGAGATATAGAGTACTTGTGATCTAGGATCCAAGGAGGAGGACTTAGGGTGAATACTGATGCGGTGTGGACGGTATTATAGGGCCCGTACTATTGACGACACCGGAGCAGTGCGCACTCTAAGTAAGAATCCTTTGGGTACTAAGGAACAAGTAGGGTTGAGTTATCGAGTGCAAGTATGCTTGAGCGAGTCTCTAACATTATTATGTTGTATTTCAGAGACATCATGGTTGGGACACGCCACAGACCTGAGGCGAGCGGTGTGAGTGACGAGGAGCTTCGTCAGATGATCCACGATGAGGTGGCAGCGGCAATCCGAGTCGAGATTCCAGAGAAGTTTGGGTCTATCAAGACCATACTGATTGAGACTTTCGATGAGCGGTACGTTGTGGTGACTGAGGCTGCTGCTGCTGCAGCTACTGCAGCTGTGGCTGCTGTCAGGCCTCAGGGAGGTGACTCGTTGTTGTTTCGGGAGTTCAGCAACACGAAGCCACCCGAGTTTGTTGGGACGCAGGATCCGATCGCTGCGATGAGATGATATTGAGGGATGCTTATACACGTGTTCATGTCCGGAGCATCTGAGGGTTCGGTTCGTGCTGAACCAGCTTCGCTTGGGAGCGAAGGACTGGTGGAAGTTCGTGACGACAAGCTTCACTGTTGCAGAGATTTCAGAGGTGACCTGGGAGAGGTTCACCACCATGTTCAGAGTTGAGTATGTTCCCCCGGTGGAGAGGGAACGGTTAGTTCAGGAGTTCCTGACCCTCAAGCAGGGTACTGATTCTGTTACTGTGGTTACCAGGAAGTTTCATGAGAGGGCGATGTTCTGCCCTGAGCAGGTGTCTTCTGAGCAGGCACGTATGAGCCGGTATTTGGGCGTTTTGAGGAGAGACATTCGGGAGTTCGTGTCGAACTTGACTTACCGGACATTTGTTGAGCTCCAGGAAAATGCCCGAAAGAGGGAGATTGAGTTGGAGACTCAGGCTAGGGAGGAGGCCGGGTCTCAGAGGATGGATCGGCGGCCGACGCAGTCTCAGCCGACAGCCAAGCGGGCTAAGTCCGCTGATACAAGATCTGGAGGCCAGAAGGGCCGCACGTGCGGAAAGTGCGGCGAGGGTCATGATGGGGTTTGTCGATCGGGTGCCTGCTACAAATGTGGCAAGGAGGGGAATATCGGCAAGGATTTCCCCAAGGGATTTATGGTTTGCTTTCATTGCAACCAGACTGGCCATCGGAAGGCCAAGTGCCCGCAGTCACATCAGGGATCAGCACAGGGATTTGCACCTGCTACTAGGGTTACTGAGGTTCGATCAGTGAAGGCCGAGGCACCGAAGGCTCGCAGGAGAGCTTTCCAGTTGACAGCGGAGGAGGTCCGTGCAACGCCCGATTTTGTGGCTGGTATGTATCCTTCATTTATTTATGTTGAGTTGAGATTTTGTGCTTATATGATGTTATGCGTAGGTACTTTTCTTGTAAGTTCTGTACCTACCTTAGTGTTATTTGACTCGGGTGCGAGTAGATCATTTGTGTCGATTGCGTTTAGTCGGGACATCAGTAGTAGACGTGAGGCGTTGAGTCGACCTCTGCGAATTTCCATAGCTGACGAACGAGCGGTATATGTTATATATGTGATACGAGGATGTGTACTCGAGATCTTTGGTATTGAGTTTCTGATAGATCTGGTCCCAATAGCGATGGGGGACGTGTGTGTGTCATAGTGGGCATGGATTGGTTGAGCCGATTTGGGGCTGTTATAGACTGCGAGCGTTAGTTGGTGACGATACGAGACCCTAGTGGGGGAGTACTTACGGTGTACGATGAGGGTACTCGTTCCGAGTCAGCGTTTTGTTCGGCTGCCAGAGCGAGACAGAGTTTACAGCAGGGATGCAGCGGGTTTGTATCCTATGTGATGGACACACGAGGGGCCGCAGAAGGGCCAAGTTCGATGGATGACGTTCCGATAGTGCGCGAGTTCCCGGATGTTTTTGCCGAGGAGTTGCCGGGTGTGCCTCCCGAGAGGCAGGTAGAGTTCCGCATTGATTTGGTTCCGGGGGCAATGCCTATCGCCAAGGCGCCTTATCACCTTGCGTCGCCAGAGATGTAGGAGTTATCCTTGCAGCTTCAGGAGCTGCTGGGGAAAGGGTTTATTCGACCGAGTAGTTCCCCTTGGGGAGCACCGATCCTTTTTGTCAAGAAAAAGGATGGTTCACACCGGATGTGTATTGATTACCGGAAGTTGAACAAGTTAACGGTCAAGAACCATTATCCATTACCGAGGATCGACGATTTGTTCGATCAGTTGCAGGGAGCGCCTTGGTTCTCCAAGATTGATTTGAGGTATGGATATCATTAGACAAGAGTGCGTGATGAGGAAGTCCAGAAGACAACATTCAGGACTCGTTACGGGCATTACGAGTTCGTGGTGACGCCTTTCAGGCTCACCAATGCACCGGCAACGTTCATGGATCTCATGAACAGGGTGTGCAGGTCGATGTTGGATGGTTCGGTGATCATGTTCATTGATGATATATTGGTGTATTTGAGGACCAGATAGCAGCATGAGGAGCATTTGAGGGAGATCCTTGGAATTCTGAGGTCGGAGAGGCTTTACACCAAATTCTCCAAGTGTGATTTCTAGTTACGAGAGGTCCAGTTCCTAGGACACCTCGTCAACCAGGATGGGATATTGGTCGATCCGGCCAAGATTGAGGTAGTGATGAGTTGGGAGGTGCCGAGGTCCCCTTTGGAGATCAGGAGTTTTTTGGGATTGGCAGGTTATTATCGGAGATTTATCAAGGATTTTTCCAGGATTATCGTGCCTCTCACCAGGTTGACCCGGAAGGGTGTTTCTTTTTCATGGGGTCCGGAGCAGTAGACCTCGTTTGAGACACTTCGCTAGAAGTTATGCGAAGCCCCTATGTTAGCCCTTCCAGAAGGGATGGAGGATTTTGTGGTGTATTGTGACGCATCGATATCGAGGTTGGGTGCAGTGCTTATGAAGAGGGGGCATGTGATAGCATATGTGATATTGCCATATTTATACTTATTTTTAGGCAATATTTAAGTACATTTTTATTAATAAATTGATAATATGTTTAGAATAATGATACTTATAACTTTAAATTGTTATTTTCAGTCAATATAAAGGATTTTCGAAGAGAGGGACCAAAAGTGACAAAATGTGGAACATGGGAGGCTTGAAAGGCAAGAAAAGAATAAATTCACGATAAATACTTAATTCACGACGTGGCGATGAAGTCCACGACGTGGCATGGGTTTTCTAGAAGATAGACATCGCGACGCGGAGGATTTCCTTGGAGGATACGGATTACTTGAAGCCCACGACGTGGCACAGCTGGCCACGACGTGGCGCGGGTTTTTGAAGATTATATAAGTCCTCCTGATTATTACGAAAAGGAGAAGCTTTTTGGCAGAAGGAAAGAGTTCCAGGAGTCGATTCAGAGCGAAAGAAGGGTTCTGGAAGAAGGTTTTCAACACCAAAAAGAATAGAGGTTTATATTTTAGTTGAATAAAACCATGTCTTTCGTTATTTTTAGCTGTGTTGGTTTAGTTGCTATGATGAGCAGCTGAATCTAGCTACTCTTGTTTAGCTAGATGAAGCTTTTAAACTTATGAATAGTTATATGTTTATGGATTAAGTTTAGTTGGTAAAAATTGCTTGTGTTTGATTTGTATAACCTAGCATGCTATTATTTGTTTATCTAATTGCTTGATTGCATGTTCTGTGTAGCTTAGTGACCATTAAACTGCATGAACTTGTTTACCTAATGATTTAGTGAACATTGAATTGTTAGAGCTAGTATTGACCAATCTTAGTTAGTAATTAGAATAAATAAAGCTTAGCTGTGCTAGAGAACGTGTATTGTGATCATAATTGCGTTTATACAACAAATCTTACATAGCATATTTACATTCATAATTAGTTCTGTGTTTAATTATGTGTGAACATACATGGTTTGACATGAATTAGTTAATTATTGGTAAATTAGAACTAAATTACTAATACAACTAAAAACCAACTTAATAATCCGTAATCATTAGCTATCCATAAGGGAGAAGTGGATTCAAACTAAACAAGAGTGTGTTTTTATTTATTGAATTTAATTTAAGTTCATCTGATCTTGTAAAACCAGATAAAACCCCTTTTAAACTTGTTAATAAATTAGGTTCATTTAATAGTAAATAAATTAATTAGAACACCGTTCCCTCTGATCGATACCCGACTTACTCAAGTTATACTGTAATCTTACTAGGTACACTGCCTATAAATGCATAGTTAGTTAAGTTTGTTAGGTTATAAATATTAAAATTAGTGAGTACTTTTGTGCACATCAAGTTTTTGGCGCCGTTGCCAGGGAATAGCTTAGTTTTTAGCTTATTTATTTGCATTAAATTGATCGATCCTGCTTGTGGAGTAAAAACCCATAAAAAGTTAATTTTTCAGCAAAATAAAATTTTCTGTTATTCACAGTGTCCACGACGTGGCACTCCTCTGGCCACGACGTGGACAGTTAAAAACTAGATTTTTTTAGTTTGAAGTTAGTTTTTCTTATTTTAGTTCAGTTTTACGTTTTTAGTTTACCAAGTTGCAGGAGTTCATGACCAGAAGCTCAAACACACGCTTGGTGCCACCACTGGAAGATCCCGAGTCTGCACTTCACAAGAAAAAGACGCCCTTACAAGAATTGAAGTCAGCTTTTTCTAGGAAGTCGGGAAAGAAGACAGGAGAGTCAAGTTCATCAGCGAGGCACAAGAGCAATCTTGAGCAATTGGATCATACACCCATCCAAACCGAGTCCGAAAGCGATACCGAGCCGGAATTTGAAGAACACACGAGTGAACCCGAGAACGAGCCAAGGAACTAGATGCCAACGATTGAAGAAATGTCCATGGGAGCTTACAAGAAGCGGATCCGAGAAGATGTGGGTCCCGGTTTAGTCCAACCCGCAATACCTGCCACTACCACATTCGAGCTGAAGGGACATATATTGACTGCACTGAAGGACATCCCATTTTTTGGGAAAGATCATGAGGATGCTTTTAAGCATCTAGATGAAGTTAACGACATTGCAGATTACTTCAATGTCCCAAATGTCAACAGAAACACAGTCTTTCTTAGGATGCTTCCCATCACTTTCAAAGGAGCTGCTAAGGAGTGGTTAAAGGCACTCCCACCGGGTACAATCACCACTTGGGCTCAAATGCGTGAGCAATTCCTGGACCAGTTTTGCCCGCCATCCAAGATAGCCAAACTCAAGAAGGCAATAGCCAACTTTGAGCAACACATGGGGGAGTCACTAGACGAAGCATGGGAGCGGTACAAGGGCTTGCTCAAAAATTGCCCTCAACATGACCTAAATGTGTAGCAAGAGATGTCAATCTTTTATGATGGGGTCAATGTGATGACAAGACAAATCCTTGATTCTCAAGGACCATTGACAAAGAAAAATACAAGGGAGGTCAAGGAGCTAGTTGAAGAATTCGCGAAGCACTCTCGCGAATACCACAACCCGAGGCAAGATGAAATCAAAGGCGGTGGAGGGGCCCAATATGAAGAAATAGCAGCTGTCATGGCCATGCTGAATAATATGGATCACAGGATAACACAAATGGACCAGTCGATACATGCCATAAGAGTGGGTTGCGAGAGATGCAGTGGTCCACACTTGACCAAGGACTGCAATGTAGATGAGTTTGGAATAGAAAAGCTCAAGTGTGCTACTCTAGTGGGGATAAGTTTGATGAGGAATGGAGGAAACCGAAGAAGGAATGGCTGCCATATGAAGAGTACAAGAAGAAAAAAGAAGAAAAGTATAGGCAGACAGGTCGAGGCCTTTATCAAAAGGAGCAGCCACTAGCCGAGAAGAAACCCGACCTAGAGACCATTTTGATGAAGTTTATGGAAGCTTCGGAAAAGAGACACGATGCCACTGATTCTGCCATTATGGAACAACAAACTCTGATAAAGAATCAGCAAGCCTCCATCCATAACCTTGAAGTATAATTTGGTCAACTAGCCACTTTAGTTCATGAAAAATTGTCCTCGGAGAATCCCGAAGTAAAGACCCAATCTCACGTAATGGCCATCGATACTGAAGAAGGTGCAATCTCTGAGTTCCTGGAGGCGTTGGAAGAAGAACTGCAGCAGCCCAAGAAATCAAGGATCGAAAGTGGAGAAACTGCTGAACCAGGCTCGCCACGACGTGGCACTCCTCTGGCCACGACGTGGCGCATGGCTGATCAAAAACCCTTTGAGCCCGTTCCAGCTTATCAGCCACCTTTGCCATTTCCCACCCGAGCTGCACTTAGTCTACTGGAGAAGGAGCATTTAGAGTATGTAAAGCATGTGAAGGGAATCTCAATTACTACCCCCTTTGTCGAGTCCTTATCCAAAGCTCCCGAGAACCAGAAATTACTGCAAGAATTGATAGACACTCGAAGGCAATTAAAGAAGCAGTCTACAGTGATTCTAAGTGAACAAACTTCAAAAGCTGTGTTAGGAGAAACACCAGAAAAGATGGGGGATCCTGGACGCCTCACTCTTCCATGTGAGTTTGGGAATAAAATGAAGGTTAATGCGTTAGCCGATTCTGGGGCTAGCATTAATTTGATGCCTTTTTCATTTTATCAAAAATTGGAGATTTAGAAAATGAAGGCTACAAAAATGAAGATTCACATGGCAAATCGTTCGGTGACACAACCCTGGGGCATCGTGGAGGATATTTTGGTGAAAATTGGAAAATTTGTTTTTCCAATAGACTTTGTAGTCTTGGACATGAAAGAAGATCCGGATGTTCCAATAATCCTTGGTCGTCCATTGCTTAACACTGCTAGAGCCCTTGTTGATATCCACGAGTCTAAGCTCACTTTGAGGGTTGGAGATGAACAATAAGTCTTTGGGATAAAAGATGACTTTCAAGAAGATAAAGAAGAGGTGTTCACAATTAACGAAGAGAATGAACTAGAAGAACTGGAAAAGCTTATGGAAGAAGAGATAAAGATAGTTCATCGAGTCAAAAGGACAAAACCGAGGGCATCTGTTCCATATTTGATTGAAGTCATAGCTTACAAGAGTCTGCCTTCTTGGGTGAGCAAAGAGGATGAGGAGATGACAAGTGATGAAGAGGAGGTCACTTCAAGAGTAACAAAGTCGGTGATGAAAGAGGAGGTGGATGCTATGGAGTGCAAGGAACAAACTAAGGGCACAAAACGCAAGCTTGAAGAAGAGGGAAAAAGCTAAGAAGGAGAATTCCAAGAAGGCGTATAAAAGACGAGTTCAAGCTTACAAGAGGCGGTTCAAGGAACAAAAGATCTTAATGGTGGACTCTTCAGAAGATTCAACGTAAAAGGCACGGAGTCCAGCTCAAGACTCCAAGAAAAATAAGCGCTTCTCGGGAGGCAACCCGAGTTTGGTTTGCATTTTCTTTTCTTTTTAATTTTTTTTAATTAGGAAAGATATCAACTCATCATCCAATAACTGATAATTAGTAAAAAATTAGCTGTGGGGAACTTTAAATAACAAATGAAATGCAAAGTAATTAGTTAATATGTGAGACTTTATTAAAATTTTGCATTTGGGCAGTTTCCACGACGTGGGCATAGCCAACCACGACGTGGGTCAAATTGAAAACACGGGACCAAATGACAGATTTAAGGTCCACGACGTGGGCATAGCTAGCCACGTCGTGGCCTTTAAAAAATCAGGGGGGGTCCATTTCCTTAAAACCCTTTGACCGATAATTCCCATCCTACTTGAAGATTGCCGCACGAACAGGAACAAGATAACCCCACAGCCAATTTCTTAATCTACTTCCAAATTCCTTGCAAGATCTTGCCAATTACTCTACTTGGTATGTGTTTTTCTCATTATTATGTAGTTAGTTCTTCCAATTTCAAGTTTTCATGGTTAGGGTTTGTATGATTCACGAAATTGGCCGAATCTAGTGGTTGATTTTAGATTGCATGTCCTTTAAATGACCATAGGAACAAACCCCAAGCACTAATTGTGGTAGAAATGGCATATAAATGGACCGATCCTAGAACTGTGATCGACTACGGCCCACGACGTGGCGTAGCCTGACCACGTCGTGACTTCTGGCAGAACAACATAATTTTTTTTAATGTTTTGGATGTTTCTGTTTTGGTTTGATTTTGTATGCATAAATGGGACCACGACGAGCTGTTCCACAGGAGGAAAACTCGATAGATGTAGCAAGTATACATCCCTTATACCAGTTTCCTCAAAACATTCCCCGACCGTTGTTAACTACTTACGAGAATCGACTAGGATGGCTGTACAATAAGGAGTTTGCAATAGCCCCAATTATCGATTGGGGATGGCTTGGAGGAGTGGGAATGGTTGCTGAGTTGACATGCTTTTGGTCGAAAACATATGAAGGGGACCAATTTTCTTTCACTTGTCACGGGTGGAGGAATTTGTTTGCCATCCAAGAACCCGTATACCGGGAATTATCGGTGGAGTTTTTCTCTACCGTATGCTTCGAGGAACGCACTATTGATTTTACCTACAACCGGGCACTTGTGTTTCGTTTGGGTGGTGTGTATCGAGAGTGTAGTCTTTGGGAATTCGCTTGGTGTATGGGGCTTTATACCGAAGTGGAGACTCAATCTCCATTTTTCATACCATTCTTGCTTGGCTGCGTACGGGATTTTAATCCCGGTGTTTTGGATGTTCAGTTCTGGAGGAGCATTTCTAGCCATGAGTACAACACTCGTGACTCGAGTGAGTCACAAATTCGGAATCCGGTTTTCCGATTTTTACACCGCCTTATCACTTTTTCAATTAATCACAAGCATCATGGTGATAAAGTCCCCATTTAGAATTTGTTTTATTTATGGACTCTTATTACCCCGGGAGTTTGTTGTGATTTACCTTATATGTTGGCGAGATTCATGGGAAAGAAAGCGGCCAATTCTAGGCCAGGGAGCCCGATTACTGGGGGGCATTTGGTTACTCGCCTTGCTAGGTCATATCATATTTTGACCCATGACTTTGTGAGGAATCTTACTCGATTCCCGGACACAGACTTGACCATTCAAGTCTTGGGTGTTATGCGGGCGGTGGTGACTATCGGGGGTCGTTTTGTTATACCGCCGATAGATTACGAGCAAGAGGAGGCGCAGCCAGGACAGCAACCACCAGCCAGACCGCGGCGTTGGAATGTGCGGGCTAGAGGTGAAGTCGAGAGAGAGTGTGCTGCTTCGCAGTATGTGCAGGGAGTGCCCACCGACCCTTTTCAGAGTCGGGTGGGAACTTATTTCAATAATCTAAGGGGGCATGCCATTTACCATACCCAACTTACTGAGGGTATTTATTCACATATGGGTGTGACCCGACCACCTTCCATGCCACGTCGGTATCCTTATTTTCCAACGTGGGAGGAGCTATGTCGCTCGCAGAATGACGGGGCAGGGCCAAGTAGAGCACAAGATCAAGATGATGATTGATTTTATTTCTTTTTCTTTTCATTTTGTTTTGTTTTTTAGTAGTTTTCAGTTTTTTTTATGTTTGAATTTGGTGTGTAATGTAAACCATTATTAAACTATGATGTTACTTTTTTATTTCTTTTGGGTTGTTCCATTTTTTAGATTAGCATTGGAATTCTAAGGAGCATAGAAGGTTAACTTTCGAGTCGTGTTTGTCTAGTCAAGGAAGCTTAGAGTCGTGAGTTGGAACCCACAATTCAAGATAAGTGTGGGGTACATTAGTAGGAGAGAGGTTATAGTTGGGAAATATATTTGCATAGAAGCATCTTAAACCATTTAGCCTTTGGTCAAGTTGCTAGAGTAAATGAAAGAAATAAGGTGTTTTCTGCTGATGTCCAGTTTTCACGACGTGAAATTCTTATGCCACGTCGTGGAGCTCTTGCAATTTGAAGAAATTAAGCAGTTTGGTGTTCGCGCTTTCATCCCATATCACGACGTGGCCAGCTACCTGCCACGATGTGACCCAGTTTATCATTGCCCACATTTTTGCTTACAAACACCCACTTTGAAGAATTGAAGTTTCGAGTCATGTTCGTGGTTTATTTACGTATTCCCCTAGTTCTACACCAAGTTTCTATTTTTGGAGGTCCAGATTTCAAAATGCACATTTTCCACACTTTTGGAGATGCTCACGCCACTATCCCAGGGGAGTCTGTTCCTTTTTCTCCATTTTCTTTAATTTTGATTTATTTTTATACATACAATGAGGGCATTGTATGAAATAAGTGTGGGGTAGGGGTAGAAAAAGTAAATTGCAAGATAATCATAGAATTTGATAGTAAAAATTGAAAAATTAAATTGAAATTTTTAATAATTGAATCTAGTAGTAATAATTTGAGCTATAATTGCTAGTATTATGTGGGATGATCCAATGAAAGTTCAAATGTTTAGTTGAGCCAATACACGTTATAGTGCATTTGTGGCCTCCCTTATTTTAGTGAAATCATGGAACAAAAACATAATCCCGCTTGGTTTGAGGGATGTAATATGTTTATCAGCCTAAACCTGAAATGTATCCAGGAAAATTATTACCATTAACCAATAAAGGTTGAGGTTGAGCGCCTCTGCTTAAGCATGTAGGTTTTGAGTGAAAAAAGAGACGTACATGTTAAAAAAAAGAGAATTACGAGTAAAGTGTGAAGAATTTTGGAGAAAATAAAGTGAAGATCAAAAGATCAAAATTCCAAGAAATTCAGAAGTTGAAGATACCAGAAATCAAATAAGGCGGTGAATTCAAAGAAATCAAAAATTAAATATCAAGAAAGTGAAGAATTCCAAAAGAGCTCCATAATCGTATCAATGATTGTAATTCTAGATTATGTATGCTTAGGTTGCTCAACTAAAAATACCTTGAGGATAAGGAGGTTTTCTGCGGATGGATTCGGAGGGTTGCATAAAATGAGCATTGTTCGGAAAAAGTGGGAGAGTGTTTATGAAGATTGTGAGTATTTAAAGTATGGGGGGGTACTTTAGGAAAATTTTAGACACAAATGCATGCGTTGAGGTCTTGGCATAATGCCTGAACTAGAGTCGGATTGTTCTGTGTGGTGTTAGTAACTAAGAATTAAGTTCAAATTTGCTTGGGGGCAAGCAAAGCCTAAGTGTGGGGTATTTTGATATTGCCATATTTATACTTATTTTTAGGCAATATTTAAGTACATTTTTATTAATAAATTGATAATATGTTTAGAATAATGATACTTATAACTTTAAATTGTTATTTTCAGTCAATATAAAGGATTTTCGAAGAGAGGGACCAAAAGTGACAAAATGTGGAACATGGGAGGCTTGAAAGGCAAGAAAAGAATAAATTCACGATAAATACTTAATTCACGACGTGGCGATGAAGTCCACGACGTGGCATGGGTTTTCCAGAAGATAGACATCGCGACGCGGAGGATTTCCTTGGAGGATACGGATTACTTGAAGCCCACGACGTGGCACAGCTGGCCACGACGTGGCGCGGGTTTTTGAAGATTATATAAGTCCTCCTGATTATTACGAAAAGGAGAAGCTTTTTGGCAGAAGGAAAGAGTTCCAGGAGTCGATTCAGAGCGAAAGAAGGGTTCTGGAAGAAGGTTTTCAACACCAAAAAGAATAGAGGTTTATATTTTAGTTGAATAAAACCATGTCTTTCGTTATTTTTAGCTGTGTTGGTTTAGTTGCTATGATGAGCAGCTGAATCTAGCTACTCTTGTTTAGCTAGATGAAGCTTTTAAACTTATGAATAGTTATATGTTTATGGATTAAGTTTAGTTGGTAAAAATTGCTTGTGTTTGATTTGTATAACCTAGCATGCTATTATTTGTTTATCTAATTGCTTGATTGCATGTTCTGTGTAGCTTAGTGACCATTAAACTGCATGAACTTGTTTACCTAATGATTTAGTGAACATTGAATTGTTAGAGCTAGTATTGACCAATCTTAGTTAGTAATTAGAATAAATAAAGCTTAGCTGTGCTAGAGAACGTGTATTGTGATCATAATTGTGTTTATACAACAAATCTTACATAGCATATTTACATTCATAATTAGTTCCGTGTTTAATTATGTGTGAACATACATGGTTTGACATGAATTAGTTAATTATTGGTAAATTAGAACTAAATTACTAATACAACTAAAAACCAACTTAATAATCCGTAATCATTAGCTATCCATAAGGGAGAAGTGGATTCAAACTAAACAAGAGTGTGTTTTTATTTATTGAATTTAATTTAAGTTCATCTGATCTTGTAAAACCAGATAAAACCCCTTTTAAACTTGTTAATAAATTAGGTTCCTTTAATAGTAAATAAATTAATTAGAACACCGTTCCCTATGATCGATACCCGACTTACTCAAGCTATACTGTAATCTTACTAGGTACACTGCCTATAAGTGGATAGTTAGTTAAGTTTGTTAGGTTATAAATATTAAAATTAGTGAGTACTTTTGTGCACATCAATATGCGTCGAGGCAGCTGAAGCCCCATGAGACGAGGTATTCCACCCACGATCTGGAGTTGGGGGCAGTGGTGTTCGCCCTCAAGATCTGGCGTCACTATATATATAGGGTTCGGTGTACCATATACACGGACCACAAGAGTTTGAAGTATCTGATGGATCAGCCCAACCTGAATATGCGTCAGAGGAGATGGTTGGATGTGGTGAAGGATTACGATTGCGAGATCCTATACCACCGGGGCAAAGCTAATGTTGTAGTTGATGCCCTGAGTCACAGGGCGGAGAGTGCCCCGATACGAGATGTATATTTGAGATTGACAGTGATGACTCCAGTGTTGGACACCATTCGAGAGGCCCAGGCAGAGGCCGTGATACCGGAGAACCGCAAGAGGGAGTGGGTGATCGGGCAGGTGTCCGAGTTCGTGACGGATAGTCGTGGGCTGATGACCTTTCAAGGTCGGATTTGGGTGTCGTATGCATGTGGGTCACGTACCATTCTGATGGAGGAGGCGCATAGATCGAGGTTCTCGATCCATCCCGGGGCCTCGAAGATGTATTTGGACCTGAAGAGAGATTATTGGTGACCCTATATGAAGAGGGATGCGCGTGGTTTATTGAGAGGTGCTTGACCTGTCGCAAGGTTAAGGCCGAGCACCAGTGTCCGCATGGCAAGTTGCAGCCGCTTGAGGTTCCCTAGTGGAAGTGGGAACAAATTTCATTGGATTTCATCACCAAATTGCCTAGGACCGCGAGGGGTGTTGATGCAATTTGGGTGATCATCGACCGGCTGACAAAGAGCGCGCATTTTCTTGCTATTAGTGAGAGCTCCTCTGCCAAGAGGTTGGCAGAGTTGTATGTGAGGGAGGTAGTATCGCGTCATGGGGTACCGATCTCGATTGTGTTAGATTGGGATGTACGTTTCACTTCCAGGTTCTGGAAGAAGTTCCACGAGGAGTTGGGTATGAGGTTGCATTTCAGTACCGCCTACCACCCACAGACGGACGGACAGAGTGAGCGGACGATTCAGACGCTCGAGGACATGCTCCGAGCATGTGTGTTGGACTTCGGAGGAAGTTGGGACACGTATCTGCCATTGGCTGAGTTTTCCTACAACAACATCCACCATTCTAGTATTGGTATGCCTCCCTTCGAGCTGTTGTATGGGAGGAGGTGTCGGACTCCCATTTGTTGGGGAGAGGTAGGGCAGCGTGTGATGGGTAGCACTGAGATAGTGCTTTAGACGACAGAGCAGATACAACAGGTTAGATAGAGGTTACTGACGGCTCAGATTCGTCAGAAGAGTTATGCGGATCGGCGACGATCCGAGCTGGAGTTCCAGGTGGGGGACTTTATACTCCTAAAAGTATCTCCTTAGAAAGGAGTGATCTGATTCAGGAAGAGGGACAAGCTGGGGCCCCGATACATCGGTCCATTCAGGGTGACCGCAAGGGTGGGCAAGGTAGCATATCGGTTAGAGCTACCTACGGAGTTGAGCCAATTCATGATACCTTCCACGTGTCTCAGTTAAGGAAGTGTATAGCCGACGAGTCGGCAGTGGTACCGCTGGAGGATATGCAGGTAGATGCGAGCCTGAATTACGCAGAGAGACCAATCGCGATCCGGGATCGGAAGATCAAGGTTCTGAGGAACAAGGAAGTGCCTCTGGTGCAGGTCAAGTGGCAACATCGGAAAGGGTCCGAGCTGACCTGGGAGCCGGAGTTGGAGATGCGAGAGCAGCATCCAGAGTTTTTTGCCGAGCAGGACTTCGAGGGCGAAGTCTGATTCTAGTGGGGGAGAATTGTAACATCCAGATTCCCAGGTATCTCATTTTAAGTATTTATATTGAATGTTAAAGAGGGACTCGGCGAGTAGGCGCTCCGACTCGCCGAGTGGGATCGCGCATATGTTGGTCTGATTTAATGGAGGACTCGGCGAGTCCACGCTGTTTAATGAAACCCTAATTTCTCGAGTTTGGGACCTATTTAAGGACCCTTATAGCCACCATTTGCGGCTACCAGACCCTTTAGAGAAACCCTAATAGTTCTTGAGCGTTTGTGAGAGAGAGAAGAAGCTATTATTGGACCTTTGTGGGTTTGTTTTGCAAGAAGAAGTTGATTCCAGCTTAGAGGATGCCAAGTGGGTTGCTTATATGTGGATTGCAAGCAAAGGACATCATCCTTGACGTAGCATATCGATCCTTTTTCTGTTTTGTTAAAGAATCCATGGATCTAGGGTTTTCTATACCCTTTATTGGGTTGATTTGTTGGGAATATGGTCCCTTATCACGTTTAGATATCAGATCTGGATCCATAGTGGTCCAGAGAACTTATTTCATCTTGCTTTATGAGGAGTTATAAAAGAAATGGACTTAGGATGTTGTATTTGGGGCTAAATCATCAAGTAGTGTCATTTGGATGTTGAATGAGTATGTAGTTCGAACCTTTACATGTTAATTGAGCTTGGGAAGGTTAGATCTATGGATTAGAGGAACAGATCTGACCTCAGAAGGTCATTTGAGTGTGAGCATGGAATGAACTCGCCAATTCCATGAGCGGACTCAACGAGTCGAGTCGGGGTTGCCCTGCGATTTGTGACAGGTGTAACTCGTCGAGTGGAAGAAAGACTCGACGAGCCAAGAGAGTCTGAAAGGATTCAGAGGACCTGCTTGGACTCGTCGAATCACCTTTGTGCACTCGACGAGTCAGGTCAAAGTTGAACGTTGACTTTAGGGTTCTGGTCAAGACTGATTCAGGAGAGTTCAGAGAAGAGTAGAATGGCCTTCTACCCAATCTATAGAGATGAGATCATGGGAGAGTATTGATCGGGAATGTTATTTGAATAATAGGAGGAGGCTAGGTCGGGACGTTGAGCACGAGAGTTTATCCGACTTCATTGAGGTGAGTCTTCTCATTATACTGTACCTGGAAGGGTACCTATGTGTGACCGGAAGGTCTTGTATGATATGATGTATGTGCTATATGCGGTTATGTGATATGTATGTGCTATGTATGTTATGCATGATAGGGACCGGAAGGTTAAGATGATAATTATGTATGTGCTATGTATGTTACGTATGGTAAGGACCGGAAGGTCAAGATGATATGGGTCGGAAGGTCAAGAGGGTACGGACCGGAAGGTCGATATGGGTAGGACCGGAAGGTCTACCGGGATTTGGGACGGAAGTCCCCTGAGACACATGGATCGGAAGATCCATCAGAGTTATGGCCTGGAAAGGCGTTTGTGGGGTATGTGGTATTTTGGGGAACTCATTAAGCATTTATGCTTACAGTTGTTATGTTATGTGTTTCAGGTACGAGCGAGGATCGCAGGAAGGCGCCAACATGATCCGTACACACTTATAGAGTTTATGATATTGAGATCTTGGGACATGTTTTGTTATGTTACAGTGGACACATTATGTTTTTATGATTATCGTGTGAATGAAAGTATGTTTTAAAAATGAAAAATTGTTTTGAAAAATTACGTCGTTACACAGAGCCTTGGTTTGAGGGATTCGGACATAGTTTTGGGTGAGTCTGGACTCAAACTGAGGATCTGTATGGTTTTCAAAGGAAAAATGTTTTCGATTGAAGAATTTCTAAGACAAGAAAGGGTGTGGTGCATGCAATCGGCCGAGCTCAAGTAAGTTTCCCAGAATACCCACAATTGTTATTTGTTGTGATTTCATTTATGAATTTGAGAATCGCATGATAGTTAGGGCTAGGAGAGATGCCTTTAAATGTTGTATGAGCTGGTGGACTTGCATGCTAGTACTGAGTAGTCAACAATAGGTTGGGCTGATATGTGGTGCTTGTAGCCATGAGGATATTGGATGTCATGCTGGAATTAGAATGATAACTAGTATTTGTAACTGTTAAGTGTATGTTTTAAAATTTGTATACGGTTAGGACTCGTTTCCTGTTCTGTGTACAATTTGCATGCATAAAGGCAGCCGACAGCGATGATGGATGGATGTTGACAACATGGGTTGTGGTACGTGGATTGAATGTCTGATGATAGCTTTACAGGTTGGAGACTACCCTAGGGAGAGCCTAGCATGAGATTAGTGACCGATGTTACCTACTTGCGGATTGGATGTGAGGATAGACTGACTTGTCTAGTGTATGCTGGTTAGATTTATAGATTACCTGAATGCTGCTTGCTTTGTGCTTTGTAGGACTTTTATTAATGTAAGTTAGCTATTAAGTGAATATGCCAAGTCACATGTTGCATAGAATGGATAATCTTAGAGTGATGGACTTGACCCTATTGCGCAGCTCTTGTATGAGTCCAACCGTTATAGGGATGGGTCTTTTACTTGAAGGATTATCTGATCTCTGCTACATGTGGCTATATTCATGAGGTAGCTAGTTGACATTAATGGGAATCTTTGTCACAACTAGGAATTCTGATACGTTGTAAACACTTAACAAAGAATGACATTGTAGCTAGAACTTGAAAACATGTATGGTGGTTGTTCAATGACAACAAAAATTCTATCAAATACCCTATACAAACATTCAAATAGTCAACAAAAGTTGGAAACCTTAAAAATCCCGGTTTAAGTCCATTTTGGACTAGGAATTTTCTTATTGGGCCTAATGGGCCAATAAGCTTCCGATTTGACTATTTTGGGCTTAGAACACGTAAATGGGCCCTAATTGGACCCATTTGCATGAAACTTAACATTTTAGGCCTCATAAGCCTAGAATGGACTAGTTATATTTAATGGGCCTTATTGGGCCATAACAAATCTAATTAGTCCTAATGGGCCATAAAACTCATAATTTGATGAATATTGGGCCGTGAACCATCTCCAAAGACCAATTGGGCCGAAAATCATCAAAATGGGCCCATAATATGGATTCAAGAACACAAAGGCCCAAACTTTCTTTTTTTTTTTTCTCCTTTTTCTCGGCCCAAGTGGAAAAAAAATAGAAATCAAAGGAATAAGTAGGGTTAACCACCTCCTTATTACATTATGGATTTCCATGCATATCACATACTTCCATGCACTCCATCCTTTCACCTCTCTCTCTCTTCTTAAGATCGGTCGAGAGCCAAACCACACATACACACAACACCAAAACTCTTCTAAACTCTCTCAAAATTCTCCTCCTTCCAACTCCAAAAGTCTCGAAATTTTACTTGTGCATCAAGAGGATTTCAAGAGATTATCATCACTTCTTGGTAAGTTACACATATCCTATGATTTATAACTCTTTTCTCATGATGAGATCCCTTCTCTTAAACAATTGTGGTAATCATACTCTTAGAATCACCTCAAGCTCGAGATCATCATCAAATTGTTGCTAGGGCCGAAAATCACCTCACTTTCTTCCATTTCTTCTTCAAAACCGTGATCAACAAGAAAAGGTGAGTTCATACCCCTCTATTTTCAGTTTTCACAAGTTTTATGGGGGAGAATACAAGTAAAATGTGTAGATCTATGTGTATGTTGTATGTTATGTGTGATTTCATGTGTTTATGTGGTAAATATGTAACAAAAATGAAAGAAATCTCGAGATCTATGGCTATAGGAGGAAGATAAACATGATATAAGATATGTTACACTAAACAAGTCAAGAAAAATTAACCTCTAAGGTGATAATAAACATATTGCAACATAAAACCCATTTTTAGGCTTAATTTGTCAAATAAACAAAAGATGGGTTGAGAGTTGCCATCCACGGTTTTCTTAAGGACCAAAAGAGTCAAAATTGTAAAAATAAATGTTTTTATAAATATTATACTCTTTAAAGGACTAGAAATGTAATTTGTAGCTTAATGGGCCAATTTTTAGGCTTTTCGGCCCATAGAGCCAAAAATTGCGAAAAATATGATTTTCAAGGGATTGAAATGGTAAACTTCTCAAAACAGGGGGAAAATGGGTAAACAAAACTAATTCAGGGGTTAAGATGATTTTTTTCCAAATAAGGATAAAAAATGTAAAGTTTTTGGATTTTGGGCCAAAATTGTAAAAGTTGTGAAAAGTTTGGACTTTAACTGAAAAACTCTTTACTAGAGGGGCTGAAACTGCCAAAGAGCAAATTTTGAGCTAAAAACATCACTTAAACAAGTCTATGGGTAAAAAATGTCAAGCAAATGGTTTAAGGGCCTAAAATGTCTCTTTTTAAAAAAAAGGGACTAAAATTGTCATTTTTATTAAGGAAGGTCCGAAAAGGTCAAACCACTATTTTTGAGTCAATTATTTTATTATTAAGACATTGGGTCAAAAACACCAAATTACAACTTATGAAAATAGGAAGATAAATATACATAAAATTCCAAATATCGTTATAAACAATCGATCGGCCTCGTGCCGTTACAAATCTAACAATCATTAAATCAATCTTTCTGACAATTATACAATACCTAAAAAAAGTAAATATTCAAATCTTTGGGCTTGAAAGTTTCTAATCATGCTTATTGGGCCTTCGTGACCCATTAACACAATCTTAGGGCCTAACGATAATAATAAATGTTTATTGGGCCTCCTGTGACACAATTTCATGCTTAAGGGACCCTCAATGGCTTTCACATGCTATTGGGCCTCAGTGGCCCATTATCATTGCTAGTAAGGTCCAAATAAATCAAATGCGAAATGGGCCAACATGTCCTTCGTATACCCAATAGCTTTAAATAATACACGGGATTAGCAGGACCTTGTAATCCTCTTCTCCTCGTTTGTTAGGCTTACCTTCAATTCAGTAAACATATACATGTCGTTAATCAATGGTAATCAAACTCATTTTGGATTCAGTGAGTAATAATGGGCGACACCTTTATGGGTCGTTTGTAGTCTGTAGTTATAATCAAAGTCTCCTGGAGGGAGAGTGAGAGTTTGTGTATAGATCTATATGGGGGTGACTCCCCCACACCTCAGTTGTTCGCTACAGTTAGACTCGGCTAGTCTAGGGTGACAAAATCTTAAGATCAATTCTGGCGTTCTCTAGAATGCCAAGACAGACGAACTAGTCATTATCATGCATGGTTATAACGACTCACATAATTAAATAAATCCAATACTATCCGAGTAATCAAGGAAAATCATAATCATTCGTTGTGATGGTATAACAATTTGAAACAATTATATTATCTTATCGGAAAACATCGGGTTTTTCGAGGAAATAAACATCATTCACTTGTACTTTTCAATAACTATAATGCAAAACTTCTCATTTATACACGCTTTGAAATCATTCACGCACAAACTTATGGATCTTCACACTTTGGTATAAACAATTGTCTATTCAGACTATATCGGATTTTCTGGGTTTTTATAAAATACACAAAACATTTTCACAACAACCCTGCTTATGAACACCAACATTCCATATGTTGACGTTTTTCAAAATAACTTGTATTCTCAGGTAACAGGTAAGCTGAGGAGTAATACAAAGTATGTTAGGGTGTTATGCTTTTGAAAACTATCAAACAATCCGTGCTATGGATAAGTAATGTTTAAACAATGTACTTGATGTGAACAATGTCAGTTGTAATGTATTGATGCATGGTGAAGTTTATGTTATGTTTCATGTATATTCATTGTGATGATATTCAATTTGAGTCACGCGAGCCCTAGGACGTTTCCGCCGTATGGTTCGAGGGTGTGACAATCTTTTAGCTACTGAGGGCCGTGTGAGGTTGAAAACATAGGAAAGCCTAGGATATACTCTAGTGAGCTTAGTGGGGCAGTTCGGTGAAGTTGGGAACCTAGGGGGAGCCTAGGAGGTGCTACGGTAGAGATTGTCTTGCTGTTTAGCAGGCATTTTGTGTACCGGTGGAGTAAGCGACTTAGAGGATTTAGGAGGATTGCTGAGGAAAGTATGGATAGGTGTGGAAGGTAGTATTGGGCCCGTACTACTGAAAGCACAGGATCCATACTCGAATCGGTGAGAGTCTTGGAGAATTTGAGAAGCTTATGGGAAGGAGAATTCTTGGTTATGCCTTGATCGTGGGAATAGTTTCTTTGCAGAATGAGGATGAGCACACATGAGTGGGATCAGGATTTGGTCCCGGCTCCATTGGTGAGCCAGCTAGTGGAAGGACTACCAGGATTTCGAATTTGCCTTGGATCTCTTGTATTAGGGGACAAGGGTTGATTGTGCGATCTATTTCACATTCAGGTTTGGAGACCAAGTCTCAGGGATAGTTTGTTGCCAAGTATAGAGTAGAGATTGCTCAAGCTATTGCAATATATTCGGGACGATTGAGCTAGTAAGTGGATCAGGGTGCGAGACCCTGAATGATATGGATCTCAGAGTTGATGATGGAAGATCGGTTAGGAATACCTGAACAAGGGAGGTTCAGGTCAGGCGGATTTATTGGAGAGTCTCGGGTGGAGACCCAAGGGTTTGGATCAGCTTTTGAGAAGCCAGTGGTGCCGGATCCAGTGCAACACTTGCAGAAACTGCGTGATGAAGTTTTGTTCCAAGGTTTTGGACTGTCATTGTGATCGGAAGGAGGTGCTACATTTTGTTCTCAAGGTGGTCGGGGTACCACAGGAGGAGGTGGTCAGGAACCCTTCAGATGTTCGTGGATATGCTATATTCGACCATTTTCGGTGGATACCGGGTAATTGTATCGCTTTGGAATTGTGATAAGTTGGATCTCGGGTCAATTTTTCTGTTGTTGTCTGGGTTAGCAAGGGTTTTCAGATTCTGTTCAGCATGTCGAGGAATCTTTGAGAGATCTTCAGACCGACGTATCTTGCAGAATGGATTCCGTGTGTACCGTGATTGCTCTGAGTCATTGTCGGAATCTATTCAGTGATCTGGGTTGCTATAGGTGTATCAGGCTTGGACCCATCACCAGGGATTTCCCATAAGGAGCAAGCCCGTTATATTTTCGTTGTGTTCAGGTGAATGACAAGGAGGTTGACTGACTGACGATTAGGGAGGAGCAGTGGGTGCACCCGCTCCAGTCATTTTCGGGGTTGGTTCAAGGGATTGAACGATGGAATTATGACTAGGTTCCAGTAACATTAGAAATTATGTTTGGAAAGGATTTTGAGGTTGTCAAAGGAAGAGAGAAGTGGTCACCGAAGTGTTGTGGGAGCATCCGACTTTTGGACTATGAGATCTGAGTGTGATATCAGTTTGAACAGCTAGAGTCATTGGCATTGTTGGGATTCAAGAAGTGTTAGCTGGTTTTCGGGAACCCTGTTGTTGGGAAGGGTTATTCATGGTGTTAAAGCTTTGTTAAGCCCCGACTGTCAGCAGATTGATCATTGGAACGAGAGAGGGTTTGGGAATCCTTCAGTTCTCATATGTTGAGCGGACTTAGTTGAATATAAGTGGGGGAGAGTTATTTAGATATCCAGGATAAAAGCGAGTGTAAGACGAGGATGCGTCTCACATTCCCCTTTGGGGGAGGAAAGTCGGCCTTAGGGGCTGACTGAATATAGGATATCGTGGATGGGAGTTCGAGAAACTCATAAAACATTTGGATTGTGACTTCTGATGTCATATAGCAGGCTTTAGGGGAGGGAACCAGGTAGAGTTCCAGTCAGTGTTTGAGTTCAATTGGGAGGATAGACCACGTGGGCGCTCAACGTTGAGATGTGTTTGGATTGATAGATGAGCGATAGGGATATGGTCAGTGATAATGTGAGGGTGAAAGTGCTGTAAGACTGCGGGGGAGCCATAGCATTCACTAGCATTCAGATAGTGTGGAAACTATTGTAAGACTATGGGGGAGCCGTAACATTCACTAGCAGTCGGGTAGTGTGGAAAGTGTTGTAAGACTACAGGGGAGCCGTAGCATTCACTATCAATCAGATAGTGTGGGGAGTGTTGTAAGACTACGGGGGAGCCGTAGCATTCACTAGCAGTAGAGAGTGTTGTAAGACTGCGGGGGTGCCATAACGTTCATGGATTCTTCTAGGTGATTGGGGCTAGGGCAGGCTAGTTCGTAGGGTTGTGGGGGAGCCACAAGTTAGTTAGGATCAGGACCAGAGGTGATTGACCGATCAGTTATTCAGCGGCGAGCCCGAATGGTTATGGGAATTCAGGATGGAACCGGTAGGGACTGCTGAGCTAAGGGTTGGACCTTGTGATGCAAGATTTTATGGTCGTGTAGTGTGTGTTTCTGTAGGGCTACGATTGGGTAGCCCTGTTATCGAATCTCATAAGAACCTGGTGGTTGGACCGGGTGCAAGACTGGAAGTATCAGGGAATCGGCTAAGGGAATTTATTAATCGGTCGAGTAAAGGATGACAGGAAGTCATGGTATATTATGCAAATGCCGATTCGAGGATCTTTGGATAGGACCAGAGTGGCAATTTGGATTTGGATAGGAACCCGAATCGGAATTTGTGCAGGATTTTGCTCGAGTAAGTTGGGATGTGGGGAATCTATATGCCAAGGGCATCGACGACAGAATTACTAGGTGGTGATCGGATTGGTTTGATGGTAGTTTAAGCCATTGGAATGTGTCTCGGGTGGCCCTATCCGTAATAGAGCCACGACATGTCGAAATCAGGAAATAGTGGGTCGATGGAGGTCGGGTATGATGTAAGTCTACAACTATTCTGGTAGTATCCACCTTTTTGGTGTTGAGTGGCGACGGGTTGTCAGCCTATCTCGATCGGATGGATCAATGGGTTGAAAGAGATAGGGGCACAGGGTAATTATGGTTGGACGAGGTAGTCCATCAGAGGTCGCAGGGGACTGCTGAGTAATCGGGTATGTGTGGGGTGTTCCAGATAGTTGGCAGATAGGTTGGGACCAGGGAGGTCCCCGGGTGTTCTCCAGGAAAGCAGCCATGTGGCAGCAAGAGGAGTAGGAGAGACTTCAGTGATTTGGGATCTGTATGTGGAATTGATTGTTATTCGGTAGTCGCGGTTGGTCGGTGATATTGTTCTTTAGGAAGCATCAAGGTATTGCGAGTGGGAAGTATTCTATCTAGACTGGTTTCTTGGGAAATCAGTTCGATGATGATTCGTTGTGGGCAGTCTGTCAGGGAGAAAGACCATCTTGAGACTTCAGATTTCAGGTGGGGCAGGTGTGATCGGGTTGCAAGGAATTTGTTCATCTCCGTGTTCTAGAACATTATGAGGATTGGTTTCAGTTACCTTGAGTGGGCTGTGGTATTTACGGGTTTGTGGCGGTGTTGCTCAGGTTGTCTGGTATGTCGGGGACGGTGATGCATTATTTCGAGGACACAATCTAATTTAAGTGGGGGAGAGTTGTAATGCTCTGTTCTGAATTGACTCCTAGTATGAGGTGGTGTCTCAAAGGTCGGTCATTATAAGTATTATGGCTCTTAGGAAGGTAAGATCTAGCCCTTTTGGGTGCGGCTGATGTATTAGAAGTGATTCGGGTGTTCGGTTCGTGTTTTGGATCCTAGGGGTATTTCGGTAAAATGGCAGTACGGGTTTTTGTGGAAAATGGACTTTTGTTCGGAAAATATTTAGGAAGATCTAAGTCGATAGAAGTATAGGGCTTCTCTTTACCTTTCCGTGGATATAAGGATCGTCGAAAATGGATTTATAACGAAGAAGTTATGGCCTTCGGAAGTTTAGTAGCTTCAGGCTTAACCGAGTACGCTGGGCGAACACAAGGAGTACGTTGGGCGTACTAGTGTAGAAGGTAGTACGCTGGGCGTACACAAGGAGTACGTTGGGCGTACTAGTGTAGAAGGTAGTACGTTGGGCGTACATTGGAGTATGTGACATCCCCATTTTCACGGCCAGAAAAGACCGATTTTGTTTATGCTTTATAAAAATCAGAGTACCTCTTTTAATAAAAATGTTGCAGAATTTGTTCGTAGTAAAACATGATAAATACGTTATCAAGGCATTTCCAAAGAAATGTATTTTTATTCATTTAAAAACTTTTAGGATGTCATCATCAATACAGAAACGTAAGCAAAAATCAGAACTTACATTCGTTATCACTAGTGATTCATATATCCTTAATCTCTCAGTGTAATCTGACTTCATATCAACACCTGTGATATAAATAAACTGAGTGGGTCAGGTTGGGAAACCTGGTGAGTGTTGGATTAATTTCTAAGTCCATAACTATATTTGGTATCTACTTGACCCGACTCGGTATGGTCCATTTGGGTTGCACTTCACCAACACAATTTATACGGTTAGTCTTTTGAGAATAATATATTTATGATTTATATTAATATATTATATGTTCTAATATATTAATATGGAATCATATTATTTAATTAGTATTGATCAAAAATTAATTTAGAATTAATTAAGTGATCAAAAGGAACTAATTAAATACAAACTCTTATATATATATATATATATATATATATATATATATATATATATATATATATATATATGGAATGGGCCAAGTTCATTTAGGTTGGGCTAAGCTATCATGGATAGTCTATGGAGCTTTAACCCACAGAACCTAGGAAATGAAAGGTCATGGGTATTAGGGTTTAACCCTAATCCTCCACACTATATAAAGGGTCTTATGGTTCATGAAATCGTGCTAGTGGCTAGTGTGGATACACTAAAGAGGGCAATTACCAATTTCATAAGTGTGAGCCAAGTATACATATTCTCTCAAGTTCTTCCAAGGTGTTTTGGTGGCTTGTGATTCTACTTGAGGCCTCCACACTATTGGGGCTAAGCTCGTAAAGCACTAAGGAAACAACCACAATAAAAGGTATGTCATCTAACTAGTACTTTGTAGTATAAGAGCTTCATAATATGCTAGTTAGGATTAAAGCCTTGGAAAGTTCTTATTTGCATGTATGATAGAGAAAACATAGATCCAAGGTTTATAGGGTTTCATGTACACCATAGGAGTGCTAGAATGCTTAAAACCCAACAGTGGTATCAGAGCCTAGGCTTGTTTTCTTGTTATACTTGCAAAATCTGCTTAAAAATCAAAGTTTTCTGCTATCTGGACAACAGACTTGGCGAGTTCATCAGGTGACTCAACGTGTCCATGCCTTAAAAGTGTTCAAAACGATCCAACTCACTGAGTTGGTTTATGCACTCGACGAGTTGGAACCCCAGACATCATATCTTCGACTGTTTTGGCTGTAAATGGACTAAGAACATTACCGTAAGCTGTTTTTCAACTTATAAACCTGTTTTTGATGTGGTAATATTCATGCTAATCCAATTTCAAAGATAATTGTCAATAGATTCATGTTTTGTATTAGTTTAAGGATTAGACTAATTACATGAAAAAGTTTGATTTGAATTATCTTGTTCTTATGAGTTGCTTAGATAATAGGAAAGTTATGTGAAATTGTTGTTTGCAATCCAAATTAATCTAAGATCTGGTTCTAAAATATGTTTTTGTAAATTGTCCTCAAGTTATATGAAAAGTCACATTTAAGATCCATAAAAACTCATAAAGATTTCCATAAGTTATGAATAAGGAAGAGTCACATTCTTTTAATAGTATAAAGTCTTAGTAGGCATCATTCATGAAGCCGGTCTATAAGGGGGTATAAGGTTACTGCCTATAAAATGGTAGTTTAATGGGTGTCCACTCTCACCCACCGCTTCCTTGACTGGTGGAGGGTCGTTAGCCGAACGGGTAGGACAAGGAATATAATTCTCCCTTCATTAAAAGTATTAATGATAAATATAAAGTAACTAAATGTTTTTATAATTCCCAATCTTCGTTACTTTAGGAAAATGTGAATAAGGTGCTAATCCATGAAATTACACTTTGCACTTTGCTTAAGTCGGTTAGTGGAGCGTGTGTGGTTAACCGGCACACTAACTTGATTTAAAAAGGTTGGAAAAGGGTAACTTAGTATTTATCATAGTATCGGTGGAGCGCATGTGGTTAACCGACACATCGATTGAGGGGTAAATATTAAGGGTACCAAGTGATTTGCATGGTTACTTCACACCTTGTTTTGTGATCCTCGGCATCCCAGTCACAAAACCTGAAGGGCACACTCGAGATTGAAACATGTCATCGAACATTTCAATGAATCTCAAAAGATCTTGGAGTTTCAAATCCAAGAAAAACCTAATTAAATTATTTCGTTTTCATGGTGGAAATTGGTGAATCGTCATTCGCCTACCTTCAAATATTTTATAGCTTGGATTACGACATCCCTCTTCCAAGTTATAAAAGTATTGTGTTGGGTCCTAGCCTTAATACTTCATATTAGGTGTTATATTAAGGAGTTTAAATCAACTATCTTGAATATCTCCCAAAAGATTTCTAGTTCAGACAACTATAATCTTCCCAAATCTCTTGGAACTTCACTTCCTCCAATTATTCTCCCTTACCCACAAGTTCAAGTTCACTCAAGCCCTAATGGCAAGCAAGGTCTATGTGTGCTCACATCTTGGAGATGAAGTCATGATATGTGTATTTATATATATATTTTTATACATTACATCTTAATATTTTAGCCTTTATTATTCTCTTTTAGAACTAAAAAGTACTTATAATACCTTGAATTATGATTTGCAGCTATTAGTTGTCAATAGAGCGCAAAAGAAAAGACTGGAGCGGAATTAGGGCTTAGAAGCTAAAAGAAAGAAAAAATGTTGAAGTAGCCAATTACGCCCAGTGTAATTGCTAAGTACGCTTAGCATAATGCTTAAACACGAATTACGCCCAACGTAGTTTATGGTTACGCCCAGCGTAACGACTTGCATCCGGACTTCCTTATCGCGATACACTTCTATCTACGCCCAACGTACGTAAGTCGGTTCCAAGGGTTATAAAAAGTGATTATCAGCGAACCAGAGAGGGGGATTCGACTTCTAACCTAATTTAGTCGATAATTAACTTCTGTTAAACCGTTTTGCAGGTCTAGAAGGCGGCTGGAGGGCCGTTAAGCTAACGGGAGCAGAGATCGGAAGGATTGGAGAGCGGATACATGTCGGTAATCATATGGGTTGTTAACTTGACCATGTTTATCATTCCATTGTGATACTATTATGTGTTTAGTTTCTGATTTAGGTGTAAAAACCTTTTACTTTGTGTTTATGATTGAATGAAACCTTGATTATTAGATTAATTTCTAGATTAAATTGTTTGTTTATGTTTAATTTATCTTGCCAAGCTTGTTAAAAGATCCTTATGTGTTAATGATAATTATTTGCTGTTAATTGTCAAGTAAATTAAGTTATATGAACATCTGCTTGATTGCTTGTATCTTATGACTTTGATGACCATAAAGATTACAAGTCTAGGAATAGTGAATGTGAAACTAGGATTAACTTGGAAATAAGTAAGTTAACGTGTGAGCCTTGTGTGATGACCATCAACACGAGGTTAATTGAACGACCAATTTGATTAATTATTATTACAAGTCTTGCTTGATACGAACTGAACACTAGGAAACATGTTAGTTTAATCAACTGATCACTGTTTGAATTGACTTGTTTGCTAAAGGATTAGTAATAGTGAACGCGAATCTAATCATTTTAGGAATCGGTGAACATGAATAAATGAACTTGTGTATGCAATTGTCTATGCTTTTAAGGTGTAATTTATCTAAACCATAGTACCTGAAGAGATTTGTTCTTCTGTTAGTTTATCGAGATTTGTCAATTAATTGTTCGTTTGAGATTTATTAAACTACTTCTTTATTCCTTTCGTGTGTTTTGTAACCTATAATCAAATATTCTGAATTAATTTACCACCGTTCCCCGTATGCTCGACACCCTTGCTTATCAAATCTATACTATACTCAATCAGGTTCACTGTCTGTAAAGTGTGGTTTAGGTGCGATAAATTAGGACATATAAATAAAAAACTAGTGCGTTAAAAATTCACATCAAGTCACATATTGACAAGCTGGGAGAGTTGGGTGTCAAAGTCTTAATAAAGTTAGATGTTCAATCACTTTCTAAGTCACATAGTGAGTTCCTTTGGGACTACTATGAAATAGACTATGACATGACACTTAATGATCTTATCTATTTGCTTGGTACTGCTGCATCAGCAATGATTGGAGCTTTGGTAAAGAAAATTTGATTAGTAGATCAACTTTCCAAACCTTCAATGGACATTGACAATGGTTGCATTGGATACCCAGTATAAGATTTCTCTTCCTAATGGAAAGGGATTGGCCATAGTCAACTCGGTTGACCAAATGGTAAAGAGAAAGGCTAAGTCTGAGATTATCCCATGTACCATTCCCAAGGGGTCTATATGGTTATATTGCCAAAAGGAAAGGGAATTGGTTGCGAAGCTACCAAATTTACCTGGAAGATCATAAGGCTGGTCAATAAGTTTGACTCTGCTTTAGGTAAAGTCCACTATCCAACTCGATTAAGTTTCTATTATGAGATTCTTATTACATAATGTGACTGGGTCACATGTTGATGTTTTAAGAATCAAAGGAAAAGTGAAGGAAACTTAAAGAAAGAGTATGTTGAATCTGATCGCGAAGATGGATTTCTATCGCTTGATTGAAGATCAGATTCTTGAGCTACTCTTAGGAGTTATGATAGATTTCTAGGAAACATGTAATAGCATAGTTTTCATTCAAAGTTGCATTGTAAGGAAAAGTTTTTCCGCAAAGTTTTAATATCCTTACATTGGCATTTGTGAAAAAAAATTGTTGCTTATATGATTCCATTAATAGCAAGAGTGGAAATATGAATTTGATTCTTTCATTTGTGGCAGTGTCTAAATTTACCAAATAAGGAAAGCTTCTCATCATCCAAGTTTTCAGTTGGATAGAAACTTGAAATCATACAAGTTGTACAGTATGATGAATGAGAACTTTTAGCTTTGGAAAATTAAGACTAGTTCCTTGTTCACATGTATATGTGAGTCAAGTGACGGACTAAGGGATCGAGTACACATTCTTGTGCACTGATCAAGTCCACTACAAAAGATCTATAAGACTATTCGTCATGATTTATTAAAGTTTAGTAAATATGGTTACACTTACAAGTTTAAGCGTAATTCTGATAGATTGAAATTTTTTTGATGTATGGCAGAACGAATGAGAAGAATCAAATTAGGCAGAAGGATAAAAGTTTCTCAAATCTGAAAAGATGGGAGAGTACTTTGGTATCAGGTTTTGTGATCATCTTAATGATTTAGAAATCATATCACAATTAGTCCTCTAAGGAAATCTTAGTGCATTCTTATGACTAAGAAGAGAAATCTTGAATTGTTGGAATGGTTAAATCAAGAAAATGATTCATACATCGTTCCAAAAACAATTCTTAGAGTCATACTCTAAGATTGTAACTTGAGTGACATATCTTAAAAAAAGGTTTATTAACACTAGTCAAATGTAAGAGTAAAGTGTGTCCTACTCTTGTACTTTTGAAATTGGTAAGTTGTGATGTTTTGGATAAAACAAAGACCAACTAAGGCCAATTGTCTGAAGTGTTTGTCTTGATAAAGAATCCAAACTATCTCTTGAACATTTGGCAAGTGAGTCTTATGTGTCAAGAGGACAGTGGGAGTCTTAAAGATCCTGAAAAGAATTTCAAGATCTAATCAAGAATAAAAACCGGTAGTTTAACACTAGCACGCGACGTGAGGTTTATAACCTATCGTGTTGACATATTTCTATTTATGTGCCCATTCCAGTTAAAGTTGGCTTTGCATATGAGTTCTTAGAGTTCGCAATTGGTTGCATAACAACTTCGAAGCAATCGCAGGCCCTTAAGCTACCAGGTTGCAAGAAATTAAGATTGAGTTCAGTCTATATGATTTTGGATTTGTCATTATCCTTGTTTTTTGACTATGATTTTAACAATTCATATGGATAAGAAAACATACACGATAAAATCTAAAGGTCATAAGGTTTCTCTCCGATTCATGAAAATGATGGTGAGGAAACACTTCCACCAAGTAGATTTGAAGCAGATGGAAAAAGGTCTAAACAATTGAGACTATGATTACGGAATCCCTTTTCATATTTCTGAAATTGTTTAGACACACATGCATGATATCTAAGGAAAGGTGTATGATTTTGATAAAGTTTTTATCACGACATTTCGTATCAGAAGTCTAAACTTTGGTATGAAAGTCAAAACAATATTGATTTCTAGAAGTCCAGCTGATTTCTAAGTACACGTCAAAGCTAGTGGGAGCATATGTGCTATTGCTAATAATCATCATGTTAGTGGGAGCATGATAATTATGATAAAGGTTGCAAGTTACCAATGTTAATTATAGAAAACAAAAGTTTCAATTGGGAAAAAGCTGTTTTGCTATACTTATGGGAGAGGAAATCATACTTCATCTCAAATCTATAAGCTTAGATCGTGAGATTTTAATCATCTTTAGTCAAGGATATATATGAATTTTGTGTTGGAATGGCTCAACATAACGAAATTCTATATATGGGTCTATTATTTGCGTTCTAAAATTCGATTATGATTACGACATCCCTTTTCATAATCTAAATTATGAGAACTTGGCAAATATAAATATTGTAGCAAAAGGACTGGTCTAGTATCATGTCTTTATGCGAGACATCATGAATCGTGTCCCATATGCTTCGGATATAGGATCGATTACATATGCTATAATATTCATCCTTTCTAAAATTTCCCAAATGCTTGGGGCATTAAGATGGGAAAAGGTCTAGAATTGGATATGACTAAAAGGATTAAGCAATTGTCGAAGACAATCTAAGGTTTACCAAAGATTGGTTTCTTAGGGACAGTTGGAAGTATAATGTTAATTCTTCGAAGGACCATATTGAAATATGCTGAAAAGAGGCAACTCTTGTTCAGAAGTGATAGTCAAAATGGGAATATGGGAAGGTGGAAGTTGTTCAATAAATCCGTGTAAGATTAGGAAACTTAATGCAAGAAGGATGTTTCCAAGGAGTTGATCTCCTTTGGAATGCTCTGTAATGTTTGTTGTCAAGTCTTTGTGACTTTGTGCATAATCATTACAAGAGGATCAATGCATATAAGTTTAGAGTCTAACAGATTTCGGTAAATGGCATGAATTTGGAATTCCTGCATTTACGGTAAGCATTCGGGACTGTGAAATGAGAATCATTGGAGTTATGTGCAATCGATCTATTTTACAAAGTAAAGATCATAGAAGAACTTAGTATGCATACTTGGTGTATGGCATGACTAGTGTTTAGAAAAACATAGTGTACATGCTTGGAGCATGGGACAACTATTGTTTTAATTCACGTATAAAGTTGATAGTTTGAAACAGTATGCAATGAATGATGGGTAATCAATATGGTGATAAATAAAAGGTGTTTTATTTATATTCGTAAGTTCTGAGACCATATTGGATTCGATTATTCCTGTGTTTCACTTTGCATGTTTTGGCTTCCAAAATAACTAGGTCGTTCTTCCTGATTGACTAAGTTATTCAAACCATCCACAATCGGTCATATGTTGGAAGTAGATATGAATCAAGAATGTCATGGGTTGGCTTGTAGAGGTCTAAGTTGTTGGACAAAGTGGTGCTACAACACTCATGAGTGCTCATAAATTTTGAGTATTGGATTCAACCCGCGCTCATTGTAATCACTTCATGGATTTTATCATTAATGATCATGAGACGATAATATCCTATATTCTTCAAACCTAGAGATATGAGTTGTTACTATCAGTTGGTTATACATTGATTGCACGAAACCACATTGGTAACTCGATGTTATAAAACATGCCTTTGTGTATGATTCAACAAGTAGTAGAACAAGTAATATGAGTCCAAGTTTATCCATTCCTTTTACCTTCAGGATAAAAGCGATATTTGTTGGCCCCTCGATGATTTAATGATGATACATGTGAGTGCTTGGCCAGGCCAGGACTGATTTGATTTGTTAAATCAGTCAGTCATCATAAATCGAAAATCGGGAGACAGCAAATGGACAGAGAGAATGATTGATAATCCATGTCTCAATCCATATGATATCTAGAATGGAGGAATATATGATCCCTTATCTAATGGACAAGTCATTGACAAAGGTTAGAGTTCGTTGACAAGGTCAGAGTTCGACAACGGCTTTAAGAGCTATGATTGCCAGTTTAGTTTTGTAGTCATACTCAATAATTGTTTTAGACTTATCCAAGTGGGAGACTGTTGGATTAATGTTTAAGTTGATAACTATATTTGGTATGTACTTGACCCGACTCGGTATGGTCCATTTGGGTTGCACTTCACCGACACAATTTATATAGTTAGTCTTTTGAGAATAGTATATTTATGATTTATATTAATATATTATAAGTTCTAATATATTAATATGGAATCATATTATTTAATTAGTATTGATCAAGAATTAATTAAGTGATCAAAAGGAACTAATTAAATATGGACTCTTATATATATATATATATATATATATATATATATATATATATATATATATATATATATATATATATATATATATATATATATATGGAATGGGCCAAGTTCATTTAGGTTAGGCTAAGCTATCATGGATAGTCCATGGAGCTTTAACCCATGGATCCTAGGAAATGAAAGGTCATGGGTATTAGAGTTTAACCCTAATCCTCCACACTATATAAAGGGGCTTATGGTTCATGAAATTGTGCTAGTAGCTAGTGTGGATACACTAAAGAGGGCAATAACCGATTTCATAAGTGTGAGCCAAGTATACATATTCTCTCAAGTTATTCCAAGGTGTTGTGGTGATTTGTGATTCCCATTGAGGCTTCCACACTATTGGGGCTAAGCTCTTAAAGCACTAAGGAAACAACCACAATAAAAAGGTATGTCATCTAACTAGTACTTTGTAGTATAAGAGCTTCATAATATGCTAGTTAGGATTAAAGCCTTGGAAAGTTTTGATCTGCATGTATGATAGGGAAAACATAGATCCAAGGTTTATAGGGTTGCATGTACACCATAGGAGTGTTAGAATGCTCAAAACCCAACAGTGAGTACATAGGGATTTCAATCCCACAATGATATATCATATATATAATTTAGTACTCACAAAATATACAATTTCACCATATATATAAGCAACTCTTACCCCTCCCCGTTGATCCTCTAAATGACACTATCCATACTCTCAAAACTTAAATTTTTCCTCCTACTTAATCCACACTCTCAGATTTAATCCATGCTCTCGGATTAATAATTGTGCCCATTCCATACTCCCGGATTAGGGACCAGTGTCTATGTGTAACTCCATTCTCCCCGATTAACGACGAATAACTATGTCCTATCCATACTCCCAGACTGAGGACGACTGACTATGTATTAATCCATACTCCCAGACTAAGGACAACTAACTATGTCTTAATCCATACTCCCAGATTAATGACAGTTGACTATGTCTAATCCATACTCTCAGACTAGGGACAATGACTATGTCTAATCCATGCTCCCGGATCAATGACATATACTAAAGCTCTATTCTGTGAGTATAACTCACTCGTACACATAAGAAAATACTACCCAATATTCCTCATAATTAATTAAGGTTTAATCTTTATCCTAAATCATCATATATAATCAGGTATGCTCTTTAACACCTATTTCAAGAAACATCAATTAACTTGCACATAAACATATAACTAATACTTCAATCAATACTTGTATTAAAATCATGTTCGTGAAAGGGACTATGCACTCACTTGAAAAGGTGGTGACTCGGCACTCGGACAACACTTCATTACTCTTAACACAATTTTCCTTTGACAAAACCTAGGATCATTACCACTACAGTTTAGTCTATTATTCACCGAGACTAATTAATAGTCTAGCAATTATTAGTATTATATAAGCGTTAAACAATACTTATATAACCCATAATAATAGCCCAAGTATTTATTATAAGGTCCTAATAACATTACTATATTGAATCATAAGCTATACTAAAGATAGGTTAGGCGTAGCTCACTTACAACGGTTTTTCTCAAAACCGGGGGCCGCCGGAGCAACTTTCCCGAGCCGAAATGTTCTTCTTCTCGGAGCCGTCGGACACTCGGGGGTTCTGCCTCATGATAGGGAGGTTCCCTAGGCTTTTCGGGGGGGGGGGGGGGGGGGGTTTGGGGCTAGAGAGAAGTTCTAGAGAGAGAGGGAAGTGATGGGAGGTGTGAGGAATGAAGAGGGCTTCACCTCTTATTTATAGGGGGCTGGAGGGTCACTCACGTCGTGAGTTTCTTGGCGCTCACGTCGTGAGCCAGCTGGAGACAACTAGGCACAACCTGGTGCTGACACGTGGCATCGCACACAGGGTGGAAATCAACCGATTTTCAAAAATTCATAACTTTCGCATACAAGCTCCGTTTTCAACATTATTTATATCCACGCGTAGGTAAAAACAAGATCTACAACTTTAATTTAGACTCCATCGGCTAATTCTCGACCAATCTTAAATTTAACAGTAGGAGGAGATTATACTATTAAATGTCCGCGAAAAATTCATAACTTCTACATACGGACACCGTTTTCGTAATTCTTTTTATCGTTGAGTTTCTATTAATGAGATCTTCAGCTCTCAATTAGGTTGCGTACGCCAAAAACCACTCGAACTAAAATTCGAGTTTTGGGTCGTGCACTACTATGCCAAATCTTAGAAAATTCATAATTTCCTCATACGAAGTCAGATTTGGGCGTTCTTTTTTTGTATGTTCTCGGTTTAATGTATACTACAACTTTTGTTTAGATTTCTAAGGCTAAAAAGTCCTCAATCGTAAATTCACTATTTACATCTCCTGGTGCCATGTCGGTTTTGCCGAAAAACTTCGACGGACCATAAATTCTTCATTATAACTCGAATTTCAGCGTTATTTATATGTACAGAACCCAAAAACTGCTCGAATTAAAATTCGAGTTTCGGGTCGTGCATTGCTACGTCAAATCTTAGAAAATTCATAACTTCCTCATACGAAGTTAGATTTGTGCGTTCTTTTTTTGTATGTTCTCGGTTTAACGTATACTACAACTTTTGTTTAGATTTATAAGGCTAAAAAGTCCTCCATCGTAAATTCACTATGTACATCTCTTGGTGCCATGCGGGTTTTGCCGAAAAACTTCGACGGGCCATAGTTTCTTCATTATAACTCGGATTTCGACGTTCTTTATATGTACGGAACCCTAGAGACATATTCTACAACCTGGTTAAGATTATTTATTCTAAATAATCTTTTGTCAAAAAGTCATTTTCGACCCCTATTATCTCTAAATTGACTAGCCCGGATCTACGGGCGTTACAGAGTACGTTGGGCGTACTGAACGGGATGGTCATGAATGTTCCCTGGAGTACGTTGCGCGTACTCCAATCAGATCAGAACCCTATTTTAGGGTCTTGGACCCTATTTAAACTCCTTATCTCATAACCTAACCCTAATATCTTCAGCCTCCACCCCTCTAAACCCTATAAATCGTCATATATCATAAATGGTGGCATTTTGACCTTATGAAGTCCATTTTTGGAGTGTTTGGCTCGTTTTCAAGAATGTGGAGTTGGATGCAAAGACGGGAATCAAGGATGAGCTTATGGATCTGGCTTTTAGGACTCATTCACAACTTGATGAAGGTATAAAGCTTTGAACTTGACCATTGAATGCTTAGATCTATTATGTTGAGTTTTTGGATCTCTTTGGTCCCAAGAACGGAGCTTTATGGTTACAAATCCATTTTTAGGCTTGGGGTTGCCTCCCTTGATAATATTTGAGTCCCTAAGGCAGAAAGTTGCCATCTTGATGGTCTTAATGGGTTCATGCTTGAGTTAGGGTTACTTTTATAGAACTAGAATGCCATTTTTGGAGTTTGGGTTTGTTTGAGGCATGCAAAGTCACCAAGTCAGTGACTTTATGGGTTTAGACGTTATGTATAGTTCAGATCTATGATTTGGACTTATTGGATCAAGTAGTAAGCACTTAATGGATGTTGTGCATGAGCTGTTTGTACGTTGGGCATACTATGTAGTACGCTGCACGTACAGTCCATTTTGCTCAGTATGCTAAGCGTACAGAAGAGGTACGTTGGGCGTATGCTCTCAGGAGGACTTGGGCCTTAGTGAACTTCGGACCTTTAGGCCCAATGGTTTTGGGCCTAGACTTGCGGTTTATTGGATCATAATGTATCTTGGGCTAATATTGGTATAGTTGGGCCTTGTGGCCCAATATAGAAATGGACTTCATATTTGTGGGCCTCGGTTTGGGCTAATTCTTGGACTAGATTGTTGTGGGCCTTCTTGGGCCATTTGGGGTCAGGATTATTGACTAAGGAGAATATTGGGCTTTAGTATAAGGTCCGTTGGAAAGGCCTGGGCCTAATTTGGAAAATTGGGTCATTGATGGTTTTATGGACATTATAATGTTAGGATTTGGTTTTGGGTTTGGGCCCTTAGTTTTGGATCATATTGTGCTAGGGGTAAAATGGTCATTTTACCCCATGCATGGATTAAGGATTATGGTATGGGACCCAATTGCTAATTGGGTATATTGATTGGTAGTGACAGCTCGGGTAGCTGGTGGGGCAGCAGCTAAGGATTTCTTCAGGAAGCTTCTGCATTCGAGGTGAGTCTTCTGTGACATCCCCATTTTCACGGCCAGAAAAGACCGATTTTGTTTATGATTTATAAAAATCAGAGTACTTCTTTTCATAAAAATGTTGCGGAATTTGTTCTCTGAAAAATATGATAAATACGTTATCAAAACATTTTCGAAGAAACGTATTTTATTTATTTTAAAACGTTTGGGATGCCATCGTCAATACAGGAACATAAGCATAAACGTAACTTACATCTATTTACACTAGTGATCTACATCTCTTTAATCTCTCGGTGTAATGTCACTTCGTATCGACGCCTGTGGTATAAATAAACTGAGTGGGCCAGGTTGGGAAACCTGGTGAGTACTTAGGGTTTTCAACCCACAATAATATAATTATTATGTTTAAACAATCAAACAATCAACCCAATTACCCATCCCCATTATCTTCTTTACTCTTAAGGATCTATCCTAAGAGTCATCTATCCTACAATCGTTTATTCCGAAGTCCCTTACCTCCAGGGTTATAGGACTGGCACTAAATCCATAGCTACCAATGCTCGTTCGTAAAGCACTAATTCCATAGCTGCTATAGTTTATTCATCGGGTACTAAATTCATAGCTACCAGTGTTTATCTAATAGGTACTAATTCCATAGCTACCAATTCCTAACAGGTACTAAATCCATAGCTACCAACGTTTATCTAATAGGTACTAAGTCCATAGCTACCAATTCCTATCAGGTACTAAGTCCATAGCTACTAGTGTTTGTCCAATAGGCACTAAGTCCATAGCTGCCAGTGTTATTTATTAGGCACTAAGTCTATAGCTGCTTATGTTTACTCACATCATCTTTTCTCTCTCACCATTCATCTACCCATGTTTTACCCAACACATTTTGTATATATAAAATACGTATACAGTTTAAATCATTTAAAACATGTATAAAACGTTCATCCAGCATAGACAGCAAGTACTCAGATAATATGCACACATAGCATGTAATTTATATAAAATACTTCATATCTATGTGTAAGATGAAAGTAACTATGCACTCACTTGAGTAGGTGATGACTCGGTACTCGGACAACACCTCGTTACTGTTAAAACAATTTCCCTCGGACAAAACCTAGTATCATTACCACTAGAGTTTAGTCTAACATTAACCGCGACTATTTAATAGTCTAGCTATTATTACTATTATATAAGAGTTAAGAAACACTCTTATATAACTCATAATAATAGCCCAAATACTCATTATAAGCTCCTTAATAACGTTACTATATTAAAATATAAGCTATACTAAAGATAGGATAGGTACAGCTCACTTACAACGGGTTTTTCTCAAAAACCGGGCTTTGCTGGAGCAGCGTTTTCGAGCCGAAAGGCTCCTTTCTCAGGACTTCGGGAGCCTCGGTGCTTCCTTCGGGTGCTAGGGGGTTTACCTAGACTTTAGGGGGCTTAAGGGGGGCTAGAGAGAGGTTCTAGAGAGAGAAATAAGTGTTTGGAAGGTGTGAGAAATGGAGAAACCCGACACTTCTATTTATAAGGTGAAATCCTGACGGACTCGCCGAGGCAGTGCCACGTGTCATCATCTGATAGCTTTTCTTGGAGAGAAAGCCTTGGCCCATATTCAGCCACATCACCCCTTTTGCAGCAGCACCCTGCCAACTTCTAAACCCCGTTACTTTCGCATACGAGCTTCGTTTTCGACGTTCTTTTTTTCCACGCATACGTCAAATCAAGATCTACAACTTTCATTTAGACTCCGTCAACTAATTCTTGACCGATTTTAAATTTAACAGTAGGAGGCGTTTATATTGCTAAATGACCGCGAAGAATTCGTAACTCCTTCATACGGAATCCGTGTTCGTCCATCTTTTTATCGTTGAGTTCCTATTAATGAGATCTTCAACTCTCATTTAGGACACGTAAGCCAAAACCCGCTCGAACTAAAATTCGAGTTTCAGGCCGTGCACTGCTAAGCCGAATCTTAGAAAAATCATAACTTCTTCATACGAAGTCAGATTTGGGCGTTCTTTTTATGGATTTTATCGGTTTAACATATTCTACGACTTTCGTTTAGATCACAAAGGCTAAAAAGTCTTCTATCATAAATTTACTTTTTACGCTTCTCGTTGTCGTGTCGGTTTTGCCGTAAAACTTCGACGGGTCATAACTTCTTCGTTATGACTCGGATTTCGGCGTTCTTTATATGTACATAAACCTTGTGACATATTCTACAACTTGGTTAAGATTATTTATTCTAAATAATATTTTGTCGAAAAGTCGTTTTTGACCCCTATTGCCTCTAAATTGACTAGCCGGATCTGCGGGCGTTACAATTATCTCCCCCTTAGGATGATTACGTCCTGGAATCATCAACGAAACAGGGCAATATAATGACTTCAAACATTATCTCTTCATCCTAGGTAATAATCGTAACTTCCTTCTTTCTTCGAATTAGTATCTAACTCTTGGACTCCTTGACTGTAGGCGGTGCTCGATCTTGCACTTTCTCGTTAGACTTTCAATCATGACCTTCGTGTCACAAGCTCATTCTTTATCAGAGACTCCTTCTTCTTCTTCTTAAAAAACATAGGATAAGTTAATTTGATTACTACAATTGACCGATGTGTCATATTCTAATGACCTATCATCGTATGTAGCAACACTTAGACTCAGGTCTCTTAGAGTCAAATTCTGGAATGGAATATGCCTTCCTTCATCGTCTAATGTGATATAATCACATTTTAACATGTAGCATTTCTAGCTTCCAACTTCTTTAACAACGAGTGTGATACTTCTATTGATCGCTTTGATTTCAATCGTTTGGTTTAAGTTGGACGCTACATCAAACTTGGTTCTCTGAACCACGTAACCTACTCATTGTAGTTGGACTCAATGTGACATGACCACTAGGGTCGGAATAACAATCTTCTTCTTAGTCATTTACCGAAACGATGGTAACGACATTCTTGAATAAAACAGAATCAGTTATTGGCTTCTTGGTAACCTTGTGATTTTCCCTGATCCAAGCGTGAGTCCTGTGCTTCCGGTAGTGTAGGCCTCTACTACCTTTCACACCTACTCATACTCGTCCCAAGTATTGTCTCGCAGTTTTCCAAGTTATTATCACAAAAACAATTTTAACACATAAAAATGTGTCCAAACAATCACAAAATTTTCTCTAGAATCTACTAGGACTTCTTCCATGCGTATCTTCAATCATCAATTCAGCTTCAGCTTGGTGGAAATGCCATACGATGGGTCAACTTCATGAATTACGCCAATCATTCCATCATCCCGCCAATCGAAGGTGTACTTCGGACGTACTGTACTCCTCTAAACATATTGCATGACATATTCTAAAGGCAAGATACCACTCTTATGATATCTTCCGATAGGTGTCATTCACTATCATAAGCCTTTTCATTTCCTCTATTTACTAAATTATCTATGAGTCCTTATCATGACATTCTATTCTCCAAAGCAGGCGTTTGGTGTATCGAGACGAGAATATAGATAGAGGAAGAATTAGACGCGTATTCCTCCTTATTACTCCAAAAAGTTACATGCCAGTTCTAATATCGTAATTAAACGTTTAGAAACCTGAGCACATAAAATTTCCAGATCCGGCCAGCCACATGTTAGGGTGCAAAGTCATGCTTGGATGTAATGTTTTAGGCTTTCCTCTTTGTATGTGTAAATGGGTTGAGTCTTTTCCTATAAATAGGAAGTGAGTGACTCCCATTATGTAAGAGTTCATTTTGGAGTGTTAGACTAGAGAGAGAATTTGTATACAAACCCATTTGTATAATCTTTCTAGATCTAATAAGAGCTTACAAAAATTTATTTACTCCATGTGTTCTTGATTTGTATGATGAATCACTAGATCTTTCCTAATTCCGCACATGCCATCATAATCAACACCACTACACCACAGACCATAGATTCGATCATATAATGCATATCATAAATCATTTAGCACATAAAAGAATGTTAGGCATTTTCCCTAAATAAGCTAGTGCTTGTGTCTATTCAGGTGTATTACCTAAGACACACTCCTCACCATCATTGCTTAGCATTCTAAGTTTAAGTCTAGAAATAAATCCATATTCCTAGTTCGCTTAAACTAATGCTCTGATACCAACTGTGACATCCCTATTTTCACGGCCATAAAAGACCGATTTTGTTTATGCTTTATAAAAATTAGAGTACTTCTTTTCATAAAAATGTTGCGGAATTTGTTCCCAGAAAAATACGATAAATACGTTATCAAAACATTTCGAAGAAACGTATTTTATTTATTTTAAAACGTTTGGGATGTCATCGTCAATACATGAACATAAGCATAAACGTAACTTACATTTATTTACACTAGTGATCTACATCTCTTTAATCTCTCAGTGTAATGTCACTTCGTATCGACACCTGTGATATAAATAAACTGAGTGGGTTAGGTTGGGAAACCTGGTGAGTACTTAGGGTTTTCAACCCACAATAATATAATTATTATGTTTAAACAATCAAACAATCAACCCAATTACCCATCCCCATTATCTTCTTTACTCTTAAGGATCTATCCTAAGAGTCATCTATCCTACAATCGTTTATTCCGAAGTCCCTTACCTCCAGGGTTATAGGACTGGCACTAAATCCATAGCTACCAATGCTCGTTCATAAAGCACTAATTCCATAGCTGCTATAGTTTATTCATCGGGTACTAAATCCATAGCTACCAGTGTTTATCTAATAGGTACTAATTCCATAGGTACCAATTCCTAACAGGTACTAAATCCATAGCTACCAGCATTTATCTAATAGGTACTAAGTCCATAGCTACCAATTCCTATCAGGTACTAAGTCCATAGCTACCAGTGTTTGTCCAATAGGCACTGAGTCCATAGCTGCCAATGTTATTTATTAGGCACTAAGTCTATAGTTGCTTATGTTTACTCACATCATCTTTTCTCTCTCATCATTCATCTACCCATGTTTTACCCAACATATTTTGTATATATAAAATACGTATACAGTTTAAATCATTTAAAACATGTATAAAACGTTCATCCAGCATAGACAACAAGTACTCAGATAATATGCACACATAGCATGTAATTTATATAAAATACTTCATATCTATGTGTAAGATGAAAGTAACTATGCACTCACCTGAGTAGGTAATGACTCGGTACTCGGACAGCACCTCGTTACTGTTAAAACAATTTCCCTCGGACAAAACCTAGTATCATTACCACTAGAGTTTAGTCTAACATTAACCGCGACTATTTAATAGTCTAGCTATTATTACTATTATATAAGAGTTAAGAAACACTCTTATATAACTCATAATAATAGCCCAAATACTCATTATAAGTTCCTAATAACGTTACTATATTAAAATATAAGCTATACTAAAGATAGGATAGGTACAGCTCACTTACAGCGGGTTTTTTCTTAAAACCGGGCTTTGCTGGAGCAGCGTTTCCGAGCCGAAAGGCTCTTTTCTCGGGACTTCGGGAGCCTCGATGCTTCCTTCGGGTGCTAGGGGGTTTACCTAGACTTTAGGGGGCTTAAGGGGGGCTAGAGAGAGGTTCTAGAGAGAGAAAGAAGTGTTTGGAAGGTGTGAGAAATGGAGAAACCCGACACTTCTATTTATAAGGTGAAATCCTGACGGACTCGCCGAGTCGGTTCACTGACTCGCCGAGGCAGTGCCACGTGTCATCATCTGATAGTTTTCCTTGGAGAGAAAGCATTGGCCCATATTCAGCCACATCACCCCTTTTGCAGCAGCACCCTGCCGACTTCTAAACCCCGTAACTTTCGCATACGAGCTCCGTTTTCGACGTTCTTTTTTTCCATGCGTAGGTCAAATCAAGATCTACAACTTTCATTTTGACTCCGTCGGCTAATTCTTGACCGATCTTAAATTTAATAGTAGGAGGCGTTTAGACTGCTAAATGACCGCGAAGATTCGTAACTCCTTCATACAGAATCCGTTTTCGTCCATCTTTTTATCGTTGAGTTCCTATTAATGAGATCTTCAACTCTCATTTAGGACACGTAAGCCAAAAACCGCTCGAACTAAAATTCGAGTTTCGGGCCATGCACTGCTAAGCCGAATCTTAGAAAAATCATAAATCCACTTTTTACGCTTCCCGTTGTCGTGTCGGTTTTGCCGTAAAACTTCGACGGGTCATAACTTCTTCGTTATGACTCAGATTTCGGCATTCTTTATATGTACGGAAACCTTGTGAAATATTCTACAACTTGGTTAAGATTATTTATTCTAAATAATCATTTGTCGAAAAGTCGTTTTCGACCCCTATTGCCTCTAAATTGACTAGCCCGGATCTGCGGGCGTTACATCTTCTCACCATGCCAATAGGTCTAAGGCACCAAGGCCGAACCATTTTATGTTATGTGGTACACTAGCTGTAGTAGAGATATGTGGTATGATAGTTAGTTTTATTCTAAGTTGTATTTTAGTGATTATGTGATATGTGTTATGCTAGTTGTCTTTGTGATACTTGTATGGAAGACCCTGGGTGAAGCCCGTGGCATTGGATGTACGACCATATGGGGTAGCCCATGGGATTCCTAGGTGAAGACCAAGTGGGGTAGCCCATGAAATTGAATGTAAGACCATGTGGGGTAACCTATGACATAAAGACCATGTGGGGTAGCCCATGACATTCTTACAGGCTTATGTATGCATGGCTTATGTGATATATGTAGCTTTTATAGCTAATATGTTATGTGGTATGCGGTAGAGATAACTTTTATAGCTAACAGGTTATGTGTTATGTGTAATGTGTGTGGTGTATGCTATGGGGGACTCACCAAGCTTTGTGCTTACGGTTTACAGTTTTGGTTTCAGGTATCATCGACTTGGAAACGAAGAGCTTGGAGCGATCACAGTGCACACACCTATGATTTCCGCAATGAATGATTTTGGGATGAACTCTGATAAATGTTTTACTTAATGATGATTTGAAATGTTTGGAATAAACGGTATCAATGTTTTAGCTATATTAAAAATGAAATTTTTACCCTTTATTTTTGGGTCGTTACACCAAAGATTCCCAAAACCTCTTGGAAAACCTCAACCATGTGCTAAGCGGAGATAGAATCACCCCGACTCCTGGAACCACCCCAATAACCAAACACCTAATACCACTTAGCACGATCACAAGAATAAATAATGTTTGATCATAAGATCGGCATATTATGTAATGGAAACATCAGACCTAGTCCCTAACCACAGGAAACACCTGTCTAACTCATAAGGGGAGAAAGACGAAATTACCAAAAGCACCACTGACTACAAGTAATCCCAAACGAACCCATCCACAAGGATCGATACTCCCTACCCCGAATCGGAGATTCGTTCAACCACCAACAAGGAACTGGGAAAGGCCGACCTACCATTAGCTTGGAAAAACCCTAGGGAGAAAACTCCCAAGATAATCTAAGACTCATAAAGTTAACTACATCACACGCAAACTCAACCTTAGTGGCCATAGTACCAACTCTTAAGGCCCAAAAAACTCTACTTCTAGGACACCAGGATCCCGATCCTTAGAAGACTATTCAAAAGGCCTCGCCGAGAAAGGTTCGATAACCTATTGTCGCACCCCAAAACCAAGAACGGCGGAAACGTTCTGGGGCGGAGGACGTCATGTACAGTATCACAACAATGAAAAGTAGTAAACAAGCAACAACATCATCCATTGCATTAATAATATAATTATTATACAAGCGTGTTCTGTCAAATTCTGATAAACACTAAAGCATAAATCAAAATGAAAGATGCGTCTTGATCGAGCACCATCTTCCCTGAACCTTGCATCGGTACCTGTCTATGGTTGACCTGAGGATACAAGTTATTTTGAAAGAGAGTATCAGCTTTAAATCTGGTGAGATCATAAGTATTTTAGTGTCTTAATTTGTATGTAAGAATTTGTATGTATATGAACTGTAAGTATGGAAAATGTATATGAATTGTAAGTATTGAAAATGTATATGAACTGTAAATGTAAAAATGTTTGTAAAACGACTGTAAACGTTTGAAAAACCCTAGAAATCCCTATGATTCCTACTATTATATAAAGTGTGTCTTCTACCAAGACCTAACTGTTCTCAATGTAGTCTTCTACCAAGACTTAACTGTTCTAAATGTTCGTTTCTTGTAAAAGTGTGTAATTTTCCCAAGTGTAACTATCATTAACAAAATATAGTTTTTACATTTAATGTTTAAGTGAAATGATCACTAAATATATGAAAAGGGGAAATTAACGTAGTACTGTAGTGTTGTATTATAGGAACTACTGCTGTACTAACTACCTTAAACCGGATTTATATTAAGGTATCATGTGATTAATTGTACCATACTATCGATTGGTAACAACGACAAAAGTTAGGTCGTAAAAAGAAATGACGTTTGGCACCCCCAGACCTGCAGGTCCGGATGTAGCTAGCAGCAAGGTGTAGGATAGTCAATCCAGTATAGATCTATACGCAATCTCACGCTCTCCCTCCAAGAGACTCTGGCTACAACTCGGGCCATGACATTTAAGGCATGCTCCAATACAGTGGATCACAATTCTGTCAATGTATATATGTATATGTAATGTATTGTTACTCATTCTAGTATCGTTGTATATGTTCTCTTTCTAGTATAGTTGTATATGTTCTTCCTCTAGTATAATTGTATATGTTCTTCCTCTAGTATAGTTGTATATGTTCTTCTCCTAGTATAGTTGTATATGTACTCATATTAATGTAATGTATATGTTCTTATAGTAATGTATGTTCTCTCTATCTAGAAAGTATTGACTCATGAATGAACTGAATCATTGTATGATATCGCATTCTAGTAATAGTTCTAGTATCTTCCTAAACTACCCATATGGTAGTTTACTAGTAGTCTAACTAATACGTATGGACATGGATGTATATCCTTGCTACCCAAGGGCATTGGATGAACTGGAAGGACCTTTATGACCATATATGTACACATGATATATAATTAATATTTAAACGACCTTCGGACGGGTACCCGTTATCCCACCAGACCACATCTCAAGCGCGAAAAGGAAATAGGGTGGATAGCCTTCCTAAGTCTTTTAAACATTCCTTATATAAATATACATATATAGGCATGCAATTTATAATATAAAAGCATAAAGTAAGTTTTGTAAAACCTTTGAACATAATTATTATCTAAGAAAAGATTGGCTTGTTGTCAATCTAGAAAACGGGTTGAAGGCATGGATTTGATAAAACACTTTAGTATAAAGAACAGTTGTTTGAAACACAATTGTAAATGAGTTTGAAATGAAACATACGGAGTAAAATGTACAATTTAATAAGGAGTTTTAAACACGTAAAGTGTTTATGAAAAACATTTGAAGTATACTGTTTGGTAAAACGGCTAATGAGTAGCCAATCATTTGAATGTTGTTTATTAATCACAAGTGATTGATATAATAACTAGCATGATTCTACTTGTATCCCCCCCCATAAAACATTTAAAAACAGTTAAAACATTGATTAAGGGGTATGAACTCACCTGTTGTGGGTGATACGGATGAACCGAAGAGGTAGGACTGCTAGGTGTCAAGTGAAGACTTTAGACACACACAATGGTCCTAATTACATATGAAGACATATGTATATAAACAATTAGTGATTATAACACTAATTAAACATGTATAAACATCCTAATGCAAGGAAAACACTTTTGGTGAAGTGCTAGGAGGCTAATGGATTGCAACAAAGGAATGCAAGACCTCTTATGGGAGTTTATGGTCAAAAGACCATATGTGTTGGAGTTTACAGCCCAGGGGAGTAAACTCCTAGCCGTAAACTCTCAATAGGGTCCCTAAATGAAGCTTAGAATTATTACAACTTAAGTGGTGAAGTGCTTCTAGGCTTAAACAAGTGTTTGGGCTTATTTTTAACTCCGTTTAGGAGTTCACGACCTTGGGACCACTCCCCCATGAGTTTACGGTCGTAAACTCATGGTAAGGAGTACCATTTGATGTTTTGAGGTTCCTAACTCATTGGTGATTTTTTCTATGATAAGTTCTAGCCATGTGGAAGTATTAGGGGCACAATATCACCCCTTTATAGAGTTTACGGACTAAGGACCAATCCTTATGAGCTTACGGCCGTAAACTCTATGGGAACATGGTTTCTTGGATGCTTAATGTCCTTAACACTTCAAGGATATGATCTATGTTGGGTTCTAGGCATAAGGAAGGAGTTAGGGTGTCATTTGTCCCATTTATAGGGGTTTACGGCCCAAGAACTTGTCTTGGCCATAAAATCCTTTATCCTTGTGATTCCTTATGTTTTCTAGGCTATAAACACTTTAGGGTACATGTCTAAATTAGTCTCTTGGCTTAAGGAAGGGTTTTAAGGCATTTTGACACCTAAAAGTGGAGTTCACGGCTCAAGAACTTCCTTGGCCATGAACTCACTTCTAGCCATGAATCTTAATTGTTTTGTGGTCTAAAACATGAAATGGAGGCTTCTAGTTTGAGTTCCAAGGCTTTGAGGGACATTGGGCACACTTTTGGCCCTTAAAATGGAGTTTACTCTCCAAGTGTTCTTGGGCGGTAAACTTCCAAATCTTGGGGTTTTGATTCGATTTTGATGTTATAAAACATAATCTAAGCTATATAATACAACTAGATAGAAGTACTCACGATTTGGGATAAAAACCCGAAGATCCGTGAGAGAGAATTTGGCTTTTCTCTAGTTGTAAATGTAACTAATGAATTATTTTGGTTCAGATTTCTTTATATAGTCCTGGGATTTTTGGCAGAAAATATTTTTATTCCCGGAATGAACTCTAATATCCTAGAGTATTGGAATAATAGTGTTGCACAAAAACCTAGTGCATCCACTCTCCTGATATCTCCTTAAGTGTAAATCCTGAAAAACTGCCAACTTATACCCAAAGTTTGGAATTTTACTGAAACTGTTCTAACTTCTATTGGCTTGATATGGTTTGTTCAGAATGGAAATTTTGGGTTGTCACACCTATAGTCTCCGATTAACCTAAGAGCTCAGTTTAGACATTTTACATCCCATGTATTCAAGTCGGACCACTGAAGCCCTAGAAACCGTACTTGACAAGATTGAGGTAAACAATAATTCGCACCCCGAAGAGAAGCATGGGTAATAGACACTGGCAAGGCTTGGGAGACCCACTTGTCCCTAAATCACGCACTCAAAGCTTCGGCTAACGCTAGACAAATCCCTAATCAATTACTCATATACCAACAACTGCCACCCGAGCATGGGAGTTGTATCCTTCGAGGCCCCGCGTGGCCAGAAATGCAGATCATCCTCTGTTAGGCTGAGGTGAGAGACACCCAACTGACAAGAGGACAAATGCTTAATAGCATTTAGTGTTAGAACCCAAATCTCTCTAAGTATGTGAAATCTCTCCCAAATCTCTCCATCTCTCCCAAATCTCTCTAAGTATGTGAAATATCTCCCAAATCTCTCCAAGTATGTGAAATCTCTATCAAATCTCTCTCAGTATGTGAAATCTCTCCCAAATCTCTCTGGGTATGTGAAATCTCTCCAAGTATATTGATATGTGTATTTATATATATATATATATATATATATATATATTTATGCACTTTATCTTAATATTTTGGCCTTATTTATTCTCTTTTAGAACTAAAAAGTACTTATAATGCTTTGAATTATGTTTTGCAGCTATTCGTTGGCGGTAAAGCACAAAAGAAAAGACTGCTGGATTAGATGGTTACGCCCCGCGTAGCACACCTGTACGCGCCGCGTAACGACCAATTTGACTTTTGCCCCGCATAACTTAAGGGTACGCGCCGCGTACTGGTTGGCCTCGGATATGTTCAATCGCGTAGTGATCCTTAGTACGCCCCGCGTAATCCGACTTACGCCCAGCGTACGTAAGTCGGCTACAAAGGCTATAAAAGTCGATTTTCAGCTAACCAGGAGGGGGGATTCGACTTACAACTTAGTTTAGTCGATATTAAACTTCTGTTAAGCCGTTTTGAGGGTTTAGAAGCCAGCCGGAAGGCCGTTAAGCTAACGGGAGCGGAGATCGGAAGGGTTGGAGAGCGGATACATGTCGGTAATCATATGGATTGTTAATGTGACCATGTTTAGCATTCCATTGTGGTACTTTCCTGTATTTAGTTTCTGATTTGGGTGTAAAAACCTTTTACTCTGTGTTTATGATTGAATGAAGCTTTGATTATTAGACTAATTGCTATATTGAATTGTTTATTTATGTTTAATTTATCTTGCCAAGCTTGTTAAAAGACCCTTATGTGTTAATGATGATTATTTTCTGTTAATTGTTAAGTGAATTGAGTTGCTTGAACATCTGCTTGATTTGCTTGTCTCTTATGATTTTTGATGACCATCGAGATTATAAGTTTAGAAATAACGAATGTGAAACTAGGATTAACTTGAGAATAAGTAAGTTAATGTGTGAGCCTTGTTTGATGACCATCAACAAGAGGTTAATTGAATGACTAATTTGATTAACTATATTTACAAGTCTTGCTTGATACGAACTGAACACTAGGAAGCATGTTAGTTTAATCAACTGATCACTGTTTGAATTGACTTGTTTGCTAAAGGATTAGTTATAGTGAACGCGAATCTAATCATTTTAGGAATCGGTGAACATGAATAAAGGAATTTGTGTATGCAATTATCTATGTTTTTAAGGTGTAATTTATCTAAACCAAAGTACCTGAAGAGATTTGCTTTCCTGTTAGTTTATCGAGAGTTGTTAATTAATTGTTAGTTTGAGATTTATTAAACTATTTCTTTATTCTTTTCGTGTGACCTGTAACCTATAATCAAATATATTAAGTTAATTCACCACCGTTCCCTGTTATCGACACCCGACTTACCTAAGCTATACTGTAATCTGACTAGGTACACTGCCTATAAGTGCATAGTTAGTCTAAGTTTTTGTTAGGTTATAAATATTAAAATTAGTGGGTACTTTTGTGCATATCAAGTTTTTGGCGCTGTTGTCGGGGAACGACTTGTCATTAATTTAGTTTATTTGATTATTCGTTATTTGTTTTTAGTTAGTTTTTATTTTTAGTTTGATTTTCGTTGATATCATTTCACTTGTCGAGAAGGTTCTTGTTTTTATTTGCAAGAATTTGGGATTATACACATTGCTTGACTTAAATTTTTGCATGGGTTTCGAGAATGAAAGCGATTAGGAAATTCTTGACCTGCTTAGTCTACTACTTTGTTGATTTGTCCAACTCAATCCATAAGGCGCAGTATAGCAAGGCGTATTGTGGTGGTTAAGTGGAAGACCGAGCTCTTGCTGTTCTTGACTAGTTAGGTCACTTCTTGTTCCGCTTTTAGTTAAAGGTGCAAGGAAAACAAATGAAATATTCTAACGGGTCCCGAAAGTGGGTATTTTCGCAAACCAATTCTTGCATGCAAAAGTTTTTGATCAACCATTGTTGTTTGATCTTGACAAAGATAAGCGATTATGACATCTCAGTTTTTTTTTATCACTCATCGTGAAGTCATCATTAGCTAAAGAAATTACAAAGAAAAAAAATAATTAAGTATTAAGTCCCTTGATTAAATAATTCAAAAGAATAGGAAGTTAAATTAAAGAAAAAGGAAAATTTTCAAATACAATTACGCCCGCGTAAGTTTTATTACGCCATGCGTAATAAACCCTGGATCGCGTATGGATTTTCAAGGGTTGAGGTTATGCCCTGCGTAACCTTGTGTTATGCCCCGCGTAAGACGACGACCAGGTATATCTCTTGACCCTTTGACTTTTGTGTTATTCTTTCAAACACTTCCTTTCTTCGCATAAGCTGTGACGGACGAATTCTCTCAAAAGATTCTCGATTCTTTGTCGTTTCTTGTCAAATCCAACACACAAGTAAGTATTTCGGTCACTCGATGTTATGGATTTGTGTTTAATTTGATGAAATAAGCTGCATTTAGCTTTTATTCAAAAACTAGGGTTTATATGTTTCTCGAATTAGGGGGCCGATTTCACAAATTTGTGGTTGATTATGGCTTAACTAGATTGAATCGGACCAATAAACTAAACCCTAGGACCTAATTTGGTCTCAATCCCGTCCCACACCATCGATTTGAGCCCGGGGTCGTACGCCTCGCGTACCCCTGTTGACTTCGATCTTTTTGACCACGCAATGTTTAAAAAGTGATTGTGTTGTTGCCCCTGCTGTGTTTATTTGGATATGGGTTTTGATTTGGGAACAAGCAAACAAGCTGGAACACAGTTTCGTGCACCTGGACGTACACCCAGCGTACGCTAGACGTACGCCCCGCATAAAATTCCAGGTCCAGCACTAATTTTTTTTTGGTTTAAATATTATTAATGCTGTGAAATTTTGTTGGGCTTTTTGTTTTTGTGTGCAGATTATGGCCCGAAGGACGCAAAGGACCAACCCACCCGAGGATGTGACCGATCATCGTTTTTTACAATTTCCGCAAACGTTGAACGATGCAACCCGGGCACGTTATGTCAACAACTTGAGCTTGCTTCTCACCAAAGAGATTGATATAGCACCATCATTCGATTGGGAATTGGCTACCAAGACTGGACTTGCTGCATTGATCCAGGAATTTTTGCAATACACACACTTGGACGTGAGTGGTGTGGATTTGTTCGTGTGTCAGGGATGGGCACGTTTGTTCAGGATCCAGGAGCCTGTTTATCGGGAGTTTTTGCTGGAGTTCTACACTACAGTTTCCTATGATCCTAGGAAGGCACTCGATGACAGGACAGCCTTTGCTTTCAGACTGGGAGGAGTGAGCCGGGAATGCAGCGTGATAGAGCTTGCGATTCGGGTGGGTGTTTACACCGCCGATGAGACGAGGAGTGTCCACTTCCCGGCATTCCTTGCTAACTGTCTCATGGACTGGCCGGTAGACTATAACGAGAACACTTTTTGGGCCGAGATTACAGGAGGAGTTTATACACCATCTACCGCACGAGGGGGGATGATTCGGTCTACTACGTACCGGATGTTGCACCGGTTGATTTCTATGTCTCTCACGCATCACAAGAATAGTGAGAGAGTGCCTTCGACGGACTTGTATTTCCTATGGGCACTAGTTACTCCAGGGAGGCACCTGAACCTTCCAGTTGCGTTAGCTACATATTTGGGACGGAGGGCCAGGGGACTTCGGGGGGATAGCCCGATATACGGAGGACATTTTGTCACGCGGTTAGCTCGATCATATCAGTTGCTGACGCGTGAGATCACGAGATCGATGGTGTTTCACGACATGAGCCGATGAGTCTTCAGTTGTTAGAGTCGATGCGTGTATTAGAGAGGGGTGGAGATGGTGTCTTGAGGGTACGAGCTGATGATGTGGCGGATGAGGAGGGTGCCACCGAGCCATAGCCGAGACGGGTCCAGCGGCGTAGACCTGCTCCTCGGGGAGCGCAGCAGGGACCTGAGCCGGAGATTGATATGTGCTACCTAGCTCAGGGCATTGACCGCCTTAGCGAGTATGTTGCACATGTGGACAGGCAACAGCGGTGGTATGGGGATGCGTTGAACGCATTCTTTGCCCACCAGGGGTTTCAGTATTCGGTTCCCTACCCACCACCATTCCAGCCACGACATGATGGGGCCGGTACTTCTGGGACACAGCCACATGATGATGGAGATGATGAGTGATCCTTTTTTTTATTTTATTTTGTGTTATTTTTAGTTTAGTTTAGTTTTTTTTAGTATTTGGTATGTAATTAAACTTTGATTTAGTTTGTTTTACTTTTGTTTTCCATGTTGATGCTCTTTGGGTGTTTAGATTTCTGCAGAATTTTCGCCCTTAGAAAGCTGACAGTAAGTTCAGCAACTAGGTCCGACTGTTGCTAGAGAGAGCGGTTTGAGAGTTGAAGATTATAGTCAAGACCCACAATTTGTCATAAGTGTGGGGTGCATATAGATTTCGTGAGTGATCGTTTTGAAGATTGGCATTTTTACGATGTTCTAACTCTTATGATATGGATGAGCAGTTCCCACACCATAGAGTTTTATTTTGACGCAAGGAAGACGTATCATCCCAGCTGCCATGACATGGTTGACATTTTCATATGTTGTGGGGGATTTTTCATCACGAGAAGAGGATGTCATTCTTGACGAGACGACGTGGTCGACACTTTCCCACGTCATGGCTATTATACATTGCATTTGTTTGCAATCTTTTGCACCACATTTTTGAAGATGGCGGTCTTGATTTTATTTTTCGGCAAATTCAGAAGCAGCAGTTCCGGTTTTCAGTCTTTTAGTAATATTTGGAGCAACTTGTAGCAGCCCCATTCGATCTCGCCACAACTACCCAGGGGAGTATGTTCCTTTTTCTCCCTTTTTATGTTCTTACTTTGTTTTAGCATACAATGAGGGCATTGTATGAAATCAGTGTGGGGTAGGGGGTCGGTAAAAGTAAATTAAATTTAAAAATTTAAAAACTTGAAAACTTGAAATAATAGTTTAATTTAGAAAAATCTAGTGATAATTTAAATTTTTGCTAATATTGTATGAAATGATCCAATGAGAACTCAAATGTTTAGTTGAGCCAATACACGTTATAGTGCATTTGTGGCCTCCCTTATTTGACTGAAATCATGGAACAAAAACATAACCCCGCTTGGTTTGAGAGATGCAATATGTTTAGCAGCATAAACCTGAAATGTATCCAGGAAAATTATTATCATTAACCAATAAAGGTTGAAGTTGAGCGCCTCTGCTTAAGCATGTAGGTTTTGAGTGAAAAAAAAAGTGAGGTGCATGTAAAAAAAAAGAGAGAGAATTACGAGTAAAGTTTGAAGAATTTTGGAGCAAATAAAGTGAAGATCAAAAGATCAAAATTCCAAGAAATCAAAAAAGTTGAAGATACCAGAAATCAAATAAATAAAGGTGGTGAATTTAAAGAAATTAAAGATCAAATGTCAAAGAATTGAAGAATTCCAAAAGAGCTCCATAGTGGTATCGAAAAATTGTAATTCTAGATTATGTATGCTTAGGTTGCTCAACTAAAAATACCTTGAGGTTAGGAGGTTTTCTGCGGATGGATTCGGAGGGTTGCATAAAATGAGCATTGTTCGGAAAAAGTGGGCGAGTGTTTATCAAGATTGTGAGTATTTAAAATATGGGGGGGGGGGTACTTTAGGAAAATTTTAGACACAAAAGCATGTGTTGAGGTCTTGGCATAATGACTAAGTTTTAAGTGGATTGTTTAGTGCGATATTGGTAAAATAAAAGTAAATTTGCTTGGGGGCAAGCAAAGGCTAAGTGTGGGGTATTTTGATATGTGTATTTATATATATATATATATATATATATATATATATATATATATTTATGCACTTTATCTTAATATTTTGGCCTTATTTATTCTCTTTTAGAACTAAAAAGTACTTATAATGTTTTGAATTATGTTTTGCAGCTATTCGTTGGCGGTAAAGCACAAAAGAAAAGACTGAAGCGGAAACCGGACTTAGAAGCTAAAAGAAATTAAAATGCTGGATTAGACGGTTACGCCCCGCGTAGCACACCTGTACGCGCCGCGTAACGACCAATTTGACTTACGCCCCGTGTAACTTAAGGGTACACGCCGCATACTGGTTGGCCTCAGATATGTTCAATCGCGTAGTGATCCTTAGTACGCCCCGCGTAATCCGACTTACGCCCAACGTATGTAAGTCGGATACAAAGGCTATAAAAGTCGATTTTCAGCTAACCAGGAGGGGGGATTCGACTTACAACTTAGTTTAGTCGATATTAAACTTCTGTTAAGCCGTTTTGAGGGTTTAGAAGGCGGCCGGAAGGCCGTTAAGCTAACGGGAGCGGAGATCGGAAGGGTTGGAGAACAGATACATGTCGGTAATCATATGGATTGTTAATGTGACCATGTTTAGCATTCCATTGTGGTACTTTCCTGTATTTAGTTTCTGATTTGGGTGTAAAAACCTTTTACTCTGTGTTTATGATTGAATGAAGCTTTGATTATTAGACTAATTGCTATATTGAATTGTTTATTTATGTTTAATTTATCTTGTCAAGCTTGTTAAAAGACCCTTATGTGTTAATGATGATTATTTTCTGTTAATTGTTAAGTGAATTGAGTTGCTTGAACATCTGCTTGATTTGCTTGTCTCTTATGATTTTTGATGACCATCGAGATTATAAGTCTAGAAATAATGAATGTGAAACTAGGATTAACTTGAGAATAAGTAAGTTAATGTGTGAGCCTTGTTTGATGACCATCAACAAGAGGTTTGTTTAATCAACTGATCACTGTTTGAATTGACTTGTTTGCTAAAGGATTAGTTATAGTGAACGCGAATATAATCATTTTAGGAATCGGTGAACATGAATAAATGAATTTGTGTATGCAATTATCGATTTTTTTAAGGTGTAATTTATCTAAACCAAAGTACCTGAAGAGATTTGCTTTCCTGTTAGTTTATCGAGAGTTGTTAATTAATTGTTAGTTTGAGATTTATTAAACTATTTCTTTATTCTTTTCGTGTGACCTGTAACCTATAATCAAATATATTAAATTAATTCACCACCGTTCCCTGTGATCGACACCCGACTTACCTAAGTTATACTGTAATCTGACTACGTACACTGCCTATAAGTGCATAGTTAGTCTAAGTTTGTTAGGTTATAAATATTAAAATTAGTGGGTACTTTTGTGCATATCATATATCGAATCTCTCCCAAATCTCTCCAAGTATGTGAAATCTCTCCTAAATCCCTCCAAGTATGTGAAATCTCTCCAAGTATGTGAAATCTCTCCAAGTATATTGAATCTCTCCTAAATCTCTCCAAGTATGTGAAATCTCTCCCAAATCTCTCCAAGTATGTGAAAACTCTCCACGTATCTCAAATCTCTCTAAGTACCTTCCTCAGTCGAAAACAGCTCAAAACCGAAAGAGAAAACTCAATAGGACCCTGTTGGTCCGGACCCCTCTTGGTCTGGAACCCCCTTGGTCCGGAACCCTCTTAGTCCGGAATGCCTCCTAAGGAGCCAAGAGAAGCTGCATCCTCCGAACCCCCATGCTTCGGACCTTCTTACTACTCCGGATGGATTGACACCGGAAGGTATAAGCTCAGGAAGGCCTCGTTTAAGTCTACTTCGGAAGTCTAGCCAGCCTTCGCACCTTCAGTCCGTACCTTCGGATTTTGCTTGCAGCTTCGGAACTTGCATGATGACTCCGGAACCTCCTTGCCAACCACTTCGGACCCTCGCAGCCCTAACCCTCCCCTCCGGAATTTAAGTTATAGTTTAAGAAATTACCCTATGACTCTGGAATTCACCTTTTAGCTCCGGATTTTGGACTATTTCGGACCTTTTCTCCATTTTGGGGTATTTTGATGTTAGGAATCCCACCAAACTCGTGTTTTTCTAAATTGAGACCCCTAAAACCTCTATTTTATGCCAAATTTAATTATCTAAATCATATTTACATAAAACAAAAGTTTAGGATTTAGGAAGATCCTATCCTAAATCAAGATAAGGACAAAGAGGTTTGACCTTGTGATTGTATGTAATCTTCCACTTCCCCATGCAAATCACGGTATCCAATGCTTTACCCACCAAATAACAATGCATGAACCATCAGATCCCCATGCACCAAAGATTTCCTCCCTTTTCTTATACTACTCAAGGCAACGGCAGTAAAGAGGTTTAGACTTCACATTTCCTCTCAGTTTTCCCCAATTCACTCACATACTCCTCCCAAGGGCAAGAACAAGGAATCTTGCTGAAGGAAAATTTCTCAACTTCTTCCTGGAAATTTTAAAGTAAGTTCCCCACTCATCTAATATTTTATAATTTTCAAGATGAATCCATATTATTTTATTCATAATAATATGTGATAATCACCTTTAGGAAAACATCCCTCCCAGGGAAGTTCCTCATCTCAGCCAAAGTTTAGGCTTGGAATCTCCACTCCATCACCCCAAACAACTCCTCAACCAACTCCAGGTGAGCTTCATACCCCCACTTTTTCTAAGCTTTTATTGTTTTTGGGGGAGGGGGGGGGGGGAGAATACAAGTCAGAGCCTTGTGTAAATCATGATCTAATTGCTTATTGTGTATGCATGCCATCTTACATGTGCTTAAGTATGAAATTCCTTACTCTTAGTCCAAAAACTCAAGATTTTGGTTAAGTCTCAAGAGTTTGGATTATATTTCACCAAACAAGTTTAGAAAGAAGAACTAGTATATAGCAAGTATAAGGTACAAACTTTTATAACAACAACTATAAGGAATTGCTTCAAGCTTTACTTAAACAAGTTGTTAGATAAAATATTTTGGAAAGTGATTAAACTATGTAAATAATAATATTTTGGAATCACTGTTGGTCAAACATAAATATAAAGGTTACCTTGGAATATTATTTCATGCTCATGACTTTTTATCAGATTAACAAACTATTTGCGATCATTTATAAATATTTTAATATAAATAATTTTCTCAAGAACAATATACGAAAATAAACTTTTCATGACAAAAATATTTGCATGTCATAAACAGTTGTCGTAAAAGCTTTAAGAACATAAGTAATGTTCTATACGTCATAAAACATAAAATGTGTGTCATAATCTGCAGTTATAAATTTACACAAATTATAACTTGACACTTTTCTTTTGACTAATATGGGTTTGAGCCAACAATTCATAGAAAGGAAAGACCATATTTTCCAATTCCGATAATGTACCGCCATTTGGACAAGAGTTCAAAATGGCTTATTTTTCAATCAACGAAATGGAATGAACATGAAGTACCCAAATAACAAGTACAAATAACGATATGGAACGAGAACGATATTTCTATTCAATGAGTACTAATATCATTATTTATCTAACAAATAATGAATCCAGAATGATTGCTCGAAAGGTTGTCAATATTCTAGTAAGACAAATCTCAAAATTACCTAAATATGAAAATATTAGTGTACGCCTAAAGTCCTGTAAGGAGTTATAGCCAGAGTCTCCTGGAGGAGAGCGGGAATTTGTGTATAGATCTACACGGGGTTGACACCCCGCACCTTCGCTGTTCGCTACAGCTAGACCGTCCAGTCTAGGGTGACAAACGTCTTTATCAAACCGAGGATGCCTGAGAAACGCAAAAACATGTCTCCGTCATGATTAGTATGTTTATAACGACTCACTAGAATATGTTATTTTAACTAGAAGTTTATGTAAGGAAAACCTCATAAATAAATTTTGGCTCATTGTGTTGACGGTCCTATGCATGGTAGTGATGGTTCGCATTTGTTGTGTTGACCGTCCTTGTTCATTGCGTAGAATGTCGACAATCGCCATGATTGATTTCTTTCACCTAACAAGTATTAGAGTCTTACTACTGCTATTTTTACAAATCAGAAAACGTAGGACTTTATGGAGAATGTTTGTGTAAAATTTTGAAAATGATAAACTAACACACTCACATATGCAAGTTTACACAGTTGGAAATAGAACTTACGAATATTTTATAACAGAAAATATAGGATTTTTCGAAGAAAACAAATTTACACGATTTCGGTAACGATAAACTAGAACGCACACACTCAATTATACCCGATAAGAAAATCAAGATTTACAACTTTATTCTCTATTTGGAAAACAGGAGATTTTCTGGAAACGATTGGCTAATTCTATTCAAAAGGACTATTCTTGAACACAGCCCACCTTTACAAATTTTCACTACTTTTCAAAATCACTTCATTTAAGGATGAACAAAAGTAATGACATGCACACATATATCCATGATTTTCAAAGTAAGGATTCAAACGATTTAATAGAAAATATCGGATTTTCTTAAAGTACAATAAGAACGATTCTAAACAAGTGTAAAACGATTTTGTACAAAATGCTTATGAACTCACCAACTTTTTAGTTGACCCTTTTCAAAACGACTTGTATTCTCAAGGATCTAGTTAGTAGGAAATAAGGGACGCGGATGCAGGACTATTTAGTTGTAGTTTGAAGTTTTCTACATATGTATCTTTTGTGTAACTCGAAGAACAAATACAATATGTAAACCATGTAAATTTGTCATCTCAATGTATGATGTTTCGATTGCTCTGTTTTATTTATATTCAATTGTTATGATACTGCACAATGAAGCCACTCGCCTCTGGACATTTCTGTCGTCTGGTCCGGGGGTTTGACACGAAGTATGGACCCGATCGATTATATCAGAAAGCTGTTAGAGTCGCAGTGGCATGATAACTAGTGGCAACTTGTTCCTAGGAAGGATTTCGTTCGGAAGTCGAGTGAGGCACATATGTGGGAGTCCTTTAGTTCTGCGACCGGGCTGGAACCCAGTATATTAGATGATTGGTGAACGAATTGAGACAAGGGAGGTCTTGGTAGATTTTGGAAAGCATCCATGTAGCAACATACTGCTTTAAACAGTTCAATGTTCGGGCAGTTTCAGCTTTTGGGCAGTGTTAGTAATTGTGTTTTAGGTTGTAAGTACGGATGGAATAGCTGGTTGATTGGGAAGTGACAAGTCACTCACAACGGGATTAGCTGAGCCTTGGCCAAGTATAAGTGATCTGCAGGGATAATTAGTTCTGTGATCCTGTTTTACAATGGGAACCTCGAGCTATTAGAAGTTGAGTAGTCAGTTGAAGGATAAACATACTTGATTCAACGATAATGATTCAGTATGAGAGGTCTGTCAGGGAATCAGACCATCTCAAGACATCAGATTTCAGACGGAGTAGATGTAATCTTGTTGCGAGGAATTCATTGACCCGCGGATTTTAGGGTTTTGCGAAGATTGGTCACGGCTACCCTGGGAAGACTAGGGTGTGCCCAGGATGGTGACCATGCTACTTTAGTGGTTTAGCGTATAAGAAATGGTAAGGTATGATTTCGAGGACGAAATCTAATTTAAGTGGGGGAGTGTTGTAACATCCCGTTTATTTAATAAATAAATAAACAAATGAATGAATGAATCGTAGCCCTAAAATTAGTAATTGTATAGCAAGGTCTTAGTCTCGATGAGTTAACTGTCATAATTTTAGAAGGAGGAGGTTAAAGTGTAAAATTTGGACTTAATTGTAAGTAATATTGAAGACATGGGCGGCTTGGTAACAATTAAGACTCAATATGAAAGGAATTATGGAAGCAAGGAATAAAATGTAAATTCTCGATTTATATTGTAAATATTTATGGAATCAGGGGCTAAAGGGGTAAATATTGGATTAAATTCGAAAAGATCCTATGGGGAGGGACTAGACTTGTAACTATGAAAAATTTTAAAAGTGGATGGGGTTTATAACCCGCCACCCTCAGCATGTGAACCCTAACCCTAAGAGATTTCACCAGTCGCCATCATCTTCTCCTACCTCTAGCCGTCACCTTCCTCTTCGTAATTCCGATCAGGCAAGACAGGCGTGCATAGCGTATCCAGCCGACGCTGCTGCCACCAACTAAGCCATCATCCAGTCACGACCAACCACCGCGACCATCCCATCTGTCGGCAAGGGTGTTCACCTCTACTGTTTCATAGCCAACCGACCACCGTAACCACCTCCATGACGAGCGTTGCTGCTGCTAACATTCATTTCATCCTTTCTCCTTCTTCAGTTCACTGTCTCTCCGCCACCTACTACGTCGCCATCGTAGGGCCACCACAGCCGGTGGCTGAGAGGTGCCGATTCGCGCAGTGTCTCTTGGGTGCGTGACTTGCGACTGGGCTCGGGTTCGTGTGTTTTCTGCTCGTGTAAGTTGAAGTGTTGTTGGGAAGAGGATCAAGAAGAAACGCCGCCACCACCGTGAGATGGTGGTTGACAGCGCAACAGCCGCCTACCGCCACAAGAATTTCGATGGGTGTGTTTTTCATGTTCAGATCAAGTGTTTGCCTGTTTTGGTTTTGCTAAACAAATGGGGGTGTGCACTTTGGCTGGAAACCATGGAAAACCACCATGGCTGCCAACCATGGTAGTTGCCACCATGTGCCACCGCCGGCCACCACGAGGGTGGGTGGGTGTGTGTGTGTTTATCAATAGTGTGTGTTTATTTTTGGGGTTTAAGCATTGTAAAATTGTAATCGTGTTGGAATAATAATAAGAAAAACTCAAAACCACCACCGTGAGGTGGTGACTGCCGCCACTAACCGCCGTGTTGGGTGGCGGTGTGCTTTTGCTTGCATGCAGTTGATTTTTGGATGCTTGGGAAAAAATGGACTAGAAACCATATCCACCACCGTGAGCCGCCGTTGACCACCACTACCCGAGGTGGTAGTGGGTGGTGCCCGACTAGCGAAACCCTAACGGGCCTAGTGAATCCCTAATGGTCCTAATAAACCCTAATTGATCAAAAGTCCTAGCTATTGGGCCTATTGGGCTATGTTTGGGTTGGAAACCCTAATTGGGGTTTAGAAAACCCTAATATTAGACATATGGGTTTTGGACTGTCAGGACTTGCATTTTGGATGATTGGATTGGGATTGTGTATTAAGCCTGACCACACTACATGATTGACCCAATAGACTGATGGACTTAATGGATTAAGTCCTTAATGGGTTAACTGAGAAACACTTAACCCTAATCATCATTTTATGTGAAAACCCTAATTTGACTTGGGCTTTGCGTTGGGTCTTTATATTGGGCTTTGCTGCTAGGGCCAATAATCGGCCATCCAAGAATAATCATATGGACTAGAATATGTTGATGGGATTTAGGGTAAGGCCCATGTGAGGGTTTGGGCCCAATTTGGAAAATTGGGTCGTAGATGGGCCATAGTTTGGGCATTTATGATTATGAGGTATTAGGCCATTAGGAACGCCAAATGTTTGGACTGGACTAAATGGTTGGGCCTTTGAATAAGACAATGTAAAGGTTTGGGCCAAATTTGGAAAATTGGGCGATATGTTAGGCTTTGATTCCTAGTTTGACTTTTGGGATTTTGGATTGGGCCTTGGGCTTGAATCAAGCCAAGATGTGGTAATGTAGTCTGTTACTCAAAGAACTTATGGTTATGTGTTGGGACCCAGTTATTCATTGGGTGATGTTTTGATGTTGACAGTTCAGGAATTTATCATCCAGCAGCTGGGGTTGTGTTTGCAGGATTTTAGCATGTGAGGTGAGTTACCTTCCAGTAGAAATGGGTCTAAGGCCACAATGCCAACCCATTAGTAGGAGTTGTTTGATAGATGATTGTCTTTGTGATAATTATCTAGGTTTGCTACTACCTGATATGTTTTATGTATTAGCTTGGTATGATGTTATGTGATAGTAGGTATGTTGGATTAGTGTCTAAGCCTGTAACTACATTTGGTAAGTATTTGACCCGGTTGTGCATGGTCCTTTTGGGTTGCCTTCATCAAAGCAACTAGATAGGATGATTTATGAACAAAGAGGTTAATTATGGTTTATTAATATAATACATGAATAATATATTAATAGAGAAATCATAGAGTTTAATTAATATTGAATAAGAATTCATTAATAAATTAATTTTGTGGGTAAAAGAGATTAATTAGACTTTGGGGACTACTATTGTAATTATAAGATAATTGCATTGTGGGCTATGTATTCCTAAAGGGAAGGGAGTTGGACGAAATCTATGGGAAGCGCATATGATTTTCATCCAAGGGCCTTCTAGAAAGGTTCCATGGGTTGCTTAAGGCCTAAGTAGAGAATTAGTGTTTATCTTGAAACCCTAGCAGCCCACACAACTATAAATAGACCCCTAGGGATCCCAAAAACGTGGCTAAGTCTTCTGGTAGAGATCTTGGACGGTTTTGGTGCTCCTCTCCTTCTTTCCAATATCATCCTCTTGCTTATGGTGTTTGTAAACCATTAGAGGAGTGACATTTGTGAGTCTAAGCTCCAAGGACACGAGATTCAAACCATTGATAAGAGGTATTTATCTAGATTTGTTCTTACATGTTAATTGCGATACACATATGCTAGATATAGGGTTTATGAGCTTTGGGTGATTATTTAATGTTCATTAGACAAACTAGATCCAAAGATTTAGGGTTTGCATGTACACCATAGGATTGATGTAGTGCTCTATTCCCATTAGTGGTATCAGAGCCTAGACTATTTGTATAATGAATTGATGCAATTGTGAACTGTAAAAGTCAGGAAATCAAAAATTTTTGTTGCTTAAAGCATGAACTCGACGAGTTGGGTGAACTTGACGAGTTCAGAAGCCCAACTCGACGAGTTTTCAGTTCTGTTGCCGGGATTTTCGATTTTTCTGCCTAATTTTGTTGAGGATAATTGCCAAAACTTGTTTTTCTTGCCTAAATCTGATTTTTAAAGTTTGGAATGATTATCTTCATCAAAATTGAGAGATTTGGTTAAATGTGGATAATATAGGAATATTATAAGTCAAATAATTAACCTAGTTACATTGAAAAGTTTCAATTTACACCCTTAAGTTTTATACTTTAAATTTGTACTTAATAGTTCCAGTTTTGAAATTTAAATAGTTAAACATAATTGTTTTGAAAGGTTTCAAATACTTGCCCTCAAGTTTTGGAATTTAAATTTTAATTAAAAGTTTATTTTTAAAATGTTGAATTCTAAAACCTTAATTTTTAAAAAGTTCAAATTGCACCCATATGGTTTTATTAAATTAATTAAGTGTATAATTAAAAGAAAGTTAATAAACGCATAGTGATATGGTTTACATTTAATTAAATTAAAAGTTTAATTTATTAAATTAGACCACATAGTATTTTAAAATTTTAAAATACATCCTAATATTATATATAAAATTAAAAGTCTAATATTATATATGTATAACTTAAATGTAAGTCTTACCGTTAGTAGGCATCATTCACGAAGCCGATCTATGAAGGGGGTATAAGGTTATGACCTATAAAATGGCCATTTAATGGGTGTACACTCTCACCTACCGCTTCCTTGATTGGTGGAGGTCGTTAGCCAAACGGGTAGGATAGGGCAAAACTTTTCCATTAAAAGTATAATGAATTATAAAGTAACTAAATGTTTTACAAAATTCCCAGTCTTAGTTACTTTAGATAAAAGTGAATTTGTTGCAATTCCATTAAATTACACTTTGTACCTTTGCTAAGACGTTAGTGGAGCGTGTCTGGTTAACCGGCACACTAAATGGGTTCAGAACAAAGGTAGCGAAGGGTGACTCGATGTTTGTCATAGTTTGCTGGAGCGTTTGTGGTTAACCAACACATCGAATAGGTGACTGTAACATTGGTGTAACATCTAAAGTTTTGAAGGCCAAGAAAGGAAAGAAAACCCTAACTTTAAGGGGGGGGGGACTCGGCAAGTCTAAGCGGGATCCGGGTCGAGGAGTAAGTGACCGACTCGGCGAGTCGTCCAAGGAGACTCGACGAGTCAGGTCTGTTCGAGGAAAACCCTAAATCCGGGACTTTGGGCTCTAGTTAAACTCCTTATTCTCTCCATTAGGGTTCCTTAGAGCCTCCCTCATACAGAAAACAAACCCTAAGCCCCCATTGTTGTGCATTCAAGCTTCCAAGTCATTTTTGGGTGAATTGAAGGAAGAAGAAAGAGAGAAATCATTGAAGTCTCAAGGATTGGCCTTAGATCTGGAGTTTGTGGAACCTTTCTGAGTTATTCAAGGTAATAAGTCGTTTATTTCCTTTAGATCTTCTTTGGTTGTGAGATTTGGGGCTTTTTAGGCCATGGATAGTCATCCATTTGAGTTAGAAGCCGGATCTGGAGTTGCTACTTCAGATCCAAGCATATTATGCTCTTAAGAAGCATAAAGTTTCCGCCCTTGAGTTGATTATGGAGCCTCCTTGCCTTAAACCCAAGTTTATGGTGTATTTTGCCTAGATCTCCTTCTCTACACGTAAAGTTTGCAACTTTACGTGAGGAATAGGCTTGGGAAGGGTAGATCTACGGTTTGGAGTCCATGCATGACTCAAAAGTCCTCTGCATGTATAGAGATCTAAATGGACTCGGCGAGTAGCATGAAGATGAGGAGGAACTCGACGAGTGGGATGAACAGCTCGTCGGGTCAGATGAAGTTGGGTAGGAACTCGGCGAGTTAGATGAACAACTCGGCGAGTCTGTTGAAGGTTGTCTTGGACTCGGTGAGTCAGGTCGCGAAACCCCAAACCCTTCGAGTTGAGACTCGAATCAGTGAGTCGAGTGGAGACTCGGTGAGTTGGACAGGTCAGGACTCGGAAATCGGTAGACTCGGCGAGTCATGGACTGACTCGGCGAGTCGAGACGCGAATGGAAGAACTCTGAACATATGAACTCGGCGAGTAGGGTTGACCTGGTAGGTTGACTTTGACCAGGACTTTGACTTTGACCGGAGTTGACTTGGTTGACCGTCGGGGGGTCATCTAGACTAAGTGTTGCATTGATTTTGGTAGCTCGGGAAGCTAGTGGAGCAGGAGTTCAGAGAGTTGCCGGTCAGCAGCCAGTGGGATCATCAGCTAGTTCAGCCAGTGCAAGTGAGTTTCCCTTTGTATGAATGGGTCTACGGCCACAATGCCGGCCCATGTAGTTATGAGTAGAAGACCCGGGGGTTAGCCCTAGGCACAGTATGCTAGTATGATATTTGGGACGAGGTCTAATGATAGAGGGCGGGTGCCCAAGGAATGGTTTATGTGATAGTTTATACTTGTTGTCTGTGTGATACTTGTATGTGCCTGGTAGTGAGGTGAGTGTGGGCGAGGTCCCGTATCTCACCAATAACAGAGTGTGGATGGTGTTCCACATCTCAGTAGCAGCAGATCAGGGGCGAAGCCCAAGTCAGGGAAGCAGTGAGGGTCGGCTGGGCCCGTACCTCACTGTCAGCAGGAGTATGGACGGGGTTCCATGACTCATCAGTAGCGGGACAAGGGCGGGGCCCAAAGATAGGCGAGGCCTTAGGTCAAGATCCGTTAGAATGTGTTAAGCTTATGTGATGTGATGTGATATGTTTATGTGCTATTATATGTTAGTAGGCGAGGCCCTGTGACAGGCGAGTCCTAAATGAAACAAATATGTACTCGAGCGGGGCTCGAAGCCAGGCGGGACCTGGAGCGGCGGGGACGTTGTAGCGGGCGAGGCCTGAGGTAGGGGAGGGCGAGGCCCAAGATAGCGGGTGTGGCCCAGTATGTGCAGTATGTGTTTATGCATCGTATGTGGTAGGGTGGGGAACTCACTAAGCTTTGTGCTTACGGTTTTCAGTTTTGGTTTCAGGTACTTCCGGTAGTGGATGATGGAGCTCGGGGTGATCGCATGGCACACACCATAAATTAGTCAGCCTGGGAATGTTTACTCTGATAACGATCATGTATTTTGGAAACTATTACTCTGTTTATGTTTTGAAAAGATGAACTTGCTTAAAGTGATGTTTTATTAAAAGAAATTTTTAGTCTTGAATTTTGGGATGTTACAAGTTGGTATCAGAGCCTTGGTTTGAGGGATTCAGACATGCTCTCGGGTGTGTCTGGACTCAAACTGAGGAATTGGTATATATGTTTTCAAAATGAAAAGACAGATTTGTAAAAAGAGAGTTTTGGGAAAGAAAACAGTTTTAGAAAGGCAAAAATAATTCAGAAAGAAACGAACTTTGAAAAGAGAAAAAGGGTGTGGTGCATGCAATCAACCGAGCTCAAGTAAGTACCCCAAAATACCCATACAAGTTTATGATTTGATTATCAGTTAGTAGAACAGCATGCTAGAATAGGGCTAAGGATCTAGGGATGATGCCTTATGTGCCTGTTATATGTGCTTTTGAGCTGCATGATAGTGCTGATTAGACACTAGTAGGATAGCCTGTTTAGGTTATGCCTGAGTCTATGAGTTGTGTTGCATGCTAGTTTAGATTCTTGCTGCATGGATGTGATTGCTTGAGTATATTATGGTTAGATTTTCCCTTGTCTAAATGTTGCTTGCTTTGTACATTGTGGGATACTGAGTGATGGAAGTTAGCCATTAGGTGGATACGGCACGTCACATGTGATCAGGGTTGAATAATCTCAGAGTGCTGGATTTGGTCCTATTGCGCAGCTCTTGTTTGAGTCCAACCATTGTAGGGACGAGTCTTTTACTTGAAGGATCATCTGATCCTCGTCACATGTGATGGTATTCAGGTGATGGCTAATTGGCATCACAAAGAGACCCTCAGCAGCTGATGACTGGTTTGAGTTGAGTCAGAGGTTATCCTAGGGTAAGCCTAGGATGAGATAGTTTTGGGAGCAGCAGTAGTGGTTAAGGGACCTGGTGGAGTCAAAGCAATTCCTGAGGAAAGTATGGATAGATGTGGATGGTAGTATGGGCCCGTACTACTGAAAGCTGAGGATCCGTACTCGATTCGGGAAAGGCCGAGACAAGACCGGGAACCTGGTAGGGTGTGTTGTTGGGTTTTGAGCAATCTAACACTTCCTAAGTGTGCATGCAACCCTAATAAACCTTGGATCTATGTTTGTCTAAATACATGCAAAATAATAATTTTCCAAGGTTTATAACCTATCTAACATGGCATGGGGAACATTTCAACATAAAAGAGTTAGAAGAGATTACATACCTTTGTTGTGTTGGGTTCTTAGGAGTTTGAGGGCCAAGCACCAATAGTGTGAATGCCTCAAATGGAATCACAAACACCACAAACTCTTGGAAAACTTTGAGAGAGTATACACACTCTTGTATTTTCGGCCACACACATGCACACACACACTAGAACACTAGCTTTCTCTTAGGCTATCTTAGGCTCTCTTTCATGCTCCATAAGCATGCTTATATAGTATGCATGGTTAGGGTGAAACCCTAATAACCCATGTCTTTTCCTATTCCAAGGATCCATGGGTTAAAAGCTCCATGGATCATCCATGGACTTCCACATAAGCCTAGCCCATTAACAAATGAGTATTAGCCCACACTATATAAAACAAATAGCCCATAATTTAATTAGTATTCTTTTAATCTCTAAATTAATCCATAATTAATTTAAGACTAAAACTAATTAAATAACGTAACTTCATATTAATATATTATAACTCATAATATATTAATAAACATATGTGTATAACTCTCATAAAATTATCCATAATAGTTTGGATGAGATGCAACCCAAATGGACCATGCCGGTCGGGTCAAGTATATACCAAATAAGTTATGGACTTAGACACCTTATCCAACAGACTCCCACTTGGATAAGTCTAATAACTATATTTGCCTATAACTTCAGGAACCAACCAACAATCGTAGCTCTCGAAAACTCCCTCGAACAATGAAGACTCTGTCGAACTATGAAGCGCCATTTTAGATAAGTGATCACATAATCCTCTGTTCTCATGATATCAGCCGGACAAACACATGGAACTATGTCTTGCTTATTGTCTAGCAGTTGTTTCTCGATTATCCGATTTGTTTGACGAAGAACTTCACTGAACACATCGGTTTAGTTCTGACCAGGCCTGGTATATGGGTCAACACAAAATCATCGAGGGGCCCGGATATCGCTTCTATTTTTAGAAGGAACAGATAAACTTCGACTGATATGCTTGTTCCACTACTTATTGAATTGTACACAAAGGCACGTTTTATAACATCAAGTTACTGATGCGTTTACGTGCAATCAATGCACAACCAACTCATAGGTAACAACTCATATCTCTAGGTTTAAAGATTTATATGATGTTATCGTCTCACGATCACTCGAGATAAATTCCATGAAGTGATACAAGTGAGCGTGGGTTTATACCAATACTCTTAACTTATGAGTACTCATGAATGTTGCAGCAACCATTGCCATGCCTAAACACCTTTAAGGCATCTACAAACCCAATTCATGACAATCTTGATTCATACCTACTTCCGACGTATGATCGATTGTGGAGGTTTGAACAAATTAATTATTCTGGAAGTCAAAACATGCAAAACTGAAACAATAGTAAATAATTGACAATGATAGTAACACTTTACTCATAAATAAATCACAAATTTTATTCATCATCAAACGTCGATTACATTTTACAAGTTTCAGGAAAACTATCTAATCTGTAAAACTAATATCGTCCCTCAGCCCGATGCGTCTCGCATGCTGAAAATGCTTAACCCTCGTCAGTCCCTTCGTAAGGGGATCTGCAGGATTCTCATCTGACGATATCCTCCTTGTCACAAGGAGTCCTTCTTCAATCTTGTGCCTTATGAAGTGATATTTTCTGTCAATGTGTCGGGATCTGCCATGATCTCTTGGTTCCTTGGCTAAGATAACCGCAGCATTGTTGTCACAGAAAATCTCTATAGGTTCCTTAATAGCTGGTACAACTCCAAGGTCTCCGATGAAGTTCTTTAGCCATATCGCCTCCTTCGCTGCTTCACTCGCTGCTATATACTCTGATTCACAAGTCGAATCAGCCACCGTCTCCTGCTTGGAACTCTTCCAAGAAATTGCCCCTCCATTTAAGGTAAAGATCCAGCCCGACTGAGAGCGGAAATTATCCCTATCAGTCTGAAAACCAGCATCACTATACCCTAATATTCTCAAGTCATCACTGCCACCAAGGGTAAGGACCCAATCCTTAGTCCTCCGCAGGTACTTGAGAATGTTCTTTACCGCGGTCCAATGAGCCTTGCCAGGGTTCCCCTGATACCTGCTAACCATGCTCAAAGCAAATGCCACATCAGGACGGGTACAAGTCATAGCATACATGATCGAGCCAACTGCGGAAGCATATGGTAATTGGCTCATCTCAGCTATCTCAGCCTCTGTACTCGGACTCTGAGTCTTACTCAGTTTGGTATTGCTTTGGATCGGTAAATCTCCTTTCTTGGAATTCTCCATGTTGAACCTTTTCAACACCTTATCCAAGTAGATACTCTGACTAAGTCCAATTAGTCTTCTACTCCTTTCTCTTAATATCCTTATCCCTAGGATATAGGTAGCCTCCCCTAGGTCCTTCATAGCAAAGCACTTCCCAAGCCAGGACTTAACCTCCTGCAAGGTTGGGATGTCATTTCCTATGAGTAGCATGTCATCCACATACAGTACCAAGAAGCTAACTATACTCCCACTAGCTCTGACATACACGCAAGACTCATCTTTGCTTCTCAAGAAGCCAAACTCTTTTACCTTCTCATCAAAACAAAGATTCCAGCTACGAGATGCTTGTTTTAATCCATAAATGGATTTCTTAAGCTTGCATACTCTATTAGGGTGCTCTGCATTGACAAAACCCTCTGGCTGATTCATGTACACATCCTCAGCCAACTTTCCATTAAGGAAAGCGGTTTTGACATCCATTTGCCATATTTCATAATCATGAAATGCTGCAATGGCTAACATAACCCTAATAGACTTAATCTTGGCCACCGGCGAGAAGGTTTCATCATAATCAATACCTTGAGTTTGAGTAAAACCCTTCGCAACCAGTCGAGCCTTATAAGTATGCACTTTTCCTTCCATGTCGGTCTTCTTTTTGAAGATCCATTTGCACCCGACTGTTTTACGGCCTGGTACATTGTCAACCAAGTTCCAAACTTGATTGTCATACATGGACTGTATCTCGCTGTCCATAGCCTCCTTCCATTTAGCAGACTCCGGGCCTGCCATGGCTTCCTTAACACTGCTAGGTTCATCCAAATTTACTAGTGTACTATCACTAATAAACGTATCACCTTCCGTAGTAATATGAAAACCATAATAAAACGAAGGTGTGTTCCTAACCCGTGTGGAACGTCTCGGAGGTACAGACTCGTCAGCTGGATCAACAGGAGTTTCTACCTCAGGTTGATTGCTAGTGTCTGAGGTTCCTTCACCAATTGATTCTTGAATTTCTTCAAGATCAATCTGCCTCCCACTGTCTCCTTGGCTTATAAATTCTTTCTCGCGAAAGATCCCTCTTCGTGCTACAAAGACCACATTCTCACTGGGTCTGTAGAAAAGGTAACCGAAGGATTTCTGTGGGTAGCCGATGAAAATACACCTTTCACTTCGGGGTTCAAGCTTATCATGAGTTTCACGCCTCACGAAGGCTTCGCAACCCCAAATTTTGATGTGGTCCAAATTGGGAACCTTCCCAGTCCACATCTCATGAGGTGTTTTGGTAACCTTCTTTGTAGGGACTAGATTAAGGATATGGGCGGCAGTCTCTAAGGCATACCCCCAAAAAGAGATTGGTAACGAAACTCGACTCATCATAGAGAGAACCATGTCCAACAAGGTACGATTACGCCTCTCAGCTACACCATTCAGCTGTGGTGTCCTGGGAGGAGTCAATTGTGAGACAATCCCACACTCCTTAAGATAGTCAAGGAACTCGGTACTAAGATACTCACCACCTCGATCGGATCGAAGCATCTTAATGTTCCTGCCCAATTGATTTTCTACTTCCTGTTTGAATTCCTTAAACCTTTCAAAGGTTTCGGACTTGTGTTTGATCAAGTAGACATACCCATATCTACTATAATCATCAATAAAAGTCACATAATACCGATTAGCGTCCCTTGTGGCGGTTTTGAATGGCCCACATACATCAGTATGTATTAGGTCCAACAAACCTTCACCCCTCTCACAAGTTCCAGTGAAGGGTGATTTTGTCATTTTTCCAAGTAGACAAGATTCACAACTATCATCTGATTTGAGGTCAAATGATTCCAAGACTCCACTCTTTTGGAGTTGGTCTATGCGTTTCTTGTTTACATGTCCAAGACGACAATGCCACAATGATGCTTTATCTAGGCTAGTAGAAGAATCAATATACAACACATTATTTCCTAAGTTGTCTACAATCGACACAGTTTCATACACGCCATCACAAGGTAATGCTTTAAAATAAAACACATTATTAAAGAAAGCATTAATACCACCACATTCATTATCAAACGAAAAGGTAAAACCTTGTTTGTACAAAGCATGAAAAGAAATAATATTCCTCGCCATCTCAGACGAGTATACACATTTATTCAAATCTAATTTTAACCCATTATTAAGCAACAAAGTATAAACTCCAATCTTGGAAACAGGTGAAGCCTTCCTATTCCCCATGATTAAGTTTATCTTCCCGTGCTCCACATCCTCACTTCTTCTTAGGCCCTGCAAATCAGAACATATGTGAATACCACATCCTGTATCAAGCACCCAAGAGTTAGAATATGTTGAGTAATTAGACAATATAGTGTAAATACCTGCATAGGTGGGTTTCACTTTCCCATCCTTTAGATCCTGCAAGTACTTAGGGCAGTTTCGCTTCCAGTGTGCCTTTTCATGGCAATAAAAGCATTCAGCATCCTTTGGAATGGCAGAAGGAGTGACAGAACCGTTCTTAGTCTTGGATGAGGAGCCTTCAAGAGACTTTCCCTTGGTACCCTTCGAAGGGTGTTTCCTCTTTTTCCCTTTGCCTTGCCCAATAGCTAAAACAGGGGTAGAAGTTGGAGTAGGAGTAGTAGAGGTAACAACCGCTTTACCCTTAAGACCGGTTTCAGCGGTCTTCAAGAGTCCTTGAAGCTTGCTGAGGGTAACTTCCTCCTTGTTCATATGATATGTCATTCGAAAATGATCATAACAAGAAGGCAAGGAGTGCAAAATGATGTCAATTGCTAACTCCTCGGGGATGTTAACATTCAGCTTCAGCAAACGGTCCACATACCTTTGCATCTTTTGCATGTGGCCCGTGACGGATTCACCGTCCTTCATGCGGGTAGTTATTATGGAGGAGATTATTTCATACCGCTCCTGACGAGCACTCTGATGGTACCTTTCCATCAAGTCTTGGTGCATCTCAAAAGGGTAGAAATCTTCATATGACTTTTGGAGCTCGGCTGTCATCGTGGCCATCATGATACATGCCACCTTAGTAGCATCTCTCTCATGAGTCCTGAATTCAGCGATCTCCTCAGGAGTAGCAGTAGACTCATCAAGTTCTTTTAACTCCTTATCGAGGACATATTCCTTGTCCTCGTAACGAGTAACCATCCTGATGTTCCTAATCCAATCCATGAAGTTGGAACCATCAAAGATGACCCTCCCACAAAGATTCATGAGAGAGAAAGAACCAGTTGGGTTAGAGCCTGAAGCATTAGTGTTGGAAGACATCTGAAAGAAGAAAGTAAGTTTAGATTAGATATTTAGGATCCTTAATAAGACACCCAAATGTAATATTAAGGCTAGGATCCAATCACAATATATTACACTTAGAAGAGGGATGCCGTAATCTAAGTAATAATATATTTGAAAGGTAGGCGAATGACGATTCACCAATTTCCACCATGAAAACGAAATGATTAATTAGGTTTAATTGGATTTGAAATTCCTAGATTCTTTTGAGATTCATTGAACTTTTCAATGGCATGTTTCAATCTCGATTGTGCCCTTCAAGTTTTGTGACTGGGATGCCGAGGATCACAAAACAAGGTGTGAATAACCATGCTAACTCACTTGGTACTCCTAATATTATCACCTAATCAATGTGCCGGTTAACCACACACGCTCCATTGATCTATGACAACATTAAGTTACCCTTCGTGATCCTTACTAGTCTAATTAGTGTGCCGGTTAACCACACACGCTCCACTAACGACTTGGTAAGGTACAAAGTGTGAATTCCATGGATTAGCACCATGTTCACATTTCCCTAAAATAACTAAGATTGGGAATTAAAAGAGTTTAGTTATTTTATAATATTCATTATACTTTTAATGAGGATTTAAAGTCGTTGTTCTACCCGTTCGGCTAACGACCCTCCAACGATCAAGCAAGCGGTGGGTGAGAGTATACACCCATTAAGTCGCCATTTTATAGGCAACAACCTTATACCCACCTTATAGACCGGCTTCGTGAATGAGGCCTACTAACGGTAAAACGACTTATTCTTATACATATATATAATAATTAACCATTAATGTTATAAATAGTATAAGGGTTGAATTTTAACTATTAAAACTCTAAGGTTTGGAATTAAAGTTTATTAAAGTGTGTGAAACTTTACAAATTCCAAAACTTGAGGACAAGTTTTGTAACTTTGCAAAACTCTTCATTTCATAACTTATGAATTAAAGGTTCATAAAAATGAAGACTCTTCATTTTCATGTAACTTATGTGTTTTAAGTGTGTGTTAAATGAAAGTGACCTTTGGTAATCCATAACTTGAGGACAAATTATGGACTCCATTAAAACACATAAATGATTAAGAATTAATTCTAAACAATTCAGCAAATAATTCCTATCATTTTCTAAATTCATAAGAACATGAACATGATCATCAAAAATTCAAGAATTATATGAACACATAAAATCATGGATTTTTGATATATGCTATTGTAAATGGATTAGAACAACCATTACACCAACTAAAATAAGTTTTACAACACCAAAACAATTTAGGGTAATGTTTCCAGTCCATTTCCAGCAGCAAAAGTCGAGATTCTGCATTCTTTCGATCCTACTCGCCGAGTGCACGAACGGACTCGTCGAGTAGGTTGAAGTTTGCCTTGGACTCGGCGAGTCCCCCCAATGGACTCGGCGAGTCTAGCATGCAGACAGCAACGATTTCGACTTTTTTCACTATTTTGCATCAAGTATCAAACAAGCAAACCTGGCTCTGATACCACTGTTGGGTTTTGAGCAATCTAACACTTCCTAAGTGTGCATGGAACCCTAATAAACCTTGGATCTATGTTTGTCTAAATACATGCAAAATAATAATTTTCCAAGGTTTATAACCTATCTAACATGGCATGGGGAACATTTCAACATAAAAGAGTTAGAAGAGATTACATACCTTTGTTGTGTTGGGTTCTTAGGAGTTTGAGGGCCAAGCACCAATAGTGTGAATGCCTCAAATGGAATCACAAACACCACAAACTCTTGGAAAACTTTGAGAGAGTATACACACTCTTGTATTTTCGGCCACACACATGCACACACACACTAGAACACTAGCTTTCTCTTAGGCTATCTTAGGCTCTCTTTCATGCTCCATAAGCATGCTTATATAGTATGCATGGTTAGGGTGAAACCCTAATAACCCATGTCTTTTCCTATTCCAAGGATCCATGGGTTAAAAGCTCCATGGATCATCCATGGACTTCCACATAAGCCTAGCCCATTAACAAATGAGTATTAGCCCACACTATATAAAACAAATAGCCCATAATTTAATTAGTATTCTTTTAATCTCTAAATTAATCCATAATTAATTTAAGACTAAAACTAATTAAATAACGTAACTTCATATTAATATATTATAACTCATAATATATTAATAAACATATGTGTATAACTCTCATAAAATTATCCATAATAGTTTGGATGAGATGCAACCCAAATGGACCATGCCGGTCGGGTCAAGTATATACCAAATAAGTTATGGACTTAGACACCTTATCCAACATGTGTTTGGTCGCGCATCAATGATGAGTATTCTGATAGTGGTTGTGGTATATTTTCAGCATGGTGACGTTGCGAGAGAGACCAGCGGGCGGATCAGGCGCCAGAGAGGGATCAGGCTCGGGTTCAGGGGCCGAGCAGCTCGAGGAGCGAATGAGGGAGTTGATATCCGTCGAGGTTACGCGCAATATTTTGAATCAGACTCCTGTGATCTTTGGCACGGTCAAGGAGGGTATATTGGAGATTTTGGATGAGAGGCTGGGAGCCTTCCGTACTGAGATGATGGCTTTGATGGGAGCGCGTACCTTGACATTTCGGGAGTTCAGGGCTTGCGGGGCACCAGATTATCATGGGGCTAAGGACCCCATCGCTAGCAGCAGATGGTTGGCTGATGTTGCCAACGAATTCCGTACGAGCTGGTGCCCTGAGGGGGACAAGGTCAGACTCGCTTCCTGTCTTCTGAAGGACAGAGCGAGGGATTGGTGGGAGGAGATTGGTCATGCTTTGGGGGATGATGCCGCGTTGGACGTGATGACTTGGAGCGATTTCTCGGCCAGGTTCAGGACAGAGTTTTCGCCGATTATTGAGGTGCAGCAGTTGGCACAGGAGTTTCAGGATTTGACGCAGACCACTGAGACTGTGGTGGAGATCACCGCCAATTTCAGGGAGAGGGCTCTTCTTGTACTGTTGTATGTCGCGGATGAGGAGATGAAGAAGGCCCGATACCATGAGATGTTGAGGGATGACATCAGGGAGTTCGTGAGCAGATCCAGCTGTAAGACGCTGGAAGATATGATTTCTCGGACTAGAGAGTATGAAATTGATTTGGAGCAGATCCGGAAGAAGAAGCCGGATGAGGTTCAGGTAGTTGCAGGTTCGGGCAAAAGGCCCAAGGGATCGGATTCGAGATCGAGGGATTATCAGGACCGCAGTCGGTGCGGGAAGTGTGGCAGGGCGCACGGGGGTGCGTGCAGGAGTGGTAGCGGTGGTGAGTCTGGCTGTTTCAAGTGCGGTCGGACTGGTCACTTCAACAAGGATTGTACTGTTACCATCGCGCAGGGATCGGACTTGTTATGCTTTCATTGCCATTAGCGGGGCCACAAGAAGGCCCAGTGCCCTAGTTTGTTTTCGGCAGGGCGGGTGATGGCACCTACCCCTGCAACTTTGAGGATCACAGACGGCCGTCAGGGCCGTGCAGAGGCGCCTGCGGTGGGAGGCAGAGCTCTTCAGATGACTACCTTAGAGGCGCGATCAGCACCGGACGTTGCAGGTATGCGATTTTGTTTTCAGTTCTTTTAATTGTGCATGATTATCTTGTTATGGTTCTGCATCATTATCGGTATGAGTATTTTATTTTTGAGCGGTTGATTGTGATCGAGTTATATGCCATCTGCATACCTTGGATATTCGAATGGTAGTGAGGGGATGTGCCCTAATGGAGAAGGTTACATAGGATGCAGTAACTGTAGCATGCTTGGGAGGGACTTGTTATGTCACGCTAGATCGGAGTTGTATAGTGTTAGAAATGGATTGGTTAGATCCCTAGCTATAGTAAGCTTGGGTTCCTCAGCAGATCGATTATGGAATGGTAGCAAGGATTTCTTTTGAGTATTGAGCAACAAGGGGTAAGCAGGATCGAAGTGGGGGAGAATCCTCCGAGTGTGCAAAGGTAGGAGCACGCTGACCCAGAATGAGCGCGCGACCTCCGAGAAGGAAAAAAAGTGGTTCAACATTTGATGGATTGAGGAGTTCAGGGTTGGGAGTTTGAGAAAGTCCCCATCAGCTAGTGCGTGTGATGGTAATGGTTAGTACGTGGTTGGGAATACAGGTTGTGGATCGCCCGTAGGACTCAAGGGAGTTGGAATGAGGATCTTGAGAGCTAATGGCACATGAGTGCTTTCGTAGTAAAAGTCAGTGGTAGAAAGTGATGTAAGACTACGGGGCAGCCGTAGCATTCACTAGTAGTCAGCAATGGATGGTGATGTAAGACTACGGGTAAGCCGTCGCATTCCTTAGTAGCTTCGATAGCGGAGTTGGGGCGAGGCCCTTACCTCCTAGTGATCGGTCAGGGATCAGGAATGGGTAGTGGATGAGAATGATAGGGAGTTTGCCTATATAGCCCTAGAGAGGTGAGACCTTGGGAGAGGCCGCTCCAAGATATGGTTGGGTGAGACCCGTGGGCGAGGCCCAAGCGAGAGTGATTAGACTAGTGGGACTAGAAGGATAGAGGCGGGTGGGACCCGTGGGCGAGGCCCGTGAGTTTTAGCAGCGCAGGTGGGACCTGGTAGGGACCTTAGTGTCAAGTTAGGGGATCGGGGATCCCAGGATTGTAGTTCCTGAATGGAAGAATAGATTGAGCAGTTATAGGTGGTCGAAGTTTCTTCGGAAGACGCTGGGAGCGACTAGTGGTGGTGCTGGGACTAGCTACCGGTGGGAGCCGGTAATCCAGACATTGATAGGTTGGTAGGGACCAGGGTGGTCTCAGTTCATACGGAAGGCAGACAAGGAATAGCAGAATTATCAGTCAGTAGTACTGCGGGTAAGCAGTGTATGGTGGAATTCAGTTAGTTGAATCGAGGGGTGCTCGGCACCAAGTTTTGACAGAGAAGAGTGTCAGTGGTTACTGACGGTGATGACCCGTACTGGAAAAACCGGGGGTGATGGAGTTGGTGAAGGATAGGACCTTCACAGTGACAGAGGAAATAGTTGGATATGGAGCATCGCCTTAGGAAGGCAAGGAAATCGCGTAAGGAAAGAAAGGGTCAACCCCTATGAGTTCAAGTGCAGTACTCGGAGAATACCAGAAGGATTGTCGGTTGAGTAAGTTGTGTTTCTAACTTGTTCAGGGTCAGGTTTGACCCGAGGTTTATGTTAGTCAGAATGACCAGGTGGAAGACCAGAGAAGGTAGGCAGCTGGTGTTGGGATAATTGGTGGGTTTTGGAAGCAGATCGTTGGCGGTGGACCATGGCAAACTTCGAGGACGAAGTTTAGTTTAAGTGGGGGAGAGTTGTAACACCCAAAGTTTTGAAGGCCAAGAAAGGAAATAAAACCCTAACTTTAAGGAGGGGGGACTCGGCGAGTCCAAGGAAGAACTCGGCGAGTCCAAGCGGGATCCGGGTCGAGGAGTAAGTGACCGACTCAGCGAGTCGGCCAAGGAGACTCGGCGAGTCAGGTCTATTCGAGGAAAACCCTAAATTCGGGACTTTGGGCGCTATTTAAACTCCTTATTCTCTCCATTAGGGTTCCTTAGAGCCTCCCTCATACAGAAAACGAACCCTAAGCCCCCATTGTTGTGCATTCAAGCTTCCAAGTCATTTTTGGGTGAATTGAAGGAAGAAGAAAGAGGGAAATCATTGAAGTCTCAAGGATTGGCCTTAGATCTAGAGTTTGTGGAACCTTTCTGAGTTATTGAAGGTAATAAGTCGTTTCTTTCCTTTAGATCTTCTTTGGTTGTGAGATTTGGGGCTTTTTAAGCCATGGATAGTCATCCATTTGAGTTAGAAGCCGGATCTGGAGTTGCTACTTCAGATCCAAGCATATTATGGTCTTGAGAAGCATAAAGTTTCAGCCCTTGAGTTGATTATGGAGCCTCCTTGCCTTAAACCCTAGTTTATGGTGTATTTTGCCTAGATCTCCTTCTCTACACGTAAAGTTTGCAACTTTACGTGAGGAATAGGCTTGGGAAGGGTAGATCTACGGTTTGGAGTCCATGCATGACTCAAAAGTCCTCTACATGTATAGAGATTTGAATGGACTCGGCGAGTCCTTTGAGTGGACTCGGCGAGTAGCATGAAGATGAGGAGGAACTCGACGAGTGGGATGAACAGCTCGTCGGGTCAGATGAAGTTGGGTAGGAACTCGGCGAGTTGGATGAACAACTCGGCGAGTCTGTTGAAGGTTGTCTTGGACTCGGCGAGTCTGTTCATGGACTCGGCGAGTCAAGTCGCAAAACCCCAAACCCTTCGAGTTGAGACTCGAATCAGTGAGTCGAGTGGAGACTCGATGAGTTGGACAGGTCAGGACTCGGAAATCGGTAGACTCGGCGAGTCATGGACTGAGTCGGCGAGTCGAGATACGAATGGAAGAACTCTGAACATATGAACTCGGCGAGTAGGGTTGACTTGGAAGGTTGACTTTGACCAGGACTTTGACTTGAACGGAGTTGACTTGGTTGACTGTCGGGGGTCAGCTAGACTAAGTGTTGCATTGATTTTGGTAGCTCGGGAAGCTAGTGGAGCAGGAGTTCAGAGAGTTTCCGGTCAGCAGCCAGTGGGATCATCAACGAGTTCAGCCAGTACAGGCGAGTTTCCCTTTGTATGAATGGGTCTACGGCCACAATACCGGCCCATGTAGTTATGAGTAAAAGACCCGGGGATTAGCCCTAGGCACAGTATGCTAGTATGATATTCGGGACGAGGTCCAATGATAGAGGGCGGGTGCCCAAGGAATGGTTTATGTGATAGTTTATACTTGTTATCTGTGTGATACTTGTATGTGCCTGGTAGGGAGGTGAGTGTGGGCGAGGTCCCGTATCTCACCAATAGCAGAGTGGGGATGGTGTTCCACATCTCAGTAGCAGCAGATCAGGGGCGAGGCCCAAGTCAGGGAAGGAGTGAGGGTGGGTTGGGCCCGTAACTCACTGTCAGCAGGAGTATGGACGAGGTTCCATGACTCATCAGTAGCGGGACAAGGGCGGGGCCCAAAGATAGGCGAGGCCTTAGGTCAAGATCCGTTAGAATGTGTTAAGCTTATGTGATGTGATGTGATATGTTTATGTGCTATTATATGTTAGTAGGCGAGGCCCTGTGACAGGCGAGGCCTAAATGAAATAGATATGTACTCGAGCGGGGCTCGAAGCCAGGCGGGACCTGGAGCGGCGGGGCCGTTGTAGCGGGCGAGGCCCGAGGTAGGGGAGGGCGAGGCCTAAGATAGCGGGCGTGGCCCAATATGTGCAGTATGTGGTTATGCATGGTATGTGGTAGGGTGGGGAACTCACTAAGATTTGTGCTTACGGTTTTCAGTTTTGGTTTCAGGTACTTCCGGTAGCGGATGATGGAGCTCGGGGTGATCGCATGGCACACACCATAAATTAGTCAGCCTGGGAATGTTTACTCTGATAACGATCATGTATTTTGGAAACTATTACTCTGTTTATGTTTTGAAAAGATGAATTTGCTTAAAGTGATGTTTTATTAAAAGAAATTTTTAGTCTTGAATTTTGGGATGTTACAATTGGGGACACCATGTATATTTGCATGGTTATGCACACCCTGTTTTGTGATCCTCGACATCCTAGTCACAAAACGAGGGGCATATCGAGATTTAAACATGCCATTGAAAAGTTCAATGAATCTCAAAGGATCTAGGAGTTTTCAATACATTTAAAACTTAATCTTTTTTCGTTTTTCATGATGGAAAAATAGTGAATCGTCATTCACTTATCTTCAAATGTTCTGCAATTGGGATTATGACATCCCTCTTCCAAGTTGTAGAATGTTGTGTTGGGTCCTAGCCTTAATATCTTATTTGGGTGTTTTATTAAGGACTCAATCAATCAATCATCTAACTTGAATTTTCTCCCGTTTTTTAGATGTCAAAGTATAACAACTATGGTCTTCCCAAATCCCTTGGAACAAGCTTTCCACATGAAGATGATATTCCACGATTCGATCGAGGAACAAGAGATCATGCTTCACTTCCTCCACCTCCTCCTATTGTTCTCCCTAACCCACAAGTTCAAAGGCTTGAAAAGTTCAAGCTCACTCAAGCCCTTTTGGCAAGTAAACATGAAGAACGAAAGTCAGTGTGTACACACGTCTTAGGGATGAAGTCACACATTGATAGGTTAAGAATTTTGGGAGTCGTTGTCTGTGAGAAGCTGTCTGTTGACTGGGTTCTTCAATCGCTTCCTAACTCATATAGTGAGTTCGTAAGAGAGTACTATATGATAGACCACGATGTGACCCACATCGATCTCACCTATTTGCTTGTTTCTGCTGAATCAACAATGATTTGGCGCACTGGAGAAGCAAAGTTCATTGGTAGATCTGCCTTCGAAACCTCGATGGACATAGGCAATGGCAACGAAAGGCATGCGATGGTCGAAAAGTTTGATCATAAGAGAAAGGCAAAGTCTAAAGTAGTTTTGTGTGTTGTTCCAAAAAAGTCAATTTGCTTTTGTTACCAAGAGAAGGGGCATTGGAGACGAAGTTGCCCTGTCTACGTGAGAGATCTAAGAGATGGGAGAGTCAAGACGTATGGCTCTACTTCAGGTAAAATCCGTTAACTAACTCTATAAGTTCCTATTTTTAATTCTTGATACATTATGTGATAAGATTACATTTTTTGAAGGATCGAAGAAAAGAGAGGAAACTTAACGGAAGAAGTGTGTTGAATCTGATCATGAAGAAATGGATTTCAATCGCATGGATTCGAAGATCGGATTTTTTGAGCTGCTACTTTAGAGTTAGGATAGATTGCTAAGAAATGTAATAGCATAGTTTTTCATTTGAGTTGCGTTGTAAGGACAAATTTTTCCGCAATAAAATAAATTTTGATTTTGTCTTATTTGTTTATCCTTGCAATGACATGTATGAAAAATTGATGTTTGTGTGTTTCTATTATTAGAAATTTCGAAATGGATATGATTCTTAGTTATGTTATTTATGGTAGTGTCATAATTTTCTAAGTAAGGATAGATTCCCATCGCACAAGTTTCAATTGGAGAGAAACTTGGAATCATACAACTTGTATTGAGTGATGTATGGAAATCTGGGTACTTAGGTAATTAAGACTAATTCCTTGTTCACATAAGTATGTGAGTCAAGTGACGGACTAAAGGAACAAACACACAATGTTGTGCACTAGTCAGGTCCACCATAAATAATAATAACATTATTCGTCATGATTTACTAAAAGTCGAGTAAATATGGTTATACTTACAAGATTAAGTGTAATTCTGAATCATTGAAAAGTTTCAATGAATGGCAGAACGAATAAGTAGAATCAATGATGGCAGAAAGATTAAAAGTTTCTCCAATCTAAGAAGAAGGGATAGTACTTTTGTATCGTGTTTTATGATCGTCTTGGTAATCGTGGGAACCATATTACAATTCATCCTCTAAGGACATGTTAGTGCACTATTTTGGCTAAGATGAGGAATGGAGAATTGTTGTAGTGGTTAAGTCAATAAGATGTATCGTACTTCGTTCCAAAATCAAGTCTTAGAATCGTACTCCAAGATTGTGACTTGAGTGACATAATCTTAAGTAGGAATGTTCTTACACTTGCACATTTTGGTAAGTTGTGATGTCTTGAATAAGAAAAAGACCAACTAGTACCAAATTGTGTGGAGTTTTGTCTTGATATACACACACACTAACCCTTGGATATTTGTTTTTGTCAAGAAATGTTTCTTGATAAGAGAATCTAATATGTCAAGAGGTCAGTGGGAGTGTAAAGATCTTAAAAAATTCTAAAGAACTAATCAAGAGTAAACCTATTAAACACTAGCATACGACTTGAGGATTGTAACCTATCGTGTTGACAAAATTTTATTTCTATGCCATTCCAGTAAACTTACTTATGCATATGAGTTATATGAGTTCTCAATTGACTACATAAGGGCAAACACCTTGTTCAATGAAAGTACATTGACCGACATAGGTAAGCTGCTAAATAACTTGGAACCAATGGTGGGATGCTTGATGGCAAGAAATTATGAATGAACAAGTTCTGTCCATAAGGGTTTGGATTTGTCACAAAAATTATCTCATGATTATGGTTATGACAAATCCGCATGGATAGGAACACATACACCATAAAATATAAGTGTCATAAGGTTTCTCTCCTTCAGGAAAATGATTGTGAGGAAACGCTTTCACTAAGAGAGATTTTAAGGAGATAGCGATTATGTAAATTGCATTCTTAAATTCGATTATGATTACGACATCCCTCTTCATAGTTCGAATTGTGAGATTTGGTGACTAGTTTGAACATTTGGGACATAGTAATATAAGTTCTGAATTAGTTTAGACACACATGTGAGCTATCTAAGGAAAGGTGTGCAAGTTTGAGAAGCTTAGATAAAGGCTTATCGAAGCACATCGTATTGGAAATATGAACTTTGGAAGTCAATAAATATTGTCATCTAGAAGTCCAACTCTTTTCTGAATACGTGTCAAAGCTAGTGGGACCATAAATGTTATGCTGGAATGGATATAATCATCATGTTAGTGGGAGCATGATTATTATTTTAAGTTTTGCAAGTTTGCAATATTAATTATAGAAAAACAAAAGTTTCACTTTGCAAAGTTGCAGGGGTTGAAAAGTTGTTTTTGATATAATTAAGGGAGAGAATGTTATACTTCGTTTCCAATCTAAAAGCTTAGATCGAGAAATTTTAATTGGATTTAGTCAAGGATATATTTATTAATTGCATTCTCAAAGTTCGATTATGATTACGGCAGCCCTCTTCATAATTCAAACTTTGAGAACACGACAACTAGAAATATTATGGCAATATTATAGCAAGAAACTGGTAAAGTATCATGTTATTCATTATAAATCGTATCCCATACGCTTCGGGTATAGAATTGATAGCATATGTTGTAATATTTTACTTTTCTAAAATTTTCCAAATGCATAGGGAATTTAGAGGAAAAAGGGAATAAAATCGAATTTGTTAAGTATTTTAGTGTTGCGTCTTGGGACTTTTGGTTTTGTAATCGGATTGGGCTTGTCCATCCGTAGTTATCTAGAATAGTTTCCTTTTATCTAGATAAGTTGTTAGGGTTTTAATATAAATATATGCATGCATGTATGCGTATAATAGAGAATAGACGATTACGTTGATTCTTGTAACCCTATAATACCTCTACAGATTGAAGTTCTTTATCGAGCTCTTCTGGGGTATCTTTGCATTAATCATTCGACATATTCAGTGCAATACTTGTGTTCTTCATTACGTTCTTATTTATATTTTGCTTAGAATCATACGATCCTGATAGAACATTGTTCTAACAATTGGTATCAGAGCAGGAGATCGTGTGATCAATACACTTTACTTCTGTATTCACAAATCTTTAGGGTTTCCGCTTTTATCGAAGCCGTCGGCTTCTTAACGACGACTACTCAGTTTTTGATAAAACCCTAATCTCAAGTTTACAGGTAAGATTCTAGCAGCTCACCATGTCTCACGACGATACGCATACAAACCCAATTAACATCTCAAACAGCATCGAATCTACAACTAGAGTTCCCATACTCTACACTCAAGACTACGAAGTATGGGCTCATCACTTTGAAGATTACGTGGTTGGATCTGAAGATAATGGCTATCTCATCTGGGAAGCTATCATTCTTGGACCGTTTGTGCATTCAGAAACAAACACGATCGTTAAGACACAGAAGGATTACAACAAGTTGGTGACAGATGTTCAGAAGATGCCACAAGATGAGAAGGACAAGATCCTGTGTAATGTTAAATCCATGCGAATGATAAGATTCGCCTTACAATCTGACACTTTTTGGCTTGTAGGCTCATGCACAACTGCTAAGGAGATCTGGGATAGGTTGAAGGAACTTTACTCAACTGATGAAGATCTGGAACACTGCATTCAAACTTTGTTGCTGTCAGAATTTGGAGTTCTTGAACAGAAACCTGAAGAGAAGCTCATTCAGACCTTTGATCGGTTCAATAATCTCTTAAGTAAGATGATCAAGCATGGAATTGAGAGGAAGCTGATCGAGCAGAAAGTTACATTCATGAACAGGCTCAGACCAGAATGGATGGCTGTGGTTTCCACTGTGAAGGCGCATGAACAGTTCAAATCCTACTCACTGGCGAAACTAGTTGGGATACTAAAGTCACATGAAAGTGTTGTAACTAAGGAGCTGAAAGTGGTCTCTGACATGGGATCACTGGCTCTTGTCTCTAAAGGAAAAAGTGTTGTTGAGGAAGAAGAAGAGTCAGACATGTCAAAATGTGATCTTACAAGTGAGGAGTATGCTTTAATGATAACAAATCCAAAGAAAATTGCAAGAAGAAAATTTCCCACCAATAAGAACCGAAATTGGCAGGGAAGTTATAGTTCTGAGAAAACAAAAGATGAACTGAAAGTCTCTTCTCAAAAGGTGGAAGAGAAAAAGGAAAACAAGCTTGCAGGAGACTCTGGATACGACTGCAACTATTGTCACGGCAAGAACCACTTTGCCAAAGATTGCATGTTAAGAAAGATGGCTGAGAAGAGAGAGGGTGAAGATGATGAAGCGTATTACATGCGTAAACTAGAAGAAGTCAAGTAGAAAAAGGCTTCCAACAGCTCAATGAATGCACTAATTGTACAAGAAAATGCAGTGGAAGATGAGTTCGGTGGTGTAGAAGTCTGGTCAACAGACTTTGAAGACGAAGAGGTTAGAAGACCCACTCATGGAAAGGCGCTTGTGGCAAAGAATGAAGGTTCTGGTGGAAAATGCTTTATCGTCACTAATGGTCCATCAACCGAAAGTGCAGACACAGAACCGAACCTGACAGAAAACAAGTGTTTTGCCGCCAAGCCGGTGAGTGAGAAGATCAACGACTGCGATCGATTGATCAAAAAGGTATATTCTATCCTTGAATCTCTTAAAATTCCCAAAACTGAATATCTAGAAGAATTAAATGAACTAAACTCTAAATTTTCCAACCTAAGTAGTAGCCTCATGCAAACCCGCTTAGCAAACTCTAACCTAACTGACCAACTCGGCAGGGTGTCTTCAAAAAGTGAGGAGAGGAGGATCTGGATTGAGCAGAAGGAAGCAGAGTTAGTTAGGGCTAAGGATGAGAGTATTTATCTGCAAAGAGACAATTTAAAATTGTTAAAACAAAGAAATGTTTTCTGTTTAATTGCTAAGCGTCTTTATACTAATATTGCTCAATTACATCTAAATTGTGAAATTGGAAAGAAAATACATAAAATGATTTTGCCCTTCCTTGAATTTAAGGAAGATGAGGTTATAGCAGAGTGTGAATCAGAAGTATCCTCTGAAGAAACATCCATGGCGTATAGGCTAGGTTTAGATAAGATAGAAACTTTCATCGATTATAAGGAACATAAAAGTATGTTAAAAGATATCTTAGATGAAAATGACAGGTTAAAGATTAAAACCGAAACTATACGAACATTCGATGAGTCAAATGCCAAAATTGTTAAAGATAATAAAATAAACTTAGATAATTCATCTGAATTTGATGCGGAGAGTGAAATGAGTGAAATCTCAGTAGAGGACGTTGTTGATTGTTCTAAGTTTGTGAAAAATGAAACCCAGAGCGAAAAACCTCTTATTTCAGAAAATTCGGTTGAGTTTGCTCGTTTGTCAAAGGAACAGAAACCGAAACTCAAAGAAAAAGCCTTGGTCTATCAAAAGGTACAGACCGTGCGCAATCAGGTTTATGCTGTGACTGGAGTCACTCAAAGACAAACAACATAATTAAGGATAATAATTGACGAGGATAACGCTGAGGGATGTGTTCTGGTCTGCTCCCATTGACAATGCAGATGAAACCGTGGGATTGTCTGAGAAAACCACATGGAGAGTCAAAGGACGATACATACCAGAACCCATCAATAAACCTTCCAGTTTCGATATTCCCAGCACAAGCATAACTAAAGATGTTCCTGAAGAACCATTAGTGGAACCTGATGCTCCAATCGAGAGGAAAGAACCGAAAGGTCCACTCAAGAGACAGGAAGCACCGGAAGTTCAAACTATGGAAAGTACCGAAACCAAAATGGAAGATAAGACAACTGCAACTCAGAAGGAGAAACCAAAGGCCAGCTTCAATGTTCACAAATCTCAGAAGGAGCTAGCTGAACAGAAAAGACTCAGAAATCAAAGATATGCCTCGAATCTGAATGAACGGAAAAGGCATTGGAATTCTCAAAATCCTAACTATGAGCCTTCTAGGAAAGAATCCATGGATAAAGGAAAGGAAAAGTCAAAGGAAAATTTCAGTCCAAATTCCTATTATTCCAAATCCCAAAACCGAAAGTCAAGTCTCGGTTCTCAACCCAAGTTCGGTTCTCAACCCAGTTTCGGTCATCAACCCAGTTTTGGTCCACGACCCAAGTTCGGTCCTAAACCCAGATTCAGCTCTCGATCCAGATTCGGTCCTAAAACCAGTTTCGGTCCCAATTCTAGACATGGATCCTCCAGATCCCAAGATGAAACAAATTCCTTAAAGGACATCAAAGGAAAAGGAAAGTTGTTATCAGACTCTGAGAATGAAAATAAGAGATCCTCCACTAAACCTAGGAATTCAAAAAAAACACTAAACCATCTAAAGAAACACCAAAAGATACATTAAGATTTAAAGAAGATAAAACAAAAATCAAGGTGTTTACCATCAACAGAAAAGATCAAACGACTCTTGTTAAACGAACTTATTTAGTTGATTCTTCTATTGTTATTCCTTTCTCTGTGAAAAACTCACCAGGACCCAAGAAACTTTGGGTTCCTAAATCTGCTTAAATTTGCAGGTAATCAGTGACGAGCAATTTGACGACGAATGGTATATAGACAGTGGCTGCTCGCGTCACATGACAGGGAGAAAGGAGGAATTAAGGGAATTTCGATCTCTAAAGGATGGTGGATCGGTGAAGTTTGGAAACAATTCCTATGGAACAATCAAAGGATATGGGATAATAACTAATGGAGACTTCTCCATCAGAAAGGTGGCTTATGTAGAGGGATTGCAGCACAACCTCATCAGTGTATCACAATTAGTTGTGGGCACAGGCTTGAAGGTATCATTTGATGATGAAGGATCTGAGATAATAGAAAAACAAACCAAGAAAGTTCTGCTGAAATCTCCACGAAAAGGAGAAATGTATCCTCTGAATCTTAATCCCATTCGGGGGACACCAGCTATCTGTCTGCTATCAAAGGCAAACACTGATGAAAGTTGGCTTTGGCATCGACGTCTATCTCACCTGAACTTCAAAGATATCAACAAATTAGTGATTGGTGATCACGTTCGAGGTCTTCCTCTTCTCAAGTTTGAAAAGGAGCATTTGTGTGCAGCATGTGAGATGGGTAAGCAGAGCAGAAAAAGCCACCCTACATGCATTAATACTAAGATAGTGGAAGCACTTGAACTGTTACATATCGACTTGTGTGGACCTTCTGTTATAGAGAGTATCGATGGAAGTAAGTATATTCTGGTTATTATAGATGATTTTTCACGCTTCACGTGGGTTTTCTTTCTTAAACAGAAATCAGATGTAACTCCCAAGCTGAAGTTCATCAAGCAAGTGGAAGTTCAATTAAAGAAGACAGTGAGAAACATCAGAAGTGACAATGGGTTGGAATTCAAAAACAAGGATTTCGAAGACTTTCTGGCTGATAAGGGGATAACACACAATTTTTCGGCCCCTTATACACCACAGCAAAACGGGATTGTTGAAAGACGAAACTGATCATTATGTGAAGCAGCAAGAACCATGCTCAGTTATGCCTCTCTACCTCTATACTTTTGGGTTGATGCCATTGCTGCTGCCTGTTATACTCAGAATCGGTCCCTGCTCAACAAGAGATTCTCGATAACTCCTTATGAGATCTTAAACAATCGGAAACCAAACGTCAAGTTTTTTCACATTTTCGGTTCCAGGTGCTTTATCTTTAATTCTAAAGAAAACCGAAATAAGTTTGATGTTAAAGCCGATGAGGGGATCTTTCTGGGTTACTCTCTGTCATCAAAATCATACCGGGTGTTGAACAAGCGTTCTAAAAGAATAGAAGAAACTTATTATGTCACCTTTGATGACAATTACATGAAGAAAGTTCAAAGAACAGAAGACGCTTCAGGAGACATCTTTCCGGAATCTGGACAGGTCTCGGTTCCAATATCCAACCTGTTTGATGAATACATTCGGTTATTTGATGAACCAGAAAAGGCAATACATTCGGAGGCAACAACAGCAGACAACAAAGTAGATAATCTGAAGAAAGTCATAGACGAAGCTGCCAAATCAATGGAAAACGAAACACCTACTCCTAAACCATCACCCAGTACCTCAAACACCGATTCAACGTTCTAGGGGGAGAACTCTACCACTTTCAAACCATCTGAAGTTCCTATTGAGGGGGAGAATACCAATTCCTCCCCAATATCTACTAGTTCAACTGATACTCAAACAACTAAACCGAAATCAACAGGTGATAGTCCAATCGAGGAGGAGATACCCACTGCCGATGCTGCTGAAAACAAAGACTTCACTTCGCCAGTCGAGGGGGAGAAGGAGAAAACAAGTGACAGTTCTACTGACGAAGGTGAAAGGGATCAGTCAGATGTTGAAGTTGAAGTTGAAGCAGAACTAAATCCAGAATATGATCCACTCTATCCTCCGCTAACAAAATGGACAAAAGACCATCCCAAAGAGCAAATTATTAGTGAATCCTCCGAAAGTGTTCTTACTAGATCTCAGCTGAAGGTGAAACAAACAGCATTATTCTCTAAAGTGGAATTTTGTATGTTTAATTCATTTATCTCCAAAATAGAGCCGAAACCCGTAAATGCTGCACTTGATCATTCTGATTGGGTTCAAGCAATGCAGGATGAGCTCAATGAATTCGAATGAAACAGAGTTTGGAGATTGATTCCTACACCGAAAGATTCCTCTGTTGTCAGCTTGAAATAGGTGTTTAGGAATAAGCTGGACAAAGAAGGGAATGTCATTCGTAACAAGGCTCAGTTGGTTGTAAAAGGCTATTGTCAAGAAGAAGGGATTGATTATGAAGAAACTTTTGCTCCTGTGGCAAGGTTAGAGTCTGTTCGAATTTTTCTATCATATGTCGCTCACAAGAACTTCGAAGTTTTCCAAATGGATGTCAAATGTGCATTCTTGAATGGAGAATTAGAAGAAACTGTCTATGTTGATGTAACAGCCCAAAATCTCAAGTATTGCTAAGTTGCATTTTGGGGGTGTTTTAAAGGGGGGACTCGGCGAGTTGGAGCCAGACTCGCCGAGTAGGGTCGCAGACTTGGTCGCGGGTTCGCGACTGGACTCGACGAGTCCAGATATGGACTCGGCGAGTCGACGCTGTTCAGCAGAAACCCTAGCCGTTTCGTATTGGGTCGTATATAAGGGTTGTTATGTCGTCATTTCACGTCTTTTGGCCGATTGTGGAGAACCCTAAACGACTGTAGCATCTAGAGCAAACTTGAAGGCCATTATTGACTTTGAAGGAATTGTGGTGCAAGAAGAGGAAGGATTTTGGCCAAAGGAAGAGCAAGGGAATCACGTTTTGAGGCTTGGGGACACTGAGAGTGCATGATTCAGGTAACCTTTCGGATTATTTTCTGTTAAGTGAATGTGTGCATGGATTTAGGGTTTGTGAAACCCATTTGGAGATTGGATGGATTGTTGTGTTGTTATCCAACGTTTATAACCCTGTATTAGTACCCTTAGAGGTCCTGAAGGTACTATGTTTGTATACTCGGGAAAATATGTATCTCAGGAAGCAGTTTGATCGACTGCATGGCGTGGACTCGCCGAGTCGGATGATCAGACTCGGCGAGTAGCTTGAAGATTCACTGGGACTCGCCGAGTTGTTCTTCAGACTCGGCGAGTGGAGTCGGGGTGGCCCCGCGATTCTTCTAGGAGTGACTCGTCGAGTCAAAGAGGATACTCGACGAGTAGAAGGGGAATCTTAGAGGATTGAAGGACGACCGGACTCGCCGAGTCGCCAGGGAACTCGCCGAGTCCAGTCGAGCTGACAGTGGACTGTTGACCAGAGTTGACCTGTGTGTAACGTTGTAGGGTCAGTTAGCGTGGGAGATAGAAGTATTAAAAAGAGATATATGATGAGACAGGGAGCTTGTAGCTCGGAGGATCAAGTGCAAGAGATTTCAGGAGTTGCTATCTTCCAGTGTCCGCGAGGTGAGTCTTCTCACTATACCTCACCCGGAAGGGTTTGATTGTGTGACCGGAAGGTCAAGTATGTTATGTGTTATGTTTATATGCTATAAATGGAAAGTTAGCTGCTACGCGTGATATACATGCTTATATATGGGCCGGAAGGCAAGGTATTATGTGACAGAAAGGTCAGGTATGATATATGATATATGTGCTTTATGTGTTAGAGTATTTGTATTATGTGTTATATATGTGTATGGGCCGGAAGGCAATGTTATGTGGATCGAAAGATCCGGGCCGGAAGGCAATGTTATGTGGATCGAAAGATCCGGGCCGGAAGGCAATGTTATGTGGATCGAAAGATCCGGGCCGGAAGGCAATGTTATGTGGACCGATAGGTCCGGGCCGGAAGGCAATGTTATGTGGACCGAAAGGTCCGGGCCGGAAGGCGTATGTGCGTAAGGTATATTGGGGAACTCACTAAGCTTCGTGCTTACGTTGTTTATGTTATGTTGTTTCAGGTTCTTACAGTAACGCGGGATGGTAACGGTTCGATTGTACACACCGAAGAAAGAGTTGTGTTTTGGAGGATCTTGGTCTTCTATTATAATGGAAATGAAACTATGTTTTGTAAATCGAATGTGAATAAGATTTTAAACAAGTGTTTTAATATTAAATTGATTATTTAAATAAAAATTTTGTTTTTGGAAATCACGGTGTTACAAATTGGTATCTGAGCCTTGGTTTGAGGGATTCGGACGCACCTACGGGTAAATCTGGACTCAAACTGAGGAAGTAAGAAAAAGTTTTCCAAATAAATGGTTTTCTAAAAGTGAATAAGAGTTCAAGGAGAAAGCAAGAAAGAGCAGTGTGTACAATCAGCCAGAGCCAAACGGTGATTTCCCAAAATACCCTTACTTTTGTGTTATGAAATATCTATTATGCACTTTATGAGACATTATTGCATGCTAGAGACAGGCTAGGTATTTCACATCTTAGGACTAGAGTGGCCTGATTTGTGATGCCTTAGTCTAGGGTTTGCTGTTATATGTGCGTTATGCTTTTGTGTGTATGTGATGAGTGAGAGTATCTAGTTAGAACGCACAAGGGGTAAAGCTACGGGGTACAGAGGTACTTTTGGGGATGAGCCGAGAAGGTGGAGCTACCACAGATGGGGAGTCCTATGTATGCTTCAATGCTCGAATGCTGCTTGCTTTGTGCTTTGTGGAGTTATCGATGATGGGAGTCAGCTACCAAGTGAGTATGACGATACTCAGGAGGTAGAGGGCTGGCATCATTAGGAACTCTTCAGCAGCTGATAGCAAAGAAGTGGGGGGACAGCGGAAGGGACTAGGGAGTAAACCTAGCCAGATGAGTGCGCTGGTAGAGTAGAGGATTTCGCTGGAAAGCGAGCACGCGCGATGAGATGGGGTGAAAGAGCAGGTTTATCAGCTACTTAGGAACTCTGGGATGGTCCGTGTGGAAAGTATGGGTAGATGTGGCAGGTAGTATGGGCCCGTACTACTGAAAGCAGAGGACCCATACTTGATACAGGGGGCATTCTGAAGGTCCTAAGGAACAGATTGAGGAGCGATGTTATGGTTCGAATACCATACATCGGAGCGGATACAGAGTGATGTTATGGTCAGGGCACCATACATCGGGACAGTTTGAGATAGATGTTGTGGTCCGAGTGCTATACATTGGAGCAGATTGAGGAGTGGTGCTATGGTTCAGGTACCATACACCGAAGCATGTTGAGTAGGGATGTCATGGGATGAGTACCATGGTTCGTAGTGGATGATGCTTGTGGCTATCTTGTTATCCGGTTATCGATCGGACGAGCGCGAGCGAGCGGGATGCGAGGATTCGCGGGATCCGGCGTGATGAGGTTGCTGCATTGTTGCGGGCTGAGTCGCCAGAATTGTTTGGGTCGATCAGGGCCACTATGATTGGAGTAGTTTGATGAGCGATATGCGGCTTTCGCAGAGACGGCTGCCGCGGCGGTTGCAGCGGCTGTAGCAACGGCAAAGAAAGGGACTAGTCGGGGTTTTCAGTATCGGGACTTCTATTATGCGAAGCCTCCCACATTCGATGGAGTTCAGGACTCGATTGTTGCTATGAGATGGTTATCAGTCATGGAAAGGTGTTTCTCCACGAGTTTATGCCCTGCTGATCAGAGGGTGGGGGTGTGCTCTAAACCTGTTGGGGCTCGGGGCGAAGGATTGGTGGAGATTGACCACGAGGTCATTTTCCGATGCGCAGAGGGCTGCGGTTTCATGGGATCAATTCAGAGGGATGTTCAGTACTCGCTATGTTCCGCGGGATGAAAAGGAGAAATTGGCTCGGAAGTTCCTTAAGCGGAAGCAGGATTTGGAGTCGGTGACTGAGAGCACCGGGATGTTTATTGAGAGGGCGATGTTTTGCCCTGAGTTCGCTTCGGAGCAGGCTCAGATGTCCCGATATCCGAGTATGCTCAAGGGGGGGTATCAGACAGTTCGTGCCTGCACAGAGGCGCGGGACCGTGTTGGTATCGCAGGAGGCCGCCATGTGGCGTGAGTTAGAGGTTGAATTGCAGTTGCGTGAGATGAGGCAGGCCCCGATGCAGTCGCAGTCGACGCCGAAACGGTCCATGACCGTAGACGTTAGAATGGGGGATCGGAGCGGTCACACTTGTGGGAAGTGTGAGAGAGATGGCACCGGAGTTTGTTGGCCCAGTGGTGCATGCCGCAAGTGCGGAAAGGAGGGGCATGGTGCACGGAATTGTCGGCAGTCAGTGCCAATTCGGGATTTCAGGATTTGTTATCAGTGTCGGCAGGTTGGACATTTGAGGGTCAACCGTCCACAGTTTCCTGCAGGACCGGTGCAGGCTCTAGCATCGGCCACCTTGAGGAGTTCAGGAGGAGGACAGGATGGAGCAGAGCCCAAGGGCTCAGGGTCGTGCTTATCGGCTTACGGCAGAGGGAGACGGAGCAGTGCCGGAGGCAGCTGCGGGTATGATGCCCTCTTGATGTCTTGAGTAGATTGCGTTGATTGTGGCGTATTGTTTGTGCTGGTGTCTGGTGTGGATTTCGATGCGGTATTCGTTGTTTCGCGGGTTTGGCATGGTTATGGATTGGTGCTTCAGGTCTTCGCTTGGCATTCGTTGTTCCCTGATGGTTTAGTATGATTATAGTTTGGTGTTTTGGTACCGGTAGCCTTGTGCGGTTTTCGATGTGGTGTTCATCCTTTGGGCAGATTGTGAGTTTGATTATGGGTTATTGTCGAGGATTCCTTTGGTTATTGTTCGTGGGGGTTGTTAAGGGAGACGCGGCACTGGGTTGGATGACGGGTAGCATCTGCAGTTGTGGAGTGGATAATTGAAAGATCGGATTCTTTTGAGCGGGTTGATCAGGGAGGAGATGTGTTTTGCTGAGGGTTGCTTACGCTTGTGGAAAGCAGTCAGTGGGTAAATGTTCTCTTTGTGCAGGATGGTTCTGAAAGGTCGTTAATGACGGTCGGTGGCAGTTAGTCAGTGCTTTAGTGGGGGAGAATTGTAAAATTCTCCGGGAGATCGATGAGTATGTAAGGGTGCTTAGCTGTTGGGATTCAGCAGTGTTTGTCAGCGCAAAGTATAGGCCGACGAGAGCGAGTGTTGGGTATGCAGGGCGAGATACAGACCTAGGGCATTTGATTGTGGAGGCCTGAGAGGAGGTCGGGATCAAGCTTGAGTAAGTAATCGGAATTTTGCGATCAGAGTATTGGTACGTTCGAGGTACGTGATGGGTTGTACTGCATTAATCCCACGGGATTATGTTGTGCATGTTTCTAGAGCTGGAACCGGAAGGTTCCCAGAGTTAGAACCTGAGGGTTCGCAGAGTTTGGGTGTACGGACCCACAGAGATATAGCCTCGAGTGGCTAGTATGTGTTATGAGAGTCGGTCCAGTCATACTGGAGACTCTGTTGGTATTGCTGGATTAGCTCGAGAATTGCGGATCGCGTATGTTGCAGTGTGATTGCATTGGAAGGTCTGGCCCCGGGTTATTGATCTTGTTTAGCGGAGGCAGCGATTTTGATGAGTGGGGAGAGTGCATGGGATTGAGAGCCCCTGCAATGAGAACCAGAGTATGTGAATAGCAGTTACGCAAAAAGGGTGGTGTCGCTTGGGGCGAGCACCGTGGCACCGGTTGTAGTGGCATTATGTTCAAGAGAGTTCCATGGAAAAGGAAAAGTGGAGGGTATGTAACTCCGAAGGGAGTGCAAGTTCACGAAAGTGAAAGCTGCAGAGCAGAGTTATGGTTAGAGTATTTCGAGTATGGTTTTGAGCATCGTGTTCGCGGCAGTGGAGTAGGAACCCATCCGGTTGGGATGTCTGTTGAGGCTCAGAAGGGATGCATGGAGAGAGAAAATTTTAAATTCTCAGTGTGAATCTGATCAGAGTGTAGGGTGGATGTAGTGGTTCATCTTGGGAGATGTTCGAGGATATCATCAGTGAGTCGGGTTTTTCAACCTGCGAGTGTTGGGACTAGTTCAGTATGTGTATGTGATGGCAAGAGGGATCTTGTTAGAGTTGATCTGAGAGGGAGAACGGATCTCTCAGTCGGTCCGGAATGGGCAAAGTGGGCTTTGGATCGGGGATCCGGTGGTTCAGGGTTTCCTAACCCTTATGGGTTGAGTGATCGTTGAGATTTGGAGCAGGGTGCATCTTGGGTAATTTCCGATTGCAGAGAGTGATGAGCAGTTCAGAGTTCGTGCTTTAGTTGGCAAAGCAGACTCAGCAGGTTAAAGAGAGTTAGTGATCGTCTAGAGTTAACAGGAAAGTTATGCAGGCAGACGCCGTTACGAGTATGTGATTCAGGTCAGCGACTTTGTATTTCTGACGGGGTGCTTCGATTTAGGAAGAGGGGTAAATGGGGGGCCCGGTATGTTGGGTCTTCTCGTGAAGGTGCGAAGGTAGGAAGGGTGGCCTATCGTTTGGAGCTGTCAACGGAATTGGGACGGATCCATGACACTGGTATGTGTCGCAGTTGAAGAGGTGTATAGCGGATGAGTCAGCAGTGGTTCTACTAGAGAACGATTAGGTGGATGCGAGCCTGTGTTACGTCGAGAGGCCAGTGGCCGTCGGAGATCGAAAGATCAAGGTCCTGAGGAACAAGGAGGTACCTCTGGTATTGGTTCAGTAGCGGCCTCGGAAGATATCGGAAGTGTTTAGGGAAGCCGAAACGTGTGATGCGGGAGCAGCATCCAGAACTATTTTCAGAGTGAGACTTCGAGGGCGAAGTCTAGTTCTAGTGGGGGAGAATTGTAACAGCCCAAAATCTCAAGTATTGCTAAGTTGCATTTTGGGGGTGTTTTAAAGGGGGGACTCGGCGAGTTGGAGCCAGACTCGCCGAGTAGGGTCGCAGACTTGGTCGCGGGTTCGCGACTGGACTCGACGAGTCCAGATATGGACTCGGCGAGTCGACGCTGTTCAGCAGAAACCCTAGCCGTTTCGTATTGGGTCGTATATAAGGGTTGTTATGTCGTCATTTCACGTCTTTTGGCCGATTGTGGAGAACCCTAAACGACTGTAGCATCTAGAGCAAACTTGAAGGCCATTATTGACTTTGAAGGAATTGTGGTGCAAGAAGAGGAAGGATTTTGGCCAAAGGAAGAGCAAGGGAATCACGTTTTGAGGCTTGGGGACACTGAGAGTGCATGATTCAGGTAACCTTTCGGATTATTTTCTGTTAAGTGAATGTGTGCATGGATTTAGGGTTTGTGAAACCCATTTGGAGATTGGATGGATTGTTGTGTTGTTATCCAACGTTTATAACCCTGTATTAGTACCCTTAGAGGTCCTGAAGGTCCTATGTTTGTATACTCGGGAAAATATGTATCTCAGGAAGCAGTTTGATCGACTGCATGGCGTGGACTCGCCGAGTCGGATGATCAGACTCGGCGAGTAGCTTGAAGATTCACTGGGACTCGCCGAGTTGTTCTTCAGACTCGGCGAGTGGAGTCGGGGTGGCCCCGCGATTCTTCCAGGAGTGACTCGTCGAGTCAAAGAGGATACTCGACGAGTAGAAGGGGAATCTTAGAGGATTGAAGGACGACCGGACTCGCCGAGTCGCCAGGGAACTCGCCGAGTCCAGTCGAGCTGACAGTGGACTGTTGACCAGAGTTGACCTGTGTGTAACGTTGTAGGGTCAGTTAGCGTGGGAGATAGAAGTATTAAAAAGAGATATATGATGAGACAGGGAGCTTGTAGCTCGGAGGATCAAGTGCAAGAGATTTCAGGAGTTGCTATCTTCCAGTGTCCGCGAGGTGAGTCTTCTCACTATACCTCACCCGGAAGGGTTTGATTGTGTGACCGGAAGGTCAAGTATGTTATGTGTTATGTTTATATGCTATAAATGGAAAGTTAGCTGCTACGCGTGATATACATGCTTATATATGGGCCGGAAGGCAAGGTATTATGTGACAGAAAGGTCAGGTATGATATATGATATATGTGCTTTATGTGTTAGAGTATTTGTATTATGTGTTATATATGTGTATGGGCCGGAAGGCAATGTTATGTGGATCGAAAGATCCGGGCCGGAAGGCAATGTTATGTGGATCGAAAGATCCGGGCCGGAAGGCAATGTTATGTGGATCGAAAGATCCGGGCCGGAAGGCAATGTTATGTGGATCGAAAGATCCGGGCCGGAAGGCAATGTTATGTGGACCGATAGGTCCGGGCCGGAAGGCAATGTTATGTGGACCAAAAGGTCCGGGCCGGAAGGCGTATGTGCGTAAGGTATATTGGGGAACTCACTAAGCTTCGTGCTTACGTTGTTTATGTTATGTTGTTTCAGGTTCTTACAGTAACGCGGGATGGTAACGGTTCGATTGTACACACCGAAGAAAGAGTTGTGTTTTGGAGGATCCTGGTCTTCTATTATAATGGAAATGAAACTATGTTTTGTAAATCGAATGTGAATAAGATTTTAAACAAGTGTTTTAATATTAAATTGATTATTTAAATAAAAATTTTGTTTTTGGAAATCACGGTGTTACAGTTGAGCAACCACCTGGCTATGTGAATGAAAAGTACCCGGATCATTGATATGTGCTGGATAAAGCCGTCTATGGGCTAAAGCAAGCACCAAGAGCCTGGTATTAAACGCTTACTCGCTTTCAAAAATGTCAAAGTTTAAACAAGGTTCGGTTGACCCAACCTTCTTTCAAAAGAAGGAAGGAGAACATTTGATGATTGTTCAGATTTATGTCGATGATATCATCTTCGGTTCCACAAATCCTAGCTTAATCGCTGAATTCAGAACGTTGATGGAGACTAAATTTGAAATGAGCACAATGGGTCCAATTAACTTTTTCCTCGGTTTGAATATTAGACAGGGACCAAAAGGTATCTTTATAAACCAGGAAGCATACACCAAAAATCTACTGACTAAATTTGGAATGAAGGGTGATTTAAAAGTAAAGGTTCCTATGGCATTCGGCACCAAGCTAACTCCATCCCTGGAGAAACCGGCTGTGGACATAACTCTTTATCGACAAATGATAGGATCCCTTATGTATCTAACAGCTAGTAGACCAGATATCATGTTTTCTGTTTGTTATTATGCCAGGTTTCAAGCTAATCCAAGAGAACCCCACATGCTTGCTGTGAAGAATATTTTTCGATATCTGAAGAAGACTTCATCTCTCGGTCTCTGGTATCCTGCAAGATCTGGATTCTTCATACAAGCCTTTTCAGATGCTGATCTTGGAGGATGTGGAATGGACAGGAAAAGCACTACCGGAGGATGTCAATTCCTTGATGGAAAACTTGTCAGTTGGCAATCAAAGAAACAAACCTGTGTTTCTTTATCCACAGCAGAAGCAGAATACATTGCTGTCGCATCATGTACCTCTCAGGTTGTTTGGATTCAAAGTCAGTTAAGAGATTATGGGCTGAGTATGAAAAAGATCCCTCTCTATTGTGACTCTGAAAGTGCAATCCGGATTTGTCATAATCCAGTGCAACATTCGAAAACCAAGCACATTGCACTCAGGTATCATTTCATCAAGGATCATGTAGAAGACGGGAACGTAGAAGTACATTTTGTTCGTTCTGCTAATCAACTGGCAGACATCTTTACTAAAGCCTTACCAGAAACAACCTTCAATAAAATCTTACAAGGTTTGGGTATGATGGAAGGAGAGTCGGTACCGAATCCTCAAATCTCTCTTTAAAATTAAGACAACCGAAATAGACAGACCGCTCGGTCTATCTCTGCTCTAGATTTTTAGGGAACCGACATGGACAGACCGCTCTGTCTAGTTCGGGTCCGTAATTCTCCGGAACAGAGAAAAATTGCATGATCGCTCTATTTTGCTTCTCTCATTAATAAGATAAGGTTTCGGTTGTATAATTTGTAAGTCTTTCTGTTTTTATTCTTTTTCAGAAAAATTTCAAAAATCCAAAAATATTTTATCTTTCTGTTTTTATTCTTTTTTTAGAAAAATTTCAAAAATTCAAAAATATTTTATCTTTTTTATTTGTTTCAATTGCTTGTTTGTGTTGTTTGGTGTCTGTCATTAATAGGTAAACACAAGTATAATCGTCGATAGCTCTAAAGCAGGTATGTTTCAACTTTCACACAACCTAGTTAAGTGTCCCTAGAAGCATGTTGTTGTATGTTGTCTTAAGCCTCTATGATCTTGAGTAAGCGTTAATGATTCGATCGATACCCATCATTTCTTCCAAATCAGGCTATTTTACCTCACTCAGTGTAGAGCTACCTTACTCTTCTCATATGAGTTAAGAGTTTCTCTGCTCTGTCACGCTTATCTAGCGGAAGGTACATTCGGTTCCTTAACCACCTCCTCATATTCTCCATCTACCTTCGGTTCACTAACATAACCCTTAAGACTCTCGGTCTTTACCACTGAGGTTTATGGTTACACAACATCTGTGTTTATGATCTTGGATACGATTACCACGTTCTAAGTGAAACCCAAAATCCGACACCAAAAACGAATTGACGGTGAGTGATATACCCAAGCATTTACTGGTTACCTAAGGAAATCTCTTTTTATTTTGCGTGATCTTTTATGAAATTGTCTACAGCCAAGACATTTCTTCCCAAAGAGGTCCAGTTAATTTTTTTGAGATTTCTGCTTCCTATAAGTCATTAACATAATAATAAATCCCACCTACCTGTTCAATAGATCACATCGGTCTCACAGGTACCTCTACCAACAATCAGTTTTATGTTAAGACTCAATGTTCGGTTAGAGGACAGCCACCCAATACTTGTGATCAAAAGAAGCCTTTCAATGTTTATTAACAAACAGTGATCGTATTTTTCGGGAAACCACACAAGCACTTCAAGTCTCTCTTGACTTTGAAGGAAGTGATTCTTGCCCAGAATCCTCTGCTTTCTGTCTTCTAAAAAGACATCACTCACGTCAAATACACTCTTGCTTTATTTCTTTATCTTTCACACTCTTATGCATGAAAATTAATATTTTCCAACATTCTTATTGCTGTTTGGTATACGTTTTGGTTATCGGTTGCGACCAAACAAGGGGATATATGGAATTTCAAACGGTATGAAGATAAGATTTCGGCGCGTACATTTGCTCCATTTCAAAACCCACGCGTGCTGACATTTTCCTAGGATTAACCACACTGTCAAATCGCGCCTTTTAAGGCGACGCTTTAGCAACCTCGTCATCACATTTTTCTCTCTCCAGGAAACGGTATAAATAGGGGAGATCGTTTCATATGTCATTTACCAATCACAAATTATCTCATTCCTCCACGTTCACACTGTTCATCTTCTTCTTCGTTTATCAATGGCGACTTCATCTTCTGCACATGATCAAACTGCAACATCCTCCTTGCTTGCAATTAAACCCAACCAAAACATGATTATCGAAATGACTCCATTCCTATATGACTCATATATGTTGCATGTTGTGGAGTGTCTAAAGTATTCCCCCCTGTTGTTGGCCCTAACCCAGGTTGAAGCGGTTCCAATGTCGCTGCTATCTCAAGTCTACTCATTGGTGACTTATGACAAGAATAAAGATCGCATCTACTTCACCATTAACGACAAGAAATCCTCGATCTCTAAGGCGAAGTTTTGTTCCATTCCGGGGCTTGCAGTTGATTCTTCGATCATCTCGCCTGATTTCGTCACTACAACACAACTATTCACGATGATGTATGAGATGGGATACACAGATGTGCTTAAAACGATTGCAAAGGTCAAGAAATCGTGTTTACCATCGCAATGGAATGGGTTGCTGACATTGCTAATCAAGGGTTTGGCGGAAAGATGTGGTGGTTCAGACACAACAAGCAAAGGTTTTCTTACCATTCTTTATGGTTTATACAACGGGATCAACCTAGATTATGGCACTATAATCTGGTCCCAAGTAGTGCAGAGTTTAAACACAACGAACCGTCATTCAGAGATCTCTTGTGGTCGTTTCTGGACCCTGATTACAAAGAAGGCCATGGATTCTTTGGAGATACCTGTCATGAAGGATGCTCTTCTTGCCTCTATTGCCTCATTCCATACAAAGAAGATCATCATATCCGATCCAAGTAAGTTTCATCACTATGGATTGATTCTGGAATCCATGTACAGGTGTGTTTCGGCACAAAGCAATGTGATGGCCGAATATCGTAAACGCTCTCCTATTGGTCCAAGGGTTCTGTCTGAAGAACAACAAGCCGCACTGGATACCTTGGATCAGCCTGCTAACAGAGGCAAACGGGTAATAAAGAAAGAGAAAGAAGAAACTAAGGAGGGTAAGCCAAAATCTTCAAAGCGAAAGTCTGGTGAAAGGGATTCTTCTCAATCAAAACCGAAGAAGATAAAGAAGATGGCTAACAGACCCAAGGGGAACTTTTCTCCTGGATCTGATACGGTTGAAGATCAAGACGCAGAAGCCGAGAATCCTCAGGTTTCAACCAGAGAGCCCACACCTCGAAGATCTCCAACCCCACATACATCTCCTAAAAGTACCAAAATCCCAACTCCACCAACCTCTCCTAAAACTACTAAAATTCCCTCTCCACCTACATCACCAAAACAGAAAGCTCCACTTTCTGCTCCCACCGATATACCACCCATTCTTACCGAACCAACTTCTCTACCCCCTTCAACCATCATTACCTATGTTCCTGTCTCAACTATACCTCTCTCAACTCCTCTCACAACCGAATCCATCACTAACACCATTCCTAAAATCCCAGTGGAAGTCAATGTATCTGATACAGGGGCTACTATTGTGATTGATACTCCTGTTATCAACATACCACCATCCCCAACCCCATCCTCTACCTCTAGTGCTACTCTTGGTGGAGATGATGAGGACTATGACTCGCTGTATTACAGTCCTTATAGAATTCCAACAGATAATGATCCTGATGCTCCTGTTACCAGTCAACATATATAGGACATCAATGAAAAGTTGGATTGACTGCTTGCTGATAGCAAAGCTTATGGCAGTGTTGTTTTAAAAGCCTTCTTGGAGACTGCCATTCAGCAATACACTGATGCTATTGAGAAATCCATAGAAGCAGTTGATAAGTCAGCCACTTCTTGTTCAAAGGCCACAAAGGAGGTTACTGAGGTTGTTCACACAACTCAGCTTTTCCTTGATTCTATGAAAGCTCATACTGACACAAATGTAGCCAAATATCAAGCTTCAGTGGACTCCTTCTCTAAAACTCTTCAGGATGAAACCACAAAATTTGAAGCCCTTCGTACTGATCTCAAAACAAAATCCACATCTTTTCTCTAATCTCTAGATTCTCGTTTTGCTTCTCTTTCTGCAGAAAGTACGTTGAAGGAGGACCTGATAAAACACCAAGCTACAATTGATCTCCAAAAAGTTCAACTAGCCCAGGCAGAAAAAGAGATCTCTCTATTAAAGACTCAAACGGCAGTTTATCAAAGTTGTGCTGGTGATGTGAAGAATATCTTGACTACTCTTCTTGAAGCTCATGATCCCTTCTTGACCTTAACCATCCGGAAGCATCTCCAGTCCAAACTCCTTCCTGCAATTACAATTCTCAGTGAGATGAAGGGTGTCTCGGAGAAGGTCTTTCTTCCGAAACAAGGGGGAGAAGAGAGTGCAGATCTGAAAGACAAAACAAAACTGAAGGATAATTTAGCTTCGGTTTCTGGAAAGCAAGTTCAAGTCGATAGTGATAGTGATACTGAAGAGACTATCGCTGAAGCCCTTAAAAGAAAGAAGAGGGACAAAGAGCTTGATGAAACGATGAAGGTGGCACAAGAGGCAAAGAATAAGGAAGAGGAGGATGTCATGCAATGCAAGAAGACTCTGTTTTCAGAATGGGATAGAGATACACTCATCAATCAGTCGATTGCGTTTCCTTCTATGTACTGGTTGGAACCGATTGCTTCGTTTGATTGTGACAATTCAAAGGACTCGCAGTTCGACATGCCAATCACAAGAAAAGCATTGTCTTATTCAATTTTTTTTAGATGAATTTTACCAAGCTTTCGAAGAACAGTTTATAAAAATGCCACACGCTCGTTATGATTATGAAATTAGCGTTCCTCTTGGGATTGTAAAATGGAAGGAATTTCATGTACCCAAATGGGAGGAGTTCTTGAATGGACTAGGTCTTGTTGGAAAGGTTATGTGTTTAGTCCCAGGGGGCGACCCAGTTACTTGTATTGGGGCTTTCATATCTGTGGACGATAATGGCTTTATTCAGATTATTGAAACCGGTTCTTTGGAATAGTTGTTTTTGATAAGGGCTTAGTTACATTTTTTGTTCAAATATGCATATCTTTATACCTACTTTTCGACCCAAGACCTTACCTTAATCACCGGAAAACCCCTTTTTTTATTTCAAGCTCAGTGGTAGAGCGGTCGGCTGGTAACTGACTAGTCGGGCGTAGGTTCGAATCCTACTTGAAAAGCTTCCCTTTACCTTTCATTGTTTTGATGTCACTGTTGAGGTTCCTCATCCGAATCAGAAGGTTGACAGAGAGTTAGTAGATTTTTATTTGAAGAATGGTCAACCACAGTACATGACTTGGAGTGCACAGAAAATTACAAAAGTCAAGGTACTGAAACCGTCACCTGCTGGGAGGTTTGTGAATGTAAACTTCAAGATCAACCATGGTACAGCAAAAACATAATACTTTATTTCTCTGGCAGATCTTCCCAACCTTAATCCACATGATTGGATTCTGCTATACAACATTCTGCTCTTAAATCAAAGGGAGTATGAGCCGATTCTAAAACATCTAAAAAGAATGTTGGCCTCCTATGTCCATGAGCTTGCCACTATGGATCAGGAGATAGCAAAGGTGATGAATAAGAAACCGTCAGTCAAGCCAACGTGTAAGCCTGGTGATGTGAATCAGATGAAGTTGGGGCAGATTGATTCAACAAATTTGACTGTCATGTTCACGAAGGGTGAGAGGCTCAAGTTTCTGTTTGCATTGGTTGACAAGCATCTGTTTTCAACAGACTGTCTGGAGCATATAATTAATATCATTCATCGATGCAAGGAGAACTCAGCTGCGGATAAAAAGAACTTCACAGGCATGCTTCGGTGGTACATAACGTTTAGACATCATATTCTGGCCATTATACCGAGGATATTTGAAACCGTGAAAAAGTCCTCTGTTGTGAAAAGGGGATGAAGTTTCTGCTCCAAGGACGCAAAGGGGGAGATTGTTAAGTATTTTAGTGTTGCGTCTTGGGCCTTTTGGTTTTGTAATCGGATTGGGCTTGTCCATCCATAGTTATCTAGAATAGTTTCCTTTTATCTAGATAAGTTGTTAGGGTTTTAATATAAATATATGCATGCATGTATGCGTATAATAGAGAATAGATGATTACGTTGATTCTTGTAACCCTATAATACCTCTACAGATTGAAGTTCTTTATCGAGCTCTTCTGGGGTATCTTTGCATTAATCATTCGACATATTCAGTGCAATACTTGTGTTCTTCATTACGTTCTTATTTATATTTTGCTTAGAATCATACGATCCTGATAGAACATTGTTCTAACAGAATTTGACTAAACTAATTAAACAACTGTCAAGGAGAATCTAAGGTTTGCCAAGGATTGGTCGCTTGTGGAAAATTGAAAGTATAGTAATGGATGGACCATATTGGCATTATTATGAATAGATAAGATTCCATTTATAATGAGTTGTCGTATGGCAAATATGGAACTGTTTCTTATTGGGAGTTGGACGTTAAGAATCTATGTCTAGATTAGAAACTTTTATGCAAGAAGGATGTTCAAAGGAATGTACTTTGAATGTGAGACTTCATGACTATGGAATTGTCTTGTAACAATCTCCAATAGAGCACTTTTTAATTCCATTAGCAAAGTCTTTGTGACTTTGGCGCCATGACATTACCAAAGGACCGTTGCATAAAATGTTAGAATCTAACATATTCTAGTAGTGGAGAGAATTGTGTATTCTTACACTAATCGATTAGGATTAGAAATTGTGAAATAAGCATCATTGGAAATGTGTTCATTTGATCTATTTCATAAAGTAAGGACCATAAGAAAACATAGTGTGCATGCTAAGAGCATGGGACAACTATTGTTATAATTCAAGTAAGAAGTTGATTACCCGGAACAACAAATAATGAGTAATCAATATGGTGATTAAATAAAAGGTGTTTTATTTATACTTAAAAGTTTGGGGCGATATAGGATTAGTATTATTCTTGTGTTTCACTTTGTATGTTTTGACTTCCTGAATAATAAGATTATTCAAACCCCCACATTCGCTCATACTTTGGAAGTAGGTATGAATGAAGACTGTCATGAATCCGTCTGTAGATTGTCGAAAGTGTTTGGGCATAGCACAACTTTGCTGCAGAGTTCATGAGTGCTGCTATAAGATTAGAGTATTGGATTAAACCCAACCTCACTTGGATCGCTTCAAGGATTTTATCACGAGTGATTATTGAGACGATAATATCTTATATTCTTGAAAATGAGATGTGTGAGTTGTATCTTGCGAGTCGGTTATAAAGTGATAATATGTCATTATAAGACATTTATGCCAAGTCGGGACTAAGTTGATGTGTTCAACTGTAGTCTGTTGTCAGTCGTCATAAATCAGAAATTGGGAAACAACACGTGAACAGAGAGTATGATTAAAATCCATGTCTCGGTTTATACGATATCTAGAATGGAGGAATATATTGATGGGTTTTGGCCATATGAGCATTCCTATGTGCACATGCAAACCCTAATGCTTGGATGTAGGTTTCTCTAATTAAACATGCATTGAATCCAAGACTTCTAATGGCTAATTGAGTATAAGAACTATACAAAAAATCAAAGTTAGAAGCTTACCTTGAAACACTTGTTTGATCTTCTTGTTCTTGGAGCTCTAGAGTCACAAATGTCACTCCTCTAATGGCTTACAAACACCAACTAGCAAGAGGATGATTTGAGAGAGAGGAGAGGGATTAGAAATCGGCCAGGGTTTCTTTGCTTTAGCAGAGGTGCCGATTTCCCTTGCCCTAGGGGTCTATTTATACTTGTAAGGCTCCTAGGGTTTCACCCTTAAACCCTAGTTGGATAATCTTTCCTTAAAGCAATCCAAATCCTTCCCATGATAAGTCCTTGGACGATTTGTGGCTTATCCCAAGTCCTAGAAATCGTCCAACCCTATCCAAGAAGGATTTACAGCCCAAAGTGTAACTATCAAACAATTGACAGTTTATACCCTCTTACTTAATTAATCTCTTTAAGTCACCAAATTAATTCTAATTAATTTATGACTTATATTAATCAAATAACAACATTATTATTCCTTATATTATTCTCATAATATATTAATAATATTTATTCTCTCATAATAAATCATCCTGCCAAGTTGCTATGGTGAAGGCAACCCAAAAGAACCATGCATAATCGGGTCAAATACTTGCCTAATATAGTTGCAGCCTTAGACATTATTCCAACATATATGATCCCTTATGTAAAGGAAAGGTTAGTGATAAGATCAGAGTTTGACAGCGTCTTTGAGAGCTACGATTGCTAATTGGATAATACTTGCATTTATAGTTACTAGACTTATCCAAGTGGGAGACTGTTGGATTAGTGTCTAAGCCCGTAACTATATTTGGTAACTATTTGACCCTGTTGTGCATGGTCCTTTTGGGCTGCCTTCATCAAAGCAACTAGATAGGATGATTTATGAAGAAAGAGGTTAATCATGGTTTATTAATATATTATATGAATAATATATTAATAGAGAAATCATAGAGTTTAATTAATATTGGACAAGAATTAATTAAGAAATTAATTATGTGGCTAAAAGAGATTAATTAGACTTGGGGACTAATATTATAATTATAAGATAATTGCATTGTGGGCTATGGATTCCTAAAAGGAAGGGAGTTGGATGAAATCTATAGGAAGCCCATATGATTTTTGTCCAAGGGCCTTCTGGAAATGTTCGATGGATTGCTTAAGGCCTAAGCAGAGAATTAGGGTTTCTCCTGAAACCATAGCAGCCCATACAAGTATAAATAGACCCCTAGGGATCCCAAAAACGTGGCTAAGTCTTCTGGTAGAGATCTTGGACGGTTTTGGTGCTCCTCTCCTCTTTCCAATATCATCCTCTTGCTTATGGTGTTTGTAAACCATTAGAGGAGTGACATTTGTGACTCTAAGCTCCAAGGACATGAGATTCAAGCCATTCTATAAGAGGTATTCATCTAGATCTGTTCTTACATGTTAATTTCAATATACATATGCCAAATCTAGGGTTTATGAGCTTTGGGTGATTATTGCATGTTCATTAGACAAACTAGATCCAAAGATTTAGGGTTTGCATGTACACTATAGGATTGATGTAGTGCTCTATTCCCATCAAGGTAGTAGGGGGAATAGTCCCCATGTCACGGTCGTAAGGACCGAAGGGTAGGTCGGGCACCCCAAAATTGCCTGGCAGTATGTTTATGCTATGTTATTATGTGGTAGTAGTAGGGGTGAAATAGTCCCCAGTAGTCGGTTGAGGTAAACCAAAGCGTAAGTCAAGCACCCCAGAATGGCTTGACCTGGGTAAGTCAAGCACTCCATAATGGCTTGACTTGGGTAAGTCAAGCACCCCAAAATGGCTTGACATGGGTAGGTCAGACACCCCAGAATCGCCTGCCAGTATGTTATTGTATGATGTGTGGTATGATGGGAACTCTCTAAGCTTCGTGCTTACGGTTTTCAGTTTTGGTTTCAGGTACTTCGTTTTCAAAGGAAAGGAGCCGGCTCGATCGCATCACATCACACTATGTTTTCCACACATGAGATCTTCGGGATTACACTCTGATATTTTTTCATGATAACATGTTTGACTATTGACACTTTGGTTTTGACATGAGATGTTATTATGGATGTTTTACTACTTATGGTTTTATAATAACTTGATTAAAAACAAAATTTTTGGCCTTGAATTTTGGGATGTTACAAGAGCCTTGGTTTGTAGGATTCGGGCACACTCTCGGGTGTGTCTGAACTCAAACTAAGGACTTGGTATGAAAATTTTCAAAAGTAAAATCATTTTATAAAAAGGAGTTTGAAAAGAATTTGAAAAGGGGAAAGAACTTTGAAAAGAACAATGTGTGTGATGAGTGCAATTAGCCGAGCTCAAGTAAGTCTTCCCCAACATAACCATACATCTTATGATATGTTATGTTATGATATGATTATGAGAACTGCATGCTAGATTAGGGCTAAGGATCTAGGAATGATGCCTTAGAAAAGGTTAATAACCTTATATATATTGCGAGTTACATCTCAATGTTATTTTAAGGTTATAAACCTTTTCTAAGTTTGTAATAAAATTATAATGAATAGATTATTATGTTTTAAAATACCATTAATTGGTAAAAAAAATTCCAACTACAAGGTTTAATTTAAAAATATCGATAATTCAATATCATATAATCACTTTTAATAGATCCCCTAAACTGATTATATAATATGCATACAAATTAACCGACAAACTGTTTTTGAAATTTGTACCTATAAAATCTAAGAGGGTGTTTCAGAGTGCTTTTTGAATTCGAAAAGTGTTTTTAGACAAAAATGATCATATGGGCTTCCCATAGATTTCGTCCAACTCTCTTCCCTTTAGGGATCCATAGCCCACAATGCAAATATGCAATTATCTTATAATTACAATATTAGTCCCCAAGTCTAATTAATCTCTGTTAGCCACATAATTAATTTCTTAATTAATTATTGTCCAATATTAATTAAACTCTATGATTTCTCTATTAATATATTATTCATATAATATATTAATAAACCATAATTAACCTCTTTCTTCATAAATCATCCTATCTAGTTGCTTTGATGAAGGCAACCCAAAAGGACCATGCACAACCGGGTCAAATACTTACCAAATATAGTTACAAACTTAGACATTAATCCAACAGTCTCCCACTTGGATAAGTGTATTAACTATAAATGCAAGTATTATTCGATTAGCAATCATAGCTCTCAAAGACGTTGTCAAACTCTGATCTTATCAGTAACCTATCCTTTAGATAAGGGATCATATATTCCTCAATTCTAGATATCGTATGAATTGAGACATGGATTTTAATCATACTCTCTGTTCACGTGTTGTTTCCCGATTTCTGATTTATGACGACTGACAACAAACTAAAGTTGAACACATCAACTTAGTCTCGGCTTGGCCAAGCGCTTAGGGTGTCATCACTAAATCATCGAGGGGCCCACATATATCTCTTTTATCCCACTTTGGGTAAAAGGAACAGATAAAATTCGACTCAATGCTCGCTTGTACTCACTCACCGAATCACGCACAACAATACGTTTTATAACACCAAGTTACTGGTGCGTTTATATATTATCAATGTGTAACTGACTCGCAAGATACAACTCACACATCTTGATTTCAAGAATATAAGATATTACAGTCTCACCAATCACTCGTGATAAAATCCATGAAGCGATCCAAGTGAGCATTGTTTTAACCCAATACTCTAATCTTATAGCAACATTTATGAACTCTGCAGCAAACTTGTGCTATGTCTAAACGCTTTAGTCAATCTATAGACGGATTCATGACAGTCTTCTTTCATACCTACTTCCAAAGTATGAGCGAATTTGGGGGTTTGAATAATCTTATTATTCAGGAAGTCAAAACATACAAAGTGAAACACAAGAATAATACTAATCCTATATGGCCCCAAACTTTTAAGTATAAATAAAACACTTTTTATTTAATCACCATATTGATTACTCATTATTTGTTGTTCCGGGTAATCAACTTCTTACTTGAATTATAACAACAGTTGTCCCATGCTCTTAGCATGCACACTATGTTTTCTTATGGTCCTAACTTTGTGAAATAGATCAAATGAACACATTGCCAATGATACTCATTTCACAATTCCTAATCCTAATCAATTAGTGTAAGAATACAAAATTATTGCCACTACTAGAATATGTTAGATTCTAACATTTTATGCAACGGTCCTTTCGTAATATCACAGCACCAAAGTCACCAAGACTTTGCCAATGAAATTCCAAAGTGCTCCATTGGAGATTGTTACAAGACAATTCCATAGTCATTAAATCTCATATTCAAAGTACATTCCTTTGAACACCCTTCTTGCATAGAAGTTTCTAATCTAGACATAGATTCTTAACGTCCAACTCCCAATATGGAAACATTTCCATATTTTCCATATGACAACTCATTATTAATGGAATCATATGTAATCATAATAATGCCATTATGGTCCATACGTGACTATACTTCCAATTGTCCGCAAGCGACCAATCCTTGGCAAACCTTAGATTCTCCTTGACAATTGTTTAATTATTTTAGTCAAATCTAGTTCTATTCCCATTTTCCCTCTAAATGCCCTAGGCCTTTGGAAAATTTCAAAACGGTTGAATATTACAGCATATGCAATCGATCCTATACCCGAAGCGTATGGGATACGATTCATAATGAAAAACGTGATACTTTACCAGGTTCTTGCTATAATATTGTCATAATATTTCTAGTTACCGTGTTCTCAAAATTTGAACTATGAAGAGGGATGCCGTAATCATAATCGAACTTTGAGAATGCAATAAAATATATCCTTAACTAAATTCTATTAAAATTTCTCGATCTAAGCTTTTAGACTGGAAACGAAGTATAACATTCTCTCCCTTAATTATAACAAAAAACAACTTTTCAACCCCTGCAACTTTGCAAAGTGAAACTTTTGTTGTTTTTTTTATTATTTTTTTTATAATTTATATTTCCAACTTGCAACACCAAAAAATAATAATCATGCTCCCACTAACATGATGATTATATCCATTCCAGCATAACTTTTATGCTCCCACTAGCTTTGACACGTATTTAGAAAACATTTGGACTTCTAGAAGAAAATACTTATTGACTTCCAAAGTTCATATTTCCAATACGATGTGCTTCGATAAGCCTTTATCTAAGCTTCTCAAACTCACACACATTTCCTTAGATAGCTCACATGTGTGTCTAAACTAATTCAAAACTTATATTACTAAGTCCCAAATGTTTAGACTAATCACCAAATCTCATAACTTGAACTATGAAGAGGGATGCCATAATCATAATCGAATTTGAGAATGCAATTTACACAACAGCTAACTCCTTAAAATCTTCCTAGTGAAAGTGTTTCCTCACAATCATTTTAATGAAGGAGAGAAACCTTATGACACTTAGATTTTATGGTATATGTGTTCTTATCCATATGAATTTGTCATAACCATAATTAGAAGATAATGTTTGTGACAAATCCAAACTCTTATGGACAAAATTTTTTCATTTTTAATTTATTGCCATCAAGAGTCCCACCATTGCTTCCAAGTTATTTAGCAGCTCACGTATGCCAGTCAATGTACTTTCATTGAACAAGGTGTTTGCCCTTATGCAGTTAATTGAGAACTCGTAGAACTCATATGCATAAGTAACTTTACTGGAATGGCATAGAAATAAAATTTTTCCAACACGATAGGTTACAAACCTCAAGTCGTATGCTAGTGTTTAATAGGTTTACTCTTGATTAGTTCTTGAAACTTTTTCAAGATCTTTAGACTCCCACTGACCTCTTGACATATTAGATTCTCTTATCAAGAAACATTTCTTGACAAAACAAATATCCAAGGGTTAGTGTGTGTCTATATCAAGACAAAACTACATGCAATTTGGTACTAGTTGGTCTTTGTCTTATTCAAGACATCACAACTTACCAAAATGTGCAAGTGTAAGAACATTCCTACTTAAAATTATGTCGCTCAACTCACAATCTTGGAGTATGACTCTAAGACTTGATTTTGGAACGAAGTACGATATATCTTATTGACTTAACCATTACAACAATTCTCCATTCCTCTTCTTAGCCAAACTAGTGTACTAAGGTGTCCTTAGAGGATGAATTATAATATGGTTCCTACGATTACCAAGACGATCATAAAACACGATACAAAAGTACTCTCCCTTCTTCTTAGATTGGAGAAACTTTTAATCTTTCTGCCGTCATTGATTCTACTTATTCGTTCTACCATTCATTGAAACTTTTCAATGATTCAGAATTACACTTAATCTTGTAAGTATAACCATATTTACTCGACTTTTAGTAAATCATGATGAATAATGTTATTATTATTTATGGTGGACCTGACTAGTGCACAACATTGTGTGTTTGTTCCTTTAGTCCCTCACTTGACTCACATATTTATGTGAACAAGGAATTAGTCTTAATTACCTAAGTACCCAGATTTCCATACATCACTCAATACAAGTTGTATGATTCCAAGTTTCTCTCCAATTGAAACTTGGGCGATGGGAATCTATCCTTACTTAGAAAATTATGACACTACCATAAATAACATAACTAAGAATCATATTCATTTCGAATTTTCTAATAATAGAAACACACAAACATCAATTTTTCATACATGTCATTGCAAGGATAAACAAATAAGACAAAATCAAAATTTATTTTATTGCGGAAAAATTTGTCCTTACAACGCAACTCAAATGAAAAACTATGCTATTACATTTCTTAGCAATCTATCCTAACTCTAAAGTAGCAGCTCAAAAAATCCGATCTTCGAATCCATGTGATCGAAATCCATTTCTTCATGATCAGATTCAACACACTTCTTCCTTTAAGCTTCCTCTCTTTTCTTCGATCCTTCAAAACATCAAAAATGCAATCTTATCACATAATGTATCAAGAATCAAAAAATAGGAACTTATAGAGTTAGTTAATGGATTTTACCTGAAGTAGAGCCATGCGTCTCGACTCTCCTATCTCTTAGATCTCTCAGGTAGACAGGCGGCTTCGTCTCCAATGCCCCTTCTCTTGGCAATAAAAGCAAATTGACTCTTTTGGACCAGCACATGGAACTACTTCAGACTTTGCCTTTCTCTTATGATCAAACTTTTTGGCTGGGATGCCGAGGATCACAAAACAGAGTGTGAATAATCATGCAAACTTACATGGTGCCCCCAATGTTACAGTCACCTATTTGATGTGCCGGTTAACCACACACACTCCACCGAACTATGACAAACATTGAGTCACCCTTCGCTACCTTTGCTTCGAACCAATTTAGTGTGTCGGTTAACCACACACGCTCCACTAACGTCCTAGCAAGGGTACAAAGTGTAATTTCATGGAATTGCATCAAATTCACTTTTACCTAAAGTAACTAAGATTTGGGAATTTTTGTAAAACATTTAGTTACTTTATAATTCATTATATTTTTAATGGAAAGGTTTGCCCTATCTTACCCGTTTGGCTAACGACCCTCCACCAATCAAGGAAGCGGTTGGTGAGAGTGGACACCTATTAAATGACCATTTTATAGGCCATAACCTTATACCCCTTCATAGATCGGCTTCGTGAATGAGGCCTACTAACGGTAATACTAGCATTTAAGTTATACATATATAATATTAGACTTTTTAATTTTATATATAGTATAAGGGTGTATTTTACACTTTTAAAATATTATGTGGTCTAATTTAATTACACTTTTAATGTAATTTAATGTAAACCATATCACTATGGATTTATTAACTTTCTTTTAATTATACACTTAATTAATTTAATAAAACCATAAGGGCGCAATTTGAACTTTTTTCAAAAATTAGGGTTTTAGAATTTAACATTTTAAAATTAAACTTTTAATTAAAATTTAAATTCCAAAACTTGAGGTCAAGTTTTGAAACCTTTCAAAACAATTAGATTTAACTATTTAAATTTTAAAACTAAAACTATTAAGTTCAAATTTAAACTATAAAACTTAAGGGTGTAAATTGAAACTTTTCAGTGCAACTAGGTTAAATATTTGACTTAAAATAATCTTATATTATCCATATTTAATTATATCCTTCAATGTTGATGAAGTTAATCATTCCAATTTCCAAACTTAAAAAATCGGATTTAGGCAAGAAAAACGAGTTTTGACAATTATCCTCAACAAAATCTGGTAGAAAAATCGAAAATCCCGACAACAGAACTGAAAACTCGTCGAGTTCATGCTCCAAACAGCAAATTTTTTTGATTTCCTGATCTTTTACAGTTCACAATTGCATTAAATCATTATACAAACAACCTAGGCTCTGATACTACTGATGAGAATTGAGCACTACATCATTCCTATGGTGTACATGCAAACCCTAAAGCTTTGGATCTAGTTTGTCTAATGAACATGCAATAATCATCCAAAGCCATAAACCCTAGATCTAGCATATGTATATCGAAATTAACATGTAGAATAGATCTAGATGAATACCTCTTATAGAATGGCTTGAATCTCGTGTCCTTGGAGCTTAGAGTCACAAATGTCGCTCCTCTAATGGTTTACAAACACCATAAGCAAGAGGATGATGTTGGAAAGAGGAGAGGAGCACCAAAACTGTCCAAGATCTCTACCAGAAGAGTTAGCCACATTTTTGGGATCCCTAGGGGTCTATTTATACTTGTGTGGGCTGCTAGGGTTTCAGGAGAAACCATAATTCTCTACTTAGGCCTTAAGCAACCCATGGAACCTTTCCAGAAGGCCCTTGGACGAAAATCATATGGGCTTCCCATAGATTTCGTCCAACTCCCTTCCTTTTAAGAATCCATAGCCCACAATGCAATTATCTTATAATTACAATATTAGTCCCCAAGTCTAATTAATCTCTTTTAGCCACATAATTAATTTCTTAATTAATTATTGTCCAATATTAATTAAACTCTATGATTTCTCTATTAGTATATATTATTCATATAATATATTAATAAACCATAATTAACCTCTTTCTTCATAAATCATCCTATCTAGTTGCTTTGATGAAGGCAACCCAAAAGAACCATGCACAACCGGGTCAAATACTTACCAAATATAGTTACGGGCTTAGACATTAATCCAACAGTTTTTACGAATCGAAAATGTCTGAAGTCTGCGGACCACCTTTGCAACCCATTGTAGCAGAATAGAGAGACCAAACGGCTGCAACATTTAATAAAAAGTTTGTTTGTTTTTTAACATCTGCAGATTGCTGCAATAAGTTAAAGTAAGGTGTGAAGAGGTTTGAAGCAGAGGATCAAGTGTTGCGTCACGCAACAACGCGCAACAGTTTTTACGTCAGAAGTTTTCTGAAAAACAAACAGTTGCGAAGGGTCAAACGTTATGCGTATACCGAACGACGCAACAATAAACGGTGAGAATTGATTTTTAGAGAAAAACAAAGAGCACCTAATTCTCTAACGAAGGGAAAACCTTATGGGGCATTTATTTTGGTAAATGCATAATTTTAAGTGGGCTCTACCCTCTAAAGCATTATTTTGGGCTTAGTGGACCCATTCTGTTTCATCTGTAAAAGCCTATTTATAAGAATTCAAGTATCAAAAGTTTAAAACCAATCATATTTTGAAATTATTGAAAATGATACATAATCCAAGCCATATTCTAAAAAAATTTATGTTGGAAAATACTAAAACCTTTTACAAAAAGTAGTAGATGTGTTTATGAGATCGTTTTTGGTAGGTTCCATGGTTTGATAAGGATTTCGTATCCATATTCTATTTTATTACTTTTTTTTTAGATTTGATTATAGAATAGCAAAGAATATACAATATTATATTAAAATACTAATAAAATCAAACAAACGAAAGAGCAAATAATTTTTATAAAAGGCAACTTGAAGAGGGAGAGAGAAAAAAAAAGCATCAACAGACATGTTATTTTTGGAAAACAGGAATAGTAGTAGAAAGGTAAACATATAATAATATTTAAAAAAATATTAAGGGAAAACAGCAAAAAGACAAAAGAGGACATACCGATAGCAAATGACATAAACGGCAGCGTTTAGTGGAAGGTGTCGGCCACCCTGTCAGTCCAGCTAAGACGACATCAATTACCATATTGGTCGCATGCTGGCTGTGGGCCTCTTTATTCTTGTTCAATTCAACCCTGCATGTGTAACACGTGTCACATTTTAGTTTCCATTTAATGTTTTAACAAATTTTATTTTCGATATTCATCTTCTTCATATTTACAGTATTGGCCATCGGGCCATTGGATATGTTAATATGTATGACACTTTAATCGATCGTTCCTTTACACAATTTTGTATATACAACTTCTTAATCTATAAGCTATTTTACAAATTATTAATAATTTTTATTTAATAATTCCACAGCCGTTTTTAACAATTGTCAAAATACCACCTACTTTATAACTTGGTTATTTCAAGCTATGGACTTAATTATTTGTGGTCCTCATGTTTAAAATGTGTCTTTGACATTTGTTTGTAAGAATTTTGGAACTTTTATATATATATATATATATATATATATATATATATATATATATATATATATATATATATATATATATATATATATATATATATATATGGAAAACTAAATACTAAATATATAATTGTCATATATATAATATTATATATAGAACCATCAAAATTGTCTTCATTTTGATTAAAAAACATAATTTTTTTCATCGTTAGTTTCTTTCTATTGCTTCATTAAACCTTTAATATGCTTCATAACTTCCTCCGACACATACCTTATATACACTTGCATAGATTTTTTTTCTTGATAGGTTATGGAAACAAGTTTATTGGATTTTGTAATGAACACTTTCAATCTTTCACTATAATTTTATGTATTAAATTTATTATGGAGACCTACAAGTAGTTGGTAAATATTCTACTACACGGTTTGTGATGCAAAATTAAACTTATAAAACTCCAGAAAAATATTTGCAAAGCCTAGCATAAGCTCTAATAAAGGATGTAAGAAAGATGGTAGACATATTTGATTGCATTTTTGTTAAAACTATGTAGTTTTTTATGGTTCTATACCTATTATTAAATATATAACATCCACATATTCCACAAACATATATATATATATATATATATATATATATATATATATATATCTGTGTGTGTGTGTGATCGGGTGAGGTGTAACATCCCAACAATCATGATAAAAATTTTGTTTTTCAAAACCGTTTTTATAAACCAAAAGTCATACAAAACATTGTTTCCAAAAGCATAGTCATAGAAATCAGAGTATCAAAATATCTCAAAACATATATATCAACAGTAGGATGTGTACGATCACGCTTTCACCTTGCCCCAATCACCTGATGTACCTGAAACCACGAAACTAACAACTGTAAGCCAAAGCTTAGTAAGTCTCCCCCAAAATACCCCATACAACAAAAAATATACAATGTATGCACAAAAGCCTACGAGGTTGGTCCGCTACCTTAACATACATCAATAAGCTGGACCGCTCCCGAGCCTACAACATAAGCTGGACTGCTCTCTTGGGCCTACAATATCAACTAGACTGCCTGAGTATCTTGGCCTTCAGCACAAAGTAGAATCGCCTCAACCAAACCACAATATGTCGACATATGCAACCAATAGTCAATAACCAGCAAGTACAGATTGTAGCACCTGGTTCCTGGTACGTATTCCTTGTAATTAATATTTCTTAAATAATGCATTTTGCCTTGGACTCAGCGAGTTGAAGGACCAACTCGCCGAGTAGAAGCGGGATGAGACACGGGGTCTAAGCTTTGGACTCGACGAGTCGGTTCCCGGACTCGGCGAGTAGGCCCTATTTTGGCAAAAACCCTAACCTGGGTGTTTGCACCCTATTTAAACACTCTAACTCGGCCTCCCTTGTCCCTAACACTTCCAGAAGAGTTGTAGAGCGAAACCCTAGCCCCCTTTTGTCCTTGTGAGTGATTTTGGCCTTGTGAAGGAAGTTTGAAGCTTAAGAGAAGAAGAAGGAGGTGGAAGAGTGCAAGGAGCAGAAGAAGATCCGACATCTACCCTGCAAGGGGCTTCCATTCAGGTAGAAAAGTCCCTACCTTGATCACTAGTTCATTAGATCCCCTTTTTGTCCCTAATTGGTGGTTTTCAAGCCCTAAAACATCAAACTCCATGTGTTTGTGCTCTATGATCCGAAAGGACTTCAGATCTAGACCTTTTGGACGTATTAGAAGTATAAAGTCTCTGTGGTTAAAGTGATTGAGGTCCCTATTGAGTGTATGGCCTCATAAAGAGCTTGGATTTGCCTTTTGGAGATTATAGGGCCATGCATGCACGTAAAGTTTGCAACTTTACGTGATAAGCATGCCCTAGAAACATAGATCTATGGTTTGGAAGCGTTGCATGTCTCAGATTTGGTCTGTATGGGAAGTAGGTTGAAGGGACTCGGCGAGTCCCAAAGTGGAACTCGGCGAGTTCTATGAAGATGATCTTAGACTCGGCGAGTTGGATGAACAACTCGGCGAGTCCTATGAAGATTGTCTGGAACTCGACGAGTTGTTCTTCAAACTTGGCAAGTCATATGAAGTGTCACTGAGTAAAAGGGGTTTAGGTGTTGAAGGTCCAACCCTTCGTATCTGCACGCGGAATTAGCAAGTTAACGTGTAGCAATGGTCCCAGAAACCCAAATCCTCAAAAATGATGCTCTGGTGAGGATTTGGAAGTGAGTAGGAGATCTGCTCGTGGGGACTCGGCAAGTCGGTTCTTTCGTCCCAAGTAGTGAGTTAAGGGTGACTCAGTGAGTGAGAAGAGGGACTTGCCGAGTAGTACTCGGTTAGTAAGAGAAGGACTCGGTGAATCTGTGTCATGACTCGGCGAGTCCAGTCAACTGGAAGTTGACTTTGACCAAGGAGTTGAGCTTGGACCAGGCGCGGGTCAGTCATCTGACCTAAAGGTGTTTATGAGTGGCTAATCTATGTTTATGATTTATAGCCGGAAGATTACCGGTTCAGCAGTCTGGCGCTTAGCAAGCAGACTTTCAGCAGCTACTTTTCGAGGTGAGTTACCTTCCAGTAGAAGTGGGTCTACGGCCACAATGTCGGACCACTAGTAGGAGTTGTATGATTAGATGATTGTCTCTGTGATATTCATCTAGGGTTGCTACTACCTGTGATATGTTTATGTGCTAGTATGATATGATGATATGTGCTAGTGGCAGTAAGGGAGATAGTCCCCAGATTACCGGTCGATAGGGCCGAAGGGCAGTCATGCCCATCCATGCTAGATATATTATGTGATTCGTGTTATGTGGTAGTAGTAGGGGTGAAATAGTCCCCAGCATCCGGTCGAGAGGATCGAAGGGAAGACTAGCATCCAGATATGCTAGTCAGCATCCGGTTGAGAGGACAGTAGGGGAGACTAGCACCCAGGTATGCTAGTCAGCATCCGGTCGAGAGGACCGAAGGGGAGACCAGCACCCATATATGCTAGTTAATATCCGGTCGAGAGGACCGAAGGGGTAGGTCGGGCACCCAGATATGCTTGACAATATATGTATGTTATGTGGTTATATGGTATATGGTATGGTGGGGGAACTCACTAAGCTTCGTGCTTACAGTTTTCAGTTGTTGTTTCAGGTGCCTCTTCAGCGAAGGGGAAGGAGCTGGCGCGGTAGCGGCATATCACACACACGCTCTTTGTTTTCCGCACTACGAGATATTCTGGGATTTGTACTCTGACATTATGGTTGTTTTTATGTTTTGGTTTTCGGACACGAAATATGTTTATGAAATGATGGATTCAAAGGATGTTTATTCATAAATGTTTTCCAAAGTGTTGATTAAAAAATGAAATTTTTGGTCGTGAAAATTGGGTTGTTACTCAGATAATCATACAAATCTACCATTCTAACAAATCACTACCGCATAACATCCTGTACACGAGGATGCATAACACAACCTAGTTGGTCGACATTGATGCCTTCGACCCACGAGTACAGTGAGGAATACTCACCTCAAAATCCAAACGATAGTTGAACTAATTACTGCTCCAAATATCGGGTCTACATGTCACCTATACAACAAACAAGGACCAAGCCTTAATCTACTACTCAAATTACTCCATTTAACCTAAAGTCAAGCTAGGCCGACGGTCAAAATTGACGGTCAAAGTCAACGGTCAACAGTTAATGGTCAAATTCAATATTCCAAGGTCACTCAGTCGGTCGTCATGTCGTAACCATCTATTGGTCACATCGTGACCTAATAAAAACATAACAGCCGAGACTCTTCCATTGTCACACTATGACACCCAAGTTGTCATGTCGTGACGATGCTCTGGACATAAATGAGCTTTAAGATCTTAACCCTTTAATCCTTGAAATTCAAACCTTCCAGAAGGGTTTCTCTGTCCTAGAACACCATAAATATCGTAGCTCTTTGGACATGCATGACCCGAACACAAGCTAGGGAAAAACAAGGAAGAATAGGGTTAGGGTATCATGCAAGGGTCCTAAAAGCTAACCATACTTCAAATCCAACACTTATCTTAGCAAAGGGACATTGGAGATCCATAAAGTTGGCAACTTTATGGACCTACATCACTATATCAAGCCTAAACATGAAAGATGGTACATAAAAACCCAGATCTAAGCTTATATACTTATAAATTGTTGAACTTGGGAACTTACAAGGGCCCAGAAGTTGTGAAAATGGATGATGGTGAAGCTTGGATGTTAATTTGATGCACCAATCTCAATCAATCCTTCTTCTTGGATAGAAAACACCCAAATGGAGCTCAAAATCAACTTTAGAGGATTAGGGTTTCAAGGGGGTGTGGGGAGGTGATGGAGGATGAGGGTGAGCTAACCCTAGACCTCACTTCCTTTAAATAGGGGAGAAATCCCTAAAATTAGGGTTTTTCGTAACCGTTGTCACGTCGTGACCTGCATGTGGTCACATTGTGACATCCAAAGAATACACACATTTCATGGGGAATGGTTACGTCGTGACATGCATGTGCTCACGTCGTGACCAAGGTTAAACTCCACTAAAACCTGTTTAATAATTTAAGAAAATGTTTTACCTAAACTAGGTGTTACATGAGCACTCAAAAATTGGTGAGGATTGTGAGGACAAATCTTTGACGTATGTCTGAAAAAAATTAAATGGTGGGTATTTAATTTTATTTATCGTTAAAATATCGCAAGATGAAATGACAGTTTGGTAAATAATTACGAGATATTATTAATTTCCAAGGAAGGTTAAACGGGGTTGAAAGGAAAAAAAGGGGGAGGGGGGGGGGGGGGGGGGGATCGAACGAACACACTCTTGTACCCTCCAAATTTCACTATCCCCCACTCTAGCGCCACATGTCGACATTCTATTGGGTCTTTTTTCCACTCATTTCGTTTTTCGGATGTAACTTTTTTTATCTTTCAAAAAAATGTAAAAGAAATAAAGTTTATAAAATTTAAATCTCTCCACACAATAGTTATCAGCCTAAATAACACAATAATGGGCTGACATTGGTGTCTTCGACCCATGAATACAGTGAGAAAACTCACCTCACAGACAAATGCGGAAATTGAATAACACGCCGCTCCGAGATCAACTCTACTAGTCACCTTAATGAATTCAATGACAACAATCTCAAGATATAGATCAAAATACCTCAAATACCCCTAGGTCAAAACCTAGTCAAAATCCATGTCAAAGTCACTGAGTCAACTCAATGAGTACGTTGGGCATACTCAACATGTAACATCCCGAGAATTTGGTAGGTATTCTCGAACCCTCTTCTATCATTACCTTGCCATTTATGGTTCTTGGGGTTGGAAGTGAAGAGCCAGGATACGTTTAAGGACCAAGTTTGCAAACTAGGTTAATACCCAATATTACTCCCTTGATTAAGTGTCCTCATAAGTCATTAAGTTCATTCCCTTTTGTTGGGCCAAATCCCCACACCAAGTCCTTAACTTGAAAGTCCATAAGCATAAATCCACTATTTGGCCCAATTTACTAAATTGGGCCCAACCTACTTATTGGGCCTAACTCCATGATCCACTACCACCAATTAGCCCAAAACATCTTATTTACAAAGTCTAGCAAAGGCCCAAATCCAGATAGTCCATAAACAACCCAAAACCCGAAGCTCATTAGCCAATGGCCAAACAGAGGACGTACGCAGGTCGTACTCCTCTGGTACGCGGGACATACTCATCTAGATGTTGACCACCATCGGGGTGGTTGACCCAGTTTGCAAACATGGGTCAAAAGGGAGTATTCTATAGGTTGCTTGGGTAGAACATTGAAGTGATTATCTATCTGTTCCAGGAGCTATGATATACCATAAATAGAACATAACGATAGGTTATCATGATCATTGACCTCTAACTATACAACTCAAAACCTTTGAAGCATCCCTACCCACTGACGTTAAATGGGAACATTCAACGATCGAGGATAAACTGGGAACAACCCAACAATCCAATCTTCTACTGAACTAACCTATGCGGAACTACACACACAAAATTCTGAAGTTGATTGACAAATCAACGATAACAATAATCTATACCTTGAGCTGAAGAATTCTTTAACAACCGACACTCAACCCAAGCAACCTAACCACTTATTCACCAGGTCGTCGGCATCCCCGAAAGGGACCACTGGCTACAACAAGCTCCTTGACCAATATCTTCCTGCTGCAAGGAAATCTCATGTATTCCCAAGCACATACACCTGAGGCAACTTGCTCTGCACCCTTTACTTGAACCAAAGTATTGCATACCTGAACTGTTAATTCCTGCAACCCATTCTTCTAGAACCATGAACTCAAACAGATCGATGATCTTTCGAGTAGCATGCTTAGTTCTCTCCTGCTTGGCTTTGAACTATCACCAATTAACGTTGCAGACAAACCACACTTCAAACCGACTCAACAAGATACATACCATCCCTGACTCTTGGAATGTAAAACACAACGCAAGATAATCTCCCAGGTAAAGACCCATCAACTCAAAGACATTTCGAATCTTAGATGGAGACCTCGGAAACTTCCCAATCATATTTGCCTCTATCATGAAGAATCCCTTGCAAATGCACAAGCAATAACTCCGATAGCCCATTCATAGCATCGATTCTCCATCTAAGAACATTTGGACTACCACACACTTTGCCTCTGAATCCTGACCTTCACACCATCGTGAGACACAATGATAAAAACATGAGGCATCATCCACATAATCAAGATATAACATAGACAATGAAAGTTGTTGTTCCCGATTCTCTTCTCCTGATCACCTGGAACAAACTGCCAGAACACGCTCTAACTGAACTCAAGGAAAGCATACACCTGGTCCTCATCGTTTACAGTCTCCACGAAAATGACTTCTTTCTACATATGAAATTATATCGAGGCTATCAAACCACAAGAATCCTCTCGATTATTTCCACCTTTGTCACGGATACCGTAACCATCCGATTTCCCCCACTGGGTCGTCCTCCAATCTCTGGAATCATATGCTTTATCTGTCTTTTCTCCAACTCAGAAAACTAAAAGAACAAAATCCATGTAATAGAAAGTTACATCATAATTCATCGGCGGATCACTCATCCTCAAGGTTACAATCCTCAAGCCACTGATCCATATCGTTCCCTTCTTGAGTCCCATGACTCAGACTGAAACTACCTCAAGTATAGCCCCCAAGACCTCAAAATCAACTACTCATATAGGTTTGCACCATTCCACTCCAAATGACATGGCCACTAAGGCCCAAACAATCATCATACATGTCTTCTTCCTGGACAACCTTAACTGAAAAGCTGATAATACCCAAAATGCCACAACAGATTCATGGTGCCAAACCACGTTCCTACCCTCAACCAGCTCTTTAGAATTTCCAGTACTTTCCTTGATTCATGTTCTTCCCTTAATACAAGGCTAATACTACCTTCCATACCTATCCATACTTTCCTTAGAATCATATTGAATCCTCTAAGTCATTCCCTCATTATGATACCCTCCAAAGTCTGCTAAACAGCATACCACTCGCACTAAAATGCTTCCAAGGCTCTCCTAGGATTACCACCTCAATCTGCCATAAGCTGCTAAAGGACCTCTACTAATGTCAATTAACTACTTCATGAATAAAATTACATGCAACAAAGCTTAGATAATCCTTCGACTAAAAGACCCAACCCTCCAACGGTTAGACTTAAACGAGAGTTGCGCATAAAAAGGCCAAGTCAACCACTCTAAGATTATTTAACCCACACTGCAGGTAACTTAACATATTCATGCGATAGCTAGCTTACAGTAATATGATTCCTACAAAACACAAAGCAAGCAGTATTCAAGCATCTAGACCTAAAAGCATCACATAAACAAACAATCCTACCTCAAAAGATCATGGAGATTGCTAGTCATTAGCATGCATCTCTACCAACTCACACAATATGCATATAGGCATCTCTACTAATCATGCATCCTACCATGCAATACAAAGAATATCCTTAGCCCTAATCTAGCATGAAATTCTCATCTACTCACATCAAACATCAATCATAAATCACATGTGGGTATTTTGGGAATTACTCACTTGAGCTCGGATGATTGCACACATCACACCCCCTTTTTAGAAAATCATTTTCTTGTATAAATTTTTACCAATTCCTCAGTTTGAGTTCAGGCACACTCGAGAGTATGTCTGAATCCCTCAAACCAAGGCTCTAATACCAACTTGTAATGCCCCAAATTTCAACCCAAAATTTTTCATTAAAACTTTAAGTGTTTATTCAAATCACAACCACTAGATCTTAAATATTTATCAGAGTATCATTAAAAGTTATCATGTGCATAGGTCCCCCATTGATGCGATGCAATCGAACCGTGCCCCTCCTTTAATATAAGAAAAGTTGAAACACGTAAACCACAAATCGTAAGCACAAAGCTTAGTGAGTTTCCCCAAAATGCCACACACAACACAACACAAATAAACAACTATGTTTTATCAGCAACCTTGAATACTACCTGAAGTCTCAATGGCTAAACAACATGTCCAATGGGTTATCAGCAGCCCTAAAGACTACCCGAAGTCTCATGGGAAAACAGCATGCCCGGTGGGTTATTAGCAACCCTAGAGACTACTCGAAGTTTCAGTACATAGTAACACATATCATAGTAATAACAAGCAAGACCCAGCTGGTCATCACACATACACACACACACACACATATATATATATATATATATATATATATATATATATATATATATATTACCAAAGAGGCTCATACAAACATGCATGAGTAACAAAGCCAACTAGCATCTTACATACACAATTTAGTGGGTCGACATTGGTGCCTTCGATCCACGAGCATAGTGAGAAGACTCACATGGATCGAAGAACTCTGAAGCACTATGATACGACTCCTTTTATGAACTACTTGTACCCGCAAATCCAATAACACCGATTCCAGATAAAATCTTAATTAATAGCCCAAAACCCTCAAGTTTGACCCAAGGTCAAACTCGGTCAAAAAGTCAACGACAAATGGAAGTCAAATTCAACAAGTAAAACTTCAGGCTGAGTATGCACAACGTACTCAACTCATACGCATGACATACTCACCATCCAAAAACGGGACCCCATATGAGTACGTGCAATGCACTCAAAGGTACACCCAACGTACTCGGCCAAATGGCACTTTTTCCATTAAGTGTTTAATCTCTTAATTCCTTTCATCCAACACTCAGATCTAGTCCCACAACATCATTCTAAGTCATAAAGTTTCCACCTTTATGACTTTCCATGTCTAAAAAAGGTCCAAAAGCCAAAACCATACCTTATAGATCCATTAAAACATCACGACACTTGCATAGAAGAAATAGAATGACCAAGATCACATTTTTATGGCTCCTAATAGCTCCATAATCGATAAAGTTTCCAACATTATCCATTAGAATGGTCCAAACCACCAAGATCTAGCCTTTATGTATCAAAGGGACCAAAAGTGCATCTTTTTCAACTTAATCCATTAAGTCTAAGTCTCCAACCTTCAGATTTGAATCACAATGATGTTTAGAGGGATAAAGTTTTCAACTTTATCCATAACAAGGTCACAAACATTCAAGATCTAAACTTTATGCACTAAAATGACCAAAAGCTCATAACATCTAAAACTATCTAGATCTAATAAATGCATTAGCAAGATTCAAACTTTATGCCTCTAGATGAGAGATCAAGGTGAACAAATTCTGGATCTACAAGCTCCATTGCAAACAACACATCTCCAATGAGCTCCTTCTACTCCAAGATGCAATAAGAACACTTTAAAGCACTCAAAAACACCTTCTTTTAGCTCACAAGGCTTAAACTAGGGTTAAGGTTTCATGGGAGGGTGTTGGAGAGGTGGAGGCTGAGAATGGAATGGGCTTAGGGAAGTTAAGGAGCTTAAATAAGGCTCAAACCAAGAAAATAAAGTTTGGGCATTGATCTCGTAGGCCCAACGTACTCTAGGTACACCCATCATACTCTAGGAATGCCTAGTATGCCCAACGTACATCCTGTATGCCCAACGTACTCCTGGTATGCCTAGTACACCCAACGTACTGGACTAAGCATAAAACCCTCCTAACTTTAAAAACTCATAAAGTTTTTGTTCCAACTCCATTTTCGATGATCTTTATATCCACTAAAAGGCATTGAGGAGCTCTACAACCCTATTGTAATGCCCTTCATTTGAGGTAATATTTATTTTAAAATAATTGCAATTTATTTGTTTGGACCATGGAATAAGTAATGGATTATTGAGTGGGCTTAAGCAAGTGGGATGATAGGATTGGGCTACTCGAAGACGTACGCTGGGCGTAGAGCTTCATTGGATGCGGGGGCAAAGGTGTGTACACGTAGCGTACGCAAGCAGACTCCAAACCCTAATTTTTAGGGTTTAAGCCATATAAATTCAACATTATGACTCAAACCCCAGCCTCCTTACCAGTCCGTCAACCTCAGAAACCCTAGATAGCCTCCCTTTTCTCATTCTTGTGTGTGTTTGGCCTTGTGAAGTTTGTTTTGGAGCTTAAAAGCTTGAAAGAAGGAAGGATAAGCTAATGAAGAGGAACTTGAGTATCTTGAGCTCATAGATCTGGGATAGCATCATCAGTTGGGACTCTTTGAAGGTATAAAGTTCAAAACTTTCCTTAAGTATGCTTAGATCTAGTGTAGTGATGTTTTGGACCGTTTTAGTCCCAAGAATGGATCTTTATGACTCAAATTTGTTTCTAGGCCTAGGGTTGCCACCCTTAGGGATATATGAATCCCATAAGCAGTAAATTTTTGTTCTTTAAGGTCCTTTTGTAACCATGCATGAGTTTTGGTCATTTCCTTGGAAGTTAGTTGCTATATTCCAAGTTTGGGCTCATTTGGTGGGTTGCAAGCCACCAAGTAATCAACTTTATGAGTTAAGACGTGTTATTGGACTCAGATATGTAATTTGGATGTAAGGTCTTAAAGGATTAAGCGCTTTTGAGGAATATAGATTAACAGGGTAGTATGTTGGGCGTATAAGCCAGTACGCGCAGCGTACAAGCCATACATCCTGTACGTTTAGCGTACCAAGGAGTACCCCCTACGTACTCGCTGAGTTGGAGTGCATGACTTTTGGGCTTCAGTTTGGGCCAAATTTTGGACTCTTTAGCTTTTAGGCCTTAGTGTGCCATGAGGAATCAGTTATTGGGTCAAGGAAATATTTGGGCTTTGGGAAAGGCCCATTTGAGGAGTTAGGCCCAATTTAGAAAATTGGGCCATTATTGGGCCTTTAGTGGGCTTGGAAAGACAAAATGGAATTGGGCTTTGGATATGGTCCAAATTACACCAAGGGGTAAAACAGAAATTTTACCTAAGGAGTATTATGGATTTTGACTGAGTGTTGTTATGATAATGATAGCCGGGAAGTCGTTGGAGCAGTCTTTGGGGATTCCTTTCCATTAGATTTGACACTTAGCTTTGCGAGGTGAGTTACCTTCCAGTAGAAGTAGGTCGAAGGCACCAATGCCGACCCACTAGTAGTTGTTTATAGTTGAGATGATTGTCTTTGTGATAAGTGTTTGGTATGTCACTATCTGTTATGCTTTATGTGCTAGGATGCCGTGATATTATGTGATAGTTGTACGAGGGGTGAAATAGTTCCCGGTTGAAAGAGACCGAAGGGGTAGATAGTACCCATATATGCCTAGCAGTATGTTTATGATATGTTATTATGTGGTAACGGTAGATGTGAAATAGTCCCCGGAACCGATTGAGATAAACCGGAGGGTAAGTCGGGCACGCAGATATGCCTGACAGGGGTAGGTCGGACACCCTGGTATGTCTGGCAGGGGTAGGTTGGGTACCCCGGTATGCCTAACAAGGGTAGGTTAAGCACCCCGATATGCTCAGTAGGGTAGGTCGGGCACACAGATATTCCTAACAGTATGTTTATTATATGGTATGTGGTATGATGGGGGAAATCACTAAGCTTTGTGCTTACAATTTTCAGTTTTGGTTTCAGGTACTTCTTCTTCGAATGGAAAGGAGCCAGCATGACTGCAACGCATCACACCACTATTTTTCCGCACTATGATGTTCTTGGGAATTGTACTCTGACATTTATGACTTGTTTTGAGAGATATGACTTACGGGTTTTTATGATATGGGATAACTCAATGATATTTTTAATAATCTGTTTTATGAATTATTAAATTAAAATTGAAATTTTTGGCCTTGGATTTTGGGATGTTACACCTATATAAGTAATTTTGACTTAAAAAACATCAAACTAAAATCCATAATTCATAAAAGAAGTTTGAAACACCACTTTTGCCATTCTACCCTATGGCTCCAAAGTACAAACCAAACTATTGGATTACATAATCTACATTACCCACATCCAAATGGGTCTAAACCTCTCTTTCCCCAAAGCTCGAAGCCTTATGATACTTGATCTTCGGGTCACGACCTCGAATTGTGAAACGACTCGAAACAGGATTTTACGTGAATTAGACTGCACTTATGGGGCTCCTGCTATAGTTTCAGACCCTAATTTGAGAGGTGCGACATTTCCTTGCTGGAACGACTTCAACAGAAGCGTTGATCTAAAGGCGTAAAGGTGGGAAGTTCATCCACTCCCAAGTTCGACCCATCGTCCGATGCCAATGTCGGGGGTGAATTTGAGAAGAGCCTAGATTCTGTCTTTCCCAACAGCCCAATGAGGTCCATTGGTCTTACCCCTTTATCGTCTAAAAGTATTCACCTCTAGCCCCCATCAGTTCCTCCAGACCCGTCAACAAAAGGAGCTTCCAGTGCCGCTCTTACTATATCTTACAAGCGTAGATTTCGACCTTCAGATTCTCCGGTTACTTGTAACAACGAAATTTTTCAAAACAAATTTTCATTTCTTAAAAACATAAATTCATCCAAATCAAACCATAAAAATCCAAAGTCTCATAATCATAGTACAAAACATATCAAATCCCAAGATCAGTTATATTCAAATCCGCGTGCGTGTGTGTGTGTGTACGAGTCATGCCGACACCCTCTCACGGTCCTCGCTAGTACCTGAAACACATAACACAACAACTGTAAGCAAGAAGCATAGTGAGTTCCCCAATATACCCCTTACACACATACGCCTTTCCAATCCATACTCCACACAACCTTCTGGTCCATGTGTCTCAGGGGACTTCCGTCCCAACTCGGTAAACCTTCCGGTCCTACCGGTGTCGACCTTCCGGTCCATAACTCTTCGACCCTCCGGTCCACATCATAATGCCATTAGGCCCATAACATAATGCCTTCCGGCCCATATCGAACAAAGCATACAAATCACATACATAGCGCATACGAAACAGGCAACTTATACAATGCATATATCTCATAACATACTAGACCTTCCGGTCACACATAGGTACCCTTCCGGGTATAGTATAGTGAGAAGACTTACCTCGTATGATGTCTAGAATCTCACATGCTCGATATCTCTGATTCTCGAAACGACGACCTAGCCTTGCCTAATCACAACAAATAATCATTCCAAATCATTAACGGCTCTCAAGGCTATGCTACACCCCTTTCTACAATCCCACAGAAGGGTAAAAGACCATTTTACCCCTCCTCCACTCAAAAGTCCAACTATTGACCGGAATCCTAAAGGTCAACGAAAGTCAACGATCTCAGCTGACCCTACTCGCCGAGTGGACTAAGGTGACTCGGCGAGTACACGCCTGTCCTCTTCGCCCCTGGTTCTCCCTTGACTCACTGAGTCAACCCTACATTCCACGAGTCGACACAGATCACGAGTCGCGGGGCAACCCGACTCAACTCGTCGAGTCCTCCCATGGACTCGGCGAGTACATACCATGCACTCACTCAAACAACCTTCTGAGGTCAGATCTGTTCCTCTAATCCATAGATCTTCCCTTCCCAAGCACTATAATCACGTAAAGTCTCAATCTTGATGCACATGCAACAACCACATGGCCATATATGATGATTTAGCCCCAAATACCTTAACCCAAGGTCATGACCTCCATTGTTCTTCATAAAGCTTGAAGAATAAGGCTCTCTGGACCGCTATGGATCCAGATCGAAAGTCTCATCACCAGAAGGGACTATTTGGACATCCAATCGACTTAGACAAAAGCACAAGAAACCCTAAAACCATAAATCCTTCCCAAAACAGAAGAAGAGTCGAAGTAATACCTCAAATGAAATGGTCTTAGCTTCAAATCCTCATAATAGCAACCTCCTTTGCTCTTCCTTGGCTAGAACCTCCTTCTTGTTGCTAAACAACACCACAAAGGTCAACAATGGCTTCTTCTCTCTCTCAAAACGCTCCATCACTCAAGGGTTTCTCTCACTGGACTGGTGGTCACAAATGACGAACATAAGGGCCTTTAAATAAGGCGCAAACCCGACAAATTAGGGTTTCATTAAACAGTGTGGACTCGCCGAGTCCACTCAAGGACTCGCCGAGTCCCTCATTAACCAGACCACTCCAATCGCGATCCTACTCGGCGATTCGGGGCTCCTACTCGCCGAGTTTCTCTTTAAGAATTCATTATAAAAGAATAAAATAATATACCTGGGAATCCGGATGTTACAATTCTCCCCAAATAGAATTAGACTTCGCCCTCGAAGTCTCTTTCAACAAATAACTCTGGGTACTCTCACGCATCTCTAACTCCGGCTCCGAAGTCTGCTCGGACCCCTTCCGATGTTGCTACTCGACCTGAACCAATGACACCTCCTTGTTTCTCAAAATCTTGATCCTTCGATCCTGAATCAACACCGATCTCTCAACATAGTTTAGGCTCGCATCCACCTGAATTTCCTCTAGGGGAACCACTGCCGACTCATCGGTGATACACTTCCTCAACTGAGATACGTGGTAGGTATCATGAATTTGACTCAATTCTGCAGGTAGCTCCAAACGATACGCTACTCTGCCCACCCTGGCGGTCACCCTGAACGGACCAATATACCGAGGCCCCAACTTGATTCTCTTCCTGAATTAGATCAATCCTTTCCAAGGAAATACCTTCAGGAGTACAAAGTCACCGACTTGAAACTCGAGCTCAGATTGTCGCCTGTCAGCATAACTTTTCTGATGACTCTGAGTGGTCAACAACCTCGTCTGACCTGCTGTATCTGCTCCGTCGTCTGAAGCACGATCTCTGTACTACCCATCACATGCTGCCCTACCTCTCCCCAGCAAATGGGGGTCCGAAACCTCCTCCCATACAACAACTCAAAGGGTGGCATACCAATGCTCGAGTGATGGCTGATGTTATTGGAAAACTCAGCCAAAGGAAAATACGTGTCCCAACTTCCGCCGAAACCCAATACACATGGCCAAAGCATGTCCTCCAGCGTCTGGATCGTCCGCTCGCTCTGCCCATCGGTCTGTGGGTGGTATGCAGTACTAAAATGCAGCCTCGTACCCAACTCCTCGTGAAACTTCTTCCAAAACCTGGAAGTAAAACGCACATCTCGGTCTGAAACAATCGAGATCGGAACTTCATGCCGCGATACCACCTCCCTCACGTATAACTCTGCTAACTTTTCAGCAGAAGAGCTCTCACTGATACCAAGAAAGTGAGCGCTTTTCGTCAACCGGTCCACAATCACCCAAATCGCATCGACACCCCTGGAAGTCCTCGGCAATTTGGTGATAAAATCCATGGTGATCTGTTCCCACTTCCACTCGGGAATCTCTAATGGATGTAACTTACTATGCGGGCGTTGGTGCTCGGCCTTAACCTTGCGACAAGTCAAGCACCTCTCCACGAACCATGCAACACCCCTCTTCATACAGGGCCACCAATACTCCTTCTTCAGGTCCAAATACATCTTAGTGGCCCCAGGGTGGATCGAGAACTTTGATTTATGCGCCTCCTCCATCAAGACGGTACGCGTTTCGCCCAAAAACGGTACCCAAACCCGACCCTGGAAGGTCATAAGTCCTCGGCTATCGGTAACAAAATCTGATACCTGACCGATCACTCGCTCTCTCTTGCGGTTCTTCGGTCTCACGGCCTCCGCCTGGGCCCCTCGGATGGCGTCCCATACCGGAGTCATCACTGTAACTGAATCACTACCCTGCTTGAGGGTCAAAAACTCATGAACCAACCGTTCCCTCTCCACCAGGGGAACATACTCATCTCTGAACATGGCGGTGAACCTCTCCCAGGTCACCGCTGAAATCTCTGCAAGAGTGAAGCTCGCTGTTACGAACTTCCACCAATCCTTCGCTCCCAAGCGAAGCTGGTTCAAAGCGAACCGCACCCTCAAGTGTTCCGGACAAGAACACGTATAGAAGCATCCCTTAATATCAGAAATCTATCTCATCGCAGCGATCAGATCCTGCGTCCCATCAAACTCGGGTGGCTTCGTGTTGCTGAACTCCTGGAACACCAACGAGTCACCTCCCTGAGGCCTGGTAGCAGCCACAGCTGCTGTACCTGCAGCGGCTGTAGCCTCAGTCACCGCGGTGTACCGCTCATCTAAAGTCTCAATGAGAGTAGTCTTGATAGACCCAAACATCTCCGGAATCTCGGCCCTAATCGCTGCAGCCACCTCTTCGTGGATCATCTGACGAATCTCATCGTCACTCACACCGCTCGCCTCAGGTCTATGGTGTGTCCCAACCATGATGCCTCTAAGATACAACATAATAATATCAAAGACTCATTCGAGCATGCTCACACTCGATAACTCGACCCTACTTGTTCCTTAGTACCCAAAGGATTCTTACTTAGAGTGCACACTGCTCCGGTGTCTTCGGTAGTACGGGCCCTTATACTACCGCCTACACCGCATCAGTATTCACCCTAAGTCCTCCTCCTTGGATCCCAGATCACAAGTACTCTACATCTCACTGACGTAGGCTACCCTTCGGTAGACCTCTTATCAGCCCCTCACTGCTACCTACTCGCTCTCAAGGATCACATAGCAGCACAATCCTTCCTAGGCTAAGGCATCACAAAATCAGGCCACCATAGTCCTAATATGAGTACCTAGCCAGCTCTATCATGCATAATATAACATATCATATCCCATAACACGTAACGTAAGGGCATTTTAGGGTTCACCGACTGGGCGTTGGCTGACCGTACACACTGCTCCGCTCTGGTTGTCCCAAAATCTCTTGCTTTTTAGAAAAATTAGTTTTTATTGTTTGAAATTTTTCTCAAATCCTCAGTTTGAGTTCAGTTACGCCCGAAGGTGCATCTGAATCTCTCAAACCAAGGCTCTGATACCAACTTGTAACAACGAAAATTTTTCAAAACAACTTTTCATTTCTTAAAAACATAAATTCATCCAAATCAAACCATAAAAATCCAAAGTCTCATAATCATAGTACAAAACATATCAAATCCCAAGATCAATTATATCCAAATCCGCCTGCGTGTGTGTGTACGAGTCATGTCGGCGCCTTCCCACGGTCCTTGCTAGTACCTGAAACACATAACACAACAACTGTAAGCAAGAAGCTTAGTGAGTTCCCCAATATACCCCTTACACACATACGCCTTTCCAGGCCATACTCCACACAACCTTTCGGTCCATGTGTATCAGGGGACTTCTGTCCCAACCCGGTAAACCTTCTGGTCCTACCCGTGTCGACCTTCCGGTCCATAACTCCCCGACCTTCCGGTCCACATCATAATGCCTTCCGGCCCATAACATAATGCCTTCCAGCCCATATCGAACAAAGAAGACAAATCACATACATAGCGCATACAAAACAGGAAACTTATACAATGCTTATATCTCATAACATACTAGACCTTCCGGTCACACATAGGTACCCTTCCAGGTACAATATAGTAAGAAGACTCACCTCGTATGATGTCTAGAATCTCACATGCTCGATATCTCTGATTCTCGAAACGACGACCTAGCCTCGCCTAATCACAATAAATAATCATTCCAAATCATTAAAGGCTCTCAAGGCTATGCTACACCCCTTTCTACAATCCCACAAAAGGGTAGAAGACCATTTTACCCCTCCTTGACTCAAAAGTCCAATTGTTGACCGGAATCCTAAAGGTCAATGAAAGTCAACGATCTCAGCTGACCCTACTCGCCGAGTGGACTAAGGTGACTCGGCGAGTACACGCCTGTCCTCTTCGCCCCTGGTTCTCCCTTGACTCACTGAGTCAACCCTACATTCCACGAGTCGACACAGATCGCGAGTCACGGGGCAACCCGACTCAACTCGTCGAGTCCTCCCATGGACTCGGCGAGTACATACCATGCACTCACTCAAACGACCTTCTGAGGTCAGATCTGTTCCTCTAATCCATAGATCTGCCCTTCCCAAGCACTATAATCATGTAAAGTCTCAATCTTGATGCACATGCAACAACCATATGGCCATATATGATGATTTAGCCCCAAATACCTTAACCCAAGGTCATGACCTCCATTGTTCTTCATAAAGCTTGAAGAATAAGGCTCTCTGGACCTCTTTGGATCCAGATCTAAAGTCTCATCACCAGAAGGGACTATTTGGACCTCCAATCGACTTAGACAAAAGCACAAGAAACCCTAAAACCATAAATCCTTCCCAAAACAGAAGAATAGTCGAAGTAATACCTCAAATGAAATGGTCTTAGCTTCAAATCCTCAGAATAGCAACCTCCTTTGCTCTTCCTTGGCTAGAACCTCCTTCTTCTTGCTAAACAACACCACAAAGGTCAATAATGGCTTTTTCTCTCTCTCAAAACGCTCCAGCACTCAAGGGTTTCTCTCACTGGACTGGTGGCCACAAATGACGGCCATAAGGGCCTTTAAATAGGGCGCAAGCCCGAAAAATTAGGGTTTCATTAAATAGCGTGGACTCGTCGAGTCCCTCATTAACCAGACCACTCCAATCGCGATCCTACTCGACAAGTCGGGGCTCCTACTCGCCGAGTTTCTCTTTAAGAATTCATTATAAAAGAATAAAATAATATACCTGGGAATCCGGATGTTACAATTACTAATGGTATTCATCCTCTATCTTCTCCTAAGAAAATGTGTACTACTTATTCTTCCTCTAATCAAGACCCTAGGGTTGTTGTGTCGCGTTTAACCTTCCACCAATAACTTCTGCTTCGTCCGGTGAGCCACTTCATGACTGCTTGGTAACTTCTGATCTTTCCTTAGTTTATGTTGTAGATTTAATTTCATTCTCTCCAGAGGATCCTCCAGCATCTTCCGAAGCCACAGTCTATCCAACCCATCTTCAATCAAATTCCTCGGCTATTACTACTAAATCAATCCCTAGTGGTTCAGCCACCAAGGTTCATCTTCGTAGGGGTGAGCTTTTAAAGCTTATGTTTTGTCAGAGGCTGTTCGACTCTTTTTCTTCCCAGGATTATGCACAAAATTTTGATCCCATAGTTTCTACCGATGCTCTAGTTGTTACTCCAATTGTTCCTATATCCACCGAGGCTACATCATATCCTGCTAATGTTATTAACCTAGACTCCCTAACTCAATGTAACGAATTTTGATTATGTCGAACCTCCCCTGGTTCCTCCTCTTCTGAGCTTTTTCCTCCTCCAAAAACGGGTAAGTACTTCTTATATGTCTCATTCCTTCCCTCTTTTTTTTTGAAAAGAAAAGAAATGATACTGAACTGTTAATAGGCGGTACTTGTCTTTTGTTCCAACATCCCCGCTGGTTTTAGTGTCAGTGGCCTCTTTACTGCCACCCTTCTTTCATCCATTTACCAATACCAAGTTTTCCTAACTGCCTTCCTTGGGAAACATGACCGATGAAGAGGTTATGTATAAGGACCGTACCCATATCTTGGAGGGCAAGCACTGGATGAACAAGGTTTTATTGCGGAGTAAAGCTAGGGCAACTGCCTCTACTATGCAGAGGATTAAGTTTGAGAGGGATTTTGAGATTTTAGAAGATCTTTGGGCAAACTATCAAGCTCTGTAGAGGGAAAAATCAAGGCTTGTCTTGGAGAAGGGTGATCTTGCTACTAAAAATGGTTGTTTACATCGAGTGTTGGATCATTATTCCCAACTCCATGAAGAGCTTATGAGGGTGAATGTCAAGCTGAAGAACGTAATTAGAAAAGAGAGTAACCATCGTGCTGCCCTGGCCACAAAATTGGAAGAAATTACCAAACATAACTTTGAATGGGGCTTTGTTTGTTCTAATAAAGGAACCCAAATTGACCAACCTAAGGAGAGTCTCGCCGATTGTTAGCTTAAACTGAAAGATCAGAAGACTCGTGGTAAAGAATTACGGACCAAACCCTCTACTTCTAAACAATAAGTCTTTTTTCAATAACACCTGGTCAAGCATAGATCTGAAGAACTTCGTTGGCTCTTATGGGTGGGGATATCTTCTTCGGTTTGGTATTTGTGTCTCTCTAAAGAGTTTAGCACGATGAATGTTGCTCTTCAATATATTGTTGTCGAACTTGGCCTACACTGGTCTTGCCTTGAGATGAAGATCAAATACTCGGTGGAGATTGATGGAAAAAAGGTTTTGTACTTGTATCCGAACACCGAAGAAGTTATATTGCCTCGCTTCTCTGATCTTACCAATTATGACTATCCTTTTTTCAAGATGCTAAATATCGATAGTATAGACGTGGGTTTAATGAAGGAGCATTTGGAGGACCCTCACTCGGCCATTGATGTTGATTAATGTGTTTGCTTTAGCGTGATTGAACTAAATATTAATTTTTGTATTGGCTATAACATTTTTTTGTAATTTCTCTATATAAATTTAATCTTTTTTTGTTTTATGCACACTGTTGTTTGAAGGCATATTCTTAACTTACGCTTACTCAATTGGTTGTTCCTTGCTTAGTCCATTTTGGGGTTACTAATAGTAATTTTAAGGAAACATAAGAATTTGAAAACGAACTCAACTTTATTCAATCCATAGGGTCAAATGATGATTTGCCATACCCAATCCATGGTGTTCTTTTTAAAAGTCGAACCATGAGATCCCAATCATGGTGAACTAATATGACCAGACTATGGTGTAAGGACCATAACGATATATCTAAGGGTCGAACCATGATGTGCGAGCCATGTTAACCTAACATTATTGGGCCATGGTAATAAACCATGGTGGTATGTTAAAGGGTCGAACCATGATGTGCAATTCATGGTGACCTAACATTACCGGACGATGGTATCCAAACCATGGTGGTATGTTAAAGTGTCACACCCCAAAACCGGAACGGCGGAAACGTTCTGGGGTGGATGACGTCATGTCAAGTATCACAACACATGCATTATAGTAATCAAAGTGCAACAAGACATTGCATTAATAGTAATAATTTTACATGGTTACATTACAACGTATCAAAGTATACAAACAAATATAAGTAACTACGGTATGGCACTAAGCTATCTTCATCAACTGCTCCAGGGATGTACCTGTCTAATGCTAACCTGAGAATACAAGTTATTTGAAAAGCGAGTATCATCATTTTTACAAATGATGGTGAGTTCATAAGCATTTAGTGACGTTTTCATTCAAATAACTTTAATAAAAGTAGCAGTTTAAGAGATTTCAGTGTATTAGAGTCCTTTCCAGAAAATCCTATATTTTCTTTAATAAAAACAGCCTTCTACAAAGACTGGTCAGTGTTATGTGGTAAAAATTTATTTTCCCTAAATTGCTACCATTATCAAAATACTGAATTTGATTATCGAGGAAAGCAAATGACATCAAGGAATAACATAGGCCTCAGAAGTGAGGACTGCTAACTAAGGCAAGGAATCATAGACTCTAGGAGAGTATCGAACGAACGATACGCCTGGTTCAGTCTAACAAATAGAGACACAGACCCCAGAAGGTACCAAATGAAAGGTACAGCTGGTAAGGTCCAAAACAGTGAATACAGACCGCAGACAATATCAAATGAAAGATACGTCTAGCAAGGTCTAAAACAGTGAATACAGTAAATACAGTGGATACTGTGAATACAGTGGATACAGACCCCAGACAGCATCAAATGATAGATACGTCTTGTAAGTTCAAAACAGAGGAGACAGACCCCAGATAGTATCAAATGAAAGATACGTCTTGTAAGGTCAAAACAGTGCGACTCTGAAAATGAATTACCAGCAAACAGTGTAAATTGCTGGCGAAATACCGTTACCTTAAGGCCATGAATTATAAGGCAACCTGGGATACTCGTAACCATACTGAATAGAGTTCCAGACGCCCTACAAGTGTCTATAAGATGTGACATTTGTCACCCGTTGGCTTGGTAGGCCGGGACTGTAGCTAGCAGTCTGGGTGCAGGGTTGTCAATCCCGTATAGATCTATACACAATGTCTGCTCTCCCTACAGGAGACTATGGTTACCAACTAGACTACGGAGAAGGCCGTGTCCTGAAGATGCATCCCAAATAGTGGGTAGAGACTTCCAACTAGTGGGTTTCTAATGTAAGTGCTGAACTAGAGGTAGAGACTCTTAACTGAATTGACTGAAGTAAACCCGTATGTCTATACTTGTGTACATAATATATAAGTAATGAATCAAACGACCTTCGGATGGACATCCGATCCCACCAAACCACATCTCAACGAAGAAAAGGAAATAGGGCGGACAAGCCTTCCTAAGTCCTTCAATCATTATTTATATGCATCTATACAAGCACAGACATACTGATGGGTTTTGAGCATTCTAACACTTCCTAAGTGTACATGCAACCCTAATAACCTTGGATCTATGTTTGTCTAATTATCATGCAAAGTTGAATTCCAAGGTTATATTCCTATCTAGCATACATGGGAACAATTTTAACTTGAATCATAGATAGAATAACTTACCTTGTTGTTGCTTGTGTTCCTTGAAACCTTGTGAGCCTAGCACCCCAAGTGTGATACCTCAAATGCTTCACATAACACCAAATGCTCTTGGAAAGACTCTTGAGATAACACACACTTCTCAAAATCGGCCAAGCCCTCTAGTTTCTTAGTGTCTAACTTGTGTAGCCAATTTTGTGGAGAATGGGACTCTTATATAGTGTTGACACATCTAGGGTTACACCATGTAAACCCTAATGTGTCAAGACTCTTCATTTCCATGACCCATGGGTTTGTAACTCCCATGGAGCATCCTATGGGTAGAACCCAACTTGATAATCCATGGAGCCTCTTAGCCCACTATATAAGATATAGATGATTTACATAATCAACCCATATATTTAATTAGTTATCCTTTGATCACTTAATTAATTCCAAATTAATTCTTTGATCAACTAATCAAATAATATTATTAATATATTAGAACTTATAATATATTAATAATCTCCAAGTGTTATTTCTCTCATTTAGTCTATCCAATTACATGGTGCCATGCAACCCAAATGGACCATGCCGAGTCGGGTCAAGTACAAGCCCGAAATAGTTATGGACTTAGACACCTTATCCAACAGTCTCCCACTTGGATAAGTCTAATAACTATCTCTAGTACTTCAGGAACCGACCGGCAATCGTAGCTCTTTCAAGGTCTCTCGGAACTGAGAAGATGATGATACGCCATTTAAGATAAGTGATCATATAATCCTCCGTTCTAGATATCAGCCAGACAAATACATGGAACATTGTCTTACTTATTGTCCAGCAGTTTGTTTCCCGATTTCCGATTTGTTTGACATAGAACTTAATTGAACACATCAACTTAGTTCTGACCGGGCCCGGTACATGGGTCAAAACAAAATCATCGAGGGGCCCAGATATCAGCTTCTAATCCAAGAAGGAACAGATAAACTTCGACTCATATGTTTGTTCTACCACTCATTGAATTAAACACAAAAGTACGTTTTATAACATCGAGTTACCAATGTGGTTTCGTACAGTCAATGCATAACCAACTTGTAAGTAACAAATCATATCTCTAGGTTTGAAGACTTATATGATATTACCGTCTCACGATCACTCGAGATAAAATTCCATGAAGTGATTCCAGTGAGCGTGGGTTGAGTCCAATGCTCAGAACTTATGAGCACTCATGATTGTTGTAGCCTTGTCCAAGACCTCTACACCCAAACATGACAGTCTTGATTCATATCTACTTCCAACATATGACCGACTGTGGAGGTTTGAATAATATGTTATACCAAACAAAATTATTCTGGAAGTCAAAACATGCAAAAGAAATATAGTAAACGATCGACAAGAGATAGCAACACTTTACTCATAAATAAAACACTTTTATTCATCATCAATTGTCAATTACACTTTACAAATTTCGAGATTATCTAACTACTAAATCTAATATCATCCTTCAGCCCTATGCTCCGAGCATGCTAAAGATGCTTAACCCGAGTCAGTCCCTTTGTGAGGGGATCTGCCGGATTCTCATCTGATGATACCCTCTTTGCCACGAGGTGTCCTTCTTCGATCCGATGTCTAATGAAATGGTATTTTCTGTCGATGTGTCTGGATCTTCCATGATCCCTTGGTTCCTTGGCTAAGGCAACAGCACTTTCACTATCACAGAAAATTTCCATTGGCTCTTTAATAGCTGGTACAACTCCAAGGTCTCCAATGAAGTTCTTCAGCCATATCGCCTCCTTTGCTGCCTCGCTAGCTACAATATACTCTAATTCACAAGTAGAATCTGCCACTGTCTCTTGCTTGGAACTCTTCCAAGAAATTGCTCCTCCGTTTAGGGTAAAGACCCAGCCCGACTGAGAGCGGAAATTATCCCTATCAGTCTGGAAGCTAGCATCACTATACCCTACAACTCTCAAGTCATCACTCCCACCGAGGGTAAGAACCCAGTCCTTAGTCCTCCGTAGGTACTTGAGGATATTCTTTACCGCAGTCCAGTGTGCCTTGCCAGGGTTCGCCTGATACCTGCTAACCATGCTCAAGGCAAAAGCTACATCGGGTCGAGTACACGTCATAGCATACATAATCGATCCTACAGCCGAAGCGTAAGGTGTTCGACTCATTTCTGCTATCTCAGCCTCAGTGCTAGGGCTTTGTGTCTTACTCAATCTGGTGTTACTCTGGATGGGTAACTCTCCTTTCTTGGAATCCTGCATGCTGAATCTCTTCAGCACCTTATCCAAGTAGGTACTCTGACTAAGTCCAATTAGTCTTTTACTCCGATCTCTCAAGATCCTTATCCCTAAAATATAGGCAGCTTCACCAAGGTCCTTCATAGCAAAACACTTCCCAAGCCAGGACTTTACTTCCTGCAGGGTTGGAATGTCGTTTCCTATGAGTAGTATGTCATCCACATACAATACCAAAAAGCTAACTATACTCCCACTAGCCTTGACATACACACAAGATTCATCTTCACTCCTAGAAAAGCCAAATTCCTTGACCTTTTCATCAAAGCAAAGATTCCATCTGCGAGGTGCTTGCTTCAATCCATAAATGGATTTCTCAAGCTTACACACTCTATTAGGGTACTCGTTGCTGACAAAACCCTCTGGCTGACTCATGTAAACATCTTCAGCCAACTTTCCATTAAGGAAAGCGGTTTTGACATCCATCTGCCATATTTCATAATCATGAAATGCAGCTATGGCTAACAGAACCCGAATAGACTTAATCTTGGCTACTGGAGAAAAGTTCTCATCATAATCCACTCCAAGAATTTGAGAGAAGCCCTTTGCAACCAGTCTAGCCTTATAAGTGTGTACTTTACCATCCATGCCGGCCTTCTTCTTGAAGACCCATTTGCACCCTACTGTCTTGCGACCTGGTACATTTTCAACCAAGTTCCAAACTTGATTGTCATACATGGATTGTATCTCGCTATCCATAGCCTCTTTCCATTTAGCAGACTCGGGGCCTGCCATGGCTTCCTCGTAGCTGTTAGGGTCATCTTGACTTACTAGTGTCTCATCACTAATAAGTGTCTCACCTTCTGCAGTAATATGGAATCCATAGTAATGCTCAGGTGCACTCCTAACTCTCGTGGAACGTCTCAGAGGTACAGATTTGTCAATTGGCTCAACATGAGTTTCCTCCTCAAGTTGAGGGCTAGAGTTTGAAGTTCCTTCACCGCTTGATTCTTGAATTTCTTCAAGATCAATTCGCCTCCCACTGTCTCCTTGGCTTATAAACTCTCTTTCTCGAAAGACTCCTCTTCTTGCTACAAAGACCACATTGTCACTAGGTCTGTAGAAGAGGTAACCAAAGGATCACTGTGGGTAACCGATGAAAATACACCTCTCGCTTCGAGGTTCGAGCTTATCATGAGTCTCGCGTCTCACGAAAGCCTCACAACCCCAAATCTTGATGTGGTCTAGTTTAGGTACTTTACCAGTCCACATCTCGTGAGGAGTTTTGGCAACTTTCTTTGTAGGGACTAGATTAAGAATATGGGCGGCAGTCTCTAAGGCATACCCCCAGAATGAGATTGGTAGCGTAGCTCGACTCATCATGGAACGAACCATACCCAACAAGGTTCGATTACGCCTCTCAGCCACACCATTCAACTGTGGTGTCCTGGGAGGTGTCAATTGTGAGACTATCCCACATTCCCTTAGATAGTCGAGGAACTCTGAACTAAGATACTCACCACCACGATCGGATCGAAGCATCTTAATGTTCCTGCCCAATTGATTCTCGACTTCCTGTTTAAATTCCTTAAACCTCTCGAAAGTCTCTGACTTATGCTTGATCAAGTAGACATATCCATATCTACTATAATCATCAGTAAAAGTCAAATAATAACGATTAGCATCCCTTGTGGCATGTTTGAATGGTCCACACACATCCGTGTGTATAAGGTCCAACAAACCTTCACCCCTCTCACACGAACCTGTGAAGGGTGACTTTTTCATTTTTCCAAGTAAGCATGATTCGCAACTATCATCTGACTTTAGGTCAAACGACTCCAAGACTCCATCCTTTTGGAGTTGGCCTATGCGTTTCTTGCTTATATGTCCAAGACGACAATGCCATAAAGATGCTTTATCCAAGTTATTATTAGTAGAATCAATACACAAAACATTATTTCCTAAGTTATCTACAACAGATACAGCTTCATACACACCATCACAAGGTAATGCTTTAAAATAAAGAACATTATTAAAGAAAGCATCAATAGAACCAACTTCATTATTAAATGAAAAGGTAAACCCTTGTTTGTACAAAGCATGAAAGGAAATAATATTTCTTGCCATTCCTGGCGAATAACAACACTTATTCAAATCTAAACTAAACCCACTACTTAGCGATAAAGTATAAACTCCAATCTTGGTAACAGGTATAGCTTTCCTATTCCCCATGATCAAGTTTATCCTTCCTTGCTCGACATTCTCACTTCTTCTTAGTCCCTGCAAGTCACAACAAATATGAATACCACACCCGGTATCAAGGACCCAAGATTTCGAATGGGGTGAGTTATTAGAAATGATAGTGTAAATACCTGCATGGTTGGGTTTAACTTTCCCATCCTTCACATCTTGCTGGTATTTTGGGCAGTTCCGCTTCCAATGAGCCTTTTCATGGCAATAGAAGCATTCAGCCTCTTTTGGATCAGAAGAAGGAGTAATGAAACCTTTCTTGGTTCCACTTGAAGAAGAGCCATCAAGGGTCCGAACCTTGGTACCCTTAGAAGAGCTCTTTCTCTTCCTCCCTCGACTTTTCCCGATTGCCAAAACCGGAGTAGAGTTTTGAGTAGGAGTGATAGCAACCGACTTCCCCTTAAGACCTGATTCTGCGGTCTTGAGAAGTCCCTAAAGTTTGCTGAGGGTGACTTCTTCCTTGTTCATGTGATATGTCATGCGGAATTGATCATAGCACGATGGTAAGGAATGCAAAATAATATCTATTGCAAGATCCTCCGGGAAGTTCACATTAAGCTTCAGCAAACGATCCACATACCTTTGCATTTTCTGCATGTGGCTCGTGACGGATTCCCCGTCCTTCATCATGGTTGTTATCATGGAGCAGATGATTTCATACCTCTCTTGTCGTGCACTTTGATGGTATCTTTCCATCAAATCTTGGTGCATTTCATAAGGGTAGAAATCCTCATAAGACTTTTGGAGTTCCGCTGTCATCGTGGCCATCATGATGCAAGCCACTTTTGTAGCATCCCTTTCATGTGCCCGAAATTCAGCGATCTCCTGAGGAGTTGCAGTGGACTCATCAATCTCCTTAAGCTCCTTGTCAAGGACATATTCTTTGTCCTCGTAGCGGGTAATCATCCTGATGTTTCTGATCCACTCATTGAAGTTGGATCCATCAAAGGTGACTTTCCTACACAAGTTCATAAGGGAAAAAGAGCCATTAGGATTAGAGCCAGAAGCATTGTTGAAAGACATCTGAAGAAAAGAGGACAAGATTAGTTTAGATATAAGAGAGTCCTTAATAAAACACCCAAATGTAATATTAAGGCTAGGATCCAATCACAATATAATATAACTTAGAAGAGGTTGCCGTAATCTAAGCTATATCATATTTGAAAGGTAGGTGAATGACGATTCACCAATTTCCACCACGAAAACCGCAATATTTTAGTATTAGGTTTTTGAATGGTTCTTAGAAATTCCTAGATTCTTTGAGATTCAATGAACTTTTCAAAGGCATGTTTCAATCTCGAGTGTGCCCTCCAAGTTTTGTGACTGGGATACCGAGGATCACAAAACGAGGTGTGAAGTAACCATGCAAATCACTTGGTACCCTTAAAGTTTATCACTCAATCGATGTGCCGGTTAACCACACACGCTCCATCGATACTATAATAAACCCTAAGTCACCCTTTACCTACCTTGTTAAGTCCAAGTTAGTGTGCCGGTTAACCACACACGCTCCACCAACGACTTAATCAAAGTGTAAAGTGTAATTTCATGGAATAGCACCTTATTCACATTTTTCCTAAAGTAACTAAGATTGGGAATTTAATAAAACATTTAGTTACTTTATAATATTCATCATACTTTGAATGAGAATTAATAAGTCCTTATCTTACCCGTTCGGCTAACGACCCTCCACCGATCAAGCAAGCGGTGGGTGAGAGTGGACACCCATTAAGTCACCATTTTATAGGCAACAACCTTATACCCACCTTATAGACCGGCTTCGTGAATGAGGCGTACTAGCGGTAAGACGACTTTGTTCTTATACGTATATATATAATTATTAAATCATAATAATATAAGTATAAGGGTTGAATTTTAACTTTTAAAATTCTAGGGGTTGGAACTAAAGTTTTAACTTAACTTTACTTGTTCCAAAACTTGAGGGCATGTTTTGTAAACTTTCAAAACTTTTCATTTCTTGTAACTTATGAGTTTAATAGAGTAATAAAATGAGGACTTTTCATTTTTCCTAACTCTTGTGTTCTTTTAATGGTTTTTAATCCAAGAGACTTTTGGTTTTCCATAACTTGAGGACAAGTTATGGACTCCATTAAAACACATTATGATCATGAATTAATCTACCACATAGGTTACAAATAATTCCTATGATCATCTAAACATCATAAGAACAAGAATATGAATATGAACACTTTCAAGAATCAAAATCACATTTAATCTTTGTAATTTTGATAACTAGTTGTTGTAAATGAGTTAGAAAAGACATTACACCTTCTAAAACAAGTTTTCAAGTATCAAAACATTTTAGGGTAATGATTCTAATCCATTTCCAGCAACTCAAGTCGAAATTCTACACTCTGTCGACCCTACTCGCCGAGTGCATAAACCTACTCGCCGAGTAGGTTGAAGATACACATGAACTCGACGAGTCCTCCCCATGGACTCGCCGAGTCCATCAGTCAGACAGCAGAATTTTCGACTTTCTTCAACTTTTAAGCACAAATAACAAACAAACAAGCCTAGGCTCTGATACCACTGATGGGTTTTGAGCATTCTAACACTTCCTAAGTGTACATGCAACCCTAATAACCTTGGATCTATGTTTGTCTAATTATCATGCAAAGTTGAATTCCAAGGTTATATTCCTATCTAGCATACATGGGAACAATTTTAACTTGAATCATAGATAGAATAACTTACCTTGTTGTTGCTTGTGTTCCTTGAAACCTTGTGAGCCTAGCACCCCAAGTGTGATGCCTCAAATGCTTCACACAACACCAAATGCTCTTGGAAAGACTCTTGAGATAACACACACTTCTCAAAATCGGCCAAGCCCTCTAGTTTCTTAGTGTCTAACTTGTGTAGCCAATTTTGTGGAGAATGGGACTCTTATATAGTGTTGACACATCTAGGGTTACACCATGTAAACCCTAATGTGTCAAGACTCTTCATTTCCATGACCCATGGGTTTGTAACTCCTATGGAGCATCCTATGGGTAGAACCCAACTTGATAATCCATGGAGCCTCTTAGCCCACTATATAAGATATAGATGATTTACATAATCAACCCATATATTTAATTAGTTATCCTTTGATCACTTAATTAATTCCAAATTAATTCTTTGATCAACTAATCAAATAATATTATTAATATATTAGAACTTATAATATATTAATAATCTCCAAGTGTTATTTCTCTCATTTAGTCTATCCAATTACATGGTGCCATGCAACCCAAATGGACCATGCCGGGTCGGGTCAAGTACAAGCCCGAAATAGTTATGGACTTAGACACCTTATCCAACACATACATCTAACTACGACTGAGTGTGTATCAAGTAGAAGTGATTCTTGTGAAGTAGGAGTGTCTAATAAGTGAAGTAGGAGCGGTCGCAAGTGAAATAGGAGTGTCGAACAAGTGAAGTAGAAGCAGTCGCAAGTGAAGTATGAGTGTCGAACAAGTATAAGCGTATCACGAAGTAGAGACGACAATAAGTGAAGTAAGAGCGTATCGAGTATAAGTGAAGTAGAGGCGATATCAAGTATAAGTGAAGTAAAATCGTATCACTAAGTAAGAGTGTGAATAAGTATAAGCGTCCATCAGGTATAAGTGTATCACGAAAGAATTGCGTTATCAAGTAGGAGTTTTAGATAAGTAAAAGCGAAGCAGCAGTAACAAACATGTAAAAGTATACATCATGAAAGGAACTTTGATGAAAACCTTGGAAACCTTTATATTTAGGAAAATCGCATTTGGTGTTCTTATTAAAATAAGTTTGAAAGACTTTAAAATCTTTGGAACCTTTATAAACCAGTTTAAAATGAATTTAGATATAACAACATAAGTAAGAGTTTTGAAACAATTGAAATCCCTTTTGAAAACCATCATAGTGTCCTACTCGGTAAAACAGTGTACAGTGTGGTAAAATCTTGAGCATGCGGGTTATCAATCACATGTGATTGATATGATAACTGGCATGTTTAACTTGTATTCCCCCCTATAAAACATGTAAAAACATATAAAAGGTTCATTCAGGGATATGAACTCACCTGGTGTAAGTAGGTCCGACGAAAGTGTCGTTTGGGCGTTCGGTGTCACGCAAGGACTTGAACACACACAATGACCTATTTAATATATGATAACATATGTTCACTTACAATTAGTATATTTAATACTAATTAAAAAAATATACGCGCTCAAAGGAGCAGAAAACACTTTGGATAAGTGTTTGGGTGTCCCGGGTAGCGTCTAAAGGTGCGTATGGCTTAGGAATGGAGATTATTATCCGAGAGTAAACTCCCAAAGTTGTGTTTACGGCCCAGGGACATCTCACCACGAGTTTACGGCCGTAAACTCATCGTGAGGGTATCTAGTGTGTTTTAAGGCTTCTACTTGTTCATTGGATTATTCTAAGTACTTTTCCAAAAAGGCATGAGTGGGTTTAAGGCTTCTAAGGGCATCTTGTAAGAGTTTACGGCCTAGGGACAACTCCTAAGGGAGTTTACGGCCATAAACTCTCATTCTTTGAGTTAAGTGAAGTTTTAAGCCCCTAATGCCTTCCTAGCAATTTATAATGGAGTGTGATGCCATTTTGGGGGATTAAAACTACCATTTGGGTGTGTTTTGGGGAGTTTACGGCCTTGACACATGTCTGGGCCGTAAACTCCTTTTAATCCTCCAAATCCTTATGTTTAAATGTTCTAAACCCAAAAGGATAAGCCCCTAATTTATGTATTAAGTCCAAGGGTGTTTTAGGAGTGTTTTTGGGACATTTAGGCATGATTAAGGGGTGTTTACGGCCTAGGCACTTTCTTGGGCCATAAACTCCATGTTACCCCATATTTCCTTGTGTTTAAATGATTTAAACCCACAATACCAAGTCCCTAAATCATGTATGAAATCTAAGGGTGGTTTGGGAGTGTTTTTGGGGCCTTTTAACAAGATTTTGAGGTGTTTACGGCCTAAGCTTGTGCTTGGGCCGTAAACTCTCTTTTATCCCCTAAATTGATTGCTTTAATTGATCAAACACTCCTAGGCTAAATCCCTAATTTATTTCCAAGCCATTAGGGACAAGTTTGGGTCATTTTGGCCTCATTTTAGGTGTTTACGGCCTAAGGAAGAGCTTAGGCCGTAAACTCCTTTTCCATTGCTTCTAAGTCTGATTTTTGGGCTATAAACATGATTCAATATGTTTAGAATAGGCTAGGGTAAGCGGACTTACAATTTAGAGGCGTTTGGTTGCGGATTCGGGGCGAAAACAAGTGTAGAGAGAGAGTATAGAGAGAGAGTGTTTAGGGAGTGTAAAAAGTCTCCAATGGACTCCACTCGCCTCTATATAGGTTTCCGAGTTGGGGCTCAGTGGAATTTTACCCGATACTGCCGTTAAACGGGGCTTTTGGTCGCACCCGATTTAGTGGTCGTAATAATAAAACTTAACATTTTCCAAATAAATGGAAATGTGTGATGTGTGTTTTTATTCCCTTTTATCATGACTTAACGGCCTATTAAATAATAAACAAATGAAATGTTTATTTAATTGACAATCTCAAATTAACGGAACCTTTATAACTGGAATATTCCGTTAACGGTAACGGGGAAAATGTAACGGAACAACTTGGGTTGTCACATAAAGGGTCGAACCATGATGTGCAAGTCATGGTGACCTAACATGACCGGACCATGGTATCTGAACCATGGTGGTATGTTAAAGGGTCAAACCATGATGTGCAAGTCATGGTGACCTAACATTATCGGACCATGGTATCCGAACCATGATGGTATGTTAAAGGGTCAAACCATGATGTTCAAATCATGGCGACCTAACATGATCGAAACATGGTATCTGAACCATGGTGGCATGTTAAATGTTTGAACATTGATGTCCAAGTAATGGTGACCTAACATGACCAGACCATGGTATCTGCATCATGGTGATATGTTAAATGGTTGAACCATGATGTGTAAGTCCTGGTGACCTAACATGACCGAACCATGGTATTTGAACCATGATGGCATGTTAAAGGGTTGAACCATGATGTGCAAGTCATGGTGACCTAACATGAACGAACCATTGTATCTGAACCATGGTGGCATGTTAAAGGGTCGAACCATGATGTGTAAGTCATGGTGACCTAACATCGCTCTAGGCTCTTCTGGTGAACAGCTTAAGACCTAGAAATGGAAAACACACAAATCATGCATGTTCCATGTTGACCTAACATTATCAGACCATGGTATCCGAACCATGATGGTATGTTAAAAGATCAAACCATGATGTTCAAATCATGGCGACCTAACATGACCGAAACATGGTATCTGAACCATGGTGGCATGTTAAATGTTTGAACCATGATGTGCAATTCATGGTGACCTAACATGACCAGACCATGGTATCTGAATCATGGTGGTATGTTAAATGGTTGAACCATGATGTGCAAGTCCTGGTGACCTAACATGACCGAACCATGGTATTTGAACCATGATCACATGTTAAAGGGTCGAACCATGATGTGCAAGTCATGGTGACCTAACATGAATGAACCATTGTATGTGAACCATGGTGGCATGTTAAAGGGTCGAACCATGATGTGTAAGTCATGGTGACCTAACATCGCTCTAGGCTCTCCTGGTGAACAGCTTAAGACCTAGAAATGGAAAACACACAAATCATGCATGTTCCATGTTCCCGGTAGTCTTGATCGTTACATATTCTCCAACACATACCTTCCATTACGTATTGGTTCCACTAATTTGTATGGTCGTTCCCAATTTGGGCTTAGCTTCCCAACGAACTCCTGTCTACTAGCCTCATTCTTTTGAAGTACCAGGTTGCAGACGTTACACAACCTTCTTTTCACACGCTTATTGTGATATCCTTCTATCAATTTTTTTGTATGTATCTTGTCATATGGCTACATATTCACGCCTTTCTTCGAGCAAATCCAAGTGTTCCCTTAGGTTGATGGAATTTGTTTGAGTTTTCAGCTGCATGGTTCTGGTGGTTCGGATGTTTAATTTAATATTACTGCCTCTATTCCATACACCAGAATGAAGGGTGTCTCCCTTGTTGGGGTTCAGATAGTAGTTCGCTAAGACCTATCTACCTAACTTCTTCTTTGTAAACCCGTATATTCAGGCTAGTCAATTAAGGTATAATAAGCGTTAAAAATGTCTTTTTGAAAGAAGGATTACTTAGGGCAAATAATCTTAACCAAAGTTATAATTGATGGGTTTTGTGCATAACAACAATTCCTATGTGTGCATGCAACCCCAATGCTTTGGATCTAGTTTTCTCTAATTGAACATGCAAACTGGAACACAAAAGGAGAAACCCTAGGTAGCAACTACAATTTTCGAAATCTATATAAAACTAGGGTTTGGTTACATACCTTGATTGTTATATTGTAATAACAATGATTCCCTTGTAGATCTTGAAGCTTGAGAACTTAGTGTCACAAGTGTGACATCTTTAATGGATCACAAACACACAATACAAGAGAATGATATAAGAGAAGAGGGAGGAGGTAAATTTTGGTTTTTCCTACTTAGGAATCATCGGCCGAATTTGAGAGGGTAAGGGACCCTATTTATTTATAGTGCACCACGGATGTTATTGATAACCCTAATCTGAATAAAATATCATTATCTCAAATATGGTAATTATCCACCTCCTTTGATTATCCATATATGATAAGATATTCTAGAAACTCTAGAATAATCTTATAATACACATCAGTTTTGTCCATCACCTTCCCTTGGAAGGCTCTCGACTCGTTTGCTCAACTATTGAACAATTTCACTTTTAGTCCCTACACTTTTAATTAATTCATTTAATCCCAAAATTAATTCTAAATTATGTAGCAGCTGATTCTCGGTACGTATTCTTGTATTTAATCCTTTTATTGAGTTGCAATTTTGGCCTTGGACTCGGCGAGTCGAAGGTCTGACTCGCCGAGTAGAAGCGGGATGAGATGCAGAGTTTAAGTTGTGGACTCGGCGAGTAGCCATTGTCTGGACAAAAACCCTAATCCAGGTGATTGCACCCTATTTAAACACTCTAACTCGGCCTCCCTTGTCCTTAACACTTCCAGAGAGCTGTTGAACGAAACCCTAGCTCCCCATTGTTCTTTTGAGTGATTCTTGGCTTTGTGAGGGTAGTTTGGAGCTTAGAAGAAGAAGGAGGAGGTTGAAGAGTGCAAGGAGGGGAAGTAGATCCGAAAATCTACACTGTGAGAAGCTTCCATTCAGGTAGAAAAGTTCCTACCTTGATCACTAGTTCATTAGATCCCCTTTTGTCCCTAATTGATGGTTTTCAAGCCTTAAAACCTCAAACTCCATGTGGTTATGCTCTATGTTCTGAAAGGACTTCAGATCTGGAGCTTATGGACATCTTAGAAGTGTAATGTCTCTATGGTTGAAGTGATTGAGGTCCCTATTGAGTGTATGACCTCATAAAGAGCTTGGAATTGCCTTTTGGAGCTCATAGGGCCATGCATGCACGTAAAGTTTGCAACAGTACGTGATAAGCATACCCTAGGAGCTTAGATATATGGTTTGGAACCGTTGCATGTCTCAGATTTGGTCTGTATGGGAGGAGGTTGAAGGGACTCGGCGAGTTCCAAAGTGGACTCAACAAGTTCTATAAAGATGGTCCTAGACTCGATGAGGGGGATGAACAACTCGGCGAGTCCTTTGAAGATTGCCTGGAACTCGACGAGTTGTTCTTCAAACTCGGCGAGTCATATGAATTGTTACTAAGTTAAGAGGGGTTTAAGTGTAGAAAGTCCAACCCTTCATAGCTGCACGCTGGATTAGCAATTCAACGTGTAGCAATAGTACCAGAAACCCAAATCCTCAAGATGGATGCGCTGGTGAGGATTTGGAAGCGAGTAGGAGATCTGCTCGGGGGACTCGGCGAGTCGGATCGCGAGTCGGTCTAGTCATCTCAAGTAGTGAGTTAAGGGTGACTTAGTGAGTGGGAAGACGGACTTGATGAGTTAGTGCTGGGATAGTAGGAAAGGGACTCCGCAAGTCTGCGCCATGACTCAGCGAGTCCAGTCAACTGGAAGTTGACTTTGACCTAGGAGTTGACCTTGGACCAGGGGTAGGCCAGTAATTTGACCTAAGGGTATTTAGGAGTGACTAATCTATGTTTATGTATTTATAGCCGGAGGATTGCCGGTGCAGCAATCAGTCGTCTAGCAAGGAGACTTGTAGCGGCTACTTTTCGAGGTGAGTTACCTTCCAGTAGCGCTGGGTCTACGGCCACAATGCCGGCCCACCAGTAGGAGTTGTATTTTAGATGATTGTCTTTGTGATATTTATCTAGGTTTGCTACTACTTGATATGTTTATGTGCTAGTCTGTTATGATGTTATGTGATAGTGGTAGTAGGGGTGAAATAGTCCCTGGTTACCGGTCGATAGGACCGAATGGGTAGTTTAGTACCCATCCATGCTAGCCAGATTATGATATGGGTGATATGATATTATGTGGTAGTAGTAGGAGTGAAATAGTCCCCGGTTACCGGTCGAAAGGACCGAAGGGGGGGCCAGCACCCAGATATGCTAGGCAGTATCCGGTCGAAAGGACCGATGGGGAGGCCAGCACCTAGATATGCTAGGCAGTATCCGGTCGAAAGGACCGAAGGGGAGGCCAACACCCAGATATGCTAGGTAGTATCCGGTCGAAAGGACCGAAGGGGAGGCCTGCACCCAGATATGCTAGGCAGTATCCGGTCGAAAGGACCGAAGGGGTAGGTCGGGCACCCAGATATGCCTGACAATATTTGTATGTTATGTGATTGTTTGGTATGTGGTACGATGGGGGAACTCACTAAGCTTCGTGCTTACAGTTTACAGTTTTGTTTTCAGGTACCTCTTCTTTGAAGGGGAAGGAGCTGGTGCGGTAGCGGCACATCATACATGCACATTGTTTTCCGCACCATGAGTTATTATGGGATTTTGTACTATGACATTATGGTTGTTTTTATGTTTTGGTTTTCAGACACAAAATATGTTTATGAAATGATAGGATCAAACGATGTTTATTCACAAATGTTTTCCCAAATAATTAATTTAAAAATGAAATTTTTTGGACGTGAAAATTGGGTCGTTACAAATTAATTTCTAATTAAATATTAATTAATAATATGATTACTAATTAATATATTATTTCCATAACATATTAATAAATCATTTATTCCAAATTATTAATCAAATTAATAAATTCTTCCTCTTCCTCAATTAATCATCATGTCTAGTTGCAAGTGTGAAGGCAATCCAAAAGGACCATGCCACTATCAATTCAAGTACATACCGGTTATATTTATGGGCTTAGACACCTAATCCAATAGTCTCCTACTTAGATAATTCTAATAACTATATTTGCAAGTATGACTTGAAAAACTGACAAGCAATCGTAGCTCTCAAATCTTTTGTCGAACTCTAACCGAGTCAGTTACGTGTACTAAGATAAGTGATCAAATACTCCTACGTTCTACAAAATATCGTATGGACATGAGATATGGATTATAATCAATCTCATTGTCCAAGTTTTGTTTCCTGATTTCTGATTTATGACGACTGATATCAGACTACTAATTGAACACATCAATTCAATCTAGGCTTGGCCAAGTGCTTCAGAGGTCATCATAAAATCATCGAGGGGCCCACATATATCGCTTTTCCTATCAGGTCAAAAGGAATGGATAAACTTCGACTTATATGCTTGGACTATTCACTCATCAAATCACGCACAACAATATGTTTTATAACATCAAGTTACTGACGCGTTTACGTATTATCAATGCACAAATGACTTATAAACAACAACTCTTATATCTTCTTTTCAAGAATATAAGCTATTATCGTCGCAAAAATACTCGTGATAAAATCCATGAAATAATTCTATGAGCGTGGGTTAATCCAATACTTAAATCCCCATTTCAAAAGTACTGATGAATACTGCAACAAACCATTTCTATGTCTAACCCCTTCAGACAATCTACAGTCTGATTAATGAATGTCTTAATTCACTATTTACTTCCAAAAGTATGATCGACTGTGTTTGTTTGAACAATCCAATCCTTCGAGAAGTAAAACATGCAAAATGAAACACAATAATAACCTAATTAACTATAGTCTCAAAACTATTGAATATAAATAAAACACTTATTATTTAATCATCATATTAATTAAACTTTATTAATTGTATAATGTTTTGGTTAATCAACTAAACACTTTGAATTAAACATCAGTCATGCCATGTTATAAACATGCATACTATGTCTCTCTATGGTCCTTCCTTTGTGAACAAATCAATTGGACATAATTCCAATGATGCCCATATCACAATTCCAAATCCTTATTACAAGTGTGAGAATTCTAAATTCTTGTCACTACTAAATGTGTTAGAGTCGAACCTTGCATTCAATATTATCTTCTGATGATGTGGTGTCAAAGTCACCGAGACTTAGCCAATGATGCCACAAAATGCTCCATTGAAACTTTGTTACTAAAACATTTTCATGGTGATGAAGTATCAAATTCAAGGTAACTCCTTGAACACCTTCCTTGCATTAAGGTTTCTAACTCACATCTAGATTTCAATAACCAACTCCTACTATGAAAATACTTCCATATTACCATATGACCATCAATTCCGAACAAGTGTCACCTCCATCCACAGTTATGTCAATGTGGTCCGTTCAAATAAATACTATACTTCCAACTGTCCATAAGAAACCAATCTTTTGGTAAACCTCAGACTGTTCGTGAGAGTTTTTTTAACGACTTTAGTCACATCTTGTTCTAGTCCTTTTTCCCTCTCAATGCCCCAAGCATTTGGAAAATCAGAACAAGTGAATGTTATAGCATATGTAATCAATCAAATATCTGAAGCATATGGAATTCGATACATAATGTATTACATAAAGACATGATACTTGATCAGTCTCTTGCCATAACATTTCCATATATTGAATTTCCTATGTTGAATCACTTCAACACGACATTCATATATGTTCACGACTAAGTTCCATTAAAATCCTGCAATCTATACTTTTAGATTTGAAATAAAGTATGGGTGTCCTCACCCTTAAGCCTTATTTATAATGAAACAACTTCCAAACTCTGCAACTTGCAACTTGAAAAAATTGTTTCCTATAAATAGTATTTCCAACTTCCAATACTTAGCATCACAATTATGCTTCTACTACCATAACACTTATGCTTCTATCTGCATAACAATTATTCTCCCACTAGCTTTGACATGTACCCAAAAATCAAATGGACTTTCTAGAAATCAATACTTTTTGACTTTCTTACTAAAGTACAACTTTCTGATACGTAATGCTTCGATAAGTTTTCAACTAGACTTCTCAAGCTCATACACATTTATTCGATAGCATATGTGTGTGTTTAAACCTTTTCAGAACTTATAGCTATAAGTCATGAACATTCAAACTGTTCTTTGCCATTTCTCAAAATTCGGATTATGAAAAAGGATGTCATAATCATATTGCGAATTTGATAATGCAAGTATCACAACTGCTTACCATAATGATATTTATCAATTCTTTAAAATCTACAAGGTAAAGTACGCCCTCATAATCATTTTTCGTGAATTAGAGCGAAACCTTTTTCCACTTAGATTTTATGGTGTATGTGTTCCTATCAATTTGAATTTATCAATTTCAACCTATAATAATAAGATAAGGTAGAGGACAAAACCAAAATCAATTTTAGGGTTTTCCTTTCATGGACTGAACTTGCTTGTTCTTAATTTCTTGCCCCCTCGTAGCACGAGTGCCTACCAGTGCTTCCGTGTTCTTAAGCAGCTCACTGCTATTGACCAATGTACTATCACTGACCAACATGCTCTGCTTTTTTCAGTCGAATGAGAACCATAAAACTCATAAGCATTGCCAATACAACAGGAAGATGCACAGAAACAAGAAAGTTTCAACTTAACATGATAGGTTATCAACCTTAAGTCGTGTACAAGTGATTACTAAAAAGGTTTATTCTTTATTGCATCTTGACACTATTCAAGATCAATAAGACTCCCACAAACTTCTTGACATATAAGTTTCTCTCTCAAGGAGCATTCCTTGATGAGCAAAACAAATATTCAAAAGTTAGTGTGTATTCTTGTCAAGTAAACACTTCATTGAATTGGTCTTAGTTCATCCTTTGTTTTTAACCAAAAGATCATAACTTCCAATTCCAAATGTGCTAGAGTAAGAAAATATTATTACTCCACATTTTATGAGGTGTTATAAACCTACTTAGTTTGAAATAAGCTTCAAGATACGATTTGTAGTTACTAGAGTATAACTCTAAAACATGATTAAAAACGAAGTATGACTCATCTCTCAATCAAACCATTTCAATAATATTTGACTCTTCTTCTTAGTCATACAAATGCACTAAGATGCCCTTAGAGGATCAATTGTGACATAGTTTCATAATCATGAAGATGATCATAAAACATGACACTAAAGTAATCTCATTTCCTTTCAGATTGGAGAAACCTTTATCTTTCTGCCTAATAGATTCTTCTTATTCGTTCTATTACACTTTGAAAACTATTCAGGTGTTAGAATTCTGCTTAATCTTATAAACACAACCATGCTCACTGAAACATCGTTAAACCATGACTAATAAAGTTATTGTCCTTTATGGTGGAGCGGTTGCCTTGACAAAGGAACCAAGAGATCATGGTAGATCAAGACATATCAACATAAAATATCACTTTATCAGACATCGTGTATGTTAGGTGTGTCAAACCCAACAAATAATAGGGGTACAATAGACTCCAAATACACTGCTTTAATGCACTAAAAAGTAGTACAAGGCAAGCCGGGTCGAACCACAGAGACACGGGACAAAAGTCTATACCTTTTTGCACAAGGTACTTTGGTCACAAACGGGGGGGGGGGGGGGGGTTTGTTTGCAAAAGTAAATAACTAAATAACAATCTACTTTAAAAGCATGCACAAAATGAAATAGATTTGTAAACAAATTGATTGAATGGTTCTAGTTCTAGTTCTCAATGTTGTTGTTAAACTTGATTATGACTTGATGTAATTCAAGATTGCTATTATATGTTGGTACTGAAAGATATTAACACGCTCTAATAAATCTCGCTTGCCAAATTATCTAACCAAAACACGCTCTTTGATTAGACCTAGCTTTACTAATTCAACCTAAACACGCTCTTAGATTGTATTGAAAAACCGCATTAAGTTTTGTACAAGCTTCCCAACAATGTTCATTTCTTCTCATACGCTCGGAAGTGTGAAAACATGTGATATATGTTTTACAATAAGAAAACTTATCGCTTGTTACCAATTATTAACTCAATAGAACGATTAGGTGCCCTAAAAGTTAATTAACTGCACAAAAATTCAATTCATGAAAGTGGCCAATCAAACACAAATCAAATTCAAGGATTCTTGTTAAACAAAAACATAATCACTAGAATAGAATCACAAATCAAACATCAAATCATAAGCTTCAAGTCAAGCAATCAACATGTTTTGAACAAGAACTAGAAACTAGGGTTTCTTAGCCACACATGGCTAAGAACAAATCAAACAAGAATAAAGATGGAATTGGAATGTTTAATCGTTACAAAAATGAAATCCAAATGTTTGAAATGATTAAGTCTTCTCAAAAGCTCCAAGAATTCTCCCAAAATTGCCCTAGATCGCCAGAAACTACTCCAAAAAACCGTTCTGTCCTTCAAAATGACGTCTCCTGCTCTTTTATTAAAGTTCACATGACATGCCATAAGGCCATGCGTTTTTAGCATGGCCATGCCTTTTGCCCATGTGTTTTTTTGGCATGGCCATTTGTCTTGACCATGTGTTTTCTTGGCATGGCCCATGCTTTTTGCTAAAATTCCAAAAAGTCTTCACTGTTGGCTCCATCTTTAGTCCAGCTTCACCATGCGTCATGTTGCTCAAATATGAGCTGATAAAGGACAAACATGACCCGTGTCAAAGTGACAAGAACCGCGTTTCAAACGTAATCCCTTGCTATGAAGATAATGCAACAACGACTCGGGTTATGTCTTCATGCTTTCCTCCATGGAATGACTGGTTCATCTTCTCTGCATGCTCCAAAGCTCCAAGAATCCAAACTCCATGCATCCATGCATCCAAGCTCCACGTTCCATGCTCCATAATGCCTGCAAAATAAATCAAAAATAGTGAAGTACCAGACATTCTTAACGAAATATGCAACTACCCTAATAATCAACTAAATGCAAGAATTATGAAGTAGAATGCTATAAAAAGACGAAAATAAACATGCAAAATAGGTGCATAAAATGCACCTATCAGTGTAGAAGAAGGAAGCCTCGTTGTTAAGAGGGTATCATCAAAAGAGAATCCTGTCGATCCTCTCACAAAGGGTCTAAATAGGATAAAGCATGTTCAACATGCAAGGAGCATTGGTCTGAATGATGATATTAGTTTTAGTGATTAGATAGTTATTTAGAAGCTTGTAACAAATAAATGTAATTGACATTTAATGATCAAATAATAGAGATTTATTAATGAGTATTGTTTACTATCTTTTGTCAATTGTTTATCTTTGTGTTTATTTTGCTTGTTTTACTTCTCGAATAATTAGATTATTCAAAATATTCACATTCGATCATACTTTGGAAGTAAGTAGTGAATTAAGGTTATCATGAATTGGATTGTAGATTGTCTAAGTGTTTAGACATAGCAATGGTTTGCTACAACATTCATGAGTACTTTTGAAATAGGGATTTAAGTATTGGATTAAACCCACGCTCAGTGAATTACTTCATTGAATTTATCACTAGTATTTTTGAGACGATAATATTTTATAATCTTTAAACCAAGATATATGAGTTGTTGTTTACGAGCTGGTTGTACATTGATAATGCGTAAAACGCATCAGTAACTTGGGGTTAAAAAATGGATTGTTGTGCATGATTTGATGAGTGAATAGTACAAGCATATGAGTCAAATTTTATCTATTCCTTTTTCCATAAAGGGGAAAAGCGATATCTTGGTCCCCTCGATGATTTGGTGTTGACTTATGTGTCGGGCCCGGTCAGGACTAAATTGATGTGTTCGATTAAGTTCTTTGTCATTACAAATCAGAAATCGGGAAACAAACTGTTGGACAATGAGAATGATTTTGTTCCATGTCATTTGTTCACATGATATCTTGAAAAATGGAGGATTATATGATCCCTTATCTTAGGACATGCAACTGACTAGGCCATGGTTCGACAAAAGCTTTGAGAGCTACGATTGCTTATCAGTATTTGAATTCATACTTGCAACTAAAGTTATTAGACTTATCCAAGTGGGAGACTGTTGGATTAGGTGTCTAAGTCTATAACTATAATTGGTATTTACTTGAATCCATAGTGACATGGTCCTTTTGGGTTGCCTTCACACAAGCAATTAGACAGGATGATTTATTGAGGAAAAGGAAGAATTTATTAATTTGATTAATAAATTGGAATAAATTTTTTATTAATACGTTATGGAAATAATATTCTAATTAGTAATCATATTATTAATTAATATTTAATCAGAAGTTAATTTGGAATTAAAGGAATTAATTAAAAGTGCAGGGACTAAAAGTGAAGTTGTTCAGTAGTTGAGCAAAAGGGTCCATAACCTTCCGAGGGAAGGTGGTGGACGAAATTGCATGGTATGTGTAAGATTATTCTAGAATTTCTATAATATCTTATCATATATGGATAATCAAAAGAGGTGGATAATTACCATATTTGAGATTATTCTAGAATATCCTGAGAAGAAGTTATGATTTTTCTAATATTTCAGTGTAACAGTATACGACTTAGAAACCCAAATTACAAAATGATTGATTGTTAGGAAAAACAATCTAAATGAGAGATGAAGATATCATCATTACCTATCCATAGATATAAACACAGTTGAGAACGGATACCATATGAGAGAATTATGAAATTTTAACAGACTTTAACAGTCTAAGCTTGTTAAAAATATAAATTTTAAAAAAAAAATCAAGTTAGTCCATGGAGTCTAAAGGAAAGTCGTAGATTTCATCGATAACTACTTGTGGATATAAAACCCAACAAAAACAGAGCTCGTATGAAGTAGTTGTGAATTTTCTAAGAATTCATATTTTTTTCGCATGCACTCGTGCGCACAGACATATAGTGTGGCGCACACTGTCACTCCACCCAAAATGTGACACGTGTCACCACACAGAGAATGACACGTGAACAGTTCCGACCAGATGTGCAATGCGCAGGGGACATTGTGTGCGGAGCGCACCCTTTTCAAGCCTATATAAACCTTCGAGTTTCAGTTCATTTCTCATCCAAACTCCACCCAAATCCTCTGAAGCTCTTTATGCCCCTTTGTCTCAATACTCTCGAGTTCCCAACCCCTTTAGTGAAGCCCTATGGTGTCAGATAGCCGGAAATTAGGAGCACTCAATTCAGAATTCCCAGTTTTTATTAATTTACTCTGTAAGTTAAGTTACACTTATTTTATTCAAGTGTAAATTTTAATTATAGTCATAGTCATTATTATGAATCTGTAATTAAGATTTATCAGTAATTCGGTAACATCTTGAACCCGAGGTTGTAAATTTATTCATTTATTACATTTTGATGGTCCTCACGACGTGAGATCTTAGGGGTCACGTCGTGAGTGGCCATTGACCCGTTGGCGCACATTTTTGAAGTCTCACGACATGAGACATAAGGTCTCATGACGTGGGCGCGAATTAATGACCCCGAACCCTAATTTTTGAGTATTTAAGGGTATGAGAGGCTAGGGTTACCCATCCTCAACCTCTCTCACCCTTTAGGCCTCTAGAAACCCTAGATTTCGATTCACCTTCAGATATTTGGTTTTTTTGCTTGTGGAAAAAAAAGGAAAATGAGAGAAGAAGAATCATCTTGGGAAGGAAGTTGCTTGGTATCATCATCTTCATCAGCTCCCATATTATTTGGACCATTGTAAGTATCAAGACTCAAGCTTTACTTCATTACATGGCTACCTCTAGGCTTTAGTCTCACTTTCTTATGTTCTGGATTGATTGGAATGGAGTAGATCCATAAAGTTAGCAACATTATGGATTCAAATGGTTTTTTTACTCTTATATTCTTTAAATTTGGAAGTTGGTGTAGCATTAAAGCCTTGCATGTGATTTTGAGACCATTTTTCTACTTTTGACCCACAAGGATTGTGGGACATGCATGGTGCATTCATGTCCATAAAGTAAGTATTTTTATGGACCATTAGGGTCCACTTAAAATTTTGGAAGGATTGGAATCTAGGGTTGAATGGATTAAGAAAACATGGGTTTTTGCTTCAGAATGTTCTCACGACATGATACATAAGGTCTCACGACGTGATCATGAGTCACTCATTCCCTCTGAGTCGTCTGAGTCAGAAGCGAGTACTGGAATTGAATCGAATGCCTCTCACGACGTGATCAAGGACTGATCATGATGTGAGACGTTGGTTTGGGATTTTGGGCCTTATTGGGCCACTATTTTTCTGACTTTGGGCCTTCTTGTGCTTGGGCTCATTTAGAGCCTTGGTGTCATTTAGGAAATTGGGTCTTCTTGATTTAGGCCCATGATGAGTTTAGGGCCTAATTAGGAAGTTGGGTCGTAATGGGATTTTTGGTGCTATTGGTTTGGGCCTTGGATTTGGGGACAAGTGAGGAAAGGGTAAAATGGACTCTCATCCCGAGTATTGGATAGTTGGACTAGGATCCCAGTTATGGGTTGTAGCCCAATTATTAATTAGATATTATTTGATGGTGTTAGTGCGGGGATCAACATTCCGAGATTTTATCTAAGAGGTTTAGCAACTTGAAGTGAGTTTCCTGACTGTGTTTGGTGGGTCGAAGACACCAATGACGGCCCATGGTTTATTATTTTTAGGGTGCTAGTTGTATGTGTGACTCTGCATGTATGTTTTTTGTTATGTTTACCGGGCGGGGCCTGATGACTATCTTGTGTGTTATTTATCTTTGTGACACTTGCATGTGTTTATGTGCTTGCATGTATATCGGGCGAGGCCCGATGTCGGGCGGGGCCCATTATGTGTTAATTATGTATGGTATGTGGTATTTTTTGGAACTCACTAAGCTTTGTGCTTATGGTTTTCAGTTTGTATTTCAAGTACTTTCGGGTCCAAAGAGAAGAGCTCAGGATGACTGTATTGCACACACCACATTCTTCCACATTTTACATGACTCTGATGTATTTTGATGTTTATTGACACACTCGGGTTTCACTATGGGTTTACGATCTTATTTTGGATAATGATTTTATTAATATAAAAATCGAAATTTTTGGTCTTAATTTTTGGGACGTTAAAAGTTACTATCAGAGCCTTGGTTTGAGGGATTCAAGCATACTCTCGGGTGTGTCTGAACTCAAACTGAGGATTTGGTAAATTTTTCAAAAAAGGAAACATTTTTCACAAATAGTTTTCTTATAAAATAAAGGGGTGTGGTGCATGCAATCGACCGAGCTCAAGTAAGTTCTCCCAAAATACACATACATGTTGATGTTATGCTTTGAATTTTGAATATGTGAATCACATGCTAGATTAGGGCTAAGGATCTAGGAGAGATGCCTTTGTATGCCTGCTATATGAGCTTCTAGACTTGTTTGCTAGTACTGATCAGTCAGTGATAAGATGGCATGTTTAGGTTATGCTTGTTCCGATTACTCGATACTTGAATGTTGCTTGCTTTGTGCTTTTAGTAATTCTCATTAAGTTCAACTAACTAGTAAGTGAATATGCTAAGTTACATATTATTGAAACTAAATAAATTTAGGGGGAGTTCCTTCTGCAGTTGATGGCAGAGAGTGGTGTGGTGGTTGCCCTAGGAAGAGATTTAGTGTTGGGAGCCTTGTCTTGTTAAGGATTGTTTGTATGGACAAGGAGTGACTTAGAGGATTCACAACGATCCCTAAGGAAAGTATGGATAGATGTGGAAGGTATTATTGGCCCGTACTACTGGAAGTAGAGGATCCGTACTCGAGTCAAGGAGAGCTGCGATGATACTAAGAAGCTTGTAGAGTAAGAGACTCCTCTTTCTCTCTCTCTCTCTCTCTCTCTCTCTATATATATATATATATATATATATATATATATATATATATGCATATTCTGATGATTTGAATTGTCTATTTTCAATATTGTGACCGTTCGAGGAAGTTCGGGTAGTGGTTCTGGTGTTGGTGAGGTTCAGGTTCGCGTTCTGAAGCCGGAGAGTTGGATGATAAAATGTGGGAGTTCATTTCGTCTGATATTACCCGCAACATACTTGACCAGACTCATGTAATCTTTGGTAGCGATGTTAGGAACTCGCACTTTAGTTTTCCGTGATTTCCGGGCATGTTGAGCCCCAACATTGGGATTAGTGAGAAATCTAGACTATGATTAGTTAGCAGGAATATACAACTAATACTTAGTGACATTCATATCTAGGTCATGTAAGAAGAAAAGTCAAGGCGTTTGGCGGAGAGCTGCCTAATTCTCCAATCACCCACCTAAGTCAGGTGAGTGCATAGTTACTTTCATCTTACACATAGATAAAAAGTATTTAGATGATTAAGTGCTATGTGTACTTATTATCTGTGATTGGGACCTTCTGTGTTAGATGAAATTATATGACCTAATTTTATTTAACCGTCCATATGTATTTTTATACTTTAATGTATGGGGCAGTGAAGGGTAAAGAGAAATAAAAATAATAAAGAGCGGTCGAGACTTTTATAGTACTACCATATTAGGAATGTAGTTACCTAGTTGGGTATTGATAATGACCACAGACTATTCTAAGTCAATTCAGGTCAAACTTGGGCAGGTACATAACCTGTAAATGATTATAAGTTATACACGGGGAAGTTTACCACCTGTAGGTGTCAGTCAATTTTACATGGGCAAGATTTCAACCTATAAGTGTTAATAAATCATTATGCGGGTAGATCTACAACATGTATGCATTGGTGAGTTGTACATGGACAAGTCTACGACTTGTAGGTGTTACTGAGCTATACATCGATAGGTCCTTGACCTATAGATGTTTAGGAACCCATACGGATTACGAACTATAAGTATGAACGACTTATTCATGTGGGTACTTTGTTCGCCCCATGATCATCTTATTAGCACATGTCGCTAAGGAATCCCTGAGGCAATATCATTCACTTAGAGATCCTTTAGGATAAATCCTTTGAGATTACCAGTTAGGACCAGGAAGTGAGAATAGCGGAAATGGGAAATCGGTTTATTTGTTTGATACGAATTAAAACAAATTAATTATAAGATTTCAGGTTGAAAACCCTATGTACTCACCAGGTTTCTCAACCGAAAACACTCAGTTTACTTGAATCACATGTAGTTAAATAAAGACACGTGGGTATTGATTTATATATCTGCTGAGAGATTCAAGGAGATACTTATCATCAGTATGTAGAGACTTTGTAAGTATCCATTTATGCTTATGTTTCTTGTATCGGTTATGACATCCCCAACCCTAACAAATCAATAAAATCATTTCTTCGGAAATACTTTTACAGGATCAGCTTCCATATTAATGAATAAAGTATTTATTAAATAAGTATAAATAAAAGGTCTTAAAATAATCATGAAATTGGGGATGTCACAGTTGGTATCAGAGCATTAGTTTAAGAGAACTAGGAATTCTAGGAAATTTCTCGACTTAAACTTAGAATGTTAAGCAATGATCGTGAGGTGAGTGTCCATATTATTTTAGGTAATAAACCTGAATTAACATAAGCACTAGATGACTTTAGGATAAGATGCCTAATTTGCTTTTATGTGATGAATGATTTGAAGCATGCTTTAGGTTGCCTAAATTGTTATTACTTGATTATATTGAGGGTTTGTTGCCAACCTTGAATTAGGAAATTTTATATGTTTTGGTTTCTTAATGTTTAATTACGGTATTAGAACTGACATATAACTTTTCGGGGTAATAAAGAGGATTACGAGTCTAAACCTTGCCTATCTTAATATTCTCGTTTCAATATACTGAATGCTTCCTTAGGTGTATAGAATGCCATGGTAAGAACATGAAGCGGATTAGGAAACGCAAATGGAATGTATTTGACAATTATGGTATTTTTGGGTCGCCTCATTAGTATATTTAGTCATAACATGCTAGAAATATCATGTGCGTAGGATTTTTTGGACACGGCCCTAAATCCCACATGACCTCTGCACATTTCGGCGAGAATTTCTTCGACTATCAGCTTTGCTTCCTCCAAAGTTACACACTTCAACTAGGGGTTGAGTAACGTTTCATGTATTACCTTCACTTGTACATGGTGTAATTGGCTTCATTAACACACACATTCTTGGCATCCTTTTCATCGTTGGGTAACGTGTCGTTTTTAAGGTACTGGGTCATTAACACCATCCAACGACCAACTTCTTCATACAACTCCATTGTTTCTTCCATGATTTCTTCTATGCTTTTCCTATGTAGAACTTAAACCAACACCTCTTTTAAAAGGTGATTGAACGACATTACGGTCAATTTACTCAAGGTGTCCGCTTCCTTATTCTATGACTGTGGGATATGGGTTATGTTAAAGCTTCAGAAGTGCCTGATGATCTTTCTTGCTTTTTCCAAATACTTTATGATATGTACTTATTTAGCCTTAAAAGTTCTATTTATCTAGTTTTCCACCAACCGAGAGTCTAAGAAAGCTTGCACTTTCTGTACCCCTACTTCCAGGGTGATTTGTAGTCCCACCAGCAATGCCTCATACTCCGCTTCATTGTTTAAGCAGTTAAAGTTGAAGCGTAGAGCATAGGTTAGTTGGTATTCATTTGGAATGATGAGCATAATACCAACTTGTAAACCATCCTGACTCGAGGCCCCATCTATATACATCGTCCATCGGGTCTAGAGGTTGTACCTCGATTGGGGTTCAATGGGTTTGGTGTAGAACGTCGTCACCACCCATGTACTAGCCTTTCTTCATCTTGTATTTCAGTCAGAAAGTCAACTAGAGACTGATCTTTAATGCTCATTCGTGGTCGATAGGTAACATTATATTCCCCCAGCTTGATGGCCCACCTTGTCATTCGCCCCGAACGCTTAGGTTGCATTAAAAATTGTCTGATGGGTTGATTTTTAAGGACAGTAATGGGGTGTGCCTGTAAATAATTTCTTAACCACCTCGTTGTGTAAACCAGGGCCAACATAAGTTTCTCAATGATCATGTAGTTCATATCCATCCATTGTAGAACTCGACTTACAAAATAGACTAGCACTTGCTTTTTACTTCTTTCTGCCACCAGCACTGCGCTTATGGCTTCCCAAATGGCAGACAAGTATACTTTGAAAGGTTCTCCGACCTTCGGGCTAGAAAGTGTAGGAAATTTCCAAGTTCCATTTCAATAATACCAAAGCCTCTTCTGCCTCCTCCATCTAGGTAATGGTGCCCTTTTCCTAGGTGATCCTTGAGTAACTGGAAGAATGGTAGCGATTGTTCTGCTGACTTTGCCAAGAATCTTCCTAACGAGACCATCTTCCCATTTAGACTATGCGCCTCCTTGACTGTTCTCGGGCTTCTGGTGCTCATTAATGTGTTTACTTTGTTCGGATTATCATTTATCCCATGACTAGACACAATGTGTCCCGATAACTTTCCCTTTTGTACCCCAAAGATACATTTTTTTGGGTTCAACATCATGTTGGTATCCCTCAGGCGAATCAACGTCTCTTCAACATCCTTTAAGAATTCACAGTCTTCCTTTATTTTTATCTCCATATCATCGACATATACCTCATGGACTAGCTTTACTACCTCCCGATTGACAATGACATTCCGTTCGCTCACGATTATCCTTTTCTTATACTTAATAGGTGGGAAACTAGGATTGATGTTTAAGTGATGTTCAATAATGGACCTGGGGATCCATGTCATATCTTCCGTCCTCCATGCGAACACATTGGCATACCTGACTAGCAGCTTTGTCAGACCATGCTTGAGGTTGCTTGTTAGCTCTATCCTGATCCTTACTGACCGATCCACACTTCCAGGGACCAGACTCATATCCTCGTCTTCTGCCGAAGCACTAGCCTGTTTCTCCTTACGAGGAGGATGGACAATATTGCTCTGTTCAACACACTTCATCAGTATATTCCTGAGAGTGATGATACCGTTGTCCTAAGGAAACTTCAGCAAACCATGCACTATTGATGGAACGGATCTTAGTTGATATAACCGGTTCTTCCTAAGAGCATGTTATATGGTGAAGACACCATTATAATCTTGAATTACAACAATTTTTTCCATAGGTTTCTATGATATTCCACCAATGTGAAAGGTAAAGAAATTTTCCCATAGGGCCACACTTCTTACCCGTTGAATCCCACAACTGCCATAGTGGCCGGTTTAATGAAACTTCTAACAGACTCTGGAAACTGGGCCAAATAATGCGAATATAGGATATTGAATGAACTTCCAATAACTACATATATCCAATTAATGAGAGTCTTACCGTGAGTCAACCCGAACCATTTTCCATTATCGCTAGCCAATTTTCGTTAATAAAATTTAAATTATATATATATATATATATATATATATATATATATATATATATATATATATATATATATATATATATGAGTCGGAACCAAAATCGCGCAAAAAACCTGAGTCTCCATTGAAAAATCAATAGTTTTCGGCATAAGTGAGGTTCACGGAGGTAAACTCGTTTACATACGTACACCTGTTTATGGTCGTACACTTGTTAACGGCCAGTGACGGGTGCCCCCACCACCGACCATGGAACCCCCTATAAATATGATCCCCTATCCTTCATTTAACCTTCCTGGCCGGAAACACCCTCACCCTCTTTCTAACCCCTAGACCATAAACACCTAAACACCTCTTTTTTTCCAAAAATCATCAAGAAACACCTCTGGAGGTTATTTTGGAGCATCAAAAACACATTTTCATCAAATCCAACATACTTGTTCTTGAGTTTACGATCGTACACACTTCAAACCTTCAAAGACCATAAACCCTTCAAGAGGCTGTTTACGGCCGTAAACAGTCCAAGACCGTAAACCCTCCTTAGGTGGTGAACTTGGCTAAAAACCCGCTTTCCCAAGTCAATCGAGTCCCGGTAACATTTCTAAACCAAAAAACGTATTCTTCTAACACCATAATTAATGGTTTCGCTAATAAAATTCATATATGTATTTAATTGATATTAGGATCCTGTTAATCCCACGTACGATAGCTCAACGGTCATTTCCAGTTCCGTTGTCAGACATTTCACACAACCAACAGTGAGTTCATACCCCTATTCTTTTACTATTTTTCATGTTTTCACGGGGGAATACAATCCAAATACAAATGCTTTTGTGAACTTATACAAAAGAATGTCAACGAGTATAAAATTTATGCAATCGATACAACCAAAAGACTTGCCATGTTTTATAAAATATTAGATATTTTATCCCGTTTGTAACATGTTGAGCATAAGGGACGTTTTCAATTTACAAGCATAATCACATAGTTTTCAGATCAACTCATAACATACATACAAACTATAATAGGTATAGTTTGGGAATTTAATACATGGTTTTCCATATACAGACATATAAGCTATTATAAGAATATAGTTTGGGGAACAAACATATATTTTTATAAACTTATCAGTTATTTATAAAAAGGGGTCTTTGAAAATATTACTTGTAAAATCGTTTGTCTAGTTTGAGAGACACGTCTTTGGGTACAATTACATGTTCTAGCGGAAGACTACCCTTATGATCCAGAGTCTCTTGGAGGGAGAGCGTGCGTTTGTGTATAGATCTTTATAGGACTGACTATCCGCACCTTGCTGCTAGCTACAGTAGGACCGGCAGGTCTATGGGTGACAAAGTCATTAAGGATATTGACGTCCGATACACGTAATATCAGTTAGTATGGTCATAAAACTCGCAAGTAGATAACAACGATATATTTACGTAGTAATATACTTTACATGAACAATGCTTATATGATATAAGTATGGATAATACACGGTTTTATTTTAAGTAATGAAACTACTATACACACTGGTGGTAACTAGGGTTTTCATACAAGGACATTACTTTACATTACCAATGGTATTCAGGGATTTTCATATACAATTACAGAATTCAGTAGCAAAGATACACTCTGGTCTTAGAGTTTAAGACTACTTTCCAATAGTAAGAAAATATTGGATTTTCTTGAGAACATACAAAAATTCTCACTGACTCAATGACAGGTTTTCATTACAAAAACATGCTTATGAACTCACCAACTTTTTATGCTGATACTCTCTTTTCAAAACCGCTTGTATTCTTAGGAAATCAGTAGGCAGGTACCTCGGCAGACCTTTGAGAAGTCGGAGCGTATAGAGTCACGTCTTTATATTTTGTTATACTTTTCATGTATGCAAAATACGTATCAGACAAATGTAAATATTCATATCTTAATGTAATGGTTGTGTTTACTTTGATTACTATGATGCAATTGTTGTGATACTACATATGACGTCAACCACCCCTGAATGTTTCCGCCGTTCCGGTTTGGGGGTATGATAGATTGGTATCAGAGCTATTGTTTATAATGAACTAAGTATACTGAACCTTACATGGTATACAACTATGAACACTAAGGGGTATTTTATAAGAAGTATACAAGTATACATACGTACCATAAACAGTATCATAAGTAGAACAAAACAAAATTATTTGGATGTTGGATACCGCGGTTATACCTGTATAGTTATGTAATCATGTACGGGATCAATATAGCCTGATCAGCTATATTAATTTGAGACATGCCCAACATGTGTCTAGGAGTGACTGTGGTGTTGCAGCAAGCCTAAAACTTACCAAGCTATATACATCAAGATATCGATAGAACATAACATACAACTTAAAATACTATAGGAGTATTTTAGCTAGAGACGAATACAATGTAGAGATTCATTACAAGTGTTGCTACTTATTTCTCCCTAGCGATAGTTTACTTGCAATGGTAACCTTTCTTTGTTTATCTCTTGGTAGAGCACTTTATCTATCAGGCTGAGATATTTCTTGTTTCATATCACTTTATTCAAAGATCTAGGGGACTTACCATCCTCTTCTTCCTTATTAATTTTAGAACAAGATGCCTCCCAGGAAGAGACCCAACAGAAAGAACAATAATCCCCCGACGGATCCAATGCCAGCACCTCCTCAGTTCGACCCGGCCATGTTCCAAGCAGCAGTCACGGCTGTTGTGGCTTCCGCAATGTCGCAGATAAATTCTGGCGGCTCTAGCGGGTCGGGAAGTGGTACTCATCCCCTTAATCTTGAGGGTGGTCAGGGACACCAGAAGTAGTGTTCCTACAAAGAATTCATGAATGTGAAGCCTAAATCCTTCGACGACAATGGAGGAGTCATTGCCCTGACCTGATGGATCGAGAAGATAAAATCGGTCTTCGAGATCTGTGCATGCTCTGAGGAAACAAAGTGAAGTTCATCGCCTGCACCTTCTCCGATAGAGCACTGACCTGGTGGAATGGTCAAGTCAAATCCCTATCTCTACCGGTAGCAAATGCCATGGGTTGCGAAAGCTTAAAAGAGCTTATGCTTGCTGAGTATTGCCCAAGGGGCGAGATGCAAAATTTAGAGCACGAGCTTTGGAACCTGAAGATGAAGGGTTCCGACATTTCCACCTATACAGCTAGATTCTACGATCTGGCTCTTCTCTGTCTGGGAATGGTTACCCCGGAAAGCAAAAAGATAGAGAGGTACATTTGGGGATTGACGCCCCTAACTCAAGGAAATGTTTTGGCTGCTAAACCTCTCACATTTGAGAGTGCCATGTGCCTGGCGCAGACCCTGATAGATCATGTGGTTGATCTCGATGAAGTGGCAGCCGCTACCGAACCACCAAAGGCGAGTGTTGGGAAGAAGAAGTTTTGGAATAAGCGAAAGGGCCAGTCTTCGTAGGAGCCCTCCAAGAAACAACAAGTAGTGGTAGTTCATGCTGCTACCACTCCCAGTAGATATGATGGTACCCTTCCCTGGTGCGACAAGTGCAATTGTCATCATCACGGGCCATGCCGTGAAATGTTGTGCAACAATTGTGGCAAGAAGGGGAACACAACTCGAGTTTGCCAGACACCAGCCCAACCAACCAATCAGGCTCCTCGAGCGGGTGTTAGTCAAGCCTGTTAGGGCTGTGGAGAGATCGGGAACTTCAAGAGGAATTGTCCGAAGGCGACAACAGCTGGCAGCACAGGAAGAGTGAAAGCTATGGGCCAGGAGGAAGCAGTTGCTGATCCCACCGTTGTCATAGGTACGTTCATCCTTGACAACTCTTATGCATGCATTCTTTTTTATTCTGGTGTAGAGAGAAGTTTTGTTAGTCATGCATTCAAGCATCTTATCAAGCATAAACCCCAACCTTTAACTGAAAAATTTACCATTGAGATGGCTAATGGAAAGAAAGAGAGCACTAACGACGTATTCATAGGCTGTACCCTTACCTTATACGATCATTCCTTTCCAATCGACCTTATGCCAGTTTCCATAAAAAGCTTCGACGTTATCATTGGCATGGATTGGTTGAGCCTCAATTGTGCTGATATCCTTTGTTATGAAAAAGCCATTCGCCTCAATCTTCCCTCTGGAGAAACCCTCATTATTTATGGTGTTAAACCCAACTAAAACCTCCGTATCATTTCATGCATCAAACCCCATAAATATATGCAAAAGGAGTGTTATGCATTCCTATACCATGTGGTTAATGAAAAGCAGGAAGTTAAAGACCTCGAAAGCATCCCCGAAGTCTGCAACTCTCCTGATGTCTTTCCCGAAAATCTTCCTAGAATCCCGCCCGAGCGCCAAGTCAAGTTCCACATGGACTTAATTCCCGGAGCTACACCCGTAGCTAAATCCCCAGATCGTCTAGCACCGGCAAAAATGCAAGAGTTATCTAGCCAGATCAACAAACTACTTAGCAAGGGATTCATCAGACCAAGTTCCTCACCTTGGGGAGCCCCGATCTTGTTTGTGAAGAAGAAATATGGATCCTTTCGGATGTGCATAGATTCTCGCGAACTGAACAAGCTTACCATCAAGAACTGTTATCCCCTACAAAGAATCGACGACCTCTTCGATCAACTTCAAGGAGCCGGCTACTTCTCAAATATAGACCTAAGATCAGGGTACCATCAACAACGAGTCCATGAGGGTGATGTTCCGAAGACAACATTTCAGACTCGGTATGGTCACTACGAATTTGTAGTAAAGCCCTTCGGTCTAACCAACGCACCGACGGTATTCATCGATCTGATGAATCGGGTGTGCCGCCCTTTCCTTGACAACTTCGTAATTGTGTTCATTGATGATATAATTGTCTATTCCCGAAGCGAGGAAGATCATAGACAACACTTGAGGCTAGTGCTAGAAACTCTAAGGGCGGAGAAGCTGTATGCAAAATTCTCTAAGTGCGAATTCTGGATCCGAAAGGTAACTTTCCTTGGTCACGTGGTTAGTGAGGAAGGCATAAACATGGACCCTTCCAAATTCAAAGCGATTGAGAATTGGTCAACACCGAAGACGCCCACAAAAATCCGTTAATTCTTGGGTCTCGCTGGCTACTATCGCAGGTTTTTCTCCAGGACTGCTAAGCATTTAACCACCCTGACTCAGAAATGTGTACCCTTTTGTTGGGGAGGAAAATAAGACATTGCGTTTCAAACATTAAAGTTGGCCTTATACAGCATCACCTATATTGTCTCTGCCTGAAGGGACGGAGGACTTCGTGGTCTATTGTGATGTATCCAATCAGGGCCTAGGCTGTGTGCTTATGCGACGAGGAAAAGTCATTGCTTATGCCTCGAGACACCTGAAAGCACACGAGGTCAACTACACCACTCACAATCTAGAGTTGGGAGCAGTGGTCTTTGTGTTAAAGATTTGGAGAAATTATCTCTACGGAACCAAGTGTACTGTCTTCACCGACCATAAGAGCCTACAACATATCTTTGATTAGAAAGAATTGAACATGAGGCAACAACGGTCGGTAGAGCTACTCAGTGATTATGAGTGCGAAATACGCTACCATCCCGGCAAGGCCAATGTGGTAGCGGATTCCCTCAGCCGGAAAGAGCATTCAGGTCGTAGAGCGAAGGCACTAATAATGACCATCCATTCCCATTTATCCACTCAAATAAGAGAGGCTCAGCTGGAAGCCTTGAAACCAGAGAACCGGTCGGATGAAGCCTTAAGGGGAATGGAGAAGAACTTAGAGATCAAGGGAGACGGAGTCTACTATTTCATGGACTGGATCTGGACACCAAAGTTCGGTGTTTATAAGGAGGTTGTCATGAACGAAGCTCACAAGACTAGATACTCCGTACATCCAGGTTCGGATAAGATGTACCTGGATCTAAAAAAATTATATTGGTGGCCAAACATGAAAGCAGAAATTGCTACTCTCATGGGCAAGTTCTTGACTTGCGCTAAGGTTAAGGTGGAATATCAAAAGCCCTCAGGTCTACTTCAGTAGCCAGAAATACGTGTGTGGATGTGGGAAAGGATTACAATGGACTTCATCACTAAATTACCCAAATCTCCAAGTGGGTACGATACCATATGGGTAATTATCGACCAATTGACCAAATCCGCCCACTTCCTGCCAATCAAAGAGACATTCAAGATGGAAAGACTTAAACGAATCTACATCCAAGAGATAGTTCGTCTACATGGTGTGCCTGTGTCCATTATATCCGATCGGGATAGCAGATTCACCTCGTGATTTTGGCAGTCACTAAAGAAGGATCTTGGAACTAAGATGGATATGAGGACAACTTACCATCCGCAAACCGTTGGGCAGAGTGAGAGGATCATTTAGACCTTGGAAGACATGTTGAGAGCATGTGTTATAGATTTTGGTAAGTCGTGGGATACCCATTTTCACTTGTTCAAATTCTCCTACAACAACAGTTATCATACCAATATCAGGGCTACGCCGTTTGAAGCCCTTTATTGTCGTAAGTGCAGATCCCCTATGTGCTAGGCTGAGGTGGGCTACATGCAGCTAGCCAAGGGACAAGTCCCCGACAGCGCTCTCACAGGCCCATAAATCACCCGAGAAGCCACATAAAAGATCGTACAAATCTGGGGACGACTAAAAGCTTTAAGAGATAGAAAAAATAGCTATGCTGATAAGAGACAAAAAACCTTGGAGTTCCAGATTGGTGCCCGTGTTCTATTGAAGGTCTCACCCTGGAAAGGCATGATACACTTTGTAAAGTGTGGAAAGTTGAATTTGAGATACATAGGACCATTCAAGATCCTCGCTAGGATCGGTTCCGTAGCATACAAACTTCATTTACCCCAAGAACTTAGCAACATTCATCATGTCTTCCACGTCTCGAACCTTAAAAAGTGTTTATCCGATGAAACCCTTGTGATCCCTCATAATGAGATCGAGATGAACGAGAACCTTAACTTCGTGGAAGAACCAGTCAAAATCATGGATCGGGAAATCAAACGAACGAAACAAAGTCGCATACCAATAGTGAAGGTCCGTTGGAACGCCAAGCGGGGAACTGATTCACTTGGGAGCGCGAAGATCAAATGAGAAAAAAATATCCCTGTCTCTTTCTGAGTCCATGATTTGTATTCTATATTTGTATTGTATGTTTGAATTTCGGGATGAAATTCCCTCTAACAGGGGATGATGTGACAACCCAAACCTTTTTCCGTTATCGCTAGCCAATTTTCCTTAATAAAATTTAAATTTTATATATATTTATATGAGTCGGAACCAAAATCGTGCGAAAAACCTGAGTCTACATTGAAAAATCAATAGTTTTTGGCATAAGTGAGGTTCATGGCCGTAAACTCGTTTACGGCCGTACACTTGTTCATGGCCAGTGACGGGTGGCCCCATCACTGACCACGGAAGCCCCTATAAATATGAGCCCCTACACTTCATTTGAACCTTCCTGGCCGGAAAAACCCTCACTCTATCTCTAACCCCTCGACCGTAAACACCTAAAACGCCTCTTTTCTTCCAAAAATCATCAAAAAAAACACCTCTGGAGATTGTTTTGGAGCATCTAAAACACATTTTCATCGAATCCAGCATACTTGTTCATGAGTTTACGGCCGTACACACTTCAAACCTTCAAAGGCTGTAAACCTTTCAAGAGGTTGTTCACGGCCGTAAACCCCCTTCACGGCTGTAAACCTCCTTAGGTGGTGAACTTGGCTAAAAACCTGCTTCCCCGATTCAATCGAGTCCCGGTAACATTCCTAGACCAACAAAATTATTCTTCTAGCACCATAATTAATGGTTTCGCTAATAAAATACATATATGTATTTAATTGATATTAGGATCTTGCTAACCCCGCGTACAACAGCTCAAGGGTCATTTCCAGTTCCGTTGTCCGACATTTCACACAACCAACAGTGAGTTCATACCCCTATTCTTTTACTATTTTTCATGTTTTCACGGGGGAATTCAAGCCAAATACAAATGATTTTGTGAACTTATACAAAAGAATTTCAACGAGTATAAAATTTATGCAATCGATACAACCAAAAGACTTGCCATGTTTTATAAAACATTAGATATTTTATCCCATTTGTAACATGCTGAGCATAAGGGACGTTTTCAACTTACAAGCGTAATCACATAGTTTTTAGATCAACTCATAACATACATACAAACTATAATAGGTATAGTTTGGGAATTTAATACATGGTTTTCCATATACAGACATATAAACTATTATAAGAATATAGTTTAGGGAACAAACGTATCTTTTTATAAACTTATCAGTTATTTATAAAAAGGGTCTTTCAAAATATTACTAGTAAAGTCGTTTATCTAGTGTGCGAGACACGTCTTTGGGTACAATTACATGTGCTAGTGGAAGACTACCCTTGTAATCCGGAGTCTCTTGGAGGGAGAGTGTGCATTTGTGTATAGATATTTATGGGACTGACTATCCCGCACCTTGCTGCTAGCTACAGTAGGACTGGCAGATCTACGGGTGACAAAGTCATTAAGGATATTGACGTCCGATACACGTCGTATCAGTTAGTATGGTCATAAAACTCGCAAGTAGATAACAATGATATATTTACGTAGTAATATACTTTACATGAACATTGCTTATATGATATAAGTATGGATAATACACGGTTTTATTTTATGTAATGAAACTACTATACACACTGGTGTTAACCAGGGGTTTTCATACAAGGACATTACTTTACATTAGCAATGGTATTCAAGGATTTTCATATACAATTATAGAATTCAGTAGCAAACATACACTCTGGTCTTAGAGTTTAAGACTACTTTTCAATATTAAGAAAATATTGGATTTTCTTGAGAACATACAAAAAAATTTCACTGACTTAATGATAGGTTTTCATTACAAAAACATGCTTATAAACTAACCAGCTTTTATGTTGATACTCACTTTTCAAAACCGCTTGTATTCTTAGGAAATCAGTAGGCAGGTACCTCGGCAGACCTTTAAGAAGTCGGAGCGTATAGAGTCACGTCTTTATATTTTGTTATACTTTTGATGTATGCAAACTAGGTATCAGACAAATGTAAATATTCATATCTTAATGTAATGGTTGTGTTTACTTTGATTACTATGATGCAATTGTTGTGATACTACATATGACGTCAACCACCCCCGAACGTTTCCGCCGTTCCGGTTTGGGGGTGTGACATATCGGTCGATCCTTTAAAAACCAATGGTTCAGTCCCCTGATGGCCGAGTGGAATGAGATCGTTTGGAGAAATCTCTAGCCTGACCCACTTTCTCTTTTATGCTGGTAACCTGTTATCCCTGAACAACATCATCATCACCTCAACGTCATATACCACTTCCTCCTTTTGAGCATGTAATACTTCTTTGGTTGGGAACCCTTTTCCTCTTTCTTTATCTTTATTCATACTTTCACATTCGGCAGTTGCATGTCCTAATTTTTTTATGAAAGGCATAGAATTGATAAGGGTCCCGAGGATATCTTCTTTGGGTTTTCACACTACTATCCTTTCTCGTCTCTTTCTGAGGTCATACCTCATATTTTTCCTGTCTATAGGGGTTAACCATATTATGGTACCTTCCCCTATCTTGTTGTGTTGACCGAGACTGCCTTCCTGTCCAGCTAGAGGCATCTCGACCAGACCTTTGGGCCACGATGAGGCCTTTTTCATTAAGCTCTGGGTGGTGGGCCCCTCCTTTCTCCATGTGTATTTTTTCTTCGCTTTCGCCTTCTTGCGTTAGAATTCGATTAACATTTTTTTAGTAGATACTCTGTGTTATTCCATTCTCGTCCCACCAAAGGAAGTAAGGGCTAGGGTTAGCCCACCCTCAGCTTCCTTCACCTCTTAACACTCCCATTTGAAAGTATAACACTCCATAGTTGGTTTTGAGCTCTTTGTAGTGATTTCTAGAAAAGAAGAAGAAGAAGAAGAAGAAGAAGATTAAGAAGAAGAAGAAGAAGAATAAGAAGAAGAAGAAGAAGAAGAAGAAGAAGAAGAAGAAGAAGAAGAAGAAGAAGAAGAAGAAGAAGATGAAGAAGATGAAGATGAAGAAGAAGAAGAAGAAGAAGAAGAAGAAGAAGAAGAAGAAGAAGAAGAAGAAGAAGAAGAAGAAGAAGAAGAAGAAGAAGAAGAAGAAGATGATGATGATGACCATCTAGGCATCATCTCAACACTCAAGCCTCTCCACCATTCATTTCCACACCTTCTGTACCATCGTTACCTGCAGAGATAATATTTGGAGCAACTGTCAATTCAACTATCTTTCAAATTGTGAGGTGAGCTTTCCTCAATGTACTTGTTAGTCGAAGGCACCAATGCTGGCCCACTAGGTTCTGTATCCTGGTATATAGGATGATGTTATGTTGGTTATGTGATAAATTGGTAGACCTGTATGGTTACATGTATATGCTGGATATGTGTTTTTGTTTATCTATTATATATGTCGACATATTGTGGCTGGGTTGAGGGGGTCCTGCTTTATGTTGAAGGCCAAAATACCCAGGGTAGTCTGGATAGGATGTAGGCCCTACGAGGTGGTCCAGTCAGGCTAAAGGCCCAGAGAGCTGTCCAGATAGACCAATGGCCCTAAGAGGCAGTACAGTTAGCCTGAAGGCTCATATTTGTATGTTGTTATCTATTTGGTTGTGTGTGGTACTTTGGGGGAACTCACTAAAACGGACAGAACCAGCATAGAGCTAGGGGTAGCCCATGCTACCCCTCATCTTTGTTGAAGAACTGTAAATTTTTTTGGATTATGCATAGAATAATAATAAAACGTGCCACTCTTGATATAAGGTGCTATCTTATGGAGAAATTGGCATCTATCGATGTCAATTCCAAACCAACGATTTAAGGATGTGTCGATTGAGAACTTCAAGTTCCATGAAAACTGCAACGGAACCTAATAATCTCAAATAAATCCATCCAAATGGCAACAAAAAATTGAATCAAATATCAATCGAAAGGTTTGTAGTTGTTTTTATCCCTACATCTTTTTTGCTATTTGATTTCCAATACCGGTAACAATTTTGATTTTTTGACAAAATCTACCATATGAAGTGCTTGATGAAATGCCTGAATGAACTTCATTTCTTATTATTGATTTTGTTTGCTATTTGGCAGCATGTGGTCTAAGATTCTTGTTGAACTTTAAATGGTCCTAATAAAAATTATATGAATTAATTATAACCAATATTTTACTCTGGATATCAATTCAAAATTGATCAAAAATTCCAAGTAATAATGACCTTAGAATTTAATATGCTTTCATTTGTTTAATTGATGTAATAACAACTGCCAGCAGGTTAGTGTTGTTCTGAATAGAGTGTTGTTAGCATTTGAAATTGACGAACATAACCCCTTCTATCATGCATTTGAGGAAATTCTAATGAATCTAAGTAAGTGGTCATTTTACCCTTTTGATTCTTTCACCTCAACTTGGTATCTTCCAGTAAAATTGGAACCCTGCTTTCTTTTGCATAGGTTTTCTCCATATTTCCGTCTGAACATATGATAGTCAAGCTTAGTGGTTTTTTGATGGCCGGTGTAGACTTAGATGCAATTACATTAGTAATTTAAGAGGTAAATTGAAGGTTCTTTTCTTCTAATGTTATCCTAAATCTAGTTTGATATTAGTATTTTTTAACACATATTAGTATGATTGTGGATTCCATGCTCATATTTACGCCTAGACTTGTATTTGAGGCATCATTTCCATGAAAATGCATACTTTTGCCTTTATGTCTTACTGCAGGCAACTGGCAAGAGCCAAAAATAGGTTCGGGCAGACTTAGTCTGTTGAATAACATTATTAAATTCATTGAGTTTATGAAACTTTATAGTTTAGAACTTTTAAATGCAAATTTATATCCTCATTTACAAAAAGAGCATATTGTTGCGATCAAAATTAATAGCTTTTTTTGAAAGAAAAAACGGGTAACTCTTCATGACAACAATAGAACATAAAATCTACACGGTATCCATTTTTTATAGTTATTATCTCTATATTCACCTCTTCATAACCAATGAAATTTTTATGGTTATTATGGTATCATACTTCATATTTTATCGGGAAAAAAAGTTGTGCTACCCCTAATGATAATTTATGGTTCCGCCCGACTTACAATTTGAATGTTATTATTTCAGGTACTTTAGAGGACGGGGTCAAGGCGAAGGATTGATCATGCACATCATCCTGGATTTTATGTGTTTTTATGATTTTAGGATACTCTGATTTATGATTGTGACTTTTTGGGAACTTGTTTTGTAAAACTGATGGATTTTCTAATGGTTTTAAAAATGAAAATTTTGCCTTGATTTCTGTGATGTTACAAGTTGGTATATGAGCCTTGGTTTGAGAGAATTAGATGAACATTCGTGTAAATTCAGACTCGAACTAAGGATCTGCAAAGCTTTTAAATTATTTTCAAAACTATTTTCAAGAGTAAACAATGAGGGATGAGATGTGTACGATCCACCAGAGCAAGAAAGTATTACCTAAAGATACCCATACTGTTATTTGCTTAGGATGATTATGATAAAATTTCATTCTAGTTGTAGGCTAGGTATCTTAATGAATTGCATGATACAGTTGCTTGAACTATGATGTCGGATAGCCTAGGTGATTTTCTTGTATGCTAGATGGAATTGACATCATTACTGTTGTTGCTTAGTGTATGCACCATAATGGTACATAAATAAGACTTTATAGCTTGACAATGTTTGGTTTAGCCTTATTTCCTGCTCCTTGTTTTGTTGTGGGCTTAGGGTAGAATCAAGTATTCGACTGTCTATGAAATCCAACATTATGTATGATTAGCCTGCATGAGTGACTATAGGGTTGGTGAAAGTTCCATGAGTGAGTGGGGTTTATAGAAGGCCACTGTAAGGAAGGATTGGCCACTCTTAAGAAAATGTATAAGATGTATGCATATCCTAGATGTTGGGTCTTACGATCGGGTGGTACGTGACAACCCCTTGATATGAATACAAGTAGGTGTGCAAGGTAGTATGGACCCGTACTACTTGAAGCACAGGACCAGTACGCGTCACAAGGAAGTCACGAACCCCAAGGGTCTAATCTTTCTGTAATGATTGTAATATTATAAATTGAGGCATTTCAATTGCATTTTGGTTCATTTTTAGTATGGTGTACAGTTTAGGATCAGGAGCAGGCGGCCCAACGAGGCCAAGATTGAATGGAGATGAGATTCAGGAGTTGATCTCCAATGAGGTGACTGTGGCTGTTCAAGGTGCCATCCCACAAGTTTTTGGGTCTATTATTATCTCAATGATTGAGCTACTCAATGAGCAATACACCACCGTCACTAAGGTTGTTACTGATGTAGCTACCGCAACTTTGTTGTTGTGAGAGTTTAAGGGAGAAGGTCATTCCAGCATCTGGACTTCAGCAACACGAAGCCCCTAGAGTTTGACGGGGTCAAGGACCCGATCATGGGTATAAGGTGGATTTATGACGTGGAAGGCTGCTTCTTCACTTGTTCCTGTTTAGAGGACAGGAAGTTCTGGTGCGCCTTGAACCTTCTTTGTTTAGGCACGAAGGACTCGTGGAACCTAGTGATTGGTTCTTATACTCCTAAGAAGAGGATTGTTGTTACTTGGGGCAGTTCTTGGAGATGTTTCACACAAAGTATGTTCCCTTGGTGGAGAGAGAGATTGAGAGAGGATGGATCGGGAGTATCTTTAGTTGATGCTGATGACGGAGTCGGTAACGGAGATCACCAAGATGTTTATTGAGATATCTCTTTTCTGTCTTGAGTATTCTGCTTTGGAGCAGGCTTAGATGGCGTGATACATGAGCATGATCAATATTGGGATTTAGGATTTTGTGTCTACCCAACGATACAATACCTTCTTCAAGCTTTACAATGTCGCACAGAGATGGGAGATTGAGATTGAGATCCAGATGAGTGAGGAGAGGAAGGCTTTAGTTTAGCTACATCCTACAGCAAAGTGGTTCAAGCCTGCTGCTTCATGACCAGTAGGACAGAGGGCCTGCACTTGCGGTAAGTGCAAGAAGGCACATGAGGGTGTATGCTGATCAGCCAGTGGGTGCCACATATATGGAAAGGAATGGATTTTGATGAGGGAGTGTCGTTAGCAGGCTGCTCTATCGAGTATTCGGATTTGTTATCATTATCTTCAGGTGGTCCATGTGAGGGACCGATGTCCCTTGCTTGCAGCTAGGCCTATGCAGGTACAGATCCCAACTACTTTGAGGATTATAGATGGATGACAGGGGGAGAGCTAAGGCCCTAAAGACCAAGGGTCACACTTTTCAGCTTATGGCAAAGGAGGCCAGGGCAATGCCTGACGTCGTTACTGGTATGTTCTAATTAATTATTTTGTCAAGATATTTTATTATGTGCTTATGATGGTATTTCTGCTAGGTACCTTCTTAGTGAATTCGTTGTCTGCCCTTGTGCTTTTTGACTCGGTGTGGGCCAGTCTTTTGTGTCTCTGTCATTCAGTAGGAATTTTGATATGACCCTTGGTGATTTGGAGTGTTCATTGCGAGTTTCCATCACCTACGAACACATGGTTTTTGCATTGAGAATTTTTTGGGATTCTACCTTGGAGATAGTAGGGATGCACTGGTTGAGCATATTTTGTGCCATGATTGACTGTGAGAGACAGCGGGTGGTAGTTCTAACCTCAAGTGGGGGAGAACTAGTTATTTATGGCGAGGGAACCAGGGTTGGTTCGGCTTTTCGTTCAGGCACCAGGGCTCGACAGTATCTTCACCATAGATGTTTGGGTTATCTCGGTTACACGATTGACACTCGGGTTAAAAGGGGGTATCAATTTCAGATGTGCCTGTAGTCAAAGAGTTTCCATATGTGTTCTCGTAGTATTTATTTGGTTTGCCTCATGCGATGCAGGTTGAGTTTAGGATTGATTTGGTTCCTGGTGAGTCCCCAATTACTAAGGCGGCATACCGCTTAGCATCGCCTGAGATGCAGGAGTTGTCATCTCAGCTCCATGAGCTATTGGGTAAGTAATTTATCCAACCAAGAAGTTCACCATGGGAGCACCAATTTTGTTCATGAAGAAGAAGGATGGTTCACACCAGATGTGCATTGATTATCGGGAGCAGAACAAGTTGATGATGAAGAACCATTACCCACTTCCATAGATTGATGATCTCTTCGATCAGTTGTAGGGTGCATCTTGGTTCTCCAATATCAATTTAAGATCAGGGTATCATTATACAAGAGTCAGAGAGGAGTACATAGAGAAGACAACGTTCTGAACTCGTTATGGTCATTAAAAGTTCATGGTGATGCCATTTAGGCTCACTAACACACCGGTGACATTTATGGATCTAAAGAATCGGGTATGTAGGCCGATGCTTGATCATTCGGTCATTGTTTTTATTTATAATATCTTGGTATATTCCAAGACCAAGGAGTAGCATGAGGAGCACCTTTGAGAGCTGTTAGGAGTTTTGAGGAGGGAGAGGCTTTATGCCAAGTTCTCGAAGTGTGAGTTTTTGTTACGGTAGGTCCAGTTCCTGGGACACCTCCTTAACTAGGACGAGATTCTAGTCGACCCGACTAAAATAGAGGCATTTATGCAGTGGGAGGTCCTGAAGTCTCCCTCGAATATTAAGATTTATCTAGTTATTATCAGAGTTTTATTTAGGATTTCTCCAAGTTTGTACCTCTTACTCGTTTGACAAGGAAGGGCATGGATTTTCATTAGGGGCCTGAGCACCAAGCTGCGATTGACATTGAGACAAAAATTATGTGAGGCCCCGAGAGTAGCAAGGGAGGGTTATTGCATATGCTTCTAGGTAGTTGAAGCTGTTGGATTAGTGTCTAAGTCCATAACTATAATGGGTATGTACTTGACCCGAGAGTAGCGTGGTCCATTTGAATTGCATGACACCGGAACAATCTGAAGGATGGATAATTGAGAAGAGTTTAATTATGGTTTATTAATATATTATAAGTTCTAATATATTACTATGAAATCATGTTATTTAATTAGTATTGATCAAGAATTAATTTGGAATTAATTTTGTTATCAAAGGAGACTAATTAAATTTATGGGGATTGATTATGTAAATCATTCATTCTTATAATGTGGGCTTATGATCCATAGTTCTTTATGTTGGGCTAAACCCATGTGGTGACCCATGGATGATCCATGGAGGTTTAAACTCATGGAGTATGAGGAATATGGATGGTCATGCACATTAGGGTTTGCATGGTGTAACCCTAATTAAGCCACACTATATAAGAATCCCTTTACGCTGGTTATATATATATATATATATATATATATATATATATATATATATATATATGTGTGTGTGTGTGTGTGTGTGTGTATAAGAGTAAAGTCAGTCTTACCGTTACTAGGCCTCATTCACGAAGCTGGTCTATAAGGGGGTATAAGGTTGCTGCCTATAAAATGGCAGTTTAATGGGTGTCCACTCTCACCCACCGTTTCCTTAACTGGTGGAGGGTCGTTAGCCGAATGGGTTTGACAGGACATTTCAATTCTCATTAAAAGTATAATGAAATACTAAGTAACTAAACACTTATAAATTCCCAATCTTAGTTACTTAGGAAAATGTGAATTTGGTGCTAACCCATGAAATTGCACTTTGGAGCTTGTTAAGTCGTTAGTGGAGCAAGTGTGGTTAACCGACACACTAATATGGGACTGATAGAGTGTGGCAAAGGGTCGCTTGATGTTAATCATTGATGAATGGAGCGTGTGTCGTTAACCATCACATTGATTAGGTAGTAGTAATTTTGGGTGTGCCAAGCTAATTTGCATGGTTATTCACACCTTGTTTGAGATCCTCGAGATCCCAGTCACAAACTTTCAGGGCACACTTGAGATTTAAACATGCAATTGAATTGTTCAATGAATCTCAAAGGATGTAGGAGTTTCAATTCACTTAAAACCTAAAATTCTTTTTCGTTTTTCGTGGTGGAAATTGGTAAATCGTCATTTACCTACCTTTAAATATTTTGCAGTTTGGATTACGGCATCCCTCTTCCATATTGTAAAATATTGTGCTGGGTCCTAGCCTTAATATTTCATGTTGGGTGTTATATTAAGGACTTAAATCAACTAACTTGAATTTCTCCCATTGTAGATTTCTAGACAACTATGGTCTTCCCGAATCTTTTTGAATAAAAAAACTTCTTTATAAAGATGATTTTCCACAAGGCAGTCAAGGTTATCCCTTCTTCATGTTGTAGTGGAACTTCACTTCCTCCACCTTCTCCAATAATTATCCCTAACCCACAAGTTCTAGGTCACTCAAAGACCTATTGGCAGGAAGGAAAGTCTGTATGTGCTCACGTCTTAGAGATGAAGTTACATATTGACAAGCTGGGAGAGTTGGGTGTCCAAGTCTCAAGGAAGTTGTCTATTGACTGGGTTCTTCAATCACTTCCTGAGTCATATAGTGGGTTTATTAAGGACTACTATGTGATAGACCACGGCATGACGCTTATTGAACTAACACATTTGCTTGTCACTGCTGAATCAATAATGATTTGGCGCACTGGTAAAGCAAATTTCATTGGAAGATCTACTCCCCAAACTTCCATGGACATTTACAATGGCAACATTGGAAGTCCAAAAAAGCTTTCTCTTCCCAATGGAAAGGGATTGGCCATGGTCAAGTCATTTGACCAAATGGTAATGAGAAAGGATAAGTCTGATATAGTCCTGTGTACCATTCCCAAAGAGTCCATATATTTCTGTTACCAAGGGAAGGGGCATTGGTTGTGAAGCTGCCATATTTACCTGAAAGACTGCAAGGATGGTAAATTCAAGGCTTGAATCTACTTCAAGTAAGTCTACTGTTGACTCTACTAGGTTCCTATTTGGAGATTATTAATACATGACATGAGTAGGTCGCATCTTGATGTTTTGTAGAATCGAAGAAAAGAGAGGAAGATTAAGAGTAAGAGCATGTTGAATCTGATCGCGAAGAGATGGATTTCGATCGCATGATTCGATGATCAGATTCTTCAGCAGCTGCTTAAGAGTTGTGATAGATCGCTTAGAAATATTTAAAAACATAGTTTTCACTTGTAATTGCATTGTAAGGAAAAAAAATTCCACATTTTATAAATAAATAAAATTTTGTTTTATTACATCTCCTTCCAATAGCATTAGTGAAAATTGATGTTTGTATGTTTCTATGTTAGCAATATGGATTTGATTCTTTCGTTTGTGGTTGTGTCAAAATTTATCAAATAAGGAAAGATTCTCATCATCCAAGTTTCAGTTGGATAGAAACTTGGAATCATACAACTTGTAGTGTGTGATGAATGAGAACCTTCATCCTTGAGAAATTAAGACTAATTCATTGTTCACATGAATATGTGAATCAAGTGAAGGACTAGGGGATTGGGTACACTTGGTTGTGCGCTGGTCAGGTCCACCACAAAGATTGATAAGACTATTCTTCATGATTTACTAAAGTTTAGTAAATATGGTTGTGCTTACAAGATTAAGTATAATTATGAATCATTGATAAGGTTTCAATGTATGGCAGAACGAATGAGAAGAATCAAATTAGGCAGAAAGATAAAAGTTTCTCCAACCTAAAAAGATGGGAGAGTACTTTAGTATTGTGTTTTATGATCATCTTAATGATTATGAAAAATCATATCACAATTGATCCTTTAAGGATATCTTTGTGCATTTGTATGGCTAAGAAGAGGAATCGTGAATTGTTAAAATAGTTAAAAGATGAATCATACTTCGTTCCAAGAACAAGTCTTAGAGTCATACTCCAAGATTGTAACTTGGGTGACATAATCTTAAGAAAGGTTTAAAACACTTGTCAAATGTAGAGTAAGATGTTTTTGTTGGAATAGTGTCTAAGGCTGCAACTATATTAGGCAAGTATTTGACCCGATTGTGCATGGTCCTTTTGGGTTGCCTTCACCATAGCAACTTGACAGGATGATTTATTATGAGAGGATAATTATTATTAATATATTATGAGAATAATATAAGGAATAATAATATTGTTATTTGATTAATATAAGTCCTAAATTAATTAGAATTAATTTGGTGACTTAAAGAGATTAATTAAGTAAGAGGGTATAAACTGTCAATTGTTTGATAGTTACACTTTGGGCTCTAAATCCTTCTTGGATAGGGTTGGACGATTTCTAGGGCTTAGGATAAGCCACAAATCGTCCAAGGGCTTATCTTGGAAAGGATTTGGATTGCTTTGAGTAAAAATTATCCAACTAGGGTTTAAGGGTAAAACCCTAGGAGCCTTACAAGTATAAATAGACCCTTGGGGCAAGGGAAATCGGCACCTCTGAAAAAGCAAAGAAACCCTGGCCGATTTCTTCCCTCTCCTCTCTCTCAAATCATCCTCTTGCTAGTTGGTGTTTGTAAGCCATTAGAGGAGTGACATTTGTGACTCTAAAGCTCCAAGAACAAGAAGATCAAACAAGTGTTTCAAGGTATACTTCTAGCTTTGATTTTGTTTTGTTCTTATTCGCTATTAGTTATTAGAAGTCTTGGATCCAATTCATGTTTAATTAGAGAAACCTAGATCCAAGCATTAGGGTTTGTATGTGCACATAGGAATGTTCATATGGCCAAAAACCATCAGTGGTATCAGAGCCTAGATTGGTTTCTATTAAATTGATGCATAATTGTTTGTTTCTTGCTTGCAAAATTCGAATTTTGTGGTTCTGTGTCATGAACTCGACGAGTCCCATGGTGGACTCAGTGAGTTGGCCTGACTCGGCGAGTCCGAGCGACAGGAAGAGATAAAATCGGGTTTTTTTGATATTTATCTTATGGAAACTTGCCTTTATCATATTAGATCAACCCTAATCCGATTTTTGATATATATGACTATAATCTTGATCTAATTGAAGATATTTATCAATTAATAAAATATTTAATTTCCTTATGTGATAATTAATTAATTATTTTGATTAAATTAGTAAATTATTTTGCAAGAAATCATTGAATAAATCAAATATGGATAATTATGGAATTGTTAATTAAGATTATTTGTTATTTGATCCTCCATGTTTTAAATGTTTAAAACTTGCCCTCAAGTTTTGAAATTTATGTTTTGTGATTAAAAGTTTAATTTAGACAATTTAAATTTCAAACCCTAAAATTTTACAAGTTGAAAATCCAACCCTATACTAATATAATATTACAACATTAATATATATATATATATATATATATATATATATATATATATATATATATATATATATATATATATATATGTATAATTAAAATGCTACTCTTACCGTTAGTAGGCCTCATTCACGAAGCCGATCTATAAGGTGGGTATAAGGTTGTTGCCTATAAAATGGTGCTTAATGGGTGTACACTCACACCCACCGCTTGCTTGATTGGTGGAGGGTCGTTAGCCGAACGGGTAGGATAGGGCAACCTCATCTCTCATTAAAAGTATAATATGAAATACAAAGTAACTACATGTTTTTCAAAAAATTCCCAATCCTAGTTACTTTAGGAAAAGTGAATTGATGCAATCCCATGAAATTACACTTTGCACCTTGCTAAGAAGTTAGTGGAGCATGTGTGGTTTACCGGCACACTAATTGGTTCTAAGCGAAGGTGGCAAAGGGTGATTCATTGTTTATCATAGTTCGATGGAGCGTGTGTGGTTTATCGGCACATCGAATAGGTAATCGTTACAATGAAGGCACCATGTAAATTTGCATGGTAATTCACACCCGCTTTGTGATCCTCGGTATCCCAGTCACAAACAAGAGGGGCATATCGAGATTTAAACATGCCATTAAAAAAAGTTTCAATGAATCTCATCCAAACCTAGGAATTCTCAATACATTTAGAACTTAAAGTTATGTTTTGTGGTGGAGAATTAGTGAATCGTCATTCACTTACCTTCAAATTGTTTGCATGTTAGATTACGGCATCCCTTTTCTAACATGTAAATATTGTTGTTGGATCCTAGCCCTAAGCTTCTTATTGGGTGATAATTAGGGATTAATATTCTAATCTATCTTTGTCCTTTCTATTTGTAGATGTCGAATGCAAACAACGTTGCTGCTAGTTCATTCACATTGATGAGCCTTTGTCAAAAGGTCACTTTCGATGGAACGAACTTTAGTGAATGGATAAAATACATTCGCACTATTGCTCGCTATGAGGACAAGGAGTATGTCCTCGATGAGAAGCTCGAGAAAATCAACCCTGAAATCGCTACTCCGGCTGAAATGACCGCTTTTGAAACTCACGAGCGTGATGCAACGAAGGTACATTGCATCATGATAGCCACTATGAACTCCGAATTCTAAAAGTCCTATGAGGACATGTACCTGTACGAGATGCACCAAGACTTGTTGGAGAGATACCACCAAAACGCGAGACAAGAGTGTTATGAGATTTTCACTAACATGATTTCCGCTAAAATGGGTCATGGAGAGTCTCTTACCGTGCACCTGCAAAAGATGCAAAGGTATGTCGACCGTCTTCGCAAGTTGAATGTGGACTTTGGGGAAGACTTGGCGATCGACATGGTGTTTCACTCTTTGCCTCCAAGTTACAATCAATTTAGGATGACCTACCACATGAATAAAGAAGAGGTCACCCTAAGCAAGCTCCAAGGTCTCTTGAGGGTCGCTGAGAGCAACTTCAAGGAAAGTTTGTTGCACCAACTCCCAGTCCACCCGCTGCTCCTGTCTTGGCTATTGGACAAGGAAGGGGAAAGAAGAGGAAGGCTTCGTCTAAGAACCATCGCAAGGTTAAGCCCCGAGATGGTGCCTCTTCCAGTGGGACTAAAGTTGATCCTGCTAAGCCCTACCCTAACCCAAAGGAGGCAGAGTGCCACCACTACCACAAGATAGGACATTGGAAGAGAAGCTGCCCAGAGTACCTGCAAGCCATCAAGGAAGGAAAGATCAAGCCGTCTTTCGCAGGTATATACACAATTATATCTAACGATTCATCTCATGTTATTTCTAGGGTTCTTGATACCGGTTGTGGTTACCACATTTGTTCTAATGTGCAGGGACTAAGAAGAAATAGGGATGTGGAGCATGGGAGGATAAATCTAATCATGGGGAACAGAAGATCATCGCCTGTGACCAAGATTGGAGTGTATTCTTTAGTGCTTAGGAATGGTTTATCCTTAGATTTGAACAATTGTGGCTATTTGCCAGAAATGGCTAGAAACATCATTTCATTTCATGGTTTGTTTAGACAAGGTTTTAGATTTTCTTTTAATAATGAGAATGGTTCTATTTTGGCTTATCTAAATGGTGTCTTTTATTTTGAAGCTATACCATGTAATGGAATTTATGAAACCGTTATGATTGTAGATAACTTAGGAAATGATGTTTTATGCATGGATTCTTCCAATAGTATGGATAGAGCATCCTTGTGGCATTGTCGTCTTGGACATGTCAACAAGAAACGCATAGCCCAACTCCAAAAGGATGGAGTGTTGGAGTCATTCGACCTTAGGGAAAATGACACATGCGAATCTTGTTTGCTTGGAAAGATGACTAAGTCACCCTTCACAAGTATGTGCGAAAGGGGTGAGGGTCTATTGGACCTCATACATACCGATGTGTGTGGACCGTTTAGATCAACCACGAAGGATGGGAACCGCTTCTATGTGACTTTTACCGATGACTATAGTAGATATGGGTATATCTACTTAATCAAGCAAAAGTCAGAAACTTTTGAAAAGTTCAAAGAGTTCAAGAATGAAGTGGAGAATCAATTGGGCAGGAAAATCAAGATGCTTCGATCCAATCGAGGAGGAGAGTACCTAAGTCTTGAGTTCCACGATTATCTCAAGGAGTGTGGAATAGTTTCACAATTGACGCCACCTAGGACACCACATTTGAATGGTGTGGCAGAAAGGTGTAATCGAACCTTGTTGGACATGGTTTGCTCTATGATGAGTTGTGCTTCACTATCAATCTCTTTTTGGGGGTATGCCTTAGAGACTGCCGCCCATCTCCTTAACCGAGTCCCTACTAAAAAGGTTGCCAAAACACCTCACGAGATGTGGAAAGGGAATGCTCCCTCGTTGGCACATATGAAGGTTTGGGGTTGCGAGGCTTTCGTAAGACGAGATACTCACGACAAGCTCGAACCTCATAGTGAGCGATGTATTTTCATCGGCTACCCGCAGAAATCCTTTGGATATCTCTTCTATAGACCGAAGGACAATGTTGTCTTTGTTGCGAGGAGAGGAGTTTTCCGAGAGCGAGAACTCATAAGCCAAGGAGTTAGTGGGAGGCAAACCGAGCTTGAAGAGATTCAAGAATCGATAAATGAAGGAACCTCTACCGCTGGCACTCAACCCGAGGAGGAAACTCCGGTTGAACCGATTGACGAATCCTTACCTCTTAGGCATTCCGAAAGAGTTAGAGTTCAACCCCAGTTTTATGGTTTTCATATTACTACCAAAGGGGACACGTATATTAGTGATGGTACACTAATAAACCTTGATGAACCAAATAGCTATAAGGAAGCCATGGCAGGCCCAAAGTCTGCAAAATGGAAAGAGGCTATGGACAGCGAGATCCAGTCCATGTATGACAACCAAGTTTGGAATTTGGTTGATAACGTGCCCGGACGTAAGACTGTTGGGTGCAAATGGATCTTCAAGAAGAAGACCGACGTGGATGGAAACATACACACGGATAAGGCGCGATTGGTTGCGAAGGGCTTTACTCAAACTCCAGGAGTTAACTATGATGAGACCTTCTCACCAGTTACGAAGATAAAGTCTATTAGAGTGATGCTAGCTATTGCCGCATTTCATGATTATGAGATTTGGCAAATGGATGTCAAGACCGCTTTCCTTAACGGAAAGTTGGCTGAGGATGTTTACATGACTCAGCCAGAGGGGTTTGTGGATCCGAAGCATCCGAATAGAGTGTGTAAGCTTGAGAAGTCCATTTATGGACTTAAGTAAGCATCTCGCAGATGGAATCTTTGCTTCTATGAGAAAGTCAAAGAGTTTGGATTTGTACGAAGCGAAGATGAATCGTGTGTATATGTCAAAGCCAGTGGGAGTATAGTAAGCTTCCTCATTCTATATGTCGATGACATATTACTCATAGGAAACGACGTCCCGACTCTACAGGAGGTTAAGTCCTGGCTCGGGAAGTGCTTCGCTATGAAGGACCTCGGAGATGCTTCTTATATTTTGGGAATAAGGATAGTGAGAGAAAGAAGTAAGAGACTAATAGGAATTAGTCAGAATACTTACTTAGATAAGGTACTAAAGCGTTTTAGTATGGAAAACTCGAAGAAGGGAGAATTACCGATACAAAGTAATGCCAAGTTGAGTAAGACTCAAAGTCCGAGTACCGAATCTGAAATAGCAGAAATGAGCCGAGTACCATACGCTTCCGCAGTTGGCTCAATCATGTATGCTATGACTTGTACTCGCCCTGATGTAGCCTTTGCTTTGAGCATGGTTAGCACATATCAAGGGAATCCTGGCAGAGCCCATTGGATTGCGGTTAAGAATATCCTTAAGTACCTTCAGAGGACGAAGGAATGGTTCTTAGTCCTCGGAGGGAGTGATGACTTGAAGATGCGAGGGTATAGTGATGCCAGCTTTCAGACCGACAGGGACAACTACCGTTCGCAGTCGGGCTGGGTCTTTACTCTAAATGAAGGAGCAGTAACTCGGAAAAGTTCCAAGTAGGAAACCGTAGCTGATTCAACGTGCGAATCGGAGTACATTGCAGCGAACGAAGCGTCGAAGGAGGCAATATGGTTGAAGAACTTCATCGGTGATCTTGGAGTTATACCTGTCATAAAGGAGCCCATGGAAATTTTCTGTGATAATGAAGGAGCGGTTGCCTTGACTAAGGAATCGAAGGATCGTGGTAGATCTTGACATATCGACAGAAAATATCACTTTATTAGACATCGTGTAAAAGAAGGACAACTTGTAGTGAAGAGGATGTCATCGGAAGATAACCCAGCAGATCCGCTTACGAAGGGACTGAGTAGGGTTAAGCACTTGCAACATGCTAGGAGTATTGGACTGAAGGATGATATTAGCATAGATTAGATAGTAGTAGAAACATGGAATAGATAAATGTAATTAACATTTGATGATTAAATAAAGGAGTATTATTTATGAGTAATGTTACTGTCTTGTGTTAAATGTTTAACTATTGTTTCATTTTTGCATGTTTTGACTTCCAGAATAATTGAGTTTATTAAGAATAATCAAATTATTCAAATTTTCCACAATCATTCATATGTTGGAAGTAGATATGAATGAAGATTGTCATGAATCGGTGTGTAGATTGTCTAAATGGTTTTAGACATAGCAAAGGGTTGCTGCAACGTTCATGAGTGCTTATGAACTAGTTTTGAGCATTGGAACAAACCCGCGCTTGCTGGAATCACCTTATGGAATATGATATAAAAGGGTGATCGCAAGACGATAATATCATATAGTCTTAAAACCTAGATATATGGTTTGTTATTTGTTAATTGGTTGTACATTCATAATGCGAAAACGCATTAGTAACTCGGTGTTATAAAACGCATTGTTGTGTATAGTTGATTCATGAATAAGTAAATGCATATAAGTCAAAGTTTATCTGTTACTTTTATCCCAATAGGGTAAAAGCGATATCTCGGCTGCTCGATGATTTGATTTGACTTATGTGCCGAGCCCGGTCAGAAGTGAATTGATGTGTTCGATTAAGTTCTATGTCAAATAAATCGGAGATCGAGAAACCAAAATGCTAGACTAAATATTCCATAGAATTGTCAGCATGATATCTAACAGAGGACTGTACGATCCCTTATCTAAAGGACAAGATTGATTAGATCAGAGTTTTACAGCGTCTTTGAGAGCTACGATTGCAAATTGAATTGTACTTGTGCATATAGTTACTAGACTTATCCAAGTAGGAGACTGTTGGAATAGTGTCTAAGGCTGCAACTATATTAGGCAAGTATTTGACCCGATTGTGCATGGTCCTTTTGGGTTGCCTTCACCATAGCAACTTGACAGGATGATTTATTATGAGAGGATAATTATTATTAATATATTATGAGAATAATATAAGGAATAATAATATTGTTATTTGATTAATATAAGTCCTAAATTAATTAGAATTAATTTGGTGACTTAAAGAGATTAATTAAATAAGAGGATATAAACTGTCAATTGTTTGATAGTTACACTTTGGGCTGTAAATCCTTCTTGGATAGGGTTGAACGATTTCTAGGGCTTAGGATAAGCCACAAATCGTCCAAGGGCTTATCATGGAAAGGATTTGGATTGCTTTGAGTAAAGATTATCCAACTAGGGTTTAAGGGTGAAACCCTAGGAGCCTTACAAGTATAAATAGACCCTTGGGGCAAGGGAAATCGGCACCTTTGAAAAAGCAAAGAAACCCTGGCCGATGTCTTCCCTCTCCTCTCTCTCAAATCATCCTCTTGCTAGTTGGTGTTTGTAAGCCAATAGAGGAGTTACATTTTTGACTCTAAAGCTCCAAGAACAAGAAGATCAAACAAGTGTTTCAAGGTATACTTCTAACTTTGATTTTGTATTGTTCTTATTCTCTATTAGTTATTAGAAGTCTTGGATCCAATGCATGTTTAATTAGAGAAACCTAGATCCAAGCATTAGGGTTTGCATGTGCACATAGGAATGTTCATATGGCCAAAACCCATCAGTTTTCTACTCTTGTACATTTGAAATTGGTAGGTTGTGATGTCTTGGTAATGACAATGGCCAACTAAGACCAATTGTGTGAAGTGTTTATCTTGATAAGAATCCGCACAAACTTTTGAATATTTGTTTGTTAAGGAATGGTTTATGATAAGAGAATATTATATGTCAACAGATCAGTTGGAGTCTTAAAGATCTTGACAAGTTTCAAGAACTAATCAAGAATAAACCTATTGTTAAACACTAGCACACGACTTGAGGTTTGTAACGTATAGTGTTGACATATTCTTGTTTCTATGCCCGATCCAGTTGGCTGACCATGCATGTGAGTTCTATGAGTTCTCAGTCCATATGACTTTGGATTTGTCACTAACCACGTCTTGTGATTATGGCTTTGAAAAATTCACATGGATAGGAACACATATACCCTAAATTCTAAGTGTCATAAGGTTTCTATCCAATTCATGAAAATGATTGTGAGGAAATGCTTTCACTATGTAGATTTTAAGGAGATAGAAATTGTGGTATTTGCATTCTCAAAGTCGATTATGATTACGACATCCCACTTCATAATTTGAATTGTGAGAAATGGAATAGGGTCTAACCATTTGAGACTTATTGTTGTAAGTTCTAAAATTGTTAAGACACACATGTGACTTATCTAAGGAAAGGTGTATGATTTTGAGAAGCCTAGATAAAGTCTTATCGAAGCATCTCGTATCAGAAATCTGAACTTTGGTAATAAAGTCAATAAATATTGATTTCTAGAAGTCCAGCTGATTTCTGAGTACATGTCAAAGCTAGTGGGAACATAAGTGTTATGCTAGTAAGATAATAATTATCATGCTAGTGGGAGCATAATTATCATCGTAAGTGTTGCAAGTTAGCAATGTTAATTATAGAAAACAAAAGTTTCAATTCGCAAAGTTGTGGGTTTAAAAAGTTGTTTTGCTATAATTAAGGGAGACGAATTTATACTTCATTTCAAAATCTAAAAGCTTAGATTGAGTTTTTAATCAAATTTAGTCATATATATATATATATATATATATATATATATATATATATATATATATATATATATATATATATATATATATATATATATATATATATATATATATATATATATATATATGAATGTTATGTTGGAATGGTTCAATATAAGGAAATTATATATATGGGAAAATGTTAATTGCGTTCTCAAAATTTGATTATGATTACGTCATCCCTCTTCATAATCAAAATTATGAGAAAATGACAAGTAGAAATATTATAGCAAAACGTTGATCAAGTATCATGTCTTTATGTTAGACATTATGGATGGCATCCCATATGCTTCGGGTATTGGATCAACTGCATATGCTATAATATTCTCGCGTTCTAAATTTTCCAAATGCCTAGGGCATTAAGAGGGAAAAAGGAATAGAGTCAGATATGACTAAAGTGGTTAACAACTATTAGGGACAATCTAATGTTCGCCAAGGATTGGTCGCTTGTAGTTGGAAGTATAAAATGGATGGACCATGATGACATACTTTGAAAAGAGGCAACTCTTGTTCAGAAGTGATAGTCGAAATGAGAATATGGAAATGTTTCCATAAGTGGAAGCTATTAGTTAAATCTGTGTAAGATTAAGAAACTTAATCCAAGAAGGATGTTCAAAGGAATGTACTTTAAATTTGAGACTTCACTTCCTTGGAATTGCTTTGTTATCAATCTCTAGTAGAAAGTTTTGTAATATCGTTGGTCAAGTCTTTGTGACTTTTAGTACCATGACATTACAAAGGCTGCATTACATGAAGTTTAGCAGTGACAGGTATTTAGAATTATTACACTTGGAATAAAGATTTGGAATTGTGAGCATCATTAAAATGTTTTCAATTGATCTATTTCACAAAGTGAAGACCATAGAAAAATATAGTGTGCATGCTTGGAGCATGGCATATCTATTTTTTTAATTTAAGTATTAAGTTGATAAATCGAAACATTATACAATGAATAATTATTAATCAGTATAGCACTCAAAATTTTTGGGGCCATATAGGATTAGTATTATTCTTTTGCTTCACTTTGCATGTTTTGACTTCCCGAATAACTAGATTATTCAAACCATCCAAAGTCGATCATACTTTGGAAGTAGGTATTGAGGCAAGACTGTCATGAATGGGTCTGTAGAGGTGTTTTGGTCATAGCACAAGTTTGCTACAATGTTCATGAGTGCTCCTGGAATAAGATTCGAGTATTGGATTCAACCCATGCTCATTTGAATCGCTTCATGGATTTTATCACGAGTGATCATGAGACGATAATATCTTATATTCTTGAAATGGAGACATGTGAGTTCTAGTTTCGAGTCGGTTGCACATTGACATATGTAAACGCACCAGTAACTTGGATATTATAAAACATATTGTTGTGTGTAAATTGATGAGTAAGTACAAGTGAGCATTTGGGTCGAAGTTTATCCGTTCCTTTTACCCCATGTGGATAAAAGAGATATTTGTGGGGCCCTCGATGATTTAGTGATGACACCAGGTCTGGAATGATTTGATTTGTTCAATAAGTTGATCGTCATAAATTGGAAATCGGGAAACAACAGATGGACAGAGAGAATGATTATAGTCAATGTCTCAGTCCATATGATATCTATAATGGAGGAATATATGATCCCTTATCTAATGGACGCGTCCTTGCCTAGGTCAGATTTCGCCAACGACTTTTAAGAACTACGATTGCTAGTCGGGTTGTGGAGTCATACTTGCAATAATAGTTATTAGACTTATCCAAGTGGGAGACTGTTGGATTAGTGTATAAGTCCATATCTATAATTGGTATGTAGTTGACCCGAGAGTAGCATGGTCCATTTGGGTTGCATGGCATCGGAACAATCTGAAGGATGGATAACTGAGAAGAGGTTATTTATGGTTTATTAATATATTATAAGTTCTAATATATTAATATGAAATCATATTATTTAATTAGTATTGATCAAGACTTAATTTGGAATTAATTTTGTGATCAAAAGAGACTAATTAAATGTATGGGGGTTGATTATGTAAATCATTCATTCTTATAATGTGGGCTTATGATCCATAGTTTTTTATGTCGGGCTAAACCCATGTGGTGACCCATGGATGATCCATGGAGGTTTAAACCCATGGAGCATGAGGAATATGGAAGGTCATGCACATTAGGGTTTGCATGGTGTAACCCCAATTATGCCACACTATATAAGAATCCCTCTAGTTCATGAAATCGACACTTAAGTGATATACAAGAGGGCTAGCCGATTTTAAGAGTGCAAGTAACCTCCTCTCAAGTTCCTCCATTGTTGGCGGTGTTGTGTGATTCCATTTGAGGTGCAACACTTAGGGCACTAATTTCTTAAAGCCTTAAGGAATCAAGCTACAAGAAAAGGTATGTCATTCTACTAGATTTTTGTATTACATATACTTCATAGTATGCTAGTTAGAACGAAACCTTGAAAAAATGAAAGTTTTCATGTATAATAGAGAAAACATAGATCCAAGGTTTTTAGGGTTGCATGCACACCTTAGGAGTGTTAGAATGCTCAAAAACCTTCAGAAGCCACATGAGGTTCGCTATCTGATGCATGACCTGGAGTTGGGGATGGTGGTGTTTGCCCTTAATATTTGGATTCACTATCTATATATGGTCCGATGTACCGTCCACACGGATTACAAGAGTCTGATATATCTCATGGGTTTATGAAATCTGAATATGACACAGCATAGATGGCTTGATGTGGTCAACGTTTATGACTGCAAGATTCTTTATCATACCGAGAAAGCGAATGTGGTCGCTGACGCATTGAGTTACAAGATGGCTAGTACTCGTGTTGGGGGTTTATATATGAAGATTTCTATCGATTCACCTCTTTTGGATTTGATCATGGAGGATCATGCTGAGGGAATTAAGAGTGAGCAATAGAAGAAGGAGAGAAACAGAGGCTAGATTAGTAGGTTCGACACCAATAGCCGTGGATTGTTGACTCAGTGTGGTCGGTTTTGGGTTCGAGATTTTGGTGGGGTTAGGCAAACCATGATTACGAGGCACATAAGTCTAGATTTTTTATACACCCTAGAGCCACAAAGATGTATCAGGATTTGAGATTTAGTTATTGGTGGTTGTGCATGAAGAGGGAGATAGTATGGTATGTGGAGAGGTGCATGAGTTGTCGGATGGTCAAGGACAAGCACCAGAGCCCCTATGGCAAGCTACCACTTTTGGAGGTTCCATGTGGAAATTGGACTAGATCACCATGGATTTTATCACCAAGTAACCTAGAACGGATAAAGGATTTGATGCGATATGGGTCATTGTGGATCGCCTAACCAATAGTGTCCACTTTTTGGTTATTTGAGAGGGTTCTTCGGCCGAGAAATTGGTCGATGTGTATGTACGCGAGATTGTTGCTCACCACAGGGTGCCATTGTCTATTGTACCTGATCGTGATGTGTGGTTTACTTCTCAGTTTTTGGCATAAGTTTCATGAGTAGTTGAGGGATTGTGCTATTGATTTTGGAGGGAGTTGGGATTCCTACCTTCCCTTAGCTGAGTTTTCCTACAACAACAACTACCATTCTAGTATCAGTGCACCGCTTTTTGAGTTTCTCTATGTGAGGAAGTGTCGCACACCAATTTATTGGGGAGGTAAGCCATAGAGTTATGGGTAGGACTGAGGTAGTCCTTTAGACGACAGAGCTTATCCAACAGATCGAGCAGAGGCTACAAATAGCTTAGAGTTAGCAGAAGAGTTATGCTGACAGATGTCGATCCGAGTTGGAATTCCATGTCAGCGATATGGTTTTACTTAACGTATCACCCTATAAGGGTGGAACACACATCAGGAGGAGGGACAAGTTCGGGCCCCTATTTGTTGGGCCGTTTTGAGTAGTGGCTAGGGTAGGTAAGGTGGCCTATCGTTTAGACCTTCCCGAGGAACCTTGTCATATTCACAACATGTTCCATGTTTCCCAGCTACGGATGTGTGTAGTTGATGATTCAACAGTGGTACCTTTGGATGACATTTAGGTCGATAAGCCCCAAAATTATGTGGAAAGGCTGGTGGTTGTTTTGGATAGGAAGAAAAAGGCCTTGCACAATAAGGTGGTACCTTTGCTCAAGGTTTAGTAGCGACATCAGAAGTGTTCTCATTGGACATAGGAACCCAAGGCGAAGATGCGTGAGCATTATCTAGATTCGTAATCCCCAATATAGGTAATCATTTCATTAAGTAAATTTTTGGAGTTTCACCTGGCTCATGATGTGAGAGATGCATGTCACATCATGAGGAGATGTAATGATGGTTATATGATAGATTGGTAGACCTGTATGGTTACCTACATTTGTTCGATATGTGTTTTTTTATTTTTTGTATATGTCGACATATTGAGGTTTGGTTGAGGGGGTCCTACTTTGTGCTGAAGGCCAAGATACCCAGGGCGGTATGGATAGGTTGTAGGCTCTACGAGGCGATCCAGTCATGACAAAGGCCCGGAGAGCGGTCCAGATAGGTCATAGGCCCTACGAGGTAGTCCCGTCAAAATGAAAGCTCATATTTGCATGTTGTTATCTATTTGGTTGTGTGTGGTACTTTGGGAGAACTCACTAAGATGTGGCTTACAGTTTAATTGTTATGGTTTCAGGTACTTCAGAGGAGAATGGCATGGAAAAGGCTTGATCGTGCACATCATCCTGGATTTTATGTGTTTTTATGATTTTGGGATACTCTTATTCATGATTGTGACTTTTTGGGAACTTGTTTTGTAAAACTCATGGATTTTGGAATGGTTTTAAAAATGAAAATTTTACCTTGATTTATGGGATGTTATAGTCTGCATGCAAATATTGCGTGGGATTGTTGCTGAAACCTTCGTTGTTGTATGAAACTATTACAAAATTTTTGGCACAACTCTTCGAAGCCGGTGATGCATCTTTCTGGATGACTTTCTAGCCAGTAGCGAGTCAACCCATCTAGTGTTCCCGCAAAATATAGAACCAGAACTTTGGATTTATGGGAATCATTTTAATTTCTCATTGGAAAATAGAAATATATGGTCGTTCGGGTCTCCTGGGCCATCATAAGACTTCACTCGTGGTCCTTTCAGATATGCATGAATGGTTGTGTCATTTATGTCGTCAGTTTATGTGTTTCTGAAGTTTAGCTTCCCCCAAAGCCCCATCATATTCCCTTCGATCGACCTTTCCTCGCGAATCTCTAGATATGCGCTCTTTATGAGTTTATGGTTTCCTACGTTCTTCCTCCTACTCTTTCCCAATTGCTACACTCGAATTCCATGTGTGCATTGACACCCTGTCATCATTATTCTTTCTCTAGTGTTTGCACCTTTTCCTTGTTTCTTTGTAGTCTTTTCATGGCTTTAAATCTTTGAAACTCTTTAAAGTCCCTCATATCCTGCACATTTTGCTTCTTATTTTAATGAGAAAGCACATACGTTTCTCTTGCCACTGTGACTATCTGAGGCGTATCACCCTGCACTTCCTGAAGGGTTTTGAGCACTATAACAACCTTATGGTGCACATGCAACACTAGATGCTTTGAATCTATATTTTCTCTAATTATACATGCATTTTCATTTTCCAAAGTATACATCCCAACCAGCATACAATTTGACAATTGAACAATATAACTAGTTAGATGACTTACCTCTTAGTAGGACTTATAGTTCTTGGCCTTCAAAAGCTTTATCACCTCAAAGTGCTAAAGAAGGCTTGAGATAATAAGTTATTTAGCATAAAATCGGCTCTCACTCTCTAAGAATGTATTGGCCACCGATTTTAGCTCTAGGGGGTTCCTTTTATAGTGTGACAAATGCTAGGGTTACATCCATGCAAACCCTAATGCACCATGACCCTTCATATTACTTAGGCTCCATGGGTTAAACCTCCATGGACTATCATATTGGTTTAGCCCATCCTAATTAACCATGGATCATTGGCCCACACTATAAGAATCATTGATTTACTTAACCAGTCCCCGTATATTTAATCAATCTCTTTTGATCACTAAATTAATTCCAAATTAATTCTTGATCAATACTAATTAAATAATATGATTTCATATTAATATATTATACTTTTAATATATTAATAAATCAAAAATAACCTTATTCTCAAAAGTCCATCCTATCAAATTGCATTGGTGAAGGCAACCCAAAAGGACCATGCTACTCTCGGGTCAAGTAGATACCAAATATAGTTATGAGCTTAGATACCTAATCCAACAGTCTCCCACTTGGATAAGTCTAATAACTATAACTGCAAGTACGACCTAAAAACCAACTAGCAATCGTAGCTCTCAAAAGTCGATGTCGAACTTTGACCTAGTCAGTGACCCGTCCTTTAGATAAGGAATCATATAATCCTCTATTTTTCAAGATATCTGCTAGACAAATACATGGAACAATGTCATACTTATTGTCCAATAGTTTGTTTCTCGATTTCCAATTTGTTTGAAAGAGAACTTAATTGAACACGTCAATTTAGTCCCGACCGGGCCTGACACAGAAGTTAAAACAAAATCATTTAGGGGCCCAAGATATCTCTTTTAATCCTCCAAAAATTCAAAGGAACAGATAAACTTCGACATTGTATGCTTGTACTAACTATTCATTATTTCATACACAACAGTGTGTTTTATAACATCAAGTTACCGATGTGTTTTCACACTATCTATGTACAACCAACTCATAGTGAACAACTCATATATCTTGGTTTGAAGACTTATATGATATTATCATCTCACCATCACTAGTGATAAATTCCATGAAATGATTCAAGTGAGCGTGGGTTTAATAAAATACTCAGGCCTTATGAGCACTCATGAATGTTGCAACAAACCTTTGCTATGTCTAAATACTTTAGACAATTACAATCAAATTTCATGACTGTCTTGCCTCAATACCTACTTCGAAAGTATGATTGACTATGGATAGTTTGAATAACCTAGTTATTCCGGGAAGTCAAAACATTCAAAGTGAAACACAAGAATAATTGAATCCAATATGGTCTCAGAACTTATGAATAAAACACCTTTTATTTAATCACCATATTGATTGCACAGTATTCATTGTATAATGTTTCAGCTAATCAACTTAATGCTTGAATTAAAACAATATTTATCTCATGCTCCAAGCATGCACACTATGTTTTCCTATGGTCCTTTCTTTGTGAAATAGATCAACTGAACAAATCTTCAATGAAACTCATTTCACAGTTCCAAATCCTTACCGTAAATGTAAGAATACCAAATTCTTGCCATTTATTATAATCTGTTAGATTCTAAACTTACATGCAATGATCCTCTTGTAATGATTATGCAAAAAAGTCACAAAGACTTGGAAACAGACATTACAAAGTATTCCAATGGAATGCAATTCCATGGAAACGAAGTCTCACATTCAAAGTACATTCCGTTGAACATCCTTCTTGCATTAAGTTTTCAAATCTTACACAGATTTAAAGAGTAACTTCCACTTATGGAAACATTTCCATATTCCCATTTTGACTATCACTTCTAAACAAGAGTTCCCTCTTTTCAGAATATGTCAATATGGTCCTTCCAAAATATACACTATACTTCCAACTGTTGGGTTTTCTATGCATCAAATACACTTTAAAATTAGGCAGCAGAAAAACCGAAACAACGATATACCTAAGTGTACATGCATCCTATGGATCTATGGCTTCATGCTAATTACATCAACCCTAGAAAACTAAAACATAAGTAAGAAAACATACCTATTATGTAGCCCTTGATCTCCATTCTTGAGATCTTGAACCTCCATGAAGTTGCTTGGATGAAAGGATCCAAACCAAAATCCCTATAATGGTATCACACCTAATGACACCAAAGAGTGGAATAAAATAACTAGGAGAAAGGTCAATTTCACAAACCCAAAGGGGTTAGAAATCGTCCCTAATAGGTGGAGGAAGAAGGATTGGCAAATACATCAAGCAAAGGTGCAAGGAGGAATGAAATCCTTAAGGCCCTATTTATAGCCTTGGATGCCTCCTAGGGTTTAGTACTCCTTCCCATGTCGGATGGAGGCCTAACCACGAAATTTCACTCATTTCCCATGTGGGATGGAGTGATTTTCATCCAACCCTAATTCCATAAGGGTTTTGGAACATTCCTGATTAACCAACTATCGATTAATGAACGTTCAACCCTTTAATTAATTCCCAAAATATATTTCCAATTAGTTTCTAATTAATTATTAACCATAATAATTAATAAACCAATTTCTTCTTTATTTATTCTACTCAATTTGGGTCTTGAGGGCCACTTAAAAGGACCCTGTTATTATTAGAAATATTACCAATAGTTAATGACCTTAGACACTATTCCAACACCAACTGTCCATGAGCAACCAATCTTTGGTAAACCTCAGATTGTCCTCGACAATTACTTAACCATTTTATTCATATCTAGTTCTGGTCCTTTTTCCCTCTTAATGCCCTAGCCATTTGGAAAATTCATAACACGTAAATATTATAGCATATGCAATCGATCCTATACCCGAAGCATATGGGATCTGTGTGACATCCCCAAAATCACGGCCAGAAAAGACCGGTTTGTTTATGTTTTGTTTAAAAATCAGAGTAACATTTTTAAATGAAAGTGTTGCGGAATTTTTCCCAATACAAAATATGATAAAGATTTATCAAAAGCATTTCCGTAGAAATGTATTTCATTAAAAGACTCGGGATGTCATGCTCGTACAGATCAAAAGCATAAACAGTACAATATAAGCCTTACTACATTATTTCATATCTACAGGCCTATATCCGTAATCCCTCGTCCAAACATCATATCTATGCTCAAGCGCCACTACCTGTAATACATAAAACTGAGTGGGTCAGGCTTGGGAGCCTGGTGAGCACATAGGGTTTTCAACCCACAATAAATAAGTTTATTAATTTCATCAACCAACAATAACCCAATTACCCGTTCCCATTATCCTCACTTTACGTCCCTAAACACCTATCATAAGGGACCTAGCCTAAGGATCATCATCGGGACGGACACTACTGCCAAGGGGATTCCTCGGAAATAAATGTCCTAAAGGCAACCATGTGGGGGATGGAGTACACCGGTGAACACATCGTTCACAAACACCTACAGGTTGCGAGCCTGCTAGTGTTCCACTGGATTGTCTAGAAGAGTCTGTGGTCGTCATCCATACTCCGCTAGATGATAGAATCAACAACATCAACATCGTGGCCTCTCATCATTTTATCACACATCACCTATTACATCTACCCATGTTTTACCCCAACATTTTCGTAGATATAAAATACATATACAGTTTAAATCATTGAAAACATGTATAACAATGTTCATCCGGCATAGATAGCAAGTATTCAGATAATATGCACACATAGCACGTAATTTATATAAAATACTTCATATCTATGTGTAAGTTGAAAGTAACTATGCCCTCACCTGATTCGGTGGTGACTCAGCACTCGGACAGCGCTTCGATACTCTCAAAACGATATTCCTTCGATAAAACCTAGTATCGATACCACTAGGGTTTAGTTTAACGATAACCGCGACAATTTAATTAGTCCGAGTATTATTAAGCGTTAATAATACTCGATATAACTCATAATAATAGCCCAAATAATTATTTTAAGGACCTAATAACATTCCTATAATTATTTGAAAGCTATATTAAAAATTGCGTAAGCGTAGCATACTTATAGCGAATTTTATCGAAAACCGGGACTTAATTGGAGCAGCGTTTCGAAACCGAAAAACTCCTTTTTTCTCGGGACTCCGGGAGCCTCGGGGCTTCCCTAGGGTGCTAAGGGGCTTAACTAGGGCTTAGGGGGGTTTATAGCACTTAGAGAGAGAAAGAAGTTAGAGAGAGAAGTGAAAAAGGTGTGAAAATGAAGAACCATCGGCCCCCTTTTATAGCCCTGCGAGGTCTCGGTACGTTGGGCGTACCTCGGACCTACGCGGGGCGTAGCCATCGGATAAGAGCGCCTGATCGACTCCAGCTGTTAGCCACTTCGGACCGGATAAGACCGAGGTTACGCGGGGCGTTCCGGATCTCTTACGCGGGGTGTAGGGCGAGGCTTCGTGGCATGATCCGAAGCGAGATCTGAGACCTTCATCGGACGGCCCACAACGCGCCACGTCATCAGTCTCGCACCAGGTTTCGCATTTTCATACTTCAACTTTAAAAATTCGTAACTTTCGCATACGACCTCCGATTTTGACGTTCTTTATATCCACACGAAGGTGGGAACATACTCTACAACTTTCGTTTAGACTTTGTCGGCTAATTTTGGCTCGATTTTAAATTTTATATTATTAACAGGCCGGGACACGATTGGTCCGTTAAATCCTCATAACTTCTTCATCCGACATCCGTTTTCGCCCATCTTTTTCTCGTTACGCTACTCTCAACGACATCTTCGATTCTCGTTTAGGTCGTGTCGGCTAAAAACCGCTTGATCTAATATTCGACTTTTCGGGTTGTACACTGCTATTCCGAAACTTCGAAAAATCATAACCTCTTCATACGAAGTCAGATTTGGGCGTTCTTTTTATCGATGTTCTTAGTTTAAAATATTCTACGACTTTCGTTTAGATCACTAAGGCTAAATCTCGCTCTATCGTAAACTCACTATTTACGCTCTCCGGTATCGTGTCGGTTCTGTCGCGAAACTTCGACGGGTCATAACTTCTTCGTTATAACTCGGATTTCGGCATTCCTTATATGAACGGAAACCTTGAGACATATTCTACAACTTTACGTAGAGATATCGGGCTTATTTCACACTTTAATTTTGACGCTCATTTTTATTCTTTATTAATTATACATTTATAATTAAATTATAAGCACATAATTCACATAATACTCAAATATTTCATCTTTATTACTTCAAAAAGAGTTACAAGAGTTGACCTCGACTATTACATTGACAAAAATGCTTAGCCCCAAAACCCGGGCGTTACAATTCTCTCCCCCTTATGATGATTCCGTCCCGGAATCATGCATCAGCAAACAGATGTGGATAGCGATTCATCATGTCATCCTATGTTTCCCAAGTGAGATTCAGCCCATTCGAATGTTTCCATCGGACTAGCACTAAGTCAACCATCTTGCGTCGTAACTTCTTAGTCTTACGGTCAACAATTGCCTCAGGCTCTTCGATCAGCCTTTTATTTTCATCCATCCTTAACTCTGAGATTGGAATTATGTCGGGAACATCTCCCGTGAATTTCCTCAAATAACACACATGGAAGGTGTTATGAATACCATCGAGTTCTTCGGGCAATTCCAGCTTGTAAGCTTGGTTCCCAATCCTCTGAAGAACTTTGAACGGTCCAATAAACCTTGGACTCAACTTTCCTCGTTTTCCAAATCGTATAAGTCCCTTCCACGGTGAGACTTTAAGCAAAACGGAATCCCCAACTTTGAAGGTTATCGGTCGTCTTTTCTTGTCAGCATAGCTCTTCTGACGATCCTGAGCTGCTAACATTCTTTCCCTAATCACTTCAACTTCTCAGCAGTCTCATGGACTATCTCGGGGCCCATAAACTGCTTCTCTCCGGCTTCAAGCCAACAAGACGGCGTACGACACTTCTGTCCATATAAGGCTTGATAAGGTGCCATCTTGATGCTCGAGTGAAAACTATTGTTGTAGGAAAATTCTACCAGAGGTAAGTGCTCGTCCCAATTCCCTTGGAATTCGAGGGTACATGCTCTCAGCATATCTTCCAACGTCTGAATCGTTCTTTCGCTCTGACCATCGCTTTGCGGATGGTAAGCAGTACTCAAACACAACATTGTACTCAACTCCTCTTGTAGACTCCTCCAAAACCTCGATGTGAAACGACTATCACGATCTGACACAATCGTAAGAGGGACACCGTGAAGTCTTACAATTTCCTTCACGTAAGCATTTGCGAGCTTATCCATAGACCACTTCTCATTGGCTGCTATGAAGTGTGCACTCTTGGTGAAACGATCCACGACTACCCAAATCATGTCGTGACCGTTCTTCGTCCTAGGCAGTTTAGTCACAAAATCCATGGTGATGTCTTCCCATTTACCCATGGGTACAAGTAAAGGTTCTAAACACCCATACGGTTTCTGATGTTGTGCCTTAACCCTCGCACATGTTACGCACTCGGCCACATACTTCGCAACATCGAGCTTCATCGTTGGCCACCAGTAGAAGGGTTTTAGGTTCCTATACATTTTAGTGCTACCGGGATGAATTGAGTACATGGTCTTATGTGCTTCTTCCATCAGAAGATCTCTTATTCCTCCCGGCTTAGGTACCCAAATTCGATCTTGGAATACCTTCAGTCCTCGACTGTTTGTTCCGAGTACTAAGGTTTTGCCCAAACGTTCTTCCTTTAGGTCATTCTTCTCTAAAGCTTCTTCTTGAGCTTTCATGATACTTTCCACAATCGTCGAGACGACTTCAATTCTCAACGCTCTTGGCCTTTTCCTTTCAAGGTTGACTTTCCGACTGAGAGCATCAGCAACAATATTTGCTTTACCTGGGTGGTAAAGTATCTCACAGTCGTAGTCCTTGAGTAGTTCTAGCCAGCGTCGTTGCCTCATGTTCAACTCCTTCTGATTAAAGAGATATTGGAGACTCTTATGATCAGTGAAGAGCTTGCACTTCGTGCCGTAGAGGTAATGCCTCCATATCTTTAAGGCAAATACTAACGCTGCCAACTCCAGATCATGAGTGGGGTAGTTCTTTTCGTGCTCTTTCAATTGTCGAGATGCGTATGCTATCACCTTTTCTCTTTGGGTCAGAACACAACCCAACCCGACTCCAAAAGCGTCACTATAAACCGCGAAGTCTTCAACTCCTTCGGGTAGAGAAAGTATCGGTGCTTCACATAACTTCTTCTTTAGCTTCTCGAATGCCTCATCGTGCTTCTCACTCCATGTATACGTAGCTCCTTTATGAGTCAAAGCTGTTAATGGAGCATCTATCGAAGAAAAGCCTTGGATAAATCGTAGATAATATCCGGCTAATCCTAGAAAGCTTCAAATCTCCATGGAACTTTTCGGACGTTCCCACTTCATCACAGCCTCGGTCTTTGCGGGGTTAACCATTATTCCCTCCTGGTTAACAACATGACCCAAGAATTGGACTTCCCGTATCCAAAAGTCGCATTTGGAGAACTTTGCGTAAAGCTTCTCCTTCTTTAATACTTCCAACACTTCTCGTAGATGCTTGCCATGCTCCTCCTGGCTTTTCGAGTAGATGAGAATGTCGTCGATGAACACTATCACGGATTTATCGAGGAATGGTTTACAAACCCTATTCATCAAATCCATGAATGCTGCTGGAGCATTGCTTAGTCCAAACGACATAACCAAGAACTCATAGTGTCCATATCTCGTTCTGAATGCAGTCTTCTCGATATCCTGATCTCTTATTTTCAGCTGATGATATCCTGACCTAAGATCGATCTTTGAGAAGTAGTTCGAACCTTTCAACTGATCGAATAGGTCATCAATCCTTGGCAATGGATACTTGTTCTTCACCGTTGCCTTATTCAGCTCTCGGTAGTCTATACACATTCTCATACTTCCGTCCTTCTTCTTCACGAATAACACCGGAGCTCCCCAGGGTGATGAACTAGGTCGAATAAAACTGTTGTCCAACAGCTCCTGAAGTTGCATCATGAGTTCCTTCATCTCCGTTGGTGCTAATCGGTAAGGTGCTTTTGCTATCGGTGTCGTTCCTGGTAACAAGTCGATACGAAACTCCACCTGTCTATCAGGTGGTAATCCGGGAAGATCTTTAGGAAAGACTTCAGGATAATCACACACAACTGGTATATTCTGCACCTCTTTCTTTTCCTTCTTAGCATCGATTACAAATGCCAAGTATGATGCACATCCTTTGGACAAACATTTCCTGGCTTTCATCAGGGAGATGATTCCAGAATTCACTCTGCGTTTGTCCTCGTACACCATAAATGATTCCTTTCCGGGTGGGTTCACCGTTACTATCTTCTTTCGGCATTGAATCTCAGCATCGTTGGCGCTAAGCCAATCCATACCCAAAACGATGTCGAAACCGTTTAACTCTATGGGTAATAGCTCTTCGTGGAATTCTTTTTCGTTTAGGTCAATGACGATGTTCCTAATACGATTACTAATAGGTACGAATTTGCCACTGGCAACTTCTACAATCAGGGCATTATCAAGTTTTTCTACAGGCAATGCTAATTTCCCACCAAATTTATGCGACACAAAGGAGTAGTTGGCTCCGGAATCAAATAGTATATTTGCAGGCAAACCATTTACAAGAAAGGTACCTGAAACGACGTCTACTACCTCCTTTGCAGCCTCGAGTGTCATCTGGAAGGCTCTCGCCTTCGGCTTCGGTGGTATGTTGGGTCTTCCTGCCTCCTTCTTCTTCGGGCAGTCCTTCAAAATGTGCCCTTCTTCCTTACACCCATAACAGGCCTTCTGGTTGAGGGTGCATTCATTGGCATAGTGCCCAGGATTTCCGCATTTGTAACATGTGACCCCTCCGTCACACTTCCCAGAGTGCTTTTTCTTGCACTTGTCACACCACTTCGCTTCTGATCCTCCTCCTCTCGAACCATACTTCGAGAATCTACTCTTCTTGTTGGACTTCGAGGATCCATCGAATTTCCGTTTCTCACCAACCTCAGCCCTTTCCAGACCTCTTTCCTTTTATTGGGTCTCCACGTTCTTAGCTGCTCGAACAGCTGATTTCAGAGTGGTTGCCATCTTGACTGTTGGGCCAAAGTCAGCCGGCAGTCCGTTTGCGAATTTCTCAATTTTGGAAAGCTCGGTTGGCACTAGGTATGGAAACAACTTCATCTTTTCCGTAAATGCAGCAGCATAGTCATCGATGCTCATTCTCCCCTTCTTCAAATTTTGGAACTCATTGTTCAGATCAATCAGGTCTATCTCTGAACAGTATTGCGCCTTCAGTTGTTCCAAGAACTCATCCCATGACATTTTCAGAGCTTCTCCTCGTGGCATTGTATCTGCCAATAGCTTCCACCAGCTCAAGACTCCAGTTTTCAATTGTCTCATAGGGAAGACAGTCTTCTGCTTCTCGCTGCAGTCGCAGCTCTCAAACACCATCTCCATCTCGGAGATCCAGTCCATAATCTCAACAGGCTTTGGGCATCCTGAGAGACTTGGTGGTTTCGCACCCAAGAAATTTTTGTACTTCCACCCATCCTTGTTGTTTCTCCCTTCTGGGCCATCTCTTTGCTCACCTTGAGTCCCTACTTGACTCACTTGGCGGCTATAGTTCCCTTCCTCAGATGGCTCGGGAACTGGCTCCGTCGGTTCAACATGTATGGTAGGTTCGTCCCTATTTTCGTGGAGCATCCATCTCATTTCTTCCCTTTGTTCAGCTAGCATAGCCTGAATCATGGCTTGAACTCCAGCCATGGTGACTGGCTCAAGTGCAACTTCTTCTACAACAGGTATTTGCTGAACCACTGGGGGTTGGTTCCTATCTCCATTTGCGTTCACGTTTCCGCTACGGGTCCTTGCCATCTTGATCTATACACCGAATAAGGTGAATTTAGATCTTTATTTAGGATAGACGTTTAAATCGTCCTTATCACTCCGAAACGTTTACATGTTAGTTCTAATATCGTAGTCGTACGTTTAGAATCCTAAACACATAAGGTTTCCAGATCCAGTCGGCAACAGACCATAGATCCGAACAATTAACAGCATATCATGCGCAAAGCATTTAGCACATAAAAGCATTTTAGGCACAACTCCTAAAATAAGCAAGTGCTCACACCTCACAATCAACGCTTAGCATTCTAAGTTTAAGTCTAGAAATCCTACAAATTCCTAGTTCGCTTAAACTAATGCTCTGATACCAACTGTGACATCCCCAAAATCACGGCCAGAAAAGACCGGTTTGTTTATGCTTGGTTTAAAAATCAGAGTAACATTTTTAAATGAAAGTGTTGCGGAATTTGTCCCAATACAAAATATGATAAAGATTTATCAAAAGCATTTCCATAGAAATGTATTTCATTAAAAGACACGGGATGTCATGTTCGTACAGATCAAAAGCATAAACAATACAATATAAGCCTTACTACATTATTTCATATCTACAGGCCTATATCCGTAATCCCTCGTCCAAACATCATATCTATGCTCAAGCGCCACTACCTGTAATACATAAAACTGAGTGGGTCAGGCTTGGGAGCCTGGTGAGCACATAGGGTTTTCAACCCACAATAAATAAGTTTATTAATTTCATCAACCAACAATAACCCGATTACCCGTTCCCGTTATCCTCACTTTATGTCCCTAAACACCTATCATAAGGGACCTAGCCTAAGGATCATCATCGGGACGGACACTACTGCCAAGGGGATTCCTCGGAAATAAATGTCCTAAAGGCAACCATGTGGGGGATGGAGTACACCGGTGAACACATCGTTCACAAACACCTACAGGTTGTGAGCCTGCTAGTGTTCCACTGGACTGTCTAGAAGAGTCCGTGGTCGTCATCCATACTCCGCTAGATGACAGAATCAACAACATCAACATCGAGGCCTCTCATCATTTTATCACACATCACCTATTACATCTACCCATGTTTTACCCCAACATTTTCGTAGATATAAAATACATATACAGTTTAAATCATTGAAAACATGTATAACAATGTTCATCCAGCATAGATAGCAAGTATTCAGATAATATGCACACATAGCACGTAATTTATATAAAATACTTCATATCTATGTGTAAGTTGAAAGTAACTATGCCCTCACCTGATTCGGTGGTGACTCAGCACTCGGACAGCGCTTCGATACTCTCAAAACGATATTCCTTCGATAAAACCTAGTATCGATACCACTAGGGTTTAGTTTAACGATAACCGCGACAATTTAATTAGTCCGAGTATTATTAAGCGTTAATAATACTCGATATAACTCATAATAATAGCCCAATTAATTATTTTAAGGACCTAATAACATTCCTATAATTATTTGAAAGATATATTAAAATTTGCGTAAGCATAGCATACTTACAGCGAATTTTATCGAAAACCGGGACTTAATTGGAGCAGCGTTTCGAAACCGAAAAACTCCTTTTTTCTTGGGACTCCGGGAGCCTCGGGGCTTCCCTAGGGTGCTAAGGGGCTTAACTAGGGCTTAGGGGGGTTTATAGCACTTAGAGAGAGAAAGAAGTTAGAGAGAGAAGTGAAAAAGGTGTGAAAATGAAGAACCATCGGCCCCCTTTTATAGCCCTGCGAGGCCTCGGTACGTTGGGTGTACCTCGGACCTACGCGAGGCGTAGCCATCGAATAAGAGCGTCTGAACGACTCCAGCTGTTAGCCACTTCGGACCAGATAAGACCGAGGTTACGCGGGGCGTTCCGGATCTCTTACGCGGGGTGTAGGGCGAGGCTTCGTGGCATGATCCGAAGCGAGATCTGAGACCTTCATCGGACGGCCCACAACGCGCCACGTCATCAGTCTCGCACCAGGTTTCGCATTTTCATACTTCAACTTTAAAAATTCATAACTTTCGAGTACGACCTTCGATTTCGACGTTTATATCCACGCGAAGGTGGGAACGTACTCTACAACTTTTGTTTAGACTTCGTCGGCTAATTTTGGCTCGATTTTAAATTTTATATTATTAACGGGCCGGGACACGATTGGTCTGTTAAATCCTCATAACTTCTTCATCCGACATCCGTTTTCGCCCATATTTTTCTCGTTATGCTACTCTCAACGAGATCTTTGATTCTCGTTTAGGTCGTGTCAGCTAAAAACCGCTCGATGTAATATTCGAATTTTCGGGCTGTACACTACTATTCCGAAACTTCGAAAAATCATAACTTCTTCATACGAAGTCAGATTTGGGCGTTCTTTTTATCGATGTTCTTAGTTTAACATATTCTACGACTTTCGTTTAGATCACTAAGGCTAAATCTCGCTCTATCGTAAATTCACTATTTACCTTCTCCGGTATCGTGTCGGTTATGTCGCGAAACTTCGACGGGTCATAATTTCTTCGTTATAACTCGGATTTTGGCGTTCCTTATATGAACGGAAACCTTGGGACATATTCTACAACTTTACGTAGAGATATTGGGCTTATTTCACACTTTAATTTTGACGCTCATTTTTATTCTTTATTAATTATACATTTATAATTAAATTATAAGCACATAAATACACATAATTCACATAATACTCAAATATTTCATCTTTATTACTTCAAAAAGAGTTACAAGAGTTGACCTAGACTATTACATTGACAAAAATGCTTAGCCCCGAAACCCGGGCGTTACAATATGATACATAATATATTACATAAGGACGTGATACTTTACTAGTGTTTTGCAATAATATTTCCACATATAGAATTTCCTTATGTTGAATCATTTCAACATAACATTCACATATGCCCATAACTAAATTCGATTACAATCTCAATCTAAGTTTTTAGATTTGAAATGAGGTATGAATTCATCTCCCTTAATTATTGGAAAACAATTTTTCAAACCCTGCAACTTTGCGAATTGAAACTTTTGTTTTCTATAATTAACATTGCTAACTCACAACACTTAATGTAATAATTGTGCTCCCACTAGCATAATAATTACATTCTTATTAGCATAACACTTATGCTCCCACTAGCCTTGACATGTACCCAGAAATGAGTTGGACTTTTAGAAATCAATACTTATTGACTTTCTTACCAAAGTTTAGATTTCTGATACGATATGCTTCGATAAGACTTTATCCAGTCTTCTCAAAATCATACACCTTTCCTTAGATAGCTCACATGTGTTTCTAAACAATTTTAGAACTTACAGCAATAAGTCTCAAATGTTTAGACCTTTGCCATTTCTCACAATTCGAACTATGAAGAGGGATGTCGTAATCATAATCGAATTTGAGAATGCAAATATCACAATTGCTAAATCTTTAAAATCTACTTAGTGAAAGCGTTACCTCACAACCATTTTCATGAATTGGAGAGAAACCTTATGACACTTATATTTTTATGGTGTATCTGTTCCTATCCATGTGAATTTGTCAAAACCATAATCACAAGCCAAGGTTAGTGACAAATCTAAACTCATATGGACTAAACTTGTTCAATCTTAATTCCTTTCAACCTGGCAGCACAAGGGCCTACCATTTCTTCTAGGTTGTTATGAAAACAATTGAGAACTCATAGAACTCACATGCATAGTCAACCAACTCGAATGGGCACAAAAATAAGAATATGTCAACACGATAGGTTATAAACCTCAAGTCATGTGCTAGTGATTAAAAATAGGTTTACTCTTGATTAGTTCTTGAAACTCTTCAAGATCTTTAAGACTCCCACTGACCTATTGACATATAAGATTCACTTTGTCAGGGAACATTACTTGACAAACAAATATTCGAGAGTTAGTGCGGTTTCTCATCATGACAAACACTTCAGACAATTGGCCTTAGTTGGTCTTTTTCTTATCCAAAACATCACAATATACCAATTTCAAATGTACAAGAGTAAGAAACATTTTACTCTACATTTGATAAGTGTTATAAATCTTTCTTAAGATCATATCACTCAAGGATCGATCTTGGAGTGTGACTCTAAGATTTGTTTTTGGAACGAAGTATGATTCACCTTTTGATTTAACCATTTAAACAATTCACGATTCCTCTTCTTATCCATACAAATGCACTAAGATGTCCTTAGAGGATCAATTGTGATATGGTTTCATAATCACTGAGATAATCATAAAACAAGTTACTCAAGTACTCTCCCTTCTTTTCAGATTTGGAGAAACCTTTATCTTTCTACCTAATTTGATTCTTCTTATTTGTTCTTCCACACATTGAAACTTTTCCAATGATTTAGAATTACACTTGATCTTGTAAATGTAACCATATCTACCAAACTTTCAGTAAATCATGACAAATAGTCTTATCGTTCTGTATGGTGGACCTAACCAGCGCACAACCAAGTGTACCCGATCCCCAAGTCCTTCACTTGACTCACATATACATGTGAACAACGAATTAGTCTTAATTTCCCAAAGACGAAGTTCTCATTAATCACACAATACAAATTGCATGATTCCAAGTTTCTATCCAACTGAAACTTAGGTGATGAGAATCTTTCCTTATTTGGTAAATTTTGACTCTACCACAAATGAAAGAATCAAATCCATTTTCCAATATTGCTATCAATGGAAACATATAAATAACAGTTTTCACAATGTCATTGTAAGGAACTTAAAATAAAATAAAACAATTTTTTTCTTTCATTTATAAAATTGCGGAAAACTTAACCTTGCAATGCAAATACATATGAAAACTATGTTGTTATATATTCCTAAGCAATCTATCATAACTCTTAAGCAGCAGCTCAAAATTCTGATCATCAAAGCATGCGATCGAAATCAATCTCTTCACGATTACCTTTAAACTTCCTTTCTTTTCTTCGATTCTACAAAACATCAAAATGTAATTACATTACATCATGTATTAACAATCTCCAAATAGGAACTTAACAGAGTTAGATAGTGGATTTTACCTGGAGTAGAGTCAAACATTTTGACTTTACCATCCTTGCGATCTTTCAAGTAAATATGGAAGCTTCGCAACTAGTGCCCCTTCTCTTGACAATAGAAACATATTGACTCTTTGGGAATGGTACACGGGACCATCTCAAATTTAGCCTTTCTCTTTACCATTCGGTCAAATGACTTGACCATGGTTGATCCCTTTCTATTGGGAAGAGAAAGCTTTTCTGGACTTCCAATGTTGCCATTGTCAATGTCCATGGAAGTTTGGGTAGTAGATTTTCCAATCAAATTTGCTTTACCAGTGCGCCAAATCATTGTTGATTCAGCAGAAACAAGCAAATAAGTAAGATCGATAAGGTTCATGTCGAGATCTGTCATATAGTAGTCCTTACAGAACTTACTATACGATTAAGAGAGTGACTGAAGAACCCAGTCAACAGCCAGCTTCCTCGAGACATCGAATCTTAACATTCCCAACCTTTCAATGTGTGGCTTCATCTACAAGACATGGACACACATAGACCTTCCATCTTGATGTTTGCTAGCCAATAGGGCTTGAGTGACCTTGAAGTTTTCAAGTCTTTGAACATGTGGGTTATGGAGAATTATTGGAGGAGGTGGAGGGAGTGAATTTCCACTACAACACGAAGAAGGGATTAATCTTTCACTTTGATCGTCTTGTGGAACATCATCTTTATAAAGAAAACTTTTTACAAAAGGATAAGGTAGATCATAGTTGTTAGAACTGGACATCTATAGGGGAGAAATTCAAGTTTAGTTGATTTAAGTCCTTAATATAACACCCAAAATGAAATATTAAGGATAGGACCCAACACAATATTTTACAATTTGCAAGATGGATATTGTAATCCAATTGCAAAATATTTGAAGGTAGGTAAATGACGATTTACCAATTTCCACCATGAAAAAATTAAAATCAACTTTATGTATTAAATGAATTGAAATTCCTAGATCTTTTGAGATTTATTGAACTTTTCAATGGCATGTTTATTCTCGATTATGCCCTTCAAGTTTGTGACTGGGATGCCGAGGATCACAAACAACGTGTGAATAACAATGCAAATTAGCTTGGTACTCTCGATGTCATTTATCACCTAATCAATGTGTCGGTTAACCATACACGCTCCATTGATCTATGACAAACATCGAACTACCCTTTGCCACCCTTATTAGTCCAAGTTAGTGTGCCGGTTAACCACACACGCTCCACTAACAACTTGGCAAGGTGCAAAGTGCAATTTCATGGAATAGCATCAAATTCACATTTTTCCTAAGTAACTAAGATTAGGAATTTGTAAGACATTTAGTTACTTCAAATATTCATTATACTTTTAATGAGAATGCCATATCCTACCCATTCGGCTAACGACCCTCCACCAATCAAGGAAGCGGTGGGTGAGAATAGACACCCATTAAACTACCATTTTATAGGCAGTAACCTTATCCCCCCCCTCCTTATAGACTGGTTTCATGAATGAGGCCTACTAATGGTAAGACTGCCTTATCTTATACACACACACACACATATATATATATATACATATATATATATATATAATTATACTTTTAATATTATAATAGTATAAGGGTTGAGTTTTAAACTTTTAAAACTCTAAGGTTTGGAATTAAAGTATTCATAAGTATGTTTTCTCTAATTATACATGCATTTTCATTTTCCAAAGCATACATCCTAACTAGCATACAATTTGACAATTGAACAATATAACTCGTTAGACGACTTACCTCTTAGTAGGACTTACAGTTCCTGGCCTTTAAAAGCTTTAGCACATCAAATGTGATGCCTCTAATGTGTCACAAACACCAAGTGCAAAAGGAGGCTTGAGATAATAAGTTATTTAGCACAAAATCGGTTCTCACTCTCTAAGAATGTATTGGCCACCGATTTTAGCTCTAGGGGGTTCCTTTTATAGTGTGACAAATGCTAGGGTTACATCCATGCAAACCCTAATGCACTATGACCCTTCATATTACTTAGGCTCCATGGGTTAAACCTCCATGGACTATCATATTGGTTTAGCCCATCCTAATTAACCATGGATCATTGGCCCACACTATAAGAATCATTGATTTACTTAATCAATCCTCGTATATTTAATCAGTCTCTTTTGATCACCAAATTAATTCTTGATCAATAGTAATTAAATAATATGATTTCATATTAATATATTATACTTGCAATATATTAATAAATCACAAATAACATTATTCTCAAAAGTCAATCCTATCAAATTGCATTGGTGAAGGCAACCCAAAAGGACCATGCTACTCCCGGGTCAAGTATATACCAATTATAGTTATGGGCTTAGACACCTAATCCAACACTTCCAACAGTTGCATCCTCGTGACTGGATTGTTGTTAACGTTGTTGGTAGGATTTTCGGTACCGATCATTTGTTGCATGGTCCCATGATTGGCGCCAGTATATGCGTATCCAGAGTCTAGTCCCCGATGATACTAATCACTCAAAGATGCTTTAGGTCCAAATCCTGAAATAACAACAAACAAGTGAGACGTTTACTGGGATAGTTCCTGGGAGAACGCTCTGATTATAAAGTTAGGTCGTGAGAGATAATTCTCCCTCATCTCAACCTCAAGTTCTGATATGTGTGGAATGTACTAGTTTCAATCCTAACCAACTTAAACACAAAAACAAACACACAGAATGCAATGTACCTATCAATTAGCAGTTTAGTGTTGGCAAGTAAGGTATCGAACTCAGGTAACGGTAAACAATTAAAATATCACTAATATTATCTAAATAAAACAATTATTAAAAAGGGGTTTTCTCTAGTTTTGCAAGACTAGAAACTTAAGCAATAACTTGAATACTTTAGCAAAAAGCAATTAGCAACTAAGGAGATACAAAAGACAACTAGATTCAATAAAATTAAAGAGACTTCCATTTAGATTCGATTTAGTTATTCCTATGGTTAATTTTGTGGCAAGTGCAATGGATTAATATATCATTAATTACCGATTTCTAATATGATTAGGTTCATGTTCACTATTACTAATCCTTTAGCAAACAAATCAATTCAAGCAGTGATCAAGTGATTAAATTAAAGAGTTTACTAGTGTTCAATTCGAATCAAGTAAGACTTGTAATAATAACTAATCAAATTACTTGGTTTAATTAACTCATATGTGGTTGTGTAACGCCCGTAGATCAGGGCTAGTCAATTTAGAGACAATAAGAGTCAAAAATGACTTTTTGATAGAAGATTATTTAGGATGAATAATCCTAACTAAGTTGTAGTATATGTTACAAGGTTTCCGTACATATAAAGAACGCCAAAATCCGAGTTATAACGAAGAAGTTATGACCTGTCAAAGTTTCGCGACAGAACCGGCACGACACAGCGCGACGTAAAAAGTGAATTTACGTTAGAGCGATATTTAGCCTTAGCAATCTAAACGAGAATCGGAGATCTCATTGTTGGTATCGAAGCGATAAAAAGTTAGGCGAGAACGGACGTCAAACGAAGAAGTTATGAATTTATAACGAAAGTTTATGTCGCGGCCTATTAAAAATAATTAATAAAAATAAAAGTCAAAATTAGCCGACGGGGTCTAAACGAAAGTTGTAGAGCGTAGTCTCACCTTCGCGTGGACATAAAGAACGTCGAAAACGGAGTTCGTATGAAGAAGATATGAATTTCCGAAGTTTATTAATCAATTTGTATTTAAATTTAAAAGGAAATTCGGAAGCATTATCCGAAGGAGTCACCGGTCTGATCCGAGGTACGCGCTGCGTACTCGAGTACGCCCCGCGTACTCCGAAGTGTCGACATTCGCAGCAAGTGGCTTCGGATGACGCACGCAGTGACGTTTTTCGGACCAGTACGCCCCGCGTACTGGCGTACGCCCCGCGTACTCCGAGGCTCCAGCCTCCTATAAATAGGATGCGAGGGCAGCCGACCCAATTGCCAATTTCTTCTCTTCTCTCTCCCGTTTTGCATCGTTTTGTGTGCCAGAAGTACCCCGAAGCCCCGGTATTATACCCTAGCCCCGAGGCAAGTCCCGAGATCCCGAAGATCCCGAAAAGTGCGGTTCCCGAGTCGAAGCTCTGCCCGCGAGAAGTTTGATTTTCGAGGAGATCTTCCAGATCTGCTGAGGAATACTACTTCTATAAGCCGTAGTGCTGTCGGATCGTCTTCTGATCAAGTGAGTGTGTAGTTATTTCTTCTAATACAATAATACGAAGTATTTTATATAAAAATACGTGCTATGTGTATATATTTGGTTGTGTTATGTGTGAGTGAGTATTCACTCTCTTCTATCTTACAGATCTGCTTATTTCTTTATGAGATATGTGTTACGTGTGTGTGCCTCATCTGTTATGTGATATATCTGTTGATTAAAGCATGCTATACAGGTTTTCTTTAAACTATGTATACAAATGTATATTTTTATCTACTAATATTGTTGGGTAGAACATGGGTAGATGGGTTAGTTGGTGACTATGGAGTTAGCGCCTGCTGTTAGATAAACCTTGGTGACTATGGAGTTAGCGCCTGCTGTTAGATAAACCTTGGTGACTATGGAGTTAGCGCCTATTGCATAAACCTTGGCGACGATGTGACTTCGTGCCTATTTGATGAACCTTGGCGACTATGGAGTTAGCGCTTGTTAAGTAAACCTTGGCGACTATGGAGTTAGCGCTTGTTAAGTGTACCTTGGTGACTATGGAGTTAGCGCCGCTTGAGTAAACCCCGACGACTATGGAGTTAGCGTCTTATAACTATGGATTTAGTACTCGATAGATAAACTTTGGCAGCAATGGATTTCGTGCCGATTCCTTAGGAATAAGTGAATGAAAGATAGTTGGTTCTTAGGGGGAAACCTTAAGAAGATGATGGGGATGGGTATTTGAGTTGATTGTTTGATAATTGAATATAATAAATGTATTATTGTGGGTTGAAAACCCTATATGCTCACCAGGCTCCCAAGCCTGACCCACTCAGTTTCTTTTCATTACAGGTAATGACACAAGAGTATAAGTCGGCGGACTTGACGAGAGATTTTGGATTATAGATCAGTAGTTGAATAACTATTGTAAGGTCTATTTTATGTTGTTTATGCTTTTGGTCTGTAACGAACATGACATCCCGAGGTTTTATTATTTAATAAAAATACATTCTTTTCGAGAAATGTTTTGATAAAATGGTTATCATATTTTATTTTGGGAACAAATTCCGCAACCGTTTCCTTTAAACGATCACTCTGATTTTGAAAACAAAGCATAAACAAATCGGTCTTTTCTGGCCGTGAAATTGGGGATGTCACAGTTGGTATCAGAGCATTAGTTTAAGCGAACTAGGAATTTGTAGGATTTCTAGACTTAAACTTAGAATGCTAAGCAATGATTGCGAGTTGAGTGTGTCCATTATATTTTAGGTAGTACACCTAAATTGACACAGGCACTATTTTATTTTAGGAAAGTTGCCTAAAATGCTTTTACGTGCTAAATGTTTTGTGTGATAGCTATATTGATGCTATTATTTGTTCGGATCTATGGTCTGTTGCCGACCGGATCTGGAAACCTTATGTGTATAGGATTCTAAGCGTACGTCTACGATATTAGAACTAGCATATAAACGTTTCGGAGTGATAAGGATGATTTGAATATCTATCGTGATTAAAGACCTAATTTCACCATATTCGGTGTATAGATCAAAAATGGTGAGAACGAGGAGTGGAGTTGGAAATGCTGATGAGAACAGGAATCAAGTACCAGTAATTGAACAAATACCTGTTGTGGCAGCAGCGCCTGAACCAATGACAATGGCCGGAGTTCAAGTGATGATCCAGGCAATGTTGAATAATCAGATGGAAGAAACTAGACGTCTGATCAGACAAAATCGCGAGGAATTGTCAATTCGAGTAGAAGAGCCCGAAGTAAATGGAGGGCATTCTGAAGGAGGAAACTATAGTGGGACCGTTGGTCAAGCCAACCCACCAATAGTTCGCCAAAACAACCCGGATAGAGGAAATGATGGACGTGGATGCAAGTACAAGGATTTCATGGCATCCAAACCACCGTGTCTTTCTGGGAGCCCGACACCGGTGCAAATCATGGACTGGATCTCCGAGATGGAGACAATGTTTGAAAGTTGCGAGTGTAGCAACAGACAGAAGACCGCTCTTGCAATCCCTCTGTTAAAATCTGGAATATTGAGCTGGTGGAAGTTACTGGCTGGTTCAATGCCTAAGGGGGAAGCTAGCAAGATGTCTTGGGAAGAGTTCGTGGGGCAAATGAAAATGCAATACTGCTCTGAGCAGGATCTTCTGGAAATCAACAATGAGTTCCAGAATCTGAAGAAAGGAAAATTGAGCGTTACCGAATACGCTACGAGCTTTACGGAGAAGATGAAGCTTATTCCATACCTAATTCCGACTGAACTTTCCAAGGTCAACAAGTTTGCTAATGGATTACCAGCGGACTTTGGTCCGATAGTCAAACAAGCAACCACTCTGAAAGCCGCCATCTGGGCAGCCAAAAATGTTGAGACCCAAATAAAAGAAAAGGGTCTGGAAAGGGCTGAAGTTGGAGAGAAAAGGAAGCGTGAAGGATCTTCAATAATCGATAAAGAAAGTAAATTCTCGAAAACTGGAGGAAGAGATGAGGCTAAGTGGTGTGAGAAGTGTAAGAAGAGACACTTCGGGAAATGTAGCGAGGAAATGACTTGCTACAAATGTGGGAAGACAGGGCACTATGCCAACAAGTGCGCACCTATCAAGAAGATGTGCTATAGGTGTAATGGAGAAGGTCATATTTCTAAAGACTGCCCACAGAAAAACACACCTCCACAACCAAGGGCATTCAACATGTTCCTCAACGAAGCAGAAAGAGATGGGAGGGTTAAAGGATGAAGACTTCATATTAATATATAAAGTCGGTAAAGTCTGTATCAGGAGGCATAGCCTGTTAGAGGCATAGTATAGGGTGAACTTGAACTTTTGTGTAATAGTTTCAAGAATTAATACAAATCCTAGTTTTGTTATCTGATGTGTTGAATGATTATATGATTTATGTATGGTGACTTGGTTAACTGCGGGACAATACTTGGGACGAGTATGAGTAGGTGTGAATGGTAGTAGAGATCTATACTACCGGAAGCACAGGACTCACGCTTGGATCAGGGGAAGTCACAAGGTTATCAAGAAGATAGTAATTGATTCCGTTTTATTCAAGTAGGTCATTACCATTGTTTCGGTAATGTCTAGAAAGATAGTTGTTATTCCGACCCATCGGGGTTATTACTTAGAATGGAGAGATAACTTAAGGAGTCAGTATGCGAATCCTATTTCGTTGATGATTCCGGGACGTAATCATCCTAAGGGGGAGATAATTGTAACGCCCGTAGATCAGGGCTAGTCAATTTAGAGACAATAAGAGTCAAAAATGACTTTTTGATAGAAGATTATTTAGGATGAATAATCCTAACTAAGTTGTAGTATATGTTACAAGGTTTCCGTACATATAAAGAACGCCAAAATCCGAGTTATAACGAAGAAGTTATGACCTGTCAAAGTTTCGCGACAGAACCGGCACGACACAGCGCGACGTAAAAAGTGAATTTACGTTAGAGCGATATTTAGCCTTAGCAATCTAAACGAGAATCGGAGATCTCATTGTTGGTATCGAAGCGATAAAAAGTTAGGCGAGAACGGACGTCAAACGAAGAAGTTATGAATTTATAACGAAAGTTTATGTCGCGGCCTATTAAAAATAATTAATAAAAATAAAAGTCAAAATTAGCCGACGGGGTCTAAACGAAAGTTGTAGAGCGTAGTCTCACCTTCGCGTGGACATAAAGAACGTCGAAAACGGATTTCGTATGAAGAAGATATGAATTTCCGAAGTTTATTAATCAATTTGTATTTAAATTTAAAAGGAAATTCGGAAGCATTATCCGAAGGAGTCACCGGTCTGATCCGAGGTACGCGCTGCGTACTCGAGTACGCCCCGCGTACTCCGAAGTGTCGACATTCGCAGCAAGTGGCTTCGGATGACGCACGCAGTGACGTTTTTCGGACCAGTACGCCCCGCGTACTGGCGTACGCCCCGCGTACTCCGAGGCTCCAGCCTCCTATAAATAGGATGCGAGGGCAGCCGACCCAATTGCCAATTTCTTCTCTTCTCTCTCCCGTTTTGCATCGTTTTGCGTGCCAGAAGTACCCCGAAGCCCCGGTATTATACCCTAGCCCCGAGGCAAGTCCCGAGATCCCGAAGATCCCGAAAAGTGCGGTTCCCGAGTCGAAGCTCTGCCCGCGAGAAGTTTGATTTTCGAGGAGATCTTCCAGATCTGCTGAGGAATACTACTTCTATAAGCCGTAGTGCTGTCGGATCGTCTTCTGATCAAGTGAGTGTGTAGTTATTTCTTCTAATACAATAATACGAAGTATTTTATATAAAAATACGTGCTATGTGTATATATTTGGTTGTGTTATGTGTGAGTGAGTATTCACTCTCTTCTATCTTACAGATCTGCTTATTTCTTTATGAGATATGTGTTACGTGTGTGTGCCTCATCTGTTATGTGATATATCTGTTGATTAAAGCATGCTATACAGGTTTTCTTTAAACTATGTATACAAATGTATATTTTTATCTACTAATATTGTTGGGTAGAACATGGGTAGATGGGTTAGTTGGTGACTATGGAGTTAGCGCCTGCTGTTAGATAAACCTTGGTGACTATGGAGTTAGCGCCTGCTGTTAGATAAACCTTGGTGACTATGGAGTTAGCGCCTATTGCATAAACCTTGGCGACGATGTGACTTCGTGCCTATTTGATGAACCTTGGCGACTATGGAGTTAGCGCTTGTTAAGTAAACCTTGGCGACTATGGAGTTAGCGCTTGTTAAGTGTACCTTGGTGACTATGGAGTTAGCGCCGCTTGAGTAAACCCCGATGACTATGGAGTTAGCGTCTTATAACTATGGATTTAGTACTCGATAGATAAACTTTGGCAGCAATGGATTTCGTGCCGATTCCTTAGGAATAAGTGAATGAAAGATAGTTGGTTCTTAGGGGGAAACCTTAAGAAGATGATGGGGATGGGTATTTGAGTTGATTGTTTGATAATTGAATATAATAAATGTATTATTGTGGGTTGAAAACCCTATATGCTCACCAGGCTCCCAAGCCTGACCCACTCAGTTTCTTTTCATTACAGGTAATGACACAAGAGTATAAGTCGGCGGACTTGACGAGAGATTTTGGATTATAGATCAGTAGTTGAATAACTATTGTAAGGTCTATTTTATGTTGTTTATGCTTTTGGTCTGTAACGAACATGACATCCCGAGGTTTTATTATTTAATAAAAATACATTCTTTTCGAGAAATGTTTTGATAAAATGGTTATCATATTTTATTTTGGGAACAAATTCCGCAACCGTTTCCTTTAAACGATCACTCTGATTTTGAAAACAAAGCATAAACAAATCGGTCTTTTCTGGCCGTGAAATTGGGGATGTCACAGGTTGGTCATCACATATGCTAACACATTAATTTACGAAACTATGGTGTTTTAGCCCATAACTTCAGCAAATAAACACATAAACTCTAAATCTAATGTTGTAAACATGATTCACACAAAGAATTAAGAGAAAAGTAATGATTAATTGCCTTTGATCTCTTCAAAAGTAGCCTCTATATGAATTCTGAGTTCCAAAGCTTCTTGAGAATTTCTTTGGCCTCCTAAAGTCGCTAAAACCATCCAGCCAACGTTAGGGTTTCGAACAGAAACCATGCTTATATAGATTCTCAAAATAGGCCTAACTCATCGAGTTGGAAGACCCAACTCGCTGAGTTTTTCACTAAAATCGTGTGTACGACAAAGCACTATTTTTTCAGGATTCTTCATACCAACTCGTCGAGTTTTAGGATAAACTCGCCGAGTTCTTCTTCAATTTTTGCCTTCTTTCTTCAAAATCCAATTTCTAAGCTTCCAATCGTTAAATCCGCTTCCTTTTCCTTCTGAACATGTCTTTATTGCTGAAATGAAATTTTAAACTAATTAAGCACCTTTGTTCATTATTTTAGACAAAAAAACATAAAGTATTAAGATAATGCCTGAATTTTATAACTAAATATCCCATATCAAAATACCCCACACTTGATTTTTGCTTGCCCCTAAGCAAAACTGAATTCTAGCACACTAATACCACATAAGACAATCACAATTGAACCCAGCCATTATGCCAAGACCACAACGCATGCATTTGTGTCTAGTTTTTCCTAAGGACCCCTAAACCTAAATACTCACAATCTTCATAAACACTCTCCTACTTTTTCCGAACAACGCTCATTTTATGTATCGCTCCGAATCTATCTGCAGAAAACTTTCGTAACCTCAAGGAATATTTGGTTAAACACCCGAGAAAACATACGGAAAAATAAACTAGAAAAGAAAATTACAATAAAAATAAAAATACAACTTTTTCTTTGAATCTTTGATACTTTGTAGCTCTTCTTCATGTCTTCATACTTGTAGATTCTTTCAAACATTTCAGCACACTTTTTTTCAACCGCACTTTTTTCACTCAAACTAAAAACCTAGAAAAAAAATATTCTTACATAAGGGGTTTAACTTCATCCTTTATTGATTAAAGGAATTAGTCTTATGTGCAATGATTACTTAAGCTTTCCTGGATATATTTCTGGTACATGATACTAAAATATAGCGTCCTTCAAACTAAGGAAGGTTGTGTTTTTGTTCCATGATTTCACTAGAATAAAAGGGGACACAAATGCACTATAATGTATATAGGCTCAACTAAACATTTAGGTCCCTAAAGAATCATCAAACACAATACTAGCATGGAATCCGAATTACTTTACCAAAATTTTCTGAATTAATCCTAGAAATTTTTATGCAAATTTTTAAAAAAAAAAATCATACCTAGGATTCTAATATAACTAATGTAACCAACCCTCTACCCACACTTAATTTATGCAATGTCCCCATTGCATGTAAAAACAATTAAAGAACATAAAAGTAAAACGAGAGAATTGGAACAGACTCCACTAAGATAGAAGTGGCGAGGTTGATTGCTGACATTTGGCATGAGAACAGCTCATCCATGCCTTGGGTTTCAAAAGTCTCGTGTGGTACAACTTGAAATATTCAGGAAAAAGCTTCTTGGAATTGACCATAAATGGACCTCATAAATGTGTATAATGCCCGCCTCAAATGGAATCAAATCGACACTCGAAAAAAAAAAGTTGACTGAGCAGCAACACGCTGAGTTGTAGTTGGAGAGCTCGTCGTGTTGGATCGTAACTCGGGTAGAAAACGTGTATCTCCTCAGAAACTCATCGAGTTGTGGTATGACCTCAACAAGTTGAAGGCTCTGATCATGAAATTTCTTTCTTTTTTGCTTTGGTTCTGATTTGTTTGTCAAAGAGGGTATTAATGTAATACACCTCCTTATATTCTTTAGTAATGGGACTCTTTTTAGCAATTATAAACATCATACTCAAAATATCGCTCAAAATCTTCTAATCTTCTCGTTAACAAATCGATCCCCCACTTTAATTCCCTCGTACTTTAACAATTCGTTATATTCTTACCCTAACTTCTGCAAGATCAAAAACAAAAACCTACATAATAAAAAGGAAAAACAACAATTAAATTAAAATGTCCTAAATTACTCTACTCTGTATATTTTAAAAGCCAAACAAACCAAAACAAATAAAATTTGTCTCAAACACTTAAACACAAATTAAATGAGAAGGATAATTAGTCATCTTCTTCTTCTCCTCCTCATTTTTTTCTGCACAACAAATAACATAGGAAACAAACAAATACCAAAAGGAAGTTAAAATTAAAAGTTTAAGTAAAATTGGACACTCTGAACAACCAACTCGCCGAGTTCGATGAACATGTCGAACAATCTGTTCTAAATGAAACTGATATGATTAAAATCACTTCAGGGGTTTGTTCAGGCTACTATAACATGCACTTAATCACAAGAAAAGAAAAATCGTTTAAACAACCTAATTTTATCAAAATTGAAACCCTAGAGTTTACGCCAAGTTCAAAAATCAGTTTTTTCAGCTAAATCAAACACCAAACTCATAAAAGTCTTAACTTGAACAGATTAAAGTTATAAAAAATCCTACCTTTGTTGGAGATGTTTGAGTATAACCATAAGGAGTAGACGGATTGTTGCACTTGAGAGGAAACTTGACGAGCCTTGGGTGCGGTGGGTGAAAACTGATGAACTTTTGCCCTTTTAGGGTTAAAACCCTTATTTGACTACGTTTAAAATTCTTTATATTTTCGGTAATAAAGAGAAACACACCGAGTTAGGAGTCCCAAACTCGCCAAGTGGAAACGGTCTTCAGTGCAAAATCACAAAGAGTCGCCCAAACACGACGAGTGCACAGCTCATACTTGCCGAGTTTGGGGTTCAGAACACAAATTTTTTTTTTTAGTTTTTTCACAATTATTTTTTTACCACACCCCACACTTAAGCCTTGCTTGCCCTTAAGAAACATTTAAATTAATTGAAGAATAAGACTAAAAATCCTTAACAAAACACAAATAAATAAAGGAAATAAAAGACAAAAATGAAAAGAAAGAAAAAGGAAAAGAAAGCAAACTCAAATGATGGGTTGCCTCCCACAAGCACTTCTTTTTTAGGAGTCTTTAGTTGGACTTCTTCCCATTCTACGTTGTGGCGGCTTCGAATGGAACTTTCCTTTTTACCCTTTTCTCCTTCCACCTTCTTTTGTAAGCCTATACTTTCCTTTCGTATGCCTTTTTTGAGTCTTCCTTTTTCTTCTTAAGTGGCATTTTCTTCATATTCACGCTTTGTTCCTTTGCCTATTCTAATAAGCTTTGTCTTTTTTTTCTTCTTTCTGTTGTCCCACTATTTTCACTTCCATCTTGTCTATCTCGTTCTCCTTTTCATTTATCCCCTCATCATCACTTGAAATCAAAGTCTCTTCCTCACTTTCTTCATATATTTTAGAATCAGGTGCTTGAAAATTGAAAACTTCAAAAGTGGTAGAAACTAAGGCGCGAGGCTTGGGTCGCTTTACCTTCCTTTCTTGATGCTTCTCCCAAATTCTCCATTCTTCATCCACATTTGTTGACTCAATGTCTTCCATTTCCTGGTCAATCGTGTGCAAGCCAAAGGAAGAGTTAGTGTCCTTATTGGATGTGTCATTCCAAGTCTTGGTATTCTTTTGTTTTTTTTAACTCTCCGTCTTGTTTGCATCACCACAACATGTTTCTGCTTCAGAGTTTCTTGGATAATATTCACCTACATTTCCCTCAATTAGTTTCTCCAACTCTTATAGGTCTCCTTGAGCATCAAAGTCCTCTTCTGAATAGAACGTGAATTCCTTTGATTTGTTTTCTTTCCAATCTGCTAGTTCCTTTTCTAACAATTCATCAATCATGTATACCGAAGAAATCACATCATCACTCGACCTTCATTACTTTACCTCATGATCGACTCCAAAGGTGACTGAATAATCTCCCACCTAGAGAGTAAGTTTGGCCCACCCAGGGAGTAAGTTTGGACTCTCACACATCCACTATAGCAGAAGTGGTGTTTAGAAATGGTCTCCCAAGAATAATCGGGACTTAATGGTCCTCTTCCATATCTAATACTATAAAATCAACAGGGAACACTAATTTATCAACCTTAACTAGAAGATCCTCGCAAATTCCCCTTGGATATGTCACCGTCTTGTTAGCTAGATGGACTGCCATATAAATGGGTCTTGGTTCCGGAAGGTTTAACTTTTTGAAGAATGAATATGGCATAATATTCACACTAGCTCCCGATTCAGCCAATGCATAACATGTAGCCTTATTCTCGAATTGATATGGCAAAGTAAAGCTCCACGGGTCCCCCATCTTTTTCGGTAGTTTGTTCATCATAGAAGCTGAACAATTTTCGTTTAAAATAGATTCCGATACTCCCTCCATCTTTCTTCTATTGGTGAGGAGTTCTTTTAGGAATCTTGTTTACTTTGGCATTTGAGCTATTGCCTCAATAAATGGAATGTTAATATGAAGAACCTTGATGTTCTATAAAAACTTCTTATACTCTTCATTATGTCTATCTCGTATAGATCGACCTGGGAATAGCAAGTGAGGCTGATACAGTTTTAATGGAGGGTTATTTCTCTCATCAGATGTAAAACCCGTCGAGTGCTTCTCCTGAACTCGCCGAGTTGTGTCATCTGTTTGCGATCCACGGTTTTCTTTCTCTACTTCCTGCACCATTTTTGGTTCTTCGTTCTGGATTGGTGTCATAGAAGTGAAAATTTTCCCAAACTTGGTTGTTATTGCGTTTATATGATCGAATCTCGGGTTTTGCTTGGTGTTACTCGGAAGTTCGCCCGGTGACCGTTCATTGATTTGCCTTGCAAGTTGCCCTAGTTGCTTCTCGATGTTGATGATCGAGGCTTGCTAATTTCTCATCAATGCTTGCTGCTCTTTCATCAGTTCTTGTTGCTCTCGTATCACCTCATCAATTTCATTTTGTCTCTTCTCGGATGAGGATGAAAATCGTGTAAGCATATCTTCAAATATATCTTCTTTTCTCTAAATATTTCATATTGGGTGTTATATTAAAGACTTTAAATCAACTAACTTGAATTTCTCCCATTATAGATGTCTAGTTTAGACGGCTATGGTCTTCCCAAATCTTTAGGAAGAAGCTTCCTAATGAAGATGATATCCCAAATGGCAACCAAGGTGAAAGATCAATCCCTTTGTTGTGCATTAGTGGGACTAGAAATCATACTTCACTTCCTCCACCTCCTCCAATAAATCTCCCTATCCCACAAGTTTCAAGACCTGATAAGTTCTAAGTCACTCAATCCCTATTGGCAAACAAAGTCTATATGTGCTTAGGTCTTGGAGATTAAGTCACATATTGACAAGCCGGGAGAGTCGGGTGTCGAAGTCTCAAGGTAGCTGGTTGTTGACTTGGTCACTCCCTGATGACAGATCACGACATGACCCTTAATGATCGTACATATTTGCTTGATGATGCTGAATCAACAATGATTTGGAGCATTGGTAAAGTAAAATTTGATTGGAAGATCAACTTCCCAAACTTCCATGGACATTGACAATGGTAACATTGGAAGTCCAGAAAAACTTTCTCTTCCCAATTGAAAGGGATTGGCCATAGTCAACTCAGTTGACAAAATGGTACAGAGAAAGGCTAAGTCTGTGATAGTCCCGTGTACTGTTTCCAAAGAGTCCATATGTTTCTGTTGCCAAAGGAAGGGCATTGGTTGCGAAACTACCAAATTTACCTAAAAGTCCATAAGGATAGTAAAGTCAAATGTTTGACTCTGCTTTAGGTAAAGTCCATTATCTAACTTTATTAAGTTTCTATTTTGAGATTCTTATTGCATGATGTGACTGGGTCACATATTGAGGTTTAAGAATCAAAGAAGAGTGAAGAAACTTAAAGGAAGTATATGTTGATTCTGATCGTGAAGATGGATTTTGATCGCATGGTTTGGTGATCAAAATTTTGAGCTGTTACTTAAGAGTTGAAACATATTGCTCAGGAATAGATAACAACAAAGTTTCCATATGGATTGTAAGGATAAGTTTTCCGCAAAGCTTTAAAATAAAAGAAAATGGTTTTGATTTTATTTATTTTAAGTATCATTACAATGGCATTTGTGAAAAGGGTTGTTGCTTATATGTTTCCATTAATAAGAAATATGGGTAAATGGATTTGATTCTTTCGTTAGTGGTAGTGTCATAATTTACCAAATAAGGAAAGATTTTCATCACCCAAGTTTCAGTTGGATAGAAACTTGGAATCATGCAAGTTGTATTGTGTGATGAATGAGAATTTTCATCTTTGGTAAATTAAGACTAATTCCTTGTTCACATTCGCATGTGAGTCAAGCGAAGGACTAAAGGATCGGGTACATTAAGTTGCGCACTAGTCAGGTCCACCACAAAGGTAGATAAGATTATTCGTTATGATTTACTAAAGTTTAGTAAATATGGTTATGCTTACGAGTTTAAGTGTAATTCTGAAACATTGGAAAGGTTTCAATGTATGGCAGAATGAATAAGAAGAATCAAATAAGGCAGAAAGAAAAAAGTTTCTCCAATCTGAAGAGATGGGAGAGTACTTGTGTATTTTGTTTTATGATTATCTTAGTGATTATGGAACCATATCACAATTGATCCTCTAAGGACACCTTAGTGTGTTTGTTGCCTGAGGAGAGGAATCGTGAATTGTTGAAATGGTTAAATCAAAAGATAATTCATACTTCGTGCCAAAAACAAATCCTGGAGTTATACTCCAAGATTGTAACTTGAGTGACATAGTCTTTAGAAATTTTATAACACTTATCAAATGTAGAGTAAGATGTGTCCTACTCTTGTACATTTGAGGTTGTTTAGTTGTGATGTTTTGGATAAAACAAAGACCAACTAAGTCCAATTATGGGAAGTGTTTAACTTGATAAGAATCCGCACTAACTACTGAAATTTTGTTTTGTCAAGGAATGGTTCTTGAAAAAGAGAATCATATATGTCAAGAGGTCAGTGGGAGTCTTAAAAAGATCTTAAGATAGGTTCAAGAACTAATCAAGAGTTTTGTTAATCACTAGACCACGACTTGAGGTTTGTAACCTATCGTGTTGATATATTCTGTGCTCATCCCAGTTAAGGTTGGATTTGCATTGGAGTTCTGAGAGTTCTCGACGGTTTGCATAACAACCTGGAAGCAATGATAGGCCCTTCTGCTGCCGGATGGCAAGAAATTAAGATTGCACAAGTTCAGTCCATATGAATTTGGAAGTGTCACTAACCTAGTCCTGTGATTATTGTTTTGACAAAATTCACATGGAAAAGAACACAAACACCATAAAATCTAAGTGTCATAAGTTTTCTCTTCGATTCATGAAAATGATGGTAAGGAAACGCTTCCACTAAGACGATTTTAAGTAGATAACGGTTGTGGTATTTGCATTCTCATATAGTTAGTGGAGCGTGTGTGGTTAACCGGCACACTAACTAGTGAGAATTGCAAAAGGTCTATACAAACATGTGAGCTATCTAAGGAAAGGTGTATGTTTTTGATAAAGTCTTATCAAAGAAATCTAGTATCAGAAATATGAACTTTGGTAAGAAAGTCAATAAAGTATTGATTTCTAGAAGTCCAGTTAATTTCTGATTACATGTCAAAGCTAGTGGGAGCATAAAGTGTTATGTTGGTAATCATTATGCTAGTGGGAGCATGATGATTATGTTAAGTATTGCAAGTTAGCAATGTTAATTATAGAAAACAAAAGTTTCAATTTGCTTTGAAAAGTTGTTTTGTTATAATTAAGGGAGAGAATTTTATACTTCACTGCAATTCTACAAGCTTAGATTGATATTTTAATCTACTTTAGTCAAGAATATATATGAATGTTATGCTGGAATGGTTCAACATAAGGACATTCTATATATGTTAGCTTAGATTGAGAATTTAATCTGCTTTAGTCAAGAATATATATGAATGTTATGTTGGAATGGTTCAACATAAGGAAATTCTATATATGTTGCATTCTCAAAATTCGATTATGATTACGGCATCCCTCTTCATAGTTAGAATTTTGAGAACATGGCAAATAAAAATTTTATAGCATGAATCGTGTCCCATATGCTTTGGATATAGGATCGATTGCATGTACTATAATAGTCATCCATTCTAAATTTTCCTAATGCTTAGGGCGTTAATAAGGGAAAAAGGAATACAACTGGAAATTACTAAAATGATTAAGCAAATTGTCGAGGACAATCTGAGGTTTACCAAAGATTGGTTGCTCATGGACAATTAGAAGTATAGAGTAAGGACCATATTGACATATTTTGAAAAGAGGCAACTCTTGTTCAGAAGTGATGGTCAAAATGGTAATATGGAATTGTCTCCATAGGTGGAAGTTATTATTTGAATCTGTGTAAGATTAAAGAACTTAATGCTAAGAAGGATGTTCAAAGGAATGTACTTTGAATTTGAGACTTCATTTCCATGGAATTGTTTTCCATTGGAATGCTTTGTAATGTCTGTTGCCAAGTCTTTGTGACTTTTGTGCATACTCATTACAAGGGGATCATTGCATATAAGTTTAGAATCTAACAGATTAAAGTAAATGGAAAGAGTTTGGTATTCTTGCATTTACAACAAGGATTGGAATTGTGAAATGAGCATCATTGGAATATTGTCAATTGATCTATTTCACAAAGAGATGACCATATGTAAACATAGTATGCATACTTGGAGTATGGCATAATTTTTGTTTGGAAAACCATAGTGTACATGCTTGGAGCATGGGACAACTAATGTTTTAATTCGAGCATAAAGTTGATTAATCAAAACATAAATAATGAGTAATCAATATGGTGCTTAAATAAAAGGTGTTTTTTTTTTACACTCAAAGTGTTGGGGCCATATAAGATTAGTATTATTCTTGTGTTTCACTTTGCAAGTTTTGACTTCCAGAATAACTATGTTATGGTATATATCATATTATTCAAACCATCCACAGTCAGTCATATTTTGGAAGTAGATATGAATCAAGACTGTCATGAATTTGGCTTGTATGATTTATGTAAAATGCTTTAGACAATGCAATGGTTGCTACAACATTCATGAGTACTCATAAGGGCTGAGTATTGTATTCAACCCACGCTCACTTGTATCACTTCATGGAATTTATCTCGAGTGATCGTGAGATAGTAATATCATATAAATCTTCAAACCTAGAGATATGAGTTGTTGACTATGAGTTGGTTATTCATTGATTGTACGAAAACGCATTGGTAACTCGATGTTATAAAACGTGCCTTTGTGAATAATTCAACAAGTAGTTAGTACATGCATATCAGTCGAAGTTTATCTGTTCCTTTTAGAAATAGAAGCGATATATGGGCCCCTCGATGATTTGGTTTTGACCTATGTACCGGGCCTGGTCAGAACCTAATTGATGTGTTCAATTTAGTTCTATGTTGAAACAAATCAGAGATCAAGAAACAAATGTTGGACAATAAGTAAGACCATGTTCCATGTGTTTGTCCGGCTGATATCATGAGAACAGAGGATTATATGATCACTTATCTTAAATGGCGTATCTGATGGGTTTTAGCCATAAGAACTTTCCTATGTGTGCATGAAAAACCCTAATGCTCGGATCTAGGCTTTCTAATTAAACATGCTTTGAATCCAAGACTTCTAATGACTAATTAGGAATAAGAACAATACTAAATCAGATCTAGAATCATACCTTTGAATCTCTTGTTTGATCTTGTTGTCTTGGAGCTCTAGAGTCACAATTGTCACTCCTCTAACGGCTTACAAACACCAAATAGCAAGGAGGATGATTTGAGAGAGAGAGGAGAGGGGAGGGAATTCGGCCAGGGTTTCTCTACTTTAGATCAAGTGTCGATTTCCCTTTGCCACAGGGTCTATTTATACTTGTAGACTCCTTAAAGGTTACAGCTTAAACCCTAATTGGATAATCTTCTCTTAAAGCAATCCAAATCCATTCCTTAGATAGCCTTGGATGATATGAAACTATCCATAGCTTCTAGAATCCATCCACTATCTATCCAATATGGATTTATAGTATGAAGTTTAACTATCAAACAATTGACAGTTTATACCCTCTTATTTAATTAATCTCTTTAAGTCACCAAATTAATTTTAATTAATTCTATGACTTATATTAATCAAATAACAATATTATTATTCTTTATATTATTCCCATAATATATCAATAATATTTATTCTCTCTTAATAAAGCATCCTATCAAGTTGCTATGGTGAAGGCAACCCAAAAGGACCATGCACAACCAGGTCAAATACTTGCCTAATATAGTTGCAGCCTTAGACACTATTCCAACAGTCTCCCACTTGGATAAGTCTAGTAACTATAGGCACAAGTACAATTCGATTTGCAATCATAGCTCTCAAAGACGCTGTCAAACTCTGATCTAATCAATCTTATCCTTTAGATAAGGGATCGTACAGCCCTCTGTTAGATATCATGGTGACAATCCTATGGAATGGTTAGTCAAGCATTTAGGTTTCTCGATCTCTGATTTATTTGACATAGAACTTAATCGAACACATCAATTCAGTTCTGACCGGGCCCGGCACATAAGTCAAATCAAATCATCGAGCGGCCGAGATATCGCTTTCACCCTCTTAAGATAAAAGTTACAGATAAACTTCGACTTATATGCATTTACTTATTCATTAATCAATTATACACAACAATGCGTTTTATGACACCGAGTTACTGATGCGTTTTCGCATTATCAATGTACAATCAATTAACAAATAACAAACCATATATCTAGGTTTTAAGACTATATGATATTATCGTCTTGCGATCACCCTTTTATATCATATTCCATAAGGTGATTCCAGCAAGCGCGGGTTTGTTCCAATGCTCAAAACCAGTTCATAAGCACTCATGAACGTCGTAGCAATCTTTTGCTATGTCTAACACCATTTAGACAATCTACACACCAATTCATGACAATCTTCATTCATATCTACTTCCAACATATGAACGATTGTGGAAAATTTGAACAATTCGATTATTCTTAATAAACTCAATTATTCTAAAAGTCAAAACATGCAAAGTGAAACAATAGTTAAATAATTAACATAAGATAGTAACATTACTCATAAATAAAACTCCTTTATTTAATCATCAAATGTTAATTACATTTATCTATTACACGTTTCCAATACTATCTAATCTATGCTAATATCATCCTTCAACCCAATACTCCTAGCATGCTGCAAGTGCCTAACCCTACTCGGTCCCTTCGTAAGCGGATCTGCTGGGTTATCCTCCGATGATATCCTCTTCACTACGAGTTGTCCTTCTTCTACACGATGTCTAATAAAATGATATTTTCTGTCGATATGTCGTGATCTACCATGATCCCTCGGTTCCTTGGTCAAGGCAACCGCTCTTTCATTATCACAGAAAATCTCCATGGGCTCCTTTATGGCAGGTACAACTCCAAGATCACCAATGAAGTTCTTCAGCCATATTGCCTCCTTCGACGCTTCGCTCGCTGCAATGTACTCTGATTCGCACGTTGAATCAGCCACGGTTTCCTGCTTGGAACTCTTCCACATCACTGCTCCTCTATTCAGGGTAAAGACCCAGCCCGACTGCGAACGGTAGTTGTCCCTGTCGGTCTGAAAACTGGCGTCACTATACCTTCGCACCTTCAATTCATCACTCCCTCCGAGGACTAAGAACCATTCCTTCATCCTCCGAAGGTACTTAAGGATATTCTTCACCGCAATCCAATGGGCTCTGCCAGGGTTCCCTTGATATCTGCTAACCATGCTCAAAGCGAAGGCTACATCAGGGCGAGTACAAGTCATAGCGTACATGATTGAGCCAATTGCGTAAGCGTATGGTACTCGGCTCATTTCTGCTATTTCAGCTTTGGTACTTGGACTTTGAGTCGTACTCAACTTGGCATTACTTTGTATCGGTAATTCTCCCTTCTTTGAGTTTTCCATACTAAAACGTTTTAGTACCTTCTCTAAGTAAGTGTTCTGACTAAGTCCAATTAGTCTCTTACTTCTTTCTCTTACTATCCTTATTCCCAAAATGTAAGAAGCCTCTCCGAGGTCCTTCATAGCGAAGCACTTCCCGAGCCAGGACTTAACCTCCTGCAGAGTTGGGATGTCGTTTCCTATGAGCAATATGTCATCGACATATAGAACGAGGAAGCTAACTATACTCCCACTGGCTTTGACATATACACATGACTCATCTTCGCTTCGTACAAATCCAAACTCTTTGACTTTCTCATCAAAGCAAAGATTCCATCTACGAGACGCTTGCTTAAGTCCATAAATTGACTTCTCAAGTTTACACACTCTATTTGGATGCTTCGGATCCACAAACCCCTCTGGCTGAGCCATGTAAACATCCTCAGCCAACTTTCCGTTAAGGAAAGCGGTCTTGACATCCATTTGCCAAATCTCATAATCAGGAAATGCGGCAATCGCTAGCATCACTCTAATAGATTTAATCTTCGCAACTGGTGAGAAGGTCTCATCATAGTCAACTCCGGGAGTTTGAGTAAAGCCCTTCGCGACCAATCGCGCTTTATATGTGTGTATGTTTCCATCCACGTCGGTCTTCTTCTTGAAGATCCATTTGCACCCAACGGTCTTACGTCCGGACACATTATCAACCAAATTCCAAACTTGGTTATCATGCATGGATTGAATCTCGCTATCCATTTCCTCTTTCCATTTTGCAGACTCCGGGCCTGCCATGGCTTCCTTATAGCTATTAGGTTCATCAAGGTTTATTAGTGTACCGTCACTAATATACGTGTCCCCTTCGGTAGTAATATAAAAACCATAAAACTGGGGTAGAACTCTAACTCTATCGGAACGTCTAAGAGGTAAGGATTCGTCAATCGGTTCAACCGGAGTTTCCTCCTCGGGTTGAGTGCCAGCGGTAGAGGTTCCTTCATCTATTGACTCTTGAATCTCTTCAAGTTCGATTTACCTCCCACTATCTCCTTGGCTTATGAGTTCTCGCTCTCGGAAAACTCCTCTTCTCGCAACAAAGACAACATTGTCCTTTGGTCTATAGAAGAGATATCCAAAGGATTTCTGCGGGTAGCCAATGAAAATACATCGCTCACTATGAGGTTCGAGCTTGTCGTGAGTATCTCGTCTTACGAACGCCTCGCAACCCCAAACCTTGATATGTGCTAATGAGGGAGCTTACCCTGTCCACATCTCGTGAGGTGTTTTGGCAACCTTCTTAGTAAGGACTCGGTTAAGGATATGGGCGGCAGTCTCTAAGGCATACCCCCAAAAAGAGATTGATAGTGAATCATGACTCATCATAGGGCGAACCATATCCAATAAGGTTCGATTACGCCTTTCTGCCACACCATTCAACTGCGGTGTCCTAGGAGGCGTCAATTGTGAAACTATTCCACACTCCTTGAGATAATCGTGGAATTCAAGACTTAGGTACTCTCCTCCTCGATTGGATCGAAGCATCTTGATTTTCCTGCCTAATTGATTCTCCACTTCATTCTTGAACTCTTTGAACTTTTCAAAGGTTTCTGACTTTTGCTTGATTAAATAGATATACCCATATCTACTATAATCATCGGTAAAAGTCACGTAGAAGCGGTTCCCATCCTTCGTGGTTGATCTAAATGGTCCACATACATCGGTATGTATTAGGTCCAATAGACCCTCACCCCTCTCACACGTACTCGTGAAGGGTGATTTAGTCATCTTTCCAAGAAAACAAGACTCGCACGTGTCATCTTCCCTAAGGTCGAATGACTCCAACACTCCATCCTTTTGGAGTTGGGCTATGCATTTCTTGTTGACATGTCCAAGACGACAATGCCACAAGGATGCTTTATCCATACTATTGGAAGAATCTATGTTCAAAACATCATTTCCTAAGTTATCAACAATCATAACAGTTTCATAAATTCCATTACATGGTATAGCTTCAAAATAAAAAACACCATTTAGATAAGCTAAAATAGAACCATTCTCATTATTAAAAGAAAATCTAAAACCTTGTCTAAACAAACCATGAAATGAAATGATGTTTCTAGCCATTTCTGGCGAATAGCAACAATTTTTCAAATCTAAACATAAATTATTCCTAAGCACTAAAGAATACACTCCAATCTTGGTCACAGGTGACGATCTTCTGTTCCCCATGATTAGATTGATCCTTCCTTGCTCCACATCCCTACTTCTTCTTAGTCCCTGCACATTAGAACAAATGTGGTAACCACAACCAGTATCAAGAACCCAAGAAATAGCATGATTAGAATTGTTAGATTTAATTGTGTATATACCTATGAAAGATGGCTTGATCTTTCCCTCCTTGATGGCTTGCAGGTACTCTGGGCAGCTTCTCTTCCAATGTCCTATCTTGTGGCAGTGGTGGCATTCTGCCTCCTTAGGGTTAGGGCAGGGTTTAGCGGGATCAACTTTGGTCCCACTAGAAGAGGTACCATCTCGGGCTTTAACCTTACGATAGTTCTTAGACGAACCCTTCCTCTTCTTTCCCTTTCCTTGACCAATAGCCAAGACAGGAGCAGCGGGTGGATTGGGAGTTGGTGCAACAGACTTGTCTTTGAAGTTGATCTCAGCGACCCTCAAGAGACCTTGGAGTTTGCTTAGGGTGACCTCCTCTTTGTTCATGTGGTAGGTCATCCTAAATTGATTGTACATCGGAGGCAAAGAGTGAAGCACCATGTCGATCGCCAAGTCTTCCCCAAAGTCAACATTTAACTTGCGAAGGCGGTCGACATACCTTTGCATCTTTTGCAGGTGCACGGTAAGAGACTCTCCATGACCCATCTTAGCGGAAATCATGTTAGTGAAAATCTCATAACGCTCTTGTCTCGCGTTTTGGTGGTATCTCTCCAATAAGTCTTGATGCATCTCGTATGGCTACATGTCCTCGTAGGACTTTTGGAATTCGGAGTTCATGGTGGCTATCATGATGCAATGTACTTTCCTTGCATCGCGCTCATGAGTTTCGAAAGCGATAATTTCAGTCGGAGTAGCGATTTTAGGGTTGATCTTCTCGAGTTTCTCATCGAGGACATACTCCTTATCCTCATAGCGAGCAATAGTGCAAATGTATCTTATCCATTCGCTAAAGTTCGTTCCATCGAAGGTGACCTTTTAACAAAGGCTCATCAACGTGAAAGAACTAGCAGCAGCGTTGTTAGAGTTCGACATCTACAAATAGAAAGGACAAAGATAGATTAGAATATGAATCCCTAATTATCACCCAATAAGAAAAAATTAGGGCTAGGATCCAACAACAATATTTACATATTAGAAAAGGGATGTCGTAATCTAACATGCAAATAAATTGAAGGTAAGTGAATGACGATTCACTAATTCTCCACCATAAAACCTAACTATTAGTCCTAAATGTATTGAGAATTCCTAGGTACGGATGAGATTCATTGAAACTATTCAATGGCATGTTTAAATCTCGATATGCCCCTCTAGTTTGTGACTGGGATACCGAGGACCACAAAGCGGGTGTGAATTACCATGCAAATTCACATGGCGCCTTCATTGTAACGATCACCTATTCGATGTGCCGGTAAACCACACACGCTCCATCGAACTATGATAAACAATGAATCACCCTTTTCCACCTTTGCTTAGAACCAATTAGTGTGCCGGTAAACCACACACGCTCCACTAACTTCTTAGCAAGGGTGCAAAGTGTAATTTCATGGGATTGCATCAATTCACTTTTCCTAAAGTAACTATGATTGGGAAATTTTAAAATATGTGTAGTTACTTTGTATTACTTATTATACTTGTAATGAGAGGATGAGGTTGCCCTATCCTACCCGTTCGGCTAACGACCCTCCACCGATCAAGCAAACGGTGGGTGTGAGTGTACACCCATTAAGCGCCATTTTATAGGCCGCAACCTTATACCCACCTTATAGATCGGCTTCGTGAATGAGGCCTACTAACGGTAAGACTAGCATTTTAGTTATACATATATATATTATTCTTGTAATATTATATTAGTATAGGGTTGTATTTTAAACATTTTAAAATCTAGGGTTTGAAATTTAAATTGTCTAAATTCAAACTTTTAATCACAAAATATAAATTTCAAAACTTGAGGACAAGTTTTAAACATTTAAAACATGGAGGATCAAATAACAAATAATTTTAATTAACAATTGATTTCCTAATTATCTATATTTGATTTATTCAAGATTTCTTTCAAGATAATTACTAAATTAATTAAAATAATTAATTAATTATCATATAAGGAAGTTAAATATTTTATTAGTTGATAAATATCTTTAACTAGATCAAGATTATAGTCATATATATCAAAAAATCGGATTAGGGTTGATCTAATATGATTAAGGTAATTTTCCATAAGATAATCATGAAGAAATCCCGAATCTGGCCTTTACTGACGCTTGGACTCGCCGTGTGCACCAAGGGACTCGCCGAGTCAGGCCAACTCGCCGAGTCCACTATGGAACTCGCCGAGTCCATGACTCAGAAACACAAAATCGAATTTTGCAGTCAAGTTTCAAACAAATAAGCAACAATTTAATGAAAACCAAGCTAGGCTCTGATACCACTGATGGGTTTTAGCCATAAGAACTTTCCTATGTGCGCATGCAAAACCCTAATGCTCGGATCTAGGCTTTCTAATTAAACATGCTTTGAATCCAAGACTTCTAATGACAAATTAGGAATAAGAACAATACTAAATCAGATCTAGAATCATACCTTTGAATCTCTTGTTTGATCTTGTTGTCTTGGAGCTCTAGAGTCACAATTGTCACTCCTCTAATGGCTTACAAACACCAAATAGAAAGGAGGATGATTTGAGAGAGAGGAGAGCAGAGGGAATTCGGCCAGGGTTTCTCTACTTTAGATCAAGTGTCGATTTCCCTTTGCCATAGGGTCTATTTATACTTGTAGACTCCTTAAGGGTTACAGCTTAAAGCCTAATTGGATAATCTTCTCTTAAAGCAATCCAAATCCATTCCTTAGATAGCCTTGGACGATTTGAAATTATCCATAGCTTCTAGAATCCGTCCACTATCTATCCAATATGGATTTATAGTCTAAAGTTTAACTATCAAACAATTGATAGTTTATACCCTCTTATTTAATTAATCTCTTTAAGTCACCAAATTAATTCTAATTAATTCTATGACTTATATTAATCAAATAACAATATTATTATTCTTTATATTATTCCCATAATATATCAATAATATTTATTCTCTCTTAATAAATCATCCTATCAAGTTGCTATGGTGAAGGCAACCCAAAAGGACCATGCACAAACGGGTCAAATACTTGCCTAATATAGTTGCAGCCTTAGACACTATTCCAATAGTATCATCATCATCTCAGTTCCGAGAGACTTTGAAAGAGCTACGATTGCTAGTCGGATTTTGAAGTCTTATTTGCAAACATAGTTATCAGACTTATCCAAGTGGGAGACTGTCGGATATAGTGTCTAAGTCCATAACTTTATTTGGTATGTACTTGATCCGACCAGGCATGGTCCATTTGGGTTGCATGGCATTGCAATACTTGGATAGACAAAATGAGAGAATAAGGCACTTATGATTATTAATATATTAGAAGTTCTAATATATTAATATTAGTATTATTTAATTAGTCTTGATCAAATATTAATTTGGTGATCAAGTTGAAACTAATTAAATATATGGGGTTGATTATGACAATCATCTAAACTTTTATAGTGGATTAAATGATCCATGATTTATGGGTTATGGATATAACTATTTGGAGCTCCATGGATAGTCCATGGGAGTTACAAACCCATGGGTCATGAGAATGGAAGAGTCATGACAATTATGAGTCTTCATGATGAATCCCTAATTGTGACACCACTATAAAAGGGACCCCATGGCTAGGAAAATCGGGACCTAGTGTTACTAGAGAGGGCATAACCTATTTTCAGTGCAAGAAGTATTCTCTCAAGTTGTTCCAAGTTTTGTGGTGTTGTGTGAAGCTTTTGAGGCACAACATTTGGGGTGCTAGGCTCGCAAAGTCTTAAAGGAATCCAAGCAACAACAAGGTATGTATTTCTACTAGTTTTTATGTTTCATATATTCCCCATGCCATGCTAGTTAGGAAATAACCTTGAAAAAGAAATTTGCATGTATATTGAGAAAACATAGATTCAAGGTTATTAGGGTTGCATGTACACTTAGGAAGTGTTAGAATGCTCTAAACCCATCATAGATGTCTGGTTTAGACATCTACGATCTTCCCAAATCTCTTGGAACAAGCTTTCCTAATGAAGATGATGTCCCGTGGTTGGATCATGGAAATCATTCTTCACTTCCTCCACCTCCTCCAATTATTCTCCCTAACCCACAAGTTTAAGGTCACTCAAGCCCTATTGGCAAGCAAGGTCTATGTGTGCTCACATCTTGGAGATGAAGTCACATATTGACAAGCCGGGAGAGTTGGGTGTCAAAGTCTTGAGAAAGTTGGTTGTTCAATCACTTTCTAAGTCTTATAGTAAGTGTCCTTTAGGACTACTATGTAAAAGACTATGACATGACCCTTAATGATCTTATTTATTTTCTTGGTGTTGTTGAATCAGCAATGATTTGGTGCACTGGTAAAGCAAATTTGATTAGTAGATCAACTTCCCAAAATACAATGGACATTGACAATTGGTAACATTGGATATCCAGAGAAGCTTTCTCTTCCCAATGAAAAGGGATCGGCCATAGTCAACTCAGTTGAGCAAATGGTAAAGAGATAGGCTAAGTCTGAGATAGTCCCATGTACCATTACCAAAGAGTCCATATGGTTCTATTGCCAAAGGAAGGGGCATTGGTTGCAAAGCTGCCCTATTTACCTAAAAGATCATAAGGTTGTTCAAGTCAAAAAAAATTTGACTCCACTTCAGGTAAGTCCACTATCTAACTCTATTAAGTTCCTATTTGGAGATTCTTATTACATGATGTGACTGGGTTACATGTTGAAGTTTTAAGAATCAAAGAAAAGTGAGGAAGCTTAAAGAAGAGTAAGTTGATTCTGATCGCGAAGATGGATTTCGATCGCATGGTTCAGTGATCAGAATTTTTGAGCTACTGCTTAAGAGTTGTCATAGATTGCTTAGGAATAGATAACAACATAGTTTTCATATGCATTTGCATTGTAAGGATAAGTTTTTCTGCAAGTTTTAAATAAAAGAAAAGTTTTGTTATTATATCCTTATAGTGGCATTTGTAAAAAATTGTTGTTTATATGATTCCTTTGATAGCAACATTGGAAAATGGATTTGATTCTTTCATTTGTGGTAGTTTCATAATTTACCAAATAAGGAAAGATTCTCATTACCAAAGTTTCAGTTGTATAGAAACTTCGAATCATGCAAGTCGTATGATGAATGATAATTTTCATCTTTGGAAAATTAAGACTAATTCCTTGTTTGCATGTATATGTGAGTCAAGTGAAGGACTAAGGGATCCAGTACACATTCATGTGCACTGGTCAAGGTCCACCACAAAAGATCGATAAGACTATTCGTCATGATTTACTAAAGTTGAGTAAATATGGTTATACTTACAAGTTTAAGTATAATTCTAAAATATCGGAAAAGTTTCGATGTATTGCAGGATGAATAAGAAGAATCAAATCAGGCATAAAGATAAAAGTTACTCAAATCTAAAAAGATTGGAGAGTCAATTAGTATCATGTTTTGTGATCATCTTAATTATTAAGAAACTATATCACAATTGGTCCTCTAAGAACGTCTTAGTGCATTCTTATGGCTAAGAATATGAATCATGAATTATTGAAGTGGTTAAATCAAGAAGATGAGTCATACTTCGTTCCAAAAACAAATCTTAGAGTCATACTCCAAGATTGTAACTTGAGTGACATATCTTAAAGAAAGTTTTATAACACTTGTCAAATGTAAGAGTAAAATGTGTCCTACTCTTATACATTTGAAATTGGTAAGTTGTGGTGTTTTGGATAAAACAAAGACCAACTAAGGCCAATTGTGTGAAGTGTTTGAATCTGCACTATCTCTTGAATATTTGGCAAGTGAGTCTTATATGTCAAGAGGACGTGGGAGTCTTAAAGATCTTGGAAAAGCTTTCAGATCTAATCAAGAAGAAAAACCTATAGTTTATCACTAGCACACGACTTGAGGTTTATAACCTATTGTGTTGACGTATTCCTATTTATGTGCCCATTCCAGTTAAAGTTAGCTTCGCATATGAGTTCTGAGAGTTCTCAATTGGTTGCATAACAACTTGGAAGCAATGACAGACCCTTGTGCTGCCAGGTGGCAAGAAGTTAAGACTGCACAAGTTCAATCCATAAGAGTTTGGATTTGTCACTAACATTGTCTTGTGATTATGGTTTTGACAAATTCACATGGATAGGAACACATACACCATAAAATCTAAGGTGTCATAAGGTTTCTCTCCGATTCATGAAAATGATGGTGAGGAAACACTTTCACTAAGTAGATTTTAAGTAGATAGCAATTGTGAGATTTGTATTCTCAAAGTCATTAGTGGAGCGTGTGTGGTTAAACGGCACACTAACATGAACTTGTGAGAAATGGCAAAGGTCTAAACAATTGAGACTACGATTATGGCATCCCTTTTCATAGTTATGAAATTGTTTAGACACACATGTGTCCTATCTAAGGAAAGGTGTATGATTTTGATAAAGTTTTATCAAAGCATCTCGTATCAGAAGTATGAACTTTGGTAAGAAGGTCATTAAAGTATTGATTTCTAGAAGTCCAGCTGGTTTCTGAGTACATGTCAAAGCTAGTGGGAGCATAAGTGTTATGCTAATAATCATCATGCAAGTGGGAGCATGATAATTATAATAAGTGTTGCAAGTTAGCAATGTTAATTATAGAAAACAAAAGGTTTCAATTGGGAAAAAGTTGTTTTGCTATAATTAAGGGAGAGGAATTATACTTCATTTTAATTCTAAAAGCTTAGATTGAGGTTTTAATCATCTTTAGTCAAGGATATATATATATATATATATATATATATATATATATATATGTATATATATATATATATATATATATATATATATATATATATATGAATTTTATGTTGGAATGGCTCAACATAAGGAAATTCTATATATGGGTCCATTATTTGTGTTCTAAAATCCTATTATGATTATGGCATACCTTTTCATAATATGAATTATGAGAACTTCGCAAATAGAAATAGAAATATTATAGCAAAAGACTGGTCTAGTATCATGTCTTTATGAATCGTGTCCCATATGATTCAGATATAGGATCGATTGCATGTGCTATCATATTCATTTGTTCTAAATTTTTCCAAATGCCCAGAGCATTAAGAGGGAAAAAGTACTAGAACTAGATATGACTAATTTAATTAAGCAATTATTAAGGACAATCTAAGGTTTACCAAAGATTGGTTGCTCAGGGAAAGTTGAAAGTATAGTGTTAATTTTGGAAGGACCATATTGACATATTTTGAATAGAGTCAAGTCTTGTTCAGGAGTGATAGTCAAAAAGGGAATATGGAAATGTTCCCATAGGTGGAAGTTATTCATTAAATCTGTGTAAGATTAGGAAACTTAATGCAAGAAGAATGTTCAAAACAATAAACTTTGAATATGAGACTTCGTTTCCATGGAGTTGATCTCCATTGGAATACTCTGTAATGTCTGTTGACAGGTCTTTGTGACTTTGTGCATAATCATTACAAGTGGACCAATGCATATAAGTTTAGAATCTAACAGATCTAGGTAAATGGCAGGAATTTGGAATTCTTGCATTTGCGGTAAGGATTTAGGATTGTGAAATGAGTATCATTGGAATTATGTTTAATCGATCTATTTCACAGAGTAAAGATCATAGACAAACTTAGTGTGCATGGCATGACTAGTGTTTAGAAAAAAACCATAGTGTACATGCTTGGAACATGGGACAACTATTGTTTTAATTCAAGTATAAAGTTGATAGTTTGAAACAGTGTGCAATGAATAATGTGTAATCAATATGGTGATAAATAAAAGATGTTCTATTTATATTCAGAAGTTCTGAGACCATATTTGATGCGACTATTCTTGTGTTTCACTTTGAATGTTTTGACTTCTAGAATAAGTAGGTCATTCTTCCCGAATGACTAAGTTATTCAAACCATCCACAGTCGGTCATATGTTGGAAGTAGATATGAATCAAGTCTGTCATGAAGTTGGATTGTAGATGTCCGACGTATGAGACATAGCACGAGTTGCTGCAACATTCATGAGTGCTCATAAGTTCTGAGTATTGGATTCAACCCACGCCCACTGGTATCACTTCATGGAATTTACCTCGATTAATAGTGATATGGTAATATCATATAAGTCTTCAAACCTAGAGATATGACTTGTTGCCTATGAGTTGGTTATACATTGATTGTACGAAAACGCATTGGTAAGTCGATGTTATAAAACGTGCCTTTGTGTATGATTCAACAAGTAGTAGAACAAGCATATGAGTCGAAGTTTATCTGTTCCTTCTTGGATTAGAAGCGATATCTAGGCCCCTTGATGATTTTGTGTTGACCCATGTACCGGGCCCGGTCAGAACTAAGTTGATGTGTTCAATTAAGTTCTATGTCAAACAAATCGGAAATTGGGAAACAAATTGTTGGACAATAAGTAAGACATTGTTCCATGTATTTGTCCGGCTGATATCGAGAATAGAGGATTATATGATCACTTATCTTAAATCATGTATCATCATCATCTCAGTTCCGCGAGACCTTGAAAGAGCTATGATTGCTTATCGGTTCCTGAAGTTATTTTTTGAAATATAATTATTAGACTTATCCAAGTGGGAGACTTTTAGATTACGTGTCTAAGTTCATAAATATTTATGGGATGTACTTGACCCGGTTAGCATGGTCCATTTGGGTTGCATGGCATTTCAACACTTGGATAGACTAAATGATAGAAAGGACACTTAAGGATTATTAATATATTATAATTTTTAATATATTAATAATATTATTTAATTAGTATTGATCAAATAATTAATTTGGATTTAATTAAGTGATTAAAAAGAGACTAATTCAATATATGGGGTTGATTGTGTAAATAATCTATTCTTATATAGTGCGCCAATGATCAATGGTTTGTATGGATTGGGCTAAAACCCATAAGGTGCTCCATGGATAATCCATGGAGGTTACAAACCCATGGATCATGGAATATGAAAAGCCATGACAATTAGGGTTTACATGGTGTAACCCTACTTGTGCCACAACTATATAAAGACCCCTAGTCTAGCAAAATCGGCACTACTTGTACAAGATAGAGGGCTAGCCAATTCTGAGGTGTAAGTGAACTTCTCTTAAGTCTATTCCAAGAGTTTTAGTGTTGTGTGAGACATTTGAGGTGTCACACTTTAGGTGCTAGGCTCACAAGGTTCTCAAGGAATCCAAGCAACTAAAAGTGTGTATTTGTTACTCACTTTTATGTTTAAAAGTTCCCCATGTATGCTAGATAGGTTATGAACCTTGGAAAAATAAATTTGCATGTATCATAGAAAAACATAGATCCAAGGTTTCTAGGGTTTCATGTACACCATAGGAGTGTTAGAATGCTCAAAACCCTTCACTCTAGTCATCTCCAAATCTCATACCGACACACCCCCGGATATCCCAACTATCCCGAATTAGTCACGACTCTCAACCTGGAAATATTGAACTATCACACAACTCGTAACCAACATTCGATCGTGTGGATCATCATAGAAACAAGAGACTTCACTCTAACATTCGATACACAACGTAGGCAATAAGGGCCGCCACCCCGATATACTCCTCTTGATCACCTAGAACTGCTGCTAAATAGTATGTCTTACTCAAGTAAAGAATCTCCTTGTCCTCTTCCATCTCAGTCGCCACTAATGACTCTCTCATGGTATAAGAAAATACCTCGCAGCAGACATACTACCCAATTACTCTGGTGAAAAGGTCGCAACCATATGCTACCCCATGGGGTTATCTCCAAACTCTGAAACCGGAACCTCGTCATCTCCTTTACTTCTCACACGGGAATAGTGCAACTCTTGTCACATAAAGTGACATCTTACTATCGGCCGATTGATCAACTTAAGCCGCAATCCTCCATAAAGCACCATCTCTACTCATCCCTGAGTCTTGCAACTCCAACTGGCATCTAACCAGTAACATCTCTCAGAAACTAATTAGTTTCCCTCTCAAGGTACGCTCCATTGAAGTTTGTCCGACATGGCCCTCTGGCCCCACACACCATCTTATCAGTTCTCAGTCTAAACGATCACAACGGGACAACTGGTAAAGTCAGAAGCATTATTTGTTACGAATCATGGTACTCGAACCATGTTATCTCTTCTCAATCTGTTACGAATCATGGTACTCGAACCATGTTATCTCCCCTCAATCTCTTACGAAACATGGTACTCCAATCGTGTTATCACTTCTCAATCTACTATGAGTCATGGTACTCGAACCATGTTATCTCCCCTCAATCGGCTACAAATCATGGTACTCGAACCATGTTATCACTTCTCAATCTACTACGAATCATGGTACTCAAACTATGTTATATTCCCTCAATCGGCTACGAATCATGGTACTCAAAACATGTTATCTCCCCTCCATCTACTACTTAGAACCTCTGGAATTCTCCTTGTTTCGAGTATGGGTCCTCTACTTTCAGTAGTACGGGCCCATATTACCTGCCACATCTACCCATACTTTACACACGGATCGTCCCAGATTTCCTAAGTAGCTGCTCAACCTTCCCGATCACTAATCCCGTTATACGTGGTCGCTATCCAGGGAATTCTCCTCATCAGCATACTCATCTGACTAAAGTCACTCCCTAGGCTCTTCCTAGGTTCTCACACTTCTCTGCCATCAACTGATGAAGAACTCCTTATGATGCCAACCATCTACCTCCTGAATATCGTCATATTCACTTAGTAGCTGACTCCCATCATCAAGAGTTCCATAAAGCATGAAGCAAGCAACATTCAAGCATCGAATAACCTCTGTCGGCACATAACGCTACTTAGGCATACAATTCCCCTTGCTCTATTCACAAATCAAAAGGCATCACTAAACTCATGCTATCTTACCTCTCGTGGAATCTAACTACTCTTCCCAGTAGACTCCTTAAATGCTCATCTAGGTATCTCTCCTAGATTACCCCGCTACTCAAAACTCTCTCCAGGTGATTCTTGCTAGATACTCTTACTCAGCACATACTCAAGGCACATAACAAATCGCAGCAACTCCTAGGCTAAGGCATCACAAATCAGGAAACTCTATTCCTAAAATATTAAATACCTAGCCTATCCTCTAGCATGCATAACTAACATCTCATAAATATCTCATAACACAAAAGTAAGGGTATTTTGGGAAATCGCCGTTCGGGCTCTGGCTAGTTGTACACACTGCTCTAACTCGTTTTCTCTTAAATCTTGAGTTTGAGTCCAAACACACCCGGAGGTTCATCCCAATCCCTTGAACCAAGGCTCTGATACCAACTTGTAACACCGTAAATTTTCAAACAAAATTTTCATTTTAAAATCACATAATTCTCATAACACATTTCACAGAAATCTCAATTATCGAATTAACAAAACACAAGCTCCATTATTATTTGATTAATAATCCAGGATCCTTAAAACATAACTCTTTCTCTCATGTGTACAATCAAGTTGGCGCCTTCCCATAATCCTGAGAAGTGCCTGAAACACATATCACATAACACGGTAAGCACGAAGCTTAGTGACTTCCCCAAAATACCACACACAACTCATTAGCCACTCAAGGCTATAACTCAATAAGACCCTCCGGTCAATGTGTCTCAGTGGAGACCCTCTGGTCCCACAGCTTAGGGTTGACCCTCCGGTCCTAACTCAGTAGCTCAGAATAATTTCATAGCACAAATCACAAAGACATAATGCAGGATATCACAATATTCAATATAAGAACATAGACCCTCCGGTCACATAACTCAAATTACCACACTAGGTAAGTATAGTGAGAAGACTCACTTCGTAAGCAAGCAAGCAAATAACCTTGAACACGAATCCCGAACTAGCCTTCGCCTAACACATAGGATAAATATCCCTAATTAATACTCTATTCATGACTCTAAATAACCAAAGGTTATTCTTTCTCTCTCTATCTCTTGAATTGGGTAAAAGACCATTTTACCCCTCCAAGGTCTCCATTTCTCATGTTTGACCAAACCCTAAAGTCAATAGAAGTCAAATTTGAGTCAACAATCAATGTTCGCCCTACTCGTCGAGTGCACTTATGAAACTCATCGAGTCCCCTCGTTTCCCCAGAAGTCTCATGAAAGTCCAGCTCAGCTCGTCGAGTTGACCCCCAACTCGCCGAGTTACCGCATGATACAGCTCATCGGGACAAACCCTAATCAATTAGTCGAGTCAACTTAGGGACTCGGCGAGTCCCTTCAGTCTATTTTCTAATTCATACCTTTTAAGGAAAATCCACCACTCCAAAGTCTGGATCTAGCCTCCTAAGACTCGATTGTCACATAAAGCTTCGATCTTTACATTCATGCATGGCATATTTTCTCCTTAATGCCAATGCATGTTCTAACAAAGGTGTTAAGCACAAGGATCCTCTTATGGCTGAATAAAGTTAGGACCTTTGGACTCTAGGGACCTCACAGGGTCCAAATCTAAAGTCTAGACCTCTTGATAACTCCATACACTCAAAGTCCCAATAAAAAGGTGGTAAAAGCCCTAAACTTCCAAAATCATGAGATCTAACTAATAAGATGAGAAAGGTGTAGCCATTTTACCTTCCATAGAAGCTTTGGATGAAATAGAAATAGATCCAACAGTTTCTCCTCGTTCCTTGCTGGATAATCTCCTTTTCTTTTCAAAAGATGCACTAGAAAACTCAAAGATTAGCTCTAAAAACTCTCTTGGCTCACTACAACGCTTAGGGTTTCACACAGGGGGTTTGGGCAGCTGGTGAGGTGCAAATGAGGACATAAGTTCTCTTAACTAGGCCCCCAACCCCGAGGATTTAGGGTTTCATCTCACAGTGCCAACTCAACACGTCGGCTCTCTGACTCGTCGAGTTGGTTACTAAACCCACGTGGCCAATTTGACTCTACTCGACGAGTTGGGCACACCACTCGTCGAGTCGCTCAGTAAACCCCAAGAATAGATATATATAAATTTTATACCTGGGAGTCGGTATGTTACACATAAGCACAAAGCTTAGTGAGTTCCCCAGAATACCACATACCATACATACAGTTGGTCCCAACTTTGGGGTATATTCTTATCCAAAATACAATAATGTGCCAAACCATGGGTATATTTCAACCCAATCATACAATAATAAGCTGAACTCTGGGGCCCAACCCTGGGGTTTCTGTCAACCCGAACATGCAATAATGTGCCTAGTCTTGGGGTTTATTTGAACCTAAGCATGCAATAATGTGCCTAAACCTGGGGTATATTTCAACCCAATCATACATGCAAGAGTCCCAAAGACAATTAGCATACAACACAATCTAGTGGGCCGATACTGGTGCCTTCGAACCACAAGTACATTGACAAGACTCACCACAATCGATAGCCGAATAAAACTCACACTCGAGTTGTTGCACAAAAGCTCCTCACGCTAAACATATCCAAAATAACACTAATTAGCAATTAATGTAATAATCCATAATTAAGGGTCCTTAACATACTCTCTCTCTCTCTCTCTTTCGCTCTCTCTCTATGGTAAATGACCAACTTACCCCTTTATGGCTAGGACCCACCCCTCTTGACCTAACATCCAATATGACCAAAGTCAAACCAAGTCAACGATTCAAACCCAAAAAGTCAAATTCAACGGTTAACAACCCTAATATAGAGTCTCACGTCGTGACCAGCCCTTGGTCACGCCGTGATAGTTCACTCGGTCAGGTTCTAGCAACTTGTTCCTGACTCAACCAACTCAACCATGGATTTCACACTGGACTAACCTCACGACATGACTATCACTTAATCATGTCGTGAGTCCCAAAAACCCATCAGTATATGGGCTTTTTCATTTTCATATCGTGATACCTTATGTCTTATGTCGTGACTATGGTTTGAAGCCAAAATCCAAGGTTTTAAGTCCTTAATCTATTAATTCTTCAAATCCAACTCTTCCAGAAGCTTAAGGGGACCCTAAAGGTCCATAAAAATGTTTACTTTATCGACATGCATGCTCCATGAATGTCCCCAATCCATTCTAAGTCAAAAGTAGAAATATAGCACCAAATTCTCATGCACGACTCTAATACTTCACCAACTTCTAGATCTGGACATTATGATGCTCAAAGGGCCCTTAGAATCCATAAAGTTGCTAACTTTATGGATCTTCTTCACTCAAGCTTGCTTATTCATGAAGTAATGTAACAAAAACCTAGATCTAGCCATATTATGAAATAAATTTTGAGCCTTTGGTACTTTCAAAAGTCCAACAGGAGGAAGAGATGATGATGATGATGATGATTCTTGGCAATTCTACCACTAGAAAAATTCTATGTTCTTCCTCTTCAAGCTAAAAAATGTACCAATATGGCTAGGGATCTCTAAGAAGGAAGATATGAGGGTTTATGGAGGTTGAATAGTAAAGGAGGCGGAGGATGAGCAATCCTAGCCCCCTCATTCCATTAAATCTTCGAAAAATTAGGGTTTTGGTAATCAGACAGTTCTCACATCGTCACTAATATTATCACATGTCCTGAGACTCAAAAATGCGAGTCAGCATGTCAACGCCGACTCAAGACGTTGCTGGGCATAACTTACATCGTGACCCATTTCCAAAAGGTTAAAATCCTGGAAATTTAGTACCTTAAAGATATAAATGTTACAGTTCTCTTCTTATAATGGTCCATCTAAGGAATCAGCAACCTGAGATGCACTGTGCAGATGATGGTCTAATCATCATAAATTCTTGCCTTACCGAACATACAATAATAGTACTAAGGAGAGGTCATTAGTCATATCAGTTTTTTATAGATGATTCGTTAGTAGAATGGAGTATTGTACGGCCTGAATGTTGTCAGAGTCATTAGCTATGTATTCGTTACTTGTACTCAATGCTTACTTCTTCGTCTGGGCTCGCTCTCCTGACCTTGTTTCCTTCTATTGGTCCGGTTTAATAGCCTCAGCGTAAATGGTTTGGAAGACCATACATCGAAATTTTGGTCCGGATGTACACACCTCGACAATTAGGTATATACCTCATTAGTACATAAGGCATTTCTTCCTAAAGTATTCCAAGGCATATTATATCAAGGTATTTATGCTATATAATAATTTCTTATTTAGCACATAATGTTATTTAATGCATCTATCCTAAATTATTCTAGTGTGTGTGTGTGTCTATTTATGTATACAACCTACGATGTTCTAAACACCTATCTCATCATCATTGCTTAACATTATAAGTTTAACTCTAGAAATAAATCCTTATTCCTAGTTCTCTTTAACTAATGCTCTCATACCAACTATGACATCCTCTAATTTTTAGAACCAATTAAAACTTTCCTTCACTACTAGAAAAAACAACATTTTACGAAGCGTAATGCGTGTCAAGGAAGGCTCTGTCATAACGAGAGACGACACGCTTTTGTGCGTCGTCTATTTACGACGCACGTCTACGATGCGCAATGCATCTTAAGGAAGGCCCTGTCATAAAGAAGATAACACGCTTTCGCGTGTCATAAAACGATGCACATTTACGACTTGCATTGTGTATCATTAATGCCCATGTCATAAAGAAATACGACACACATTTTTGCGTGTCATAAAGTTTAAATGTTTTAAAAAATATATATATTTTTGTAATTTTACTAATTTTCAAATTACATCACACATTTATTGTCTCATAATATAAAATAAAATTTCATACACAAAAAATAAAATAAATTACACAAAGTATAATATGTCATACAAATAATCATTCAAATGTTAAACAAAAATAATACATTTCTAACATGGGTTATACATTCCTATAAAACTACCAACCATCGGTGACCTTGATCTAGATCGAGGTCAACTTGGATCGATGGTGATGATTGGATTTTAGATACACGACATGATTACTGACCTAAGACCTTGTGCAACCATGCACCACACGTTCTCAAGGACTAGTATACTTCCTCCTTGCCATCCAATAGCTTTCATTAACAATAGAACCAATGCATAGTATGATTTCTCATGCATGTTGTTGACATTTCTTGAAAAATATTAGAAAAGAAATATATGATCTTATGATCTTAATATACCTTCGCATCATCAGATGCATCTTGTAAGGACCTAAATATATGAGGGAAAAACTAATTATTTCACCTCTGTGATAGGGGTGTCAACAACCCTGTTAGGCCCATACTTGTGTAACAATCTTTTTGTAATCTATCTAAGCATAACCAAATCCAATATTATAAGACCAAAACACACAAAAACTTGATAGATCAAGTGGAATGCTTTTAAAATTCTAACCTTGTATGCACCCTAGTATTCTCTGACATGCACATCACAAAAAAGATGATGCTTATAGCAAAAGACTATCTAGATATATAATGATAAACACAGTACTAGCTAGTTACCTCTTCACCCATGATAAAGACACTGGAATCAGCAGCCATTTCCTCAACAAGAGCAGATTCTAAAGCATCTCTTACTGTCATCTGCAAAAACTACTAGTTTTAAAATCCCCTTTTGGTTTAATATGATTGATATGTAAAATCATAAGAATCCATATTACATCTTTGGTTATGACAAGAAATGTCTCATGGCTGATGTGATAGGGCTTAATCTATTTAGGGCTAAAACCTAAGAAAAAAGTCGAACCTGGTAAAAGATTATGAGCTTGGCTTCGATTTGAGGTTAAGTGGTCTAATGAAAGATTACAAGAAATGATGTCTTAACATTATATCCAAAGGCCTTTGTAATGACTGCAAAAACTGTGGTCTTAATAACTATAACCAGAATAACAGATGCTACTAATATATCCACATGTGTCCACAAGAACTATACATGTATAAGCATCCCAATGCTTGATAGAAATAGAGCTGTAAATAAGTTTCAAATTGTCCACCTACAACAAATATGTTTATGTGTGTCATTACTCATTATTATAAGTCCCAACAAAAATCATATACTAAGCTTGCATTGAATGGATAGATTACCTAATCTAAAGTATGTTGTGCAAAATCAATTGTAGAAATCATAACACCAGCCACAAAAGACCCCAACTCAAGACTTAGACCTAATTTATCTCTACACTAATAAAGATTAAAATACATTTGTTTTAATAATGACAAAAAAAACATTGGTAATATGACGAGATCATTTTATTTAACCTACCCAAGCGGATAACAAGCAAAAAGCAACTGCAACTAACTGGTAGAGTTCATTTGTCTAAATCATAAAAATAAATAAAGGGAATTAAGAAAAAAAAATCTTTAGTTAACTTAAGAATTAAAAAGAAAATTGAAAATAGGTATAACAACTTACTTGAGATGACAGTTGCACCATCAACCTCTGTAAATGCTCAAAGAAGTTTTATAACAATAGAAGACATGAAGATTCCTTAACTTTCAAGAAGTTTGAACAGCAAGCCTCTGTAAATGCTCAAACAAGACTTGAAGGTTGACATCATCAGTGAAGATGACATCCATTCTAGCTTTAGCCACTTCATTGTTATATGTTGCTGATGGATTCAACTTAGCCAATAAGAATTTCGCCTGTTTTTCACATATTTTTGTGACCAAAATTGAAAAAATCAGTTACATTCAAAAACCAATAATGTAATTTACTCTATAATTAATGAATATTGTAAAATTTGTTATTTGGAATGCAAGGGTAAAATGGTCATTTAGTCTCGTTCAAACGGTTTATTTAGTCTAGAAAAGAAACAAACCTTATGTATACAACAACACTTTATCTGTAATTTAATTTACTCGATAACTAATCAATATTGTGAAATTTGTTATTTGGAATGCTAGGGTAAAATGGTCATTTACCTGAGAACCGTGTTGATCACACACCACCAATCGTGGGACAGGAAACCTCTTACGTATTATCAGTTATGCATCATCATGTGGAGCTTGTTAACAACCGAGCAAATGCCTACAAAATATAAAAAAAAATATTAATCTGATGGTTTTTTTTAATTATAAAAAGGAAAAGTGAAATGACGAAAAAGTACTTGATGTTCAGGCTGATGTTGGTAGCCATTGTTTCTCCATTGAGCAATTGTCTTGCCATGAAAAACAACTACACTAAAATAAGAATCTAACAACAAGATTCTATCAGTTGAAATTGGTGCCACATCAAGCAATGCAGGAGAAGGAAGAGAGTTAAATGAATATGAAATTAATGAAGGCTGAAACATCACAGTTGCATTTGTTATGCTTTCTCTATTTAACATCATCCGAAAATAAGCAGTTTCATCTGGACTATTATTAAACACCTGCCAACATTTCATAAAATTAAAAACATATAACAAAAGGATAATTCGGTAAATTAACAACTTTTAACCTGAACAAACTGTGATCTTTGAAGATTGAACATGAAATAAGGGAAGAATGAGAAACTAGGGTTTAAAGAAAATGAAGAAGGGTCGTCTTATCTATAAGGAGTGGTAACACTCCTAACACTTTATTTTTTTCTTTTTCAAATTTAATTAAATTACTTTATTTCAATACACAAACATTTTTTATGTAAAAATATTAAACATATTTTTTAAACCACAAAAAATTAATATAATATAAATCGATGCAAGGGAAAAACAGTAATTTGGTAAAACAAATCGATGGCTAGACTACAAGAGAGTCTCATCTGGAGGGTTGCTCCATCATGATCTCGTGGGGAGCTCAAAGCCCTCGAGGTGTTAAACCTTGCAGAAAACAAATCGGCTACGAATTACTTACATCCTCTATTCAAGAGGTGGAAGAAGTCAAGATCAAGAGGTTAAACTGTGCAGAAAACAAACTATGATTCATAAGAACTAATGAATTACAAAACAACATCAATTAAATCGATGATATGGAAAAAGTTACCTTAATTGCATAATTGTATTTGCAGTTGTCTTCAAAAGGGTCAAACTGGGATGGGATCGACTTTAATTTCTTGGGTAACTTGAGTGGTGATCCTACATTCTCCATACAAATGTACTCAGTCAAGGAAAAGGCAACAATGAACAACAATTCTATCTATGGTTCGACCCAACTATTGATTTCCACAGCTATTTCATCCTTTGGGACCCTCAATGCATTATGTAAGTATCATCAGCCCATGGGAATACACTCTAGCTAATGGAATGCTGACGATTGGGTGACCAGGGGTGGGTTGGTGAAAACCGATTGGACTCAAGCTCCCTTTACGGCTTCCTACAAAAACTTTAGGGTCGATGCTTGTGTCGTTTCTTCTGGGAAATCATCATGCGGTGGATCTGCGTCTTCCGGTGGAAATCAGGCTTGGATATCTGAGGAGTTAGATAACACAAAGCAGGAAAAGCTAAGATGGGCACAGAAGAATTACATGATCTATAATTACTGCTCAGATTCCAAAAGATTTCCTCAAGGGTTTCCTCTAGAATGCAAATTGGAACCCTACAATCGAGAAAACGGTGAGAACTTTAAGGTTTTTTGGATAAGGAGACTTGTCAGAGATGGAGACACCGTGGATGGGAGGAAGGAGGGTTCTAGAGAGCGATTGTAGAGGGAGATTAAATCTATTTCTCTCTCTTCTCGTTATGGTGTTGGCGAGCTATTGTTGGCGACCCTTTTGGCGTAAGCCAAGGGGCAGTGTTTAGCGCCCTTGACGACCGTTGGCGACCTCCGTAGCGAGGCCCACTCCCTGTAGCCTAAGAGAAGAATCAAACCTGCTTCTGCGTCAATCGAACGTAGGGCTTGTAAGAAGGGATTTTCGACTGGTGAAAACAAGGGAGAAAAGAACACAAGGCGAGGTTTTTAACTTTTAGGATTTCGTTTCATCCCTTTGTTATTAACAGAGAAAAGAACGCACGTTTCCTAAAAAATTTATAAAATGACATGCTTATTCGACACGTTTTTTTTTAATAAGTTCCCTCCGTGTTTTTTTTTCCTGTTGTGACACAAATTTTAGGGCACACAAAAATGCGCGTCCTAAATTCTTCAAATTTCTAAAGATTTTACATTATTTTTAGGGCACACACTTTTGCGTATCATTAATCAGTATGTGTCGTAAATTGCGCGTCGTAAAAGGCTATTTTTCTAGTAGTGCTTTTCGCTTATGTAATCATTGATGCAGAAATTCCAAGTATATTTGAAACATTTTGAGTACAAGTGATTGTGTCAATTTAATAAAATCCTAAGGATGTCATAATCAACACATAAACATAGGTTACATCGTAAAGACCTAATGGTCCTGAACTCTATTACAAGTTGTCCTTAATCACTCAACATCCTAGTCAAGTTGCAGTAGCTTAAGTCTTGATACATGTGATGCATATAAACTAAGTGGCACATGTTGGGAAGCCTGGTAAGATACATAAGGATTTTAATCCCATAATATTTTTATGATAATATTTCCTAATTATCAGGCCTGTAAATCAATTGTTACTAAACAATATTGTTATAGCTCAAACTTAAATATCTATAAGACCTTTTATCCAAACATATATATCCCCAGTCGATCCTCACATATCTTAGTAGTTGATTGTCTAGGAGAGTTATCTCCCCGACGAACCGTTTTAAGGTAAGGGTTTGAGTACACATCTAGGGGCTTCCTTGGTTGGTGTAAGTCATAAGGCACCCGAGCCTTCAAATCAATTTGATGAATAAGGTGTTACCTTTCATCTATGTATTTAGGTTATGATCCTACACAAGTAACTTAACTCATAAGACCACCTAGAATGGTCAAGTGTTGTCATCCAACTTTGGGTGATTACCAGACATACCGTTAAGTTGTTTGATCTAGACCCAACATTTCTGGTCATCCAAAAGGAATGATATGATGTACTATGGTACTGAGCTATCGTACATCGACACCTAAAAGTGACACGGAACATGACTCTACTCTATGTTCCTAACTCACACACATTCTCCGAATTAGGATAATCTTTATCAAACTTAATTAAACTGAGAATCCTTTATAAGTCTTACTTCCCTAATAGGTAAGACTACCAGGCTTATGAACGTTTCTCAAAATACTAACTCTAATTTAAGCAATCCTATCCTAATATTAACATATAGTATTACGTATTAGCATTTCCTTTATATTTCTTAGAAATCATACTTCAATTATTTATTATCACGTAATCATATTATTTATATATTATAACACATATAGATCTGTATCTGGTTCACACCTTGTATATATATATATATATATATATATATATATATATATATATATATATATATATATATATATATATATATATATATATATATATATTCCTACCACATATTCCAGGCAACAATCATATAGTTCACAAATATTTAATACATTCAGTAAATACTTGCATTAAAATTATGTACATGAAAGGGACTATGCACTCACTTGATATAATGGATGACTAATGATTTCGACAGTGCTTCCGTGTAACGACCAAAAATTTGAGCCAATTTTAAACATTTTATTTCATTCAAAAACCATTAAGTTCATACATCTTATTTTCAAAATAGTTTAAACATCAGAGTATCCCCCAGAACCATATCACATGAATCATAAAACATGAGGAGCGGTACGATCACGCCTTCGCCTTGCCACAATCTCCTAAAGTACCTGAAACAATACACTGAACTGTAAGCCTGTAAGCTTAGTGAGTTACCCCCAAAATACCAACTACATACAACCATAATCATAACATATTGTATCACAATACAAAACAGCCATGCCTCTCAAGTCTGTAGCGTGACTGGTCCGCCCTCAACAGGCCTTCAGTTCACCTGGTCCACTCTCTGAGTCTACAGTATGACTGGACTGCCCGCACCGGGCCTTCAGTCTATCTGAATCTATCCGAGCCTTCGGTATGACTGGACCGCCATACGGGCCTACAATCTATCCAGAACGCTCGTAAGGTATGTTGGCCTTCAGCAAAAAGCAGGACCGCCTCAACCCAAACATCAAGCAAATAACCATGTGTACATATAACAGGAAATCACATAACAGTCCATAGGCAAACAAATCGATCTAGCAGATCATAAAGCATAGCATTATCCCATATACCAGGATACCGACCTAAACCAGGTCACTAACATAGCATCATCCTATATACCAGGATACCAACCTAAACCAGGTCACTAACATAGCATCATCCTATATACCAGGATACCGGCCTAAACCAGGTCACTGACATAATACTTTACCAGGACGCTGATCTAAGATATCAACAAGCACATAAACAGTATAAGTACAAATATCAGATATAACTATCTCACAGATCATCGATCATAGAAATCTCTCATGACCAAGGCATCGACTTAACCAGGTCACTAACATACCAATCCTAACGGATCACATGAGCATAACAACATACTATCTATTCTGATACCAATCTAACAGATCATAACCACATGTAGCATACTGTAACCAAGATAACAACTAAAAGGGCCGGCCTTGGTGCCTTAGACCCTATTGATATAGTGAGGATAACTCACTTGAAATTGTTGACTGAAAAGATAAGACCAAGCTGCTCCGACCTCCGACACGATCGCCACCACTGAACACTACCAAAGAACCAATTCCATAAATACCAATATTACCAAAGTACCCTTGGAAGTCAAACTAGTCAAATCTTGGTCAAGGTCAAAGTCCTCAGTCAAAGTCAACCTTCCTGGTTGACTCTACTCGCCGAGTCACCCCATCGACTCGTCGAGTTCCCTTACCCATAAAACTCTCATGACACAACTTAACTCGTCGAGTCGCCCCAAGACTCGCTGAGTCCAACGATCTCTGAGTCCCATCCTGTCCAACTGACTGAGTCGCCAACCGACTCACTAATCCAAGGCTTTAACCAAAAGAGGTTGGGGTTCTGCGACCTGACTCGCCGAGTCCAAGGCAATCCTCAACAGACTCGCCGAGTTGTTCTTCCAACTCGTCGAGTCCATGCATGTGTTCATACAACTCATCGAGTACACCCATGTGACTCGCCGAGTCTCTCCAGTTCTCAATCCATTCAGAGGCTTTTCGAGCCATGCTGAGGCTCCAATCCGTAGATCAACCCTTTTACAATCTATCCCTCACATAAAGTTGCAAACTTTACGTGAAACCAAAGAGATATGGGCCCAAAACACACTAGGGCTTAGGTTTTAGACAAAAGGGCTTCACCAACAATTCAATAACTGATGCTTTATGACTTTCTGGACCAATACAAGTCTAGATCTGAAGTAGCAACCTCAGATCTGGACTCCAAACCCGAAGTGGATCTCAATCATACCAAAATGGCCCCAAATCTCATTCAAGAATAAATCTAGAAGCAAAAAAGGAAAGGTAACAACTCATTACCTCCAAGATGTGCCCAAAACTGTATTAGATTCTGGATCTACACTACTTTCTTGATGCAAACCCTTTTGATCTTCAAGTTTCTTCCACTAGAACACATCTCAAAGCTTCAATCTCCCACCAATGGCCTTATACACACGAGCTAGGGTTTACTGGATCTCAAAGGGGGCTAAGGGAGCTGAAGGGAGGACATTAAGTCCTTTAAATAGGGTGCAGACCCTAAGATTAGGGTTTTTCTCATCCCAGCACCAACTCGGCGAGTTGGTCACTTAATTCGCGACCCAAACCCGCTCCGACTCGGCGAGTAAGCGTACCTACTCGTCGATTCCCTTCTTCGAAATTACACTTTAAACTCTTAAATCGTACTTTTGAATTCAGGATGTTACATTCCGCTTCACTTTGCACTTCCAAAGAGACCTAAACTTAAAAAACACTAAGCCGTAATCTAGTTTCGTAATTCTTGCGACTATTTAATTATAGTCTAGATTCCTTACAAATCCCAATGTCTACATCAAAATCTATCATGTAAGGATTAACTAGGTAGGATCATATCAAAGGTAGGGTCCGTTTGGTATATAGAGTATACTGTTTTGAAATCCTACTTTAAACACCTTACTAAATCCAGCCTAGACATCACTCCTATAAGTAGATCGGTCAGTATAATGACTTGGAATTACTGACAAATCTTAATTATAGGTTCATAATAACGACTATGACTATAATTAAAAGTTACACTCAAATAAAATAAGCGTAGCTTAACTTATTGACTAATCTAGCGAAAACTGAGAATTACGCGGGCGGAACTCTGATCCGGGAGCTTTGATTCATCGGCTATCTTATGTCGCAGGGCTTCGCCGAAGGGGTAGGGCACATAGATCAGGTGCACGTCATGCATCTGGTTGAATAAGGTGACATGGTGGGTTTTGTATGTTGACACGTGTCATCATGATGTGGGAGGTCAGAGGCGCATCGTGCCATCTGTCTTTGTACGCGATTGTGTGCGGGAATTTCTGTTTTCTTAAATAAAACATAACTTCATCATAAAAGCTTCTTATTCGATGGGTTTTATATCCACGCATAGCTATCGATGAGATCTACAACCTTCATTTAGACTTCGTTGTCTAATTTTGAGTTTATATTTTGAGTTATATTTTTACAAGCTTAGACTGTTAAAGTCCATTTAAAATCATAACTTTCTCATATGATATCCATTTTTGACTGTCGTTATATCGACATATAGGTATGAACGAGATCTTCAACTCTCATTTATATTGTTTTTCCTAACAATCAACAGTTATAAATTTCGATATCAGTGTTGCACACTGCTGCGTTGAAAACTTAGAAAAATCATAACTTCCTTTCATGAAGTCAAATTTGGGTGTTCTTTATATGTATGCTCTCGGTTTTACGACTACCATGACTTTTGTTTGGATTATTTAGGCTAATAAGCAACCTATCTCCAATTCACTATTTACGATACATTGTCTGATCGTGAAACTTCGGAAGTCTATTACTTCTGCATACGAAGTCGAATTTGAGTGTGACTTATGTGTATGGGATTCATATCGCATACATTTTCTGTCAAGATTATTTGTCCTAAATAATCTTCTATCAGGATTTCTGTTTTGTCTCTTATCGATAAATTACTAAAATGGCTTTATAATACGTAGTTTGCAATGCGCGCAACTAATGATAATCCTAATTGAGGATTTATATTATAATTATTATCTATCTTATCTTAAATGTTTAGCCCGCAGTTACGGGCATTATAGTGGTGGTGCTTGGTTCTATTTTTGTTCCATGGGATTCTTCCCAAATCCATCAAAGATGGGGAAAAAATTCATTTGGCTTGTTCTTCGTGATTTGTGTATCCCAATGTTTTTCATCTTCTTGTAGCATCCTCCTTTTAGGGCTATAAGTTTTGGGATTTTTTGTAAAACTAAAAAATATCTTAAATTAAAATAAAATAAATTGAAGTGAAATAAATGAATAAATGAAATGAATATTTAAGAACTATATCAATAATAAATTTGTCATTAATTTAAATAAATATATGATAAAGAATTTTGCATTAAATAAGACTTCTATAAAAAAAAAAGGGACCAATAGTTTCGACTTAGAGAAACTTGTGTTTGACCTGATAATTTGATCAAATAAGCATCCCATACTAGGTTTGCTTAATTTATGATGGATAATGATCGGTTGTAGACTAAATTATCATACTCCTGATCTAGAGTTGGGGTCATGGTTTTCACCTGATTGGGGAAGAAGAATGTCACTTTTTGATGGGGGCCTAAGCAGTAGGTGAAATTTAAGACTCTGAGATAGAGTTGTGTGAGGCTTCGATTATGACACTTCCAGAGGGTATGGATGATCTCGTGGTCTATTTAGATCCATTGATTATGGGGTTGGGTACAAGCTATGCAGAGAGGTCATGTGATCGCTTACACTTAGAGGTTGTTGAAACCTCATGAGGCAAATAATCCTACTCATGATCTTGAGTTGGGGGTCGTGGTTTTTACCCACAATATTTGGCGGCATTATTTGTATGGGGTCCGATATACCATCTACATGGATCACAAGAGTTTGAGATATTTTATGGATAAACCGAACCTGAACATGAGGCAACACAAATGGTTGGATATGGTGAAGGATTACGATTGTGAGATTTTGTATCTCCCGAGAAGGCCAACGTAGTGGTCGATGCCTCGAGCTGCAAGGCGACCAATGATCCTATTCAAGACTTATGTTTGAGGATGACTATCACTTCATACTTGTTATATTTGATCAAGGAGGTGCATGTTGAAGGGTTGAAGAATGAGAATTTGAAGGAAGGGAGAATCAAGGGTCATATTCCTCTATTTGCTAGAGATAGTCGAGGTTTGTTGACTTAGTGCAACATGGTATGGGGTTCTTGTTTCTGGTGGGGTTAGGCAGATTTTGTTAGAGGAAGTTCACAATTTGAAGTTTTCGATTCACCCAAGGGCGATGAAGATGTATATAGACCTGAGACTGAGTTATTGGTGGCCATGTAAGCAGAGGGAGATAATATGGTACATGGAGCGATGCTTGACTTGTCGAAAAGTCAAGACCGAATATCAGAGACCCCACGAAAAGATTGTCACAACTAGGAATTCTAGACCATGTAACCACAACAAAGATAACAATTGTGAACCAAAAAGTGTGAAAGCATGTATGATGCTTATTCAATAACAATGAATTTCCATCAAACACTCCATACAAACATTCAAATAGTCAACAAAAGGTTGGAAACCCTAGAAATCCCGGTTTAAGTCCATTGCTAGGATTTCCTTATTGGGCCTAATGGGCCAATAAGCTTCCAACTTGATTATTTTGGGCTTAGAACTCTTATATGGGCTCTAATTGGACCCACTTTCATTTATTTTAACATTTTGGGCCATATTGGGCCTAGAATGAAATAAAATACCCTAATGGACCTTATTGGGCCAAAAACAAAATTAAATAGCCCTAATGGGCCATAAAACTCATATTTTGGTGAATTTTGGGTCGTGAATTACTCTAAAAGGGCCAATGGGCCGAAAACCATTAACTTGGGCTCCATATTATGGATTTAAACACAAAGGCCCAAATCTCCATCTCTCTTCTCTATCTCTCGGCCCAAATAGTAAAAAAAAAAAAGAAGAATTTGAGAATTAAGGAGGATTAGCCACCTCCTTAATACCTATGGGATATCCAAGCAAATTTCACATGTTTCCATGAATATCCTTTCTCTTCTCTCTCTCTCTTTTTCTTCTATTACTCTCGGCCGAGAGTATCACACACACACAATTATTTCACTTAAACACTCTCAAGAACACACTACAAATTCCTTCACTTCTCCTTCAAAAATTTCGAGATTCAAGGGCTTTAAAAGGAGGATTTTTCACAAAAATCATCATCATAGGTAAGTTGATGCTTGGATCCACACTCTAGACTCTTTGTTCTATCAAAAATCTCTTCTTAACTCATATAAATTCATGATCTTGCATCTTAGAACCCTCTAAGTTCGAGATCCATCCAAGAAACTTGCTAGGGCCGAAAATAGCAACAAACTCTTCTCTTCTCTTCTTCAAATCGAAAACAACAAGCAAAGGTGATCTTCATACCCCTCTTTTTTCAGTTTTCATATGTTTTATGGGGGAGAATACAAGTAAAATGTGTAGATCTATGTGTATTTGTATGCTATATGTGATTTCATGTGTTTTTGTGGTAAAAATGTAACAAAAAGAAGAGAATCTCGAGATCTATGGATTTAGGAGGATGATAAATATAATCTATGATATATAACACTTACCAAGTTAATAAAAATTAGTATCTAAGGTTATGTTAAGCATATTATAACACAAAACTAATTTTTGGGCTAGAATTGTCAAATAAACAAAAGTTGGGTAAAAGATTGTCATTCATGGTTTTCCCAAGGACCAAAATGGTCAAAACAGTTAACATAAATGTTTTCATGAACATTATGCTTTTCAAAGGACTAGCAATAAAATTTGTGGCTTAATGGGCCAAATTTTTGGGCTTTTCGGCCTAATGGGTCAAAATTGCGAAAAATACAACTTACAAGGGACTGATTTGGTAATTTTCTCAAAACACAGGGTAAAAAGAGTAAACAAAACTAATTCAGGGGTTAAAATGATGTATTTTCCAAACAAGGATAAAAAATGTAAACTTTTTGGATTTTGGGCCAAAATTGTAAAAATTGCAAAAGTTTGGGCTTTAACCGAGAAACATTTTTCTGAAAGGGATGAAACTGTCAAATAATAAAATTGTGAGTTCCAAACATCATTTGAACAAGTCTATGGGTTAAAAATGTCAAGAAAGTGGCTTAAGTGCCAAAAATGTCTTTTTATTTTATAAGGGACTAAAATTGTCATTTTTGCTAAAGATGGGCAGGAAATTTATAAACAATATTTTTGAGTCAATTATTTTATTTTAAGATATTGAGTCAAAAACACCAAATTACAACTCTAGAAAAACAAAAAAACGAATACACATACAACAAAAACTCCGTTATAAATTAACACTAAAATGTTTCGTTATTACGATTATACATTCAATATACCACAAATACCAACAATACAAATTAAACTCGATTAAACATAAGAAATTCAAAAGTTGGGCTCCAATACCTTTTATATGTGTTATTGGGCCTTTGTGGCCCGATATCATGTTTATTGGGCCTGACATATTCACTCTTGCTTATTGGGCCTCCTGTGGCCCAATGACATATTTAAGGGACCCTTAATGGCTTTCATATGCTATTGGGCCTTAGTGGCCCATTAGCATTGCGAGTAAGGTCCAAATAAATCATATGCGAAATAGGCCAAGACGTCCTTCGTATACTCGACAGCCTTAAAGGACATACGTGATTAGTGGGACATAATGATCCTCTTCTCCTCGTATGTTAGGCTTACCTTCAATACAAGTAAACAAATACAAGTCGTTAATCACTAGTAATCAAATTCAGTTGGATTAAGTGAGTTATAACGGACGGCACCAACGAGTGTCGGTCGTAGTCTGTAGTTATAATCAGAGTCTCTTGGAGGGAGAGCGAAAATTTGTGTATAGATCTATACGGGGGTGACTCCCCCACACCTCAGTTGTTCGCTACAGTTAGACTCGGCCACTCTAGGGTGACAAAATCTTAAGATCAATTACGGTGTTCGCTAGAATACCAAGACAGACGAACTAGTCATTATCATGCATGGTTATAACGACTCACATAACGAATCCAATACTATCCGGGTAATCAACGATGATCACATTCATTTGTCTTGTCGATACAACACTACGAAACGATCATACTATTTTATCGGAAAACATCGGGTTTTTCGGGGGAATTCAATACTTTCCACTTGAAGTTTCGATACAAGGATTTTCATTTATACACAATTGAAATCATCATGCATATACTTACGGATCTTCACACTTTTTATAAACAATGATCTTTTCAGAAAATATCGGATTTTCTGGGTTTCACGACTACACAAATATTTTCATATCAAACATACTTATGAACTCACCAACATTTCATATGTTGACGTTTTCAAATAACTTGTATTCGAAAGTAATCGATAAGCTGAAGAACAATATCAGGTGTGTTAGGATTTCATGTTTTGATAACTCTCGAACAATTTATGCTATGGATATGTAATGTCTAAACAATGCACTTGATGTGAACAATGCTAGTTGTAATGTATTGATGCATGGTGATGTTTATGTTATGATTCATGTATATTCATTGTGATGATATTCAATTTAAGTCACGCGATCCCTCGGACGTTTCCGTCGTCTGGTTCGGGGGTGTGACAAAGATGTAGTTGTTACCTATTCCCATGTGGAAATAGGAGGAGATCACTATGGATCTCATCACAGAGTTGCAAAGGACGACACACGAAGTTGATTCTATATGGGTTATTGTTGACTAGTTGACCAATAGTGCCCATTTTTTCTGATTCACTAGAGTTCATCAGCTTAAAAGTTAGATAAGTTCTACATAAAGGAGGTGGTCCTATGTCATGGAGTTCCGGTTTTTGTTGTTACTGATCGCAACTTCCATTTTACTTCCAGATTCTATAGGAAGTTTCACGAGGAGTTGGGTACCCGATTGCTTTTTAGTACTGCTTATCACCCGCAGACTGGTGGACAGAGTGAGTGGACTATTCGTACCCTTGAGTATATGTTGTGTGCATGTATGTTGGATTTTGGTGGTATTTGGGATACCTATATTCTTTTTTCCGAGTTCTCCTATAACGGTTATCATGCCAACATTGGTATGCCACCCTTTGAGTTGCTTTATGGGAGGAGGTGTTAGACTCCGATTTGCTGGGGTGAGGTCGGTCAATGAGTGAAGGGGAGCACCGAAGTGGTGCTTAAGATAACATAGTTGTTTTGGCAGGTGCAAGATAGGTTGCAAACCCCACAACACAAGCAGAAGAGTTACGCTGACCGATGTCATTCTAACCTTGAGTTTCAGGTGGGAGATCTTTTGCTTCTGAAGGTATCACCTTGGAAAGGTGTCATCTGGTTTCGGAAGCGGGTCAAGTTGGGCCCCAGATTCATTGGACCTTTTAGGATTGTCACCCCGTGTGGGCATGGTTTCATATTGTTTGGATATACCCGTTGAGATTATCTAGATTCACGATACATTGTATGTCTCTCAGATGTGGAAGTGTGTGACTGATGATTTTGTAGTAGTATCCTTGGATGACATTCAGGTCGATGAATGCATGAACTATGTGGAGAAATCGGTTGTGATTTTAGACATGAAGATAAAGGCCTTGTGCAATAAGGTGATTGGTTTAATGAAGGTGTAAAGGTAGCACCAGAAGGGTTTATAGTGGAACTGGGAACCCGAAGACGAGATGAGGGAGCACTATCCAGAGTTATTTTCAACAACGGATTCAAGGACGAAATCTAATCCAAGTGAAGGAGAGCTTTAACATCCATTTCCAGATAATGTTTTTCCCAAGTTAATTATTTAATTATTATTTGTGAAGGTTTTGGTTGGGCCATGACATGGTGGCTAAGGCCCCACAATGTAGCAATTGTATGATTAAGAATGCAGAGTTGCGTAGTGCAACGACGTATCAACCTATTTGCCACGACATGGCGACCATTTTGGTGCAAACCCTAGATCTCTAGGTTTGTACCCTATTTAAGGGCACTTACTCCTAAGGCTACCTCATTTGGCAACATCCATCCTCTGAAATCAATCCCCGTCCCAAACCCTAGCCTACTTATGTGTGTTTTGAGTGTATGAAGCCATCTTTATGAAGTTTGAAGAAAGGAAAAGCTCATCTCGTGGGTTATTAGCTTAGTTCCAGCCTAGATCCAGCATCTTCATCACATTTCACACCTTGCGGAGGTATAAAGTCTCAACCTTGGTCCTTGTTTCTCTAGATGTTGTTATAGGTCTTTTATGAGATTTTTAGTCCCAATCTTCTTGTCTTTGGAGTTTAAGTGTACTTCGGAGCCCTCGGGTGCGTATTTCGGCTTCTAGACCATGGTATTGGTTGAAAAATGGTCTTGCATGAATCATTTTGGTGTTTATGCCTTTGGTGCAATCATAAAGAACTTTGGATTAGAGATCTTGACTTGTTGGGGTGTCTTAATGGATAAAGTTGGAAACTTTATCCATCAAGACCTTGTAGAGATTCAGATATGAGCTTAAGAGCTCTTGGGATTAGAAGTTACGAGCTTAATCCATTAAGCTATTCTTGTAGAGTTTCCACGACGTGGAGACTGATCCAGTCACGAATATGTTGTATGTATTCTGCTACAGTGTGGTAACATGTCTTCGACGGCGTGGTAAGCAATTTTGATCGGGATGAAGTTAAATGACAATGACATGACCATTAGTTGGCCACTTGGCCACGACGTGGAAGGCAGTTGGAGTTGACTTTGACCTAGTTTGACAAATGGCTAGTTTTAGTAGGTAGACTAAAGGTTTACCTTGTATGTTTCCGTAAGAGGTGTGTAGCATCCGCTTTTCAATCGTGTAAGCTTGCTAGCTGTTGGCTGCATTTGTGAGGTGAGTCTTATCACTATACTATATAGGATGCTAGTTCTCTTTGTTACTCTTGCATGGAAGACCATGATTTGGCCCTTGACATTTGCATGGAAGACCAGGGTTTGACCCTTGACAATTTTATGGTAGACCGGGATCCGACCGCTGTCACTTGTACAAGTAAAGACCATGATTTGACCCATGGCAGAAAGTAAGACTATGATTTGGCCTATAAAAATCGTTTAGGGGTTGAAATATACTCGTTATGTTATATATGGTATGTTGTATTTTTGTGGTACTCACTAAATTTTGTACTTATGATTTCATAGTTTAAATGTTTCAGATACTTATGGTTCCAAAGGGAAGGGACCGACATAATCACACAACATCTCATAAAGTTCATTCCATACTATTTATTTGATTAACTCAGATGTTTGAAACTACTTTATACATTGATTGATTTTGGAAATAAATGGTTGTATTGTTTTTGGTATTTTGAAAATGAAATTTTTTTTACTTGTATTTTTGGGATGTTACTAGAAAATATGAAAAAAATAAAGTGACATGAAAATGCTATATTATATTGATTGGTGGTGTAAATTAACAAGTTACATATAATGTAACATAGCTAAAATCGAAACCGATCACACACACATCAGTTCCTGTTTTAAGTTTCGGTATGGTTTCGATTTCAAGGACAATCACTTTGTCAAAAAAATTCACCATCAAATTTACATAGAGTTTTACTTCGTATAAACAAAATATTCTTTAAAAACTTGTCATACTCATGTAATATATTTCACTATTTCTTCATTATTAGTTTGTAAACAATTAAGATTTAAGTGTACTTGTTTCTGTCTTGTGATTTTATGTACAAAATTTTGACATTTTTAATAAAAACATTATCAACTTTATTTTTGGTAAACATATTGCTTGATTTTCTTATTATAGTAAATAATGTTAGCGTTTGTGTGCTTCCTATATTATGGTTCCAATAATTTGTCTAATTACAACATGTTGCATATCGAAAGAATAATGGAAATGAGTTTAGGTGGGAATGTATATAACAACTTATATGAGATAAAAAAAAATATATATATGGTATGATCATATTGTAAGTATTATGTTTTCGAAGGAATAATGGAAATGAGTTTAAATGGAAATGTGTATAACAACTTATATGAGATATAAAAACATGGTATGATCATGTTATAGGCTACTAATAACTTAGATCAACATTTTGAATAGATATAAAAAGTTATTACGCTAGTTTACATCTTATATGAGATAGAAAAACATGGTATGGTCATGTTATAGGCTACTAATAACTTAGATCAACATTTTGAATAGATTAGGAAGTTATTACGCTAGTTTACACCGTTGGGTTTGAGACACTACACCAATTGAGTATAAATAGTACTGATTTTCACCGTTTTAAAAATTATTTTGATTTAAAGTAAAACCTAAATTATTTAATTTCATTCAATTCCATAATTATTAATGATGAACGACTTAAAAGATGGTCAGTCAATTCGAGGATGTGTTTGGATAGAAACAAGATTATAGGGTTCTAATTTACTAATTATAGAATTCAAATGAGGTGTGAGTTTAATTAGATAACCTTTCATTTTTATATACTAATCACTACATTATAAACTTTATATAAATGTCACCATACTTATATGCAATGTTTTACCTATATAGCACACCCAACATGTTAATACTGTGCGAAACTTTAATAAGCTTTAACATTAGTTATTCACTATAAATACATTGTAATTACAAGAACAAGAACAAGAACAATAACAATCAAATACTTTTTTCTTATACCGTAAAAAGAATGTAAATCGGATGCAATCTTGCCTCAGCCCAAAAGTTTAGGGTTAGGGAGATACAATCACATACTATAAATGAGGTTGAATGACACTCAACACTCAAGAGTAAGAACATGAATATTAAACATGTTCAAACCACCATATATTTTCTTGACTTAAGTTTATGGTAAAAATTCATTGTAATTGTATACAGATAATACTCTATATGTAAAAATCCAGGATGAATTTTGTAAAATATTATATTAAGAATATTATTTTTATTATTATATAGGATAAAGAGTGGAAATGAAGATTGTAAGGTTAATAATGATGAAAAGGAGTCGGATAAACAGAGTCGAGTCATATCCAGTAAAGTAAGCAAACCAACAGTAAAGAAAGATTTGCCCCAATTTCTTGCTGAATTTGACCGACCTTTTTGTACTCTGCCTGCCTCCTTATTATTGGCACCAACACAAACCCTTTCCTTTCCTTTCTTTTTATATTGTTTCCTCTTCCCCTCCCCTCTTCCTCTTCCCCCGCCTCCCCCTTTTTCTACTCATTTTCCACCCTTTCTTTCGTTGGATTCTTGTTTATCCCATGTCGGGTTTGTATAATCCCAACTTCTCTCCAGCAAGAGCTGTCTCTCCACTGATTAGAAGTAACGCAGATGTCGACAGGTTCGTCAATTTTGATGTTCTTCTCGTTTTCATGATTCTCAACTTCATCTTCGTTTTAGGGTTCTTCATAGTTGTTTGTTTTTGATCTATCCAACGCTGTCTTCTGATTGGTTTTTTGTTTTTGTTGTTATTTTTTGCTATTGTCGCAGTCAATACTTGACTGAATTATTGGAGGAGCATCAGAAGCTCCAGCCTTTTATGCAAGTTCTTCCCATATGCAGCAGGCTCTTAAATCAAGGTTCAATTTCCTAGATCTTAATTCCTGGATTTTATTCTTCTTGAGTTCATGCTTTGTGCAAAGAGAATTGTCCGATTGTGTGATGTAGATCCCCCCTTGTATCCTTTCGGACCAATAATGGAGGTTTTGCCCTCATTGAGTACTTCGGAAACTTTGCTCATCTACTCAATTTATAAACTATTCTTAATCTTATTGCATCTTTACCATTGTAAGTTATCCAATTTTTATAGTTTCTTCCTAGAGGGAGGGAGACATATTAATGACTTGTGGCATGAATTCTCTTTATCAACTGAAATCTGTGTTTGCTCATGGTGTTAGATTTAGTGTTGGTGATGCCATTACAATCTACACCTGGTGCTTATCAATTTACATTTTACATTTGACACCCATACTTTACTCAATAATCTTGGAGGATGAGCACACTATAAAAGCTTACACCCTTGTCCCACATTTAGGCTGCGTTTGTTAAAAGGGACTAGACTGGACTTGACAAAACTAAACAAACTTTTCACAACTATTTTTTGATGGGGAATGAGGGCAATCATGTCTTTTGCACGAGATCTGGAACAAGTCATAGTCGCACCTTTTTGGGTTGAACACAAAATTGCAACTTTTGTCCTGTTGACATCAGGTTCAATCATAGTCCTAGTCCTCGACTCCTAGTCCAGTGCATGTCAAACACAGTATCAAAAAGTTATAGGTTGTACTTGTATCTGACTATGATTGAGACTGATGTCAGTGAGAAAGACGTGAATGCCCTCTTCATCCTCATCATTGAAATTGAAGTTGAATTGATAAAGTATTTTCATTCATGTATGAATTAGATGAAACTTAAATCATTTCATATTTCCACTTTTTAACTAATTGCTTCAAATCGGATTATTTTTTTCAGAGATTGTGAGGGTTTCAAGTATGCTGCCAAATCAAGGGTTTAATGAGCTTGATAGACTGCGCCATAGAAGTCCAAGTCCCATGGCATCTTCAAATCTTATGTCAAATGTTCCTGGGAGTAGGATTAGTGGCTGGAATGGTCTTCCACCAGAGGTACTTGTGTATTTCAATTTACTATTTTATTTTTTATTTTTTTATGATGTTATATTAATCGATGATATTTTGTTTTAAGTGATAAATACAAGTTCATGGTATACGTGTATGATCATATAAGCCTTAAAGAAACACTATCTTCTGTTTCTTTACTTCTTGCCTATTCTAACATTGATTTTTTATGGACCTGATTATAAAGCTTTCACTCCATATACTTTTCTAAACATAATTGTAACTCTTTTCTTTTTTAGCTTGTCCTAATTTGGTTGCAATCTTTTTTCTCTTTAAGAAAGTATTAGGACAAGTATGTAGAATAAGAAGATACTTTTGTTTTATTTTTTTTCAAGCAACCTACTTTTTTTGTTACAAAAGATAGTAATCTACTTTCCAAAATTGGTCATTCCAGAGCAATATTTTACCTAAGATTCAAGACTTAACTTTTTTTTAAATCGATTTTAGGGTTTGAATAGGAATCATATTTAGTTTTCATTTGTATAAAATTAGGGTTTGATCTGATTTGTGGTTTATAGTTTTAGATTTTGGTAGTGGTGGTGATAAGTCATGTAGAAGCAGAAATAAAAAAAATGGGTTCAAGAAACATATAAAAGTTAATTAAGAATTCATACATATAGATTGTTATTTTTTCATAAAGAAAAGTAGGTTGCTATTTTTGGATCATGAATTGACCAATAGTTGACTGATGACAGAGGTTAAGTGGGCCACCTGGAACAACAATGGACTGGCAAGGAGCTCCAGCAAGTCCAAGTGCATACACTGTCAAGAGAATTTTGCGGTTAGAGATACCAGTTGATACCTATCCAAATGTATGCTTTTTTTATTAATATAATTGAAAACTTATATTTATAAATTATAATAATTTAATTTAATCTTGATATATATATATATTTTTGGACTCTAGTTTAACTTTGTTGGAAGGCTTCTCGGACCCAGAGGCAATTCGCTAAAACGGGTAGAAGGTACAACGGGTTGTCGTGTTTATATAAGAGGAAAAGGGTCAATCAAGGACCCCGAACAGGTATTTTAATTTTTAATTAGTTTTAATTTTTTTTTTGGCTCATCATTTTTTTATTATTATTATAGGAAGAGAAGCTAAGGGGAAGACCAGGGTATGAACATCTAAACGAGCCACTCCACATTTTGATTGAAGCTGATTTACCAGCAAGTGTTGTTGATATCAGGCTCAGACAAGCTCAAGAAATAATCGAAGAATTACTCAAACCTGTGGTATCTTATCTCATCTTATCTTTTCTTATTCTTATCTGTCAAAATACTACTTTAAGGGTCTCCACCTTTTTCTGATGTGAATATCCGATAATAAATACACAGGATGAATCTCAAGATTATATAAAAAGACAACAATTACGGGAGCTAGCAATGCTCAACTCCAATTTCCGAGAAGATAGTCCGGGACCCAGTGGGAGCGTATCCCCATTCAACACAAGCAGTGGCATGAAACGCGCGAAAACCGGCCGCTAAAACACATGACTTTGATGAAACGGTGCAAACAGTTGAAATTGAAAGGAGATGAAACCGGTGAGGCGGTTGGTTTTTTTGGAATCATCATCATCATCATCATCATATATAATTGTACACACACACACTACTTGCTCTCCAAGAGTCATGTTGGGTATGCTATGCACCTTCTTATATATTTCATGGCTTTTGGAAACACAAAAATCCAAAGTATAGGCTGTCGGGCGAATTTATTTTTTGTTTTTTTTGAAAACTTTTTTTTTTTTTTTTTTTAAATTTTAAAAAATTGAATGATGGATATAGCGACGAAGTACAAAGCGGAAAAGGTTAAAAAGTTGGGTTTTTTATTTTTGTTTTTGTTTTTAATTTCTTGGTTCTTAAGTTTATAATTATTCTTGTTTTGGTGATTATAAGGTGATGCGTGTTGTAAACTTTGATTCATTTGATTTATTCTTGTGTTGGTAAAACCGCGACATTATGCGATAATGTTATCGTATATATTATTATTATTATTATTATTCATATAAATAGATTGGTGGACGTCAATGTTATTTTTATTATTATTATTATTATTTTTTTTTTTACTTTTTGCTGTTTTGATTAAACTCAACCTGTGGATGAATGGATACCGGTGTCATCTGCGAGGACAACATAACATGCTTTGATGTGTACCAGGTGTTAAATATGTTCTTTCCAATGTGATGTTTTCCTAAATTCATTATTTTTGTAGGGCCTAAAAGTTGTAAGTTTTATAGGGGAAGTGCCTTAATACGACAAGACCAAAGGTACAATGTGATATATTATTATATGTTGTTCCAAATACGTGATTTATAAAAGAGTTTGGGTTCATACAAATGTCACCTGAAGTAAAAGGGTCTAAGGGAAATTTGGGGAAGTTATTTCTTAATATTAAGTACTCCTAAATATACATATTTATCAACCATGAGAAATGTGAAAACCATTTATAAGAGAATGCTGGCAGGCTGACAACCCAAAATTACCATAAGAGTTTGTGAACTTGTAGAATAGACAAGAGGAACTTGATGTTGGTGAACAATTGCTACTTAAATTCTCTCCATGACATGGGCTTTAATCGTTTGGAAAATAAGGTAAACTAAACCATGTTATATTAAACCCTTCATTATTTTAAAAAGGATATTGAAAAAGCCTACAAACTTGATCTTACTCCTAAGCTTGAAGGTATCTACAATACCTTTCATGTTGTTTACGTGACAAAGCGGCTCATTGAACAAGTTGATATAGTGCCACTCAATGAAATGTGTGGACGAGAACAAGAGATTGATTGAGGGTCTTGAGGAAATCATTAAAAGGAAAAGATATAAAATTTATTAAGTTTACATTAAAATTTTAATTTGACATTGTGTTTTTTTGTCTCAAGTTTGATTCTATATTTTCTAATTTGTTATAGTTTTGACTACTTGACCAATCAATCGAATTGCCTACTAATGTGGCACGATGACGTTGCATACTTACATGACATGCTCAAGTGTCTGACTTGAGTTTTTTTCTCTTGACAAAAAACACTAAGTTTTTTTTAATCAATTTTGACACTCAATTTTTTTTGTTCCAAAATCGAATATTATTTTTTTTCAATTTTGTTTAATGTTGACAATTTTCTATTTGAAACCTTATATATATATATATATATATATATATATATATATATATATATATATATATATATATATATATATATATATATATATATATAATGTTTTTTAAATTCCAACCATAATATTATGTATAAATATTTATTAATTATATTATAATTGTATTTTAGATATGTAACTTTAAAATGAGTTTGAAGATGTTGAATCCACAATCAGATAAACTAATTTGATCTCGTGAACACGAGGGTCTGGTGTTCGTTTTGTTTACTAAGCGACCGTTCGTTGTATATATTTGTGATTTTTGGTTCTTGTAGATATACTCCTTCATTTAACATTACAATAGTGCATGAAAAATATGTTTATAATATAATTAATACATATTTATACATAATATTATGGTTTGAATGTAAAAACCTTGTATTTATACAAAAATATGGTTTTTTAAATGAAAAATGTATTTATATGGTTTCAAAAAAAAATATTTATACGGTTTCAAATGGAACAAAAAAATAATGTCTAATTTGGAACAGAAAAATGGAGTATCACGTCATTAAAACTGAACAAAATTGGAAAAATTATAATCAATTTGGAACAAAAAAACTGAGTGGCAAAATTTAAAAAATAAAATAAAAACTTAGTGTCAAAATTATAAAAAATGAAAATTTAGTATCTTTTGTAATTTTTTTGTTCAATTTTGATATGTCAGCATGCCATGTCAACATGCCACGTCATCAAAACTGACATGTCATTATGCCACGTCAGCAGACAACCTGTTTTACCGGTCAATTGGTCAGAATTGTAACAAACTGGAAACACTGTCAAATTTGAGACAAAAAATAACATAGTGTCAACACAACAAGAAAAATGACCATTAGGGATGACATTATTTGCGACGACAAGAGGCATTTGGGACGACATCAGACAAACGCGGGCTTTTCGTCGCTATTGGGACGGCGTCGCCACTAATAATGTCGTCACTAATGATAGCAACCGGCGATCCGAAGAACGAACGTTATACTCAATCGTGGCCGTAAATTTCCCATAAGATCCAATGGTCATGATTGCTTCTCGCACAGTTAATAGGGACGACACATTTTGCAGCGACTCTGTCGCCTAATTAGTAGTGATCCGTGTGACACTCTCAAGAAGCAATCTTGGCCCTACGTTATCGAGCAGATGTGACGATCAAAAATCACTAGAAAATGGTGCCATGGATTCCCTCCAACGTGTCGTTGCTATTGATCCGCGGTTGTCGCTAAAGGCGTCGCTGCAAAAGGTTCTTACATTTTGTTCCCCTTCGTCCCAAATCAGATACTCCACACAACTTTTGTAACATCCCCCCTTCGGCACGTATATTGTCCGCTTTAAGCCACTCGACATGAGGACTTCCCAGGGGATCCCCCCTTCGGCACGTATATTGTCCGCTTTAAGCCACTCGACATGAGGACTTCCCAGGGGGTCACCCATCCCGATAATACTCCCGCCCAAGCACGCTTAACTGCAGAGTTTTTATGGGATCTGCTGCATTCACGACTTTAAAACGCGTTGTAACAGGGAAGGTATCCACACCCGTTATAAGGAATGTTTAGTTCTCCTTCTCAACCGATGTGGGATCAGGTGCAACCCACCTTCATCCCCCCCCCCCCCCCCCATTATAGGGTTTGACATCCCTATTGAATACATCGACCTGTGCCTTATCTCTGATACCATTTGTAATATCCCCTCCGGCACGTATCATAATATTGTCCGCTTTGGGCCACTCGGCACGAGGACTTCCCAGGGGGTCACCCGTCCTGGTACTACCCCCGCCCGAGCACACTTAACTGCAGAGTTCTTATGGGATTTGCTACCCTCACGGCTTTAAAACGCGTTGTGACAGGGAAGGCATCCACACCCCTTATAAGGAATGTTTAATTCTCCTTCCCAACCAATGTGGGATCAGGTGCAACCCACCTAGTTGTAACACCCCGTTTATGAAATAAATAAATCTCTATTCTAATAAAAGAATATGTTTAATCTCCTATTGACAAGTGTCATACAATTAGAACACCTCATTAATATTATATATTCATTATCATGTCACTTGTCCACCTATTAATTATTCATTTAAAATTTTAAATTTTAAATTTTTTTCACTCTAATTACATTAAACTAATAATTGATTCTTTTATTTAAATTTCAATTTTCTCACTCTAATTATATTAAATTAATAATATTAGATTGAAAAATAAAATAAAATTAATACATATTATAAGATGATATAACTTCATGTATTTATTTAAATCAACGATTATAATTTTATATAACTAAAAAAATTTCTCTTAAATAATAATTTATTTAAAATAATTAATTAAGAATTTTGACTTTTTATATGAAAGTTTAATTAATTTTATAACCGTGGTTCTCACGGGTTATAAACTAGTAAATAAATAAATTAATGAATGTATAGCAGCCCTAAAATTAATAATTATATAGTAAGGTGTTGGTCTCGAGGAGCTAATTGTCATAATTTTATAGATTGGGGGTAAAAGTGTAAGTTCCGGATTGGTTTTGTAAGTATTTATGAAGGCAGGGACTAAATGGTAACTTTTGGTAAATTAAGGATCGAATTTGGAATGAATTTATGGAAGCAAAGGCCAAAGGGTAAAATTCGGACTTAATTGAAAACAAAATCTGTGAGGAGGGGCCGATCATGGAAAAGTGTACCAAAGTTGTATGAGGACACGAGATACACTCGGTGACCCCCTTCCCCATCGTTTCATGGACGCAAACCCTAAACCTAAGGGAACATCTACAACCGCTACCCTCAAGGAACTCCTTAGTCGCCACTGCAGTATCGAGCCTGCTGCTGTCGCTAACTCGCCATCGGAACGCCACCAGCTGCCGATCAACGTCGGGAACAACAATGAGGTGCGCTGAAGATCGAAGATCGAAGACAAGGACGACGTCACGTGGACCATGGGCGAACAGAAGACTCTCAGTATGCCAAAACACCTCATTCTTCGTTCCTCCTTATGGATTCGACGTCAGGCCCGTCGTTGCCGCCGGGAACGACTTTTGATCGCCACCTTAACTCGTTCCAGCGTCACCAGCCGCCTAGTCGGTGGTTGGGAGCGGTGGTATCATGTCAGACGTGGGTGGGTGTTGTTGTTGAATCCGAGACATATAGTGCGAGGGTTGCTGGCCGGAAATCGTGGAAAATAACCACCATGGCCGCCAACCATGATAGCCACCACTTTTGCCGCCTTCCCGTGGTGCTGCCACCGCCATACGTCACCAGGTGGGTGGTTAGCCTCTCCTTCCGAGCAAAAGACGTGTAGGTGTGCATGTGTGTTTGGCTGGAATTCTCAAAAAAGGCATCACCACCACCACGTACCACCGCCGGCCACCACAAGGTGGCTGTGTATGTGTGTTTATTTTGGGATTAAAGCTTTGTAAAATGTAATTGGAAAGTGGAATAATGAAAAGAAAACCCATAACCACCACCGTGATGTGGTGGCTGCCGCCTCCTGCCGCCACCAACCATCATGTCGGGTGGCGATGTGCTTGTTATGTTTAACTCGTTTGGGATGGTTGGACAAAATGGGCCTAATGAAACCCTAGTATGCCCAAAGAAACCATAATGGGCCCAATGAATCCCTAATTGACCTAAAAGCTCAAACATGTGACTAATGGGTCTAGTGAAACCCTAATGGGCCTAATGAACCCTAATGGATCTAATGACTTAATTTTTGGGCCATTGGAATGGAATTGTGAATTACACCTAATCACACCATATGACTTATCTAGTAAAGTGATGAACTTAATGGATTAAGTCCTTAATGGGTTAAGTGAGAAACACTTAACCTTAATTGTCATTTTATGTGAAACCCTAACTTTAGGAATTTAATTGGGACCCACACTTGAATTATTCACTATACTTAATATATTAATTAATAACCATTTGCAATCAACCTAAGTCAATATTGGACTTAATGGATTAAGTCGTTAATGGGTTAAGTAGGAAAACATAACCGTAATCATCATGTTATGTGAAAACCCTAATTTCACTTGGGCCTTGAGTTGGGCCTTTCCATTGGGCTTTGGTAATTGGATTAGTAATGGGCCATCCAAAAATAATCATATGGACTAGAATATGTTGATGGGCTTTAGGGTAAGGCCTATATGAAGGTTTGGGCCTAATTCGGAAAATTGGGCCATAGTTTGGGCCTTCATGATTATGAGATATTGGGCCATTAGAAATGCCAAATGTTGGACTGGACTAAATGGTTGGGCCTTTGAATAAGACCATATAAAGGTTTGGGCCCAATTTGGAAAATTGGGCCATATGTGGGGCTTTGATTCCTAGTTTGACTTTTGGGCCTTTGGATTGGGTCTTGGGCTTGAATCAAGCTAGGATAGGGGTAAAGCAGTCTTTTACCCTAAGCATGGACTTATGGGTATATGTTGGAACCCAATTACTGATTGGGTGTTATTTTGATGATTGATAGTTCGATGACCTGTCATCCAGCAGCTAGAGTTTTATCTACGGGACTTCAGTAGTGTGAGGTGGGTTACCTTTCAGTAGAGGTGGGTCTAAGACACTAATGCAAACCCACCAGTAGGTGATTATGTATGAGATGATTGTCTTTGTGATAGTTGTCTAGTTTGCAACTATCTGATACGCTCTATGTGCTAGGATGCTCTAATATATGTGTTAGTAGTAGTAGGGGTGAAATAGTCTCTGATACGGGTTTAAAGATATCGAAGGGGTAGTCAGTATCCATGCATGCCTAGCAGTATGTTCACAGTATGAATATGTTATGTTTCTATGTGGTAGTAGTAGGGGGAAATAGTCTCCGTAACTGGTTGAGATAAATCGGAGGGGTAGGTTAGGCACCACGGTATGTTTAGCAGGGATAGGTCGAACACCCCGGTATGCGCAGCAGGGTAGGTCGGGCACCCAGATTTGCCTGCCCTGGGGTAGGTCGGGCACCCCGGTATGCCTGACAGTATATGATTGTATGGTATGTGGTATGATGGGGGAACTCACTAAGCTTCGTGCTTACGGTTTTCAGTTTTGGTTTCACGTACTTCGTTTTCAAAGGAAATGAGTCGGCTCGATCGCAGCGCATCACACTATGATTTTCCACACATGAGATCTTTGGAATTATACTCTGATATTATTTTATGATAATACGTTTTGATTACTGACACTTTGGTTTTGATATGCGCTGTTATTATGGATGTTTTTATACTTATGGTTTTATTACAACTTATTTAAAAATGAAATTTTTGGCCTTGAATTTTGGAATGTTATAACTATTTTCCCAAACGAAATCTCCGATGTACATCGGTGATTTTGCGATTCCTCTGGAGAATTTTCGGCCTTTTTTAAGTTGGGAACTTCTCCGACTTGCCTCACCACCAACTCGTCCACTTCTGTCGACAATGCTTCGATTTCCGACGATTCCAACATCAATTTCTGGCTAATAGCTTCGACTTTCGACGACTCCGACGATGATATGGCTTCCTTTCTCTTTCTCTCACGATTCTGACCTCGATTCCTTTACTAGTTTATTGAGTATTGCCTGTTTAAGCACCACAATAGCCACCACCGTTTTGTCGAGATTTTTTCTGGCAACCACCACAAACAGAGACCCACCACCACCACTGTTTTGGTCTCCGGGCGTAGGTATTTGTTAATTAATTTTAAGTATGTAGTGTATATGCATGTGTTTGTATATGGTATTGAATTGGTATATATATATATATATATATATATATATATATATAGTATTGTATATGGTATTGAATTGGTATATATATATATATATATATATATATATATATATATATATATATATATATGTGTGTGTGTGTGTGTGTGTGTGTATTGAAATTGATTAGTTCGTATATATGCATATCATATAAATCTGTGAATGTATAAATGTGTATATGTTGTAAATCTATCAATGTATAAATATGTGCAAATGTATTTCTGATTGGTTTTAAGATGTGTAATAGTCTAATTGCTTAAAATATATGTGTGTATATGTGTATTTGGTATTTTGTATGTGTATATGTATACAATATATGTGTGTATATGTATATTTGGTATTTTGTATGTGTATATGTATAGAACATATGTGTGTATATGTGTATTTGATATTAGTATGGGTAATAGCTGGGTTATTTGTTTATATTTCTCATTTCTTATATCAATACAACAAGCTTTATTTCACTTAGATGCATTTACTTGTGTTAAGACATGTGTATACACAATAAGAAATATAACGTTTAGGGACGACATTATTTGCTTGTGTATATGTGTATTTGTATGTAAAATGTTATGACTGACGATGTTAATTCAAAAAACAAAACAAAATTGTATGTTATAATTCACATTATCATTTAAAGTACAATGTTATAATAGAAAAACTACCTTATTTGAGAATGTGTTAGGTGCTTGAAGGTGACATGTGAGAGACATCAGGCCTAAGCCTTCCGTAGCGGGTACAAGTGTTCCTTCTCAGTGTCAGTCATAGTCACAAACATCACAACCAACATATGTACTTATTAATTTGTTGTGAATTTTGTAGTTTGATAGTTTGTTAGTTTGTTAAATTGTTATGAATTTGGTAGTTTTTTAAATTGTTAAGGACTTAATGTGTTTGTGACTTAATTGTTAAGTAATAATAATTTGTTTTTATAGTTTGATATATTTTAACTTATATTCTTATTTTGTAGGATGTGGATGTTAACATTTTTCTCAAAAACCCGACGTTTGTGATGACAATTAGAGATATTATCCACTCATTTAGCAAGCAAGTCGACAATGCGACCATTAACGAAGAGGAAAACGACAATAGGGAAGACGATTAGTATTTCTTATTTTATGTTATGGGTGATGTTAGTATGAATTTATTAGAATATGGACGAGATCGACTACATTTCATGTTTCAATTATTATTTCATGTTTATTAGATTGTTTATGTAAGGTTTGCACCTTGTGTATGTTATTTGATGTTTAATGTAATGCAGGTTTCTAAATTATAATTTCTGCATTTTTATAATATAAAATTATACAATATATAAATTTTATTAAAAAAAAAGGCATTAGTGACGACATTATTAGGGACGACACCTTACGACGACAGAACCTCCGAGAATCTTGGCCGGAATAACACCGGCCGGTTGCCGGAATATGTTTAGGGACACCACCTTTAGGGACGACAAAGAGCATCAACGGCGACGATTATTAGGGACCACACTTTTTGGGACGCTGTTTGTGTATTAGCTATGAGGGCATTGCGGCGACTCAATTGCGACGACATGTCGTCCCTAAAGCCTTTATGGATGACATTGTTGAGTATTTGTGACGCTCTTCGTCGTCCCAAATGGTGCCTTTTCTTGTTGTGCAAATTAAAATTTTGATATAAACTTTGTGACTTTTGTTCTATTTTCTCAATCATAAACCATAAGACAAAGATGTTGAGAAAAAAGATGATCTAGTTGTTGTAAAATTGATAGATACCACAAGGCCAAATCTTAGGAGATAAAAGAAGAAATGAAGAGCGTTATTCTCGTCCATTCAGACAGTCATAGATTCTAGGGGACAAAATCATTTTAAAAGGGATAAAATTATAACACTAAGACATTTGGGGTTAAAAATTTATAACATTTAAATTAATTAATGATTCACAAATTTGAAAATGTTGGTGAGCTTTCAGGACACATATATGACATCCACTTACCAACACTTTCCTTAAGTTGGATCTGAATTGTATAACTATTAGATGTTAGGTTCCTGAATAAAATTATTAGACTCCTAATGTTAGGAAATTCTCATCTTGAGTAAATTAAGTACATAGTCTAAAGATGAAGGACTAGTCGTGTGCAAGTATGAAAGTTAGATTGACTTAAGCCTCTATAGTTATAGCATTTCAACATTGTACATTCCAATATCTAACAAATCATATAAGCAACATTATCCTAACAAGAACAAAAGTTGAAAACTACCACGCTATAAATTGATATAACTGTTTAAATACATTATAAAAGCAAATTGTTAATCTTCCATTTATCCCACAACATTATACACTTTCTTCATCACAATCAGATAAGAGAATCATCATCATCATCATCAAACACCTTAATTTCCTCAATCATCCTAACAACTTGATCCATCTTAGGTCTCGTTTCCGCATTCTTCCCAACACACGCCATGGCTATCTGAAGCATCTGCACCATCTCTTCTTCAATATTCGCATACTTCATCAACTCCACATCAAACACCTCCGCCGTCCACTCTTCCCTCACCACCGACTGAACCCAACGCGGGAGATCCACCACCTCCTCCGGCCCCACCGCCGCCTGAACCGGCGCTTTTCCGGTGAGTATTTCAAGTAGGAGAACACCGAAGCTGTAGACATCGGATTTTTGAGTTGGTTTTTTGGATTCTATTGTTTCGGGGGCATGGTAGCCTGAGGTGCGAGGGGGTAGGGTAGGTATACCCATGATTTGGGTCAACCCGAAATCCGTGACCCGGGCATGGTTTCCTTGACTGATTAGGATATTCGATGATTTGATATTTCCATGAGTTAGTTTTGAATTGTTTCCCGAATGGATATGAGCGATTCCTTTTGCAGTTTCTAGAGCAACTCGTAATCTCGTGTCCCAATTCAGTGTTCTTCCTAAACCCCTGTTACCTGTGTTCAAGATCGATTTTAAGGATAAATGTAACAAATAACAATATAAAATTAGGGTTTTTCTTATCAGATACCATGTAATAAAGCAGACAAGCTTCCGGATCCTGCGCAATCATAAATCAATAGTTTTTCATCTTTGGAATAATAATAAGCAAGAAGAGGAACAACATTTGGATGCTTTGTTACACTTCCGATAATCTCCATTTGTTGATCAAATCCTCTTTTTCCAACAACAACTTCTTTCAATCTTTTAACCACAACCATTGTTCCTTCACCTAAAATCGCTTTATAAGTTGTCCCATAACCACCTTTTCCCAAAACCTCTGCGGATGCTCTAAGTAAGTCTTCAAGGTCAAACTTTTGAGATGACACATCGAAGAAAACCAATTTGTTCCTTAAATTCTCTTGCAATCCACTACTAAAGTCCTCTTTAGGTGTCTCGATTCTCCCCACACCTAAACCTTTCCCTTTACTTCCATTTTGCACCCCTTTCTTCTTTCCACAAAACACCATTAATAACAAAAGAAGAAGCAATAGCACCGAAGAGGAAACAACCGAAATGGCAACCACCCCACCTTTGCTTAGCTTCTTGTTGTCTTTTCGTGAAGTGGGTAGTCTTTGCGAGGGCGGAAATGTCATTTGTGGAGGAGGTAAAACACGATTTGTAGATGGAGAAGGTGAGGATGAAGAAGTTGGAGATGGAGTTGGTGATGGGGATGGGGTAGGGGTGGGGGAGGGGGAGGGGGAGGGAGAGGGGGAGAGGCATTGAGTAAGGGGTGGCCCACATAGTCCGGAGTTCCCTCCAAAAGATGAAGATGGGAACTTTTTTAAAGATGATGGAATAGATCCATTGAGTTGATTGTTACTTACATTAAAACTTTGGAGTTTTGTTAAATTTTGGATTGAATTAGGGATATTTCCGGTGAATGAATTGGAGGAAAGATCAATGGTAGAAAGTTGGGAAGAGAGAGAGGAGGGTATTTCGCCGGAAAATTGGTTTTTGTTGAGATAAATATTGGAGAGAGAAGGGAGGGAAAGAATATCAAATGGGAGACTTCCATTAAGGAAATTGGAATGAAGGCTTAGGATTGTAAGGGCATTGAGATTCCCAAGAGTATTGGCCGGAATTGGACCATAGAGTCCAATTCCGGGCAACCGGAGAATGGTTACACGTTTTCCATTGCAACTGATTCCGGCCCATGATTTGCAAACTGAAGTGTTGTTTTTCCAGTTGAGTTTTCGACCTTGTGGCACACTACTTGCAAAGTTGAGAAGGGCAATTTTGTCCGAGTTTAAATCAGCGAAACTTGGGGAAAAAATTATAAGTAGGTGAAACAACAAAGAGAGTAGCTTCATTGTGCACTTAGAGAAAGATGATTATCATGTGCATATCTTTTTAGTTTCTTCTTTTATTAGTCCTGATATCATAAAAGAGAGGTATCAGTTATTTGTACATTGAAAAGGAAAAAAGAGAGGAAATAGCTGTTAAAGTTTTATATAAAGAAATGGACATATTGTCTTTTTCCATTTGTCTACAAAGGTGTTAAAGAATTTGTCATATTCTTATTTTGATTGTTACTATACTCTTATTAAATTACTAGTTTCTCATGCCAAAATAATCAACTTTTTATTAGTAGTTTAATAAAAAGGTTTGACATTTAGGTAAACAACTAAACTGCCATGATTACATGACTAAATAAATAATATATATTACGGACCATAATTAATACCAAACTAACCTTACTTGTGTTATTGTGTATATTCAATTCCAGTTTGATAAGCTTCTTCAGAAACTTCCAAAAATCAAAAAAATTTAGAACCCTAAACAAAATCGGGAAGTTGTAAAAGAACAAATTAACCTTAATTAACTACTAAATGCGCGTATTCTACTATTGTGGCTTCTATATCTTGCTGTTTAAGCTAAACCCTAGAAAACCTTGTAGCCAGAAAATTTCATGCCCTACATGAATCAAATCTGGCGCCAAACTTGGAAAGTTTTCGAAGATTAGATTTGAAAATAATCAAACAACTTCACATAATATGCAAAAGTCTGAATATGTGTTTTTTGTGAGAGAGAGAGAGAGGGGGAGGAGAGAGTACCGATGAGTTGTCGGCGATCGTCAGCTATTAGAACTCTCCGGCGACCTGAGACGCGAAGAAAACGAAGAAACAGCTTAGCAGAAACCAATTACGCAGCTAGATTCGCTTTTCACATACATTTCTTCTATACAAATGTAAAAAACATGAATGCAACTACATTTTCCTTACCTTTCAGAGATTATGAAGCAGAATAGACTCTTTGAATTCAAATTACTCACACAATCTACTCACATGTGTGTGTAATCAAGGAGAAAACTGGCGGTTGAGTTGAGAGCTTCTTCGTGAAGTAAACGGGACGTTATATGTAAAACAAGAACACAGATCTCGAAATCGATGGCTTCCTTTCACACACACATAACAATGTGTGTGTGTGTGTGTGTGTTTTGGAGAGTGAATAAAGAAAGGGAGCAGAAGCAACTGCTCTGTTGACGATGGATGTTGGGGACAGGGCAGTGCAAATATTATGGCATGAGTGGCTAGGCCGACGCGTTTTATATGGGATTAATTATTAAAAAATAAACACACAAATATGTTTATATTATTTTAATCCGTTGAATACATTTATAAAATAAAATTCATGTTTTATAAATAGATAAAAATATAAAAATATTGTTTTATAAATAATTATTTAATCAGTAACAAAAAGTTACTAGATAATTAATTTTATATATTTAGTTATAAGTTCAAAATATAGTTAGCATTTTTAGATAAAAAACTTTGTTTTATATTAATTTTGTGACATAACAATATTAAATAAACTAAAATTTAGTATAACTCAATCATTATGGAGTATATTCATTTTTTGGAAAATAATTTATTTTCATTATTTTGGAATAGAAAATTTATAGGCCAACCGTAGAAATGTTAAATACACATATAGCTTTTTGGTACAACAAATCAACAACTTATCACCATACTTCATTGTTTTGAGTTTTTGAAAGTAGATTTATTAAATTAATTATTTTTAAAATATTACAATCTTCTCTTGCGTAAGTACATTACGTTTTGTAGGTTTGACTTTTTATTTATTCAACTACCCCATGAAAAATGACCCGTTTCTTCCATATAATATTATATTAGTATAATCATAATATCAAAAGGAGGATGTGTACGAAGATTAAGAGCCAAAAACGGTTTGAATTTTATCATATATTTATGAAAACTACAATTATAATGAAAGAAAAAAAAAACGATAAGCAGGACACGATTATTGCAAATCTTAATAAAAAGCTCATAGCAAAAAAGTTAAATGAAGGCCTAATATATGCTAAAAAAAACCTCCCTCAAATTTACAATAGGATACCAATAACATTCAAAATTTTTCGGAAAACAACCAATAATATTCTTTCCTGGTGATAGCGATATGTAACCGTATGTATGGGTATGGTAAAGAGGAGTCGATTCATCAATCATAACATCTTGCCAGAAGGGTGTTTGGGTTTGATCAATGCCAAAAGCAATTTAAAGAATTAACCCGCAACATAAATTTTAATTTTAATTTTCATTTACCCCAAAGATGATCGTATTATACATCAATAATCAACTAACCATAAAAGGTTTTGGACCATACATTTGATGCATACGGATCCTTTAATGCATGAGATGACAATCACAATTGATTGCCATTATCAATATCCGCACAAACAGACCTAAAACGTTGTTAGACACCAACTTGATCAAAACTTTATTCTTCCTCATTGGTTTGATGAATCTGTCTATCTCTATGAAATGAGAGGGAGAGAATTAGGGTTAATTATGTTGTTTTTTTCGTTATTGGTAACCCGTGTCCCGATAACTACTTTGTTAGATTTTTATTCAAAAATAGTTTCAAAAACTCAAGATTTTAGCAAACGGAAGACTTTAAAATTTGAATAACATAAAACTAGTTTAGAGAGGTTCAATCAATCAGTCTCCTGATTCACATCACAGAAATAATAAACAAAAACAAAAAAGTTTAGAGAGGTTGATGGCAGCAGATTTCGAGCTAAAAAAGAAAGTAAAATCGATATTAGAAGAAGAGAAGTAGAAAACTAATCCAAATCACTTGAAGAGAAATAAGAAATCAGTACTTTCCTTATCCAACTCCAAATACTCAAAATAAATCAGATATGCCTCCTCATTCTGTCATTCACATCACAAAAACGAATCGCTTAATCACATACAATAAAGAAAACCAAAAATCAGATTCAATATTAGAAACAAATTAAGAAAAAAATCGAAATTAGAACCAAACTTAGAGAAAATGAACTCAACCACTGACCCAAATCAATTGAACTGTTGAAGAGAAACCATAAATTAGAAAAGATACAAATCCAACAGTTCCTTATTCCTTTCTTCCGTTTTTCTCTTGCTCAGGCAGAAAAAAAAATCGAACCCAATCAAGCATAGTGAGTGGTGATTGGTGAATCGTTGATTAGACTTAGAATGAAAGGTTAAGAAAAATCGAACTTGATGATTGGAATATTGAAATGTAGAACAGCTAACAGGTTAAAAGAATAGAGAGATTTAGAATGAGAAATTAAGAAGAGGGGATAGAAATCAGACCACAAAGAGATGAGATAGCTTTGGTTGTGATTACCGATTTAAACGATTGCAGCTCTCAAATCAACAACATCAGGCTTCTAGGCGCGACAGCCGAAAGGACATTTTGATTTTACATGCGCATTTGAATGCTTGGATACACAACAATGGTTGTTTGGGGCCTGTCAATTGTCGTTCCCTTACTTTCTCACTTCCAAAGAGATCAGATCACAAGTATGGGCTAATTTTTTGGGGCTATTATTATAGATAGTATAGACATTCTTGGACTATTTTATGCCCCTAGAATTTTGCTGCCCTGGGCCTAAGCCCAAGTCGCCCACGTATTGGGTCGGGCCTGCTAGTTTAAACCCATCAAGGATCTTCTTGCAAAATTTGGAAAGAAAAACACCAACCAAAGAAGGAAGAATAAGAAAGACAACCTTTGTAGCCTTTGAATCCTCAAGTGGAGGCTTGAATGTTGATGTAGAATTAAAGTATAACTTTACCTTTAGAAATCCACCAACAAGAACTCAACTTGATGTAGATGCTAGTCCAAAACCCTTCAACTCTTAAGCGTTAAGTGTATATCAAAATATGACTTAAATAGAGCATAAACAAGTAAGCAAAACTCCAAGTCTTGACAAAAGCTAAAGAGAATATATGCATACATGCATGTTACAATTTCTACAAGTGAGAAAAGAAAGAGTGAAAGCCTTCTCATAAAGCTCATGCTTTAACCATAAGTCCTCAACACTTTAACCACATCATGTCCCTAAATTCTAAGTGCCCCCCCCCCACACACACACACACACACACAATGCTTTTAAGACATACCATACTTTTGAGTTTTGATTAAACAAATCAAAAGCCCATGCTTCTTGTTCCCCCATCAACCTATGGTTTTAGAGAGTAAAAAGCAAGACCAAATTTTATAAAAACTTCCAAACTCTTTTATAAGTTATAAACCTTGGCTTTTGGATAAAAGACAAAAGTCTTTCTAATCCAAAAAGATGTACATTACTTAATAAATCATACCATATGATATATTATGTTACTTGCTAATGAAAATTAATATTTCCATGAAATAAATAATTTCCAATTAATTATAAGAGTTTATTGAATATTTATTAAAATCAATTTCCAATAAATAATCAATTGTATCAAGTTGTTGTTAATGTGACCCTTTAGGATCATATATTATCTAACAATATCATTTTATAATGACTCTTGGGCATATAGATCAATTAATCTCCCACTTACACAAGACTCATTATATCGTGATATAGACGGTGGTGAACGTCTAGCAATATTTAACTGCCCCTAGTAATACATGACTTGGTGCCATTCTTGTAACATCCCGTTTCCTGCCATTTCTGGGCTATGGGCCGGAAGTCGATTGTGCAAATCTTGGGCCTTAAGGAGACAAAGCTTAGTCCTTATGGAAGGAGGTAATGCTAGTTAAGAGATTTAACCCTTGAATTGTGTTGGGCCGAAGGGTAAAAAGGGAAAAGTCATAGGTCAGGTTCTTGCATAAAATATGGTTTTTGTTCAAGAAGTTTTTAGTCCAAGATATTTAGATAATGTTGTGAGGCTCTTCAACACCTTTTCGTGGATATAAAGAATGTCAAAAACGGAGCTGGAATGAAGAGGTTATAGCAAATTTGAATCTAGTATTGGAGGTAATAGTACGCTGGGTGTACTAGCTGATCAAGACGCGTATTCAAGAGCATATACCGAGCCAATTGATAAGGGACTACACGAGTTCATCATGTTTGAGATTATGAGAGACAACCTTAAGGCGACCCTGGTGATGTTCGGCTCGATCAAGGAGGGTATCATCGAGTTGTTGGATGAGCGTTTCCAGGCCTTTCGAGCTGAGATGGTTGCCAGTCAGTACGAAGTTCTATGGGGCGAAGGACCCCATTGCAGGCATGTAACAGCCAAAATTTCAAAATAATTTTTCACATTTTATAAAACACATTTTCATTCATAATTGTTATAAAAACACCATTGTATCACATAGTGAAAACATAACATCACATCCCAAGATCAAAATATAAAAACTCCTCGTGTGTGTACTGATCAAGCCGGCGCCTTCCCATGATCCTCATTGGTACCTGAAACACATAACACAACATTGTAAGCATAAATGCTTAGTGAGTTCCCCAAAATACCACACACAATACATATTAGCCACTCGAGGCTATAACTCTGTTTGACCCTCTGGTCAATGTGTCTCAGTGGGACCCTCCAGTCCCATAACTCTGTGGGCCCTCTGGCCCTAACTCTGTGGACCTTACAGTCCTAACTCTGAAAACTCTGGCACATACATAGCATAAATCACATAGAAATCACATCATGTAAAAGCATAAAAAATACTCTGTCACATAACTCTAATTACCACTCTAGGTAAAATATAGTGAGAAGACTCACCTTGGGTAACTCGGTAAAATATTGAACTCTGTAAAATCCGATCTAGCCTCCGCCTAATCATATGAAATAAACATTCTAAATCAATACATCTCTCAAGGCTAGACTATTCCTCCTCTTAGTACTCTTAGAAGGGTAAAAGACCATTTTACCCATCTCATGGCTCAAAGACCCTAAAGTTGACCAAACCCTAAAAGTCAACTCCCCGGGTTACGCTGTGCGTACCACACATGTACGCTGGGCGTACCCGGTGTCTTCACAAAAAACGGGGTGCGCGACCCCTTACACCGCGCGCACTGGGATTACGCCCAGCGTAACTCCCAGTTTCAGACTCTAAGCATTTTGGGGTCTTAATCCGTTAAGACCCACGTCCAACTTCTAGATCTGACCATTTATAACCCTCTTAATCAATAAAGTCGGCGACTTTAAGCCTTTGCATGGCTGGACAAGTCACTAACACCCATAAGACTCCACATCCTAACACTAGAAAGCTCAATACTCATGCATAACCTCATATCCACGACCAAGATGGAAACTTTATGGATTTATAACACAAATACCACTGAAATGGGACAGATCTAGGTCCATGGAGCACATTACACTCACAAAGTCTCCACTTTTGGGACTTTTAACCCTAAAATGGTCCATGAAACATCAAACCAAAATGAAGAGGAAAGTTTTGAACTTTATACCTCCAAAAGTAGCTCCTTCCTCTGTAGATCTCAGATCCAAACTTGCACTTCAAGCTCTAGCCTCCACATGCTCCTTTCCTTCTTCTTCACTAACACACCAAGGCACTTTTAGCTCCAAAACACTCACTCTCAACCTAAGGATGATTGGGAGGCTCTCTTAGGGTTTTACTCACTGATATGGAGGCTGAGAAATGAGCCTTAGCATCCACTATATAGTGCACAAGTAAAATATTAGGGTTTGTGTCTGGACCCATTATGCCCTGCGTAACCCTGTGTACGCCCAGCGTACCCAGGCAAGTCCGGGTCCAAATTAAGCGCATGAGTATGTGCATCGTACTCCCCAGTACGCCCAACGTACTCATTTTCTACAAGAAATCTTTCAAGGGACCACTTATGACAACCTGCCAAAATGAAAAGGGTATAATAGCTTTACCTGAATTTCGGGATGTTACAAGGCAAACGATGGATAGCAGATATGGAGTGTGCCCAGATGACTACTAAAAATAATTTTGATTTATCTCTTTGTGAACCATATCTAATCCCGATCCAATCAGATATGACCATCATCCATAAAGTCTATGATTCTGCCATAGAAGTAAGTGAGAAGATGGAAAGTGAGCTGACTCACCTTAGATTACACTTTGAGGATAGAAAGCTTAAGATAGAATCACTAGAAAGAGAGCTTGTAATGTCTCAAGATGAATATATCATTTTAAAAAACAAATGTGAAATCACCTTTTCTGAAAGAAATGTTTTAGTTCTGATAACAAATGTCTCAATGCCAAAATTGATACTTTACATCATTCAATTGATATTATTGAAGCAAACAAATGGATGACACATAATTTTCGTCACGTATGGTCCAAAGCACCAGGCCTTGGAAGAGAGTTTCCGAAACATGTTACCCGTCCCTTGAAGGAGTTTCAAAATCTAACTTTTATGGGAGATGTTCCGAACAACAAACATTCGGATACCCCTGTCTCACCATTGTCACCCCTTATTTAAACTTCGAACCAGTTCCAATATATGATTCCTGAGTTCCAACCTATAGTTATCAAATGTCCCGATTCCAAGCCTCTTCCGCCTCTAATACCCCTGGACCTGAATCTGTCTTCGGATTCATTCCTTGACATCATGTGTACTGGAGTTCAAATTCCTAACTTCGGTCCTCTGAATAATTGTGTTGTTGAGGAAATAATTCCCGAGACAATTGGACATGACTCTGATAAATCAGATTTCGTTTGGGCATCATTAGATAGTGACGTTGATGAAGAAATTGTATGTGATGATTCTTCTGACTCATGTATCTCGAATTCTGAAGTGATCTGAAAAAAAACTCTAGTGCCAATCAAGCCTAAGTTTGACAATCCATCATCTGGACAAACTTCCAAGTCATCATTTGACTCTCAGAAGAAACCTTGGTTAAATAATAAAAATGTTGTCAACCCTAAGATCAAAGACGAGAATCCCCTTAAGAGGAAATTAGGTCAAGGAAAGATTCCAGATTCATCGAGAGATCCGAAAAGAAAGTCTCTCAGACAGTTAGCTTAACCACTAAGAACCATAATACATTTTCGCCTTTTAAGATTCTCAAAAGGCCATCCAATTCTCCTAGTTTAGTCGCTCAAAACAAGGTTGTCAGTCCTAATCCGAAAAAGTTTACTGTCGAGATTCATTCCGTGAAAACTGACTCTCCTCGGACAGTTTCTTCTGTATTTATTGCTAAATATGATGGTACTATTTTCAAACCACAACAACTTCTAAAAACAAATGTACCATAAAAATATGCAAGCAAAGAACGAGTTGGTAAGAACATTGTTGTAAAAAATCCTCAAAATATTCAAAACAAAAATTTGAGTGGAAAGTAAAAAAAAAGGTTAAAAATGCTTTTGTAACCTCTGTCAACACAGTGATTCCTACATCTCAGAAAACTGTTGGTCCAAGAAAAGTATTGTCCAAACAACCTTTTGTTGAATACGATTTCTGGATTATGAAAAGACCCTGGCATTCTGTGTCTTTCCCAAAGTTTCTAGGAACAAACCCTCCGAGACACAAGTTGTTCCAAAGTCATAGTCTTAGTCCAAAGCCCGTGCCCAAGTTCCCAAACCTAACTCAGATCCTAAAAACTCCAAAACTCACTGATTTTGTAGGCACTCTGTTCTTTAGTATAAGATACAATATAATATGTTCATAGTGCTTGTTTCATGCACATGACAGGGCAGAAAAACTTTTTGCATGATCTCAAACTCGCTCCAAACGCTGGTTATGTGACTTATAACAACAACTCAGATTCACAGATATGAGGTTATGGCATCCTCACAAACATCAACTTCTCTGTCTCTATTGTGGAATATGTACCTGACTTGAAACACAACCCGATTAGTGTAGCTCAACTCACTGACTCAAACCGAAGAGTTGAGTTCTGCAAAAAGCATAACTATGTCATGACATAAGATCGAAAAGAATATCTAATCAAATCCAATTGAAACAAAAAATATATCCATTAGACATCAACATGATCATTGGCAAGCCTCAACTCTTCCTTCTCTCAAAGTCCATTCCTGACGTTAGTTGGTTATGACATCGAAGACTTGCCCATCTAAACTTTCGATATATGAATGATCATGTTTTCGATGAAATGTCTAAGGTATGCCACTCCTCAAGTTTGAAAACGATCGTCTTTGTGTTGCATGTGAATGTGGGAAGCAATCCAAGAAAGGCCATCCCATTATCATTGAAAAGTCAATTTCGAAACCATTAGAACTTCTGCATATTGATCTGTGTGGACCTGCCACCGTTGAAAGTCTGCATCACAAAAAATACATTCTTGTGATTGTTGATGACTACACAAGGTTCACCTAGGTCTTCTTCCTTAGGCTAAAATCAGAAACAGCCTCAGAACTTATTAATTTCATCAAAGGAATTGAAATTCTAGTCAAACTTCTTGTAAGAAGAATCCGAAGTGAAAATGGCCCGAAATTCATCAATGTCACCATTGAGAAATTCCTCTCCGACAAAGGCATCGACCACAATTTATCTACTCCATACACTCCTCAACAAAACGATGTGGTTGAAAGAAGAAACCAAACTCTCGTTGACGCAGCTCGATCAATGCTGAAATTTGCTAATCTACCACTTTATCTCTAGGCTGAAGTTTGCTTCACTCAAAATCGAAGCATCATTAATCGACGACTCAACATGAAATCTTATGAAGCCATGAATGGTTGCAAGCCGAGTATCTCGTTCCTACATGTTTTTGGTTGCAGATGCTTTATCAAAAACAACCGTGATCAACTCACCAAGTTTCAACCCAAAGCCGATGAAGCAATCTTTTTGGGATACTCAGCAAAAACCAAATCCTACAAAGTTCTTAATTGTTCGCTCGTGTACTTGAAGAAAGCTTTGATGTTACTTTTGATGACAACTTTGTTCGAAATTCTGGCCCAACTTATGTTACAACCCACATCATGGAGTCCAATTCTCCATCACCAGGATCACCGAATTACCAAATCATCTATGAAGCTGACTTCGAAAGCCTGTTTAGACCTTTACAAGCTGCTTTTGACTCGGAATCTCGATCAAGACCATCTTCATCTACTGCAACTCCAATTTCTCAAAATGTTTCTGGTCAGACCCCTACACATCTGGACAAAGGATCATCCTCCAAATCAAGTCATCAAAAATCTCAACACTGATATTCAAACTCACTTTAATACAAACATCCAAAATGAATGTCACTTCTTGACATTTATCTCAATGGTTGAACCAAAATCCATCAAGGAAGCATTAGAACATGCTGACTGGATTACAACCATGTAAGACGAATTACCAGAATTTGATAGAAATGAAGCGTGGACTCTCGTCTCTCCTCCTCAAGATCACCTTATTGTTGGCACAAGATGGGTCTTCTGAAATAAGCGTTTCGGATTTCAAACAGGAATTATTGATCCTACCATATTCCAAAGATCAAATGGAAACCATATTATCTTAATCCAAATTTATGTTGATGACATCAATTTTGGATCCACGGATTCAACGATGGTTTGATTTTGCAAGTTAATGGTTAGTCGATTCCAAATGAGCATGAATGATGAATTAAGTTTCTTCCCAGGACTCCAAGTCAAGCAAACCAACATAGGAATCTTTTTCATCAGGAGAAGTACATTTCCGAACTACTGAAAAAGCATTCAATAGACACCTGTACCTCTACAAAGGTTTCTATGGGTTTCAGACATAAGATCTTCTCGAACCCATCAAATGTTGCTGTTGATCAAAAGAAGTACAGATGAATGATTGGATCGCTACTCTACCTTATAGCAAGTCGTTTGGACATCATGTTCTCAACATGCCTTTGTGCCAGATTCCAGGTCAATCCGAAGATGTCTCATCTTCTGGCAATCAAGCAAATATTTTGATATCTCAAAGGAAAAAAAAGCCTCTGAATTTGGTATTCGGCAAATGAGAGTTTCCTTCTTCAGGCATACTCCGATTCAAACTATGGAGGTCTTCACTGGATAGAAAAAGCACTTAAGGTGTAACGACCCAAAATTCGTGACCAAAAATTTCATTTTAAAACAAGTAATTATAAAAACCGGTAGTGTGAAACATCATTAGTGCCAATCCATATCAAAACCAGTATATCAATTAACCAAAACATGTCATAGAAAATATTATCAAAGTACAGCTCCCAAAGATCTCATTTGCGGAAAATCATAGTGTGATGCGCTGCAATCAGGCCGACTATTTTCCTTTTGAAGAATAAGTACCTGAAACCAAAACTGAAAACCGTAAGCATGAAGCTTAGTGAGTTCCCCCATCATACCACATAATCACATACTGCCAAGCATATCTGGGTGCCCGGCCTACCCTGTCAGGCATATCTGGGTGCCCGACCTACCCTGTCAAGCATATCTGGGTGCTCGACCTATCCTGCCAGGCATATCTGGGTGCCCGACCTACCCTCCGGTTTATTTCAACCGGTTACAGGGACTATTTCACCCCTACCACTACCACATAATAACATAGCATAAACATAATGTCAGACATATCTGGGTGCCCGACCTACCCTCCGGTGTATTCCAACCAGTTACATGGACTATTTCACCCGAAGTACTGACCATCCTCCTAAGAAACTCCTTTGTGACTTAATCTATTAATTCCTAACGTACAAAACATAGATCCAGACCTTTTAAGATGTCTTAAACCATAAAGTTACAAACTTTATGTCTTTGCATGCATAGATGGGGGTTAAGACATGATTTAAGTCCTTAATCACACTTTGTGACCATCTAACACTTGCATGGTTGTGGCTTAACTATCAAGGCTTGATTTTTATGGTTCTAAATGCTTCCAAGGGCTCAAAAGGACAACTCTTATGGGCTGGAACTACCAGAACACAATAAGTCTCATCTATGGGGCGAAAATGCCACAAATAACACCCTAAAACTACAACTAAGCATGCAATGGTCAAGTTTGAAGCTTGATACCTCAAATGAGTCAGAAAAGATGCCAAACTTGTGGATCTACAAGATCTTTTCACGTTCTTGCTCCTTCTTCTAACTCCTTCTTCTTCTAAACCACCAAGACCACCCCAAATGTGCACCAAAATAGCTTACAAGGCATACAAGAGGCTTAGGGTTCGATTTATACTATTCAGGGATAGTGGAGGCTGAAAGGATGAATTGGGGCAGACATAAGGCCTTTATATTTGGTGTAAACCCCAAAAATTAGGGTTTGGGGATCCTGAGCGTACGCTGGGTATACGTCTCCAAAAACCCGCGTCTACTTTTCCTATCTCTACACTGGGCGTGCCCCATCTTACGTTGGGTGTACCCAACTAAACACGCGCATGCATCCTTGCATGAGTGGGACTGATTTTCAAGTTTTCCATCCAAGGGTCAATTCTGTCAATAACTTCAAAATGCCATAACTCACTCATCCTAGGTCCGTTTCCAGCGAACCTTATGTCCACGAAAAGATGGGTAGAAGCCCTACGCTCCTAACAACACACCCAAGCCTTAAAACCTTCCCAATAAAACCCAAAACCCATAAAATATTGAGATATCAACTTACAATCATTCCCTTGGCTTCCAAAGATACAATCAAATACATGGATCACTTAAACCATGGCAAATACACCCGAAATGGGCTAAATCCTTCCTTTCCCAAAGTCCTAAACCCCATGACAACTGATGATTGGGCCGCAACCCCAAGTAACAAGGCAAATCTAAAATCGGGTGTTACATCAGGAGGTTATCAATTTTTGGGAGAAAGATTGGTTAGCTGGTCATCTAAGAAGCAAAACTCCATTGCTCCTTCAACAGCCAAAGTAGAATACATTGATGCTGCAAGCTGCACTTCACAAGTTCTTTGGATGAAATCTCATCTTTTGGATTATGGTTATCGATTTCAAAAAATTTCAATATATTGTGATTCTCAAAGTGTCATTGCGGTTTCTCACAATCAAATTCAACACTCTATGATGAGGCACATCGATATTTGGTACCATTTCATTAAAAAACATGTTTTAAAAGGAAGCATCAAACTTATTTTTGTTCCATATGACGATGAAATTGCTAAAGTCTTTACTAAGGTATTAGACGAAACCAAATTTAATGGGTTTTTGAACAAAATGGGTATGATGATGCCTGATCCACAATTCTTCGAAGAGGCTTGTATTCTTTGATGGAAACATCAGAATGTGAAATAATTCTGATGTCAAAATCTTTTCATCTCAGAATCATTTCCTCTCGGAAAATATAAGATCATTTTACGTATCTTTTTGTCTAACCTCTTCTTCTAGTTTTAAGTTATATAGCTCTCCTCATATTTTGAAGATCCTGACCAATATAGTTACATTGGTGTTTTTGTATTGATCTCTCCTTGGAATTTATTTCAAAATGAAGTGTTATGAAGTTCTCCTTGGAATTCAAATCCAAAACAGTTATATGCATTTATCTCATACCATTATCCGAACTCTGATCCTTCATGTCTCAGAATCTCAATCTGTTTAAAATTGTCCTCTAAGATCTTCATGCATTTTACCTCTAGTATTCATTCTTAGATTGGCCATCTCGAACTCTATATCATGTACTAATGATGTGTTCATATTCTTTTTGAAGTATCTTATGACATCTAGTTCTCGAAATTTACTTATTCTGAGATCCTCAGTTGTAAAAAGGAGTTCAAAGGTGTTCGTTAAAGTTTTTTTTTTCTGAAACGTTTTCTCACATATATTATTGATAATTTTTTCTTGATGATTATCCTTTAATCCTCAATAAACATGCTTTTGCACACGTCTCGATAAAGTGCATATCAACTCAAACTAAAACGACGGTTTACCTTGTTGGCATGAACGAACATCCCATCTTTCGCATTTTCAGTTTTTAATAATACTAATTTTGGCAACACATTAAATGCGACCCATTTTTTCCTTCGGGTGTCATCATTACCTTTCATCCAAACTGACCCGGAAAATCCAGCCTATAAATGGTTTTCAAATGAAAACTGTTCCCTTTTACGCTTTATTCATCTTCTTCCTGAAATCTCTCTCTACAACCTGTTCTTCTAGCCTTCAAACCTTCAACAATGGCGTCCCTTCAAAATGTTCCTGAAACCTCAAAACCTACAACTAAGAAGAAATCATCAAGGGTTCTGCATCCTCATCATCCACTGAACCAGTCCTAAGAGAAACTACCCAACCTTGCTCACTCGATCCCATGGATTACAATGAACCCATTCGAGTGATCAGCAAATTCATCTCCCATCATCCCATTGTTGTTCCACTTACCAAAACTCCAAACCCTAAACTTCCATTACGAATTCTTCACACCACCTTTGAAAGAATCAAGATTGAATATGGTGTTCTTGAGATCAAAATCACAGGTGACATGCTCGCCCCTATACATAAGTAGACGTTTCTCGAGGCTATTGGTATCCTAGAAAATCCTAAGGGTTTTCAAGTGCAAGAACTTACTTTTGAAGAGTTTCAGACCTTTCTAAATAAAATTGGGTATAATGGTGAGTTCAAAGCCTTAAACTTTAAGAAGTCGGCGGTTCCCGAACTTTTGACTATATTGATGCATATTATCCTTAGTGGATTATCAGGGAACCATGGTGTAATTGACATCATGAGCAAGGATTGGCTGTACGTTGTGTATAATATCTACTCTGGACGAAGCAACATTGTTGACTTGACCGAGGTCTTATGGAAAGACTTTCGGAAGTTTGCCATCAAGAGGATGTCGAATGAGATATCGAGTTCGAGATTCTACGCTCTGACACTTCAACAACTCTACAAGGAAAGAAGAGAAGCCATCCAATCAACTCCAATCCAAAAGAGGTATATCTTTCTTTCAAGGCCATTAGAACTTATACATGAAACATCCCAAAAATATGGTTCAAAATTTTCGTTTTCCAATCATTATTAAAAAACATAAAATCACCACCATAATATAATATCATAAACCATGTGTCTCAAAATGTCATAATCATAAAGAAAAGCATGTATCATATATCTCAAAACATCATTTCAAAATATCAGAGTAAACTCCCAGGCTAAAGACTGTGGTGTATGCCATGCAATCATCCCGAGATACGAGACCCGCCCACACTCGGCTACTAACATATCATACTACGGGCCGACCTTGGTGCCTTAGACTCGTTCCTACTGAAGGGAAACTCATCTCATACGACTGACTGCTGGAAACCCAAGTGAGGAATCCCTATCTGCTGTTCTGGTGACTCTCCGGCTATAAATTCCATAATAACACTTAATCAAAAACTGATAACTCTACATATGGTAAAATGACCATTTTACCCTGGTCAAATTCAACTCTTTGGTCAAATTCAACATTATGGGTTGACCAACTTGCCGAGTCAACCTTTTAACTCGCCAAGTTCTATAACTCAGAAATCTTGAAAACGCGATTCAACTCGCCGAGTTATTCCATCGACTCGTCGAGTTCTATCGGACTGCTTAGTCGTGACTTGGCTCATCCACTCGTCGAGTCCTTCTACAGACTCGCCGAGTTCTACTAACTGAAATCGGACAACACGATACGACTTGTCGAGTTCCCTTATGGACTCAATGAGTCCTTCTGTCTGCTTGGCCAACTTAACAGATTAAGACCTTATCTTCAAGATCCATGGTCCTTAGCTCGTTTGCCCACTGGAAAGGCCCTTCAAAGGGTAAAGTTTCCAACTTTACCCGTCCATCACTCTTCTAAAAGGGTTTAGACAAAACCCTAATTCTTATAAGACATGAATCTTGTCCAAAAGACCATAGAATCTCAAATCCACGCATACAAACCTAGATCTAGGGTTTTAGCATCTGTTGGACACATAAAGCTCCGAACTTTCCATCAATGCATGGTCTTTTAGGGCTAAAAAGACCATAAAATTGCTCATATGCTTGCATGGGGCTTCCATGGTCATAAAGTTTACACGTTTATGTCATGGAATCCTTTATAGATCCTAGATCTGAGATATGAGTCACTTGGGACGTCCAAACCCCAAGGACCAAGGTTCTTGACCCAAAAATTTCATAAAATGGACATAAATAGATCTAAGAGAAGAATGATTAAGTTGGAAACTTGATTACCAGAAAATGTAGCAAAAGGAGTGTAGTTTCTGGATCTACTCCTTCCCTCTTGAGTCTTCTATCTTCTACTTCTTCCATAAGCTTCACAAGGCACAAATAACACTCAAAATGACAAGAAATAGCTCAAGCTCACTTACAGCAGATTAGGGTTTCGATAATAGGGTTTGGAGGTGATGGAGGCTGGAATGGAGGCCAGATATGATGCTTAAATAGGGTTGCAAACCGTAAAGATTAAGGTTTCATCCAAACTGTCCTACTCGTCGAGTCCGAGCTACGACTCGTCGCGTAGCTCATTAAAACCCCGCGTACAATCTTCCCTCTACTCGACGAGTCGGGGCTACCAACTTGTCGAGTCCTTTCAAAATAAAATACTTAATTAAATGCATACCAAAGAACCAGGCGTTACAATTCTCCCCCACTTGTCTTAAATTTCGTCCTCGAAGTCTGTTGCGTCTGAAAACAACTCCAGGTAGTACTCCCTCATCTCTTCCTCAGGCTCCCATGTCCACTCCGAGCACCTGCGGTGCTGCCACTGAACCTTAACTAACTCAAGCCTCTTATTCCTCAGCTCTTTCATCTTGCGATCTAGAATCGCCCATGGTCTCTCGATGTAGTTCAGGCTATCATCAATCTGAATATCCTCAAGGGTACCACTGCTGAATCATGCACTAAGGACTTCCGCAATTGAGAAACATGAAATGCGCTGTGAATTTTGCCGAGCTCTGCTGGAAGATCCAACCGGACAGCAACCTGACCCACCCGGGCCAACACCCTAACCAGACCTATGAATCTGGGGGCCAACTTGCCTCGCTTCCGGAACCTGATAACACCCTTCCATGGTGACACCTTCAGGAGGACCATATTGCACACCTGAAACTCCAAGTCTGAACACTGCTTGTCAGCGTAACTCTTCTACCGTCTCTGAGCAGTTTGGAGCCTGCTTCGGACCTGCTGGATCCGCTCTATGGTCTTGAGTACCACCTTCGAACCCCCCATGACTCTCTGAATGACCTTACCCCAACAGATTGGGGTTCTACACTTCTTCCCATAGAGAATCTCAATGGGAGGTCGGTCTATGTTGGCATGGTAATTGTTGTTATACGAAAATTCCGCTAACGGAAGATACGTATCCCAACTGCCATCGAAATCTAACACGCATGCGCGTAGCATGTCCTCGAAAGTTTTAATTGTCCTCTCGCTTTGTTCGTCCGTCTGGGGGTGGAAAGCAGTGCTGGAGTGGAGACGAGTACCCATCTCCTCATGAAACTGCTTTCCAAAATCTGGAAGTGAAACGGACATCTTGGTCTGACACCACCGAGACAGTCACTCCATGACGTGCCACTATCTCTTGTACATAAATCTCGGCCGGTTTCTCGGCTGAGATTCTCTCATGGATCGGTATAAAGTGGGCGCTCTTGGTCAACCGATCCACGATGACCCATATTGAATCGAGCCCACGTGCGGTCCTGGGAAGCTTAGTAATGAAATACATTGTGATATCCTCCAATTTCCACATGGGAATGTCTAACAGCTGCATCTTGTCATGCGGCCTCTGGTGCTCTGCCTTGACCTTCCTGCAGGCTAGGCATCTCTCTATGTACCAAGCTATGTCCCGCTTCATGCAGGGCCACGAGTAATTGGGTCGAAGATATATGTACATATTCGTCACCCCCGGATGGATGGAGAACCTGGAATTATGGGCGTCATTCATCAATACCTTCCGTACTCCGCCCCAGTATGGAACCCAAACCCTCCCATGTAGGGTCAAGAACCCATGGCTGTCATAATCAAATGAGGCTACCCGTCCTACAATCCGCTCACACTTCTGGCGCTCTTCCTTCAGGCCCTCGACCTGCGCCTCTCGGATCTTCTCTAGTAATGGAGTAAACACTGTCATCCTCAGACAGATGTCTCAGATTGGGGTTGTTAACGCCTTGCAACTCAGGGCATCGACCATTACGTTGGCCTTGCCCGGGTGGTAAAGGATCTCACAATCATAGTCCTTCACCACATCTAACCACCGACGCCGCCTCATGTTCAGATTCAGCTGATCCATGAGGTACCTCAAACTCTTGTGATCCATGTAAATGGTACACCGGACCCCATACAGGTAATGCCGCCAAATCTTGAGGGCGAACACCACTGCCCCCAGCTCTAAATCGTGCGTCGAATAGTTAGCCTCATGAGGCTTCAGCTGCCTCGAAGCATAAGCTATCACAAAACCCCGTTGTATCAACACTGCTCCCATGCCTGTGATTCACGCATCACAGTAAACTACGAAGTCATCTACATTCTCTGGTAGAGTGAGAATCGGTGCCTCACACAACCGCTGTCTCAGAGTCTCGAAGGCTGCCTGGTGCTTAAGCCCCCAGCAGAAAACCACCGACTTCTTGGTCAATCGGGTCATAGGAATTGTGATCTTGGAGAAATCCTGAATAAATTTCCGATAATAAACCGCTAGACCCAGGAAACTCTGAATCTCAATTGGAGACCTCGGAATCTCCTACTGCATCACATCCACTATCTTAGCCGGATGGACCAGAATACCCTTCTGGTTAACAAGATGCCCAAGGAACTGCACCTCACGTAACCCGAACTCACACTTGGAGAACTTTATGAAAAGTGTCTCCCTCTTCAGTGTCTCCAGCACCTCCCTCAGGTGGTCCTCATGCTGCTCCTAGGTCTTGGAGTAAACCAAGATGTGTAACATCCCAAAATACGACCCAAAATTTTTTGTTTAATCATTACTAAAATCATTAGATCAATACCATAAAATAAAACCCATAAGTCAATGTATCCAAAGCAATAACAAAGTATAAAAAGAAAACTGTATCAAGACTGGATGAAATCATGTCAATGAAAAGCTAATCAACTTCCAGGACAAAAACTGTAGTTGTGGTGTGTGCGATGCCATCATCCCGAGATCTTCCCTTTACCTGCGGAAGTACCTAAAACCAAAACTGAAACTGTAAGCACGAAGCTTAGTGAGCTCCCCCAAACTACCACATACCACACAATAACATATAAAGCACATACTGGGCCTTTCCCACTGCATCGGACCGAAGTCCGAAAACTGCATCGGACCGGAGTCCGGAAACTAACCAGGGTCCTGCCCACTGCATCGGACCGAAGCCCAGAAACTGCATCGGACTGAAGTTTGGAACTAACCAGGGCCTTGCCCTCTGCATCGGACCAAAGTCCGGAAACTGCATCGGACCGAAGTCCGGAACTAACTGCATCGGACCGAAGTCCGGAACTGACTGCACATAACATAGCATAAACATATCAACTAGCATGAACACATATATTGCATACTGCATCGGACCAGGGCCCGGAGCACATAACACAAAACATGCTTGAATCGCAAATACATCAAGCAATCTAACTACTACATTGGACCGAGGTCCGGACTACTGCTAACTAAACGGGCAGACATTGTGGCTGTAGACCCATTCCTACTAGAAGGAAGACTCACCTCGTAGTCTAGCTGCTGAATAAACTGCTCTAGAATCTGTCTGTTGCGGCTTCGGTTTCACCCCGGCTACAATTTCCATAAGTACACTTAATCAATTACTGATAACCATACTGAGGGTAAAATGACTATTTTACCCCTAGTCAAAGTCAACCCTCTAGTCTAAGTCAACATACAGTTGACCTGACTCGTCGAGTTGTGCCGCCAACTCGTCGAGTCCCTATTCTCTTCTCTCTCAATCCTGCCCGCTACTACTCGTCGAGTTGGGCATAGACTCGACGTGTTCCTCTTCGATACTAACATTCAGTCAATCTGCATCCGATTCGCCGAGTTGTATAAACAACTCGTCGAGTTCTCCTTTATCAGATGAACACTCTGGCTGTGACTCGCCGAGTTGTATGAAAAACTCGCCGAGTTTGTTCTTGAGATATGAAGATTGTCTTAGACTCGCCGAGTCAGGGCATTGACTCGCCGAGTCCCTCCATGAATGAGTCTGATCTTCGACTCACCGAGTCTATCTACAATCCACTGGTTCCACTCGGCATAACTCACACAGAGAAACATCAGGTACTTGCGACTTGACTTGCCGAGTCTGAAGAACGACTCGCCGAGGCAGTTGCATGCAACTTCTATACACTCGATTCTATTCGAATCCAGTGCATCCAACTTATAGATCTGGGTTCCTAAGGCTTGATTAACATGTAAAGTTTCCAACTTTACGTGTACATAGGCATCCATAAAGGTTTAAAGGCTCAAAATGCACAAAAAGGGGTAGATCTAGGGTCCTCATGCAAAATGGTTCCATAAAGGCAATAGATCTGAGCTTCTAGAGCTCCAATCTTGGTAGATCCGAAGGCTATTCGACACCACATGCTCTCCATAACACTATTAAGCCAAAATGGCAAAAACAAGCTACTTATGGGATCTACTGGAAGAAGGATAAGGGTTTGGGGCTAATACCTCAATGAAGACTGTGATACCACCAAGAACTTAGATCTACTTGCTTCTCCCTTGATTCCTCCTCTTCTCTTCTCTTCTTCTAATCCACCAATGAATCACAACTTCACAAAGTGAGAAAAATCACACCAAAATGATAAGGGAGGCTAGGGTTTTCGTGTGAGGCTTTTCTGTGGGTGAGGGGGCTAATGAATGCCCAAAAAGTTGTTTAAATAGGGTACAAACCCGTGGATTTAGGATTTCTTCCAGACTGGCGGACTCGCCGAGTCCCGAATATAGACTCGTCGAGTCGCCTAACTACACGTGCTCGGAAACTCGTCTCTACTCGACGAGTCGGACTACTGACTCGTCAAGTTACTCTTGAAAATTGACTAAAAACATAATTAAATAACTTACCGAAATTGGGGCGTTACAACTCTCCCCTACTTGTCTCAGACTTCGTTCTCGAAGTCTGGTGCTGCTGCATCTGGAAACAACTCTGGGTAGTGCTCCGTCATCTCCTCCTCTGCCTCCCACGTCCACTCAGACCCCTTCCGGTGCTGCCACTGCACCTTCACCAACTGAACCACCTTGTTCCTCAAGGTCTTCGTCTTCCGATCCAAGATCGCTACGGGTCTGTCAATATAATTCAGGCTGCTATCAACATGAATGTCCTCCAAGGGTACAACTGCTAACTCGTCCGCCAAACATTTCCGCAATTGAGAAACATGGAAAGTGTTGTGGATCTGACTGATTTCTGTTGGGAGATCCAATCGATAAGCAACCCGACTCACCCTGGCCAAAACTCTAAAAGGACCAATGAACCTGGGGCCCAACTTGCTCCTTTTCCGAAATCTGATGACACCCTTCCAGGGTGATACCTTCAGGAGGACCATGTTGCCCACCTGAAACTCCAAGTCTGAATGCCTCCTGTCGGCGTAACTCTTCTGCCGAATCTGCGTAGTCTGCAGTCTACTACGAACCTACTGGATCAACTCAGTCGTCTTGAGCACCACTTTGGTGCTCCCAATGACACGCTGACCGACCTCCCCCCAACAAATCGGGGTCCTGCACTTCCTCCCATAGAGCATCTCGAAGGGAGGTCGATCAATACTCGCATGGTAACTGTTGTTATACGAAAATTCCACTAACGGGAGATACGTATCCCAACTGCCACCGAAGACTAGGACACATGCCCGAAGCATGTCCTCGAGAGTCTGAATCGTTCTCTCGCTCTGCCCGTCTGTCTGAGGGTGGAAAGCGGTGCTAAAATGGAGACGAGTACCCATCTCGTCATGAAACCGCTTCCAGAATCTAGAAGTAAAACGGACATCTCGGTCTGACACTACTGAAACAGGCACTCCATGCCATGCCACCACCTCTCGCACGTAAATATCGGCTAGCTTCTCAGACGATATGCTCTCCTGGATCGGTATAAAATGAGCACTCTTCGTCAACCGATCCACTATAACCTATATAGAATCCACTCCACGTGTGGTCCTAGGAAGCTTAGTGATGAAATCCATGGTGATATCCTCCCATTTCCATACTGGAATGTCTAACAGTTGTATCTTGCCGTGGGGCCTCTGGTGCTCTGCCTTGACCTTCCTGCAGGCCAGGCATCTCTCTACATACCTGGTGACATCCCTCTTCATGCAGGGCCACCAGTAATCGGGTCGAAGATCTCTATACATCTTCGTCACCCCTGGGTGGATGGAAAATCGAGACTTATGAGCCTCGTCCATCAGCACTTGCCATACTTCGCCCCAGTACGGTACCCAAACCCTCCCGTGAAGGGTCAACAATCCTCGACCGTGATAGTCAAAGGAAGCTACTTGGCCCACGATCCTCTCACACTTCTGCCTCTCCTCCTTGAGGCCTTCGACCTGTGCCTCTCTGATTTGCTCCAACAATGGAGTAATCACTGTTATCCTCAAACAAATATCTCTGATCGAGGCCGCTGCCGCCTTGCGGCTCAGGGCGTCGGCCACGACGTTGGCCTTCCCTGGATGATAAATGATCTCACAGTCGTAATCCTTCAACACATCTAACCATCGCCTCTGCCTCATGTTCAGATTCGGCTGATCCATGAGGTACCTCAAGCTCTTGTGATCTATGTAAATGGTACATTGGACCCCATAGAGGTAGTGTCTCCAAATCTTGAGGGCAAAAACCACTGCCCCCAGCTCTAAATCATGTGTAGGATAGTTAGCCTCGTGAGGCTTCAACTGTCTCGAGGTGTAAGCTATCACACGGCCTCGCTGCATCAACACTGATCCCATACATGTGATCGAAGCATCACAGTAGACTACAAAATCCTCTACTCCTTCTGGCAGGGTAAGGATCGGTGCCTCGCACAATCTCTGCCTAAGGGTCTCAAATGCTACCTGCTGCTCAGACCATAAGTGAAACACCACCGACTTCTTAGTCAATCGAGTGAGCGGTACTGCTATCTTGGAGAAATCCTGAATGAATCTCCTGTAGTTCCCTACCAAACCTAGGAAGCTCCGAAACTCAGATGGAGACCTCGGGACCTCCCACTGCATCACGGCCTCTATCTTGGCCGGATCTACTAGAATTCCCTTCTGGTTGACGAGGTGCCCAAGGAACTGCACCTCACGCAACCAGAAATCGCACTTGGAGAACTTTGCGAAAAGTCTTTCCCTCCTCAAAATCTCTAGCACCTCTCTCAGGTGCTCCTCGTGTCGCTCCTGTGTCTTGGAGTACACCAAGATATCATCTATCAATACTATCACAGATCGATCTAGCATCGGCCTGCATACACGGTTCATGAGGTCAAGGAACGCAGCTGGAGCGTTGGTGAGTCCAAACGGCATCACCACAAACTCATAATGACCATACCGGGTCCTGAAAGCAGTCTTCTGCACATCCTCATCTCTGACTCGAATCTGATGATACCCGGAGCGTAAATCGATCTTGGAAAACCAAGACGCTCCCTACAGCTGATCAAACAAACCGTTTATCCTCGGAAATGGGTAACGATTCTTCACCTTTACCTTATTCAACTCCCGGTAATCTATACACATACGGTGCGACCCGTCCTTCTTCCTCACAAACAAAATCGGCACTCCCTATGGAGAACTGATCGGCCTGATAAAACCCTTGTCTAGCAGCTCCTGCAGTTGCGTAGACAACTCCTGCATCTTAGGGGGAGCGAACCGATACGGTGCCTTGGCTATCGGAGCCGCACCAGGAATCAGGTCAATCCTGAACTCGACCTGTCTCTCGGGAGGTATTCTAGGCAAATCCTTTGGAAATACATCCGGGTAGTCTCGCACCACCGGAACATGATCAACTGTTGTCTTGCCCTTCTCCTGGGCATCTAAAACATAGGCTATATAACCGGCGCAACCCTGCTGGAAGTAATGCCTCGCTCTAGCTGCCGAACAAAGAACTGGTCCGCGCTGTGGCCTCTCGCCCTGGATCACTAACTCTCCCCCACTGGGAGTGCGAACCCTCACTAACTGCAGCTCACAATCTATCACCGCCCCATTGGGGCTCAGCCAATCCATTCCTACTATGACTTTATTCCCTCGCAGGGGAATAGGGACCAAGTCCACTGAAAACTGCTCATCGAATAACTGTAGAGAACATCCTTTGTGTACTCTCGCGACCCTGACAGTCCTGTCATCTTCTATCTCGACCTCAAGTGGACAATCCATCTCCCCCGGAGCTCTACTAAACCTCTTGCTATGCGCAAGTGAAACAAACGATCGGGTAGCCCCCGAATCAAACAATACTGTAGCTGAAATGCCGTTCACTGAGAACGAACCTATACAAAACATATAACCATAAGTAACAATTAATAATAAAAGCAGAGATAAGGGAAAAATACATACCCGCCACCACATCAGGAGTCGTTCGCACCTCCTCTGGTGTAAGCTTAAAAGCCCTACTCTTCACCAACGGCGTCTCACCCCGGCCCTGACGGCCATCTGTAATCCTCAAAGTAGCAGGGGCAGGTGCTGCCACCTTCCCTGCTGCAGCTAAACTCGGATACTGGGACTTTTTATGTCCCCTCTGATTGTACTGGAAGCAAATCAAATCTGATGCCGCAATGGCGGTAGTAGTGGTTGTACAATCTCTGCTCATATGCCCAGTTCGGCCGCACTTGTAGCAGCCGGCACTCCCTGCCTTGCACGCCCCATCGTGCAATCTCCCACACTTGCCACACCGACCGTGGCTCTACTGACTCCTAATTCTGTGATCTGAAACCTTGGGCTTTTTTCCCAAACTCCCTGTACCTGAAGCCGCCTCCGGCTTCCTCTTTCTCTCCATCTCAAGGTCAATCTCTCTCTCTCTCTCTCTCTCTCTCTCTCTCTCTCACTCTCGCTCGCTCTAGCAATCATGTCATCCAGCGTTTTACAACTGGACCGGCTCACAAACTGGCGGATATCACTCCGCAGCATCTCATGATAACGAGCCTTCTTCATTTACTCATCAGCTGCGTACTGAGGAACGAGAAGTGCCCTCTCCCTGAACTTGGCGGAGATCTCCGCCACTGTCTCTGTCGTCTGGGTGAGGTCTTGAAACTCCCTGGCTAACTGCTGCACCTTAACAACCGGTGCAAACTTAGCCCTGAACCTGGTAGTAAAGTCATCCCAAGTCATGGCATCCAAAGCTGCGTCATCCCCGATGACATGTCCGACCTCCTCCCACCAATCCCGTGCCCTATCCTTCAGGAGACAGGATGCCAATCTGACCTTGTCCCCCTCGGGGCACCTGCTAGTGCGGAAAGCGTTGGCCATGTCCACCAACCATCTAGTTCTCGCTATGGGGTCTCGTGCCCCGTGATAATCTGGAGCTCCACATGCCCGGAACTCCCTGAACGTAAGCGTGCACGACCCCATCATGGCCGCCACCTCGGCACGGAAAGTGCCCAACCTCTCATCCATCAGCTCTAAGATCCTCTCCTTGATCGAACCGAAGATCAGAGGAGTCTGCTCAAGTATGATACGAGTGATCTCTGAAGAAAGAAACTCCCTAGTCTGCTCATCTAGATGCTCGGCTCCTGAGCCTGATCCCGCTCCCTCTCTGGCGCCTGAACTGCCGGTTATTGGTCTAGGTCGCAAAACCACCATTCTGAAAACACATCATGACAAATGTCAGAACACTGAAACATCTCAAGGGATTGCTACTACTACAAGTTTCCCGGTCTCATCTCAGCCTTCCTTGATTCGAGTACGGATCCTCTGCTTTCAGTAGTACGGGCCCATACTACCTTCCACATCTATCCGTACTTTCCTCAAGAGCTGCCTTGACTCCACCAAGTCACTCTACTGCTACTGATCTCTGCTACTCTCATTCTAGGCTTGCCCTAGGGTAACCACCAACCCACTCTCCGCCATCAGCTGCATAAGAAGTCCCCGCTTTCTTCCCCTAAGTAGCTCACGAATACTATTACATATCACTCAGACTAGATAATTCTTCGAATGAGAGATCCTACCCTATAACGGTTGGACTCAAACGAGAGCTGCGGAATAGAGCTAGACCTAACCTTCTGAAATTATTTAGTCCTTGCAATATGTAACTTAACATATTCATTTACTAGTTAGTGCAAGACAACTAGAACCCCTAAAAGCACAAAGAAAGCAGCATTCGGGCATTGAGTACATAATCAAGCATATACCACTCTGGCTATCATACTGACTAATCTGCACTAGCATACAATGCTAAGCTCATACTATCAAGCATAACCTACCCAGGCTATCCTACTACTGTCTACTTAGTAATAGCATGCAATTCTCATAAAGCTGAAACACATAAAGCAGGAACATAAGGCATCCTCTTAGATCCTTAGTCCTATACTAGCATGCTGTTCTACTGAAACTGAAACTGATAACATAAACTTGTATGGGTAATTTGGGAGTACTTACTGGAGCTCGACTGATCGCATGCACCACACCCTTTTCTCTTTTCAAAGTTCCTTTCTTTCAAAAAAATTCTTTTCACTTTTCTAAAACTCTTTTTTTTAAACATTTTACCACTTCCTTAGTTTGAGTTCAGACACACCCGAAAGTGTGCCCGAATCCCTCAAACTAGGGCTCTGATACCAACTCGTCACATCCCAAAATACGACCCAAAAATTTTTGTTTAATCATTACTAAAATCATTAGATCAATACCATAAAATAAAACCCATAAGTCAATGTATCCAAAACCATAACAAAGTGTCTCAAGAAAACTGTATCAAGACTGTATCAAATCATGTTAATGAAAAGCTAATCAACTTCCAGGACAAAAACTATAGTTGAGGTGTGTGCGATGCCATCATCCCGAGCTCTTCCCTTTACTTGCGGAAGTACCTGAAACCAAAACTGAAACTGTAAGCACGAAGCTTAGTGAGCTCCCCCAAACTACCACATACCACACAATAACATATAAAGCACATACTAGGCCTTGCCTACTGCATCAGACCGAAGTCCGGAAACTGCATCGGACCGGAGTCAGGAAACTAACCAGGGCCCTGCCAACTGCATCAGACCGAAGCCCGGAAACTGCATCGGACCGAAGTCTGGAACTAACTAGGGCCTTGCCCTCTGCATCGAACCGAAGTCCGGAAACTGCATCGGACCGAAGTCCGGAACAAACTGCATCAGACCGAAGTCCGGAACTGACTGCACATAACATAGCATAAACATATCAACTAACATGAACACATATACTGCATACTGCATCGGACCAGGGTCCGGAGCACATAACACAAAACATGCTTGAATCACAAAGACATCAAGCAATCTAACTACTGCACCGGAACGAGGTCCGGAACCACTGCTAACTAAACGGGCCGACATTATGGTCGTAGACCCGTTCCTACTGGAAGGAAGACTCACCTCGTAGTCTAGCTGCTGAATGAACTGCTCTGGAATCTGTCTGTTGTGGCTCTGGTTGCACCCCGGCTACAATTTCCATAAGTACACTCAATCAATTACTGATAACCATACTGAGGGTAAAATGACTATTTTACCCCTAGTCAAAGTCAACCCTCTGGTCTAAGTCAACATATATTTGACCTGACTCGTCGAGTTGGGCCGCCAACTCGTCGAGTCCCTATTCTCTTCTCTCAATCCTGCCCGCTACTACTCGTCGAGTTGGGCATAAACTCGACAAGTTCCTCTTCGATACTAACATTCAGTCAATCTCCATCCGACTCGCCGAGTTGTATGAACAACTCGTCGAGTTCTCCTTCATCAGATGAACACTCTGGCTGTGACTCGCCAAGTTGTATGAACAACTCGACGAGTCTGTTCTTGAGATATGAAGATTGTCTTAGACTCGTCGAGTCAAGGCATTGACTCGCCGAGTCCCTCCATGAATGAGTTTGATCTCCGACTCACTGAGTCCATCTATAATCCACTGGTTCCACTCGGCATAACTCACACAGAGAAACATCAGGGACTCACGACTTGACTCGCCGAGTCCGAAGAACGACTCGCTGAGTCGGTTGCATGCAACTTCTATACACTCAATTCTATTCGAATCCAGTGCATCCAACTTATAGATCTGGGTTCCTAAGGCTTGATTAACACGTAAAGTTTCCAACTTTACGTGTACATAGGCATCCATAAAGGTTTAAAATCTCAAAATGCACAAAAAGGGGTAGATCTAGGGTCCTCATGCAAAATGGTTCCATAAAGGTAATAGATATGAGGTTTTAGAGCTCCAATCTTGGTAGATCCGAAGGCTATTCGACACCACATGCTCTCCATAACACTATTAAGCCAAAATGGCAAAAACAAGCTACTTATGGGATCTACTTGAAGAAGGATAAGGGTTTGGGGCTAATACCTCAATGAAGACTGTGATACCACCATGAACTCAGATCTACTTGCTTTTCCCTTGATTCCTCCTCTTCTCTTCTCTTCTTCTAATCCACCAATGAATCACAACTTCACAAAGTGAGAAAAATCACACCAAAATGATAAGGGAGGCTAGGGTTTTCGTGTGAGGCTTTTCTGTGGGTGAGGGGGCTAATGAATGCCCAACAAGTTGTTTAAATAGGGTACAAACCCGTGGATTTAGGGTTTCTTCCAGACTGGCGGACTCACCGAGTCCCGAATATGGACTCGTCGAGTCGCCTAACTACACGTGCTCGGAAACCCGTCTCTACTCGACGAGTCGGACTACTGACTCGTCGAGCTACTCTTGAAAATTGACTAAAAACATAATTAAATAACATACCAGAATTGGGGCGTTACAAGATGTCATCATTGAAAACTATTACAGACCGATCAAACATCGGTCTACATACTCGGTTAATGAGGTCCATGAACGCGACTGGAGCATTGGTGAGCCCTAAAAGTTGTCTTTTGCACATCATCATCTCTAACTCGCATCTGGTGATACCCTGACCGTAGATCATTCTTGGAGAACCAAGATGCTTCCTGAAACTGGTCGAACAAATCATCTATCCTTGGAAGTGGGTAACGGTTCTTCACTGTTACCTTGTTCAGGTCTCGGTAGTCTATGCACATGCGATATGACACGTCCTTCTTCTTCACAAACAGGATCGGGGCTCCCCATGGCGAACTGCTCGGCCTAATAAAACCCTTGTTTAATAGCTCTTGAAGCTGCGTAGACAACTCCTGCATCTCGGGAGGAGCCAATTGATATGGTGCCTTAGCTATCGGAGTCGTACCAGGGACCAGGTCAATCCTAAACTCAACCTGTTTCTCTGGAGGTATTCCAGGTAGATCCTCCGGGAATACGTCCGGGTACTCTCGCACTACCGGTATATCATCGAGTGACGTCTTACCCTTATCTTGGGTATCCATGACATAGGCGACATATCCGATGCAACCCTACTAAAGGTGGTGCCTCGCCCTCGTTGCTGAACAGAGATTCGGTCCGCACTGTGGCCTCTTGTCCTGAATCACTAAATCTCCCCCACTAGGAGTATGAAACCTCATTAGCTGCTGCTCACAGTCGATCACTGCCCCATTAGGCCTCAACCAGTCCATACCGACTATAACCTTATTCCCTCACAGGGGAATAGGAACCAAATCCACTGGAAACTGCTCATTAAATAACCGTAGCGTACATCCTCTATGAACCCTCGCGACCCTGTCAATCCTATCATCTACTATCTCTACATTAAGTGGTAAATCCAGCTCCCACGGAGCTCTACTAAATCGCTTTCTAAGTGCAAGCGACGCAAAAGATCGGGTGGCACCCGAATCAAATAGTACCAAAGCTGATATGCCGTTCACTAAGAACGATCCTATAACAAAACACATAAACATAAGCAATAATCAGAAATAAATAATAGCTAATGGAGAAGATACATACCTGTAACCACATTAGGAGCTGCACGTGCCTCCTCTGCTGTCAACTGGAAGGCTCTGCTCTTCACCACTGGCGTCTCAGCCCGACCCTGACGTCCGTCCGTAATCCTCAATGTAGCAGGGGCGAGTGTCGGCACCTTCCCTGCTGCTGCTAAACTCGGACACTGGGACCTCTTGCAGCCCCTCTGATTGCACTGAAAGCAAATCAGATAAGATAATGCGGTGGTAATAGTGGTAGAAGCAACAGTACAATCCCTGCTCACATGTCCTGTTCGGTTGCATTTGAAACAACCTGAACTCCCCGCCCTACACGTCCCCTCGTGTGACCTGCCACACTTGCCGCAGCGGCCTCGGCCCTGCTGGTCCTTCCCTCGGGAATCTATCTTCGCCTTTTTGCCCGAGCCCTCCACGCCAGATATTGACTCTGGCTTCCTCTTTTTCTCCATCTCTATATCAATCTCCCTCTCTCAAGCCCTTGCAATCATGTCCTATAGCGTCTTGCTGCTGGAGCGGCTCACAAACTAGCAGATATCACTCCACAATATCTTATAATACCGGGCCTTCTTCATCTCCTCGTCCACCACGTACTGCGGAACAAGAAGGGCCATCTCCTTGAACTTGGAGGTGATCTCCGCCACAGTCTCAGTAGTCTGATCAAGATCATGGAACTCCCTCGCTAATTGTTGCACCTCGATCACAGGTGCAAACTCGACCCTAAACCTGGTCGTGAAATCACTCCAAGTCATCGCATCCAACACTGTATCATCACCAATGGATCTCCCAACCTCCTCCCACTAGTTACGTGCCATGTCCTTCAGAAGACAGGACGCAAGTCTAACCTTGTCCCCTTCGGGACATCTGCTGGTACGGAATGCATTGGCAACATCCGCCAACCATATGGTACTCACATTGGGGTCCCGAGCCCCATGGTAGTCGGGAGCTCCACAAGCCCTGAAATCCTTGAAATTCAGAGTGCATGACCCCATCATGGCCACCACCTCAGTGCGGAAAGCACTCAACCTCTCATCCAAAAGCTCAAGAATGCCATCCTTGATCATGCCAAAGATCATAGGAGTCTGGTCTAGTATGATGCGCGTGATCTATGAGGAGATGAACTCCTTGGTCTGCTCATCTAGCTGCTTAGCTCTAGAGCCTGAGCCTGATCCCTCACCGACACCCGAACTGCCAACTGCTGGTCTAGGGTGTAGAACCACCATTCTGAAAATAAACACATCATAACATACATCAGAATACTCAACATAACTCGAGGGATCTCATACACTACAAGTTTCCTGGATTCATCTCAGCCTTCCTTGATCCGAGTACAGATCCTCTGCTTATAGTAGTATGGGCCCATACTACCTTCTACATATATTCGTACTTTCCTCAAGAACTGCCTTGACTCCACCAAATACCTTCTACTGCTACTGCCTCACGCACTACTCTCATCCTAGGCTTTCCCTAGGGTAATCACCATCCCACTCTCTGCCATCAGCTGCATAAAAAGTCCCTGCTACCTTCCCCTAACTAGCTTACAAATACTATTACATATCACTAAGACTATATAATTCTTCTAATGAGAGGTTCCACCCAACAACGATTAGACTCAGACGAGAGCTGGGAAATAAGGCTAAACCTAACCTTCTGAAATTATTTAATCATCGCAATATGTAACTTAACATATTCGTTTACTAGTTAGAAAAGGATAGCTAGAACTCCTAAAAGCACAGAGCAAGCAACATTCGAGCCTCGAGTAAACATAATCCAACATATCTGTCTCAGGCTATCCCTGACTAATCTGTACTAGCATGCAATTCATAAAACTAAGATACATATATCAGGCACATCAGGCATCTTTCCTATATCCTTAGTCCTAAACTAGCATGCAGTTCTCATAAGCTGATAAACATAACATAACATAAACTTGTATGGGTAATTTGGGAGTACTTACTTGAGCTCGGCTGATTGCATGCACCACACCCTTTTCTCTTTTTAGAGTTCTTTTCTATTTCAAAATTATGTTCTCATTTAAAAATTATTTTTATAAAAATGGTTTTTCTTTTGAAAATTCTATACCAATTCCTTAGTTTGAGTTCAGAAACACCCGAGAGTGTGTCCGGATCCCTCAAACCAAGGCTCTGATACCAACTTGAAACATCCCAAAAATACGGTCCAAAAATTTCATTTTCCAATCATTATTAAAAACCATAAAATCACCACCATAATATAATATCATAAACTATGTGTCTCAAAAAGTCATAATCATAAAGAAAACCATGTATCATGTATCTCAAAACATCATATCAAAATATCAGAGTAAACTCCCATGCTAAAGACTGTGGTGTGTGTCATGCGATCATCCCGAGCTCTTCCCTTTGCTAGTGGAAGTACCTGAAACCAAAACTAAAAACCGTAATCACGAAGCTTAGTGAGCTCCCCCCAAACTACCACATACCATACACATATAACATGCAACTAAGAGATACGGGCCCTGCCCACACTCATGGAGATACGTGCCCCGCCCACACTCCGCTAACTAAGGATATGGGCCCCACCGACACTCTGCTGACTCTGAGATATGGGCCCCACCCATACTCATCTACTTCAAGATACGGTCCCTGCCCACACTCGGATGTTATGAGATACAGGCCCCGCCCACACTCAACTGTTATGAGATACGGCCCCGCCCACACTCAACTACTAAATAAACATACAAGTATCACACAGACAACAAGTATAACTAAATCTATCAGTCAGGATCCATAATCAAACTAAACTGTGAGATATGGGCCCCGCCCACACTCGGCTACTAACATTTCATACTACGGGCCTACCTTGGTGCCTTAAACTCGTTCCTACTGAAGGGAAACTCACCTCGTACGACTGACTGCTGGAAACTTAACTGAGGAATCCCTGTCTGCTGTTCCGGTGACTCTCCGGCTATAAATTCCATAATAACACTTAATCAAAAAATGATAACTCTACATAGGGTAAAATGACCATTTTACCCCTGTTCAAAGTCAACATTATGGGTTGACCAACTCACCGAGTCAACCTTTCAACTCGCCGAGTTCTATAACTCAGAAATCCTTAAAATGCGATTCAACTCGCCGAGTCATTCCACAGACTCGTCGAGTTCTATCAGGCTGCTTAGCCGCAACTTGGCTCATCCACTCGTCGAGTCCTTATACAGACTCGCCGAGTTCTACTAACTGAAATTGGGACAACATGATACGACTTGTCGAGTTCCCTTATGGACTCGATGAGTCCTTCTGTCTACTTGGCCAACGTAACAGATTAAGCCCCTATCTTCAAGATCCATGGTCCTTAGCTCGTTTGCCCACTGGAAAGGCCCTTCTAAGGGTAAAGTTTCCAACTTTACCCATCCATCACTCTTCTAAAAGGGTTTAGACAAAACCCTAATCCTTATAAGACATGAATCTTGTCCAAAAGGCCATAGAATCTCAAATCCACGCATACAAACCTAGATCTAGGGTTTTAGCATTTGTTGGACACATAAAGCTCTGGACTTTCTTTCCATGCATGGTCTTTTAGGACTAAGAAGACCATAAACTTGCTCATATGCTTTCATGGGGCTTCCATGGTCATAAAGTTTGCACCTTTATGTCATGGAACCCTTTATAGATCCTAGATCTGAGATATGAGTCACTTGGGACGTCCGAACCCCAAGGACCAAGGTTCTTGACCCAAAAATTTCATAAAATGGACATAAATAGATCTAAGAGAAGAATGATCAAGTTGGAAACTTGATTACCAGAAAATGTAGAAAAAGGAGTATCGTTTCTGGATCTACTCCTTCCCTATTGAGTCTTCTATCTTCTACTTCTTCCACATGCTTCACAAGGCACAAATAACACTCAAAATGACAAGAAATAACTCAAGCTCACTTATAGCAGATTAGGGTTTCGATAATAGGGTTTGGAGGTGATGGAGGCTGGAATGGATGCCTGATTTGATCCTTAAATAGGGTGCAAACCCTAAAGATTAGGGTTTCATCTAGTCTGTCCTACTCGTCGAGTCCGAGCTGCGACTTGTCGAGTAGCTCATTAAAACCCCGCACACAATCAACCCTTTACTCGAGGAGTCGGGGCTACCAACTCGTCGAGTCCTTCTTTCAAAATAAATAAATACTTAATTAAATGTGTACCAGGGAACCGGGCGTTACAATACGCTTCTGAACCAAACTTCTTTTGAACCCATTCGTTGTTTTCCAAAACACATGTGGGCAATACTTCCATCTGATTCTCTTTTTCTCAAAAAAAATTTAGAGACCTCGATTGTGTATGACCCAACACAATCTGCCTCGGTCTCAGATTAACATTCCTCGGATGTGAACAAACCAGTCTCCACTGGCAAAATGTAAAACATATCCCTCTAAAGCTCTAGCCAAAAAGAGAACCAAAGTCAGTGGTTGCTATCGAAAGGAATCGCACATTGACATTTTGTCTGAATCTGGACATCCGATAACCCCTCTTATCTACTCTTCCGAAGTACCCTTCGGAGTTTCAAAAACATAGGCACACTTATGGGGAGTCTAAATATAATCCACCATCATCTTCCTAAAAAGATGGTGCACGTGTTGAACAAAGTTCCTTGAAGCCCCTGGAACACACCCATGTTTCTCTTCGAGCTTCCCATTTTCTTCTACATACACACAATCTTGGGCCCCTTCCTCAGATTCTAAGCTTTCGGAAGTTGGAGTTGTCCCTCCGACTTCCAGAGCCTCAATTGGTGTTATACATGGTTTAGGTAAAGGAAAACCAAGTACTGCTGATGAACAATGGAATGATTTTGTTGACAGGGCACACACTCGTCGTCCGGAGCTAACAAGAGCTCAAGTGGAGTACACTCTTATCTCCATGCGTCAAAGGGCCATCCAAAGCAATCTGCCATTCACCACTCTAACCGATGAAGAAACATATCCAAATTTTATCTCTTCTAATCCAGCCCAGAATGCAACCACAAGAGCAGTTTATGATACAACAATTATTTCGGATGATCCTCCAAAGTCTCCACATGATGAAGCTTTCAAGCCTCCTTCCAATGAATAACATTCAACATAATTCATGTTTGATGATGATAGTGCTTCACTTGGTGCTCTTCCAATCTTTTCAGCTTTCAAGTCTTTGTAGAAGCCATCTTCTTCAAAGCCGGTTTATGACTTCGGCCTTTCCTCGTCCTCCTCTGAAAAAGAAGAAGAATATATCCAAATTGATGCCAACGTTTACGACACTCAAGGAAATGAAACAGAAACAAATCTCCATCAAGGAAACAAAAACAATACAAATCCTTCTCCTTCCAAACCACATGAAGACAAAGGTGGTAATGACAACGATGATAAATCTGAGAGTTCTACCTCGGACACTGGCTCCTCGGATGAAAACCTCGCAGATCCGTTTGCTCTGCTAGAACCCCGAGACAATGTGGCAAGTTTTGTCTCAAAAGTCGACACTCTTGATAAAACTGTGGCTCAACTTGACTCAAAGCCTGATCAAAAAGTCACCAGCCTCGACTCCGAGATCAGAGGAGCTGTCCCCTTGGAAGTCGAAAAGGCAAATCAACTTGATCAACTCATCTCTCTCAAATTCAAGCATACCTTGGAGGAAGTTGAACAGAAGTACAATAATAGCCTTGATCAGCACATCTCCACCACCACTATAATGCACAAGATTCACAAAGACATGATCAACGCAACCAACAAATTGATAAAAAAAAAACTAATGTGCGTCATGAAAAGAAATCCAACGGTTGGGGAAGGAGATCTAGAAGAAGGATGAACTCAACTTGATAATGCAACAGGTCCTGATAAAACTGCTCCGACCTTGTTGGAACATTGTTGATATTCCGAACAACAAGTTCGATGAAATGCTCTCAATCTAAGCCTCTTTGTTTGATCACCCTAAAGCTCAAGCCCCTACTGACGAAGCCTATGATGCTCTCTCTAAACAAATCAACATGAGTTTTCAGAGAGCATTCGAAAGATTATTAGAATTTCAAGTAACTGCCAGGCTTTCCTTGGATGTTGGCCCTTCCAACGCAAGAGGGGGAGAAGGACCTAGTCACAGGGGTCGAATAATCTAATGGAAACATGCCTCGAAATCCAATCTCCAAGATGAATCCAATGATGAAGACTTGATCCAGGTTGAATCCATGGACCCTCCTACAAAAGATGAAGAAGAAGAAGAAGAAGAAGAAGAAGAAGAAGAAGAAGATGACAATCAAATCAAGAATACTATTGTAGGACTTCAAGCTATGGAATATCCAACAAAGATTCTTTCGAAAAAAGAAAAGCAAATATGGTCTGTTGTTTCTTGGCCATCATCCTTGGCAGATGTTCTCCAAAGAAGTTGTGAAATTGCAAAGATCAAGACATATATCACTGGTGATGCCTTCCGAGCTACACAATCAATGTTGCCTCCAATTCCATCTCCGAGTATCGTTTTGATCGATGAAGGTTCTCTTACTCGGAAACCGGATGATCTCCCAAAAGATCCACCGATCACTCCTCCTCTAGAGGTCATCATTTTAGAAACGGTACAACAAGTAATTACTGACTTAAACAAGCCATCGCAAGAAAAAGGGAAGAAAATTTCCTCTGAACCAAGCAGCCTTAAAAGGACCTTCAAAAAGTCTGAAAGCTGGTCCCAAGAGCAGATAGATCAAGCACTGGAATAAAACATCAGGATTCAAGCCAACAAAGATAATCTGAATCAATTATTGGGCATATCCCCCTCTTCCGAGAAGGGATCATTCACGGCCTCGACATTATTCCTTTCATGTACTTCGATCTTCCCACTCAAGACTCCGGCCAAATCGATCTTCCAATCTCTCCACATGGAAAATACTACATCAAATTCTCTCCTCTTCATCCGAATGATGATCCAATAACTATCATTAGGACTGAGCGAGTGAGATTGATAACGTTCTATTCCGTTAACGCACATCCTAAAAAAGAAGTGTGGTCTCGGAAGCGGATCACAAAGATTGTTGGTTTCATAAAGAAGGTTCAAAGAAAATTTGACCTTAATTGCATGTTGTACAAATACTACATCTCTCAGAACAAGGAAGCTACAATCACAATCATGGATGCTGACTTTTTATCTATCAATCTCAATGACATTCTCATTATTGCTGCTCACCTTCGAGATCGCCAATCTAATCACTCAACATCGAAGCCTATAGTGCTGCCTTGAACTTCCTAAAGGACTATGTAGCTAAATTTTGTAGGTCCAACATCGAGTTCACACACTTGTTCAAAATAGAAAATGTGTTGGCGAAGATAACTTATGAACTTCCTAAAGCTCAAATCTTGGCAGAAGGTCCCATTGAAGAACCTGAGCTCAATTACTTCTATCTGAAGAAGAAGACTAATCGAAAAGAATTCTTCCAAGTTCTTGATAAACATCTCGTTCCTTCATCCATCCTTCAAAAGTTTATTGCCAATGCTGCTAAAGGTGACACTCCAGAGCATGTGAATAAGAAGTTCATTAAACACTTAAATGGTATTTGGAAGTCCGAAGCTGGCTACACAGTTCTTACATTTTCATATCAAAAGATGCCAACTGAGTTGAGTGATTGCTATGTTCACTTATGGGGAGATTGTTAATGCATAAAAAGTGAACCTCTAGCTATCCAAATCAAAGCAAATCCGAAGTCACTCAATTCTGAGATGTGAAGATGATCCGAAGCTCCTTTTGGTCCGAGATGAAGAGAGTCCGAAGTTAGATTGTATTTCGGTTTGTACCATGTTCATCCTTTACTCTTTAAGGAGTGAATGTTTCATGAATTTATCACCAAGAATAGAAGTAATAAATATTCTCTTCACGTCATTTCAAACTCTGTTGTAAGTCAAGTTCTTTCACTTACATTCTACTTGTTCCAAATTTTCTTTACTTTGATTATACTCAAACTTACTTCATTTATCTACTTGAATACTTTGTTGAATATAATCTTCAAGTCTCGACTGGTTTACCAGAATTGAGAGGACTAATTAATTAGAAGCAGGCATTGATCTTTAAGATGAATTCAAGGTTTGAGTTTTCAAACTTTGTTCGCTCATGATTCTTGTTCTCACACATAACCATAAAACCATAAACACAAAACTTAGCGAGTTCCCCAAAATACCACATACCCAAAACATACAAGTGTCATGGGGTACCCCCATGGTGTTTCCTTGCAATGCCGAGGCCCAAATCCCGGTCTTACATACAAGTGTCATGGGCTACCCCATGGTCTTTCCTTACAATGCCGAGGGCCAAATCCCGGTCTTACATACAAGTATTGTAACACCGTAAATTGTCAAAAAAAAATTTCATTTAAAAAAACCCAATTGTCTAATTTCAAACCACAAATTCCACAAACATAAAGTTATCAAAACACATGTTTCAAAACTGCTTACAACACGAATCCATGATCCTCCAAAAATATATCTCCAACTCAAGTGTGTGTATAATCAAGTTGGTGCCTTCCCGTGATCCTACGAGGTACCTGAAACACATATCACATAACACGGTAAGCACGAAGCTTAGTGAGTTCCCCAAAATACCACACCCATAACATTAGCCACTCGAGGCTAACTCAATACGACCCTCCGGTCAATGTGTCTCAGTGGAGACCCTCCGGTCCCACAACTCGGGTGGACCCTCCGGTCTTAACTCAACAAGCTCATAATAATAATACTCAACATAAATCACAAGACATAATGCAAGATATATCAAAATACTCAATATAGCACATAAGACCCTTCGGTCACACATAGATACCACTCATGGTAAGTATAGTGAGAAGACTCACCTCGTAATCAAGTAAGTAATAATCTCGTACACGAATCTCGAACTAGCCTCCGCCTAACACATAAGATAATAATCTCTAATCAACACTTAAATCACGACTCGAGATAAACTAGGTAAATATCTCTCTTAAACTCATAAAATGGGTAAAAGACCATTTTACCCCTCCACGGTCCCCATACTCCTTGCCTTGACCAAACCCTAAAGTCAACAAAAGTCAACACTCGAGTCAATCATCCATGTTGACCCGACTCACCGAGTGCATCTAAGTGACTCGCCGAGTCCCCCTTGTTCCATCAGAACCTCGCGAAACCCAACCTAACTCACCGAGTTGTCTCATCAACTCGCCGAGTTACCCATGTCCAGACTCATTGGGGAAAACCCTAGCCGACTCGTCAAGTCAGCCCTTTGACTCGCCGAGTCCCTTAAGTCAAAATCTCATTCAGACGTTTTAAGGCAGTTCTATCACTCCAAACTCTAGATCTAGCCTCCCAAGGGTTGAATGTCACATAAAGCTTCGATCTTTACGTTCATTCATGGTCGGTTTGCTCCATAATGCCAAATAAAAGCTCTAACCAAGGTGTTAAGCACAATAACTATTTATGGTTGCATAAAGTTGGGACCTTTGGACTCTATGGACCTCACAAGGTCCAGATCTGATGTCTCAATGCTTGGAAAGCACAAGTCATACCAAATCTTAAGGAAATATGGAAAAAGCCCCAAAAGTTTCTCATTAACAAGATCTAAACAATTTGATGAGCAAGGTGACGACTTTTACCTTTCAACAGAAGCTCCAAGTGAATGATTACTAGATCTCACACCCTTTCCTCATTCTTTGCTTGAATCTCCCTTCTTCTTCTTCCAATGCTACACCAAAACACTCAAATATAAGCTCTAACACTCTATCTTAGCTCAAAGGTTGATTAGGATTTCACTCAGGGGAGTAGGGTAGCTGGCGAGGCAGAAATGAGGACATAAGTTTCCTTAAATAGGCCCCAAACCTGAGGATTTAGGGTTTCACCTTACAGCGCCTACTCGGTGAGTCAACTCTCTGACTCGTTGAGTCGATCATTAAACCCACGTGGTCTAATCGGACTCTACTCTACGAGGCAGGCTCACAACTCATCGAGTCACACATGAAGTCTCAATAATAAATAATAATAAAGAAATGCCTAGGAGTCGGGATGTTACAAGTTCGAGGGGCTAGATCATGGTCTTTCATACAATTGCCAAGGGCTAGATTCTGGTCATTCATGAAATTGTCAGGGGCCAAATCTTGGTCTTTCATGCAAGTATCATAGAGACAACTAGCATTCCACGTAACAAGTAATGGGCTGCCATTGGTGTCTTCGACCTATGGATATAAGGAGAAAATTCACCTAAATCACGATGCAGATTAAAACCTCGCACAATGTCGTGCCGATCACAACCAACTACTCTCACCGCTAAAAGATGGGTGAAAAACACCTCCTAGAAATCCACACGAGACAAACCCCAAGTATACCTTCTAAAATAGAGATTAACCAAAAAGTCAACCCATGTCAAAAGTCAATGGTCAAAGTTGACTTTAGCTGACCGCCACGTTATGATCCTCCTTGGCCACATCGTGGCCTTCACCCAACCAAACATACGGGAGGATTTTTGGTCACCACGCCATGACGACCTATAGCCACACCGTGGGAACTAGGTTTCCATCAACTTAATGGATTGAGATGTTTTTCTTGATTCCAAGGGCTCCAAAGCTCAAATATGGTCCAAACTATGGTCTAAATGGATATAGTTTCAAACTTTATCCATTAAGACACCCAAAGAGATCAAGATCTCAAAACCTAGTCCAAATAAAGCCAATATCCATAATGTCTTAACCATTAAGCCCTTAATTCGAAAATTCCTTAACCCTTAATCTTCCAGAAGCTAAAGGGGGTATCAAAGCTCCATAAAAATGATTACTTGATGGGAATGTATGCCCCATGCATGTCCTTAACTCAACCTAGGTCAAATGGAAAGAAAATGACCTAAAAATCATGCATGATCCACAAATCACAACCAAAATTCAGATCCATAAGATATGATGCTCAAGGGACACTAGAGAGCAATAAAGTTGCCAATTTTATTCTATCTATTCACTCCGATCAAATCTATGAACCAAAAAGGGACCAAAACAACCTAGACCTAAAAGAATAACTCAAAAGGTAGAGACTTGAATCCTTACAATGCACGTGGCGCATAAAAAAATGTGTGTGTCATTTATCCATTGCCACGTCGTGGGCATCCTTGCTCCACGCCGTGGCATATAGTTTTTCCCAAAACTCCATCTTTAGCCCTAGAGAATAAAAGCCAAACCATAGTGGAAAGTGGGTGCTACACCATGAATGAATTATTGTGAGTAAATGCTACTCCAGAAGTTATGAGATGTTCATTTTGATGTTTCTGAGGTTCCTAGTCCATAAAGTTTACATCTTGATGGTTGTAGATCAACAATGCATGAGATAATGGCCATTTGATGGAAATAGAATGCTAAATCTAGGGTTTGAGTCTCTTTGAGCCATGCAAAGGAATCAAGTTGATGACTTTATCGTTTAAGACATCCCCCAAGAGTTAGATCTGCAATATGGACATTTGGAATTAAATCATTAAGTTCTTAATAGTGTTTTGGCAATCTGGAGCGTACGCTAGGTGTACATAAGCGTACGTGCCTAAGTCCACGATTTCTTTTAGCGTAAGCTAGTAAGCGGGGCGTATTGGTGGTACGCTTAGCGTACCCACCAGGGACCCTTTTTTGGGTTTTAGGCTATCTGGGCCGTTATTGGGCCTTATGCCTTTTTAGGCCATTGTTGAGCTTTAGGGCTCTTGGTCCTTGTTGGAACTTAAGTCTTTTAGGCTTGGTTCATGGGCTGAGGGACCCATTAAGGGAAGGGTAAAATGGTCTTTTACCCTTTAGCATGTGGTTCGTAGTTTAGACCTTCTATGGGTTATTTTCCTGAGTATTAATTAGGGTTAACTTGGAATGTTCAGTGTGAGGAGCCGTAGTAGTAGTAGTCTGGGAGTGTGGTTGTCTATCTTCAAACTGAGGTGAGTCTCTTCACTATACTCATGGGTCGGAGGCATCAATGTCGGCCCACTATATTATGTTTGTAGGATGATAGTGGTCTTTGTGACACTTGATGATATATATGTGTGTGCTTGTTGTCTTTGTGACTCTTTCATGTGTATGTATGTTTATATATATATTATTATGGGCGGGGCCCGTTATGCTGGGCGGGGTGCGTTAAGATGTGGGCGGGGTCTGTATTCAAGTTGGGCGGGGCCCGTTTATATGTATGGTATGGGGTATTATTTTATTTATTTATTTATTTGGGGGGGGGGGAGGGGACTCACTAAGCTTTGTGCTTACAATTTACGTTTATAGTATCAGGTACTTCTGGTTTGAAAGGGAAGGACGCGGTTTGATAGCAAAGCTACCACCCATCTGCACATTTATGATTTTGGGAATTGTAGTCTGGAAACTAATTAACTATGACATACCTTTGAATGTTTGATATGCCATTGTTGGTATTTGGATTGAATTAAAAATGAAAATTGTACTTATATTTTTAGGATGTTACACCTTACGTCTACAAGGCTGACAATACTTACTATTCCAACAAATTTGTTTTCACATGCACAATCCTTCTAAGTGTCACATGAATGCCCTAAAGTGTATCATTTTCTATATGCAAGGCACCCTATCCTACAACTTACACTTATTCCAATTCACCTCCTAAGATTTATTATGTTACATGGACATCGATTGAGGTGGTTGTCCAGACACACAGTGCTCCATGCATGGACATTGTGTTTCCTCGGTGACAATCACATCTCTTGGTCTTGAAAGAGGTAGTGCAAAAGTCGTATATCGACGATTTACAAATGTTTGTCTTTGAAACATGTTGGTTGGGCAATCTTCTTCTTGTACCGCATTGCCCACTTACCAAAACAAACTACTATTATTGTGATAATGTTAATGTTATTTACCATGCGAGAAATCTAGTTCAACGTGAACACACAAAGCATATTGAAAAGGACATTAACTTTGTTTGAGAAAATTTGTTTGGGGTGTATTTGAGTGTTGCGTGTCCCGTGAAAGTACCGACTAGTGGATGCATTCATAAAGGGTATTCTATTTGATGATTTTCGAGACACTCTCAACATACAACCATCTTACGCTTCGACCATCGGAGGCTATTAGTGATATCTTACCACCTTATTTTATGTAAACTATAACTTATCTTTAGATAGACTTTCTATATAGATAGCATAATCCCCTAATCTAATAAATAAGTAGATTTTTGCCACGTGCCATTCTCTAAGCCCTCCCAATCGATTTTTCCCGCTCAAAATATCAAAATAAATTTCCCCAAATACACTCCTACTTCAGCTTTATCAGTTATGTATTGACGTTTGAATTGATATACCAAATTATCCGCAATCAGTTTCAACTTCTATAGCAAGAAATTAGGAATTCCATAGCAAGAAATCAGGAATCATAATCATATCCAAACTTAATCACCAATTCTTGAAGGGAAATTCTCTCTTAAACCCTAATCCTCTTCCCTCTCCATCAATCAATGGTTCGTTGCAAGAAACGGTGTTCGAAACAAAGCATTAAGTGAAATCAACGGAAATTAGAGAAGGTATCACAGAGCGTTAATGAAATCAACAACTCTTTTTTCATAGCAGAGAAACGAAGCATTGACATGAAAGAAATGGCGTTCAATTGCATCAATAAGGTGAACTATTTGCTTATATCATTTCAGATTTCCATCTTAACATGTTCGCCTTTCTCTTTTCCCGTTTACTCTGGTACCTACATGCAGTTTGAGCTTTGTACAGCCTCTTTTCTGCTCTTTCTACAATAAACAACACTCACGTCGATACGATCAATGAACTGGCTCAGGTGCGGCGACTTATCTCGACGAAGATGGGTTTGTCAAGTTGTGTACTTCTAATTTGATACTAGAGGTAAGTCTGATTAATGTTGAAAAGTTTGCCTACCAGGTGTTTGGTAAAAGTTCTCAGTCAACTTTTTAAAGTCCGAGCCTAATCTCTTACTGCGATTATTTTCTCTGTATATTCATCCTTATAAATTCATGGAGTTATAAAAGATGAAACGATATGAGAACAAGAGAGTTACTAGAGTAGACAACTTAAAGCAACGTAAAGGTACAAAAAGTTTATAAAAGCTTTAGAACAAGAAGAAAGCTGGCAGATTGTGCAGTTCAAATTGACCAAAGCTTGTATTTGTTCTATCTTTTTACAATCCAATACTTCAACATATTTAATGTTTAGTAACATATCTTTATATTATTATTACAGGTGGAAGCTTTTAGATTTTGCAGAATTAAAAAGGAGTTCTATTTAATTTTTCAATTTTGACAAACAAGAGATTGTCTACTCATGGTGGTCTAGAAGTAGAAAAAGGCCGCAAAGGTAATTGAAAAACTTAATTAAATATTTTACTAATTCCATATCAAAAAAATTGTAATTTGTTTTTCAAGTAGGAAAAGGTTTATCAAGGAACAACGAAGAACTTGCTTTGCAACATTGGTTTCAAGCTGTAAGTGACTTAATTAACCTCAAATACACATTATTTTGTGCTTTTTTAATGAAATTGTTTACAAATGTGGGAAGATCTTGCGATGAAGGTTGAAGATCCTCTTACAGTGTTTTGGGTTTGAAGATGCACCTGGTAGGCAAATGTAGAGATTTCATTTGAGAATCTTCATGTCCCAGCTACAAATATTGTGATTGACTTGATTATATTGTGGTGGCAACAACAGCTGCAACACAAGCATGTGTGGACATGCTTCGTAAGAACAACCTTGGTGTTGCTACTCTCATGATAATGGTAAAAGATCTTTTTTATATATAAATTCTCATTATAAAAATCAATGAATATAGGTAATAATTAGAGAACAAAGTGAAGGGACAATAGTTTTTTGGTTTTAGGGAACACAATTCTGCATGATATTATAAATATTTGTGTCATATTATCCTTAAGAAACCACAAGTTTTACTCGACCATACTTTATTGTTATTTGTTTGAAATATTTTATTTTTATGCTGATGCAGGAAAAACAAGTTAATCATATGTGTAGAATGGCGAAAAAACTAAGCACCCCTGAGGGCGTTCCACGTCTTTTTGATATGATCAAGGTGAAACTTGCTTTTTTACAGCAATAAGGAGCATTGTTGTTGCCAAGGATATTGATCAAGTATTGTATTTATCCCATTAATTTTTCTAGAAAGTTAAATTATCCTTTCTGGTTTCCCACATCGGAATGGAATGTGATTTCTTAATCTTTATTTTGGTTGTTTTTCATTCCTTGATGGAATGGAATGATACATTACAATTACATATTACTCTTACACCTATAATCTTTAGTAAAAATAATATTTTATAAAATTTCGAAAGCTTTTTTACTTTTTCTTTCTCCTATTTTCCAAAATATTTTTTTAATTATAATTTCGTTCAAAGATGTCATGGTATTCAACTTTGTATAGTTTTTATACTTGAAATCTTTTTAAAATTATTAATAAACTTTGTTGCCCTTCGAACTGCATATAGTATATACATTTCAAATGACATGAAATACATTGATAAAACTTTACTTTTTACCTTTTTAAAAAAAAAATAAGTATTGTTTCTTTATTTTATATCAATTGGATTTCAATTGGTTGTGTAAATTTGCATAACAAAGAATTTTGCAATTACAAAAAAATAGGCGATTAAAGGTATCCATAGTCTACTAACATACGATTTATATAAATTTGATATCTTTTCCCTTATTCAATTTTTGGATTTTTAGCAGGATACGTTAAATGTACAATTGATTACAATGAGAAACGGCTATTCTATCTCCAGGTCAGTCATATACTCGATTATGATTACAGTTAGGTTTATTTTATTTGGAGTTACAAAAAATTGTTTTGGTTTTTGGTGCCACTGTTCGGTTCAGATTGGACAGCCTCTGAATACTTAATGAAACATGTGACAGATATTGATGAATTCAAAGAGAAGAAAGCACGTTAATATCATGAATGTAGTTGCAAGGATACATGGGGAAGCTACGAGTGCACGTGTAGTGGTCACCTTTTGTATATAAGAGACCATGATATTGTTCATTGTGTTCCCCAATGGAATGGAATTGACCAATCCGTTCTTCTCATTTTCATTAGAAAAGCCAAAAGCAAAGTACATTGCTATTGTGTGACTTTTTAATGTTTGTTACATTGTCAAATCTCTAAAGAGACATCATTATCTATTTTAAATGTTACAAAAACGATTACTCTCCTTTATCTTACATCGTTCAATCCAAACAAATCTTCACCACACTCATCCAAAGCAACGCCAACGGGTGAAATAGATGATGGTCTTTCTTATCTATTTATCTTAATTATATGTTTTTCTTTTTGTATCATCTTGGAGGGTATAAATAATCTGTACAGAGGTTAAAAGCATCTTTTATGTGCTGTAATTAAGAAAAATGTTTAAATGTTGGTTTTCATATGCTTGTTTGAAATGTTTTAAAGCCAGAAGGGTTGCTTTGGTTACTCTCTTTCTCACTCAACCACACAGGTAGATAAATTACATTTCAGTAATATTATATCTTTTGTGACGTTTCAGTCTAAAAATACAAAACATGATTATGGGCATTTTAGTAATTTTGCAAAGTTTCAGTCTAATCTTACATGTGATGGTTTAAAATTTTCAGTATTCAAATGTTTTGGTTGACAAATTGTATTTGTATGAATTGGTTGTTCTTGATTCAAGCACATAGGTAACTCCTTGAACTGTAGCATTCCAGCCAGCTTTTTAAGCAATTCCTCACAACCCTATTGTTCTATATCTTATTTATTGTTCAATTGTTATTCCATCGATTGAGAACAGAATGAAGAAAGATAAAAAAAAGGTTCCGTTGTTATGTTCTCTCAAAACTAAAAAACAATATATTATTTCTTGGAGGTAAAATTTTTAATCGAATCATGTCTTTTTGTCATGTCAAATTATATGTAATGCAACATATTTACAACGGATATACATTTAACTTAGTAACCAAGAGTTTACAAACTCATGTTTTTTTATAAAATAAGTGGATTTACATGTATAATCACATACTTACAAATTATAAAGTTATTAAAAAAAATACAATATTACAATTTATAAGTTTTTCTAAATTAATGATATATTATTTTATTATATAATCAATTTTTTATTTTTATTTAAAATTAACACCCCATGGATTCCACAGGTTTTAACCTAGTTATTTTATACATAGAGGATCCTTTGAAATTAATGACGTGAAGGGTTGCATTATCTTAAAGATTAGAGCGTTGGAAGATGTTAGATTAGATGTCATATCGAAATACTAACGAATCAACTACGGCTTCTAGTCATGGGCATATATTGCAATGTACAATACGTTAACAAGAAACAAAATGAAAATGCAATATTGTTTAAAGAGAAAATAACAAGTATGAAGGCATATGAGGAATAATGAATTGCTCTTTATTAAAAAGCGTAAGATATATATATTCTAGAGCCAATCACAAAATGAAAATTACTTAAATCTAATTATAAGAAAAAAATACAATCGTCTTCTTCATAAATTACATAATTCAATCAAATTTATAGTAAATAACACATTGATAACATGTTCCATCATTTAAAACAAATTTGATTGATTTCCCCTATTCCATAAAACCGATACACAATATCAAGTTATCAACTCAAGATATCGAGTATCCCCTCTTCCGAGACCTCGACTTGTGTTGTTTCCCACTTGTGGGACCCGCAAATATTCCAAATTTTCTCGATATCGACGTCAAAAACGTTTTCCCATTTCTCGATTTATCCATCATTCCTTGTTTCATACAAACTTGTTCCTTTTCCAAATCACTTAGTCTTACTCGCATTCTTGAAATCTCTAATTTTAGGTCACGGTTCTCTCTTCTTAGAGACGCGTACGTGTCGCGTGGCGACATGGGTGCACTTGGTGCACCACTGGGTGCACCGGACATGTAGCCAGAGAAGGCTGATGGTCCGGTGATGGCGGTTCGTAGGCGGAGTTGTTCAAAGTAGAGGACCCGAACCGCCATGTGGGCGGGTAGACGGTCGTTTTGTGCCGCGTGGTTTGATGCTTCTTGAGATAGCTTTTCACAGTCTATGAATTTGCATAGTCTTTTACGGTCGTGTTCGGTTAGCGTAGGATGGGCCTATTGGTCATAAGAATAATAAATAACAGTGTAAGGTAACCTTTTTTTTTTTTTTCCTTTTTATCTTCTCTTAATGTTGTCTGGATATATACATTGACATGTTACTCATACATCTTTTTTCTTTTCTTTTTCTTGGGTCGTCATTTACTCATACATCTTTTATATGTTAGTAATCTATACAACAATATGTGTTTCTTTTTTATTTGATGCAGAAAGACGACCTAAAATAAAAAATTCCCATTGAATCCTAATTTTTTTACAAAATTTTCTTTAGAGTTGCTCATTAATGTTACCAAAACAAGTTAATACTAAATGACCAATTTTTAAAGTTTATCATATAATAAACATTTAATTCGCGAAGTGATTTTTTTTCTATTAATTTTGCCAAAAATATCACGAAATACAGAAAAAGACCCAGAATTAAATAATTTCCAGTTTTGGCTGATAAATAATTATTTCTTTCAGATATAAAGAAAAATAGACTTTATCCTTCTCCAAAAAGCCAAACACCTTGACTGCATTTAGTTTTGTTTAAATTTCTAAGGAATACTTATGGAAACCAATTTCACCATTATTTATTTTGCAATTGTTTTTCCACGAAATAACATCATTTTCAAAAAAAAATTATGTCATTTTGCAAAAAAAAAAAAAGAAATCGTAAAATATGATGTCAAAAAAAGTAATTCATAAATTAGCAATAATTTTGAAAAACTCTATACGTATTTGTGTAGCGTTGTATGTACATCCTCCATAATTTGACAATTTATATAAGTAAAGGATACTATAATAACACCTAACTTTTTTCCCAAAATAAGTCATCATTATTTGATAATTGTTGAAAATAATGACACTTTTGTAATATGACCCCTCCATTTTTGGTCATTTTTATAATTAGCTCTTTTCTTTTTATATTTTTCCTTTTCATTTCATATCCGTGTTATTCTAAACATCATTTATCCAGACAACAATTTATTATGATACCAGGAAAAAAAGTTATGCGTTACCTTGAGATAGATATCAACCGCTCGGTAAAGTCCATCATCGATAACACGAGCATAATCCGGCAAGACTTCAATCATAGCAACAAACTTTTGAAAACTCAAGTAAGGATCCGGAGCAATTTCCGCCAAATACGCATCCACAATCCTTCCAACTTTTAGCAACGAACTATGACTCGTGGACCCCACACCCCCTTCCGATTCATACCCACAACAATCATCATCATCTCCATCTTCCACCTCCTCAATTATCTGTAAAAATTGCACCAAAATCCTATGAATCGTATCAACATCAAACATCGAATCCCCCGTTTGAACACTCGGTATAAGCAAATCATCAAGTGAAACCGATTCTAATCTAACCGCAATCCTTCTCTCAATTCCAAGCCTACACCCGAGACTCGAATCCACCATAATCGCCATTCTTAACATCCCAAAAAGAAAATCTATAGGAATCAATGAGCTATTCTCCATTGGTAATAAACTTTCAAGAGTTTCCAAAATTACCCTTTGCCCTGTTTCCAAAACCGGAATCGTTCTCGCGGGATTCCAAATCCGGGATTTTCCGATTCCCTTTAAAGATTCCCGAGCGTAATACATTATAGATGAAATCACACTATCTTGTCGAATACCTCTAGTTACCATTACCGAAATTACCCTTTGATAAAAATCGATTTTTAAACCTGATAAATCTTCAATCCACCATTCTCGGCGTCTACCCTTTTCCTCTATCACCCGGTTATCACATTCTAAACGGGATAAACCCGCAACCAATTGCTCCTTACAAGCATTCTCAGCGATAAATTCGACTAATTTGTTCACAATCCCGACTTCATCTGCTATGGGAAGAATCATCTCGCAAGAACGTAAAACTTGTATCGATTTTTCAAGATTTTGTGAGACGATCTCGTTTAGGTACGATTCTGTTCGTGTAATTAGGTTTTCGTTGCGGTAATTTTCAGTCATTTCGAGGTATACGGCGGCGCAGTGGAGGTGGGCAACGTTTGCCGGTGTGATTTCGAAATTGACACCGTAGCAGAATTTTGCGGCGAGTTCGAATGCCTCGGGCCCACCGGGGAAGTTGATGAGGTCTAGTTTTGAGAGATTTGTGTCTTTTGTTTCGGCCACCATTTTTCTTATTCTTCCGCTTTGTGATACGAGAGGGAATTTGTGGAGGAGGAAAGAGGTGTCGTCGATTGTGATTGTGATATCTCCGGCGACATCTGAAAAGATACTGGGAAAAAGAAAGGTACATAACAGTTTAATAATACAGGAATCGAATCAAAGTAAATAATGGCATTTTAAGAAGTGAAAAAAGTGTACATTTGTGGATGTACACTCTGATTAAAAATCTGCTTTATGTTTTGGATGCATTCATCAACATTTATACAAAATTCATAAATCGCAAATCCCTAGCTCAGTCGAAATCGATAGATTCTTGAGGTAACAACAATGGAATTAAGTAAATCGATCATCGATAATCACAATAAACCAGGAAATTTGCGCGAAAACACGAATTACGATGTATGAAGCATATAAGTCGAGGTTACAAAGAGGAAAATGCATACTCAATCTGTTATCTGTACATACCGATTAGCGAAGGAGTTGCAGAACTTGGGAGTAGGGGAGGAGCGGTTATTGTGGTCGGAAAGTACCATCGTCGTACCACCACCAGCAACCACCGTAGAGCTAGTGATCACCACCAGAAAGAAGCAGTTCCGACTTGGAAGATATATGTATCCGTTTCAACAGTAACGGGAAAATGCAGAAAAAAGATAAACATAAATGGCAGTGACAACGTAACCAATAATGGAGACTACCACAAAAATAATAATGCACTACTTTTCAAGCTTACACAAATGATCAAAATGCACAATTCCCTCGTCTTCGAAAATAAATACCTTATCTAGATAATTTATTTTTATGTAAACATAGACCCCAGCAAAAACAATGGAGGTCACATACTCACATTTACCGAAAAATCTGGCGTGGAGTAAGAGATTATGTACAAGTAATAATGCATGAAGATACAACCCACAAAGAGCATGCATTGTGTTCACTTTTTGTTGCTGCTGACTGCTTTTCGTCTTTAGGACTGGAGCTCATGTCTGCTTTTGCTTTTCCGTTTCACTTGTCTTAGAGTGTAGTCAAATTTTTATAAATGGTCCCTTTGCTTTCAAAAATATACGACCAATAGCTTTTATGATGAATTTCTTTGCATAGATAGTGCTCAAAAATCTTTACATGAATAGTCTCCATTTGTTTAGCACCATTAAGGCATTCTCTCTCTCTCTCTCTCTCTCTCTCTCTCTCTCTCTCTCTCTCTCTCTCTCTCTCTCTCTCTCTCTCTCTCTCTCTCATTAAGAATTAGAGAGTTACAAGGTTTGTTTTTATTTCTTTTTCTCAATATGAATTTTATTGTCAACGTTATAAGGTTGTTGCTTTTTTTTTACATCGATTGCAGGTAGACACTAATGAAATTAAAGTCTTGAGTTAAGCTTAGAGGGTGTGAGGTTTGGATGATTTTTTTTCTTTTAAATTAGAACTACTAATGTTCTTTAAAATTACACATAATCGAAGTGAGTAAATTAATCCAATTTTTTAACAGTTTCCTCAAATTTCTAATAGTGTTCTTTTAATTGAAAATCTAGAAGAGATTTCTTTTCTGTAGAAGAAATTGTTGCTTTATAAGAGACATTTATTTTCTGTAGAAGAAATTGATAATCTTTCGCAATATCAAATTTTAAATTTTGTGTTTATAACAATGATTATAACTATAACACCATAATATAAAAATCATACCTTATTGTAGCTTTATTCATTCCAAATTTCATTTTGTTCTCACTAAAATATTTATTGAAATATAGGATTGAAAACATTAGATGGTTCATCTATTTATATAACAATTGTAAAGCTGTTTGTACAATTCATTTGTATTTAGCTACTCCTAAAATGTAGAATGGATGAGAGGTGGAGCACATGATCAGCTGATCCATTATTATGGTAACAACAAGACAAAAAGTTGAAGAGAGATACAAGATATGCAAAGAGAATAATGGATTCTATAAAAGAAGAAGAATAACCAGTCAAACACCATCTTTGTTCTCATGTTATCTTTGAAAATTTTGAGTTGATTCATAGTATTTTAGGTTTTTAACTATTTCTTACTAGACTTCCATGTAATTTCATATTTTCATTACTGAACATAGTAAAGACTATGAGTTTTCAGAATTTATTCTAATACAAACCAACTACTACTTTCTTTTCCGTAGAAGCTTGCTACCTACGTGCACATATTAACTTTTATCAGACAATATTCTTTGTAGAAGGTTAAAAAGCTTCAAGTAGATAGAGGAAAAGATGTTCGTTAAATTTTGGTTCACTCACCAAGTTTTAAGAATTCTTCTGTTTTGGTTGATGCTTTATTGATTTTGAAGCTAAAAATGTTAAATTATCAAGTTGGTCGCTACTTTTTGGAAAACCTCAAAACTTCATTGTCATTTTAGGCCAAAAAAGTCTACATAAGAAAAATGATCAAACTTTTGTTGTTTTTCATTGATAAAGCTAAAATAAGGTGGTTAAACCACAAATATGACCAACATACAATTATTTCTCCGAAGTTTATTTTATTAGTATAAAATGAATTACATATTTATCATTATTTCGTTTGTATTTATTTTGAAATTTTACGTTATAAAGTTCTTAATCTTTACATCTTGATATTTAACATTTTCTTTAACAAAATATATAATATTAATACCTTCATATATAACCTTTTTTAATCAACTCGTTTATCACACGGTTCTTACACCTGGTTGAGTGAATGTATGTATTAATATGAATCAATCATTTCAAAAACACGAATAAATGTAAATTTATAATCTTAACTATTAATTTATTTTAGTAATTAAATAATTAAATCATTAATCCAATCTTAACAATTAATTAATTTTAATAATTAAATCATTAATCGAGGCAAATTGTTTAATGTTTTAAAACCCTACGTATCGATCAAAGCCCCAAAAAAACATCAACCTTCTTCTTCTCATGTTCCCTCTTCACCGTCAGCCGCAACTTCTTCATACCCATTGCTACTGCTTTTATTACTTGAAAAAGAGGAATTAGAGAGCCAGAAGCAGACTCCATAAATCCATCCAGTTCCTGGAGATATTTCGCCAAAAGGAAAAAATGAAAAAAATTATCCTCTAAACTTAGTTTTCCAAAAGGAAAGAATGAAAACAATTATCCCCTAAACTTCTAAATCGGCATCTGATATCGATCATTCACAATGGTTTGGTTTGAATCCTAAATCAACATTTGATTCCAATCCTTCTCATAAATTTCAATTACTACTTTAACTAATGATCTCTTAACAGTGTAGTGAGTACCCTATCAAGTTCCATGTCTCCAAATGAGTTTTTTTGGATATTAGCAATTGTCTCCCTTATGAGTTGTGCAAAATGTATAAGACTACTCGGTGGGCAACATGTTATTACATCCAAAATGTACACCTCATGATCTTAGTCATACATTGGTGTTATAACACCAAAAGTTGAAATAGACAACACCAAATAACATGTGATAACATGCCTTTTTTTTTTATGTTTTTAATTTATATTTTTCCAATTTGTTTTTTTTTATTTATGTCATAATATTAATAAAAAAACATATAAATTATTAACACATAATTTAATTAAATCCTAAACTAAAAATAACATTTAAAAACTAAAAATGACATTACAAATAAAAACATTAAATAAAAACATATGATGGTCCTAAATTTAAAAAACATAAACCGATACAGTATTCGTCACCCTAATATTTCTACTCGATCTTTGCCTTCATTTTTTGGAGCAATAGCAATTATCTCGGTGACATTATCCTCGCTAGTGCAAAGAATTGCCAAATCCTTCGTCATCTGATCTTCCTCGTCTTCTTGACATAGGAACTCCAAATGCTCACGTTGCAAGTCATATCTTTTAATTGTGATGTCGTTGTGGACGTTAATTTTCTGTTTCAGTTCTGTAGGGAAATTTAGGGTTTGTGGTGGAGATCTGGATACCAACTTGGATCGTGATATCACTTTCTGAACTGATATTTCTACCCTATGCCTGGGTTACAAGAAATTCAGCTTAGGATAATCCAAGTGGACACTTACAATCCTAGGCATAGAAATCGTAAGCTAATATGCTAGAGGATTCTGTGAAAGTATGATGAAAAATGAGAACTTAAGATCGTGTATATCTTCTGAAAAGAAGAGTCGTTTATATAATAAACGATATTAGGGTTTCATTAGGTTTGGGCCGCTATGGGTTCCTTTGGAAACAAGTCAGAGTAATCCGAATTTTAATGAGGATTTATGGTTACCAAGGCTAACGAGTTTAGTTAGTTTTACCATAATCACCCTCAATAATAGGAATAACCCACTATGTACCCATATTAGGGACCCTAGTCAGGGGCTCTGCCCCTTGGACCCTGCTAGGGGCGCTTCCCCTAGACCCCACCAAAGGGGCGTTGCCCCCGAACCCCCGACTAGTCGTCGAACCGACTACTAATTTGATCTTATACATGCGTGCACTCCGCACCAACCCGTACAAATATTAGAAAACAAATTAAGAAGCCCTTTAGCTTAATGCTAATTCCAGTTACATAAAAATGACATTGTGACACTAAAATCACCAACAAGTTACGCGTGCTGTTGAAGTGTACTTTCGCTTTCCTCTTTATTTCGTTGAGCCTGCTTCACTTTGTCGTTCCCTATCGGTCATCGATGCGTGGATATCTCTTCGATGTCGTTGAGGTCGTCTGGGAGCTCATCGGTGTCGACAATGAGGTCAATGTTCGTGTGTACGTCGGAAATGTCGACCAAACCCGAGTCACGAGATCTCTTTGATTGTTGTTTCGATGATGTTGGCATTCTAGTCCATTCTGATTATTCCTTAACAATCTCCCAAATTTTTTCATACTAAAAACGTGACCCGTCTCGACATGATATTGCTCCATCCCCGCTCTAAACACATCGAAATCGGTCACACCACTTTTCTTATGCAAGGAAAGTTTATTGTAGATGGAATTGAACTTGGTGAATTTCTTTATAGTTTGAGTCCACTTGCTACTCAACATATCGTGATTGCGATATGTGTCCTCATTCTTCAAAATTTCACGAAATTTGCCAAACACAACTGTAACGCCTGTAGATCCGGGCTAGTCAATTTAGAGATAATGAGAGTAAAAAATGAGATTTTAATGAAAGATTATTCAGAAGGATTAATCTTAACCAAGTTGTAGTATATCTTACAAGGGTTCTGTACATATAAAGAACACCAAAATCCGAGTTATAACGAAAAAGTTATGGCTCGTCGAAGTTTTTCGGCAAAATCGGCAAGACACCGGGAGACATAAATAGTGAATTTATGATAGAGGACTTTTTAGCCTTAGTAATCTAAACAAAAGTCGTAGAATATGTTAAACTGAGAGTGGCCATAAAAAGAACGCCCAAATCTGACTTTGTATGAGGAAGTTATGATTTTTCTAAAATTTAGCATAACAATGTACAGCCTGGAAATTTGAATTTTAGATCAGTCGATTTTCAGCCAAAATAATCTAAACAAGAAATGAAGATATCGTTAATAGGATTTAAACGATAAAAAGACAGTCGAAAACGGAGCTCGTATGCGAAAGATATGGACGAAGCTAGGTCCCTACACTTCGAGCGCGATAAATTCGATACAGTTTTGTAATTCTGAGATAGAATGAGAATTAGCTGACGGCGTCTAAATAGAATGAGAATTAGTTGACGGCGTCTAAATGAAAGTTGTAGTATTCATAAATACCAACGCGTTGATATAAAGAACGTCAAAAATGGAGTTCATATGAACAAGTTACAAATTATAATAGCATATTTACGTATTAAAATAAAGTAAAAATATATACAAATGTATATATCATTAGAAAGGTATCGACGATGTGGTTATTATAAGACTAGTGTTGAGTACTTTCGACATTAGTTTAGTACAAATATCGTTAAATCTATTTAAAATAGTATTATGAATGGGTGTTTAGTCGTTTATATAAGTATAAGGTCATTAAGTAATTATGGATGGTAGTTTTTGTAAATTCAATTACTATAAATAAGAGGCTTGGGCTCTCATATTTCTTGCACCATTCTCTTAATTCAAGAGTCTTTCTCTTCTTATCCCCCGAGCATTTCGGTCCCTCGTGATTCGACTTCTCTTTCTATAGTTTTAATATAGTAAGGTGAGCCCTGAAGCGCTGCATGAATCTTTCTTAGAAAGATTCAGCAACGAAGTTCTGCCCCTGCAGAGCCCGACTCCTAGCTAAAACCCCCTTGTAAGTAAGTTATGCTTTCCCTATTTTAATATAGCTTATATTTAAAATTAATATTGTTATTATGAACTTATAATAAATATTTGAGCTATTATTATGACTTATATAAGCGTCGTTATAATATCTTTTTAACTACTCGCGGTACGGGAAATCTGGTTTAAAGGGCCGCATAGGGTTATCGGATTTCAGAAGTGCTATATGCCAAAATAGTCCTGCCCTTCGATGTTTTATGTCTAGCCCCTGTCTGTACATAGTGGTTGGAAAGTATTGTTTAAATGATTATATAATAATAATAATAAGACTAATAATTAGTCACGGTAAATATTAGACTAAAATCTAGTGGTAATAATACTAGGTTTTGTCGAAGGAAATTATTTTAAAGTAAACGAAGCACTGTCCGAGTACCGAGTCACCACCTTATCAAGTGAGTGCATAGTCCCTTTCATCTTACACATAGATATGAAGTATTTAATATAAATTATGTGATGTGAGTGCATGGTCTCATTCATCTTACACATAGATATGAAGTATTTAATATAAATTACGTGTTATGAGTGCATGGTCCCTTTCATCTTACACATAGATATGAAGTATTTTAATATAAATTATGTGCTATGTGTGTATATTGTCTGAATACTTGCTGTCTATGCTGGGTGAAATATTTTTATACATGCTTTTAAATGATCTAAACTATATATTTATTTTATATCTACAAATATGTTGGGATAAAACATGTGTAGATGAAATAGTTGGTGTGTGATGAAATAAAATGATGAGAGATAGGTGATGATAGGAAGGTGATAATAATTAGGTGATGATAGATAGGTGCTGATGAATCGGTGATGTAGAATGAAAGATACCATAACCTTGTCCATCAATTTGGAGATGTAGTCATCTACCAGAGTATAGATGGCGACCACGGACTATTATAGACAACCCCGTGGAAACACCAACAGGCTCATAACCTGTAGGTGATGAATTACGAGTTCAGGCGATGTTGTACCTACGTATTCATGTGATGATACTCTAACCCTTACTATGAATTACGAGTTCAAGCGATGTTGTAACTACGTATTCATGTGATGATACTCTAACCCTTACTATGAATTACGAGTTTAGGTGATGTTGTAACTAGGTATTCATGCGATGATACTCCAACCCTTACTAGGTGCGTATTGAGGGAGTAATCCCCGAACCATTATTGTCTGTGTGATGTAGGCGATGATCCTTAGGAAAAGTCCTTAGGAATGAACATATAAGGAAATGCGATGTGAAGAGATGAGAGGTAAATACGATATAGGAGATGAACCTTAAGGTAATACTTTAGGGAATATCAAATGAAGAAAATGGGGATGGGTAATCGGGTTAATTGTTTGACATGTATTATGTGAAGAAACAAGTTAATTATATTATTGTGGGTTGAAAACCCTGTGTACTCACCAGGTTTCCCAACCTGACCCACTCAGTTTATTTGTATCACATGTGTCGATATGAAGTCACATTACACTCACAGATTAAGGGGATATAAATTACTAGTGATAATGAATGTAAGTTCTGTTTATGCTTATGTTTCTGTATTGACGATGACATCCCAGATGTTTTAAAATGAATAAAAATACTTTTTTTCGGAAATGCTTTGATAACATATTTATCATGTTTTACTGGGAACAAATTCCGCAACATTTTTATTAAAAGGGGTACTCTGATTTTTATAAAGCATAAACAAAATCGGTCTTTTTTGGCTGTGAAAATAGAGATGTCACAACAACTTCCCAAAAGCGACTTTTCTCATATCCTTTCCCTTAGTTAGGTTTTATTGATGTGACACCTCCAACATATACTCTTCCTCCATTATCCACCATGTTTGAGGTTCTTCCAATTGCTCCACCTCGACCACCGCCTCATTCCCTTTCGTTCTTGTTCTCCCTTTCTTGGTCGTTGGTTTCCGACTACCCCCCGCTTGTATCTTGACAACCGTTTTTCTCGTGGGCGGTGGTTGTGTGGTAGTTTGTGGCATGGAAGCAAGAGTTTCGAAATGGCTTTGTGGAAGGTTTGTATTTTGTTGCATACAAGGAGATGTTGGGAATTATATTGGGGTGAGGTGGGATTGAAAAAGTTGTTGGAAAATGGTAGTTGTGGTGAGCATTACAAGTTGAGAAGGTTCAAGTAGGGCTCATATTGCACAAAATCGAGTGGAGCGGATGTGTTTGTTTTTAGAGGAGGAGTGTTCAGGTTTTGATCCATATTTGGTTGTGTTGTGTGTAAAAATTGAAGTGAAAAAGATGAGAGAAAATGAAGGTATTGTGTTGGTAAAAATAGAGTGAGTATGTATTTATAGGTGAGTAAAATTGATATATATATATATATATATATATATATATATATATATATATATATATATATATACTAGGTTATTCTATTCTAACTAATTATTTAATTACTGTGTGATTGTAGGGTATTTTATTCAATTAACATAAATTTAAAAAAGGGAAATTACATATTTTAAGGGATAATAGATTCTATTAATTTTAAAATTTTGATTGTAGGGATGATAATTCTCAGATATTCTGTCTAAATATGTTTATCAAAAATAAAAATATTCTTGAACCATAAAATAATAAAAATATTCTTGAACCTATTTCTTGATCATGACTCTAAAAACTTCTTGTAGAAGAACAAATTCTTGAACCATCAATTGAAGAATAAAAACAAAAATTACATTAATTCTTATAGAATACGGGTAACAATTGTTAAGAATTATATTTATTGTTAAAGAATAAAACTAAAAAAACTTTCAAATCGGGAAAAAACATCAAAATCTAACAAAGACACTAATACATTCTAAAAGAATAATGTTGCTAAGAATCACTTTCAATTTCGTGGCTCGTTCTTCAAGCATGAGCTTCTATGGAAACAAATCCAATGCATAAATCAATGAGAAAATATCCATATTCCATTCCAACATAATTGGAATTCGTGATTCCATTATGATAGAATTGGAATTCAAGATTCAGTTACGATATGCATTCTGTTGGAAAAATATCCAAGTAACATAACATATCCAGGAGAACCTGAAACCAAATATCATTTCTTCATGAAACTCTTTATAGCATTTTACTAACAAAAAAATGATAGTGGAAAGGGAATCTTGATTTAATGAATTCACCTGGAAAAAGAGACCATAATGTTCTTCTTCTTGAGAATTATTTGTGGACATAAGTGTCATCTTCATGTGTTTTCTACACCATATGTTTGCCTTATATAAATTCAAGAAGCAACTTAGTCTACACTGTAAACTAATCAAATGGTCTAAAAGTTGAGTACAGAAGTAAAGGACAATGTACCTTGGTTCCTAAAGCAAGCAATTGACTGAGGCATTTGGAGGTATCTGATTCTAGGTACGTTGTAGCCACTTTCAAAATGGTTTTGTTTAACATGCATTAGGATACATCAAGACATGTGAAGTCTTCCTAGAATGTCTAGACCAAAAAGTTAAGGTCACAATGTAGAAAGACAGAGCAATTATTGTCACCAAATGCATGAACAGAGAAAATTCAAACAAATCAAACCAACTATTTAATGAGAATGATACTGTTAGACATTCCAAGATAGAAACTCGTTCATTTTCATCAGCAACATCTAACTCCCCAAGTTCAGAAATTAGTTGAGTTCGGCTCTCAACCACCTGTAGAAATAAAACCCCAATTTAAATTTAAGAACACAAAAATGCGAGGCAAATGACTAATTCAAACCTATAAATAATTAAGGGAACTCTGATAAATCGAATTCTTATATCTAAATGATATTTCAGCATCAATATAATTGACCTCCCTAGCTTTTTATTAGCGGTTCTTATCCAACACATCAGGTTTTAATCAGAAATTTAAGAAATGAATTGACAGACTTCGTATTCTCTATCAAGTTATATTTAGGCGTAGGAAAATCACTATAAAAATGCAGTGATAAAACCTGACTAAACAATGGACCTAGAGGTTAGGGTGAAATGAACTTGGAAATTAGCCATTAAAGGTGAAAGAAACTTACATTTGAAGCTTTAATGGCGTTGAGCAAGCTCTAAATCTCGTTTCCAGACGGCAGCAACTTCGCTGCTTCTCTCCCACGACCCAACAGCCCCAGAGACTTCTCCCTCCTCACGATCTGAAAGCATCGATACCCTCTCGGTCTACTTTTTTTTCCTACGAGGAACAAAGAACCAAGAGCCACACCGTTGTCTTGCTGCTTTCCTCCGTGACTACCTTCGATTGTTCCTCAAGTCTCGATAGGATGCTAGGGATTTATTTAATTAGGTTAAAAGTAAAAGCTAGCAACATTATAGGGAATATTTATGGAATTCATTTACCAAATTACTAAATAACCCTTATTCATTTATTTAATTATTTAATTTTGATTGGCTCACAATCATTCTCACATCTACACAATACTTAGTTAGAATACTTGAACATATCTCTCTCTCTCTCTCTCTCCCCCCCCCCTCTCTCTCTATATATATATATACACATATATATATATATACATATATATATATATATATATATATATATATATATATATATATATATATATATATATATATATATATTACATTTTGAATCATTCAACAATGGTCCTAATTTCGACCATTTGACATTTGCAACCCAAAAAATGCTTGTTCCCTCCTGTTGCCACAATAACGTCTGATGCCATAACCCCCAAAAACATGCCTATGAGGCGATTTTCAAGCCGTTATAATGACGTATTTTTGATGCCAGCTCAGAAAAACAGGACACCCCATTGACCGTACCCAGTGGTCTAAGAAATGAGGTATCACACCCCCAACCAGCAGCGGAAACGTCGGACGGTGCGAATGTGGGGAAATTGGACTGAGTCATACATATATATAAAGAACATAACACAAGGTTTATCGCAAAACATATCTTTTATTTATTTTAAATTATTCTGGGGTTACATTGTTTTGAAAAGATAAACACACTTCCTAAACATGACTAAAAACAATAAACAGACAGTGCTTAAACTCCAACAACTTTCTTGTAGACTTTCTCCTTCTTGAAACGACTATCCTCAACCTCTTTGATCCAACTATCCTCTTTCTCACTCATCTCCCTAAGAATACATGTATTTTTGAAAATGTCAGCATAATGTTGGTGGGTGCATAGGTTTTTAGATTTTTTTTGGCTTTTATTGGGTTGTATTAGCTTAAGAATCATTTTTTTCTTTCAAAAAACATTTTCTAAAGTATTTTATCAATCCTAGCTTACTATCTTTTAGGATATCTAACAATCATATCTTATTATCTTTAAGGATATATTTTATTGATCCTAATTTACTATATTTGTAGGATAACTAATGATCCTAACATATTTTATCTACCATTCTAAGGTGTCGCTAATGGTAGTCTGAACTCTAAGGCGATCTAATGTATTACCATGACCCCTCATAATCGACGTTGTTTGACTAAAAATTGTGCCCCGACATGATGCTTCATTGAACATTGAATAGTGAATAATAAGAAAGTTATCCTACCGAGATTGTAGCTAGCAATTGCAGGTAGGGTTATCAGACCCCGTATAGATCAATACATATCTTTTTTAGTTTTTTCAAGATTAACGGCTATAGGTATCCAGAGAATGTAGAATTTAATCAATACATTTGGATGAATTACCAGCTCAATAAGGCATTGACCTTATGTATTTATCTTTTATCTTGTATCTAAATTCTTCCTATGGATTTTCTATAATTATCACAATATAAATATTTTATCTTATATTTGATAGTTATAATCTTTTATCTTAATCCTTCCTAGGGATTTCCTATAACTATCACAATATAAATCTTTTATCTTATATTTGATAATTATAATCTTTGATCTCATAATTAATTTGTATATATAAGTATTCACACACACACACGTACATATATATATATATATATATATATATATATATATATATATATATATATACACACACACACACACCCTAATTATGGTTATTTGAAAACATGATATTTGGTTAGAGTAATAACTAAGTACGGTGTATATCCCTAAATTTGACCAACATAACTTCTAGGTACTATTTTATCTGTAACGCCCGAGTCGCCATGTATGAAAATCTATCCATTATTCAATTTAAAAGTTGTGAAGGGTTCGTGAGTACGTTGGGCGTACACTAGGTTCGTACAGCTTACCCCTTGCATGCGTGCAATCGGGGTGAGCCCTACGTATGCCGATCATACTCAAGCCAGGGGTAAACCCTAATTTTTAGGGTTTGCACCCTATTTAAGATCATTAAATCCTTAAAGTGCATCACCTTTTCAATCCCCATTTCCTTTTAGTGCTAATCTTGAAACCTAGCCATCTTGAGTGCATTTTGGAGCTTACAAAGAATTTTTGGGTGTTCCTTTGTGGTTTCGAAGAAGAAGGAAGCTTGAGGAGAAGCAAAGGAGAAGAAGAAGCTTGTAGGTCCAGAGTTTGTACATCATTTCTAGCCCATTGGAGGAATAAAGTCTAAAACTTGTTCATTGTAAGCTTAGATCTAGGTTTAGGGAAGATGTTAGCATATTTTGGTCCCATAACTTGGTCTTTTGGAGTATGAGCTACTCGAGGCCATTTGAGCTGTCCTTTTGGACTCTTGTGTCACACCCCCGAACCAAGGATGACGGAAACGTCCGGGGATGGAGGACTTCATGTATAGTATCACAACAACGAGTATAATAATGCTCAAAGAAAACACAACAATTATAAAAATAATTGAGACAGTTACATCATTTCACAAGTTACATGTTTCAAAATCGATTACAATATAATGACAAAATGTTTTGATTAACGCTGAAGTGTTCCATCCTCAAAAGCTGGTAGTCACCGATTTCTATTGATTACCTGAGAATATAAGTAAATTTTGAATGAGTGTCAACAATTAAGTTGGTGAGTGAATAAGCTTTTGTATATAGAGTAGACATCCTTTCTTTGAAAATGTAAAGTATGCACAAGAAAAATCCCATATTTTCCTTATAAAATGGTTTGTAGCCTTAATACCCAAAGGCTGAAATGTACAAGTATTTTACCATACTTATAGTAGTCCATATTTTCCTTGTAAAATGGTTTGTAGCCTTAATACCCAAAGGCTGAAATGTACAAGTATTTTACCATACTTATAGTAGTGTATGTAGTTTTATAAAATAAAACCCTTTTTTAATTGTGGAAATTCCCGTAAACTATATGTGTCGTTATCTCCCTATGTGAGTCGTTATAACCATACTATGACTTAGTAGACTTGTTGCGACGTTCTTCAGGCGTCCGAAATTGTTATGACATTTGTCACCCCGACTGGCCGGTCGGGCTGTTGCAAGCTGCTTGGGTCTGGGTTTTCAATCCCAATATAGATCTATACACAATTATCACGCTCTCCCTACAAGAGACTCTGGTTATAACTTTCAGGAATTTTAACCCGTACTCTAAGAGTACAATGAAGTAGTGTCTCACAATTTACGTTAACGAGCTTACATGTAGAGTGAATGAAAAACCTTTTCTATAGTATAATTGAACCCCTATTTTTAGTGTATTTGTAGAGTAAGGAACATAAATTATACCTATTATAATTTATTATACATGTTTGTAGTGAATGAAAACTCTTTTAGTTGTGTAAACAAAATACTTTTCATAGTGAGTTTGTAGTGTGTAAGAAACATAAACTATACCTATTATAGTTTATTTCTGTTTGTGATATCAAACCAACAAGAAATACATTCACACATAGAAGTTTTATTACTATACACTTTGCTCAACATATTACAAAGTATTAATAAATTGAAAGCTGTTTAACTAGTTTTTAGCTTTTCTGTACTGTTTTTAGAAAATCACAGAAAAATTATATGAAGTCGAAATCTAATTCCATCAACTCTGAGAGTTTAGTAAGTGTGTCTAGCTTATTCATAATTTTTATTATGATTTTTAGTGGTCTCTAACTAGTGATAAAATGCCCATATTCATAGACTGGTCCGAGTTAATTTTAAAAATGATAGGCAATTTATAAATTGTCGAAAAATCGTATGAGGTTGTGCAAGTAGTCATTATAAGGGTATAAGTCTGAAATATATTCATATTGAACAATATCGAAAGTTATGGAGTTTAAGATGGTCAAAACAGATCGTGAATGAGCCAAATCTTTTCTATTGAAATCTGTCATTTGAATTTAAGCATGTTTTTGATATTGTGACTTGTATTCTCCCGCATAAAACTTGTTAAAAACATGAAAAGAATGGGGTATGAACTCAGCTTGTGTGATTTCCTAAGATGGATGGTTGAGGAAGAGGGGTTTCCAAGTCAAGAACACTTGGAGAATGCTTGAGGATTCGAAGATCTATGAAAAATATGATGATATTTTTATAAGGAATCCATGATATGTGTGAAGAAGTGTAGAATATCCAAGAGTAGGATGATGATACCTACCAAAAGTGGATGAAAAGCTTGATATCAGCCCTTGAATTCTCGAGTTTTGAGAGAGAGAAAGCGAGAGGAAAATGAGTTTGTTTTTGGTGGGAAGTGAAGTCTTAGAGGTGAAAGTAAGATTTGTCTAAGATTTGATTTATGGAATCCTATGGAGTGTTGGAAGATGCATAAAAGGATAGTTATTTGATATGGTAAAGTGTGAATAGTGACATGAGGTTGTCATAGAGTGGGTATGGGGGATGGCTTGTTGTCATAGCTTTTTAGGAAAAGTCAACCACTCTTAGATAATATCTTGTACAAAAGATATTATATATAGTAAGGGTCTCCACCAAAAATGATTGAAATATGAATTTATGGAGTTTAATATGTTAAAATATGAGTTTGGGTGAAAATTTCCCATCAAAATCACCTAAAACAAGCTTAACAGGCGAAAGAGGTCGAAAACCGGGTAAGAGGGGAAAAAATCCGAGGTTAGAGGCGAGAGTTTGGTCCTTGGTGTTGAGGACCGAAGGTAGTTAGGACCGAATGTAAGCTGGAACCGGAAGCAGGTAGGACAAAAGTAAGTGGGGCCGAAGGCGAACCGAACAGAAAGTACTAGAGCCGAACCACGGATGTTGGAGCGAAACTAGGATGCTAGAGCCGAACTGAAAATGCATGGAACCGAACTGTGTTGTCGGGCCGAGGGTAAGTCCGAACCAAAGGTGACTTCGATCCTCAAGGGTTGTTTCGGTCTTATGGGGCTTCGGTTCTAGGAGCAGTTTCAGTTCTTAAGGGTTTGGTTCCTAAGGGTTCGGTTCTAGGGCAGGTTTGTCCCTAGATGGTGGTTGTTCAAGAAATCTTCCCATTTCGAGCGGTTTTAGACTAAGTTAAGGGTAGGGAAGCCCCAGGTGATTATAAAAAGTTAAAAGAGGTTTTGAGAGAGATTTGGGAGAGATAGAGATAGAGTGAGAGAGATTGAGAGAGACTTTTTTTGTGACCTTTGTGAGTGTTTAGCTTCTCAATGCAAGGTTTGTAAACCCCATTAAGCCTCGTTATGAGTGTTATACGCCCCCATAGGGTATGTAATAATGTTTTATCGAGTTGTTACATCACTCATCCTGATTAGGGTTTAGAATTTCTGAATTTTAGAAGCTTCTGAGTGATACTTTGCATTATGATAGAAAAATGTACATAAGAAGACATAGAATATATCCTATCATACAAGCACTACATAAGTTTATCGGTTTGACTTGTTGACTTTTGTCGAATTTGACTTGACCAGAATTTGACAGTTGTCACATCTTCCCCTTATTAGAAGGAATTTTATCCCAAAATTAGCGCTTTGACTGGGACTTCAAGGGTTGGGGAAAAGATGCGGGTATTTTTGTTTCATCTGGTCTTCGCGTTCCCAGGTGAACTCGGGTCCTTGCTTAGCGTTCCATCGAACCTTCACAATGGGAATGCGACTTTGTTTTGTTATTTTGATTTCTCGGTTCATGATTTCTACCGGTTCTTCCACGAAGTGGAGACTCTCATTGATTTCAATCTCGTCAAGAGGAATAACAGGAGTCTCGTCGGTCAAGCACTTCTTCAAGTTGGACACATGGAAGGTAGGATGGACATTTTTTTAGTTCTTGCGGTAGTCGAAGCTTGTATGCTACTGGGCCAATCCTAGCGAGGATTTCAAATGGTCCGATGTATCTCAGATTCAGCTTTCCTCGCTTACCGAAACATATCAAGCCTTTCCAGGGTGAGACTTTTAACAACACTCGATCTCTAACCTGGAATTCCAAAGGATTTGGTCTGTTATCCGCATAACTTTTTTGTCTGTCATTGGAAGCCTTTAACCTCTCCCGGATTTGGACAATCTATAACTTCAGCCCAGCACAGCGGTGACCAGCACTTCTGGCCATAGAGGGCTTCGAATGGAGCAACCTTGATACTAGTGTGATAAATGTTATTGTATGATAATTCGATAAGTGTTAAATGGGAATCCCAAGGTTTTCAAAAGTCTATCACACACGACCTAAGCATGTCTTCTCGCATTTGAATGGTCCTCTCACTTTGCCCATTGGTCTGTGGGTGATAGGCTGCACTCATGTCCAGCCTAGTTCCCAAGGATTTCTGGAGTGACTGCCAGAATCACAAGGTAAATCGAGTATCCCTGTCTGAGATAATGGACTTTGGCACCCCATGCAACCTCACGATTTCCTTTATGTACATCTTGGTCAGCCTCTCCATTTTGTCGGTCTCCTTCATTGGTAGGAAGTGTGCGGACTTGGTCAACCTGTCAACGATCACCCAAATGGTATCGACACCACCCGTTGTCATAGGCAGTTTGGTTATGAAATCTATTATGATCCGTTCCCACTTCCACTCGGATATTTCCGGTTATTGCAACAAAACCGATGGTTTTTGGTATTCGACCTTGACTTTGGCGCAAGTCAGGCACTTACTCACAAAGGTAGCAATTTCGGCTTTCATGCTCGGCCACCAATAGAGTTTCTTGAGGTCTAGGTACATCTTGTTTGATCTGAGATGAACGGAGTAGCGAGTTTTGTGTGCTTTGTTCATGAAGACGTCCCTGAATCCCCCAAACTTGGGTGTCCAGATTCGATTCATGAAATAGCGTATTCCGTCTCCCTTGATTTCTAGGTTCTTATCCATTCCTCTTAGGGCTTCAGATGTTACGTTTTATGGTTTCAGTTCTTCCAGCTGAGCCTCTTTAATTTGCATAGACAGGTATGAATGGATTGTTATGGTTAACGACCTTACTCAATGGCCCGAGTATTCCTTTCGTCTGAGGGCGTTAGCTACTACATTGGTTTTGCCTGGGTGATAACGAATTTCCCATTCATAATCATTTAGTAGTTCCACCTATCATCTCTGCCTCATGTTGAGCTCCTTTTGATTGAGGATGTGTTGAAGGCTTTTATGATCGACGAAGATGGTACACTTCGTCCCATAGAGGTAGTGCCTCATGATCTTTAGAGTGAACACCATTACCCCCAGTTCGAGGCCATGCGTGGCGTAGTTGACCTCGTGTGTTTTTAGTTGTCTCGATGCATAGGCAATGAATTTTCTTCTATGCATTAACACACACCCGAGACCTTGATTTGATGCGCCGTAGAAGACCATGAAGTCTTTGGTTCCTTCTGGTAGGGATAGAATCGGAGCGCTACACAGAACCTACTTTAGAATTTTGAACGCAACTTCTTGCTTTTCTCCCCAGTCGAAGGTTACTCCCTTCTGAGTCAGGGTGGTAAGCGGTTTAGCGATTTCAGAGAAGTTTTGGATGAACCTCCTGTAGTAGCCGGTGAGGTCTAAGAACTGACAGATTTCTGTAGGCGTCCTTGGTGCCGACCAGTTTTTAATTGCCTTAATTTTGGAAGGATCCACATGTATCCCTTCCTTTCTAACTACATGACCGAGGAAGCTCACCTCTCAGATCTAAAATTCGCACTTTGAAAATTCTGCATACAATTTCTCCGCCCTTAGAGTCTCCAATACTTGTCGTAGGTGTTGGATGTATTCTTCCTTAATCCTCGAGTAGACCAAGATGTCGTCTATGAAGACAATTACGAACTTGTCTAAGTAAGGCCAACACACCCGATTCATTAGATCCATGAACATAGCGGGTGCGTTTGTTAGTCCAAAGGGCATCACCATGAACTCGTAGTGACCGTACTAGATTCTAAATGCCATTTTATGAATATCCTCCTCTTGGACTCGTAGTTGATGGTATCTCGACCTCAGATCGATCTTTGAGAAGTAAGTTGCTCCTTGGAGTCGGTCGAACAAGTCGTCGATTCGGGGCAGAGGGTATCCGTTTTTGATGGTAAGTTTTTCAACTCGCAATAATCGATGCACATGCGGAACGATCCATCCTTCTTCTTCACGAACAGGACTGGTGCTCCCCAAGGCGAGAAGCTCGGTCGGATGAATCATTTGCTTAGTAGTTCGTTTAGTTGACTAGATAGTTCCTACATCTCGGCTGGCGCTAAGCGGTATGGCGCTTTGGCTACAGGGTAGCCCCAGGGATTAGATCGATTTGGAAATCGACCTGTCATGCGGGCGGGACTCCAAGAAGGTCTTCTGGAAATACGTCAGAGAAATTACAGACCTTCAGAATTTCCTTGATGTATTTCTCCTCTTGCTTCTTATCGACTACGTGCAGGGCCGGTCCATAGGTTTTCCATGCCCTAAACAAAGAAACTTATAGATGCCCTTATTTTATTGAACAACATAAAATTGCAAAACAAAAAAAACTATTTTTGTATTTAAAAATACCATATCCATCAAAATGATAATCCAAAATACACTACACATACATAGAGCCAAAACAAATTATTAGGTTTCAAATACAAAAAGAAGGAAAGATGAT